>NC_141695.1:474374743-475866409 GCF_964263255.1 Lissotriton vulgaris
GAAGAAGAAAAAACTAAAATCATGACCAGTTCATAGTCTAGACCAACCTAATGTCTGTGCTTCTTATAGCAAAAAATATTCAATGTTAGTTTACATTTTCAAAATCATTTTCAAAATCATTTACCCTTATTCAGCTATGCTCCCTCGTACCAGCTGAAAAATAGGGGTACTCCGCCGAACAGTCGGTTGTCACATCAACCTGTAAGGTGATTGTATGTAGTCAGTTATCATGAGTATACAGTGGCCCGCTTTTCAAATTGCCATTCTATGCAGTTGCTGCCACCCCATTAGAGCAATCACGTCACCCCGATGCATACATGTGTATACACAAACTCCAAACAAGAGCATCCACAGAGAATGGTAGACAACCTCTCTATTCTGCCATGTTGGGGCTGTCTGGCTAAAAGATGGCCTTCATTGATGTGTGCGCAAGAGATAACCTGCTGCCTGTGCTTTGTTAACAATTGTTGTGTCATTTACATAGGGTAAATGCGTAGAGCATTAGCACGTAATGCCTCTTTCCTATTGTTTATGGCCCAGTATCAGTACATGCATGGCAATTACGTCGCTTTTACTATGGCGGTCATATAGATCACCGTGTATTTCAACTGTATGTAACCTGTGGAGGGGGGGTGATCATCAGGCAAAAACTATTGTAATTAAGGTTCTCCCTTCAGCCTTATTAGTCACATATTTCAGGTTTACTTTGCCTTTCCAGTATGGCGCCCGTTGTTGTCAGTGAAGTCCTGCATACCCTATGTAAATGACACAACAATTGTTAACAAAGCACAGGCAGCAGGTTATCTCTTGCGCACACATCAATGAAGGCCATCTTTTAGCCAGACAGCCCCGACATAGCAGAATAGAGAGGTTGTCTACCATTCTCTGTGGATGCTCTTGTTTGGAGTTTGTGTATACACATGTATGCATCGGGGTGACGTGATTGCTCTAATGGGGTGGCAGCAACTGCATAGAATGGCAATTTGAAAAGCGGGCCACTGTATACTCATGATAACTGACTACATACAATCACCTTACAGGTTGATGTGACAACCGACTGTTCGGTGGAGTACCCCTATTTTTCAGCTGGTACGAGGGAGCATAGCTGAATAAGGGTAAATGATTTTGAAAATGATTTTGAAAATGTAAACTAACATTGAATATTTTTTGCTATAAGAAGCACAGACATTAGGTTGGTCTAGACTATGAACTGGTCATGATTATAGTTTTTTCTTCTTCTTTCAACTCGGCAGCTTCCTGTTTAAAAGATGTTGGAAGGGGGTGCAGTAACAGAGTATTGACCCTGATGAATCTGCCATAAAGGTTTCTGGGCAGTGAAACATGTTGGTCACAGGTAGTGGTATGCAAGTGTAAGCTACCCTCCTTTTTACTTCAACTTCGCACACCCGATTTATTAATAAAAGTAGTACGAGTGGTGTGGCTGTTGATTTTATCTTTCACTCTGTTTTGTTTGTCCAAGGAGTTACGCTCTCAATCTCCTTGACTTGCACCTTCACTCTTTTCCTTTTTCTCACTTATTCACCAAAATTCTGGAATAGGAATGGCCGCCTATGATGAGAAAGGGGCCAAGTCTCTGGTAAATATCTGACCAGATTGCCCCGAGGGTGTTCGCCCGTGAGGTGCCGTCCTCTCCGCCACACATTTTTTCACTTATTATTTGGGTACATGTGTGGTTTTGTGTATGGTCCTAAAGAGGGCTGACATTTTTTTGGTTGCGCCGAGTTGAAGATTTATGAACCCCCCACAATTAGTGAAAATGAACGACTAGAATGTCTGTTTCAGGACAGTAAGGCATTAGAGACAACAAACACCTTAATGTAGAAATAATACCGGGTGTTTTTCCCAAATTCTACTTCCTAAGAATTTAGTTGGATTAGAGTCGCATGCCTGTTAGACAATTTCCTACACCAGTCCCGGGTTTTTGGGGATTTTGTTGGATTGCATGCTGCTGCTCCAAGAGCCTGCTGCCTGGGACCCCTCACAACTCACTTCCGCCACAGGTCTGCCATATACACAGTGATGTCGAGAACAGAGAAGATCCGTGCCAGTCCATTCACGAGTGAGGAGCTGGATGTCCTTGTGGACGGGGTGCTGGCACAGTACCCACGGCTGTTTGGTGGTCCCAATGTTGTGGTAAGTCGCCATGAAGGGAGCTGCAGGGCAGGGTGGTGTCAGACGTGTAGTCGTGATGCTGCAGTGCATGCTTGGGGATGTGGGGTGATGACTTACACTGACAGACAGGCTGTTTCCTGCTCGAGGTAGTGTGTGTGTTGCAATGTGAGTCTTTCCTAGGCCTGTACTCGTATGTGTGAGTGGGGGGGTGTTACATTGGCGCCCATGCAGAACCAACAGTTGTTAGCCTTTTAGATGCCAGTACAGTGAACGCTTTTGGTGAAATTTAAGGGTGCCCCTGTAGTTAGAGTCAGTGTGAGCCACAGAGTGGGTTCAGTGGCAGCATAGCCAAACCTTGAACATCAGCCAACTTACATGCTACAGTTGCTTCATACTCATTAGTGGATATACCCCATCGGTGCCCTGTGCAATTTCCGATTTCCACACTGCTGTCGATGCATTTGTGTTGATGCATTATGCCTTTTTGTGTATATCATGGAGACTAGGGACCACAATGTGTGCATGCATACACTAATATTTATGCCCTGCAGAGGGTACGCCCAGTTCTGGAGGGAGGGAGGTTACTGTGAGTCCAGAGTCTGTGTGTGGCTGCTGTGATGATAGATGCTGACATCTTACATTGTGTAACTGTTCTTTTGCTCTTCTTTACTCTCATGCCTGCAGCTCAAGGTACACCAACGTAAGGTCGTGTGGAGGGCCATTGCAGCAAAGGTGCGAGCCCTGGGGGTATCAAACAGACGGCACACACACTGTCACAAGAGGTGGGACGACATCAGCAGACTGGCTAAGCAAGTGGCAGAGATGACCTTGGGTATGGTACCACGCACAGGACGTTTGGAACGTCGCACCATGACTCCGCTGATGGCACGCATACTGGCAGTGGCCAATCCAGACCTGGATGCACGTCTGAAGGGGCATCAGCAGCAAGACAGAGAAGGTGAGTATCTGGGGAGGGAGAGTTTGTCTGGGAGTGGATGCATGTGTATAGGGCCGGTGCCAGTGGTGACACATGTGATGTGCGTGTGTTGCCATGCTGTGTCATGTGATATGAGTGGCGACTGTGATGTGTGCCTGTATGAGGCATTTCGCCACCATGGCCTTACTGTACTGCCCATGCATGCAGTTCTCAGTCCTTGACAGATTTTATGTGTCCACATGGTCTCTCTGCTCTGTGATGGTGTGGGGAGTCCATATTGTGCCGAACTGCTGTGTCCATTTGATGAGTGTCACACCATGTCTGTGTACTTTGCATGCATCCATGATGTTTGAGGCCCACTCATCCGACGATATTGTGTCGCCTGATTGCCACATGGTGTTTGCTATGGCCTACTTGGCACTGTGGCAAGTGTAGTGAATACAGGTGTGTGTGGTCCCCTCTGATTCCCTGTAGGGGTGTAAGTGGTGATGTGTGTTGTGGCTACATCATGTCCATGGGGATGGTCAATGTGGGCTGGGGAAGACCATCCATGGGCAGGGTGTGGTGCTGTGTGGCATCGACATGCCTCAATCAAGGAAGGTTGTCTGCATGACAGGCACTGTTGTGGTCTATATTGTGTAGATGCACAGTGTTTGCAGGGTGTGTTGGTTCTGATGTAGCTCTAGGCCTCTACTGTGCAGTATTGATCAGCTGTGGTGTGTACAGATGATGACACTTACACAAACCTGTTTGTCTCACAAATGCAGATTCGCAAGACAACACAGCGGTACATGATCCTGAGACAAGTGTTGGCGAGGCCAGCACGACAGCGGCAGCGGAGGCAAGTGGGACTGAGCCAAGTGACACTGAGAACACCAGCGCTCCTGAGGGTGACAGGAGTATGCATGAGGAATCTGTAGCTGAGACACAAAGTACCACTTCATCTGATGGCGCCGGGGATGCATCCCTGTTTGCAGGCACAGGGGATGTGGAGTGTGCCACAGCGTCTGACACCCAGCGGCCAGTGCCCAGCCTCCCATCCACTTCCTCTGGTGCTGCCCGTATCCGTGTTACTAAGAGGGGAGGTGTGACATTCACACATGGCACCGCTGCCCCTGCACCTGTCCCCCCTGCTGCCCTCAGTGCAGAGTGCGTAGAGCTCCTGCGCCAACTTTGCGTGGGCCAGTCCGCCCTGCTCAATGCCTTCAGTGCCCACGATAACAAATTAGGCCAGGTTCTAGCTTTCATGGAGGGCATATACTCTGACGTGGGTGGGCTTCACCGCACAGTCCAGTCATTGTCAGCCACAGTCACAACAGGCCTACAACAGGCACATGGTCCCATTGCAGCTCAGGTGCCAGTGACGTCCACCCATTCAGGGGACACATCAGATGACATTGTCCACTTGGGACCTACGTCTACTAAACGGTACAACACTAGGAGCACAGGTCAGACACAAAGCAAACAATCCCGTCCACAGACTCCATCCCAGAAGAAGAGCAGTGCCCCCCCCCCCCAATATGCACAGACAAGGTGAAGTCACAGAAAAGTAAGGCCACAAGATCATTGTCCAAAACATCAAGCTCACATGCTGCAGAGGCATCACCAGATTATGACTCAGCGATGACCACAGAGGATGTGTGGCATGTCATGGCCACACCTGGGGAGAGCACAGGGACACAACCACCCACCACATCCACACCAAAAAAAAGTACATCGAGGCAGGTGGTGGAGGGCCCTGTTGGGACCAGCCCAATCATTGGGGCAGAGGAGAGCCCTGTTGTGACCAGCCCAATGGTAAATGATTCAGAAAAGGGGGTGGTGATGAACAGAGTGTCTGAATTAAGTAGACCACTCTTACCCAGTCCAAAGATCAGGGCTTGATCCATCACGTTTTTTAGCTCACTGCACCATCCCAGCTCAGAACTTGGCTATATGCAAATTAGTCTGACCCTGGCCCAGTGCATCATGGGGACAGGGCAGACCAAACTACCAAGCCAATTGTTATACTGGGAAGGAAACAAGCTTCCGGGGACCGGTTTCTGGCATTTCAGCCGTCTTCGGCCCTGCTAAGTGAGCTAAATAACGGTGATGGATCAAGCCCGGATCTTTGGACTGGGTAAAAGTGGTCTGCTTAATTCAGACACTCTGTTCATCACCACCCCCTTTTCTGAATCGTTTTTGGCCACTATAGGTGTGGCAGGGTATACTCAGACATGAGTCCCTTGCTCACTGCACCATCAGGATTCAAGCAAGCCGGGCCGACGACGGCTGAAATGCCAGAAACCGGTCCCCGGAAGCTTGTCTCCTATCCAGTGAAGAATTGGCTTGGTAGTCTGGTCTGCCATGTTCCCATGATGCACTGGGCCAGGGACAGACTAATTTGCATGTAGCCAGGTTCTGAGCTGGGATGGTGCAGTGAGCTAAATACCGGTGATGGATCAAGCCCGGATCTTTGGACTGGGTAAGAGTGGTCTGCTTAATTCAGACACTCTGTTCATCACCACCCCCTTTTCTGAATCAGCCCAATGGTATAGGCAGGGAATCCCAGTGTTGTGACCAGCCCTGGCAAGGAGGGACAGGAGGGCACTGTGGACACCACCCCTGGGGGTAGTGGTAAGGTGGTCACTGTGAGGGGTACACCTTCCAGAGAGGGTAGGGTGGTTCGGAGGCGTAGCCAGCCAAAGCGTGATGCAGGACCAAGCACATCACCTGAGGGAGTGGCAGTGTGTGCCCCTGATGTGGCACAGTTGATGTGTGTGCCTATTCTGCCATCTCACCTTCCCATCAACCCCAAGACAGGCAAGCCATTTCATGTACCAAAAAAGTGGAAGGGCACCCCTCCAACCTCTCCCACCCACACTGTGTCAAGGGTGTGCATGACTCCACCTCCATGTGCCACGGTGCCACCTGGTCCAAACAGCCCTCCACATTGCAGGCCCTCTGTTATTGCCACATTACATGGCCCTCTGGCACACCTGTCAAGTAGTCCTGCTGTCCATGACACGCAGCCAGGTCACAGTCCGCATGACAGTCTGGAGTGAGTTGACAACACCCTCATACGCTTGTGCCACACACAGGTGTGCTACTCAGGACCATTGCTTGCAGCCTGGGTGTGTTGCTAACCCTGTTGCTCTGATGTGCTGTGCTCTCCCCTGTGCAGCCTCTCATGTACTTGCTGTCTCCCCTGCCAAGGACTCTGGGCCTGTTGCTCTGATGTGCTGTGCTCTCCCCTGTGCAGCCTCTCATGTACTTGCTGTCTCCCCTGCCAAGGACTCTGGGTCTGTTGCTCTGATGTGCTGTGCTCTCCCCTGCCAAGGACTCTGGGCCTGTTGCTCTGATGTGCTGTGCTCTCCCCTGCCAAGGACTCTGGGCCTGTTGCTCTGATATGCTGTGCTCTCCCCTGCCAATGACTCTGGGCCTGTTGCTCCAATGTGCTGTGCTCTCCCCTGTGCAGCCTCTCATGTACTTGCTGTCTCCTCTGCCAAGGACTCTGGGCCTGTTGCTCTGATGTGCTGTGCTCTCCCCTGCCAAGGACTCTGGGCCTGTTGCTCTGATGTGCTGTGCTCTCCCCTGCCAAGGACTCTGGGCCTGTTGCTCTGATGTGCTGTGCTCTCCCCTGCCAAGGACTCTGGGCCTGTTGCTCTGATGTGCCGTGCTCTCCCCTGTGCAGCCTCTCATGTACTTGCTGTCTCCCCTGCCAAGGACTCTGGGCCTGTTGCTCTGATGTGCTGTGCTCTCCCCTGCCAAGGACTCTGGGCCTGTTGCTCTGATGTGCTGTGCTCTCCCCTGCCAAGGACTCTGGGCCTGTTGCTCTGATGTGCTGTGCTCTCCCCTGTGCAGCCTCTCATGTACTTGCTGTCTCCCCTGCCATGGACTCTGCCGTCCCTGTTAATGTATGACCTCTGCATAGTCGCTGCCATTTGTACATGGTCGTGTGGCTTGCTGTTGTCTACTAATGTTGCATTGCTACATCTGTGCAATATATGAATAAAATCTGAAACTTCTGGTGTGTCTTTTCTCAGTCTCGTTGCTGATTGTAATCCTTTTCTTGTTTGCATTTGCTTGACAGTTTACCATGCTGTATTTTTCAGTTTTACATTGCTAGCCTCTTTGTGGCCATCTTATTTTTATACAGGGGTGACGGGCTCTTCAGTCCATTCTGGCCCAGCTGATGTTGTACTCTGTAATGGCTACTTCACAGACAATGCTAATTTCCTGTTGGGGATTTGCTATTGCTGCCTTCACTGTTCACAGGTCACCTTGGGAGGACACTGGCAGCACAGGGTGTGCAGCTGTTCAGTGGTTTTGTAGCTGTGTGTGATGTCATGGGGTATGTGTGTGTTTTCCTTTCTGTGTGCCGAGGCGTGTATGTGTATGGGCATCTTGTGTTGGCCCTTAGTCCAGGTGGCATGGCTTACATGGCATGTGTGGTGTCGGGTGTGACAGAGGTGTGCAGTGTGAAGGGTCTTGGTTTGTGGTGTATGTATGTGTGCCCCTGTATGGTGTGAGGCACACGTGTGTGCCAGGAGTTGTATGCCTGTTTTTGGTTTTGTCTTGCCCTGTATGGGTGATTGTTTGCAATTGTGTGGGCTATGGGGAGTGCACTGGTGTTGTGTGTTCATTCTCAGCCACTCCTGCAGTGCCTGTGTCCCTGGTTGTGTGTTCTGTGTTGCAGTGTTTGTGTATTGTGGTTCTTGTTGCTGTGCTTGTTGGTGTGCATGGGGATGCACAGGATTAGTACCTGGCCTGTGGCTATCTCAGGTGGTGTGCAGTGTGGTCTGGGGAGGCGTGTTTGTGTGATGTAGGTGACCTGCCCATGCCTTGGTGTGGCCCTGCCTTCAACATTGTGCGCATGTGTCGACCGCAGCGGTGACGTGACCGGGGCGTTCCTGTTGGTTGGCGGACGTTCTGTGTTCCGGATGGTGTGGAATCCCTTGTAGTGAGGTAGGTGATATGTGGGTGCCCATGTGGATGTGTTCTGTCCCCTAGCAGGATGCCAGTGTGGTGCTGGGGCACTGTGTCGGCATGTGTGTTGTGCGGTGCATATGTGTAGTGGCGTACCTGCGGCGGCGTCCGCAGCGGCCCATCTGGCGATAGTGTTGCAGCAGGTACATGACCGGATGCATGTGGAGGGCTGGGTCCATGGGGTTCATGTCGGGGCTCGGCGTTCGTGCTCTGCTGTCGACTTTCCGCCTGCTTCAGCTGTGCGGTGTCCCCGCTGCAGTGCGTCTGCTTGTTTGGCCCATCCTTATTAGTCGGACGGGCTGGACGTCATCGGGCGTGGCGGAGACTTTCGATTGGCTCTCGCCGCCGCGCTGGCGGGCGCTGTTTGATGGCGGTGCGCGGCGTGCCGCGGCGGACAGGAAATGACCTATATTTACCTATCCTAATGTTGCAGACGTGTGTTCCGCAGCTCGCGGGCGGAAAAAGGTGTTTTTCGGCCCCGCCGACCACCGTGATGGTGCCAACACCCGCCATCCTAATGGAGCCCATAGTATCTAGAAGGGTTGATGTATTTTATGGGATTATCTGTAGATTTTATTGGAAAATTTATTTTACATGGGTAGTTGTTTATGGTCTTATTAGATGGAATTTACCATTATATATATATTTGCTCTCTTCTTATAAAAAATAATGTTTTATAAGGTATTTATATAGTGTAATGGATATAAATGTTGTGTTGTTTAAAGGCCAATGATGTAAATAAATATATGTTTTATTGATTTGATTGATATGCAAATTTAGGAATTAATTCACGACAAGCAGACATGAATTCTGTTCAGAAAAAGTAGTGAAGAGAGCACAAACAGAATGCTTTGGTTATCGTACTGTATTGCAAGTGCATTCATGTAGTGCTTTCTTCCCCTGAAGAGGTGTTGAAGCGTTTTAATTGGGAAAAAACTCTGTTTTGGAATCCAAGCGTTGTGGTTAGTCTAGTGCTATTGATTATTGTTGATTATTTGAGTTAGCAATGTGCTCGCAAGGGTACCATTCCATGATTTATACCAGCATCTTTGTTGGAGAATAAATGAATATATTAATGTGTGACCATTAGTAGAGGGACAGAGGGGAGTCTGCTCTTTTATTTTTCTTGGACCGCAAAAAGCCCTCAGTTCGCCAAATTGAAGTCAGTAAACCAGAAACCTCCATGGATTATGCCTTGGTTTAAAAGTATAATTTTGAGTGTGAACCCTTAAGAGTATATTGAACTTCCACAACAATATTTTTCCAAGAGCTGGTTACAGTGTCCCACAGAGGGAAGCCACATGTGATTGTCACATCCACCAGGATGGAAACAACCTGAAGAAGAACCTACCTCCTGTACTGCAATCTCTCGCTTCTGACAAAAGACACTACTCGCTGAGCACCTGGACTGCCAAGCGCCCAAAAACCAGCTGTATAGATCTGTGAGCTAAATGCTTGCTGCTCCCAAATGCGGTGTTCTAAAGATCATGAGTCATTTCCAGCGTGGAAGATTCAGCCTTTCACCTGTCTGAGGTGGGGAAATTGTTGGTTTCTCTTACCCATAAATTGGAAAATTGCACCATATGTTATTTACTGCATTTAGAAACAGCAAAAAAGTTGCATTTATTGCTTTATAAAAATTAGCGATTATTATTTATTTATCAAATGCACCCCACATGCTTAACTTGCGGCTCTGTCCACACCTATAAACGGAAGAAGCCAAGGAGCCCACTTACTAGAGACTAAGGGGCAGATTTACAAGCCCCTTGCGCCTCTTTTACGCCGCCGTTGCGTCACTTTCTGTGATGTCACTTAGAGGGGCCTCACATCTTCCCTTTCGCCCGGGGCCTCAGAAGGCCTAGGAGCAGGCATGGACTCACTGGCAGCAGGCATGGACTCACGTCACCTGTATTTAGCTTTCAGACATCAAGGTGAAACCTTGAGTACATTAAACCAATAAGAAAAGAAGCAAATGGTGCCTCTGGGCCATGAAGGCTACGAGGACATAGCACTTTGTAGATAAATCATGCGCTGGCCTCTATGTGGGATAGCCACATATTAAATACCAGGCAAACCAAATTGCTATTTATTAATACCCATGAAACTGGTTATTGCTTTGAAATTTATGGTCTTTGTAAGTTTTAATCTTCGCGCTTCTTTCTCGTGCAAATGCGAATAGTATGTATGCGTGTGTGTCCACAATTCATCCCAGCCACAATCAGGTGTTATTAACGCCAAGGGGCTGCTCACAGGTTCGCAATGTCTTAAACTAAGCAACTTACTGATTCAAGTTGGTGGCCATTACCAACTCTGTGCTGTACAGCCGAAGCTTTGGCTCCAGGGTGCCTTCTGGTTCAAAGACCACTGGGCGAAACATGTTCCCAAATATAGCACACCAAAGAAAAAAAGGCAAGATGGTAACAGGAGCACTGGATACCATGTGGCATAAAGCATTTTAATAACATTCTTTTTAAAGTAGTGCTGAATATCAAGCTTCTTCCCATTTTAGGCACTGTAAACCTCAGGTGTAATCGCTTCCTTAATTATGTGACTCAGTGTAACGATCTACGGAATGATAAAAGGCTAACTCTGCATCATCGAGGTTGGAACTCATGACCGGAGATAAGTCACATTGTGACAGCCCATTGAGCCTCCACCGTTCAGCTCACTGAGCTATATTTCTGGCTTTGAGTTAAAGGGTAGTGTCTCCCAGGATGAAGAGTGGTGAACATGCAGGAAAGTACCTGCCTCGGTTCAGGGTTTGCTGCTGTGTTGCTGATTGCACCAAGACTATGATGGAGGCAGTCGGTTGTGAGTTTTCATGCTACCGTAAGTTCCATGACTGACAGTGGATCAGGCCTGAGGTTAGCCGTAGGACACAGTGACACTGGAAGGTTCTCCCCAACCCTCGCTGTTACTTCATGTTAGCGCCTAGAATTGTGCAGGGTAGCATTGCAGAGCGAGAGTAATGCACAGCCCCGGCTGCTGTTCAAGGGAGATGAACATACTTTGGGCTTTGATTGTTCTAAACCACAGTGCCCATGGCCCGCTGGGGAACAATGAAGCGAGCATTACAGCAATGGTGGAAGCTCTGTCCCTTGCACCCTGTGGCGAGAGTGCTTGCAGTGGCGGCTGCTGCCGACACGAAAAGTGGGGGGGCAGGCATGGGGGAGGGGAGGCAGACAGGGAAAGTACAAGAAAAAACAAAGAAAGAAAAAGCTACACCTACCTGCTGCCGGCCTCCGCCTCTAGAATCCTCTACTCCCGCACCTCGCCTCGGCGTTCTCTCTGCTCCAGGAACGGCAAACGGCAGTTCCTATGGGCAGTCTCGCAGACTCCTATACGGCCAACCCCAGCGCTTCTCGAGAAGCGCTGTGCTTAGCCTGAGCAGGCTTGCTTTCTGCTCCAAAGGGGACTGGAAGCCTGCGCCTGCTGTTCTCGCCACCTGGCAAAGCAGTTCGGGTTAGGGTGACCAACTGGCATGGGGGCAAATCAGGACGGTGAGTGTAAAAATTCAGTACAAAGGGTCAAAATTCAGGACAAAAATTCCAGACAGAAAGTCAAAATTCAGGACAAAAGTTACGTTTTACAGGCACATCGAAAGAGGTTGCGCAATGGTATAGAAGTGAATAGACAACCACTTAAGTACAAGTGAAAATAAGTTTATATCAGGTTGAGATAATTGTTCACATGGTTTTTCGGTATGGGCGCAGCTTTGAGCAAATGTGCAGGTCTCTCTGTGGTAACAAACCCGCCTCCCCACCTTTCCAGCCTCCCAGGAAACCGCCCGATGCCCGGTCTGGCCAGTACGGCCTTGCTACCACCCTCCAAAAGTGACCATCCTCTTCACATAGACCCTCTCTCATATGTATTTAATTTCTTTTATAGTGCTACTCATCCCAAGTAAGAAGGACAGGGTGTAGGAATGAGTTACATCACACACACATTATATAGAGACAATTAATCCTATAAATGTGAAAGTCAAACTATAGGAAATGTACTTAAGATGATGGGGGTTACAAAGTGTAATCATTCTATCATCCATCATTAATTCTTTCACCATTCACTCTGTCCTTCCATATGTGTGCCCATCCATATCAATATTCAACCATTTTCAAACCTATCCATTATTCCATCCATCCATCATTCCACTCCTCTATCCCTCCATCCACCCTTTCACTCATCCATCCCTCCATTCATCCTTTCACCTTATCCATCCGTACACACATCCATCCCCTCTTCCACTCATCCATCCATTCACTCATCCATCCAGACATCTACCCTTTCACCCATCCAGCCATCCTTTCACTTACTCATTCCTGCACCCAGTCACCCATCCTTCCACCCATTCACCCTTTCACTCATACATCCCTTTGTTCATCCTGTCACCTTATCCATCCGAACACTCATCCATCCGAACACTCATCCATCCACTCTTCCACTCATCCATCCATTCACTCATCCATCCAGCCATATACCCTCTCCCCCATCCAGCCATCCTTTCGCTTACTCATTTATCCACCCAGTCACTCATCCTTCCACCCATTCACCCTTTCAGTCATCCATTCATCCATCCATCCTCCCTTTCTCTCTCCATCCCTGTTCCATTTAGTAATCCATCCTTCCATCAGCACGGGGCCCAGAAAAATCACAGGCCTGGGGCATACTGTCTCTTCTGCCCTCCCATTGAGATGGCCCTTCACATTAGTAACATGGAAAGGGCTTTAATCTGCCACAAGGGAGATCCAACACAAAGCTTCTCTTTCTTATCCATTTACAGGGAAACAGCTATTCGGAAGCCTCCTCCCTCCCTACACCTATATTTTGCTCCCATATGTAGGGGCTCCTGTGAGAGGCCGGGGTCTTTGCATACCCAGGTTCATCTATGGGAAGGCACGGGTCAGGGAGTGTGGGGTTTAAAAGCCTGGAGGCTGTATAGCAAGCCCTCTCGATCTACTCTCTTTGTCCCCCTCCCATGTTTGCACATAGTTGCAATTTTCCATACGCCAACCCCTTAAGTTAGGGAATGTCAAAGGTGTAGTCAGAAAAGAATAAATATCAAATATGTCGGACAAACATATGGCGGGACTAGCAAATAAATTGGAAGAGCCGGCCTGGGGAAAGTACATAGAAACTGGTGACATATGTATGTTCCAGGAAACCTGGGCCAGAGAGGACTATGAGCATCAAGGCTACGCATCCTTTTTTATTCCAGCTAGGTGGGAAGGCAAAGGCCGACCATCAGGGGGTCTTGCGACATGGATTGCTGTTCACCTGGGCTGTGTGGCAACACAGCTCCCATGCAGCTCCGATGACATTCTTGTGGTCTCTCTAACATGGCCAAACAAAGTCAACCTCCTGCTGATCAATATTTATTCTAGGCCAATGGGAAGGGCAAAAGAATCACCGACTTTTAATGAACTTTCGAACTTTTTATTGGAACTGTCGACTGATTCATACTATGTGGTGGGTGGAGATTTTAACTCTCACTTTGAGCCACTCCCCGGCCTCCAGGAAGGGTTCCTATCAGAAGAAGAAGATAGGTGGGCAGTACCTGGGGTTGATGTGCCATCTCCGAAAGCTTGGACCCCACTAGCGTTGCAAATTACTGCCCTCACGTTAAGGTATGGACTCAGAGCGTGTAATGGGCGAACTAACTCCGACACACCAGGCAAAATTACTTATAATCGCCAGGGAAGGGAGTCACATTTGGACTATATTCTGGTACAACTAGCGAGGTGGTCAACAGTACAGGATTTTAGGGTAATTGATAGGATGGACAGTGACCATAATGCTCTCGAGCTAGACCTCGTCCACCCAGCACCCCAGGGCCTAGCGACCCATGAGGCAGGGAACTATCCCACACTCCTTATAGACAACAGCAGGAGAAGAATTAGGTGGGAGCATATGGTCACAAACAAGGACAAACTCCCAATGCTTTATGCAGAGATTACCCCCATCCTGGAAACTGTCGGGGACCTTGATAGTGTGGCAAACAAAACAGATATAAGGAGTAAATTGTTTGATGCCCATAAAGAACTTATAAAAGTGGCGGCACCCCATTTTACACGCAAAGTGCAAAAACCAAAAGTGAGGCCCCGAGGCAAAACACAATGGTATAACATAGCCTGCAGGCGGGCCAAAACAGAACTCCTTGGAGTAATTAAGGAGGGCAAAGGAGGGGAACGTCTCAAGCAATGCAGACAAGCCTATAAGAAGCTTCTCGTACAGGCCAAAATAGAATGGGAGGAAAACCAGTGGGAAGAGCTTACAAAGGCCCTAGCAGTACAAGACCAACGCCTGTTCTGGAGAATGGTGAATGGGGGATCAGGGAGTCTACATTCGGCAGTGGTGCCTAATATAGCTCCTGGAGTGTGGCAGGCCCACTTCCAGTCGCTATATAGCGCTGAGTCCGGAGAACCCCCTGTGCTAATTGAACCAGTGAGACAGGGCTTGCAGGCGGATCAAATAACACTGAGGGAGGTTACGGCTGCTATTTCAGGCCTGGCTTCGGGGAAGGCGCCTGGCCTGGACGGGCTACCGGGAGATCTGTATAAACAGGAGACCACCGTCTGGGCGCCCTACCTCGCAGCTCTTTTCAATGGTGTCCTCGGTGGGATGGAAATCCCCAGTACTTGGCTGGGGGCTGAGGTGGTCCCGATTTTCAAAAAAGGTTCCCCCCTGCTCCCAGCCAACTACAGACCGATTAGCCTGATAGATGTAGCACAGAAGTTGTTCGGCAGGGTTCTCCTGAACAGGCTTCAGGAATGGATTGAGGAGGTGGGCGCCCTCAGTCCCTATCAGGCAGGCTTTAGGAAAGGGGTATCGACTGTGGACCAGGTCTTTAGACTGAACTTGATCTACTGGAGGACAGTGAGGTTCGAGGGCGGTAGTCTGTACACGATTTTCGTGGACTTAAGAGCCGCCTTCGACCTCGTGCCCAGGGGAAAACTCTGGGTCATCTTAGCAGGGATGGGCGTTCCACCAGACATTTTATTGACCCTGCAGAGGCTGCATCATAATAATTATGCCCAGGTGAGGTGTGGGAGGTCGGGGGAGCTGACTGATAGATTTCCCGTGGGCAGAGGGGTAAGACAGGGTTGTGTGCTGGCGCCGACCCTGTTCTGCCTCTTCGTCAACGGGATAATCGCTCACCTAAATGCCACCGACTATACAGATGCCCCTAAACTGAATGGCAACAGTGTGCCCGCAATAATGTTTGCGGACGACACGCTGTTGGTATCCAAGACACCCATGGGCATTCAAAAGATACTTGATGCCTTTGTGGCCTTCTGTCAGGATAGAGGGCTCGAAATCAATGCCACAAAGACCAAATATATGGTGTTGAACCCAAGCCCCAAACAGCGCCCGAATCCCCTACTGGGAGCAGCGAGACTGGAAAGAGTTGCCACGTTCGAATATCTCGGCGTGACGCTCAATGAAAACATGACCTGGGAGACCCATCAAGCTAGGGCTAACCTTAAACTAGTACAAATCACCGGGGGCATTTCCCGGATGATGACCGGTTCGACCTATCGCCCACTGGGGGCCCTAATTCAGATATATAAGGCACAGGCAAGGGGGGCGTCCTTGTACGGGGCTGAATTGTGGGGCCACATTCCATGTCGGAATTTGTCTTGCACAGAAAATAGGTTTTTAAGACAAATTACCGCACTTCCCTCTAGCACCCCGCTTCTCCCTTTGAGGCTTGATTTAGGGCTACGGCCACTTGCCGACGAGATAAGTCTAAGACCCATTGCCTTCTGGCGCAGGCTATGGAGCGGTGACGATCTCGCCGATTACAGGGCGGAACTGGTCGAACTACTAAAACACCCCAAGGCGCTCAGTATTCCCTGGGTCCAAAATATCCAGTCAGTTTGCACAGATTTGGGGCTCCCCGAATTGTGGACCGAACCAGCTAATACAGCACCTAGAATCCCTAAGAGAGCACTGGCGAAGCTGTACCACGAACACAAAAGGGTAAGGGTTATAGCTACCCAGACAGAGGGGTCCCTTTCCTCCTTATTCCTGCAAACCAAGGATCTTTATACATTTGAGAAAGCTCTCGATCCCGTTTACCCCATACTCACCAGAAAGTTATTTCTCCAGTGGAGATACGGCACTCTGCCTTTACGGTCCTTTACTAGTACCTGGGCACAAATCCCTTCTACCAAGTTCTGTCCTCTTTGCGTTGACAAAGAGGAAAATGACTTGCATGTGATTTTCTTCTGCCCAGCATACAAGACACCTAGAAATAACTGGCTGCTGCCATTGATCAAGAATTTGGGTGGCAGGGAATATGTACCGATGTACAGGATTTTAAAAAGCGATGTTTCCGGCCCAACTGTTTTTGCACTTTCCAAATTCTTCACGAATGTCTGGCATACGCGCAGTCGTCTTTTAAAAAATGCTGGGTAGATTGTAGAATCGCTCACTTTTTAACAATTACTTGTAATGTCTGGTTTTTATTTTAATATCATGCATTGATGTTTTAATAACTGTGACAGATTCATGTGATTTTATTGTATGTGTATCTTTTATGACCAAATGGTCGAAATAAAGATTGAATAATAATAATATGGCATATTTGGTCAATTTAAAAGTCATGAAAATGACTCTGAGGTGGGTTTCGGGCTGGACTGAAATGAATGGGGGCTTACTGTTGTAGCTCTGCTCCCGAGTTGGTCACATCATGGGGTTATTTACTGCAAGGCTTGTCATCAAGCTCGTTCAAGGTTAGGTCTACCTGGGATCAGGCATCAGTATGTCAATTCCCACAAATGACCTTTATTAGTTGTACAAGGATGTTGCACAGTAAAGAATTTAATCACTCTGTATGTGACGTTACTCGTCGCTCTGAACCGTAGTGCAGTTGCCTCCGTGGGTACCACAGCTGCCAGGAAGGCCCATACAAGTGTGACTCGTTTATCTTTTTTGTTTCCAGCCAATAACACACTCTATGCTGGGATTTTGATGCCCATATTTACAGTTTGCTTTTGGCTAAAATGCCAGAACTGGTTTAGTGTTTCATACATGGCATGGGACCTTTCGACAGCTTTGGCTGGGTCAAGTCATAAGTTCTACTTTTTAAAAGCCCCGCCCTCCGTGCACTGTCACTTTGCAGCCATCCACTCACCACTGGTCTCAGAGCCCTACACTTTGCAACTCTGAGGTTCAAGAGCCACATTCCATGGGCCTGTCCCCCCAACACGCAGAGGCATGCCCCTCAGAGTCCTGTGCTGTAATTGCCCTTTATCTCGCAATGCGGTCATCCATATGCTTCCCATCAGACACTCATCTCCTCACACCTCATACCTCTTTACAGACCTACCACCCGCAGAGGACACATCCAATTACAGCATCTACAGCTAAACAGCCATGCCTTATCTGTCACTAAGAATCAGAGGCGCAACTAGAGCCACATTTCAATGCCTCGTTAACACGTGAATGGTCTTTTAAAGACCTGTGAAGTACTCGGTGAGGCTGCTCTTGTGCTCAGAGGAGTGCGAGGCGGCCCCATCAGAGCGCTGAGGCTTCTGAAGCAGGGGAACAGTGATATTCCACAAGTCAATGACCAAAATTACGGACAAATGGCGTCCGTAAAAAGGATTGTCACGGACAACGGACGTGAGGTCCTAATTACGGACCGTCCGTGAAATTTACGGACGGTTGGTCACCCTGGTTCGGGTTGGGGAGGTCAGTGCGCATGTCCTTTTGGCCATCCTGAGAAGCCGGCCAAACTGACACGCGCACTGACAGCAGTGCCCACCACTTCAGCTGCGGATTGCCCCGCCCCTAGGACTTAGATGACGTCTGAGGTGTTCTAGCCGGCTCATACAGGTAAAACAAAATGATGATAAAACAGTTTTAGTAATTGCTCTATTATCATTTTATTTTATGTTTTCACCTGCTGCTTCAAGCAGTGGAGCAACGCTCCTCCATCATAACGGAGGAGCCGCCCCTGGACTACATCGTTAGTTCCAGGGGTCTAGAAAACTGACATCTCTATTTCTAGAAAAACCTAGAAAATGTATTATGTTTTGTAAATACTTGTCTATTCTACAGTAGTCTTCCACACTATTTGTATTTGTGGTCGTATGTTAAAAGAGCATTTAGCTTTTAGGATGAGAACCCTCACTGGCCCAGGTGACATGCTTCATCATAGGGTTCAGTCCGCACACAAGGACTGAAAGGTACCTTGTGTTTGCTACAACTCCCAAATACACCGGGAGGAGCAGAGGTGTTTTTGATGAGCAGAATGGTAATGTTGATGAGTGAGGGGCAGAGTGCAAGGAAGTAGGTTACAGTGTCATTAAAGCTATGTCCAGGTGGGAAAAATACTACTTTATTCTAGTGCCCCCATCGGATAGGGTTAAAAAGTGTGTGAGGACAGGGGATAACAATTACCCTTTCTCAGTGGGTAAGCATGTTTCAGCCCAAACTGCATGCTAAGAATTTAAGTAGAAATTTGAGACTGAAACAATATCCTAAGTGTTTGATTTGCCATGCATCTAAGAGAGCCCGTGACAAAAACAGGGAGGCCCTTTTAGAAACATATCCAAGATCAAAGACAGAGAGAGTAGTATAGACAGAGAGAGTAGTATGTGTTAATACATGCAGCCACCTTACAGATACTGTCAAGAAAGCAATCAATAAGAATTGACACATCTTGAACATCGGAGATAAACAAAGAGAGAAGCCAATTTTTGCCTTGAAACGTATTAGCAACATCAGAGATATGTTAGTCCACACCAGATTCAGAAGTCATAGCCCACACAAGGTACCCTGTGGTCCTTGTGTGAGGAGGGACCCCTATGAGGAAGCATGTCACCTTCAGGTGAGTGAGGGTTCTTGTCCTAACAGCTAAATGCTCTTTTCACATACTACCGAACGTAAAAATAGTGTGGAATACTGTCCTTTTGTGAGCAGTACGTTTTCGGTAGGAGAAAACGCTCATTTAGAGATCCTATGTGTGGTAACCTGTTCTACAATAGTGACACTCATTTTTTGCCAATGTAAACATGGATTTAGGTGCTCTTAACCGCAGATCCACTTTTCATTCACAGAAGCTGATAGTAAATTAGGAGGCAGCCTCTGCGCATGCTCTATTTCGCATTGTCTATCTTAGATATCCAATGATATTTTTATCTATACTATTCTGAAAAATATTGTGATGACATAGAAGGTAAATAGTGTGCTGTGTATTCAACTTTGAATGAAGTGTAACCTCCAGAATGAATTTTTCTTTGCTTGAAATACTTAGCAAGGCACTCTTAATAAACATTCTGCATGTAACTGAACCAAAAAAGATCCTATATTGATTTTTGTCATTGTAAATCGGTTAACTTTACTAGAACACATATCTTAATGCCTGGTTACAAGACAGTCTGCTGCACAAGTTGCTCTTCTAGTGAGCTGAATCATATCTCAGTGCAAGATAGAATGTGAATAATAAAGATATAAACAGCTGCAATAGCCACATACAACTAGCATAAAATATCATAAACGTAATATAGCTCTTTCAGGGCCAGTCTGGACCCCAAAACTAGCACAAATTCATACCATCCCTGCATGTCACCAAGGGTGTCAGAGAAGTAGATGAAATTGGCCCGACATAGACGAGTTGTAGAGTTCCGCTTCAAGAAATTCTTTGAAAAAATAATGTTAGCAAGCCGTTCGAGTTAGGGCCAAAAAATATATTCCACAATTGGGTTCACTCTGTGCCTGGCAATTTTTTTGGGACAATTTTATTAATAAACTGCATGATTACTTAAAATCTTTACAGTATAAGATAAAAAAAGAAAAAAGAAACTTGATGAACGTCCCGACTCCCCCCTCACATGTCCCATCCACTCGTGAAAGTGAATATCACTTTAAGTTAAAATACTAACATGTTGGTCCTGTTTAGCTGTCCAAAACAGAGTTCTTTTAACCCCTTCAGCGCGGCGCAAATTTTCGCGCTGTGCTGAGGGTTCTAAGGTTCTAACGGGCTCATGACGGAACGGTTCCGTCATCAGCACAGCTCACCCGTAGCTGATGACGGAACCGTTCTGTCATCAGCATGGAAGGGGTTAAAAGGAGTGATGTATAGGTTGCACCAGTGTTTCCCGACTGATAAGGGGAGGCACATGAAAGTTCGGTAGAGTCAATTCATGCGCCAAGGGCAGTTGATGGATTCCTCGTGGATCTTTAAACCAGCCCAGGTTGGATAACTGGGGCCGAAGGCTTCCAGTTACTTTGCAGACAATGCCGTTAAGTGGGAGTCGAGTGCCATTTTTACCTGGTGTATAAATTTCCCAACTCTGGCTATCAAACAGGTCATGGAGACTGAGAGGCACTAGTCCGAAGCCTCTCTGCAAGTTCTATAGACCGTGTTCCCTAAAATCGGAAGCAGCAAGCAATGGCGGTCATTGGCCAGCTTTGTATAGCAGCACAACAAGTGTAGCCAGGATTCTCTACGGTAGTTGCATAGACGACAGGCTAAGGTGCCATCCGTACGGGCCCATTTGGGGTTGAAGTCCATGATCCTGAGGGCCAAAAGGCGAAAGTACAACATTTTCTTTCTCGCGTAAGTAGATACTGGGTCTTGCAGGTAAGGTTGGGGATTACCTGGAATATATGATTTGTCCAGGGCCTGAGTTAGTGGATTTTTCCGAAGAGATGCAAGGTCAAGTCCAAAGGAAATGATCCGGACTTGGCGCTTACCAGCTTGGGCCCAGGCTGAGAATGGAATTTCGTGCAGGGGTAAACTCCTTCTTTCGATTTTCAATGCTGCAATAGCTTGTCCTACCTTTGAGAGCCAGGGAGAGCCCACCTCATTAAAGATTTGATTTTAGGGAGTGCTTTAGCGAATGTTCTGGCGCTTTCAATACTCTAATATAGAGTTTTAAAAGGTCCCCCAGTAGTGCCAGCTCAGGTCGCTTGAGGCCTATTTCTAGCCTTAATCTATTGTTCCTTGTGTATCTAGGGGCCTGTAGCACCATCTTATAGGCTTTCGCCTGGGCCGCGTTGACCACTTTGTCAAATGCACCTGGGTAGGCTATGTGCCCATATGCAAGGGATCAGTTTTGCCCTGAGCACTGTCAACATTGGTTCTGCTGAGGGACTGTCCAAGCGATGGCTTAGGCGTCTTAGCGACAGAATGGTTTTGTCAATTTTTGGTTTAAGCTCCTTCAGATGTTTAACTGCAGAGGCACTCTCAGAGACCCAGGTGCCCAGATAGTTGTAGGATGGGGCAGTGATGATACGGTGCTCCCCCAGAGACCATGAAGCTTCTTTTTTGTGGGGGTATTTGCCAAAAATGATGATTTTGGTCTTGCCCACGTTGATCCGTAAGTCATTTGACTTATTGTATAAGGCCAAACTGCTTAAGGCTCTTTGGAGCCCTACCCTAGTGTGGTCCATGATCACCGTGTCGTCTGCATACTGGAGTGTTCCCAAGACGAGCTTCCCCAGTTTTGGAGGTGCTAAGTTGGCATCTTTCAGAGCTGTCCCCATGTCCGCAGTATACTCTGTGCCTGGCTGAATAAGAACTCTCTTTTCATGTCCCATTGAGCTGTGGGTTCTTGACTTCAGGATCATGGTTTTACTCCAGTCTAAGTTCATCTGTTCTATCATCACTATGCTCAAAGGCTCCAGAGCTTTGTGCCAGTCCGGGCCACTACATTATTGCAAGACTATATTCCACAAATAGGCTTTATGGGCCTATAGATTCAGCAATAGTAAAGTGGCCTGACAATAGAACTTGCATCGATACATTTGTTTATGCCTTCAAAGCTGTTTCTTCTTGTGCTATTTGGCACAGCTTTCCATGGGGCTTCCTCGGTGGCTGATAATACTGTCCAGATAGATAGTGCAGCTTGGTTGCCCTTACCTTTAGAAGAGTATGAATTGACCCTACACCTTGACTCTGCATTGGTAGTATCTTTTAAATAACGTTAATTGCTTTACTGTGCTGTTTTCTCTATATATTTTACGAGGTGCAATGCTGGGGGCCCAGCATTCAACTCAGACCTTCTCGCAGAACAGCCAAGGCCTCCTTTACCCACACAGTGTAGGTCCTCATTGGAAGTGACCTGGTACTTTGCGATATGTGTGGGAAATATTGTTACCTCATATATCGCAAACAGGAACTCGGCATTATAACTGCACTCCCGCAGTCTTTCAGCAGGGCAAACCTGCCCATTTTTATGTGGAGAAAAATGCCTGATAGTTACATGTAGATTTTGTGGTGTTAACACCGAAGTCTGCATTTAGTGCGCTGCGGGTTATTTGAGATAAACTCTGTAGAGGTGATGCTGCCCCATATATTACAGAAGATGTGTTGTGGCACCTCTATTTATTATATAAATTATGCAGTTCGCAGTTCATTATGTCTTTATTTCGAAATAAAATTCATAAAAGACAACATACAATACATAAAATATGTTATAAAACTGCAAACATGTCCCATAATATTTAAAAAGTTGTGAGCATACGGCATGTACTTCATATCATGGCAATTGATTTAAACAAGTTTTCAATTTCTTGGTACGGATCAGCCACGCCCAACCCAGGAATTTAGCCACACAAATCACAAAAAGCTCAGATCTAATATTACAAAACTTCTGCAGGGCTTCAAGATATCCCCCACAATCCAAACTTCTGCATAAAGGTTTCAGCCATTTGAGTCGTGGGGCTCGATAAGCTGGGCAGGCAAAAAACAAATGGCCAATACTTTCTACATGATCGGGACACCAAAAACCTTTGTTGCTTACATTCTTTGCCCACTTTATAGTAAAAGAATTAATGGGGAGTGTACCTACATGAAACTGATGATACAGTTTACGATCCAGGGTTTTACATATCAGGTCCCAATAAGGCTCGAGGGAAGGTGTCAATTTGTGTGTTAGGAAAAGTCCCGTTAGGTTCGTGTCCGAAGAATGGGTCACCACAATAGATTTTATCGAAGCCCAGAATAGATCTTTAAAATCTTGTTTTGAGGGGAAACTGGAATGCCCAAGATTTATCCACAGCTCAGGAAGGCCCATTGCATACAACACGTGTTTGACTTCCCTGAGCCAGGGGATTCTATGGGCACCCCACAATGATTTAACCTCATCCAACTCACGAGCGAAGAGGCTGAGCTCTCGAGTCGTCCAAAGCCGACGCCAGAGTGCCACTAATTGAAACTGTGCCATCTCATCTAAGGGTCTGCAACCTAGGTCTAATAGCAACGGTTTGATGGGTGTGGATTGGGGAAGCCCTACCAAGTTCCGTAGGAACCTATTCTGGGCTGTGGTCAAAACTGACAAATTCTTGTAGCCCCATATGTCTGCTCCGTAGAGGGTTGCAGCATTGACCTTGACTTCATAAATTTTTAATGCTGGGGTAATACATTTAGTCAAGGATTTCTTCTGTTCATGCAATAGACAACCCGTGAGGCGGACAAATTTGAGATTTAGTGCCTCCAACTGGGGTTTCCAGCTAAGTTGGTAGTCAAGGGTCACACCCAAATACGTCATAACCTTGACCTGTTCAATTAAAACACAGTTCAAACTAACTGAGCTTTTGATTGGGGTTTTATTGCTAAAGACCATAAATTTGGTTTTGTCTACGTTAATCTGCAAGTCATTTATCTTACAGAACTCTGCAAACCTGTTCAGGGCTGACTGCAACCCGCTCCGGGTTTTAGAAAGGAGCAGGGTGTCATCGGCAAAGATTAGCATCGGATATTTTGACCCACCCAGAGATGGTGCATCAGTCTGCGTATTGGTAAAATATTCGACTACCTGGTTTATGAAGAGGTGAAACAGGGTAGGAGCCAACACGCAGCCCTGGCGCACCCCTCGTTGGACCGGGAAGCTGTTGGTCACCTGGCCCTGCTTGCCCCACCTCACTCGGGCAAAATTATCCTCATGCCATCTCATGACTAATTCCAAAAGTTCGACAGGAAAGCCCATACGTCTTAATGCTTCCCATAGTTTCACCCTTGGAACTAAGTTGAAAGCCGACTTAAGGTCTACGAATGCGGCATAGATAACCCCTCCACCCAAGAAGACCACCTTCCAGTAGAGCATGGTGAGTCTGAACACCTGATCTATAGTTCTGGTGCCCAATCTAAACCCTGCCTGCATGGGGGAAAGTATATTGTTCTGTTCTATCCATCCCTGGATTCTTGCAAGGACCATTCTTGATACTATTTTTTGGAGTGAATCGATCAAGCTTATGGGGCGATAGTTGTTTGGCAATGATCGATCCCCTTTTTTATATATTGGCAGTATCTCAGCCCCTTTCCAGGATTGTGGAATTCTTGCCCCTGCTGCAATGGCATTTGCCAATAGGGTGATGTATGGGACCCATAGATCAAAATTTTATTTATAAAGGTCTGCTGGGATAGCATCTAGACCCGGGGCTTTTCCTGACTGGACGGAGCCGAGGGCATGCACCGTATCTGAGGCGGAAAAAATAAGTGGGGCCCCGGGGTTTGTGGACTGTGCCCCCAGTGCAGGCTTGATTACCAGTTCTGGCTCAGCGCTCATATCTTTAAATTGAGCTGAAAAGAATTCCACCCAGTCCAGAGACGTGATTAACCGGTATTTGGGAATCCGGATCCCTGCCCCACCTAATAGTCTCCCAAAATTTCACTTGGTTATATGACTTGCACGCCATCAGTAGATCTGACCAGTAAGAATCATCCCAATCCCTCTTGGCTGTCCAAAGGACCTGCTTGTAGAACTGCCTAGCTTTCTTGATGTCATGGGAGATCCTCGATTTAACAGCTGCTATTAATTTACTATGGGCTTCCCTGCAGCTCTTGTTATACCATCTTTTGGGGGCCTTGACTACCTTATTTTTTGATGGCTTGGTGAGCAGGCTTTTAAGTTCCGTAAAACACTTCTCATGGAGGTTGATAATTAAGGAGTCGGCCCCACCAGGGGGGGATAAATCTATCATCTTACCCCTTGTTTCTAAGACCAACTCCTCTATTTCATGAGTAAGCTCTGGGTCAGCTATGACCCTAGGCCATTTAACCCGTCTTCTGTTGTTACACAATATTATGTCGGACGTTAGGCAAGTTGTTACCATAGGACCAACACCCAGTCCGGGAACCCTAAGACCCAAAGAGAGGGGATTGTGATCACTCTCTGGCCTAGGCTCTACCTCCATATCTATTACGAGTGACCAAAATTCTACTTTGACCAGTATGTAGTCAATACGACTCACACTGGTCCCATTATCAAAGGTTGGTTTCCCGGATTTATCAGACGGAGTGCGGCCATTCACTGCCCGAAGCCCCCACTCCAGGCAGAATCCCAACCAGTGGAGGGCCGCCTCGGTTCCCCTGACACCCTTACTTATAGTCAGCGGGGGGATATTCCAAGCAGTATCCTCATCAATTCCCACATCTTCGGCCAGACTAAGGATGGGTTCATAAGAGCAGTTCAGGTCGCCTGCTACTAGAATAAAACGGTCACCACTGAACTTCTTCAGAAGGCTATCTAGATAGTTCAGGACCGGTTGCTTGCGACCACCCTGACAGCCTCGGGCGTAGATGTTAGTTAGGAGAATGTCCTTATTATTATCCTTTCTAAGGCTGATACATAGAAGGTCAGCTTTCTCTACCAAGATTTCCTTATCTTGGAATCCCAAGGTGTTTCTAATCCACACCGCAAGTCCTCCAGAGGCCCTACCCTTGGGGCCCTGTATGGCGGGCTTGTAATAATTCAAGTAGCCTGCTCTAAATAGAGGGACGATTGCCCAGGTTTCCTGAAAAACTACGATATCATATGTGTCGATATAATCAACCCAATCATCGTTATCCAAGCGACCCCTTAGCCCTGCAATATTCCAGGAAGCCACCCTGATTGTTCCTACTGTACTACTAGATGGAATAGTCTCCGATAAGCCCAAGTCGTCCGCCCTGATCCCAGTGGATCTGCTGACATGACCAGGGACTGGACTAGGGCCTCCGGAGAGAGCAGGACTGTCTACGCAAGCTACTAAGAGGGTAGGGGAGGGAATCACCTGAAGGGGATTAGGTTCGATGGTGTGTACTGAGGCGTCAATCCCCCCAAGTCAATCAACCTCATCCAAACAACCGAACATGTTGGAAGTATGAACCCCTTCCCACCAGATGTTTTGGCCTTGCCGACCATCCCTTCGTCCATTCCGTCTGATGTTTTGGACAGTTGACCAGTTCCCCTCTATGTCAACATTCTGCCGTGGAGGGTAGAAAAATGTAAGGGGTCTGACAACAATAGTTGAATTATCTCCTCGTGAATCCCATGAACAAAGATGCTGAGCTGTGTGGGGATCCGTAAAGGAGACTACTATGCAGTCACCAGCAATGGACTTACGTGTGGGACCTAACCATGGTACTCTACGTACCATTAGTATCCTGCTTCTTAGGTGGTTAGGAAGCTGTCTATTTACATTGAGCCAGTAAATGACCACGCTTTTTAGCGACCAATGGTTCTCTTGAGTTTGTGAATCCAGGGCAGGCACGCCAGCTAACACGATGACATATGACTTGGCTTCTGGTGGCAGATCAATAAAACCCCCACGAAAATTCGAGCGGCTAGGTTGCTGGGGAAGTGTACACGTGGTCGCTGGCTGATTAGGCTGGTGTGGAACAGCATGTGACCTCTGGTTAGATGGTACTATGCCTTGTGGGGGACGGGGGGTTGGGGCTATGGTTCTTGGGATAGTAGCTGTGGGGTTACAAACTTTTGTACGGGGTTTAGGTATGGGTTTGGATTTTGGGGGGGCCAAGGCCGGAGGTTCTAACACAGGAGCCTGTGAGGTACAATCATCACCCTTGGTAAACTTAGCTTCCATTTGTTTTAGGCTAAGACTGGCTAGAGTAACTATAGTCTTATCCATTTCTAATAAGCTGTTTTCAATACGAGAAAGTCTAAGTTCCAAGGGAGTTAAGAGCTGTTTTAAAGTAACCCAAACGATTTTAAGAAATTCTTCGTCACCCCCCCCAATCCTTCCCTGGCTCACTCAACCTACCCTCAGTAGACCTCTCATCGATGTTAGCAAGAGAAGCCCCCGTTGTTAGGTCTAACACAGCGCTGGATAAACCAGAGCCATTTTCCTCTCCCAGTGTACAAGTGTTAGCTTCAGGGACCTCTTTTTCTACCCTGTTAGTGACCAGAGGTCGACGATTATTAAAAAACTTGAGACCTCGCAATTTTGGCCTTTTTACGTGCATAGGCTGATATAGCAAGACATTTCCTTTTGTGAGTGACATCTTTTTTTTTTACGCTAGCTGCCTGCTTAGACAGCTCAGATTTGCTGGTAAAGCCCATGCCTGACCCAGGGACGTATGGCGCAGACACCTTAGTGGGCTTTGGAGGTGTCGGTGATGGAATAAGAAGAGGCTCAGATAGAGTTGTGGTTGGGACATGATGGATATCCGCCTGTGTTAACAATGATCGAGGGCCAGATAGGCGCTCCGGGGTTAAAACAGAGGCAATTTTCCCTAGGGATGATTTTTTAGAGGACGCTAGGTTCAGGGAAAGCCTTCGTGCTGCTTCTAATTCCAAGGACACTCTATGTTGCATTTTGTTGATTTCCACGTCAATGGCCATATTGGTCTTGGTAAGGAAATCATCGAGAGTCCCATTGGGCTTGTTCACCCCCTTAGCAGTTATGCTACGACTACCCCGTGTGCACATAATGGTTATGAAGAATAAACAAATTAGCGGGAAAAATATGGCAGCAAAGAGACAGGGGGGGTGGGCCAGGCCAGGCCTCTCAGACCTCGAACGGCCTCAAACGGCCCGCTCTTAGCCCGGTCTTCGCCCCGAGCTGCGTCCCGCGCTGCGGGAGGATGGTTCTTAGATATAGTGAGGGTTATGGGCGATGGGCGGGCCAACAGGGAGAGAGAACCGGAAGCTGTCACTCGGTCACGGAGGGACTCCTTGGTAATGGAGTCCCTGCAACGCTCGCAGCCCCGCTGCAGCCCTCAGCCCGGTTCCAGCGTTCTACAGCTCCCTGCAGAGTCCAAAGTCCAGCCCCTCTCACAAGCCGGCGATGCGGCACCCGCGGAGCGGCTGCGGCGAGGTCTCTGGGCAGGTCAAAGGATGGGCGCAGAAAGCCTGCTAATACGCCTCCAGGCAAGTACACTCAATTGGTAATGGTCGTCCCACAGTTACAACGCTGACAGGGGTTTTAAAAAGGCCTCCAGTGGGCAGTGGGCGGGCCAACAGGGAGAGCGGACCGGAAGCTGTCACTCGGTCACGCAGAAACTCCTGGGTAATGGAGTCCCTGCAACGCTTGCAGTCCTGCTGCAGCCCTCAGCCCGGTTCCAGCGTTCTACAGCTCCCTGCAGAGTCCAAAGTCCAGCCCCTCTCACAAGCCAGCGATGCGGCACCCGCGGAGCGGGTGCAGCGAGGTCCGTGGGCAGGTCAAAGGATGGGCGCAGAAAGCCTGCTAATACGCCTCCAGGCAAGCACGCTCAATTTGGAATGGTCATCCCACAGTTACAACGCTGACAGGGGTTTTAAAAAGGCCTCCAGTGGGCGGTGGGCGGGCCAACAGGGAGAGCGGACCGGAAGCTGTCACTCGGTCACACAGGGACTCCTGGGTAATGGAGTCCCTGCAACGCTTGCAGCCCCGCTGCAGCCCTCAGCCCGGTTCCAGCGTTCTACAGCTCCCTGCAGAGTCCAAAGTCCAGCCCCTCTCACAAGCCGGCGATGCGGCACCCGCGGAGCGGGTGCGGCGAGGTCCGTTGGCAGGTCAAAGGATGGGCGCAGAAAGCCTGCTAATACGCCTCCAGGCAAGTACGCTCAATTTGGAATGGTCGTCCCACAGTTACAACGCTGACAGGGGTTTTAAAAAGGCCTCCAGTGGGAGGTGGGCGGGCCAACAGGGAGAGCGGACCGGAAGCTGTCACTCGGTCACGCAGAAACTCCTGGGTAATGGAGTCCCTGCAACGCTTGCAGTCCTGCTGCAGCCCTCAGCCCGGTTCCAGCGTTCTACAGCTCCCTGCAGAGTCCAAAGTCCAGCCCCTCTCACAAGCCAGCGATGCGGCACCCGCGGAGCGGGTGCAGCGAGGTCCGTGGGCAGGTCAAAGGATGGGCGCAGAAAGCCTGCTAATACGCCTCCAGGCAAGCACGCTCAATTTGGAATGGTCATCCCACAGTTACAATGCTGACAGGGGTTTTAAAAAGGCCTCCAGTGGGCGGTGGGCGGGCCAACAGGGAGAGCGGACCGGAAGCTGTCACTCGGTCACACAGGGACTCCTGGGTAATGGAGTCCCTGCAACGCTTGCAGCCCCGCTGCAGCCCTCAGCCCGGTTCCAGCGTTCTACAGCTCCCTGCAGAGTCCAAAGTCCAGCCCCTCTCACAAGCCGGCGATGCGGCACCCGCGGAGCGGGTGCGGCGAGGTCCGTTGGCAGGTCAAAGGATGGGCGCAGAAAGCCTGCTAATACGCCTCCAGGCAAGTACGCTCAATTTGGAATGGTCGTCCCACAGTTACAACGCTGACAGGGGTTTTAAAAAGGCCTCCAGTGGGAGGTGGGTGGGCCAACAGGGAGAGCGGACCGGAAGCTGTCACTCGGTCACGCAGGGACTCCTGGGTAATGGAGTCCCTGCAACGCTCGCAGCCCCGCTGCAGCCATCAGCCCGGTTCCAGCGTTCTACAGCTCCCTGCAGAGTCCAAGGTCCATCCCATCTCACAAGCCGGTGATGCGGCACCCGCGGAGCGGGTGCGACGAGGTCCGTGGGCAGGTCAAAGGATGGGCACAGAAAGCTTGCTAATACGCCTCCAGGCAAGTACGCTCAATTTGGAATGGTCGTCCCCTTGCACAGAGCGCCGAGCTGGCTGCCTTCCTCTGCAGCTCCGGCACCCGATCTCGCGCTCCTCGCGCGCGACCTAAAATGGCCGCCGTTCACGCTACGTGATGACGTAACGTGAACACTAGAATGTAAACCCTACATATCTCCCCCCTTTTGTATCACACGAATAAAGGCAGTCTTGGGGGTGTTACTGTCCATCACCCATCTCATAGTCCCGGAACCTGGAGGGTCTCACAATCAATCGCCCCCCCTTGTGCATCTTACCGGGGTGGACGTCACTTCTCTTCCACTGGCCATCGTGGACCCCCTCTCTCTACCTTCTTGGGTACACGGACTCTCTGAGCAGGACAGCTCTCTCCTCTCTCGACTGTGGGTCTCTGCTCTGGGAGTTTCACTGCCTGCTTGCTCCAACCCTGGGTCCGCACTTTTCATGGCTCCTTCCTGGGTGGTGTGCTCATACTCGGATGTACTCTGATCTGTCACTCCCTGTTCCCGATCTTTGGGAGCCCATTGTATGATCTTGTTGCATCGAGCCATGCGATCCTGGGACCACACGTTTTCATCACTAAGTAACGCTGCTCTATCATAAACCTCTTTGACCTGGAGTGGCCGGCTGTATTTACTGTCACCCTTCTTCAGTAACACTGCCAGCTTGACCCTCACCCATTCTCCTTCTTCCAATGACGTGCCCTTTACATTTTTCCTCTTGTTATACTGTTCAGTATATATGGTTTGAGCTTTTTCCAAATTTTTCTGTACCACCGCAGGTGACCATTTGCTGGTGACCGTCTTCTCCTTCCATGCCAAATTGTCTTTAGTGAAAGGATCTCTGCTTCTGAGAATCTGAAAGGGGCTGTACCCCGTACTTATGGGCGTGATGCGGTAGGCCCAAATCATGTGTAGGATCTCTTTTTCCCAGTCCTTCCTTATCATGATGGCTGCCTGGATACATCCCATTATTACTCTATTAAATCGTTCCACTTGTCCATTTCCCGCGGGGTGATATATGGACGTGTGTTTTGTGATTATCGCGTTCCTCTCCATGTATCTAAGCCATTTTTCTGATGTGAATTGAGGACCATTATCACTCAATATGGACTTGGGAATGCCTTCCCTGAGAATGGTCGCCGTGAGGAACCTGAGTATGGTTTCCGTGTCCATCTCCTCCTGGACGTGAACTTCTGCCCATTTAGAGTACCTGTCTACTAGGACGCACAGATATTTCGGAGTTCCATGTTCATCGGTCACACTCTCTTACGTGTCGTTCCGTTTGTATGTCCATGCCAGGCCACCAGTACCCTTGTTTGGCCCTCAGTTTGGTTTTTCCAATACCCAGATGACCCTCATGCAGTATTGCTAGTAGCCTGGAATTAGCCCCTCTGTACCACCTTATCCCCTCTGTATACAAACACCCCTTTGTCGTCCAGGGACAGTTCAATTCTTACTTCGTAGTACTTTCGGAGATTTCCTCTCACATGTTTTTTCTCAGGCCATCCTCCGACTATGTGTTCTATTACCTCTTGGATATTCCTGTCCGCTTTGTACGCATCTTTCCATTCTTGATTGCTTATCACTTTCTCCGGGTCTTCCATCAGTGCTACCATCTCTTCACTCACTTCCTTCTCTTCATCAGCTTATCCCATTGCTGCAGCCCTGCTCAGATAGTCTGCCACCTTGTTTCTGCTTCCTGGGATGTATTCCACATTGTACCGATACTCCAATAGTTTCAGGGTCATTTTCGCAATTCTGGGAGTGGCGCTCGCATGCCCACTAGACGTGAGGACTCTCACCAATGGTTTGTGGTCCGTTTTAAGTTGGAACCTCGTGCCCCATAAGAACTGGTGGAACCTGCCCATGGCCCACACTACCGCGAGCATTTCCTTTTCGATGACACTGAACTTCTTTTCTGTGTCTGTCAGGGTTCTGGATGCGAAGCTTATAGTCTCCATTGTTCCTCCGCCTCTGTCTTGCATTAGGACTGCTCCCAGCCCTTTGTCTCTGGCATCCGTTGTCAACACCATTTGACCTTGCGGATCGTACCCCTGGAGGGGTATGGCCTGAACAATATCACTTTTGATGGATTCGAACTCCTTCTGCATCTCTTCCGTCCATGTAAAAGCTGTCTTCTCTCTCGTGAGTTGTCTCATGCAGTGCGTCTTGGTGACAAAGTGTTGCACAAACTTGCTGTAATATTCAGCCATCCCTAGGAAGGACCTGACCTCTTCCTTCTGGAGGGGGATGGAGCATCACATATTGCTCTCACGTTCTCTTTCTTTGGTGTGATACCCTGTTCACCAATTTCGTGTCCCAGATAGGTGACGGTGGCCATTCCTAGACAACACTTCTCCCACTCTGCGGTCAGTCCTTTATTCTCCAGCACATTCAGTACCCTGGACAATTTAGTGTTGTGGTCTCGTTGGTCCCTACCCATCACCCGGATATCATCTTGGAAGTATTGGATCCCTTCCATGTCCTTGAAGAGGCGGTGCATGAGTTTCTGGAAGACGGCCGCTGCTGAGGCCAGGCCAAAAGGCATTCTGCAGAATTAGTAACACCTGAAGGGAGTTATGAATGATGTCAGCTTCCTACTCTCCGGGTGTAACGCTATCTGGTGGTACGCCGACGTCAGATCAATGGTGGAGTACCATTTTTTTCCCTTGGTTTTCACCAGCATTTCCTTGATGCGGGGTAACGGGAACTTTTCCACCACAATGCTTTTGTTTAGTTCACGCAGGTCCACGCACAACAGGACCTTGCCGTTGGGCTTCATTACCACCACCAGGGGTGCAAGCCACTCCGCACATGTGATGGGTTCTATTATCCCATTCCTTGCCAGCTCTCTCAATTCCTGTTGCACTGCTTCCCTCACTTCGATCGGCACATTCCTCACTTTGTGTGATACCGGCGTGGCATCCATCTTGAGGACGATCTTGTGAGAAAATTTTTCCAATTTCCCAACCTTTCCGCCGAACACCTTTGGGAAGTCTCTTCTCCAATTTTCTAGGTCTGGCCATTGTTCCGGCGCCGTCATCAGCACCTGTACCGCTCTGCCGGTGTCCAGCTTGATGCCCAGGTCTCCTTGATCCATCCAGCCTAAGACCGACGGGCCCTTTTCTGCTACATATAATTTACAAGCGGCACTACGTCCCCTGAACTCGAATTACAACGGCCTAAACCCCACCATTGGGATGCGGTCTCCAAGGTACGTGACAGGTCTGATGTCTGGCGATCCTGAGTCAGCCACGATGCTTATCATCACACCGCCTATTAGCATGCCAAGTAACGGTTTGTTCGACCTCCTGGCGTTCACACTTAGAACTTGATTCTCTAGACATAGCACCTCATCCTCTTCCTCTTGACATCTTCCTTCTATGCCTTCTTGGTCTTGGTCCACATACTTCACCGTGTTGCGGCCTGCTTTCCTCCAGCATACCTTTTCATAATGCCTCATTATGCAGCAAAACACGCACTTGGCGCGGAACGCTGGGCATCATGAGCCGAACTGCCACAACGGTAGCAGGGATTCTTAACTCCCTTCGTCTGCTTCCCTTGTTGTCCCGGCTTCGCCGGCCACATGTTGGGTCCTCTGTAAGCCGCACCCATGTTCTTATTCCCTCCTTTGAGTTCTTCTTCCTCTATCTTGTTTACCATTGGTCTCGCTGCTGGTTCTCTTTTAGATGCGTCTGCACATTTCCAAGCCAATTCCGCCTTCTTCACTATCGCGATCACTTCTTTCAATGACGAATCTCCGCTCGCCCATAGTTTGTGTTGCACCGTTTTACTTGTTGTGTGCATCACAATTTGGTCCTTGATGAACTCATCATGGAGTGCGCTGTATGTGCATGTCATCGCTAACTTTTTTAACACCGCCACATACTCGTCGATTGATTCTCCATTTTCTTGTTTCCGCTGTTGAAAGTTGTAGCGGTCTATCGACACGCACACTGCCGGCCGGAAGTGCTCGTTGAGTTCTTCAATCGTGTGAGCGAAGACGTCGTCATCTGTATCTTGCCGGGGCTTGGGTACTAAGATGCAGATTTATGAGGCCGTTGCGCCTCTTTGCGCCGCAATTGCGTCACTTTTTTTGACGCAACTGCGGTGCAAACAATGCGCCCTATTTACAACGTGACGCATCTAGGAGATGCGTCACGTTGTAAAGCACTGCGCCATAAGGAGGCGTTCCTGCGCAGGGGGGGCGTTCCTGTGCAGGAACGCCTCCTGAAAGTGGCTGAGTGAAATCTATGAGATTTCACTCAGTCACTTTCAGGGCAATGCTGCGTTAAAACCCTGCGCCTGCTTCAAGCAGGCGTAGGTCTTGATGCAGCATTGTGTAGATGGGGCACCCCCGAGCCTTGCTGGAGCTGTGTCGCGCTTGCGACGTAACTCCAGCAATGCGCCACATTTCCGGCACAGATGCGTCACGCATCTGTGCCGTTTTTGCACCATGGTGCGCCGCATTATAAATGCGGCGCACAATGGGTGGCGGAGCTGTGACGCACGTTAACTGACGCATCCCTGGGGATGTGCCAGTTAACATAAATCTGCCCCTAAGTTCTTAAACACCCTGATCCCTTCCGGGCCTAAGTTGTGCAGTAAAATCCGCCTTTTTCTCTTACTTGTGAACGCCTCCTCATTTTCATCTTCCAGGACCTCAATGTAATTCAGGATGTGCTCTCTCTAATCATCCCACTTCATCAGGGGTTCACCCGGTTTGGGCAGGAATGGTATCGGAGCCGTCGCTGAAGATGTCTGCGCGCACATGGCCTCGGGCTTTTCCGGCGCTTCAGGCTCTTGGGGCTACCTGGTGCACTGCTCTCCTCTCCCTGTCCTGGGTGGAGTTGGGAACTCCCTGCGTCTCCTCTATCACTGCCCCTTGACTCCGCCAGTGCTCCTGCTCTGTAGGGCTCTTCCCCGCAGTGTCACACCCTGTGCACTTCCTGGCGCATGTTGGGGCCTGTGTATGTCTGTCTTCCTACTGCCTCGCCCTCGCTGGGTGTGCTATTTTCTCCCCCTTAGTCTTGGTGCACGGTGCCCTTGTACCTGGACTCTTTGATCCTTGTCATGGAAGGTGGCGTCCCGCCGCTTCTGCCACGCTCTCTGCTCTCTGTCCCGCCACTTCTGCAACGCTCTCTGTGGTCGCCTAGCCTCCTTCTGTGGGCCAGCCTTGTAGTGCTGTCCGGGTGTAGCCTTCTGTTGCTGCTGTGGGTACCTTCCTTTTTTTGTTAGGTCCCAGCCTCGTCGCCACTGTAGAGGTGATGCTGCCCCAGATATGACAGGACACAGACGTGTTGTGGCACCGCTATTTATTATATAAATTATGCACTTGCACAGAGAGCGCCGAGTTGGCTGCCTTCCTCTGCAGCTCCGGCACCCGATCTTGCACTCCTCGTGCGCGACCCAAAATGGCCACCGTTCACGCTACGTGATGACGTAGCGTGAACACTAGAATGTAAACCCTAGAAACTCGAAACCCGGAGAATTTTTCGGGTTCGAAAAATTCCCACCCAGCGGAGTCGGATTTTATCTGTATCCGATGAGTATCGGCCGAAACACTCACTAGGGGCCGAGCTAACTACAGCACCACGAGTCTTTGTAAGAAAGTCAGTGTTTGTTCATCTTTTGCTGCTGCCTTTAAGATAAACACTCGCAGAGAAGGAGGAAGGGAAAGGGTCCCTCGAAAGTACCCAGGCCCAGATCACAAAACCTTTTTGTCTGGCTGATTCAGCTGTCCTTAGTGGCAATGGAAGGGATTGTTTTGTGCAAGCTCTTTTTCTCTGCTGTATTATGAAACCATGTTTGTGAAGTTGGAAGTGTCACAAGACAATTTGTGCATATTTGTTCTGCTGTGTTTTTTAGAGTGGGAAAAATATGTCGATTTTTTTGTGTTGTTGTCTTTTTGTGTCAAATATTGAGTTCTGTTATTTTTGGAGGGTAGTTCTTGTGTTGCGTTCACTTCTGAATGTCTTTTTTTTGCTCTACCCCGTTGTGATTCAGTTGTTATTTTTCTTTGTTATGTCATTGTGTTGTGTTCTGAAATTAGTTTACATATGCCAACACATGTTTTCAGCCAAATGCAGCATATGTGTTTGAAGTTCCAGTGACAATCAATCATTGCCAGTTTCTAAGTTGTAAAAGGACACTGCCGCAGGTCTTAGTTACTTTAGACACCAGCCAGCAAAAACTGCTGCATAGAACCATTCCTTTAATTAGCATTTATAATGCGCGCAGTAAGACACATGGCAACAGAGCTCCATGTGGAAAACACCTTTTCTTTAATCGGATGAGATAGTAAATGTATAAACTGTAACTACTTCTTATGACGCAGTAGTAGTAGTAGATTTATGCAGTAAATAAATGAGAAAATTATGATATGTTATTATTACTACCATGAAAGACGTAATGCATAAACCATACCTGCTAATGATGCTGTTCATATCCTAGAGAGAGAAAGAAAAACACAGCAGATCAGTGCCTGTCAATACCTTTTTTCATGCTAGGAATATCTTGTGCTACAACTAAAGGAAAACTTGAGTTAAGGCTGTTGTACAAGACATGGACTACAATTCCCCCGAGAAAGTAGTTTTAGTGTGTTGTCATCTGGACAACGCACCCTATCCCATTGTTTTCAGGGTAGTAGTGGGGAGCCTCAGCTTTTTTAGGTGAACCGCAAAAGAGCGCTCAATATGCCAGCCACTGATGCTACAGAAATACTTTAAAAAATAATGTAGAATGTCACCTGACCTAAATATTTATTTCAAAATTGTTTATTAAATATCTGTGTAGCGCTAAAAAAATAGAATAGGGTCATTTTTTGAGATTTGTGGCTAGGGTACTCTGCCACAAAAAAATGCAGAGTACCCTGTGGGCCAAACTAATGGGTCACTGATTCTATTTAATGTCAGGTAAACATTCAAATTTCGGCCAGCTGAGCCTCCGCTGGCTTTGCGGGTTGAAACCTATGACCAGCCTACTCAGGGACGTTTCCCAAGTTGGGAATGTCTGGGAAAGACTGGTTTTCCTGAAGAGGAAAACACAAGAATGACCCCTACACATAGGAAGAAAACGAACAATGTCAGGAACATTTATTTTTTGTTTTACAAAAGCAAACTCCCGCTTTGGTAGTTTTGTTTGTCAATAAAAAACCTTTGCAGTGCGAGAGTATTGAACATGGTATCCATACAGTGGAGCTACAGTGTCTTCAGCAGAGCTGTGGTAGCAGAACCACATCTGAAGGCACAGAGAGCTTCAACAAACACATGGAGATCTCTATGGTGGGCAGCGGAGTATCGACCACCAGTGTCAAAAGAAGCCCAATGTATCTCAGGGGTAATTCAGGTGGGTGTGACTCTTTGATTTGAGATAAAACCTTAAGTTTTGTGATGAAATCTTAAGATGGTGTTGAAGAACTCAAAAATTGCTGCACACATGATAAAAACATGAATTAGCTGGTATAGCACATACCTCCGTGTGTAAATATCTGAGGATTATGTTGGGAAACATAATCATTTAGATGGACAGAAACAACTTTAAGATGAAAAGGCTGACAAGTGGAGGATAATCCCCCCATACTTTCAGCCCCCCTGGCTTTGTTTCCTGCCCCAGCGTTGCCCAGCCAATACATTTCTAACAGAGACACAATCCTCGCCCCGGCTTTACACCATCAGCGGAAGATTATTTCATGGAACGTGGCAGGGCTCACTAGCAAATTTTCATTGCCCCACTAGAACAAACTGATAGATGGCTTTGACATTTGTATTTTTCTGGAAACTTGGAGCTTGGCGCCGTTATACAAGTCAGGCTATACTTGTTTCCACCCACCAGCTATCACCATGGGGAGAGGGCGCCCCTCGGGGGGTTTGATCATTTGGGTAAACATCGCCCTTGGCTGCCGAATCACTGAACAGCAAAGGGCAAATCCTGATATCTTGAGGCTCACTATTAAGGGGCCCTTGGGGGAGAAACTCTTGACCTGTTTAATGTTTACATAAGGGGGACCAAAGGCGGCAAATCATCGCCTATTGTCACGCTATTGGAACAAGGTTTACTCAGTTGCCCGTGCCATTCTAAAGTTGTGGTTGCAGGTGATCTAAACTGTACCTTTGAGCCTCTAAGCTCAGAGGACATGTTGGGGGTCGAGGAAGATGACAGAAAATGGGCTGTTCTCCCACTTAATGTACCTTCCATCAAAAGATGGTCTCAGATAGCAATTCAACTCAACGTACTTACCTCGGAATTTGGGTTGAGGGCTGCCAATGGCAGAACCTTATCTGATGCCCAGGGGGCAAATACTTATAACAGAGCTAGTTGCCCTTCCCACATTGACTACGTCCTATTAGACGTAAGGCTATGGGGAAATATGATAGACATGGTAGTGGGCAATTCCACTGATAGTGATCACAACACCCTTTGTGTGTACATGAAGATCCCATGGGACCTACGGTGCCCCTCTCTGAGCTCCCATACGCTATCTCTGACCAATGAGGTGGTCCCCTCAAATTGCAAAAAGTTTCCTAAAAAGGCATAAGGTTGCCTTACAAGATTCAAAAGTAGCTGGAATACAGCAAGTATTGAGCAAGAACACCTTAGAGCTTCAGGAGGCAACTATAGGCATATACGGGCTGGTAAACGTCCCCGCAATCCACTCACTCACAATAGAACAGCTAAGTGTATATTTCCAAGCACCTAATAAGCGTACTAAACCTGGTGCGCACCCAAAGAGTCGGCAGTCACGGTATACTAAGGATTGCAGGCATAAGAGGCAGGCCCTAGCCTTAGCAATTAGAAGTAAGAACTGCCCTTTGATTAAAACTACAAGAAAGGAGTATAGAGGGGTTCTGACTCAAGCAAAGTTTAAGTGGGATGAATCTCACTGGCAGGATCTGAAGGACGCTAGCATAGCAAGGGATACCAATGTATTCTGGACCCTTGTTACTCAGTCGGATAAGAAGGATTCAGATTTAATCCCCAATCATATTTTAAGCTAAGGCTGGTACGATGACTTTGTGAAACTCTACTCCGGGACCGAGGATGTTTGCCTGGAGGGGCTATGTGATCAGTTATACACCTACTCTGCTGGTAATAACAGTGAACCCTTCATGCTGGTCGAAGTAGAAGCTGCTATAATGAGGATAGTCCATGCCTAAGCCCATTGACCAGATGGCCTCCCTGGAGAATTATTTCTCGCAGACCCCAAAAACTGGGCACAGTACATTATGCTTTTAATTACCTTCATTTCTAATGGTTGCCCAGTACCAGAATCTTGGAAGGGCGCGGAGGTGGTCCCGATCTTTAAAAAGGGTGCTTGAAAGGACCCCGCTAACTACAGACCAATTAGTCTGATTGGCTCAACCCAGAAGGTAGTTGGCAGAGTCCTGCTACAGAGGATACAATCCTGGGCCGAGGACAAAAATTTCCTTTCCCAGTATCAGGCAGGTTTTAGGGCCAACACTGGACCGGTCGACCAGGTATTCAGGCTGCTCCTTATATACTGGAAAGTCGTGGTGATCAGCAGAGGCAGTGTTTATCTTGCCTTAATTGATTTAAAGACTGCCTTTGATCTGGTTACCAGGAATAGGTTGTGGCAGATACTTGGAGATATGGGCATCCCTCCCCTAATCCTCAGCTTACTGATCCGGCTTCACAAGGGTAATTTTCCACAGGTTAGATGGGGGTCCCAAGGTCAGCTGACGGAAAGGATCCCAGTTAACAGGGAAGTCGGCCAGGACTGTGTTATGGCACCCACCCTGTTCTCCTTATATGTGAATGGGGTGGTCAGCTTCCTGCAAGAAGATCCAGCTGACGCCCTGGCCCTGGCGGGTGACAAGGTGCCGACTCTACTGTTTGCTGATGATACTTTGTTGGTCTCTAAGACCCCAGACGGGCTGAAAAAATTATTGAGCAGATTTCAATCTTTCTTTAGCTCCCGGGGGTTGGTCATCAACACCGCTAAAACCAAGTTTATGACATTTAACCCCTCTAAATCTTTTAGAAACAACCTCACCTTAGATGGGACCCACTTGGAGAGAGTCAGTACGTTTAATTATATTGGTATTCGACTCTCAGATAAAATGCAGTGGAGGCCCCACCTAGCCAAAATGCGTTTGAATCATAAACGTGAGGTCGGGGCAATGGGCTGAGAACATCGCCCTTCGCAAAGTAGGCCAGTTGCCTCGGCCCTCGCGGTTTATGGCGCCAAGGCAGTTAGCTCGGCCCTTTATGGATCCGAGCTATGGGGTTTTGATAATGTAGAAGATATCTGCAGATCAGAGAACAAGTTCTTGAGGGATCTGGTTATGCTCCCCCGGAATATCCCATTAACACCCTTGAAGTATGACATGGGTAGGTGTTCATTTAGGGATATTGCCAAGCTGCGCCCATTGTTTTTCTGGGGCCGCCTTAGGCGGACTTCTGAACTCAGTGAATATGCCACGCACTCACTGAGGTAATGAGCTTAGATGTCAATCATAGGGTCAACTGGATAACTAGCGCCAGGAAAAAAATGACAGCTCTGGGCCTCAAGGAATTATGGGACAGCCAAAATACCCCTAGTAAGGCAGAGCTTAAACGCATCTATTGGGACTGGATTGATACCCAGGAAATTGGTAATCCAAATGTGGGAAGGATAACGGAGGAATTCTACCAGCATAAGCAGTGTAGAAGACTTGAACCATATCTGGATATAGTCCAGATACCATGAGACAGGGCGCTCTATATCCAATTCAGGCTTGGATCGCCACTGGTTCATGCACTAACCGCAAAAAGGCGTCCTCCCAAACAGACTACAGAAGATTGTCCCTGCTGCGGAGCACCAATGGAGAGTGTTGCCCACCTCATGTTTGCATGTTCAGTGCATGAAGCAGCAAGGTCTAAATGGCTAAAACCAATCTGCAGACAATTGGGCACCGTCAACCATTGTGTTGCTCTGGGGATTCTGGAGTCCAATGCAAGAACCCTCTTTGTTTGTGAAGTGGCTTGGGGCCCGATGTAGGTAATAGTGAAATACCGAATTCTAAATACCGAATTTTACTGATTTGGTATTTAGAAATCGGTATTTCAGATGTAGGTAAGAATTCCGTAAAAAATACAGAATCCCTAATATTTGTCATTAGCGAATCGGTAATTGAGATTCGGTAATAACGAATACCTACCCATTCATTCCTATGGGCTTGGAGGCCCACAGGAATCAATGTGAAGACATTCAGTATTACCGATTCGATATTACCGAATCAGTAATACCGGGACGTATTTCAAGGGTGCCAGGGTGTCCAAAGGACACCCTGTTGAACCCCTGAAATGTGCATGTGTGCACATGTGGCATGCATGCCCTAAGGGCATGGATGTGTGCCACATGGCACTTCAAATAAAGCAAGAAAGTGCTTTTTCAAAGGAATTCGGTAATTACCACCAACTTGAAGTTGGTGGTAATTACCGATTCCTTAATGCCCAAAAGCACTCTTTTATGTGCTTTCTACGTTGCATTTAAGGAATCAGTATTACCGATTCCTTAAATGCAAGGTCAATAAGGAATCGGTATTAAGGAATCGGTATTTACCGATTCCTTATTACCGATTCCTTCCCTACATCAGGAATGGCTAAATACCGGTCGGTAACGGTGAAATTTACTGAATTTCACAGTTACTGACCGGTATTTGGGCTACCTACATCGGGCCCTAAATTTCTAAGCTGTGTCTGGTTAGTTAGGCAAAAAACCTTGCGAGGGATTATCTAAAACTTATATCATAGGCCCCATGGAGAATACACCCGCGCATAAGTTGAATGACCAACCATTGCAAGAATTAATCTTTATGCCCTGTCACTTTCCACAAGTTATATTGAGTCCCATTGTTTTAACCATATATTTTAATCCCTGTTTTTATTAAAAAATGATATGTTTATATTCATGAACTATTCGGAACTGCGCTATATAGTCTTGATAATAATTGTTTCATTCTTAGTGATGCAATAATGTACTGTTATGCTTTGTCGAAATAAAGAAATTGGACTTGATATGGTTAAGATAGCTGAATATGTTATCTGATGATTAAGGTGGAACTATATGTATGTATATTTGGTTTAAAATGGTAGTGTAAATTTGAATAATATGGACCACATGTAACAAGGAGAATGCTATCTTATCAAATCTAAGGTTACGCTGATATGTTCAAAGCTTAAGATTATAAATGACAATGTTTAAAACTGAAAAAACCTTTGTAGTTGTTAAAACACAGCATAACATTTTTTACCGTTCTCATGCACTTTTTTCTCAAAACAAATGGAATGTAAACGTGACAACTTTTGCTACATGAAACTATCTAATGAGCAGGAGGCAGGATCTTCTCACGGAAATAACTAGAGAAGACCTTAAATGAAAAATAAAGATGCATACACATACTGTGGAATTCACTATTTGATTACAATCAGATCCCTGTTTGCCAGCATTGAAGGTGAGGCTACACTTTACTACAAAATGCAGGAAATGTGCAGAATAAAATGGCTTCTAGGCCTCTGGTATTCATGAAACCCGGCACACAGATTAAAGCGTACATTTGATTATGTGATATAGCTGTCCAAGTTGTGATATACATGAGAAAGGAAGCATTAATATTGAAGGCAACAGGCCTAGATAGTGATGTTTCCTAGGCATTGTTAGCTGCACTAACACTCCAAATCTTCTTGTGGCCACATTAGAGGTTTGCATAATATGAAAGGTAGCAGACATGCGCTGCTCTAGTTCATATTATATAATGTTTGTTCACCCCAAAAAGTCAGGCAAACTACTTTCCCATGGTTTTTGTTGTGTTTACATAATAAGCTTCAGAGTAAATACTTTTTTCTCAACGTTTCAAATGTGAAATATGGGACTAGGACAGAGGCGCACAAAATAGATATACTCTTATATCTGCACTACTTTAAAATCTATTGTTGTCAGGCCCATGGCCGGACTGGCCTTAGCGGGAACGGGGCGTTTTACCGGTGGGCTGGAAAGGGTGGGGGTGGTTTATGAGCAGTGGAGTCATATTTGTCCTTGGGGGGCGGATTTGCAGCAGTGCCTGAATACAAAAGCAGCAGCAGTGCTTCTCACTAGCACCCCCCCTAAGCCTACCTCCCCGGCCCGGTCCAACTGTATCCTGTATCCGCGAGGGCTAGTTTGTGTTCCCAGTCCGGCCCTGGTCAGGCCTATATTCCAGACTTTATGAGTAGTCTGAAATACAGAAAGGACTACATTAACAATTGTAAGACATGCGAGGGCGCTGGCAGGTAGGGCTGAGCCTCACACATTAGGACTTTGGTGGGGAGCTCCTAATTCAGAGTAAAGAAGATTACCAACAAGTAATAGTTATATTTAAGGGTGCAATCTAAATTTATAAGTGCAAACACCTTTCAGCATTCGGCACACGCTCACCCTCAGTATCTCCACATCCGCCTGCGCAAGCTTCTTCTCCAAAAGGGTGATGCAGTCTCTCAAGGAAGCTTGCTGCATCCTCGACCTCTTCAATGTCTCCTCCGTCTGATTCCGGATGTGGTGCCGCTCTTCCTCCATGCCTAGACGGAGCTGCATTTTCATCATCTTTATAGTGAACTGCATGTCTTCAAAAGAATTCATAATTTTGTTGCTTTGAAAATGTTCCTTGATGGGGAAAGCCAACAGAAATGTGCGTCATATAGTGTTCAAGAGTGGCCTGTAATACTTTACGGAGCGGGCTGGTCATTGCTCAACTGAATTAACTAGCCTCATCATGATGGAATTAAACTTGTACCTTTTAACAGCTTATTTTAGCTGCTCCGCATGATTGTGAAGAAGGATTCACTGTAGTATTTACATGATTTTACAGTCTATACAAATGATATTCCATCACTAAAAGTATATGCATAATATACTTACTGATAGAGGCTTTCAGCATCCCTTGTCATCCACTGGTCCGTTCATGTGTCATTCACATTTTTAGGCCTGAATCAAACCAAGACCTTTTGATTGTAATCAAAATTATATATATACATATATATATATATATATATATTCACTGAAAAAACCATAGGTTATAGACCATATATAGTTAGGAATTCGCATTTACAAAACCTTATTTTACTCACACAAAACCATTGAAATTCCATGTATAGTTAGTTGCACTAACTATATATCGCGCACCCGCAATCCACTGCTGATGATGTCACATATTACATCATTCATGACATGGTCAGTGACATCACTGATGACATCACTGATGACATCTCAAATGACATCACTGATGACATCTCAAATGACATCACTGATGACATCACTGATGACATCTCATTTGACATTACTGATCACATCACTGATGATATCATTCATGTGATAATACGATGAACCTCTTCAGACTCTAATATAACCTTAGATACAATCAGTGTAAACAGACACTCACAGACTGTCACTCATCCATGGAGTTACTCACACACCTAGTCAGTCAATCAAAGAATCAATCACACCTCCATTTCCTCAACTATACAGTTATACAAACTTTACTTATTCAAACATATACTAACACATATTAACTCTCTTATACAATCCCTGATACAAGTTCACAATGATCCATACAGCCACTCACACATTCACTGGCTCTTATGCACAGTTATTTATATATGTCAACTCTCACATGTACTGTGTTTTACATATGTACTTACTTTGACATGTAGCAATGTAGCACTGAGATATCCATTCACTCACCAATACACTCATGCACACAGTCAACCGCCCATACAGCTGTTTCCACATGCACTTTTGAAACCATACATCTAGTGAATCAACTGCTCACACATCTATGCACAGAGTCATACACCTCTCAGCCACCCACACACACACTCAGTATCCCATACAAATACTTGGGCAACCAATCAATAACCCATATAGTTACTCATATAGCTACTTATCAACACATGCAACAGTTTACAGAACAACAGACATAATGATGCACAAATTAAGACAGTTTAGTCACTAACCCATGCACTCAGTGAGACACATTTAATCACTCACTCATGCAGTCAGTCATGCACCTACTAAATCCTTCATCCAGACACTTATACATCCACTCATTCTTCAATATGTAAGACATATTTTAACTTTACAGAAACATACAGTCACTGGATGTTGTCATCAGTGATGTCATCAGTGATGTCATTTGAGATGTCATCAGTGATGTCATCAGTGATGTCACTGACCATGTCATGAATGATGTAATATGTGACATCATCAGCAGTGGATTGCGGGTGCGCGATATATAGTTAGTGCAACTAACTATATATGGAATTTCAATGGTTTTGTGTGAGTAAAATAAGGTTTTGTAAATGCGAATTCCTAACTATATATGGTCTATAACCTATGGTTTTTTCAGTGAATTTTCAAGGTTTTGTAAATGCTAATTCCTAACTATATATGGTCTATAACCTACGGTTTTTTCAGTGAATTTTCAAGGTTTTGTAAATGCTAATTCCTAACTATATATGGTCTATAGCCTATGGTTTTTTCAATGAATATATATATATACATACATATATAAACATATATCATCTGTATATCTACATATAAATACAAACATAAATGCATGCATACATATACTTATATGCATTTTAGGGTTGTTAGGGCGTTTTCGTGTGTATTATGTTGCTTTTTTAGGGCTTTTGGGTCAATTAAGTAGGGTTCCCGGAGCCTAGGGCTGAGGGGCCGGTTCAGTTTCGTGCGTATTGGTGTTGGCAAGGTTTTGAGGGATTTTGGCGGTTTTTGGTCGAGATTTGGCCGTTTTATGGCTTTTTTTTGTGTTTGCGGGGGGCGCGTATTCGGGTTGAAATTCGTCCCCGTTCCAGTGGATGGATTGGGCTGATTTTTGGTGAGATGTTAGGGAATAGCTGGAACTAGTGTCCAGCCAAGTTTGAAGCGGATCGGAGCAGTGGAAGTGCTTTAAAGAGCAATTTTTGTGCGGAGTAGCGAATTGTCATGTTATTCAATGGGAGTTTTTGGTGCGCATGGAGAAGGTGAATTTGGGGTGTTCCAGTTGCGCTAGAGGGACGGGGCTTGGGTGAGCTGTAGGGAGATTGGATCGGCAGGTGTGCCGAATTTTTGGGATTTGTTGGCCGAAGGGAAGGGTGTGCTTGGGCAAAGTCGATTTGGTGAAAACGGTGCGTTATTTACATGAAAGTTGAAAAAACACTAATAAAAGCAAAGCTAAAAAGCCACCTCATTACAAACAGAATGGCTTTAACTTAAATGAGGGCAAGATCTATTGCATTTTCAATGCTTGTTTACTCTGGTTCCATCAAGAAGGCATTCAGATGTGTCACACATTTGCCATAAATTCTGAATGTTAGCACTCTAGTTGCACATTAGATCACTGTAGTAAAGCTACTGCTCACCAGGGACGTCTGCTGCTGGTATTCAAAGTGCATGTTTCAGTCTGCATGTCAGAATTTTTTTAATGAAATAGAAGAGGATTTGAGAAGTCACTCAAAATGATCCCTAATTTTTCTTTCTGAAGCACTAATCATACTTTCTATGGCAAAATTAACCCCCTCATGTTGTTCCTTTTTACATTGAGTGTTTTCAGACTTACCACTTCATTCCAATCAAGATGGCTTCTGGTGTGCCATACTTTTGTCATAAGTAAGACTGTTAGCGCTCTAGTTGTTCTTTAGAACACTCTGGGACATTCTGTCATTGGGCTATACTTGGGGTACATCTGGGTGATATTTGGGCTACATTTAGGCTCTTTTGTCTCTGGTGGCCATCTTGCGAGACTATGTAAGAATTTTTTAATGAAATTGAAGAGGGTTTGAGAAGTCACTCAAAATGTGCCCTAATTTTTCTTTCTGCAGCACTAATCATAATTCATATGGCAAAATATACCCCCTCATTTTGTTCCTTTTTAAATTAAATGTTTTAAGAGTTACCACTTTATTCCAATCAAGATGGCTTCAGGTGTGCCATACCTTTGTAATAAGTAGGACTGTTAGCGCTCTAGTTGTTCTTTAGAACACTCTGGGACATTCTGTCATTGGGCTATACTTGGGCTACATCTGGGTGATATTTGGGCTACATTTGGGCTCTTTTGTCTCTGGTGGCCATTTTGGGAGACTGCATGTCAGAATTTTTTAATGAAATAGAAGAGGATTTGAAAAGTCACTCAAAATGTGCCCTAATTTTTCTTTCTGCAGCACTAATAATAACTTCTATTGCATAATATACCCCCTCATTTTGTTCCTTTTTAAATTAAATGTCTTAAGAGTTACCACTTTATTCCCATCACGATGGCTCCAGGTGTGCTATACCTTTGTAATAAGTAGGACTGTTAGCGCTCTAGTTGTTCTTTAGAACACTCTGGGACATTCTGTCATTGGGCTATACTTGGGCTACATCTGGGTGATATTTGGGCTACATTTGGGCTCTTTTGTCTCTGGTGGCCATTTTGGGAGACTGCATGTCAGAATGTTTTAATGAAATAGAAAAGGATTTGAGAAGTCACTCAAAATGTGCCCTAATTTTTCCTTCTGCAGCACTAATCATACTTTCTATGGCAAAATATACCCCCTCATGTTGTTTCTTTTTAAATTAAATGTTTTAAGAGTTACCACTTTATTCCAATCAAGATGGCTTCAGGTGTGCCATACCTTTGTAATAAGTAGGACTGTTAGCGCTCTAGTTGTTCTTTAGAACACTCTGGGACATTCTGTCATTGGGCTATACTTGGGCTACATCTGGGTGATATTTGGGCTACATTTGGGCTCTTTTGTCTCTGGTGGCCATTTTGGGAGACTGCATGTCAGAATGTTTTAATGAAATAGAAAAGGATTTGAGAAGTCACTCAAAATGTGCCCTAATTTTTCATTCTGCAGCACTAATCATACTTTCTATGGCAAAATATACCCCCTCATGTTGTTTCTTTTTAAATTAAATGTTTTAAGAGTTACCACTTTATTCCAATCAAGATGGCTTCAGGTGTGCCATACCTTTGTAATAAGTAGGACTGTTAGCGCTCTAGTTGTTCTTTAGAACACTCTAGGAGGCTGCAGTAGAACACAAAGGAATCAACTGACAGTCTCTGTCCTTGTTGGATGTACATGTTTTACTGAGAATGTCAGACTTCATTTTCACATGACTGAGAAAGATAATGTGAATTTACAGAAAATATGCTTTCAGTTTAGCTTATAGATCCCCTTCCAAACCACTGTGGGAAAATCATGAGATATTAGTTTTCTTTCAAACAATATTCATGATATCACAGCAGAAGGTTTTTTCACATGGTAAAATCACCTTAGAACCCACCACAATTCCTAAAACGAGTATGGTACCATCAACAAATGATTTATAATGTAACTAAAGTCCTAAAACCCTCTTTTAACTACAATGCTTTTTAATGAGGTGCTATCATGTATATTGGTCCCAAGATGGCTGCCAACACTTCTTGGATGAAGTGCTGACAGCCAATCAGATCAGATGTGTGGTTAGGCTCCGCCCAGATATATATATTTTTTTGAACCTAAATTACTCAAAATCCACTGGAGCACATATATTGAGACCTAGCAAAGGCACATCGGGCTAACAGTCCCTACAATTTTGCCAAGTTTCGTGCAAATCCATTCAGCCGTTCGAGCTAAAAGTGAGTCCAACCGCCCTATGGAAATTAACATGGGAAAAACGCGTTTTGGGACCCCCCTTTTTTCTCGGCCCCCCCTTGAGGAAACCCCCCCAAATTTTCAGGGGCTGCTCAGAAACAAAATGTGCCATTTTCCTGAAAATTTCAGCCGATTCCGTCCACAAACGCCAAAGTTATTAGACATAGAATTTTCAAAAATGCCATAGGGAAAAAATCCTAACTATATATACCTACTGGCGACCGCCAGTAGGTAATATATATATATATATAATGTACTTACTTATAGGTGCTTTCAGCCAGCCCATGTCATCAATTGGTCTGTTATTGTGTTATTTAAATTTTTCTTCCACACATACTGGCCTACTCCAGCCACTGAGTGACTTCACTGTGGGTAAAGGCCAACTGCCTTTTCAAAAGGAGCACAACCACACACACTTACTCCCTTTCAATGCCATGAACTGCAATACCAATGTATGCATTGTGAGACCAAAACATATGTTCGCATTTATGAAATGTTTTTTTTTTCTGATTGATAACTTCTTTGCAACTTCTCCAACAATAATGTTTTGCAAAATCATGACAACCCGAAACAAGCACTGACAAAGTAAAAACTAAAAGCTAAAAGTGAAAACTAGATCTCTTCTCTTTTCCAAAGTGAATTAGGCTAGTCGAGAGAGACTTAAAGACTAGTGCACCCAAAAATAAATGTAAAGCAGCACTGTTCCTTAGAGAAGCAATTTGAGCATTTCACTGATCAACTACATCATATCTTTTTGATGGTATGAGACTAGTTGCACCGTATGCTCAAAGATGGATAGATTGATCGATAGATAGATAGATAGATGGATAGATAGATAGATAGATAGATAGATAGATAGATAGATAGATAGATAGATAGATAGATAGATAGATAGATAGATAGATTTTGATTGTCTCCAGCTATTTAAAATCAAAACAATACAAGAAACACATACAGAAAAACAGCATGAAAGCATGAACTCAGATGATGGCTTGTTTAGCTAAATCATGCTTATTACTATCAATTAAATACATCCTAAAAGTGTGTGGGGGAGATTTACAAGCCTCATGCGCCTCCTTGTACAACCATTGCATCACTTTTTTTGACGCAACGGTGGCGCAAACAATGCAGCCATTTTACAATGTGACGCATCTAAGGAGTCCAAACTGGAATGGCATGGTGAGCAAAAAAACAATGGATTTAGGCTCAGATCTCTGTACTGGGGTGAATGTATGACATTGTTCTGCATTCTGTCCATCAATTGTTCTTTTTGCATCTAGGGAGATGTGTCACGTTGTAAAGCCCTGCGTCACATTATACCTGCATCAGGTATAATGCACGCAGGGTGTGCATTCCCGCGCAAAAAGCCATGTAGAATTGATGCAGTGAAATTTGCAACATTTCACTGCCTCAGTCTATGCCGTCACTGCGTCAAAATCCCTACACCTGCTCAGGCCAAGCATAAGAAATGACGCAGGACTTTTTGTATGGGACTCACGTATCTGTTGTGGCACATTGCTGGAGTTGCGTCACTTTCATGAGCAACTCCAACAATGCAACACTATTGTGCCAACAGATGCCTCAGTATTTCTGACTCATCTGTCAATCCTTGTTCCATGGAGCACTGTGCTGTAAATACAGCACATCCATGGTGGCGCAAGGACATTTGGCATCGGCGCAAGGAAACTGACGCATCTATGCAGATGTGTCAGTTCCTTGTAAATCTGCCCCTGTGTGCTTTGTGTCTTTAAAATCCGTTTCTAAAATAAAAAAAAGAAAAGGTTCTGCATCTTGAAATAGGCTGCCAGTAACACGAGGATCATTGGGTCGGAGGAGTCTACGGTAACCCCCTCAAGTCATATGGGGACATAGGCCATGGAATAAGACTGCACCTACAATTGAAATGAATTTAAGAAAGTGCATACTGCAGAGTCCTAGATTTTGACTCAGTCAGTCAGTCAGTCAGTCAGTCAAAACACTTTATTTCGATTATTTAAAATCATAAAAAGACAATCATGAACATATGTACATATATATGCACATAATTTTTTACAGAATTCAATCATCAGGTATATGTACAAGGGATAAAAATAGATGTAATCAAAATACATTCAAATGTCTGGTATCATAAAAGTAGAGAGAAAAACCATTTCATAAAATTTCAAAATAAATAAATGTAATTTACAAGGGAAAAAGTTCACTATAAACATGATACATATTTCATAGTATAATACACCTAACAGCCCATACTCAGCAAAAGTATAAAGTGCAAAGTGCAAAGTGAGGTTAGATAAAAACACATCAGTAAGATTTAACCTACTTTATCTACTTTATCTGACATATTCTTTCTCCGGACTGCGGCCACCAGAAAACTGGCGACACAGAACATGTCACGAGAGCAGCTTAACGATTTCGACTCACTCTGGTCCTTGCTATGCTGGAGCTGCCTGTTCTTAAGTCGGTTACTACAGTGCACCAAGCATTTCCTGTGGCTTCAAGGACCCGGAACCCTGGTCATTGAGTAAAGTGCAGACTGCTGTCAATTTGTCTACATTGAAGTTCCTCTTGTGTGATGTGTTCATTTTAGCCTGCTCTAATCCCAGCTGTAATGGGTCAGCCAGATAATTGTGGGACAGTTGGTGTCATGTGCAAGACGATTTTATTTAGCTCTGCAAGCCCACATGATTCCTACGTAGTTAGCAAGGTTCTTTTATAATGGAGAGATCACTGAATGAAGTGTAAAACAGCAATCAGATTGAGTTTAATACAGTTCATAGCCCTTTTGAGGAGAGGCCGGTGGCTAAAGTGCAGAGTGCACTCGGCTTGATTTTGATAGAGTGCAAATGCCAGGAACTTTACCCAATTCTCAGGTGCGGAGATGCCTCTCAAGCCCCTTGTATTTTATATTTCTTTTACTTTGCACTACTTAAAAGCAATGGGGCGACGCTCCTCTGCTATAGGGGACAAGCCACCACTGGGCGGGAAGTGTTTGTAGTCCACAGATAAGTAGGAAGGCCTCCTTATCAAGTCAGATCACATGACTTCAATGGTGGGCTGTGATTTCCTTTGATTAAAAACGTATCGGAGCAGTTAGCTGGAAAAAACAAAATTACATAGCATGGCCCTGCATCAACACCTGTTCCATAGTTGCCAGATTTTGAAAACATTTTCCAGGGACACTTTGTGGTACAGCTATCAATTACTTACTTGAAAATGTACCACACCTACTGCCCCAAAGCTCAACCCACTCTGTCCAACCAACATAATTAGCAAAATTTAACTTCACTTTTGGTTCTTTTGAAAATAGGATTAAGAAAAATACAGAAATATGCTGATAACATTTCAAAACAAATACAGGAGGGCCATCTGCTGGATTCCTGATGAAAGTTTTGCACCAGAGGTTTTGGATATACACAGTCCAGATATCACATTGTATTTTAACGTATTAAAGTGAGCAGTCGGCAAATCGTGCAAAGCTAAGTGATTTGCCAACTGTGCGCCAATGCAGGCATGCCGGGACTGTCCCGGGATACTGAATTACCCGGGACAGTCTCCAACTTGCCAGGACTGTTAGCAGCTATTGTGTTCCTTCATTAAAAACACACACAAAAACATGGTATAATTATTTATTTAACACTATGTGGTTTCCGGAGTAAAAGAGAGTATAGGCAGATAAAGGAGAGTCGGGGCCACCACGCACTTAGAGTCTTTATATGCCGATGACTCGCTTGTATATCTCAAGCACCAGGCTAACTCCATAAATATCCTACTGCATGCCTTTACTGAATACTAGGAGGTCTCTGGATTATAAATTAACCACACTTAATCCAGACCCGCCCTGGTGATGGGAACACCCAGGATCCACCCATGGAATGCCTTCCTATGCCAGAGTAACGCAAGGCAGTGACTTGCGCGACATTGTATTACGCCGGATTTTCCAAGCAAGGCAGGGCCATGTGAGGTGGCCTTACTTGCTTGGTAAATCTGAGTTAGGGACTTGAATGCCTTCATGTCACTGAACTTAGTACCAAGCCTCGTGCAGACATACAGGAAGAACCTTTAAAAAATCCAGAACATGACCTGTTTGTGGATGGCTCATGCATGTGTCATGAGGAAGGATGATTGAGTGCTGCTGATGCTGAATGTACATTGGCTGGAATAGTCGAAGCATCCTATTTACCAGGAGTCAAGTCTGCACAAGCAGCCAAATTGGTAGCTTTAATTAAAGCTTGCAAAATTGGGAAGAATTGGAGAGTAACCATTTACACTGACAGTCAGTATGGTTGCGGGGCCAGCATCCAGACTTTGGCCAGCTCTGGATGCAAAAGGATTTCATGACTTCTTCAAGAACCCCTATTAAAAATGGAAATTTTGTAAAGGAACTAATTGAAGCAATTCAATTGCCAAAAGAGATGACCGTAGTCAAGTGTGCTGCTCACCAATCAGGAAATGATAAAGTGACAGCTGGTAATCGTTATGCTGACCAAGTTGCCCAACATTGTGCTAAATACAAATTAGCAGCAAACAAGAAAATTGAGGCATGTGGAATCAGCTGCCAACTTATGCTACTTGGGGGCATAGGAACATGGGAGGAAGTGAAAGAATTACAAAATGAAGCAGAAATAAAAGAAAAGGAGGAATGGGAGCAAATAGGTTGTCAGAGAACTGAGGATGGTGTATGGATTTACTTAGATGGGAGACCTGTGTTACCAGACTGTATGCTTGCACCAATGGCCATAATGTATCATGGAGACACACACATAGGCAGAGATGCAATGAATAGACTTTTCCGACAAGATTGGTTCAACGCAAGGTTCAGGAACGTTGCAGAGAGTCTTTGCCAGAGATGCTTAATTTGTCAACAAATGAACTCAAAACTGCAAAAGACACAAATTGGTCTGGAGGGATCGATCATCCAATCCTTAAAAGATAAGGGACTACGAATTCCCTTATACTGGGAACAAAATTCTCAGCATTAGTTTCTTTATCTACAAAATGATTGCATACCTAATCATAAGCAAGATTACCAATTTTATTTATAGTAATCCTAAATGTTTTTATGTAATTCTATCAGTGAACTTACAAAGTACACATATATATATGTACGAAGTCAACCTTTTCACCCAGAAGGTCACTCTAAGTAAATCAAATGTCCCACTATTTATTCAGGGGGTACACTAAGAGGTAGTCCTGTCCACACACAATCGGTTCAAGTAGATCCAGAACCTCAATTCTAAGATTGTGTTAAATCAAAATTAAATGTAATTTAACAAATATCCTCAGACTCCTCTTGTCAAATATGGCATGTCAACGCGGACACGTTTCGGCCTCCTGAAATCTTGGCCTACTCAGAACAAGGTTGAATGAACCTCCTAAATAAATACACAAAGGTTAACTACACAGGTATTGTACCTATATCTGTCACTCATCTCTGTTATGTTATGTTATGTTAAAAACACTTTTATAGCACACAGCTGCCCCAGCCAAGGGGCGTCCCGGCGCTTCATAGAAAGTACCCAAACACAACACAGCAGCTACGGACAAAAGCGCACAGATCAGAAAACTAAACTGTGTGGGGGAACAGATGCGTTTTAATGGCCTTCCTAAACATCAGGAGCTCATCCATTTCACGAATGTGGGGCGGAAGAGAATTCCACAATTTTGCAGCCAACACTCTGAAGGACCGACCTTCAGCCCTGCACAGCCTAAACCGAGGAACTACTACCAGATTTTGACCCAAAGATCTCAAAAGGCGTGAGGGAACATAAGGCACCAAAAGATTGTCAAGAATCTGGGGGGAGGCTAATTTGAGGATCTTAAAAGAGAGGCACAAGGTCTTAAAATGAATCCTCTGTGCCATAGGCAGCCAGTGCAGCGAACGGATGGTACTATCCGCAGAACAGAACCTCGGTAAGCCCACCAGGGCTCTGGCTGCGGCGTTCTGGACACGCTGCATCCGAGCGATCTCGGCCTGATTGGATCCCAACAGGAGCGAGCTGGCATAATCAAGCCGAGATAAAATGGATGCCTGTATGACCAGCTGCCTGGTGGAAGCATCAAAGAACCTCAAAATAGGTCTCAACCCTCGTAAGATGCCAAAACAAGTGGCCGCCACTTTTTTAGTGTGGCCACAAAAACTGAGGGCAGGATCTAACCAAACCCCCAAGTTTTTTACCTCTGAAACAGGAATGGGAGTCACACCCAACTCAGGGGGCCACCATGTATCACCCCAAAGATCAGTCCGCTTGCCCACAATCATGACCTCAGTTTTTTTGGCATTTAGCTGGAGACAGTTGGCATTCATCCAGCTAGCCACCGCCAAAAGTAAGTCCATTCCGGAATCTGGGGGCGTCAAGGTCAGAGTCTCCACTCAGGACGACCCCCAGCTGTGTGTCGTCAGCATACAAGACCATAGTAATGCCCCACTGCTTGACGACAGCCACCAGTGGTCTCACATAAAGATTGAATAATGTGGGACTCAACGACGAACCCTGCAGCACACCCAGCTCCAGCGGATAGGACTTGGACTCAAAAGGCAGGGTGACTACTTTAAAGGTCCGCTCAGCAAGGAAGGACCTGAACCAGTCGAGTGCAGTGCCCGATACTCCTGCCTCACCAAGACGTTGGAGTAGAATCCTGTGCGAGACCGTGTCAAACGCGGCACTGAGATCAAATAATATCAGTGCCGCAGTCTGACCAGAATCAAGCACAGAACGAAGGTGTTCTGTCATAGAGAGCAGTGCTGTCTCAGTGCTGTGACCAGCACGAAAGCCGTTCTGGGATGGATCCAGAATGCCTGCCCTCATAAGATGTTCAGACAGCACCCCATTCACAAAGGCCTCAGTGATTTTAGCAGCCCAGGGAAGGAGAGAAATCGGGCGATAGCTCTCGAGTTTGAGGGGTCCATAGTAGCCTTTTTCAATATAGGTGTTGTATTTTCTCTATGTATCATGAGCAAGAAAAAATTACCAGCGGAAGTCTTTCTTCACTATTTGTTACACACGTGACACTGGTGATCACCACTATTCTTTTGATACGGTGTCTCACACGGTGCTTCTCAACCGCCTAAGGGAGGTAGGCGTGAGGGAGGGGCTCTGGCGTGGATGGAGAGCTTTTTGTCTGGTCGATCCCAAGAAGTTAGGCTGGGCTCCCATAAATCCATTCACAGGGAGCTCAACAAGGGAGTGCCACAAGGCTCTTGTTTAAGCCCCACACTTTTCAACGTGTATGTGGCCCCCCTAGCCAACTTAGCAAGATCTTTCGGGTTCACCCCGGTGTCGTACGCTGACGACACCCAACTCCTTTTTCCCTTCAAAAACCTTACACCTGCAATAAAAAGATCTTTTGCAGATGGCATGAGAGCCATTGCAGAATGGATGTCATCAAACTGTCTGCAGTGTAACGTAGGGAAAACTGAGGTCATGCTGTTCGGGCAAGCGGCAACACACTGGTCATCTGACTGGTGGCCCCTAGAGCTAGGCCCCGTCCCCATTACCAAGAGCACGGTTAGGAACTTGGGAGTGCTTCTTGATCAGCAACTTACATTTAAAGATCATGTAAATCAAGTTGCCGGTACCTGCTTTCGGGCTATTGGGATGTTAAGACGAGTCTTCCCCTACTTACCGGACCATCATAGGAAAACGCTTGTACAGGCTCTTGTCATCAGCAGGGTGGACTACTGCAACGGTTTGCTCCTTGGAGCAAACGAGGAACAACTTAACAAACTGCAGGTAATCCAAAACACAGCAGCAAGGATTGTCCTGAACGCTCCACCAAGGACTCCCTCCTGTCCCCTACTGACTAGACTCCACTGGCTCCCAGTGAGGAAACGAGTCCAGTTTAAAACTCTATGCACCATCCACAAGAGTATGATAGGGGAGGGCCCTAAATATCAGATTGAAATCTTCCAGCCCTATATCCCCGGGCGTTCTTTGCGCTCCAGTAACCAGCAGTTACTGCAGGTACCTAGAGTAAAGAAGACCAGACAAGGTGGCCGTGCGCTGGCCCATGTTGGACCAGTACTCTGGAACTCTTTGCCCCCAGAATTAAGATCACTTACCAGTCACCTGATTTTTCGGAAAACCTTAAAAAAATACCTGTATCCCAATAATTAATGCCTCTCTTGCTTACATACCACCACTGGACATACCATTATAGAACACTCCCTTTGCAGCAACAGCGCGGAGATACCCCTTCGGGGGTCTATTCTGGCGCTTTACAAGAATATAAAATAAATAAATAAATAAAATAGGGGGTGGCGATGTCATCACCAAAAGTGTAAAAAAGCATTATTATTCTTAACATGTTGCAGCGTGAACAAGGGCTTTTTAGCTCGAAACGCGTCGCTGGTTCTGTTGGAACAATAAAATACCTTTTGCTGACTTCGTTGGTCCGTTCCTCATTTCTGCTGGTGTGGAAGCGGTGTCTGCGAGTGCAGAGCGTGCTGAGGAGGAGCTTTTGTTTCATATTTGAACGGAAGTGGATTTGCTTCCGTAACGGACCCCTTCATCGCAAGCTGACAGCCGCTTTCAAATCACCTTCGTTGGATCTCGAGTGGGAATTCCAGCGGCTGTCCCCGGGTGAACTGAAATCTAACCAAACTGTAATTGGCGGTTGGAGCGGCCCCACAGGATCGCGTCGGAGGACGCGGGACACGGAGCGGTTCCCGCCATCTACGTGCGGTGAGTTTTTCAAACGCAATGCTACCCGGTGGTGAAGTAGTCAAGCAGCTGTAATAAAGCGGGTGTAAGAATCACGTTTTGCCTGCTAGTTTTCCATATAAATAACAGAACCGAAAACAACATGAACGAAGAGGAAATAGATAAACTGCGGGAAGAAGCCGCTCTTACATTGTTTGATGGGACCGACAATCCCTCAAGTCACGACAAAGTACCATCGCAGGGTGATCGTAACATCACGCAAACAAGGGATTTAAAACATTTATTTAAAGAACTAGAAAAATTGCGCAAAGCAGAATGCACAAAATGGTGGGAACACAAATCCCTAAGTAAATATGAAGAAGTTGGTCGGGTCCCTCGTGGATTACGTATTTTATTGGCGCCCAGTTTTGATAAACCTGACCCGGCGGTGTTGCAAGAATGGGGGGAAAGCAACCTGGCCGCGTCCATGAATCTTGTCTGCATACTAATTAAATATGCTGTCAGCGATCGAGCAAAACTGTTGGATCAGATCAAGGCTGTAGAAATGGAAATAAATGCTTGCCCCGAACCTCTAGAAATCAAAAAATTAACGGACAGCATGAACGAGCAATTACGTAAACATGAAGAAAAGATTAAAACCCGAAAGGCTTCTAAGTTTACTCGCGATGCCGACGACTACCGTTATGGCAGGATTTTTACATTCTCACGGAAGTATAATACAGCCAAAAGACAAGCATACACAAAGAAGAAAAATGCTGCGGGAGTCAATATTAACAATGCTACAGCAACCACTAGTGCCAGCACAGTAGTATCAGGTACTACTAACAACGAGGGGGCCGAACAAAACAGCGAGGCCTCATCTGTAACAAGCGCATCTAGTGTGGAATCATTATCATCGGGCTCCACTAGCTCGGATTTAAACTTAATGGGACTGGAAACACTCAATCTCCAGCAAGAAATGGATTTTGTGATAGAAGAGAGGCTCCAAACTCTGAGGTCTTGGCAACCCAACTCGCAAGCAGGCAAAGGAGGAACCAACGCCGGAAAGCACGACGGCGCAGATGGAAACAGCGCCGGTGCGCAGCAACAACAAAAGAATAAGAAAAAAACATGGGGCAAACGCCGTTAGTGGATAATACCATCATCAATCTCTCTAATGTTACCCTGAATAAAGCTGAGGAACAACTACTTTCGTTAGGTTTGAATTATTCACCTATACAGAGTTTTAATTATGCCATGACCAGAGTGGATCTCTTTTGCTTTATAAGAAAACTAAAACTAAAAAAACATTTTGCCTTACAATCTGCTAAAGACATTAACAAACCAAATAACCTGAATGAGGAGACAGAGTCCAATGAGATAAATGCATTACGTGCGTCAGATACTCATACCTTTCTGAACGCCAATGACTTACTCAACTCACCCGATAATTCGGAAATAGACCTCGAAGAGGCAACACAGAGTCGTCTAAGGCAAATATCCATCTCTCAAAAAGGTGCTGGTTTGAGTCCTTTTCGTAGCAAATCGAAGTTCATCCCTTTAATGCCTAAAGATGCGATCGACATCTTTCACGACTGCGTCACTAATGATATCAAAAGACTTTATACAAAAGTAAACAACAAACATCGGAAAAAAGAGATACACATGAAATACGCTTATGACAAGTTGATGAGGAAATTGGGTGATAATCCGGACATCGTGATCAAAAAAACAGATAAGGGGGGTAATTTGGTGATTTGGCCCAAACAGGACTACATCAATGAGGCCAAACGCCAACTTGGAGACCCTTTATGCTATATCAAAGCCTCACAAAAAGAGTATGAGAAAGCTACATCTAAACTCCACAAGTTGTTAAGCCAATGGAAAAGAGAGGGTCTAATTTCATCTGAAGAACATAAATTTATGTACATTAATTTTCCTATCTTGCCTTCTCTTTACCTTATCCCAAAGGTACACAAAGCTATGCAACCTATACCCGGCAGGCCAATTGTATCGGCCATAGGCAGTGTGGGCGAGAAAGTGGGGGAATACATTGACTTTTTCCTCCAAGATTTTGTAAAACAACTCCCCAGCTTTACCCGGGATACCAGTGACTTCATAACGAAAATTTCTAGTATTAAGTGGGATAGTGATATGTGGCTCATCTCATTAGATGTTGAGTCGCTTTATACCAGCATAGATCACGAACAAGGGCTTTCCGCAGTACAACATTACCTCTCCAGCAGACCAATAATGTATTATGAACATAATAAGGTCATCTTGTGCCTCATGGAATGGTGTCTCCACAACAATTTTTTCTCTTTTGGTAAAGAGATCTATAGACAGCTTAGAAGAGTGGCGATGGGGGCCTGCTTCTCTCCCAGCTATGCGTGCTTGCACGTCGGCTGGTGGGAGGAGCAGGTCCTCAATGTGCGCCACAAGGCTTGGATGGAGGGCCATGTGAGTTGCTTTCTGAGGTACATTGACGACATTTTTATCGCTTGGAGAGGCAGCAAAGAGGAAGCCCTTTTATTCATCCAAGATATCAATAGCAATTCACTCAATCTCAACTTTACAGCGCATATTGATTAAAATAGAATTCAATTTCTAGATGTTGAGGTGTATGTTACCAACTGTACACTTAACACCACATTACACAGAAAACCCACTGCGGGCAATGCTACATTGCACGCAACTAGTATGCATCCGAAACATACCATTTCAGGAATCCCGTATGGTGAAATTTTAAGGTTAAAAAGGATTTGTAGCTCCCCTTCAGACTATAATATTTGTCTAGGAGAACTCATGACAAGATTAAAAGCAAGGGGCTATTCTGACACCATTTTAAATGCAGCCATGAATAAATCCCTATCCAGATCTAGGGAGAGTCTCTTTTTTACGTCCACTTCTGAGACTGAATCCCCTAATAGCATTGAACCCCAGTTAGATTGCCCGCGTTTAATCACAACTTATAGTAGAGAGGACAGAAAAATTAGGTCCATCATGAATAAGAACTGGCCTATCGTTCTGAGTGATCATATACTCAACACCAGATTGCCTGCTTCCCCTACTGTGACTTTTAGACGCTCGAAAACCATGGGTAATTCTTTGGATAAGATAGCCCCTGAACTTAAAATGAAAAAACCTTGGTTACGTCCTACCAGAGGTTTCTATAGATGCTCTAGTTGCCGTGCATGCAAATTCGGTACTACCACTACACACTATTCCACCCCTTTTAGTACAGTTGCCAAACCGATCACTGGTAACTATACTTGTAAGACAGATCATGCTATTTATGTCCTAACGTGCACCTGTGGGCTTAGATATGTTGGCAGCACTAAGCTCCAGGTGCATGTCTGGATATTACAGCATTTGCGGGCTATACTACACAGTGACCCGGCTTACCCGGTCGCCCGGCATTTTAAACGGGTACACAACAATGATCTGAACTGCCTTAGTTACTTTGTTATTGGAGCAGTACCATGCTTGAAGAGAGGGGGTGATCGTGAACTGCAGCTTAGAAAACTGGAGTCCAGATTTATTCTTGAGCTCGATAGCCGTTGGCCTAATGAGCTCAACAATATTGAAGAAATGCACCATTATCTGTAAATATGTATTTGGTTGCAGCTTATCTGAGCTATCTGCACTTATCCAGTATTCTTATATGTGTGGTCCTTGTTCTCCTAGTTAGGTTCCCTATTAGGAGCTACACTGTATCCAAGTACCAACATAGCTGATAACATCTATTTCACATTGTACCGATTTGTAGATTAGCGGTTTCTGAGTGTTTTTGTATCGGATATTTCATGATTTACATGCATTTTTTCTAATGTACACCTCCATCTGTTTTATTGGTATTTTACAGTTCTGTATTTATTCTGACATTTAAGTCTCTTATACTTAGTTCCTATCAAGTTATACATTTGAACTGTATTATTCTGAAACAAGATGAAATATTTTTTACTTTTTGTATAGGTTTTTTACTGTACAGTTGATCTTGATACGTGTGTGTATATATATGAGATATGGTATTATTTTTACATATTCCCATTTTTAGCTTTTTTGATATAGAGTTTTACCATTTGTAATTTTTAGAGAACCTTCTATTTAATAATACAGTCAATTATGAACTCAGTAAATTGAGAGTGTAGATTAACATTAAGTATTATGTATCTCTGTTCTGATGGTAATGCGGCTTATCCATGCACTTAGCACTTTTTGAAATTCTTTCACTTATGCACCTTTTTACACACTTTTTGCACTTTAACTTTCGCTGCTATAATGTATTGATTTGCACATGTAACATACAATATTTGACATGGCCCATCGAGCCTATTTTGATGGTATATTGATTGTTTATATTGCGTGACATTTTGGTCTTTTACAACCAACTCAATTTTGTAGTTGGGTTATTACTTGGATTTAACCAGTAATTGTATTTTCTCTATGTATCATGAGCAAGAAAAAATTACCAGCGGAAGTTTTTCTTCACTATTTGTTACACACGTGACACTGGTGATCACCACTAGGGGGTGGTGATGTCATCACCAAAAGTATAAAAAAGCATTATTATTCTTAACATGTTGCAGCGTGAACAAGGGCTTTTTAGCTCGAAACGCGTCGCTGGTTCTGTTGGAACAATAAAACACCTTTTGCTGACTTCGTTGGTCCGTTCCTCATTTCTGCTGGCGTGGAAGCGGTGTCTGCGAGCGCAGAGCGTGCTGAGGAGGAGCTTTTGTTTCATATATATATATATATATATATCTACAAAAATTACATACAAATGACATAAAAACAACAAACAATATTCTTGTACGAAGTCAACCTTTTCACCCAGAAGGTCACACTAAGTAAATCAAATGTCCCACTATTTATTCAGGGGGTACACTAAGAGGTAGTCCTGTCTACACACAATCGGTTCAAGTAGATCCAGAACCTCAATTCTAAGATTGTGTTAAATCAAAATTAAATGTAATTTAACAAATATCCTCAGACTCCTCTTGTCAAATATGGCATGTCAACGCGGACACGTTTCGGCCTCCAGAAATCTTGGCCTACTCAGAACAAGGTTGAATGAACCTCCTAAATAAATACACAAAGGTTAACTACAAAGGTATTGCACCTATATCTGTCACTCATCTCTGTTATGTTATGTTATGTTAAAAACACTTTTATAGCGCACAGCTGCCCCAGCCAAGGGGCGTCCCGGCGCTTCATAGAAAGTACCCAAACACAACACAGCAGCTACGGACAAAAGCGCACAGATCAGAAAACTAAACTGTGTGGGGGAACAGATGCATTTTAATGGCCTTCCTAAACATCAGGAGCTCATCCATTTCACGAATGTGGGGCGGAAGAGAATTCCACAATTTTGCAGCCAACACTCTGAAGGACCGACCTCCAGCCCTGCACAGCCTAAACCGAGGAACTACTACCAGATTTTGACCCAAAGATCTCAAAGGGCGTGAGGGAACATAAGGCACCAAAAGATTGTCAAGAATCTGGGGGGAGGCTAACTTGAGGATCTTAAAAGAGAGGCACAAGGTCTTAAAATGAATCCTCTGTGCCATAGGCAGCCAGTGCAGCGAACGGATGGTACTATCCACAGAACAGAACCTCGGTAAGCCCACCAGGGCTCTGGCTGTGGTGTTCTGGACACGCTGCATCCGAGCGATCCCGGCCTGATTGGCTCCCAACAGGAGCGAGCTGGCATAATCAAGCCGAGATAAAATGGATGCCTGTATGACCAGCTGCCTGGTGGAAGCATCAAAGAACCTCAAAATAGGTCTCAACCCTCGTAAGATGCCAAAACAAGTGGCCGCCACTTTTTTAGTGTGGCCACAAAAACTGAAGGCAGGATCTAACCAAACACCCAAGTTTTTTACCTCTGAAACAGGAATGGGAGTCACACCCAACTCCGGGGGCCACCATGTATCACCCCAAAGATCAGTCCGTTTGCCCACAATCATGACCTCAGTTTTTTTGGCATTTAGCTGGAGACAGTTAGCATTCATCCAGCTAGCCACCGCCAAAAGTCCATTCCGGAATCTGGGGGCGTCAAGGTCGGAGTCTCCACTCAGGATGACCCCCAGCTGTGTGTCGTCAGCATACGAGACCATAGTAATGCCCCACTGCTTGACGACAGCCGCCAGTGGTCTCACATAAAGATTGAATAATGTGGGACTCAACGACGAACCCTGCAGCACACCCAGCTCCAGCGGATAGGACTTGGACTCAAAAGACAGGGTGACTACTTTAAAGGTCCGCTCAGCAAGGAAGGACCTGAACCAGTCGAGTGCAGTGCCCGATATTCCTGCCTCACCAAGACGTTGGAGTAGAATCCTGTGCGAGACCGTGTCAAACGCGGCACTGAGATCAAATAATATCAGTGCCGCAGTCTGACCAGAATCAAGCACAGAACGAAGGTGTTCTGTCATAGAGAGCAGTGCTGTCTCAGTGCTGTGACCAGCACGAAAGCCGTTCTGGGATGGATCCAGAATGCCTGCCCTCATAAGATGTTCAGACAGCACCCCATTCACAAAGGCCTCAATGATTTTAGCAGCCCAGGGAAGGAGAGAAATCGGGCGATAGCTCTCGAGTTTGAGGGGTCCATAGTAGCCTTTTTCAATATAGGTGTCACAACAGCCTGTTTCCATTTAATTGGAACGACACCCGAAACAAGAGAGAGGTTTATAAGGTGGCGCACTGGAGGGAAACAAATGGCCGCAGAGTCTTTGAACTGGGCTGGACGCAGAGGGTCAGTAGGCGAGCCAGATTTTACCGTGCTGACCAACTTAAGAAATGTCTCAGACGATAAACTAGGGAGAGAGACTAAAACATGACCTATGGTCGGTGTAGGGTTAGTAGGCTCAGCAACTGGCTCAGCACTAGGAAAAGCACGGTAGATAGCTTGGACCTTTTCAATGAAGAAAGCGGCCAAATCTTCACAGTGGGCCGCTGAGCAAATTTCCCCCTTAGAGGCTCTATTAGCCGTCAGGTCCTTTAGGACCTTAAAAATTAGTTAGGACTATTTCTGAATTCCTGAGAGTAGTAGGCTGCATGGGCTCTACACACTGCTCTGTGATAAATTTTAATTTTTGCAAAATACAGCGTTTTTTTCTCAGCCTCATAAGATTTCTGCCAGTTCCTTTCTGCCTGTTTAAAAGCTTTTTTTAACGGCAGCAGGGAGCTGTCGTACCATGGGCTGGGTTCTCTGGAGCGGCATTTAGTCCAAACAGCAGGAATCAATGCATCCAACGCCCGGGAAACCCAATCAGAAAAGAGGTCATATCCAGAATCGACATTAAGAAGAGGACCTAATGGGTTGACCTCCAAGAGATGATGGAAGTCCTCCAGATTGAGTTTCTTCCAGTGGCGTTTAAGCACTAGTCTGTCCACGGGCATAAAAGGATGCTCTCTAATCAAGAAAGAAATTTTCACAAAAAAATGGTCAGTCCAAGCAACCGGACAAGGTCTAGCCACTTTGACCCCAGTCAGTTTAGTAAATAAAGGATCAAGAGTGTGGCCCCCCACATGAGTGGGGAAAGTGATCAGCTGAATAGGCTGAAGCGCCTCCAGATCTGCCAGAGTACTGCTAATAGCTGACATATGAGTACAGTCAAAATGAAGATTGAGGTCTCCAAGTATGCTAAAGTTAGCACAGCCTATTGCCAAAGAGCTAACACATTCCGGGAGAGCCTTTCTAAAGCAGTATCACAACCAGGAGGACGGTAGATAAGGAGGCCAGAAAAGGTGAAATGATGGCTAATAGAGATTCTAAAAAACGCACTTTCAATCCTGCCAGGTCCACTACCCTCCAGTCACATGGATAACAGGATTTGTGCCACCATAGTCAAAAGTGAAAGTCATCAAAATCTGAAAGTGGAAAAAAGACTGGAAAAAAACAGACAGTGTATGTGTGCGCAGGCATGCACTAATATTTACGTGGGCTAAGGCAGAGGATACCATATCATAAAAAACAAAATACCTAAGGAAGTGAAAGGAAACTAAAGAGCACGGAGCTCGAGAAACACCTCATATTTAACAACCTCACCTTCCCCTTGTGAGTAAACCAGAGATGCAAAAGGCGAAAAAAACTTACTAATGTCCCCCTATTCACGGTGAATACATATGCACCCGGGGAATTCAAAAGCAGGTATCTGGAAACAATAAAAAACTTTACGGGTTGCCACTGAAACAAGTCACATGTCCAATTGAGACATAAATTCAACAATATGGCAAAAACGCGAGTCTCTTACCTCCAAGACAAAAATAAATTTTGAATCCAAGGGCGCCCCACCGGAGAGGTCAACAAACACCTCTTTCCTTTCATATGTATTTAGCAACTCTGCCAAAACAACAAAAACTAAAATGAAATCTGGCCTCCAACGAGTACTCCACGTTTTAAAACCAAAACCTGCACTCAATCAACAGATGGTGTCTTAGCATACCTGTATTTGGACGTGATCTAAACACGGGGAAGACTCTCTTGCAAAGCTTCATCCAGACGCGCACCGGAGATTCAAATGGGTGCAATTAAAGTATACTACATCAGCGTCCCATGTGATCGGACCCGGGCATCCCACGTGATCGGCCTTAGTCAAAAGAAACTAAAGACGGACTCACAACAAATGCAATTTCTGGCCACAGTAAACAACTATGTCGAGAAACATTAAAAAAGAGAGGTACAACTAAGGGCCACTAATTATTAAAACCAAAAGTGAACCACAACGGAGGACGCTAACAAAAGAAACAAGCACTGGCGCTGCCAATAGGTCTTGCAGTAGGAAAGTTGGAGCCATCGCCTTCAGCCACGCCACCGGACTCCACTGGACGGACCACAGCTGCGTCCACTTCAGCTTCGGAAGGACCACGATCCACCACCACCAGCAACAGGTTGCACGCAGGAGCTGCAACAAGATCACAGCCGACCAGCTCGCAACCTCCCTGAGCATGAACCCTCCCACCAGCACAACAAACCCTAGCCAGGCGGCCACCAACCTCACAAAGTGGATCAGCGACTGCGCAGACGAGCTCGCCCCCCTGAGGACCCCGCCTAGCAGACCCGGTAGCAAGAAAGCCCCATGGTTCACCGACGAACTCAAGAGCTCCAAGAAGAACTGCCGAGCCCTCGAGAGAACTTGGCGCAGAGACCCAACACCGGACAACATGACTGCCCTCAAGCTCACCACCCGAAAACACCACCAACTCATCCACGCCACCAAGAAAACTGCATTCAAGGAACGACTGGACAATAACGCACACAACAGCAAGGAACTCTTCAACATCGTCAAAGAGCTCTCCAACCCCAACGCCGGAAACAACAACATCACCCCTTCGCAAGACCTCTGCAACTCCCTCGCCTCCTACTTCCACAACAAGATCGCGGACATACACAACAGCTTCAGCACTCAACCGACGAACGCCTCGACCGAACCACCGCCCCCCACCACCACCCTCCGCGCCTGGACTCTGATCAGCACCGAAGACACCGTCCGCACGATGAACTCCATCCACTCCGGATCTCCGACCGACCTCTGCCCCCACCACGTCTTCAACAAGGCCGACGCTGTCATCGCACCCCACCTGCGGGACATCATCAACACCTCCTTCGACACCGCTACCTTCCCGGAGAGCTGGCAGCACGCCAAACTCAGCGCCCTACTTAAGAAGCCATCGGCCGACCCCACCGACCTCAAGAACTACCGCCCCATCTCGCTGCTCCCGTTTCCTGCAAAAGTCATCGAGAAGACCGTCAACAAGCAGCTGGCCGCCTTCCTCGAGACGAACCCCTCGCAGTCTGGCTTCCGGGCCAACCACAGCACCGAGACCGCCCTGATCGCAGCCACCGATGACATCCGAGCGCTGCTCGACAACGGAGAAACAGCGGCCCTCATCCTCCTTGACCTCTCCGCGGCCTTCGACACTGTCTGCCACCGTACCCTAGTACAACGCCTCAGCAACGTTGGAGTCCAGGAGAAGGCACTGGAGTGGATCATCTCCTTCCTCGCCGGAAGGACACAGAGAGTCCGCCTCCCTCCGTTCAGATCTGAAGCCACCGAAGTCATCTGCGGCGTTCCTCAAGGCTCCTCGCTCAGTCCAACCCTCTTCAACGTCTACATGAGCCCCCTCGCAGACATCGCACGCCAGCACAACCTCAACATCATCTCCTACGCCGACGACACCCAGCTGATCCTCTCCCTTACCAACGACCCCACCACCGCCAGAGCCAACTTTCACGAAGCGATGAAAGAGGTAGCCGAATGGATGAAGAACAGCCGCCTGAAACTGAACTCGGACAAGACGGAAGTCCTCATCCTGGGATCCTCACCCGCCGCTTGGGACGACTCCTGGTGGCCCCCCGCCCTAGGCAGCGCACCCAAACCAACAGACCACGCACGCAACCTGGGCTTCATCCTGGACTCCTCCCTCTCCATGACCAGACAAGTCAACGCCGTCTCCTCGTCGTGCTTCAACATCCTGCGCATGCTACGTAAGATCTTCCGGTGAATCCCCACCGAGACCAGGAAGACGGTCACCCAGGCCCTCGTCACCAGCCGTCTGGACTACGGCAACTCCCTCTACGCCGGAACCACCGCCAAACTCCAGAAGAGACTCCAGCGGATCCAGAACGCCTCAGCACGACTCATCCTGGACATCCCCCGTCGCAGCCACATCTCTGGACACCTGAGAGACCTGCACTGGCTCCCGGTCAACAAGAGAATCACCTTCCGTCTCCTCACCCACGCACACAAAGCCCTTCACAACCAAGGCCCAGGATACCTCAACAGCCGCCTCAACTTCTACGCTCCCGAACGCCAGCTTCGATCGGCCAGCCACGCCCTCGCCTCCGTCCCCCGCATCCGAAGAGCCACCACAGGGGGACAGTCCTTCTCCTACCTCGCCGCCAAGACATGGAACTCCCTCCCCACCCACCTCCGCCTGACCCAGGACCACCTCGCCTTCAGGAAGCAACTCAAGACCTGGCTGTTCGAGCAGTAGCGGACCCCCCTCCCCCAGCGCCTTGAGACCCTCTGGGTGAGTAGTGCGCTATATAAATGCGATGATTGATTGATTGATTGGTTTTGTAAATGACAAAGTCCTTTATGTTTTTAAAATGAAAACAAAAAAAAAGGCATTGTTATTTGCAATTGTAATAGCTCCAAATTTCCTACTGCAAGACCTATTGGCAACCAATGCAATAGGTCTCGCATTAATTAAGTTTGAGCTATTGGCATTGCTAAATATTGCAACACCAAATGCAACTAAAGTCTATAAATTGTATGTTAAAAAAATGTGTATTTATTTTTGTAGCAATGGTGGCATGCTGCGCTTTAGATGAATATGTTCAAAAGTAAAGTGCGCCATACTGCGATTGGTACAATACTTAATTGTGGATGCGTTAACAATCGATGTGTGCATTGATGGCTGGTGTTGTATGTGCCTGTAGAAATTGTGCACTGATGGTTGGTGGTGTGCGTGCCTGGTGAAAGCATGCACTGACGGCTGGTGGTGTGTGCCTGGTGAAAGCATGCACTGACGGCTGGTGGTGTGTGCGTGCCTGGTGAAAGCGTGCACTGACGGCTGGTGGTGTGTGCCTGGTGAAAGCATGCACTGACGGCTGGTGGTGTGTGTGTGCCTGGTGAAAGCGTGCACTGACGGCTGGTGGTGTGTGCCTGGTGAAAGTGTGCAGTGATGACTGGTGGTGATTGTGTGCCTGGTGAAAGCGTGCACTGACGGCTGGTGGTGTGTGCCTGGTGAAAGCATGCACTGACGTCTGGTGGTGTGTGTGTGCCTGGTGAAAGCGTGCACTGACGGCTGGTGGTGTGTGCCTGGTGAAAGTGTGCAGTGATGGCTGGTGGTGTATGTGTGCCTGGTGAAAGCGTGCACTGACGGCTGGTGATGTTTTTGCCTGGTGAAAGCGTGCACTGACGACTGATGGTGTCTGTGCCTGTTGAAAGTGTGCACTGACTTGTGGCTGTGTGTGTGGTTGTGTGTGTGTGATTGTGTGTGTGGTAGTGTGTGTGGTTGTGTGTGTGTGATTGTGAGTGTGGTAGTGTGTGTGGTTGTGTGTGTGCAGTTGTATGTATGGTTAAATGTGTGGTGGTATGCAAATCAGCACCACGCTTTACTTCACGCTATGCACCTCCACTCCACACTCCTCCACTCTGTGCCCCTCTTCATCACTCCACACTACTCTACAACACTCCATTCTATGACATTTCACGCCAGTGTCTGCTACACTATATGGGCTGTCAGCGAAAGCTATTGTTCATTTAAAAAAAAAACTCAAATGAGGATTTGAGACCGCCCATTACTTACCATTGGTAGCCTCCCACGTCACCCTTGTTTCCTTACTTCCTACTGGTCACACCTCCGCCTTACCTCTTGCTGCCTCCTGGGCTTCCGTCCTTGTCCCTGCTGTGGATCATGGACCAAGTACTGCTTCATGGCCAGTGTCCTTCCACTGGCCACAGGCTCCTTCACCAGGCCCCACCTCCCTTTTTTTTGCAGGTTTATTAATAGCGCAAACTAGACCCGAAGATATTGGAGCACTTTACATGAGCACCAGCTACATTACACAAGTACACATTCACTTGTACTTTAAAGGTACAGCACGATGAAGTGATTTGCACAGAATCACAGGAAGTTCAGCTGACCAATCACGAGACTCGCACCTGGTTCCTAAGTTCCAAAGTCACCAGCTCTGCCCTTATACCACATCTTCTCCACAAACCTTGACCACAATCCTGAGCACAACTGCTTTTATATTGATTTCTTGACCGCTTTTATATTGATTTCTTGACCACAACGAAGGGTTAAATGTAAGTTTATTGATTGCACGTAAATAAAAACACTCGAGCTGTTGGTGTGGGAGACTAAACTGCTCCACAATCGAAGCTGGGGTTGAGGTGTGAAAGGGGGATGGGGGTTTAAAATCCACAATGCTGACCGGGGAAATCCTGTGGTCAACTGCACAGCACAACGTTCTGGCAAGCAAAATGGGGCACTGGCTTTGTAAACATACTCCGGACAGGTCGAGGTCTAAAGTAGCTAACGGCAATAAGTGCCGAACGTTATTACTCTCTGTGTCTAACAATATGCACACTTAAATAATAACGAGTAATTAAATAACTCAAAAACAGGCCGAATCATTGACCAAAGAAACGTGGCATGGAATGGGACAGCAAATTATGTTAAAATGACTTCTGGAATAATACACACAGCTGGTGGGGGTTGGGGGGAGACAGTGCTGGTAGTAAGTGCGGAGATGTGAAAGGGCGGGAGAATGCGGCTGATTAACAATTCACTGTGCAAATGCATTCGTGGATTTATCATCAGTTCTTAGACCGTCTGATGGCCTGAAGTGGGGTTTGGTCATGAAAGACGCCGAGAGAGGCTAAAGAAGACCTGAGAAGATGTTGCAGGACCCTACTAATTCAAGAAACAAGGAGCACAGGGTACCCACGTATAAATAAAAACAAGCAAAAGCAAATGATGGGGGCCTGAAGGAGGAGGGGGTGCTAGGGATGAGTGAGGATGGGGTAGCAAGGGAGGGAACACGGCCTGGGGGAAGCTGGCTGGGGAGGGGGAGGAGAAATCCAAGGAAGGCTGTGTGCGGGGAGAGAGGGGAGGTGCTGGAGCTGAAAGTATGGCCGGCCGGCCATCCAAGAATAATTAGGGGAGGAGAAGCCGAGAAGCCGCAGAGCGCACGCTGGGCGAAGCCCTTTGATGTGCTGCGAAGATGAGCGGCCGGGAAACTGAAAGTACGGCCGATAGGAGGGAGGGAGGCTGATGCGCGTGCTTGTTTGGTCACGTGGTTCACGTGAACTTAAACAAAACCGCAGCAGAAAGCCCTTGGTTTGACGAGGATTTTGGCTACTTGAATTCTCGCTCCACTCAATGCGCTTGCGCGCATTGATAGGTGGCGAGACCTAAAAATACCTCCATACTTAGTTACCTAAAATTCCAAAAAAGATCTATATATCAGTACTCAAGCCGATACATCTGCACCCCCCATCCTGGGGGTACACTTACACCACAAAAATTTAAAAATAATAAAACTACAACATAACTCTCTAATTCACCCCAGAGAATGACGACAACAAGCCGGAACCCATGGAAGCACAGAGATGTAATGTAATGTAATGTAAGTGTGCACTTTTATAGCGCGACTGTCACTCCAAGGAGCATCCTGGCGCTTATAGCTCGTAGCCTAGATGGAAGGCCGGAAAAGTCAGCTCACACATCTATCTCATTTAAACAGAACGCTGTGTCTAAACCAGAGTCATACAGACCGAGTCTGGGAGGTTGAAGATCCAAGTTTTCAGAGCCTTACGGAAAATCTTCTCATCGGAGATTAGGCGCAGGTTGGGAGGGGGTTTATTCCAAGCTTTTGCGCCCAGTGTTGCGAGAGATTTCCCTCCTCTAGTTGAAAGTCTGAATTTAGGGGTCTGTAATAAATTCATGTTGGCTGATCTTAAGGAGCGTGTTGGTGCATACTGTTTGAATCAGGGAAGGAAGTATTTGGGTCCTTTTTGGTGATATGCCCTAAAGGTAATCACTAAGATTTTGAAGAGTATGCGTTTGTGAATAGGTAGCCAGTGTAGGGCCTTGAGGGCGGCTGAGGCAGAAGACCTCCTCGGCCATTTTAGGACCAGACGGGCAGCAGCATTTTGGACAACTTGCAACCTATGCAGGACAGATCGATTTAATCCTGCATATAGGCTGTTGCAGTAGTCCAAACGAGATGTTACAAGTGCTACTGTCACCGTCTTCCTGGCTGTCAGAGGAAGAAAATCAAAAAACTTTCTAAGCCCTCTGATGATGTTAAAACAAGACCCTGCCACTGCCCCTGCTTGCTGTTTGAAAGATAGGGCACTGTCGAATCTGATCCCTAGGTTCCGGGCCGCAGTGATGGTATCCGGAGGGGACTCCACCCCTAGAGGCCACCATAGGCTGGGGGAAAAGGGGTTTTGGGGGCCGAAGGGTATAATTTCGGTCTTCCCGGCATTACATTTTAGATGGTTCTCACGCATCCAAATGAAGGTTGCTGTGAGGCAGGCTTTTAGATTTTCCTCTGCCTTTCCATTTTCCCTGTCTAGCACTAAGATGAGCTGAGTATCGTCAGCGTATGATATGGTACTGATGTTAAAAGACGAAATCAGCTCAATCAAAGGGATCATGTATATGTTAAACAGTACCGGGCTTAGGCTGGAGCCCTGCGGTACCCCTGTTTGTGTGATTTTTTCCTCAGAACGGTATTCTCCTAACACCGTGACCTGCCTACGGTGGTCGAGGAAATTCCTCAGCCAGTCCAACACGGTGCCCCCAATCCTTGCTGCCCTCAGTCGCCTGATTAGTATTAAGTGGGACACCGTATCGAAGGCCGCCGATAGGTCAAGTAGGATAAGGACGGCCTTCTTCCCCTGATCCATGGCGGTCTTCAGTGTCTCCACGGTGTACAGAAGGGCGGATTCCGTAGAGTGTGAGGCCCGAAACCCAGATTGATTGGGGTGCAGGATATCCTCGTCCTCTAGGAATTTGGTCAGCTGTTTATTCGCCACCCTTTCGGTCATTTTAAAAAGCATCGGGAGCAGGGAAATTGGACGGAGGTTGGAGAGTGTTGATGGATCTGGCAGAGATTTTTTTTGCAGGGGTTTCACTGCCGCTAATTTCCAATCCGAGGGGATATCAGCAGAGGATAAAGATGAGTTTATGATGTTGTTTATGAAGGGATTAACTGTATCTACTAGGGCATGTAACATCATAGGGGGGCAGGGGTCAAAGGGAGATCCAGATTTAGTAGACAGAATCAATTGACGTGAGTCTTCTAGACTAATAGGCAGAAAATCACAAAATTGTGCTACTCCAGGGGCGATTTCAAGGTCCTCTACTGCTATGACAGCGGGCTGTTCAGAGAAGCCTTTGGTAAGGTTTTGTATTTTCTGCTCAAAGAAATCCGCAATCGAGTTGCATAGGGTAAGGGAGGGCGGAATCTCTGATAGGAGGAACCTTGGTTTCATAAAATCATTGACCACTTTAAAGATCTCTTTCTGTTTGTTATTCGAGGAATCAATTGCTTTTGAGTAGTATTCTTTTTTAGCAGTTTTAATCTGGGCATGGTACTGCCTCCTAGATTCTTTGTAGTGGCTGAGGTCTTCTTCCTTGTACAATCGGCGCCAAGTTCTCTCCAATTTTCTAACTTCTACATGTTTCTCCTTCAAGGAGAGTGAGAACCAGGGTGCCGATTTTTTTTGTATGGAGTGGTTTGCTGGGGTTTGTGGCCTTAGGGGGACCTCGAATTTCCTCTAGCCAGTGATTAAAATTTTTATTATCTGCCTCCGTGATGCCGGTCCAAATGGGTTTAAGTGCCATAGCTCTGAGCTGCAAATCCGGGTCCTTACTTATTTTCTTCCAGTCATGTTTCATACTGGTGTTTACTTTAGGGAGACCCTTTTTGATCCCCTTTCCTTACACTGAAAAGTCAAATGGAATGAACATGTGGTCGGTCCAGGTTAGGGGACGGGGCGGTTTTACCTTTAGACATGTTAGGTTAGAGCATACGCAGTCCAATACGTGTCCTGCCCTATGCGTGGGGTCCCGTGTCAGTAGGGTCAACCCTAATACATCTATAAGATCTTTAAAACAGGATGCGTTAGTGTCAGAGTCAGAATCAAGGTGTAGATTTAGATCGCCTAAAACAGTAAACTATCTATGGAAAACATGTATGAATGTGTATATTACAGAACTGTGAATGAATATTATTTGTCATACAAATATATAAAAAAATATACATAAATACAAGGGAAAACAACACACAATGATATATTGCTCAGCTCTATACAGTACATAATACACCTATGCAGTACATCAAAATGAACACTACATTCTGTTGTATATCAGGAAATCGCAGACTGAAACCCTAGAATTCAGATAAGTGCCCATATCTCATCACGGTCATTCAAACCATGTGTTGTAGTATGATACTTTGCTATTCTACTTGGGGGCAAAGGAACACGGGAGGAAGTGAAAGAATTACAAAATAAAGCAGAAACAAAAGAAAAGGAGGAATGGGAGCAAATAGGTTGTCAGAGAAGAACTGAGGATGGTGTATGGATTTACTTAGATGGAGACCTGTGTTACCAGACTGTATGCTTGCACCAATGGCCATAATGTATCATGGAGATACACACATAGGCAGAAATGCACTGGTTAGACTTTTCCGGCAAGATTGGTTCAACGCAAAGTTCAGGAACGTTGCAGAGTCTTTGCCAAAGATGCTTAATTTGTCAACAAATGAACCCAGGCAAAAAAACTGTAGTTTGTCCAGAAAAGATTGGGAAAGCTGAGGGTCAATTTATAAGACTTTAGATTGATTTAATTCGGTTACCTGCATGACGAGGATTAAAATATGTACTTGTCATAGTTTGTTTGTTTTCAAAGTGGGTGGAAGCATACCCCACCAGAAGAAATGACAGCTTGACGGTGGCCAAATTCTTATTGAGGAAACTCATTCCTTGGTTCGGTTTTCCAGTAACTATTGAGTCAGATAGAGGGTCTCATTTTAACAATGAAATAATTTGATTAATTTGTGAAGCATTTAAAGTTGAACAAAAATTGCACTGTGCATACGGACCAGGCGCTTCTGGAGTGGTAGAACAACTAAATGGCACAATCAAGTCAAGACTGGGAAAGGTGTGTGCATCCACCCCACTGGAGTGGCCTGATGCTTTACCTCTTGTCCTGATGGGACTCAGAAGCATTCCAGACAAGAATACAGGCTTGTGTCCCCATGAGATACTCATGGGATGGGCAACGAGGCAAGCATGTATACCAGGAGTTGAATATATCTGATGATTTGGTACTGGAGTATTGCAAAGGGTTGGCTAACCAAGTGCGTTCTCTCTCTCACCAGGTTGGGAAAGACGCTGTTGCCAGGCAGCCGAATCAAGTGCATGATCTGAATCCTGGTGACTAGGTAGTAGTGAAAGACCACACTCGAGAGTCATGCCTAGCACCAAGGTGGAGAAAGCCACATCAGGTTATAATGGTTACAACAACAGCTGTAAAATGCACAGGTCTGCCTAATTGGATAAATGCCAACCACACGAAGAGGATACCAACACCTGATGAAACAGAATCACAAACTCAAGTGACTGAAAGGGCTGATGGTTGTACAGCTGAAGAATCACAGGAAGTAGATTCTGAAGTAGCTGATCAAGAACAACCTAGCATTAGTCAGGATGACTGGAACCCAGTGGTGGGCATACCTGAAACCATCGTATGAACCAGAAGTCAAACCTGGTTAGAAAGGCAGAGTAATAGTGAGGACGAGACAGGAATAGAAGAACACACTCAGATTACAGAAAACAAAGCTAAAATCAAATCTGAGGAGGATCAGATAAGGAAAGAACAATGTAATCAGACAGAAGAACATAGAAGCAACACTTGCGAGTCTGAGGAGGAACAGATATGTACTAGAGAAAACCAGGTAGAATACAATCAAGAAATTATAAGACCTGAGCAAGATCAGTTAGGTAAAGAAAAACAAGGTCAAGAAGAAGAAAGAGCACAAAGTAACAGCAATCAAACTCCTGAAGAGGGTCAGAATAGTGTAGAAGAACACATCCAGGCAGAAAAGACAATGCTAATAATCCCTCGACAAGGTAGAAGACAATCAAGAAATTATAAGACCTGAGCAAGACCAGTTAGGTAAAGAAAAATAAGGTCAAGAAGAAGAAAGAACACAAATTCAAAGCAATCAAACTCCTGAACAGGGTCAGAATAGTGTAGAAGAACATATCCAGGCAGAAACGACAAAGCTAACAAGCCCTCGAGAGGAATTCAGAAGACGGAAATAATCGAATTGTGCCACAAATCAATGAAAACAAAAGAGCATTTGAAGAGACTGAAACCACAGTGCCAGCTAAAAGACTCAGAAAAGGTGATACTTGGCCTAGTATTATCAAGAAACAGAAATACTGCCTTAAGACAATAAATGAAGAATCTGACCAAGTGAATGAAGTAACAAGCCAATCTGGACGGTCTACTGAAAAGCCAAGAAGGAGAAGTCCATGATTGCAAAGATTGAATAATAAATTCAGGGGTCCTGAATGGACATATGTAATTCTTGAGGATTTAGAGAATCTGGAAATAAGTGGAGAAAGTGATGAAGAATTTGAGGTTGATCCAATAGATGAAGAAGTGAGATCATCTTGAAAGGAAGAAATTCCCAAGGTTGTACCCAGTACAAAGTTCAGAAAGAGGGGAGAAAAGTCTTCCAGGTTCAAAATGGCAGATAAGAGAGTTGCTGGAAAGCCGAAGCGAAACTGTATAAAGAGCTGTTGTAGAATATGCATTTGTAGTATATTTTTAGTGCTCATAGTGTGGTTAGGACTGACAATAGCTATACCCTATCTAATGACTGCAAGTAAACAAAATAATACTAGTGCACATGGAAAGGTAGCTAATATTAAACAAGATAAAGTAGAATTAGAAGCACCAGATGAGACAGATTTACATCACAGTGTATATAAAAATAATAAAGATTTAAATGTGTTTGCTAACCTATTAGTACACTATGTCGAATGAATGGAAGTTAGTGATTTTTATGTATGTATGAAAATGTCAACATCTGTAGCAGAAGGTGTAACCTATCATCATTTACCATTGACCTATGGTATTTCATGTAGTATTTTAGCTAGTTTATTTTATAGAAATGGAAAGTTATAATATTATTATTCTAATGTAGATGTGATTTTCTCTGAAATTCCTTTGAGGCAAACCATGAACCCTGTCCTTAGTAGTATTTATTTTATTATTTTATTCATTTTTATTTTTAAAGTTTTATATAGCGCCAACCAGACCCTTGCGGGTATCAAAGCGCTTTACAGGGTAGGTATCATAGTTACATAAATATAAAGAAAATCACATAGGGTTCAGTGCTGGTCCATGATAGTATACAACCTACTATCATAGATGCATGGGTATAAGGTGCATAACAAAACATTCAATGTATATCAAGCAAAATATAGATATAGTATCCAGGAGACCTGACTGGATAATAGACAATAAAAGGTTCTATGAAGAAGATACATTGTGTAGCAATATAACAGTAGTCCATGCTCAAGTGCATGTATCCATGAGAAACGATTTCACTTCTTTTTTTAAAGATGCCGTAGAAGAATTAAGTCTGGTTTCTGTGGGAAGAGCATTCCATATTCTGCGCGCCATCCCTGAAAATGTTCGGCTATATGCTTTCTTCTTGTTGAATTTTTGCGGTTTCAGTAGAAGGGTTTTAGCACTTATTGAAGCTCTAACCCCACATGAGGGCGCCAGTTTATGTACCAAATAGCTAGGTGCATTGTGGTGAATGGCTTTATGCATCATAAATGCTATTTTCAGATGTATTCTAGCTTCAAAAAGTAGCCAATTAAGGGATGTTAGGTCAGGAGATATGTGGGAGCTTCTTTTGTAGCCTGTGATAAGTCTTGCTGCAGCGTTGATTGAGGCTCTTAGAGGGGCTGTTGCAGGTCTGGGCAGGCCGCAGAGAGAGATACCACCGTAGTTAATTCTTGGGATGATTAGAGCTTGCACTGCCAGTTTGAAGTCCTTTTCCGGCAGGAAAGGTTTCAGTTTTCTCAGAGTATGTAACTGAAAATTTGCTCCTTTTGTCGCGTTGCTGATGTGTTTTTGCATATTGAAGTTTCTGTCCAGTGTAATTCCCAGCGATTTCACTGAGTCAACAATGAGAGGTTGGCAGTTGAGTGCAGTAAGGTGTTTGATCAATTCTTGCATTCTGGGTACTTGAGCGGGAGGTGCGATTAGGAGGAATTCGGTTTTGATGGCATTCAGTTTTAGGTGGATTTCGTCCAGCCAGGTCTGAGTTTTTCCGAGAGTTGTGGTGAGCGCTTTGATGTCTTCTAGGGTATGGATCCTAAGGTATAATTATGTGTCATCAGCATACATGTGATATTGCACGTTAAACAAGTTGAGAATTTCAGTGAGTGGTTCCATGAATAAATTGAACAGTGTCAGAGATAGTGAAGATCCTTGAGGGACTACTAACGTGACCGGACCGGGTTTGGCCAATGAGTGGTTGGCCTTAAATCGCTGCAATTTGTTTTGGAGGAACCAAATTGAGCCGATTTAGGACTGATCCCGATAGTCCCATTCTGTGTTTCAGAAGGTCTATCAGGTTTTCGTGTTTGACGGTATCAAAGGTAGAGGAAAGGTCTAGCCAGATGAGTAAGCAGGCTCTGTTCTTATCTAGGATTTGTAGAGCATCATCAATTATATGAGTCATGGCTGATTCTGTGCTGTGACCTGCACGGAAACCTGATTGGTATTTGTTGAGTTGGTTAAAATGTTCAATATGTCTTACCAACTGGAGGTGTATACATTTTTGTAAGAGTTTGGCCAAGGTAGGGATGTTGGATATAGGGCGGTAATTGTTTAAGTTCGCAGGGTCTGCCGTAGGTTTCTTTAGAATGGGGGATACCTACCCGGCTTTGAGGGTGTCAGGAATGCTACCTTGGTATAGGGGGTTATTTATAATCTTGGTCCATAGAGGCAACATCAACGGGGTGAAGTCTTTTATGAAGTTTGCAGGGTGAGCGTCAGTGAAGTGATTAGGACAGTAAGCATTTTAAGAATAGATTCTTCATTGTAGGTATGAAAAGAAGACCAAGATGCATTATTTTTTAAGTTGAACTTTGATGGGTTTCTCTGTGGAGCATTTAGAAAGGAAGGTGAGGGGTTCGTATGTGAGACAGACGTGCGTGATTAGATCGTTATGAGGGTCTTTCTTTATGGTTTCGGTCTTCTGAGTGTAGAAGGTGGCAAAGTCTTCAGTTTGGACTGAGCCACATTTATCTTGGGGGAGGTGAGGTACATCCTTCGATTGAGTTTTGATTAACTCGAAAAGTTTTCTGGGACGATTTTTTGCCTGGTCTAATTGGTGTGTGAAGAAGTCTGCTTTAGTGCGCTTGATCTTTCTACAGTATGCATTTCTCTTCTTTCTTAGAATTTTGAGATGAATAATGGATGGAGCAGATCTCCATCTGCGTTCAGTTATTCTTAGGGCTCGTCTGTCCTCATTTAATCTTCCATCGTACCAAGACTTAGAATCTTTTGTAGAGACTCTCTTCAATTGAAGGGGAGCTACATCATTTAGTATCACATTCATGGAATTGAAGTAGTGGTTGGTGAGATCATGAACATCTGATATCCCTTCAGGAGTAAGAAGTAGGTTATAGCTCTGAGTAGTGTGTTAGGGTCGACGTTTTTCAGGTCCCTCTTCCATACTTTAGGTCTTGTGGGCTGAACCGAGTTGTATTACACTGTTTCATTGATTAAGAAGGTGACGATGTGATGATCTAACCAGTCACATGGATGGATCGTGTCTAGCTGGATGGATTCAACTTTAGAGATTACTAAATCAAGGGTTGCACCCATATCATGTATAGAGCTGTTTCAAATTTGGGTGAGGTCAAGGTTAGCAAGGAAGTTTTTGAGACTATTGACTACTGCATTATTGGTGTCATTCCAGTGGAGATTGAGGTCTCCGAGAAATATGTGGGTAATTTGATGTCCAGCATTAGTAAAAACTATGTTCATTAAGTGTTCGGTAAAAGTGAAGTTATCGCCAGGTGGGTGATAACGGGTGTGTGGACAGCATATTGGTTTGCCATTGCTATTGATATCAAGGCATATGTATTTACAAGAAGAGAATACAGGGGATATGGATTTGTTTACTGAGATATTATTGTGGTGTATGCAGGCGATACCACCCCCTATCTTATCAGTTCTATTCAGTCTGATGATGTTGTAGTTCGGATGTACAAGTATGTCAATGATGGGTGTAGAGGAATCCTTTGACCAGGTTTTGGATAAAATTAGCAAATCGTGTTCTAGTGTGAGAATGCGGTCAGCTATATCAGCTGTGTGTCTTGAGGCTGATCTACAGTTTAGTAGTATACACTTGAGGCGGGGCGTAATGTGGGATGTAATGGGTTCCTGAATGAGGGGAACTTGTCTAAGGTTGTTTTTGACGATGCCTCTAGGGTTGTGTTTGGTGGTTCTGTGAGAGTTGGGGGAATAGTTGGGATTGGAGCTAATTTGTGTGGGCTATCTGGAGGCAAGGTGTTGTGATTTCGGTGCGGGAGCTCATATGCATGGAGTAGAGCGAATAAATCTTTCTCCAATAGCAGATTAGTCCATCGTATTGGGGGGGTTGAATTATTTTGAAAAGGAAGTGAATTCCATCTGTGGGTCAAAAATGTTGGCGTAATTGCTGAGTGAGTCAAGTGACAGTTTGATTTAGTCTTTTGTGCACATGTAGTGTTCTAGGGTTTGCTCAGAAGAACCTCATATAGCGCTTGAAGTTCTTCTTTGATTTGTCGTAATGAGAGTATGATCTTGTCAAATCTGGGGTCTGGTGTGGGTGGGAGCCAGATTGGTGGATGTATTATGGATGTGGGAGGTGTACTTACATCCCGTGGATGGTAAGAGAGAGGCGCATCTTCTAGGATGTTGTTGTTGTGGCGCGTTCTATCTGGTTCCCATTCCATATCAGGGAGAGGAGGACAGGAATGTGGAGTAGGTGTAGAAGGCATAGGGATGTGTGATGGGGTTGTGATCGTGGGAGTGACAGGTTCACAAGGGATAATGGCGACAATGGGGGAAAGGGTAGTGGATGAAAGAGGCGTAGCGGTGTGTTGTGAGGCTGTGACCATGGGAATGCTGGTTTTGCGAGGAGTAATGATGACAATAGGGGGAGATTTGTTAGTTCTAGGGGAGGATGCTGAGTCTGTTAAGGGTGTGAATGCTGGTGCAGCAGTCAAGGGGAAGGGTCTTATGGAGGAATCTAGTGGGAAGGGGAGCTTAGTTGTAGCTAATGGTCGTGATATTAATGTGTTGGTTTGTGAGTCTGTGATAGGTGTAAAAACTGGAGAAGATGGAAGGGGGATTGTCTTATGGATGAGTCGAGTAGAGAGGGGGTAGCATAGAGTTCGGGTGTACATCTTAGTTGAGATATTAGCGGACCGTGGCTAGGAGTGGAATTTGGAGGTGTGCTAGATTGTGTACTGGTGATGTGCGTTGCCTGGCGAGGGGTTTGGGGTTTTATCACTTGTTCTTTGACAATGGGGAAGATCTTATCCAACAGGTTTAAGCTGTGGTCTGTTGATTGAATGAGAATGGTTCCATTATTATAGATGGTGGTGGTTGCAGCCGCTTTGAAAATTTGGGAGGGGGATATAGAAATAATGAGACCATGCGCGGTTTTCCTAGTGGAGGAGATCGAAAATATAGTTAGGAACGATTTCCTCCATTGTGCTCTTCGTTTAGTGTAGAAGATATCAGAGGTTATATGCCCTTTGTTTATTGAGAAGTAGGGACCAGAGATGGGTGTTTCAGGGTGTGGTATTCCTAACTATGAAGACAATAGATATAGCTGAAGCACATACGCACAATCTAACCTGCAAGTTACATGAAGAAGAAAGGGTATTTTTGAACTTAGTAGAGAAAAGGAGACATGATTTCCATAAGAAGGCTACTGAATCGAAACCTCAGATACCTAAATGGGCTGGGAGAGAAGAATGCATTGCAACTGGCAAGACTCATGCTGCTATGTCCCTGGACCTTGAAAAGAAAGATAAAATCTGTCTCCATAGGTTAAAAACAGAGTATAACAATATATTTATTGGTTCCAGTGAATGTGAGCACAATTTTCTGATAATTGGGGGTTATGGACTAAAAGGGGGAACTGATGCAGTATTTCCTGGAGTTTATTATGTTTGTGGAAACAAAGCTTATTTTAGGCTGCCTGACCACTGGAATAGGAGTTGCTATTTCGGAACAGTATTCCCAAAGGTATACCATGTCAAAAGAATCACTGGAAGCAATGAAGAAAATAATGGACTAACACAAAAATAAAAAGCTAGTTTTTCAGAAATTGTAGGAGATATATTCAGTGCATTGATACCTTCAGTGGGGGTAATTCTGAATACACAAAGAATTTGTAAATTGTCTACAGTGGTTGATCGCTTATTGACTGACACTGCTGGAGGATTCTTATTGATCAATATTGAATTAGTTGCGGTAAGATCTATGGTCTTGCAAAATCGACTTGCTCTTGATATACTATTGGCAAAAGAGGGCGGAGTCTGTAAAATATTGAAGGCGCAACATTGTTGCACCTATATACCTGTCTCACAAGTTACTACTTGTGTAACAATATATCTGTAAGAGACATTAGTTAGTGATAGATTCCTTACCTTAGAATAACCCCAGGCGCAGACTGGATCCGGAAAGTTTTTCATCAGCAGTACCCTTGCGCGTCCGTAGGTGCCGTCGTGCAGCTCCGTGTCCGTCACGGAGACTACTTAGGCACCACCCATGTGCGCCAGTTCTGTCCATGACTTTCCGCGCCAGGAACGCAGACCTATGCAAGAAACTGACCACTGGTGCCATGAAACTAGGGCCCTGAAAGGGATGACCTTAACCCTAGAAATCAGTTTGCAGAACGGGGAGGATGGGTGGGGCGGTAAGGAATCTGTCACTAACTAATGTCTCTTACAGATATATTGTTACAGAAGTAGTAACTTGTGCATCTGAAAGAGTGATAGATTCCTAACCTTAGAATAGATACCCCAGCAAATGCACGAGGTCGGCCGTAGTCTGAAGGTGGGTGATGACTGTCTGGGGCGAGCCCGCTTCAACAACCAGTGGTCGAGGTAGGGGAAGACTGACACCCCTGACATGCCCATATGAGCTGCGACCACCGCCATCACTTTGGTGAACACCCGAGGGACGCTGGTAAGGCCAAAGGGGAGCACGGCAAACTGAAAATGCTCCTGGCCTACCGTGAACCGCAGGTAACGCCAGTGGGCCGGCAGGACGGGGATGTGAAAATATGCGTCCTGCAAGTCCAATGCTACCATCCAGTCTCCAGGGTTGAGGGTGCCAAGACCTGAGCCAGAGTCAATATCTTGGACTTCGCCTTCTGGAGGAAGAGATTGACATTCCTGATGTCCAAGATGGGGCGCAGACCTCCTTTGTCATTCTTGGGGACCAGAAAGTAGTGGGAATAACAACCACATCCGACTTCTGGCCCAGGAATGAGCTTGATGGCCCCCTTGGCCAGGAGGGCCGTGACTTCCTGCTGGAGAAGTGCAAAGTGATCTCCCGACATGCGATGGAACTGAGGTGGCATGGTTGGGGTGCAGACTCGAAGGGGATGGAGTAACCCCTCAGACAATCTGCAGCACCCACCTGTCCGAACTGACAGAACGCCAGTGGGGGAGGTGATGTTGAATCCTGCCACCCACAGGCATGGGGTGCACCCCAAACTTCAGACTAGGAAGACTTTGAGGTAGATGCTGCAGGAGTGGAGGTGGACTGACCTGCACGTTGGCCCCCTGTGCGCGCCACGGTGGCCTCCACGCCCAAGGCGGCACTGATTTTGGGTCTGCGCAGGCTTCGGCTGAACAAACATGCAGGGGCACCCCTTCCGTGGTCACGAAAGGAATGAAAGGTGGAGGTGGCCGGGCATGTGGTGGAGAGACCTAAGGACTTGGCCGTAGCCTGAGAGTCCTTGAAATGCTCCAGTGCACTGTCTGCCTTATTGCCAAACAGGTGAGTACCATCAAAGGGCATGTCCATGAAGGAACTCTGGGCATCTCCTGAAAACCCAGTGGACAGCAGCGAGGCATGGCGACGCAGGGCCACTGTCGTAGAGATTGCTCGTCCTAAAGAGTCCGGGATGTCCAGCCCTCACCGAATGGCAAACTTCGTGGCATCCTTCCCCTCTGCAACAGCTTGAAAAAGTACAGCCCGAACCTCTTCCGAACACTGGGGCAGTGTCTTCGCCACTGTGTCCCACACAGTGTGAGAGAGTAGCACGCTTAAAAGGCAAGCGGTGTTGACTGACCGCAGCCCCAAGCTGGCAGAGGAAAATAACCTCTTGCCAAACTGTTCCAGCTTTTTCGATTCCTTATACAGCAGGGCAGTAGGAACGCATTTTGGGGAGTGGAAGCCTGAATGGCGCCGGGCGATGACGCCTGGCCACGTTCTTATCCACAGGAACCCCTGTGGATGGCCTAGACCAGGTGCCCATCAAAACATCCGTCAAGGCCTCATTAAACGGGAGCAGAGGTTCCATAGAACTTGCCGCCGGCTGAAGCACCTCAGTAAGGAGGTTGGTCTTGTGAGTGACAGTAGGCAGATCAAGGTCAAGGGCCTCAGCTGCTGTACGGAGCACCACAGTATATGTGGCGCCCTCCTCCATGATCGCGGGAGGAGACATAAATCAGGCTCGCAGGAGAGGTCAAGGCCACCTGTGTCCTCTGAGTCTTCCGCCCACTCATGTTCAGACTCGCACTGCCGTGCAAGAGGGTTATCCGAACCCTCCCAGTCATCCCCCTCCTCCACAGCCTGTGGTACAGGAGGCAGCGGTGGGGGAGGAACAGTGGAAAACAAATGCGGTGCGGGGCATGGCGACGGTCAGCGCAGATCCGGCTCCATGTCCCAATTAGGGTCCCAAGCAATAGCAAAATTGCCCGGAGATTCGGGCAAGGGCGGAGGTGGAATGAACAGAGCCCATGGGGGTGCTGGGAACGGAAGTGAAGGGGTGCCGGAGCCAGTGGCGGAGGACCTTTACGACACCGGGGCTAGAGCCGCGGGCCCCACCGACGGCAGAACAGGTGGCAAGCAAGGGCCCTCAATAGGGACCGCGGGGCCCGAAGGCACACCGGCGGAAACCCTAGGCCTGAAAAGTTGGTCCATAGCGAGAAGAAACTCTTGCACCTGGGCCGGAGTCACCGACGGACCCAAATAAGGTGGGTAGGCCGCGGGACTTTCAGGCTCCAACTGAGCCGCAGGGCATAAACCCCTGGCCCCCTCGTCCATGTCCGGAGACCGCTGGGGGGAGGTCGGAGAGCGAACAAGTTTCTTTAACTTTTTCTTGTGACGTCTCTTACCCTATTCCGAGGGTGAAGACTTTGACGCAGAGGAGCGATGGTGATGGCTCCGCGGTCGGTCCCTCAAGCGACCCCTGGACTTCGAACGGCTCGGAGACGACTGCCTGGCTTCCAGCAGCTTTCGGGACCGATACCGCAAAGCCTTCGGAGTCGTGGCCAGACAGTCGAACATGACCGGGAGTCATGGTTGCGCTCCAGACAATAGAGACAGACGCCATGGGGGTCAGCCACCAACATTGTATGGCAACAGGCCCCGCAGGACTTAAATCCAGACATCCCTACGTGGCACCAGGAGTCAAACACTCAAATGAAGTAGAGACAAAAGTCTCAAAATTTAGTCAAAAAGTGACTAGGCTACTTGCTCTAACCGGATCTGTGCTTGCTGGCACGGAAAAAGAAAGAACTGACATCAGCGTGCATAGGTGGTGTCTAAGTAGTCTCCGTGATGTCAACCCGCCGCTTACGACGCCAGCCGCACAACGCCACCTACTGACGCGCAGGGGTACTGCTGACAAAAAACTTTCCTGATCCAGTCTGACGCCGGAGGATATTATAAGGTAAGGAATCTATCACTAACGTGTTTCTTTCAGATAAAAGTGTTGAGATTGGAAAGAATGTCAAAAATATCACAAATTTGGAAGAAGAATTGAAGTCACCGGAAGTTGATAGGTCATGGAAGAAACTAACTGATGGTATTTCTTCTATAAGTAGTTGGGTTTCTATTGTAGGGAAAAGTATTGTAGGCAAAATACTGATGCCAATAATGGGTATAACTTTATTAGTCTTAATGATAATGATTGGTGCAAATGCTGCAGAAAAAGAAAATAGTATGGTGTGAATGAAAAGGGAAAGAAAAGAAAATATGATGAAATTCAACTTGAAGAAATGAAAGGTGATATTTACAAAAGAATGAAAGGTTTTCAAAAGAGAAAGGAAAAGGGAAATTCCAAGAGATAGAAGAAATAGAATTGGGAAATAGCTAAAGTTGGCATCTGAATCAGTAATTGAATATATGTCGAAATTCCGCATACAATCATCCCGCATACCATCATCCCGCATTTTTCATCCCGCATATACTATAAGGCCGCAAACTAAAAGAACTAAAACTTTTAGAACGAATATGCCTTTAGCACGCCTGCCTTTACAACGTAAAAGTATGCATGTTAAAGGTATACTCATTGTAAAAGTTTTAAAGGTAAGTGAAAGTACACTACCCTACCATACACTACCAAACACTACCCTACACTACCCTACACTACCCTACACTACAGTCCTTTTACTACATTTACACTACCCAGCATGACCCCCCAACACTATCATTAAGCACTTTACTTCCCTACACAAACACTACAACAGTACCTTAATACACTACCCCCAGCATGACCCTACACTATGCAAACACTACAACACTACCCTAAACCCTAAAACACTACCCCCAGCATGACCCTACACTATGCAAACACTACAACACTACCCTAAACCCTAAAACACTACCCCCAGCATGACCCTACACTACGCAAACACTACAACACTACCCTAAACCCTAAAACACTACCCCCAGCATGACCCTACATTACGCAAACACTACAACACAACCCTAAACACTAAAACACTATCCCCAGCATGACCCTACACTACGCAAACACTACAACACTACCCTAAACCCTAAAACACTACCCCAGCATGACCCTACACTACGCAAACACTACAACACTACTCAAAACCCTAAAACACTGCCCCCAGCATGACCCTACATTACGCAAACACTACAACACTACCCTAAACCCTAAAACACTACCCCCAGCATGACCCTACACTACGCAAACACTGCAACACTACCCTAAACCCTAAAACACTACCCCCAGCATGACCCTACACTACGCAAACACTACAACACTACCCTAAACCATAAAACACTACCCCCAGCATGGCCCTACATTACGCAAACACTACAACACTACCCTAAACCCTAAAACACTACCCCCAGCATGACCCTACAATACTCAAACACTACAACACTACCCTAAACCCTAAAACACTACTCCCAGCATGACCTTACACTACGCAAACACTACAACACTACCCTAAACCCTAAAACACTACCCCCAGCATGACCCTACACTACGCAAACACTGCAACACTACCCTAAACCCTAAAACACTACCCCCAGCATGACCCTACACTACGCAAACACTGCAACACTACCCTAAACCCTAAAACACTACCCCCAGCATGACCCTACATTACGCAAACACTACAACACTACCCTAAACCCTAAAACACTACCCCCAGCATGACCCTACACTACTCAAACACTACAACACTACCCTAAACCCGCAACACTACCCCCAGCATGACCTTACATTACGCAAACACTACAACACTACCCTAAACCCTAAAACACTACCCCCAGCATGACCCTACACTACGCAAACACTACAATACTACCCTACCCCCTAAAACACTACCCCCAACCCCTATTACACTTTCCCCAGCACGACCCTACACTAAACAACCACCACAACTCAACACTACACCAACACAACACTACACTACTCAATCACTACCCCAGCACGACCCCCACCCTTAAAAATTAACCCAAACCCACTTACCTCTCTCATCGTCGTGGTTTACAACGCAAATACATTTACCATACATGCCTTTACAACGTAATTCGTTGTAAAGGCATGCGTGATAAAAGCACATGCGTTATAAAAAAATGCGGTATAATAATATGCGGGCTGAAAGCAATTGCGGGATTATAGTATGCGGGCTAATGGTATGCGGGATAAAAAATGCGGGATAAGAGTTGATTACCTCAGTAATTAGTGATGGCACAGAATGCCATCAAAGAGGGGATTGGTGGAGCAATGTTTCATATGTAAAGAAACTTGTTCGTAATCAATCCTCTCGAATAACATGTAATAACGTAACCAATATGTTGTGTGCATACTAATAACTGCATTACACAACAGTTTCTTTATCTAAGGGAAGCTTTTCAATGTGCTTTACTAACAAGTAACCCGACTGTCTTAATATGGCTGCCGAAAACGCAGGAACTCTTCTGCGCATGCGTCTATTGCATCTACGTAGTATGATGTCCTTCGCTTTTGGTGGTAATTCTTTGCAGCAGCGCAGTAATACCTAAAATGGCCGCTTTGAAACTCACATGCTAATGCATATGCTTTTGCTCAAACTAAACCTTGCATGTTCTGCTAAACTTTTAATGCTATCGTTAAAATAAATGAATGGGATTAGAGTAGGAATAAGTGGTATACAGTGCATTATTTATTTTCGTATTCTAACATGTTCTTCTTTGACTTTATTATTAGCTCATATTTGGGCCTGGAGGGTGACTGAAATCTCCATTTTAAAATTTATACGCATGCGTTGAAAACTACTGAAAGACCTCGAGCAATAACATTGAAGAGTTGCCAAGTCCCATCTTACCAGCGGTGCGCCTGAGAACTTTACCTCTTGACCCGAAGAGGGAAAGAAGACTAGCTTAAAAGTATATACATTGTACATGAAGTAATATGAATGTTGCTGGAAGGAATAAAGCATGGGAAAGTAAAATTAGGTAAGGGCGGGAAGGTAGAACAGTTAAACCAAAGAAAAATGACTTCACATTACTATGGTTTGATGACCTTTCCCCATCCAACCAACCAATCGAATGAAGGGAATACACAAATATTGAAACATTGGGGGGTGGTACATACACTGAGAATAGTATAACAAAGGTAGGCTCAGTCATTTAATGTGTCCGACTTGTCACAGACCTGTCACTGACCCAACGTTGCTGAAGGACATCGTGATGTCACGGACCTCAGAGAGCTGATTGAGCACTCTGAAAGAAGAATCAGGATATTGCTGAAGGAGAAGAATCGATCTATCTAGAATGTGAACGAGAGTAGCACCAGAGAGGAGTGTAACGCTGGTGTTGCACTTAGAGGAGGTTACCTGTCCTGTCCTGCACCTGTCCTGAACTGTTGGCTCCTAATTAGTCGGGAGCCCCTTTTCTTTCCAGCCCTTTGCCAGGGGTTGGTCCTCGCGCCATTCTAGGTAAATATAAATCTGTGTGGTATGTTCTTGTACCGTTTTCCTTTTCCACCCTTCCCAGGTACCAATGTCTAGAGATTTTACTAAGTATTTAAAGATTTTTGCTTTGATCATTATTTTCGTACTTGTGAAGTTGGTGATTGCCATGTATTGGTATTTGACTCACAAAATATTGCATAGATAAAGGTTTTAAAACTCTCCCGAGTCTGTGGTTATTCAAAGAAATAAGAGTTAATGTTATTTTATACCTATTATGCTAACAACCTGATCTATGAACATAAGTAAATTGATTGATAAGGTGATAAAGGATTGGTAATAAATGATGTACAGGTACAAGTCATTATAAGGTAAAATAAACCCTGATTGGCAGCGGGAATTATCAGCTTATTGTATGAATGTTATGGGCCTAAGTGAGTATTGTGTTTTAGAAATAACCCAAGCTGGTAATCTTGCGCCATCACTACCCAAAGGTGTCTATATGACATACCTCACCACAGTAAAATTACACAAATTCTACCTAAATAAATCTGCACAATGTAGGATGTGCAAAATGGAGGATGGCGATTTCCCCCATATTATTTCGAACTGCCCAGGCCTTTAGCAGGCGGTTCAGCACTCGCGCATGGTAATAATTTATTGTGCATGGTTATTTAAAACCTTTACAATATTGAGGAAAAGAAATTCAATTTATAAAACGTAAATCAGATTTAAATGTGTTAAAACCAAAAGATCCGTCCATAAAACACAAGAAACAAGAATACGAGGTGAAATAGCAGCAACACAGTTGAAGGAAGCTTAACTTCTTTTCGAACGATCTAATTATCTTAAAAACAATTTAAAAAAAAAGAAAAAACGCCAGAGTACAGAGATGAATAGTTAAATTATAATAACAGTTCGAGATGTCCTGGTTGAGTAATCAATACTAGACAGTGTAAGGGAAAGTCAAAAGTGTCGCTCTAGGGGTTAGTCTTCTGGGGTGCCGTTGAGCTCATCCTTTGGACCATTTACGGTACTGCTCGATTTGTTCGGTTCCTTCAAAGTTTTGAAGCGGGCCTCGGCTGTTTCAAGAAATGTTACCATTCGGCAGCTCAGTTGGATATCATCCCCTTTGAAGCAGGCTAGCACTGCTTGCCTGCAGGTCCGTATCTTACGGAAATTAAAAAGTGGACGCAGGAAGACACGTCGATCTTGGGTGAGCTCTGTAAAGGTAGTGATCAAATGGACTATGTTTTCCTTGCCATTCCCGCAAAGTCGGCATATTGTTGGTGAATTGGCCGTAGCCATGGAGGTAAATGGGCCACTGATGCCAGTAGCCCTAGGCAAAATTTTAAGAATTTCTCTTTTATTTTTTTGGTAAAACCTATCTGCAGATAGGTTTGAGGGGAGGGCATGGTGTAAGATTGAACTGTAAGCCAACCATGAGCCCGCTCTGTTAGGGCGGCTTTATCCTGCAGCAATGATTCCTTACGGACTGTCTTGTTGACCACCTTTTTAAAGGCTACTGTGGAGACTGGGAGTACCCAGAGTTGCTGCAAGCCAAGGTCCTCAATGGCTCAGCACTCACAATAAAGCAGTATATCCTGGACATAACATACTTTTTTAGGTGGGGCACTATACTGGCCAAGAGGTTCATAGCTATACACCGGATGAGCTTCCATTGAGGCATGGGTCCTTGACATGCTAGAACAGGCATTCTGCAGAAGAGTCACAAATGAGGAGGGCTCGACGAGATGACAAGGTGCCTGATGACTTGATTATGTGGGCCAAGATTGTACAGGCTATTTCTGACCTGGAGGGGAACTAGACCTCCATGCGGAGTGATGTAGCTTGGAGACTTCATGTGTAAGGCAGGTGTCACCCGACGTGTATAATATTGTAATTGTCCTACTAGACACAAGCCTGCATTTGCGCTTCTGAAAGGGATTGGTGAGGATCTAGACCTTCACTTCTATTATTTATTACAGTGGGAAATGTTAAAGTGATGTCTCTGCAAGCATGTTTTGCGGGGCATGTAGAACAACTGAGGGTCCACAAGCTGTCTTAGAGTATTAACTGGTTGAAGTGCCAAAAGACCGCAAGCAAACTAATATTGAGACTTTGATTGTTTGTCTACTTTGTGCCATGGTGAAGGGAAGTGTTGGGGACAGAAAAGGGGGCCCTCTCCTTGTTTTGGTAACTTGCTTGCATTTGTAATGTATATGGTGTAACTTTGCTGGGTTGAGGGCAAGCTGTTGACTTCTCATTACTATACTGATCATAGATATCTATCCAACCCAGTCATGATGCAATTATGTTTTTTCTGTTGGACTTTTTTTTTAAGGATTGAAGGAGCACAGATGTTCCTCCGTGCTGCAAGAAATGTTGAAGGAGACATAGGGCACGCATTGGATGGTAATTATGAAAGCATCTTGTTCGGAGAAAGCTATAGAAGACATGCCCTTGCCCCAATGACGCTGAACATCAGAGTGGTGCTCGGAAATGAAGAGCACCAGAGATGCTGCACTGGTGCTGAACGCAGTAAATGCTACTGCTGCATCCTGTATTGCAAGGCTTAAAATATCATAACTAAAACAGTGACAGAGGAGAGAGGGGGGTGGGGTGAAGGAATGGGGGCCGTGGTCGGCAGTACGCCACAGGGACTGGACCCAGATTCTCCTCCCCCAAGAGGTACGTGGGAGAAGACTGCTCATGCCGCCTGCCTCATGGGGTGGACTTCGGGGTTTGGTGGGTTTGCCCCTCCACCATCCCGCGACGGCTTGCCGGTGAGTGCTCCAGTTGTTTAACTGGAAGGGTGGATCCAATGGTGGTGGCTGGTGAATCGTCCTTATGCACTCGCTCGACCTGAGAACTGTAGGGGCAATATGGCCAGAGATAAGCTCCCTCCCAAACAGGGGAAGAGGGACAAGAATACTAAACCCCTGGGATAGACGCCTCCCAGAGAGGCAACGGGTGACAGAGGTGACTGTCACTAGAGACACTATGGGAGACCTACCTGCAAGGACAGAGGCCATTCTGCAGGCCTCCGAGTCCTCCTGTCTAGTCCTGGAAACTAAAAGGGGTGAGATTGGTACAGACGTGCCCTCCACCATCAAGGCTTGAGGCAAACCACAGGACATGTGGCAGAGGTATAGACCCACTTTAAGACAGGGGAAGGTGCGACATGGGACCATATCCAGATGGCACACTGGTTGAGTGGTCAAACACGGGAGCTGGCTGCTCACGTGGAAGACTCAGAGGGCGCTCTCAAGAAGGAATAATGTGCACTTCCTGGGTTTCTCAGAGAAAGTAGAAGGCTCCTATTCAGAAAAGTTCCTTGCAAAGTGGTTGAGCTCCTTCCTGCCCCCGATCATATCTCAACGTGCTGCTTGGTTGAACGGGTGCACTGTTTGTTTTTTGCAACCCCCTTATTCCTGGGTATCACTGAAGCCTCTGATTGCTGATATTCTGAGTTTCAGGGACAGAGACTTGGTTTTTCATACAGTTCAGACCTTTGGGGAAGTTAAGTGTGAGTCCAATCATATCCTTGTATTCCCAGACCACACTAAACTGGAGCAGCGCAAGCGAAACACGTACGAGGCCATGAAGCAGAAACTACGCATGCTGGATATTAAATAAATGCTGCTCTACCCGGCGAAGTTGAAAGTGATCTTCCAAGGGAAAATCCTCTTTTTAAGCATAGGATAAAGTGTGGTAATGGAATGAGGAATGAACCAAGAAATGTCCCGGGAGTAGAGAAGTGGCCCATTGGAACCCTGTAGCCAAAAATGAGGGGAGGAAGAGATAAAGGAGTCCGGGATGGAGGCAGGGAAGAGTGAGTCAGGGGGCCGTGAGTGATAGAGTTGTGTGTATGTGTGTGAGGGAGTCCACTAGGGTGATTGTTGTTTGTTGTGCAGCGGTTTTGAAGTTTGGTTCAAAGTTCAAGCCCAATGTCAGAGAAATGTAGGGAGTGGGAAAAGTTGAGGAAGTTCTTATATGTTGATACACACCTAGGCACCACAGGACAATTTTCCACAGTCCCACCAGAGTGCACGACCGCGAAGAAGAGCTGTTGATGACCGCACAATTATGTGACCCCTCGGGTTCTTTCATGAAAAGTCTATGGGTTGGGTTGCAGAATTAAGCAAGGGGTGGTCACTCAAAGTTTATGTATACAGTCTTCGGACCTAGTTCTTCTGCAGGAGACACACTTATTGGGTAATTCTTGCTGCTGCTTGCAGAAAGACAGTTACACTGTTTTGGCTCACTTTGGGTACTCAAAGGGGTCCTGCAGGGTAGCTATGCTTGTGAGGAAGGCCCCCCTTCAGGTTGTGGAGACCTGGGTAGACACAGAGGGTTGCTATGTAGTAGTGCCGGGGCAGAGGCAATGAAGGATTGTCCCTATTATTAACATTTGTGCTCCAACCCACCTCCAGGGCCGAGTGTTGCACGCTCTGGCTCCTATCTTGTTGAATGCAGCTGGTGATCTCCATGTGGTGGGTGGAGACTTTAATGGGGTTATAGGCTGGGACATGTACAGGAGTTTCCCCCGCCCGATGAAGCTGGCATGTTCTGTGGCCGCATCTGGAGATATCTGAAGGCACCTGCACAAAACATCAGTAGTATTCTTTCCTCTTTCAGCCCATAGGACTTTGACAAGATTGGACTATTTATTCCTTCTATTGATGGTACTGACATGGGCATGAGACGACTGCTGGGGGATTTCAATTAATCAATCAATCAATCAATCAGAACAATTTGTAAAGCGCGCTACTCACCCGGAAGTGTCTCAAGGCGCTGGGGGCGGGGGGGGTCCGTTACTGCTCGAAAAGCCAGGTCTTGAGTTGCTTCTTGAAGGAGAGATGGTCCTGGGTCAGCCGTAGGTGGATGGGGAGGGAGTTCCATGTCTTGGCCACCAGGTAGGAGAAGGATCTTCCTCCGGCAGTGGCTCTGCGAATGCGCGGTATGGTGGTGAGGGCGAGGCTGGACGATAGCAGCTGGCGGGTGGGCGTGTAGAAAGTGAGGCGGTTGTTGAGCTATTTGGGGCCCAGGTCGTGGAGAGCTTTGTGTGCGTGGGTGAGGAGTCTGAACGTGATCCTCTTGCTGACGGGGAGCCAGTGCAGGTCTCTCAGGTGGGCGGAGATGTGGTTGTGGCGGGGGATGTCCAGGACGAGTCGTGAGGAGGCGTTCTGTATGCGTTGTTTATTGTAGTTTGGCAGTGGTTCCCGCGTAGAGGGTGTTCCCGTAGTCCATTCGGCTGGTGATGAGTGCCTGGGTGACCGTCTTCCTGGTTTCGGTGGGGATCCATCGGAAGATCGTACGGAGCATGCGCAGGATGTTGAAGCAGGATGACAATACGGCGTTGACTTGTCTGTTCATTGCAAGGGCGGAATCCAGGATGAAGCCCAGCTTTCGTGCGTGGTCCGTTGGCTTTGGGGTGGTTCCCAGGGCAGGTGGCAACCAGAAGTTGTCCCAGGCGGAGGGGGATGATCCCAGGATGAGGACTTCCGTCTTGTCTGAGTTCAGCTTCTGGCGGCTGTTCTTCATCCATTCGGCGACGTCCTTCATTCCCTCGTTGGCCGGGTCGTTGGTGAGGGAGAGGCTCGGCTGGGTGTCGTCGGCGTATGAGATGATGTTAAGGTTGTGTTGGCGTGCGATGGCTGCGAGGGGGCCCATGTAGACGTTGAAGAGGATGGGGCTGAGCGAGGATCCTTGAGGTACGCCGCAGATGACTTCGGTGGCCGCGGATCGGAACGGGGGAAGGCGGATTCTCTGGTTTCTTCCGGCAAGGAACGAGGTGATCCACTCCAGTGCTTTCCCTTGGATTCCAATGTTGCTGAGGCGCTGTATTAGGGTGCTTGGCAGACTGTGTCGAATGCTGCAGAGAGGTCCAGGAGGATGAGGGCAGCTGTTTCCCCGTTGTCGAGCAGGGATCTGATGTCGTCGGTGGCTGCCATGAGGGCGGTCTCGGTGCTGTGGTTGGCTCGGAAACCAGACTGTGAGGGGTTGAGGGATCCGTTCGTCTCGAGGAAGGCAGTGAGCTGTATGTTGACGGTCTTCTTGATGACTTTGGCAGGAAAACGGAGGAGCGAGATGGGGCGCAAGTTCTTGAGGTCGGTGGGGTCCGCTGTCGGTTTCTTCAGGAGGGCGCTGAGCTCGGCATGCTTCCAGCTCTCCAGGAAGGTGGCGGTGTTGAAGGAGATGTTGATGATGTTCCGGAGTTGGGATGCGATGATGGAGCCGGCCTTGTTGAAGACGTGGTGGGGCAGGGGTTGGTAGGGGATCCGGAGTGGATGGTGTTCATCGTGCGGGTGGTGTCTTCGGTGCTGACCGGGGTCCAGTTGTAGAGGGTGGTGGTGGGGGGTGTTGTTTTGGTGGTTGGGTGCGTGGTTGGGTGCGTGGTTGGGGCGTCGAAGCTGTTGTGTATATCGGCGATCTTGCGGTGGAAGAAGGAGGCGAGTGTGTCGCAGAGGTCTTGCGAGGGTGTGATATCGCTGTTTCCGGCGCTGGGGTTGGAGAGCTCTTTGACGATGCTGAAGAGTTCCTTGCTGTTGTGGGTGTTGTTGTCCAGGCGTTCTTTGAATGATGTCTTTTTGGTGGTGCGGATCAGCTGGTTGTGTGTGCGGGTGGCATTCTTGGGGGCGGTCATGTTTTCTGTGGTCTGGTCATGGCACCAGGCTTTTTCGAGGGTGCAGCAGTTTTTCTTGGATGTTTTGAGTTCGTTGGTGAACCACAAGGCTTTTTTGCTGCTGTGTCTGCTGGGAGGGTTCTTCAGTGGTGCGAGGTCGTTGGCGCAGTTGATGAGCCACTGTGTGAAGATGCGGGCTGCTTCGTTGGGGTCCGTCGTGTTGGTGGGAGGGTTCTGGCTGAGGGAGGTGGTGAGCTGGTCGGCGGTGATCTTGCTCCAGCTCCTGCGGGGAACCTGTTGCAGTAGGTGGTGGGTCGTGGTTCTCTTGAAGCTGAAGTGGACGCAGCTGTGATCGGTCCAGTGAAGTCCAGTGGAGTGGCTGAAGGCGATGTGCTTGCTGGAGGAGAAAACGGCGTCAAGCGTGTGGCCGGCGTAGTGGGTGGGGGTGTTCACCAGTTGCTTGAGTCCGAGGTTGGTGAGGTTGTCCAGCAGGGTAGTGGTGTTGCTGTCGTTGTTGTTCTCCAGGTGGAAGTTGAGGTCCCCTAGGAGGATGTAGTCAGAGGAGGCGAGGGCGTGCGGGCTGATGAAGTCTGCGATGGCTTTGCTGAATTATGTGCGTGGTCCCGGGGGTCTGTAGATGAGAGTGCCTCAGAGGGTGGTCTTGGGGTCGGCGTCTATCTAGAAGTGGAGGTGCTTGACGTCGGTGAGGGTGTCGTCGGAGTTGGTCGTGATGCGGATGGTGCTCCTGTGGACGATGGCGATGCCTCCTCCGGTCTGGTTGACACGGTCCTTCCGGGTGATCTTGTATCCGTCCGGGATGGCTATGGCGATGTTGGGTGCTGAGGAGGCGTTCATCCATGTTTCTGTGAGGAAGGTGACGTCTGGAGTTGTTGAGTCGAGCAGGTTCCAGAGTTCGACGGCGTGTCTGTGGACGGAGCAGGTGTTGAGCAGGATGCACTTGAGGTGGTTGTTGTTGGTGCCTGGCCTTTCGGGTGCGGTGATGGTCCGGAGGCAGGTGAACTTGCAGGCTTGGCAGGTGAAGGGTCCGTGGGTGCGTTTCGGTGTGGCTCGGTAGCAGGCGGGGTTCCGGTCGGGTTTGAGTGCATTGAGGGTGGCGGCGTCGTACGTCCATCGTGCTGGCTGGCATCTTCAGGGGCCAGGGGTCCTGGCGCTGGGCGCGGTCCAGGCGCGGACGGGACCATTCTCCCTTGTTGGTCTGTCTGGGCCTGTAAACCTTTGACAAGACCTGTACATGGCGCTTAGATGCCTGGGCCCTGAGAGATAATGACATTATGGAGGTCCTTAGGGCGGACACTCAGCTGTATTTTGAGGAAAGTCAGGGGACGGTGGCCTCCCCGGCTACTCTGTGGGAGGCCTATGAAACGGAGCTGAGAAACAAAGCCCAAAGCATAATTGCCCAGAAACGGAGACATATGTAGGACATGATGCTGTAGTTGGAGCATCAGGTACTTTCCTTAGAGCAGGCCTGGGCAGAGATTAGGGACAATATGACTTATCTGCTTTTGGGGGCAACAAGGGATCAGTTATATACCCTGACTACACAAAGAGCCTGACAGCACTACCTGGGGGTTCAGAGGATAATTTATGATGTAGGGGACAAGGCAGACACCTAATGGTGTGGTTTTGGAGGAGGGAGGATGAGCAGCGTTGGGTGGCTGAAGTGCAAACCAAGTCAGGTAGGTAGTCCGTATGGACAGAGATATAGTCAGAGTGTTTTCAGATTACTAACGGACGTTCTATGTGATCCGCAGGGACCATAAGATGTAAACATTAGGGCCTTTTTTCTGAGAGGTGCCTGTTCTAGGTCTTGGCACGGCTGGGAGGGAAGAAATTGAGGCAGGGCTGACAATGGCAGAGATTGGGGAGGCAGAGCAGGCAATGGTGTTGTGGAAAACACTGGATGCTAATGGGCTCCCAGTGGAATTATACAAAATATTGGCCTCTCTCTTCCCCCATCTACTAAACATGTTCACTGTAGCACGGCATGAGGGTGCTGTGCCCCCGGACCACAACCATGCCCTCATTGTGGGTATCCCAAAGGTGGGGAAGCAGCTGCATCTTTGCACTTCATACAGGCTCATCTTATTGCTCAATACTGAGTGCAAGATTATAGCAACATTTTTGGCAAGGTGCCTGGTGGTGGTGATATCGGAGTTGGTACTGCCCAATCAGATCAGTTTCATGCCTGAATTTAAGACAGCTACAACTGTTGTTGCGTGGTAAATATTTAATTTACTCTCTTAATTTCTATGCAGGTAAGTACTTAATCAATAATAACTCAATCAGAAAGAAGGAGGCAGAGTCCGTGGTGTTAGAGTTCTTAGGGGTTTTATTCCTTAAAAAGGAATGGTCATAGTTTAGCTATCATGTTCCCGCAACCACACAGGGTTCAGGAAGGGATAGAAGAGTGCGCACCACATTTATTGACAGTACATAGCTTATATACTTAATTCATTGTCATAGAGAAACATGTGGTGGGCGTAACAGCTGAGAGAAGACAAGATAACAGTAACCACGTGTTAGCAATACGTAATCAGAAGGCGTGAACTAGGCGTGAACTAGAGGTGTGTGCTAGAAACGTCACCAGGTAGGTGTCACAGAAGGGGTGGCACTAACAGAAATGTTGCAATGTCAGCAGAAATCGGAAACTTGGATGCGCGCGCAGCTGCATGACGTGTGATTGACGTGTAACTGGAGGGTGCAGGAAACTTGACATTTACACTGACGGAAAGAGACAGAAGTCTGGCATGTCAGATCAACTTGTACTTCTATCATATCTGATATCTGATGTTTGGGAACCATACTATCTGGAGGGAAAGGTCTCTGGGGCAGAAGCTATTCTATACTGACTGTGAGTGCGTGTATAAGCGCCTGAGTGTCTGCATGAGAAGCGTGGGGGCATGGGCCTTCCATGGGAGCATGGTAACGGAGGCTATGAATTACTTGCACGGAGACAGGTTGGCCCTTTGCTCTACAGATGAGGGAGATGTTTACTGAAGCTAGCAGGCAGGAATGTATTTTCGAGGAGCGGAACAGATAACTCGAAGGTTATAGTCAGTCTTGGCAGGCAGCAGGCTGAGCTGAGCACGGTGGGCCGCGCTAGAAGTAAGTCAGAGTTCACGGGTACAGAGGCAGCCTGGGCTGAGGATTTCAGAGTCAGAAGCCAGAAAAATGGCTCGATGGCAGAAATTCAGGGCCTACATTGCCAGAGCTGAAAAATGTGTAAGGTACACTACAAAAAGACGTTGGCATAGCATACTTAGGAACGGACTATTCAACCCATTCAGGGTGGGTCTGAAAGAGGACATGTTAACGTTGGACGCAAATGTATTTGCGTCTTCGTAGCTGGCACAGGAGGGAAGTTACATGCACTTTAAGCTGGTACATGGAGTCGGTGGGGTACACGCTAGGGAACACAATCTTGACCATAAAATTTATATTTCCTCATTCCCTCCTTGTTCCCTACGGACCCTTCATGATATATCGATCCTCATGAATCGATCAGTTTGTTCTTGTAACATCATTTGCTCTTCTTTCTTTCTTTCACGTTTTGAGAGTAAACTAGAATGTTCAATGCATGATGTGGCACACAGTCCACAAATCGCTGGCCCACACTGTAGGCACAGGCAGCAACCGAATACTAGGACTAGGCCAATGCCTAGGAAGGATAGGATCTTCCATCCCCAAGCGGTTAACGTTGTCCAGAACCAACCGGACCAAGTCCAGGTGCCTGGATTCTGATGTATCAGATTTGCAATTTTATGAAGACGTGTAATAGCTTGATATACAGATGGTGCGTTTTGGGGAATGAAAATACAGCAACTTGACCCGATGACCTTACAGGCTCCACCTCTATCTGCCAAGATGACGTCAATAACAAGACGATTCTGAAGAACAACAACCCGCATAGCGGACTGCTCTTCTGTTAAGTTACCTAAAGCGGAGGCAGTTTCATTCACTACTGCTTCAAGGGTTCTAGTTAATCTGCGTATCAGTTTACTATTTTGGACGGGACCTAAAAAGAAAAAGAATCCTTTATTAAAATCGGTGTACTGTTCCCATGCTGTTTCTGTATAGTCGACAAGTGAGATATCTCTTCTGAGTCTATTCTTTACTAGATTTGTATTTCTGTGATAATCAGGAGGAGCTAGAAAAACAGGTGGCAGAAGGAATGCAATGTAACAGGTACCATCCCAATCTGGAGGTAAGCGTATGTATGCGGTATGACCACAAACAAAATAGGAATGACGGGTAGCTCTAAAAGAAGACTTGCCTTGATCACTGAATTCGACCACAATAGTACATTTACTATGGCCTAAGTGTACTGAACCTTTCTTGCGGACACATAATTCACCAGTGACTGGTAGTACTGACATAGCGGGCAGAACTGGAGCAGATTCGGATTCAACTGTAAGGATCATAAGGTTAATTGTGTAATTACCTAGTCCATAAACTTCGTTTTCTAGATCAGTTCCTATTCTAATGGGGAGTCCCTTCTTGTCAGGATAACAGGCATTAAGCAGAACTAAGTTCAAGTTTCCCCAAACCCAGCTCCCTTTGAAAACAGCAATATCAGGATCTACGGAATTTATTATTCTAAACCAGGCACCACAGGAGCCATTGTGAGTGAACGGGTACGGAAAGAGGGGCAGAGCTCCCTTGTATTTCTGGTAGGGAGGGAGTCGGCCACATATCCAGCAGTTGGTAGCATTGTTAGTCTGATGGGAATGATGTAACATACTAATGAATGTGTTGTTGCGCAGCGCAAGTCTGTAAGAAAGTTCATGTGGAGGTAGCTTACTAAAAGAATGTTCAGCAGAGACATTATAAGCAGATTGTTCACGCTTGAAAATAGGGTAATATATGGTAAGCAAGATGCTCGCAATGATTATCAGAACACTTAGAAAAAACATAATTAATAATGTCACCATACAGTGACTACGTAGTGATTTGCAATATGTACGTTTCTTTAGTTGTCTTTCTCTCTCTCTATCTCGATCTAGGGGATACATGTCAGAAACTATTTAACCGATTCACCTAGGGGAGGACTTAAACAATTAAACTGTCTGACTTGCTAGATCGGAGTTTCATGCGATAATCTTCTTGGGGAGTCTTTTCACGTTCAGATTCTGTAAAGTCACTAGTTTTGATACAGTCTTTGGTGGGGGTGGACGAGCCTCGATCAGGTTTCAGTTCATTGTATTTCTTGATATGGCTCGTGTGGACCCACCCCTTTCTGCCTTCCAGCTTCACTGCGGTCCTCGTTGTAAGAAGGACGGTCTTTGGCTCCTTCCAGCGGGGCTCCAGCGGACTCTTTCTGTCGAAGTTCCGTACCAATACTGTATCGCCAGGACGGACGTCGTGCGGCTTTACATCGGTGTTGTCGGGGAAAGCTGCGGCAACCTGTGAACGACATGATTGGAGTGCAGACATCAAGGAGGCAAGATAATCTGTCAACATGTTACTATCAACATCAGTAATCTTTTTCGGAATGGGCGTCCCCCACATATTCGGTGGTCTACCAAAGACCACTTCGTACGGGGATAGTCCTGATCTCGAATGGGCAACCATTCTCATGTAGAATAGTGCCACTGGCAGGGCGACTATCCAGTCGACCCCTTTCTCTTTACATATTTTGGCAAGGCGTGTCTTTAATGTCTGGTTATGCCTCTCAACAAGGCCTGCGGCTTCGGGATGTCGGACACAATGGAATCTCCACTGGTATCCTAGCAATAGGGAAACCTGCTTCATTAATTCAGATGAGAATGGCTGACCGTTATCTGAGTACACGATACGAGGCAAGCCGTACCGTGGGAAAAATTCACGAACCAGCTGCTTGGCAGTGGTCGGAGCAGTATAATCTGGGACTGGGTATGCTTCGGTCCAGCGGGACAGTGCACAAACAATTACGAGGACATATTTGAATCCTCGACAACGGTCCATCTGGATATAATCCATCTGGAGGACTTCAAAAGGGTGATCGGGAGGATGAAATCCACCTTGCTCTACAGGGACGCTTTTACCTGGATTGAACTGACAACAGATCATGCAAGTACGCACTTTCTGTTTTGCTGCTGCTCGTAAGTGTTTATTGCTCCAAAGATTTTGTAAACTGTCTAGCATTGCCTTTTCTCCTAGGTGGGCTGGACTATGTGCTGTATTTATCATGACTTGAACCATCGAGTCAGGGAGAAACCATGTAGATTTTCCCTTCGTCATCCAACCTTGTTCTGTTTGAATCCCTCCTAGTTCAGTCCATTTCTTTATTTCATCTGGAGTAGCATGTGCCTGAATATCGATTACATCTAGTGTGGGATCCCTGACGGTCATACAATTTGTCGGTCCTATTGTCTTTGTCATGTCAGTTGTCTGAGTGTGAGTCAGTGCTGTATGTTTTGCTGTCTGGTCTGCCAGGTCGTTACCCTGGGAAACCGAATCTGTAACTTTAATATGTGCTTTACACTTCATGACGGATATGCCTGAAGGCAGATGTATTGCTTCTAACAGTGCTTGAATGAGGGGACCATGTTGAATCTTGGCACCATGAGAGGTCAGGAAACCTCGTTCTTGCCATAACATACCGAAGTCGTGTACAACTCCGAACGCATAACGGGAATCAGTGTATATGTTGACATTTCTGTTCTTGGCTAGAATACAGGCTCGGGTCAGAGCAATAAGCTCTGCTGCTTGAGCGGACAGTGTGTCAATACGATGTGTTTCTTTTACTTCGGTTTCAGTGGTCACTGCATAGGCGGCCACTAATTCTCCTGTACTTGTTCGCATACATGAACCATCCACATAAAGTGTCAGGTCTGGATTTGTCAGTGGAACATCTGTTAAGTCTCGTCGAGGCTTTGTAACTGCATTAATGATTTCTATACAATCATGCGGGGCTGGATCTGTCATAATTGTAGGTAACAATGTTGCTGGGTTCAGGATGCTGCAACGTCGGATTTCTATGTGAGGCTGGAATAGCGTCAATTCATAACCTGTCAGTCGTGCTATAGTCAAGTGTTGAGTCTGGGTTCTGTTTAAAAGAACTTCTACAGAATGTGGAACTTGTACTGTTAACTGATGACCTAAAACAATTGAATCACTTTGTCTGATTGCTAATGCTGTTGCTGCTACAGACTTTAAGCACGCAGGGAGTGCCTGGGCTACTGAATCCAATGTACTTGAAAAATAAGCACAAGGCTTATATGAACCTGCTTGATCTTGAGTGAGGACAGACAATGCTGTACCATCACGTTCTGTAACAAAAAGTGTAAACGGCTTACTGTAACATGGTGTTGCTAAAACTGGTGCTTGGCATAATGCTTTCTTTAGTTCCTCAAAGGCTTGTGTATGTTCCTGAGTCCAAGGGAGGACAATCGAAGTCGCTGCCTCCTGTGTTGTTAACTGGATGAGTGGTTTAGCTAGAAATGCATATTGAGGAATCCATTGTCTGCAGTACGAGGTGAGGCCTATGAAGGCCCGCACTTCCTTTTGTGTCTGGGGTCGTGGCATATTTATAATTAACTGAATGCGATCGGGAGTGAGCTGTCTCCCCACTTTGGACAGCAAGTGACCCAAGTACACAACTTGCTGACCACAGAATTGTAGCTTCGAAGGAGACACCTTGTGTCCCTTGTCGGCCAAGAAATGTAAAACTGTCAGTGATGCTTGTTCACATTCGGGCTCACTTCGTGCGGTGATCAGCAGATCATCGACGTATTGCAGTAAGGCGGTGTTAACTGGCATTTGGATACAATCTAGTTGTCTTTTCAGTGCTTGACTATAGATGCTGGGGCTTTCTGTGAATCCTTGAGGTGCGCGGGAAAATTTGAAACTTCGTCCATTTAAACTGAATCCGAAGAGATATTGGCTCTCTGGATCAATAGGTACACTAAAGAAGGCGTTCTTGAGGTCAATTACAGTAAAGAACGTTGCCTCTGAATCAATAGCAGTCAATAGAGAAGAGATATCGGGGACCACAGGGTATTGTGGTACAATACATTTATTTAGTTCTCGAAGATCAATCACCAGCCGATATACTGGCGGTGCATTGGGATCAGTACGTTTAAGAATTGGAATGATAGGTGAATTACAGGTATTGGAGTCGGTCTCTACGACCACTCCTTGGGCAATGAGCTCTTCAATGATTTTCAGTAAAGCCACTACAGCATCGGGTGGTAACTTGTATTGTCTGATTCGTGGTAGAACTACTCCTGTCTTGAGTGTAACACGGTATGGTGTAATATGCATACAACCTACATCAGTTGGGCCTGTGGCCCACAGGTGATCTGGTACATTTTTCAATCTGACATCGAATTCTCGCACAACATAATGACCCTTGAAATCCCGCAGAAAAAGTCTAACTCCCTCCGGGGAACAGCATATTATAGCTCCTAGAGCCTTCAATGTTTTAATTCCTAACAGATTTTCTGGACATGATTTCGTAAGTAACAAGTCTGTAATACGTGATAATGGACCCACAGCCAGGGGGACTGGTTCTGATACTTCATTTATAATGGGCTGTCCTGAAAAACCAAGGGAGACATTCTGTGAGCCTGAGAGGGGTGCCCCTGGGACTTCATCGTGGCTGATTGTGGTACGGCTTGCCCCTGTGTCAATTAAAAACTTTCTATCCTTTCCCAATACTTGACTGTGTACATAAGGACCTTCTTGATCTACAGGAATTTCAATAAGAGGCAAGCCCAATTCCCTCTCTAGGCTGTTTCATGTGTATCGCTGATAATCGGGGTAAGCAGATTGGGCATACTGGTACATTTGTTGGGAAACTTGCTGAGTCGCGGCAAGAGGCTGTGGCTGAGATACCGCTACTGTCTGTGCTGTATGAGATGAAGCATGCATAGGCTGTATGTTCTGTGAGGTCTGTACATTCTGTGGAGTCTGTTGCTGAACCTGATCTTGTCTTGGCGGATGCGATCTCTCTTTAGTTTTACCTGTTGCTATGTTATGTTTCAGGACTGGGCATTCATGTACATAGTGACCTGGCTGCTTGCAATAGTTGCACGTCCCTTTAACAGGACCTGCGGAATGATTTGTCTGATTCGTACCTTTCCTATTTCCGTCGGCATGTACCGACTGGGCTACTAACATTTTCATTTTTGTATCTTTCATACGTTTCTGTTCCTGATCTTGTTCTTCTCTAATTCTATTCTGATGGTATTGTAACATTTGTAACATCTGTGATGGCGTATTTGCTTGCCATGTACTCTCGACCTTGTATACACGGTTTTTAACTGCTAACAGGGAATTCTCGACTAGCTTTGATACAAAAAGATGCGGGTATGATTCGCTACTTGGTTTGAGACCACTATTAATAATAAAACATTTCTCGAATCTTGAATAAAAATCACTAGTATCTTCCTCTGGTTTCTGTTTACATGCTGAGATGGCATCCCAGTCTTCTTTTCTAGTTGTTAGTAATCTTGGCAGAACCTGTACTATTAAACCTGGTAATGCTTTAGTTTTGTCCCCGAGGCCTACCCCTGGGACACGCTTGCTTTCTTCATCTTCTATTTCTGCCCATGCAATCTTTTTCTCTCCCACCTCCCATTCCTTTTCCTTGAGTTTCTCGTATATGCCCGTAGGCAACAGTACTTTTAACATTTTCATGATAACTTCATATGTGTAATCCCCCATCAGTAACATGTCTTTAAGCTCTCGGTGGAAACCTGCAGGGTCTTTATCATGGCTCGGTACTAGTTTCTTCATTTCTAACAGTTCTAACTTAGTCAGTGGCGTGTGTACATACACGCGTTTCAAAAGATGATCCGCACCCATAACTGGGTGTACTTCTCGTAAGGGGTTCTGACTTTCAATGCCACTCAGGCATTCCATACGATACATTTTTCTTTCTGGGGGTGGAGCGGGAGCGTATTCAGAGCTTGCAAAAGTGTCATATCTACGTCGCTGTTCTAGAATTATCTGTATTAACTTGGTACTTAGACCTCTCCATCTATCCATGAGTAGTGCTTCTAGAGTTTCGTGTAAGGGACCTGGATCGGAATGTCTATTTCTGTATTTCGTGAGGAGGTGCTGCATCATGTATACACCTGCTAATTTCTGCTCGTCTGGGGAGAGGTTCAGGAATGTCTGTGCTACGGTGTCATCATTATACATATCCGGATTTTCAGCCCATAATATGGCTGACCGGGCTAGTTCCTGTTCATCCATTGAATTCAGTATGTGGTACCCTACTCGGTCTCGGAGTCTTTTATCAGTCTCCTGGAACTGGTGTTCAGAAGAATTCGGGTTAGTTAAGGCAGAGAAAAAAACTTTCTTGCTTTCTGGACGGGTACCTTTCCTAAGGTAAGTTCCCTTACCTACATACGCTATAGTATCTGTAGTCTTTTCTGATTCTTCGAGTTCTTCCTCCTCCTCGGAGGAGGCCCTTTCATTCTCTTTTTCATGCATTTCTATCACTGTTTTTCTTATTTTCTTGTACATACTGGCTATGCAAGCCTCCTTATCATGTTTTCCCTCAGATATATTTTGACCCCACTTGTTTAGTGCATCTAACTCGCTCTGATCTGTCTCAGGCCTATCTCTTTCTCTTATTAGGCAATTTATGAAAAAACGTAGTATCTGTGCTTGAATGTCAACTTTCTGACGCTCCATGGCATCCTTAACACTGTCAGGGTCTTTACCAGTCTGGATGAACTGATATATTCTATCTAGGCGCTCCTTCATCCCTGAAAATAACAGCAGGAAATCAGTAGCAGATCTTAACCGTAATGAGGCCATCATCATTCTGTCGTTTTTTCCAGGTACTGGATCATATCTGCAAACTGAAAGTTTTTCTTTGAGTATGTCAAGACGGGGTGACTTGAACGTGAGAGGACTTTGCATTTCCCTAAGGTTTATTCTGTGTGTCAATGGTGGGGTGTGAAAACCCCCTGTCGCACCCCCTGAAGCGGAAGCTTGGGCATTATCTCTCTGAGGAGTCTGTATCTGAACTTGAATTTGTCCTTTGGTAACGTCAGGTAGACGTGGTTTCAGTAGATCTATTTTAACTGCGGGAAGTGGTGGAGCTGGAGGAATCTGTTGTGGAACTGGCGGAATATGATCTTGGGGCGGGTTACCACCCCCATCCCTGTCGTTAGGCAGGGTGCGGACAGGCAGATTGGTGTAAGCGGGTGCTACATCTTCTAGGTAGGAATTCAGGAATATGTCTTTAGTGGTCCTGTGATTTACTTTAGTTGGCACTAATGGTGGCGGCAGATTTTTCGGTATTTCTGAAATGGCCTCAGGCGAACCCTCGGCCGCGAGATACATACCGTTTACGAGGTTATTTCGTGCACGGTCTACTTGCTCTGTTTTTACTCGGATCCCTTCAGTAACTAATTCGTTTTCTTGAGCTTTATCTGATTCTCTAAGTCTGTCTTCTCTACGTAGTGCCTTTTCAGCACGCTTATGTGATTCCTTACGCCAAAACTCTATGGCGTCTTTCTGAGATTGTCTGGCTTTCTTTTTCCATAGTGCTTCTTCCACCTTCATGATGCACTCAGCATCCCATGTTCCAGTAACTGGCCATCTGTGTCTCTCGTCTAGATGCTTTGTGTAATCGGCCCATAAATCTAGATACAATATGGCATCTAAGCCATGTTTGTGGTACATGAAATTACCTGGAGTGTCCCTAGGGGGAATAGGGATTTCTTCCTCCAGTATCCCTTTCCTAGTTCCTATCTGCTTTAGCTTGTTGAAAAACGGCATCTTGTTTCTACTTAGTACTGAAAGCTCGATCTTACCTACTTAATACTGAATTCAGCTATTTGATACAAGAAACACAATAATGCACATTAAACGGTCACATTCATACCACGACATTAATCACATAAAAACATTTAAAACATATATCACTACCCCTTGATACTGAAGTACTGCTAAACAGCACAGATACACTGCCTAAAACCAGTGCAGAAACTTGAAATTACAGATGTACTGCTAAACAGCACAGATACACTGCCTAAAAACAGTGCAGACCGGACTTGTGTACCCAAACCCGTCTTGATACGACCCAGCAATGGTACTCACCGGGAAGCACGGAAATCGGAAGGCCTCGGAAAACTCGACTGGACTGGACTCGGCTTAACTTCGGAAAACTTCGGAAAACTTCGGAAAACTTCGGAAAACTGGTGGGCCTCTTGACACCTCGGACCTTGCTTCCTTCGGCTAGGCTCTGGTCGGGATCCTCCGCACTCCTCACCGCCTCGTCTGGGTACTGATCGCAGTCTTCGTCACCTCCGTGGGCCAGAGGGAGATGCAGGAAATCCTGCCGGTACGCGTAGTTTCCGTCAAGCTGATGGCAGGGTACAGAGCTTGCAATGCACCAACCGGCGCGTGAGGTGGGGGAGGGGTCCCTATTCGGGCGCCAAAATGTGGTAAATATTTAATTTACTCTCTTAATTTCTATGCAGGTAAGTACTTAATCAATAATAACTCAATCAGAAAGAAGGAGGCAGAGTCCGTGGTGTTAGAGTTCTTAGGGGTTTTATTCCTTAAAAAGGAATGGTCATAGTTTAGCTATCATGTTCCCGCAACCACACAGGGTTCAGGAAGGGATAGAAGAGTGCGCACCACATTTATTGACAGTACATAGCTTATATACTTAATTCATTGTCATAGAGAAACATGTGGTGGGCGTAACAGCTGAGAGAAGACAAGATAACAGTAACCACGTGTTAGCAATACGTAATCAGAAGGCGTGAACTAGGCGTGAACTAGAGGTGTGTGCTAGAAACGTCACCAGGTAGGTGTCACAGAAGGGGTGGCACTAACAGAAATGTTGCAATGTCAGCAGAAATCGGAAACTTGGATGCGCGCGCAGCTGCATGACGTGTGATTGACGTGTAACTGGAGGGTGCAGGAAACTTGACATTTACACTGACGGAAAGAGACAGAAGTCTGGCATGTCAGATCAACTTGTACTTCTATCATATCTGATATCTGATGTTTGGGAACCATACTATCTGGAGGGAAAGGTCTCTGGGGCAGAAGCTATTCTATACTGACTGTGAGTGCGTGTATAAGCGCCTGAGTGTCTGCATGAGAAGCGTGGGGGCATGGGCCTTCCATGGGAGCATGGTAACGGAGGCTATGAATTACTTGCACGGAGACAGGTTGGCCCTTTGCTCTACAGATGAGGGAGATGTTTACTGAAGCTAGCAGGCAGGAATGTATTTTCGAGGAGCGGAACAGATAACTCGAAGGTTATAGTCAGTCTTGGCAGGCAGCAGGCTGAGCTGAGCACGGTGGGCCGCGCTAGAAGTAAGTCAGAGTTCACGGGTACAGAGGCAGCCTGGGCTGAGGATTTCAGAGTCAGAAGCCAGAAAAATGGCTCGATGGCAGAAATTCAGGGCCTACATTGCCAGAGCTGAAAAATGTGTAAGGTACACTACAAAAAGACGTTGGCATAGCATACTTAGGAACGGACTATTCAACCCATTCAGGGTGGGTCTGAAAGAGGACATGTTAACGTTGGACGCAAATGTATTTGCGTCTTCGTAGCTGGCACAGGAGGGAAGTTACATGCACTTTAAGCTGGTACATGGAGTCGGTGGGGTACACGCTAGGGAACACAATCTTGACCATAAAATTTATATTTCCTCAGTTGGACAAGATTAGAACTGACAGAGACCCCAGGGCAATAATCTCCCTAGACGTCAAAAAGGCATTTGACTCTTTAGATTGGAGATACCTGCTGCATACTTTACGGAGGTTTAAGTTTGGACCCCAGTTTTGCCAGTTGGTGGCTCTTCTTTATAGGGCACCCACTGCAGCAGTGAGAGTGAATGGGGTGGTCTCAGACACCTTTGCCATTGGATGAGGTACAAGACAGAGCACCAGCTGTCTCTCCTTTTGTTTGCATTTTGTTTGGAGACAGTGGTGTGCTGGGTGTGCTCTTGAGTGGACATGGGGGCTTATTACAAGATGGACTGCTGAACCCGTGGTGGCAGTCAGACTGCCACCATGCTGCAGGCCCACCCACAGTATTGAGAGTGCGGTGGTCTGAACGCCACAGGACCGCTGCGACCACTGCATAGCAAGGATCCTGTGTAGGTCTTGTAGTAGTCAGAGGCCAAATTTGCTGGCAGTGTCGCTGCAGCACCGCCGAGAATATTTTGAGTTGCTTCGCCACCACCCTTTTGATGGCGTTGCAACCACCATTAAAAGGGTGGCGGTGAGGCAGCAAAGGGGGCTCAACTGGACCCCCTTGTGAAACTGAGCTTGGGGGTGCATGTAGGGGGCACGTGTAGTGCCCCCCTGTAAATATGCACCCCTAGTTCCTGCAAAGTGTAGCATGAATGCCACACAGTGCAGGGTGGTGCCGGCGTCTCTCTAAGAGTGGTGGTCTGTCTGTTAGGCTGTTTCATGAGCCTGACAGGCCGCCACTATGAGACTGCCACAGGACCACCCGCCAGACCAGGAAAAAACGCCTTATCTAGCGGGTGGTAACACCATGGGTTTGGCAGTTCAACAGCGGACGGCGCATTGCACTGTCTGCAGTGGGACCACCAAACTCGGAAAAAGGCCATAGTGGGGTTTCCCAGAAAAACAAACACCCCAGAGAAAATATCACTGTACGCCGATGATGCGCTACTATATCTTGACAACCACCCTGCATGGTAGATTACAGCAGCCCTGCCTGTGTTTCGGCTGTTCAAAACCGTTTCAGGCTATTGTATAAACTTGAACTCCACCATCTACTAACTTGGTGATTGGGAGGGGCTGGACAGGGTGACGGGTGATTGCTGACTGACAACCTCCGGGTTTAAGTACCTTTGGATAGAGGTCAACAGGACTAAAAATAGCTTTCTTGAGCTCAACCTGGACATGGCTCTCCTGGATTTCCAGGGGATGTGGCTTGTTGATATGCTTTTCCATTAATGTTAATGGACAAGATTGCCCTTTATAAAACAAGTAACTTGTCCAAACTGCTCAAAACTGTCTCAAAAGCAGACCTATAAATAGTCTCCATATAGCTTTGTATTTTTCCCTATGCAGAGAACAAAAGGAAAGCTTGAAAACATCATACTTACACATGCTGGTTATTCTCCTGAGACGTTTTGTAGAGCATGAGCAGAAGCCACAATGCAAGGACTAGGATGAGGGCAGCGAGGGCTAGTTTACCTAATCCATCCACTCCCTCCTCAAAACACAAATCTATCTTGTAAGCCTACAGATCATACCTAGCCACACGTATGGAAAATGAACTTGTGAAAACTAGCAGATTTCAACTTCAAGATGGGAAAACCTCAGAATAAAACTTGAAAATTAGGCATAAACCGCTGGGTTCCCACAACTAATCAGTGAGGTACTTGCTAGTGTCATTACTTGGTTCACATTTCAACTCTTCACAGGACGGCCTGTACGATTCCTTAGCTTTATGTATTCTGTTTTCACTGCCCCTCTCCAGGCCCTGTCACCCAAACGCCAGACATGAAATACACAAACCTAGCAGAGGCACACTGGATGATTAGGCAAGAAAATACCTACTTTCTCAAAGTAGTATTTTCAAACACAGGATGTAAAAATCACTCTCGCTAAAAGATGCATTTTACCATTCTGAGTTCAGGCATGCTAAACTTTATTTTTCTCACCTTGTTCCCAGGGCCAGTTATAAACAAACTCCCCATTCAGTCCTATAGGAACAGAGAACCTTGCAATTGTAAAAAACGAAATTGTCAGGAATTCACAATCTGGACATGCCACACACACTAGGGCATGTCCTACCTTTCACTACACTGCACCCCGACCACAGGGGTTCCTTGGGCCTACCTTAAGGGTGACTAATATGTACAAAAGGGACGGTTTAGAGACTGGCAAGAGGCTACACTTGCCAAAAAGTTGTCATGGCAGTACTAGACTGCACACAGGTTCTGCAATGGCAGGCCAGAGCTATATTTTACAGGCTGCGTCTGTGGGTAGCACAATCAGTGCTGCAGCCCACTAGCAGCATTTGATTTACAGGCCCTGGGCACCTACAGTGCACTGTACTAGGGGCTGACAAGTAAATCAAATATGCCAATCATGGGATCAGCAATCCATAACAACTATATACAAAGGGAGCACTTGCACTTTGGCACTGAACAGCAGTGGCAAAGTGTCCAAAGCATCTAGACCAGCAAAAACGAAGACCAATTTACAGCAAAAATACAGGAGGCAAAAGCACAAAATGCAGTGGAGACCCACGGCAATGGTGCCAGGTCTAAAAATGATTGTCAGTTTTCCTTGTGGTTTCTAAGACGTAATTGAGTCTTTGCTTGTAAAATGACTTTCACACCAAAATACAAACAGAAGTGCACACGCCCATGCACACCCACACACTCTTTCTCTCTCAGTCTCTCTCCTTCTTACCAACTTCTGCCATAAATATAGTAACTGAACCTTTGATCTACGATTCTACAAAGGAAGCACTCGGCATCCTGATCTGTATCACTGGCGTGGCGGCCTGTAACTTTGTAGGTGACAGTCCTTTTTAAGGCATACACTAAACACATTGATGTTTACTGGCACATTTTCTCAAAGTGTTTTTGCACAGCACACAGCTGCAGCAAAATTTTAATAGAACTGAAGGGAATAAAAAATGGTTAATCTCAAGATAGTGTCCACCTCTAACATCCCCTTGAAACCTCTATCCTTTCGGAAAAAGCTTGTTCTCTCCCCAGTGCTCAACTTGTTCTGCGTGCTTTTTAAGTTGGGTATGTGCTAGGGTAATCTCAGATCTGCACTCCGGGTCACACTGTCAAAGCTATGCTCCCTCATATCACAGAAGATCAAGTAGCATGCCCATGATATCTTCATTCATCATAAAGGGAGCAGAGCAGAGCAGATACGTTTCACAAAGCAGGTGCCTGGCATTATAGAAGGCTGGGGGCAGCCGAACTGGAGCGGTATCCCCTGGGCGATTTGTGCAAATGATTGGTCACAAGGGTGGGTTGTGGCAAGCAGGGGATATGTCGTTGGCTGTTTTTGGGCTACTAACCACTATTTAGTAAAGGGGACACAGTGGTTGGTTATATGAAGGTTCAGCATTGTTGGCTTTTGTGTCTATGGGCCCCAAGGGAGTTTTGACCTATGATGGTAGAGCAGGTTTTGTTACAGGAAGAGCTTCAACTCTTAAGAGAGCCCGAGCGAGAAAGTATAACTGCACCAGGTATGACTGCAAGCGTGGTCTGAGACAGACCGTCATGAGTCTTAGCTGATGGCTTGCTGGCACGGTCCTTGCCTGTTAGCCACCACGCGCCAAATGGGGAGCAGGGGAGGGTGGAGAAGGTGCCATAGGGTTAAGGTTGTGGTCAGTGCGGGCCCTCCGCGAGTGCATTCTCGATGTGTTCAGGAGGTTGGAAGGCGCTGATATTACAAGCTGTGCCGTGTGGAGGTCCCGTGGCACCACGTGGCCACGTAAAAGGAGAGGGCAATGCCAGTGGAGTGACTGTTGAGGAAAGCATTTCTGCAGAGGCAGACCTGCACCAGAGGTGGCGCACAGCAAGGCATGGTATCCTTTGGTCTCACATTCAGTGTCTGTAGGTTCAGAGGTAAGGGGGCAGACCCAAGCCAGAGGGATATGACGGCCAGGGCGGAACTGCACATAGGAAGGCCCAGGGGTAGGGAAAGCCTCTGCCATTGTCGATACCATGTTAAAATGGCATGATGGTGAGGAGGAGTGCCCAATGGAGGACAGGACAGTGGAGGGTTGAGGACAACATGGAGTGGATCAGGAAGGCTGGTCAAATCTCTCAATGTTTATGGAAGGAAGGGGGGGAAAAAGGTGCACCGCCTAGTATGGGGCGTATATGGGGTCAGTAATGCATGAGCCTGGTACAGTGGGTGTTAAAGCTAGGAAAGGTAGCATTGGGAGGGGGTTTTGACTTGAGCAGGGGGATAGACCCTAGCACGTCGGACTGGTTTTCAGGTACAGCTACTGGCTCCAACGAAGACAGGGACTTGGTAGAACCTTTTGTGGCTCAGAGACCCCTAGGCGAAATGACGTAATTGTCCAGAGCTGTTGGCCTTGTGGAATCCCTGGACGGTGGCGCAGCAGACTAGGAACTGTCTGGTGCAGTTCCTCAGCAGCAGATAGGGGAAGGTTTGGTGAGGCATCTATGGTAGGAAAAAAGTGGTTCTCAGAATGCGAATTGTGGTGTGCTGGCATGATGAATAAGGAAAGACCAGGATCTAGTGGCCTTCAGGGAAGGCTTGTTGAGCAATTGGACTTGGATTATGATGACGATGAGATTGAGGAAGGGGATACAGTGGAGCAGGATACAGAGGAGGCATCAAAGTGGCGCTCGAAGTGACATGAATTGCGCCGAAAGGGCAAGAAAAGGAAAGGAAAAAATGGTTCAGATTTGTGTCTGGCAGGAGTGGACTGGTGACTGGTGAGAACCTGCTGGAGATGAAGACAAAAAAATCGGTGGCCAGGTGGTAAACAAGGGTTAAGCAGCGAATGGCCGTTGATAGTTTCAAAGGGTGTAGGGGTGGGATGTTTCGATGACAGAGTTACAGGGATAGTAGAGACGACAAAACTAAAGGCCAGGGCAAAGGAAGGCAAATGATGTTGACAGGCATGACGAGGTGAGCGAAATGCTGGATAGAAGAGGGAAAAGGGTCTGAAGGAGAGAAGGACAATAAAGATAGCAAGGAGGTGTAGGAAGCAGAAAAAGGTGGAGAAGGGGAGTAGGACGAGAAAGACAGCAAAGAAGTGAAGGTGAAGGAGCTTCCGTACATGGAGATCACAAAGCCAATTTAATGGGATCTACGAAAGAGCACATTTGAAAAGGAAATACGCCGAGAAGTATTTAAGCTGTGACACAGGGAAGTAAGAGCGAAAGAGGGATCTAAGGAAGAAGAATATGAGTTTACTAAGAGGCACAATTGGCAGTAACAATAAAAAATTGAATAGGCGTTTTTTTCAATATATATATGCGAGCGCCTAATGCAAAAACTAACTGGAGTAATGTATTATAATAAATTAATATCATTAGAAAGGCCCACATTAGCTTTGCGGGTAATGCCTGGGTAAGGAATGACTAACAGTTTAGAGCAAGGCTAGCACAGGATGCAGAAGGGGATTTGGAGGGAACTTGACAAAGACCAATGGCTGCAAGCCAAGGAACCGACCAGACCAGCCCCATCTATGATTATGGCTAGCTGTTTACAGATGGTTTACCGACACTTTCAAGCACCGCTTAGGTGGGGTGGGAGAAGTGGGTAGGGACAGGACAGGTGGGGCACGCTGCATAAATATTATGGGTTTCTGCAATTGGGAGAGTGTAAGTTTCAGCACAAGTACTCAAGGTGCACAAGAAGACACACACTCACTCAGTGTGCAGGTAACTCAAGTAGGGGACAGGGGATGTAAAGGGGAAAAGGCCATGACATAGATGTGGTAAAAAGAAAAAATAGGTGAGTAGGTATGCACACGTTAATTCTCATGTTTAACACTTATGTACATTGGGTGCAAAGCACATCTGAAATCAAGACAAATGTTATTTTTGTCAGGGTATTTGTATACAATATTTATACTGGAAGCAAGTTTGCAAAAGGTTGATAACTTTCACACATAGTTCATGTTAAATTTACCTCCAGATCCAGTGCATTTGTAGTGTCCTTGTTGTTAATTTTACCCAAGATGTCCAAGTCATTTTTTGTTGCTTCAATGTTCTTCTGGAGAATATTCTACAGTGAAAGATAAAGGCTTAAAACAATTAGCAAGTCTATTCTTTATTATGCAGTGTATGAAAAATCAGAACCTTGCAGGAAATTGAAATGCAGAACATTAGACAGAGGTCCTCATAAAAGCTGTTGCAGTAAGTCAGTGCAGTTATTATGCACCTGGAATTACTTATACTGCAGGGACAAGCAATTCCAGGATGCAGCATTACCAGCCGAGTATTAGTAACCCAATACAGACCTTGATAAAAATGGGGAATAGCATTGGAAATCGGTGGCAATTTTACAATTAGAAATACTGCATGTGGATTACTGCATAGCTCATAATATCAATTTGGGGGGAAACAAATCGAGACGGAATGAAATGTTGTATACAGTGGTGCATCATGAGTAGTGATAAGACTTCTCCCTTTCAGCGCTGGAAAGTTGTGGCCGAAAAGTAAACCTGGTCATCATACCATCCCAACATCTGAGGGGAGGAAAGTGGTGACATCTGTGGGGCAAAATGGACTGCTTAATCCTCTTAAGACTTTAATTGAGAATTAAAGATGCAGCATCTGCTCTACTTATTCAATGGAACTGTGTGAAAGCTTGGGCAGCCTTCCAGGTAATATATTGGTGTGACAATATTATGCTAAATGCTTTTTAAAGTTTGAATGATCTTTTATTGTTTTAGGAGTCACAAAATATTTCTGTCCAGGACTGCTCACTGAAAAGGTCTGTTGTTGGATCCCCTTCTAAATTGCTAGAGGAAAAGGCGACTCCCTCCAGTAGCCATGGTGCCACCAAAGTTTCACATAATAGTTTAATAAACTCCTCTTGAATTAGAGAAGAGCCAAGCAAGGAGTCATGCTAAGAAAAAACCAGAAGAATCGGCTGAAGCAAAACTCTGGTACAAAAATAGAGGCTGCGGGAGAAGACTGTAATGAGAGGTAATAAACGCATCCTCATGTGACTGTCCACTAATATCTGGTTGAACAGGAATTGACATCACAGGAAAAGTCTCAACTCCATCTTAGTTTGAGAATATTGAATACTATTCTACCGTCAATCCACAATATTGTGATGGCCTGATTATAAGAACTGGCCATGCCACTTTTAGAAGGTCCTTTGGAGATTGAAGAAGAAGCCCAAATTCAATAGCTTTCATTCCACAACGGAAATAAGGGCCTTGTCCCCACCATTTATGTTTATCACTCCAGGCGACAACTGTAACACCCCTCCAGACGATTGCAAATTCAGAGACACCAGAGTGGTGTGGGCAGTGTGAGCGCTGGGGGGCAATGTTCTCTGAACATGTGAGCTTGCAGCGTGGGGTGCACTATTTTAGGTTTCGCCTGGGCCGGAGCACTAGCTCTGCCCAGGAGAAATCTTATGTTCCTACAGTGTGGGGCTTAGTCCCGCCTCTGTCTTCTATTGGCTAGCTCCATAAATGGAGGCTAGCCATTGGAAGAGATTGGCTGTCAATCACGCTTTCTCCGTGAAAACGCGATTCGGGGGCGTTTCTGACTCTTTTTTAAGTCCCGCCACTTGTCCCGGGCCGCGCTGTGATTGGCTGCCGGCCCGGGACACCCCGTGACGTCATTCCCCGGGCCGCGTTGTGATTGGCTGCCGGCCCGGGACCTGACTTGTTTTGTTTGGGTTTAAATACCTAATCCGATCATGCAGTACAGCATCGCCAACAGCAACATTTGTCTTTGTCAAAGCTTGTTTCCTGGTCTCTCCTGGTATTGGCTTCCGATTACACTTCTCCACGACCTAGCCGTGTTGTTTCCCCTCCGACTTCGTCCGCTGGTTACCCCGCCCACCCCTCTCTTTTTATTTCAAATAACTCTCTACTCGCCCCTGGCTCTTCCCATCTTGAGACCCCCTTCCCTTTCGCACTTGATTGTTTATATTTTTTTTTATGGACCGTGTTCAGATACTCCTCATAATTGCCTGGCAAATTCTCCACCACGGGCTTGCTCTTTCTAACCCATTGGGCTGTACAGCATAGCCTACTAGCTTCTGAAATCCAAGCCATCCAATCGGAGGAGGAGACGAGGCCTGGGCACGTTGAAGGCGTCTCATGTCTACCAGTTGCATTTACGGTAGTTATGGAGGGGGGGTCCAGGAAATGCCAGTAGCCAATGACAGGCGGGCGCGAGAAAATTCAAGCGTACTGCATCATAGTGATTCCTTCCGCTATCTTGAATTTTCGTCGTTGCTGGCTTAATGCACGCGACGAAAGGGGATCCGTTGCTGATCTGTGAAAGTTGTAGAGGTGGCTCGACAAGGTGAGGAAAGGGTTGCGAGACGATTTTCTGTGGTCGCTTTCCGTTCATTGCCTTTCCTTTACACTCTTTCTTATAGGGGTTCGGCTGAGGTGATCAAACGGAAGCCTCCTCTTGTGGCGTTCAAAGCGACTAAGCAAAATCGGGATATTTAAGCATCGCGTAGGTTCTAGAGGTGCTGTTTGCTTTTGAGCAGTCTATCTGCAGGACGTCCCTTGTATTTAATATTTCCCCATACCACTGTTGCCTGCATGCATATGCTCCAAAATATAATGGAATCACATTGTTTGCTAAGACTACTGTGTTTTTGTATAAACATATTTTATGTTTTTGAAAAGCATCATCAAGTTTGATTCATTCGGATGCTTAGAGGGGGATAACATGTAGGTGCTGCATATGCACGTGTTGATGTAAGATGCGAAACGTATGCATGTTATGTATTTCTCGTGATACAGCACTGGCTGAAGACGCCCATATTTACTGTGTGAATGCGCCGATGATGTTGCCTTGAAACCGTACGTAGTGGGTATGCTGGATGTGGTTATGTGAAGTTTTGTATTGCATCGACCTCGTCTGGTTTGCTTTAGTTACAAAGTCATTGGCAGACGTTTGCATCATCAAAAGTCTGCCCATTGGTAATGAAATGTGGACGTCACTCATGTTACTGAAGAATTATCAGATATTACTGACGTGCTGACAAGAACCAGTGTCATGGTTGTAAAACTTGCCATACCCCATATGTCACCAACCTTTGTTAGCAGAAGGCACTTGATTAAGATATGTTTGTAGTATGACTTAATAACATTACAGAAAACATCAACCAAATCTCACTTATACATTACATTCCTGTCATTCCCCGCTTCCTTAATTCCAATATGGAAGTATTACAATTGCAAAACCTCGCTATATGCTTCTACCTCTTTATTTTTTTCCTCTGGTGTGCGTTTTTTTCTGTTCTTTCTCACATTCTGTGGCCATCGGGTTTGGTTTAGCCAAGTGTGTTTTTTTTATCTTTTGCTTGGAGACATCCTCTTTTGTGTTCTGCCCTCAGTTGCCTTGCCATTTGATTACTATAAACGATCTATTGTGTGTTAATTGTGTGAATACATGTTTCGTGTTGTCTTAGAAATGTTAGCAACCGTTTTCAATATATCAAATGTATGTAAGTGCTCGTTTCCATGGAGCATTTACGAGCAGCGGTAGCACTTTGCAGTAGGTTGCTTGTAACCGAGGCACCAAGTAAAACCAATCCTGTATGCGTTAGACTACCATTTTGGCAAAGCCCCATGAACGTATAAACCAAAGGCTTATTTGTACACTTATGTAGAAAGGATATAAAAGTGAAAAACAGTTGATGGCCTTCCCTTCACTTAAAGCCGCATTCAAGCAGATTTTGATTTTTGTGTTCTATTGTCTGCCTTGAGACTCGTTAACGTGCCTTTACTTCATCCTACTAACATTGACAGGTTTCACCTGTTAATAAAGTATCATTCCACATTGCCCAGATGTATTTGCACCTCGTTAATACACATTTCTGTCCCAGGTTTATTTGTATTCATTAGACTACACCAGTATGAATACTGGTTCTGGTCAGGTACAATAAATAGGGTTGACACACATGACAGTAGTGAACGGAGTCGTACACTTAGCAGCAATGGTAGCTTTTGCTATGTGTGCACTTTCTACTGGAATACCCCCAGGAATGTTGTATCCTGTTTGCAATTTACTGTTGTAGGTTTTCTGACCATGCACTCCTTCAGCATATGCAGTATCACGTTCAAGATTGTAGTGTAGGGTCAGGGAGTTGCGCCAGCATTATTGCCGTAATAATTTGGTCTTCCTACAACATTTGGTACAGTGGCAACTGGTGGAATGGATTAGTTATACTTATCATATCCTACTCTACGTCGCGTTGCTGGACTTACTTTTTTTGATTTCGAAAACGGAAAAAGCGACGTTACTTTATGCTGCTGCCTCAGGAGTTGTCACTTTTATTAATGGTTTGTGCTGGTTATATAAAGCGTATGCGATAAAGCAGGGCTTTAAGTGGGATAAAAAAATGTGGGGCTTCTGAGGGGGGCGTGATCGGTGTAATTAAGGGTGTGGCTTAAACACAGTAAGCTTAAAATCTATGCTTAGCATAGTGTGCCACCCGAATGGTAACTGGCTGCTTCATTCATCTAGCTATATAATACAACAAATAAATTACACCTATAACAAGCCAGGGACATTGGCTTTGTCAATGGTTGTTAGTTGCGTAAGAAAAATAAGCAACAACTATTGCGTCGAAGTATAAAATATTGAAAATGCTTCGGTTTTGAACTGACAAGACAGTGAAAAAAAAATAACGAGGCTCTTTGAAGTTGCCTCGTAGGCAGTGCAGGGTGGTACTGCTGCAGAGATGAGATTTTTTTTCACCCTTAGGGTGATGGCAGAAATGGAAAGCCCAATAGGGACCCTGCTCAGCACCTGCTTTTTAGAACTCCTGGTGCTGCGTACTGGTAAGACCCGGCCCTCTTAAAGCCCTGCGATAAAGGATGAAATGAGTGGGTGGGAACCTGCAGTATAGCGCCAACCGTTGTTCCTGCTCCTTCATTAGGTGATATTTTTAAGCTGCACACGCTTGTCATACGTTGTGTTCACTAAACCTGTTATCTCTTGGTGGTTAATTCTGGAGCCTTATGGCGGGTGTTTGGATCTATTCGTTTATGTTGGAAGCTTAAATTGTTTGTACATGGGAAGCGTGTGTTGGGCGGGGAGGAGGGGGCTTGGTGAGGAAACAAGGAGATAATGAGAGGGAAGGAACGTTCGCCTAAACAGAAACATTTTGGGTATAGTTTGCTTTCGTTAGCTATGCTTAAAAGTAGGTTGACTCGAGGAGCAAGTATGTTTGTATTCCTGACCTGATGTGGGACGCTCATGTTTCTTGGTTTGGTCTTTCTGGCCTCCTTTTGATTTTTGCTTCCGATAGCAGATTTAGGCTGGTTTCTAGACTGGCTCTGCCTAGATTATGTGAGAACAAGCTGAGTGTCAGCAAGCTTGGTTCAGGCCGTGGTTTGGTACTTGGGTAAAACAAACTTGTTTCTTATGGTAGCAGTCAGTAATTTAAGTCGTAGGACGATTCAAGGGCCTAAACGACCGGGATCTCAAAGAGAGTGGGACTGTGTCACGTAAGACATTCGCTTAACGTGCCTACACTGTCCTTGTTAAGCTAAAGGGAGTGATTCACAGACCGTTCAGACTTTTTTCGTGAGATGGAACCTCTGAAGTTATCTTCCTCCCTTCCTATTTTTATTTAATAATCTGCCTTTTTGGTGACAGCTTATTGAGATCAAATGCTGCATTGAAAAGATATCTAATGGAATTTGGCTGCGAGGAACATTTTTCCCAGACGCATTTCTATTTTTTTTATATGCCTTGAATTATAAAATGGGAGTTTACGAGTCTGTTATCCTTTTATATATCTTGAAAACTCCCTGCAAATTTTTCCTCTTTGTTAACTCCTCGCCATCGGCACCTTGTCATTTTTGTTTTCATTCTAAAAATTGCATACAGTTTTAATTTTTTACTCTAAATGTGACTCTCAATTTGGGCCTCTTGTAACACAAAACCTCTGGGAGTACAAAAAAAACACACTAAGAAAATGAGTATAAGCTTTATGACTTGGGCCCAGAAAGTAATTGAACAGCAAATGCCCATATATAGTTATACTTTGATATAATAGGCATCCAGATCCCGAACTTGTGCATCTGATGGGGCCCCTAATGACAGTTCCTCAGTGGATTATTTGGAAGGTGATGAGACGAAGGGGAGTCACAGAAGCAGCACAACTCTTAGTACAGTGAAATAACATGTTCTGGTATTAGAGGTGCGTATGTAGTGTGATAGGGGCAATCCCAACTCCACCCGCCAAGTCCATATGAAGGCTACGAGTATATATGATTTACTCTTGTAGTACTCCTTGCTGACTTTTGAATGCCAAGAGCAACCCTGGTATACTCAGGACGTACTCCTGAAATTCAGTAGTAAGCTAGATGTACCACAATAGCTAGTCACAGCAAAATCTTTGTGACTCAGTACTTGTATCTTTACTGTCTGTCTGTGTGAAGAATTCAGATTCATTGTGACACAGTTGTCAGTATGTCATTAGGGAGCTGGTAGTCTACTAGTATGGCATTTAAAAGAAGCCGAACTATAAAATGTGTAGTAAATGGCCAAAAAGGTTTAACAGAACAACCAGTGTATCAGAAACTACTGGGGGGTGGTGTGTGTGTGTGTGGTGTGTGTGTGTGTGTGTGTGTCTGGGTGTGTGTGTGTGTGTGGCTCTGGGTGTGTGTGTGTGGCTCTGGGTGTGTGTGGCTGGCTCTGGGTGTGTGTGTGTGTGTGTGTGTGGCTCTGGGCGTGTGTGTGTGTGTGGTAGTAATTGCTGTCTGCTGAGCTCGTCCGTAGGGTACAATAGGTCTCACATTTGCGAGAGAATGGCAATGTAAATGACAATGCCATTTATTTATCTGTTTTCAAAACCAACACATAAATACAAAATTTGTCATTTACAATGCCAATAGCTCTAACTTTTCCAAAGGCGAAACCATTGCATTGTAAATGCTTGTTATTTCTTGAATGCATGCAGTCTTCGATACGAAACTGACATGAAACTTGGCCCATTTGAAACAGTCTTCACCCTCCCGAAGCTCTGGGCTTATCAGGATGTTGTTGAAACAATCAATCTACTACTAAGGGAGCAGAGACTGAAGAAGGGTTGTCCCAAGCACGTTGACTCACAAGAAAGTCTTTCTAGTTACTCAGGCACTGAAAACAAACAAAACGTCCTAAAATCACAAATTTCCAGTACCTCATATTAAGGCTTCTTTGCACAATAACTAAAAGCGGCTATGACGCAAGCTGTTGATAAGGATCAGGAACATAAATGAATCTTCAAACAACGAGGCCACTTCAACATAGAGTTAAGAAAGTAGAAAGGAGAGCGTGATCTTGATCTATCTACTTTTTTCCTTCAATCAGATCCCCGAATGGCACAAACTTTCAGAAGCAAGTGGAGGTGAAGGCGACTGATCATGGAATAGAATGCATGATTTCACAGCTCCCCGCCAGCCGATTCACTCGCAGACATCAGGCTACCTGAAATGACGTAGACTGCGCAGTCTGATGTGCTCCTCTGCTTGTGAATGCTTTGGGAGATTTGGCTGAGACGGAGACACAAATACCACAGGGCCTGGGAGACCATGCTGTGCAGTAGGCTCTGATATAATGACAACTTGTCTCAGCTCCGAAGCCAGACTCGAGCATTAATACCAGCGTGGCAGCCTCCTAACAGCAACAAGCAGTGGCAGAAGCAAGGTGATGGAGCTCCCGACTCATTGCAGTGAAGTCACTGAGGACCAATCAGGTATGTAGCCTGGAATCACGCTGCTGGATGACTTCACATGAATGCAATGGAAGTTAAGTGATAAGAGCCGTGGAGAGTTGCCTCGCTCAGAGTGCTTGACTGCAGCCCGACACACCTACGGCAGGGAGCAGCAGAGAGCTGTGAGTTGTCATGTAGGACCCACCCTGCAGGTGCAGTGAGGAGCACTATTCCACTAGGGGTTGAGACCGCTGGGTACGTAAGACCAAACTGGTTTAAAAATCCAGAGAAAGAGACCTATGGCATTGCCTAATGTGAGGTCAGGAACAAGAGTCCCCCTAACCCCCAGGTAAAAGGCTGGGCATTGACTGATGCCAGATCTATAAATGAACTAATGGACAGGCATGTGGCATCAAACTTCAATGATATCAAGCAGAGACACAAAGTCTAATAATATTTTGCCATATCCAAAGGCAAAAGCGGCAGTGATCCAATACCACTGTGCCCTAACTCTAACAATTTTGGAGGCATACTTTAATATTATAGTCGGGAAATCCGCGAAGAATGCCAAGATGTGTATATAGAGTTGTGCATCCAGCCATGATGGACTTTCTGCTCTCGCTGCTGGAGAACCAGGGAGAGGAGGACGCAGAATAAGCTGTACATGATACTCACTGCCATCACAACAATGATAAAGGCAGTTAAAATGGACCTGCTGCGCGATTATCAGTGGAAGTTGACAGAGGCGGTCAAACAGAATGAGGTGGGTGCTAGTGGAAATGCGTCCTGAGTTCAAACTAAAAGAACAGATGAGGTATTTGGGGTAGAGGGGTTGCTTCCTGGAAGATAGAGCCTAGGACTCAGAGGCAACGTGGTGTAAGAGTGACTCAAACATTAAGTCAGAGTTTTGAAGCCACGCCAAGTCAACTGGCATGGCTTTGAGTGGCTCCAAGATCTGAAGTAACGCAATGTAGCACAAATCGCTGCGTTGCATTACTCTGCCCAGGGTAGGCATTCCATGGGCATTGTGTGGATATTCCCATGCAATTCCCATGGATTTTGACACATTCCCAGATTGTGGAAGCTTTCTCAGCAACCCCAGATGAATTTCGTTTTTTATCTCTACTGATGAAGGATAATATCCAGAAACACATGTCTAGAGATTCACAGAACTAACCTGCACCAACTTTAGTGAAACACTTCAGAAAAAACTCAAGTAGGCATTGTGAGTGAACTGCATTTACCATAATGCTAAGGGGTAAACTGTGCCGGGAGGTTAAGCAGTGTGTTGCCATCCCCCTTGTCCCAGATTTACAAGACCTTGTAAACCGGGGAATGTCCCAAAAAGATACGCAGCCAATGAGAGGCGTAATGGGGAGAAATATCTTTATTTCTCCTCAGTACTTTCCCTTTCTATGTGTCCTGCATTTTGCAGCACACTTAGAAAGAGGAAAATGCCTCTCGGGATTGTTTTTGTGCAGGAAGGTGTCCTGTATGTAATGCAGGCACTCTTTCACCATGGTGTAAGGGTGCCTGCATTAGCACTTGTGTTAGGAATCGTGCTCAATGCACTGCTTGTTTCTCGTATGTTTACTCCAAGATGGGAGAAATAGCCCCCTAGGATGTGACCAGTATTCCTCGACTTTCCCTGCTGCTTATGTGTGCATGATTGATTTAAGTTTACTACTCACGGCAAGGTCTCCATTTTCAAGTCCTGCAAAGCGTAATTCCTTGGACGCGCATACTTTCAGCCATCATGGGAGAGGAGGCATTGTCTACTTAAAGCGCATCCTTCGTCTCCATGATGCTTGACTTAGTTTCTCCAATTGGGAGAAAGTTACTTACTGGCTTACCGGCCCTCTTGGCATTTCCTGGATTTTGCTCATCCATTTCCCTGCTCTGCCTACCATCAGCATTTACCGCATTACGCTGTTAACGCTGAAGGAATTTTCTTCATCATGATACTTGCACTGATATCCCACATCGCCTGGCTAAGGAATTGCCAGGTTATGTTAACCCTTTCCTTTCTTTGCTTCCCCTGTCAATTGCAGGTCAGTGCACTGTACCATAGTTTCCCTATAGGCAGTATGGCAGGCTTGTGTTGGCGGTCCTTATATCTAGCCTTTTTCCCTCCTCATGCACAAATGGTCGTGTGCTGCTACCATTGTTTCCCACCCTTGAGTTATTGTTAAGAGACTTTGAGCTCCTATTTAGGATTTTTCTGCCCTATTCCTGGGTGGACCTCCATGGTCATCATTTTATTACTGAAATAGGATCCTTGGAGGAATATTCCCTATCAAGCAATAGGGATATTGCTCTCCTGGTATCTTCCTCTCTATTCTAGTACTGGTGAGTTACATTCTAGTACACAGAGGAGACTGACCTTGGGACTTCTGTATGTGTTTTTTATGTTTTGGGGTTATCTTTGTAACTCGTGGTATGTTTTGATCTGTTTTAGGGACTTATTGCCAATGGATGTTTTGAGTGGAGCCTGGTTTTGGTATTCTGCCACAAAGGATGTGTGTCCAGTATCCTTGCGGAAGCCGCAAAGTGTCCAAGAGGGTTATTATCTCTTCTACCTTCTTCCACCTTTACCCTTAAGGGTAATCACTCACACTCGATATCATCCGATGTGCAGGGCTAGCCTAGAGGTGAGAGGATCTCCCACACTGCCAAAACCAACCTAGACAAAGGAATGAAAGCCGTCGCTGAGTGGATGAAGAACAGCCGACTGAAGCTAAACTCGGACAAGATGGAAGTCCTCATCCTCGGATCCACCCCCTCGGCCTGGGATGACTCCTGGTGGCCGACCGCACTGGAAACAGCTGCAACACCCTCCGGCACGCACGCAACCTAGGGTTCATCCTCGACTCCACCCTCTCCATGACAAAGCAGGTCAACGCCGTCTCATCCTCCTGCTTCAACACCCTCTGCATGCTCCGCAAGATCTACAGGAGTATCCCCACCGAAATGAGAAGAGCAGTCACCCACGCCCTCGTCAGCAGCAGGTTGGCCTACAGAAATGCCCTCTACGCAGGAGCCTCGGCCTAACTCCTGAAACGACTTCAACGCATTCAGAACGCCTCTGCACGTCTGATCCTCGACATCCCTCACCGCAGCCACATCACACCCCACCTGAGAGACCTGCACTGGCTCCCCATCAACAAGAGGATCACCTACAAGCTCCTCACCAACGCACACAAGGCACTCCACAACACTGGACCAGCATACCTCGACAGACGACTCAGCTTCTACACCCCCAACCGCCAGCTTCGCTCCACCGACCTCGCCCTCGCCACAGTCCCCCACATCCGAAGAGCGACCTCCGGCAGCAGATCGTTCTCCCACCTCGCCACCAAGACCTGGAACACCTTCCCCATCCCCCTACGGTAGACCCAAGACCTGCTGACCTTTAGAAAACTCCTCAAGACCTGGCTTTTCGAGCAGTAGCAGTGACTTACCAAGGTTTTCCCCTAGCACGGAGGAAGATTTGTTGTAGCCGCTTGCTAGTCTATGCCCTACAGCTATTAACAAAGATTGATCAATGCTCAATTGATGTGACTGTGAAACTCAAATTTGTTTTCGTGGCTAAATAATTTATAGATGTGTAGGTAATTGGCAGGGATTCTGTACCCCTTCTTTTACAGTAACGCCACTCCTGGGTTCCAATTCACACATATAGAAGTGCAGGAGCCTTTCTTCAGGCTAATGTTGATAGGTAGGAAGGTGGAAGTTATCACTCTGTCCTGCGTTTGGGCATTTGTTTGAGGATGTTTTGCAGGTGGTTAGGAGGAATAGAAAAGGAAAATGCATGTCTCTTGAAGGGGCAAATGTGGCAGGTGAGTGGTGCTAGAGAGAATACTGTAACACCAACAGATTTATTGTCCCAGACAACAGCACTGAATAAAAATATCATTGAAATGTTAGAGGAACGAATAATGCTGTGAAGTGACATAACATCTACAGCTATGTGAGGGGTAGAGGTGTGCACATAGCTATGTTACTAGATGCCTGTTTAACAGGTGACGAAGGTATCAAGCACACAAAGGATTCAGGTGAGCAGATGTTTTATGCTAAATATTAGGCTTTTGCCTGCAGGTTCCGATATGGGTGAGATTGTGGGGTATCTTTTGCTGCCTTGTACATATTGCCAGACGAGGAAGGGAGGTAGGCACTGGTGGTGTGTAGGCTTTAAATATTCTTTTATAAAGTGTATATGCTGCTAGTGTTCATCCACTTAAATTCTACAACTCTCTCCCAAGCCACCTAGCGGAGTTTATAAATCTGCCACTGATTATGAGGGGGCAACTTCAGTTCTGTGGAGGATGTAGACTGGGATAGATCCCACCCTCTTCTACCTTCCTTTGCTACAGTGAAGTGGCAACGGCAAAGACAAATTTCACATGAAAAGAGGCCTAGGAGACATCTGGACTAAGATTTACAAACACTTTTTACTGGGGTTGAGTTGCAAAAGTTGTGCAAACTGGGGCAAAGCATTGTATTAGGATTTAATTTTCAGGTGGAAAGAGACCTAAAGTTATACAAAATAACACCATGCGCTACTTTGCATCAAGGGGGCCTGTACCACGGCGGCTATATGAATACTCACTTGCAATCACCCATGGATTTTGAGGCAATTTCCTATCTACTAACATTGGTAGACTGGGATTTTCATGAAAAACCTATGCCTCCTTGGTGCAGGCATAAGGTAGGAGAAAAATGTTTCATGCCTTTTCCAAATGTGCCTGTGTGTTGTACTGTACAGCACAGCTACACACTTGGAAATGTATGAAACTATGTCTGGGTACAGTACTTTTTACTAGTAAGGTACACTTCCAGTACAAAACCTATGCCAAACATCACATACACACCATTGCCCTATGGTGCAATGGAGTGTGTGTTGTGCAAGGCCACCTAAAGTGTGAAAGTGCACGTGGTAAGCCATTCACAAACAGTAAGGTGTCACCAGATGATCCCTTCTCCTTTGTTAATGTTGTCAAAACATTTTTTGAGAGTTGGCAGTGATCCCCAGGACCACTGCCTACTCTTAAACAATGATAAGCACATCCTGTTTTCTTTAAGTATAACTGGTTGCATTTCCCCAAAAATTGCATTAAAAGCATTCACAGACAAGGCCACCAACCCCGTTAGAAGTGCAATTACTTGTGGTTCGCAATTTGCGACCTACCTCGTTAATATTCACGAGGTAGGTCTAATTGTGACCTACTAGGAATCTGTCATTTGAAACCAACCTATTAGTACCTAGGTGAATTCAAAATTTACCACAATGGACACAAATTACAACCAGGGAAGTTCCTACACCATGGTGCTGTTCTGCTGTGGCTCTTTGACCCAAAACAGCGCTACATAACTTTGGTTCCTGCGGTGGGTTGTGTCAGTTCTTTTGTTGTTGTTGCATTTTTAATTTGGTATCATCATAGACAGAGACCGTGCAATGCTACATTATGAAAACAAGTTCACAAACATGTCATCGAACCTGCATACCAATACAAGGCAAAAAAGAAAAAAGAAAAGACAGAGTAGCACCTTTGTTGCTGGACAATTCCATAAGTTTACCTTCTCAGTCCCACCTCTTTCTTGAGACAGAGCTCTAAGGTATATTATACTCAGCATGCAGTACCCCATTAGGCAAGTGATCTAACATGTAAATTAATGTAAGAAGCCAGCCCACATGCGGAAACCACAACAATGGTGAGAAGGAGAGAAAAAAGAGAAGAGTGTTGGATCGTGGTCACTGTGAATCCCTCGATGAATCTTCGTCAAGTATCTAATTCGTAAAGTTTATCTGTCACAGGGCATCCAACACCAGGCAGCAAGGCAGACATAATTATTAAGCCAACATCTACTACTGTAGCTTAGGCACAATTTTCATTTGTGCTCATGTGAGTGACAGTGATGTGATACAGGCACGGAGGGATGGGATGAGAAGAGCATATCGAGAATAATGTTGTCACCCATCTTGTCTTCCTTATAACTTTCAGACTTGTCCATGCCATCAGATCTTCGTTTTATTCACTCCTGGGTGCGCAACTAATCTGGCAACCAGTGAGTACTCATTTATTTGCATGTATACATTCTATATGCCTGACTGGCCAAACGCTACTGCAGAGCAGGGCTACTTTTAATGGTATTTATGCAGGACACAATAATATCATTGCCCATTTTAATTACAGTTACATTGGGGTTGGTGTCTGCAATTCCTTCCTGGTGGCTCGGTTCAGCCAGGCTAGAGAATCCGGTCTGTAATCAAATGATTTGGGTGAAATAGAACATTTTGTTCAGGAAAATAGCTACTTGAATGAGATACATTCAAAGTGGTAATAATCAATGGCAGCCAGCATATGCAGGGAAGAGAACAAGTTACAAATATAAGGAGCAAAGCATTATGTCGTACTGGGTGAATCAGAGGGATTTCCTCTGACGCCAGAAAGATCATGCCCAACTATTAGAGTGTTTGTGGGCAGGAGACATAACACACAAAGGCCTTCAGCCTGGCTCATTAAACCTGAATATAAGCTTGTTCAATTGACTGAATTCCAAGAAGAAACGAGGGGCGTTAGAAATTGTATAGCTGATGACCGACACTTGTTTCATAACCTGAACATGGTCAATTTAATCCAGCTGGGTTCTGAGCAGAGGAAGGGTGTAAACAGTCTGATCATGATCTAAGAGATGAAGATAGCAATTGCACAACTTGTAACAGGGAAACTCACTGGGGTAGACAGACTACCCACAACATTTTATAAAGCCTAACTCAGTATGTGAATGAGTACAGTGAGATTGTGAAGGAAGGTGAACCGCTGCGAGGAGGAAAGCATGACATCAGGGTGTGGCGCGCTGCAATAGGACAGTTAGTGTAACATCACGCTTGGATTGGTTAGGGATCATCAGAAAGTTGAAGAAAGGAAATCCTGTTGTTTGAAAAGAAAATTTGATTTAATCATGTGATAAGGGGTACATGATCTCTGCAGGGGAGATAGGGGAGTATTGACACGATTCGGTGAGGACGCACTGCCCGAGGATACTCCAGCACATTACATGGCAATGAATGTAGGACTCTATACTATAGTTTGGCTTCAAAATTGATCAGTGAAAAATAGGGAGATTTGGTTTTTCAACCTTATGGGGCATTTTGATTAGAAGCTATATCAGTTAAGGGGAGTATTGTCTTCTTTACGGCCTCCACCGAGACCAACACAATTTGAGGCATTAGATGCTTGGATGCGAGCAGCTCAGGCAAAGAACAGAAAAAGATGTCAGGGAAAGATGAGGAGGGTATTAGGTTATGCCTAAGTGTGTCTTAAGGACATAGGCATCCAGGGTAAAGCCTTGAAATGGTTGACCGACTTCCTAACCGACAGACCCCAAACCATCAAACTCGGCCCTTTTGGCTCACAAACCACCTCAGAAACCACGTGGGTTTTGCAGCGCTCTTGTCTAAGCCCTACATTATTCAACATCTATGTTAACCCCTTGGCAGGGGCTACTGAGGAAATTGGGCTTTATTCCCATTTCCTATGCCACTTCTCCTCTCCTTCTGATAAATCAGATCCTAACATTCAAGCCACCTTCTTGGAAGGGATGAAAGGCATCGCGCAGTGGATGAGGGAAAACTTCCTTCAACTGAATACTGAAAAATCGGAAATTATATTGTTCGGAGAAGCAAAAGAGAGATGGTACCCTAGCTGGTGGCCCGGAGAATTAGGATCAGCCACTTCCCCTAAGCAGGTAGTGAAAAATGTAGGTGTGCAAGTAGATCAGGAATTAACATTAGAAGAACACACAAACATTACTGCCAGGGCATGCTTTCACACACTAGGCCTACTCCGAAGAGTTCTTCTCTTCCTGTCACTAACCACCCGGAAAACCCTAATCCAGGCTCTGATCATGAGCTGCCTGGACTATTGCAATGCCCGCTGAATTCTGCAAAGGATGCATCCCTAAAAAACTTCAAATAGTCCAGAACACCACAGCCCATTTGGTAAGCAATGCCCCCCCAGAACCGCATCTGCTCTGCTACTCCGGAAACTTCACTGGCTTCCAGTAAAAAAAGAGAATTATGTTTAAAATCTGATGTATGGTGTACAAATCCCTAACCAATATGGGCCCCAGCTATCTGACACAAAAGCGGGACAGATACACACCATCCAGGACCATGCGGTCAAGTCACGAAGAGCACCTTCGCATCCCCTGCGTCAAATTAGCATGCACGGGGCAAAGCATTCTCCCATCTTGCCTCCGCTACTGCAACCAACTCCCTATTCAGATGTGCCTATATACCAACCTCCTGGCCTTAAGAAAACTTCACTGTCCTGAATTTTCCCCTGGTCTGGTCACAAGCTGTCTCAGTGCTGAGATACCCCGATCGGGGTGATTCGGGCGCTGTACAATTCCCATGAATAAATAATTTGCCTCTGATGTTTGGTATTACTTGTAGTCTGTTGCTTAGCATGTTTTATGGAAAGGATCATTACGTGTACTATTTCTCGAATTATGATGTGGTGCTTTTAGAGGTTGCAGCTTAAAAGCTCCTGAATAAGGATGACTATTACAAGAAAGAAGAGAGAATGGGAAAGTATTTCATACCTACTGTCACATTAGACACAGCTTATGCACATATACATAAGTTGACATGTATATCGACTGACATAGAGAAGAAGTTTGTAGACCAAATGAGAGATTGACATAGGTCACTAGCAGTCAAACTAAAGAATAGAAGGGGAATGTAGCTTTAGACTGGGAACAGCGAAGAAAGCTTTGTATTAGACAGGTACAGAATATTATGACAAGATATTTGTGGGATAGAGTGTGTGCGATCACATTTTCACAATTGAAGCCACTGCAAAGAAGTTCTTACAAGAGGTGGTACAAGTGGTGCCAAATGTGTATTTTGTTTTTGGGAAGAATGCGTATGTTCGATTGCCAATCAATTGGTATGGCACATGTTATGTGGCTGTTGTGTTTCCTAAGAAATACCATGTGGAGGATTTGAGGCCTTTAGAAGGGAAGCAATTGCATAGAGAGCGACGTGGTACAAGTGCAGTAGAGATCGTAGGAGATGTGTTTGGAGCACTGATACCAAATTTGGGAGTGGTTCTGAATGATATTAAGATTAGGAAGTTGTCAACTGTAGTAGATCAGTTGTCAGTCAATACAGCTCAGTTAATACTACTCATGGAAGGAGAGATGGTCTTGATAAGAGCTAAGGTGACGCAAGACTGTCTTGCTTTAGATATATTATTAGCAAAAGAAGGCGAAGTCTGTAAAATGCTGAGCGTGTAACAGTGCTGTACTTACATCCCAGACCACAGCAAGGATCTGAAGAAGTATATAAATAACATAACTGAGATACATTATGAGATTCATGATTTGGCAACAAAGGTAGCCTGGAGCAAGGTTGGTAAAGGATTCAGAAAGGTTGGAAGTTAGTTTGCAAAGCTTGGAAAGGGAATTGTTGGTTCTATCTAGTCATAGTAGTGGTTGGTGTCATCCTTCTGATGGGAACAGTAAAAGCTTACACAAGTAGGTGATGGACGGAGCACTGAAACTTTTCAGACACTCACCCCTAGTCAAAGATCTAGGTTTAATCCATCATCATTCTTTAGCTCACTTCGCCACCCCAGTTCAGAACCAGCCATAATCAAATTGGTCTTGACCCTGTGCCTCATGGGATCAGTCCAGCCCGAATTGCCAAGCCAGGTTTTCCCTAAACTGGAAACAAGCATCCTGGGACTGGCTTCGGGGTAACACTCCTCATCAGCCAGGCTAGCTTCAATCCAGTGGCAAAGTGAGCAAGGGACCCACATTTGGGCATACCCTGCCAAATTTGAGCGAACAAACCAAACACAAGGAGATGATGGACGGAGCGCTGAAACTTTTCAGAGACTCACCCCAGTCACAGATCTGGGTTTAATCCATCACCAGTCTTTAGCTCACTTCACCACCCCAGTTCAGACCCAGCCATATTTATTAATTTTATTTATTTTCTTATTTAGCCCCTGAATCAATCCCGGCAGGGTTATCTCTGCGCTTGCACTCCTAGTAGAAAGGCTCAGACATGATCATGTACTGTTAGCAGAGAATTGTTAAGACTGAGTGAATAAGTAAGTTTTAAGATGTTTCCTAAAGGATTCCAGATTGGTAGTTTGCTTCAGTGTGGAGGGGAGTGAGTTCCATAGAACTGGGCCTTCATATGATAAGGCACGACCACCTTGCCTTGTTCTTCTAAATCTTGGGACCTGAAGTAATTGGTGACTGCTGGAGCGTAAAGAGCGTCCTGGAATGTATGGTAAAAACTTTTCCTTCAAATATCTGGGTCCCGAACCAAACAAACATTTATGTATAGTACAACACGTCTTAAATTCAATACGTTGCCTAATTGGCAACCAGTGAAGCTGGTGTAGAAGAGGACGAGAAGGGGTTCTGGGTTGAGCATTGAGGACCAGCCTCGCCGCAGTATTCTGGACTACTTGCAATTTTTTTAGTTGTTCCTCATTGGCTGTAATTAGCAAGCCATTGCAGTAGTCCATCCTACTAATTACTAACGTCTGGACTAATGTTTTCCTATAGTTATCGGGCAAGAATGGAAAAACACGCCGTAACATGCCGATAACACGGAAGCAAGCTCCTGTAACTTGATTGATGTGTTCTTTGAACAGGAGTGTTTGATCCAGACGTACTCCAAGATTTTTGACAATTTGTTTCGGGCTGGGGACAGGTCCTAACTCCAAGGGCCACCAATCTGGGGACCATAGGAGAGTAGCCCCACCAAACAACATGACTTCCGTCTTGGTCACATTGCATTGTAGGCAATTTTGTGCCATCCAATCTGACACTGCTCTCATCCCATCTGCAAAAGAGTGTTGAATTGCGGGCGTGAGGGTCTGGAAGGGGAATAGGAGTTGGGTGTCGTCGGCGTACGACACCGGGGTGAACCCGTATTTTCTTACAATGTCTGCCAAGGGGGCCACGTACACGTTAAAGAGCGTGGGGCTTAGACATGAGCCCTGTGGCACTCCCTTGGTGAGCTCCCTTAGGATGGAATTATGGGAGCCCAACTTGACTCCTTGTAGGCGACCCGAAAGAAAGCTTTCCAACCAGGACAGAGCTGTGCCTCCTATGCCCACCTCCCTCAAACGACCGAGAAGTATTTCATGCGACACCTTGTCGAAGGCAGCAAATAAATCTAACAGCACCAGAATCGTTGATCCCCCTCCATCCAGTGACATCCTGATGTTATCGGTCACTGAGATAAGGGCCGACTCAGTGCTGTGATTGGGCCTGAAACCAGATTGAGAGTGGTCCAGGCCCTCCGCTGCCTCGATGTAATTTGACAAATGGGTGTTCACATGTCTCTCGGTCATTTTGCTAAGGTATGGTAGGAGGGAGATGGGTCGGAGGTTGGAAAGGTCCGTCCATGGAAGTGCTGCATTCTTCCGGATAGGGTTCACCACCGCTTTTTTCCATTCCCCGGGTACGTGTCCTTCCCTGAGAGAGTGGTTAATGATATCTTTGATTTGTGGTCCAAGAAGAGTACTCAGGGGGACCATCATTTTTTCTGGTAGGAAGTCGTCAGGAGATCCTAACTTTATGTGGCTGATGAGGGATGGTAGGTCTGATTCACCAACTAAAGGGAAAGTTGTCAAAGAGACATTTCTATTTGTTGATGAAGAGACGGGAGTACAAATATTGCTATGATTGCTGGGGGCCTTCGTGATTTTCTCATATATCATATTGATTTTGTTTTCGAAAAACAGAGAGATGTTGTTGCATAAAGATTGGGAGAAGTCATCTGGGCTGTCGGTTTTACAAATGCTTGTAATATTTTGTATAGTTCCTTAAAGGAATTGCCTGCCTCTGCAAGTTGCTGTGTGAGACTATTCTTCCGCGCCATCTTTATATTTTTATAAAAGTTAGACTGGGCTGCACGAAGTACTCTGCCGTTTTCTTCTGTGCGATCTTTCCTCCATTTTTTCTCTAACTTCCTACAGCCCTGCTTCTCTACTCTCAATGCTTCAGTGTACCATTTTTCTTGTTTGCTCACAAGAAATTGTTTATGAAGCTTTAAGGGGGCCAGTTTATCTATTGCTGCAGTCATGGAGTCATTAAATTTAGCTAGAGCTCCTTCCACATCGTCTGTGGGCATAAGGTTAGGCCTTATCCAGACCCTCTGTAGGTCCTCCGCCGTGACCCTGTGCCACTGTTGACGCCAAACTAGTGGAAGAGTGTTCTTCCGACAGACAGAATTTCAGCAAGAAATGATCAGACCAGTCTAGCTGGATGGTGGATTGGCACAGAATTTTGGTGCTGTTTGAAAAAAGCAGGTCTAAGGTCATATGCAAATCTGTCTTGATCCTGTGCCTCATGGGAACAGTCTAGGCCGATCTGCCAAGCCAGGCCTTCCCTGGACCAGAAACAAGCATTCTGGGATTGGTTTTGTGGTAACATTCCTCATCAGCCAGGCTAGCTGGAATCCAGTGGCAAAGTGAGCAAGGGAACCACATCCGGGCAGACCCTGCCAACTTAGTGCAAACAAAGTAAACAAAAGGAGATTATGGACGGAGCACTGAAACTTTTCAGACACTTACCCCAGTCACAGATCTGGGTTTAACCCTTCATCATTTTTTAGCTCACTTCGGCACACCAGTTCAGACCCATCCATATGCAAATCTGTCTTGACCCTGTGCCTCATGGGACCAATCCAGCCCAAACTGCCAAGACAGGTCTGCCCTGGACAGGACACAGGCATTTTGGGACCGGTTTTGGGGTAATACCCCTCACCAGCCAGGCTAGCTTGAATCCAGTGACAATGTGAGCAAGGGACTCACATCTGGGCATACCCTGCTAACTTAGGGTGAACAAAGCAAACACAAGGAGATGATGGATGGAGCACTGAAACTTTTCAGACACTCACCCCCATTCACAGATCTGGGTTGAATCCATCATTGTTCTTTAGCTCACTTTGCTACCCGAGTTCAGAACCTGCTATATGCAAATCAGTCTTGGCCCTGTGCCTCATGGGAACAGTCCAACCTGAACTGGTGATCCTGATGTAAATTGTGTCATGATTGGTTTTTCATGATAGGAATATTTTATTTACTAGTAAGTCCCTAGTACATAGCACTGTATGTGCCCAGGGCCTGTAAATCAAATGCTACAATTGCAGCACTGGTTGTACCACTCACAAAAGTAGCCTTTGAAATGTGCCTCAGACCTTTCAAATGTGTCTGCGTACAGTTTTCACTGCCATATCAACCTGGCAAGTGCACCCACTTATCAGGCCCAAACCTTACCTTTTCCTACATGTAAGGCATCCCTCAGGTAGGCCCAAAGTACCCCCCTGGGCAGAGTGTTAGTATGTGAAAGGTAGGACATGTACTGGTGTGTGTGACATGACCTGATGGTGAAATACTGCCAATTTCGTTTTCACTTTTGAAAGACTATCTGACATCTTACAAAATAACTTTCCAATAGGACGAGATTGAGAAGTGGAGTTTAGGCTTCCCAAACTCAGGGTTTAAAGATATACATTTTAGTAATCATGAATTTTAAGTTGTATGTTTGGAAATGCCACTTTTAGAAAGTGGGAATTTTCTGGCTTAACCATTCTGTGTGCCTCTGCCATTTGTGTATTCACCGTCCGGGTTCAGAGTGACAGGAGCATGGATGTGTATTCAAAATAGACAGACACAAGTTGGGGTTTAGGTGTGCCCTGCATTATCTGGATGACTGATAGTCAGGCTGAATAGACCTGGCTGCGTCTAGAGTAGTGGGAGGACTTGTCACTTGCACCTGAATGGACAGTGGCTGCCTTCCACAAAGCTGTCCCCCTCCTGGAATGACCCTAGCCTGAGCCAGGCAGAACTGGTTTATGTGTGCGAGTGGAACTTTGTTTGTGCCAACTTCAAACTTTAGAACTATTTTGAATCAAGAAACCTGCCAAAAAGAAGAGCTGGAGAAGCTGTGAGGAGAGACTACAACTTTGCTGTGTTCTTTGCTGTGTTGACATGCAGTGGCTGCTTATGTCTTGAGCAGGACTGGACTTTCTGCAACTTATTTTCCTGAGTTTCTCAAAGGGCTGGAGGTAGAGATTGCCCCCTGTACAAGAAGTGTCTGGAACAACAAAGACTTCAAGTTCATCTGCTACAAGCACTTGGAACTGGGAGTTTTGTGCTGAAACAGAAGAAAAAGCAATCCAACATCGTCAATACCGCCACTGCTGGCTCCGTGACCTGAAGGCACCACAGAGGGCACCGCCACATCTCGCACTGCAACTCTGGTCTCACTGGCAATGACACAAGCTGCCGCCACTGAGCGGCTGCTTGCACCATGACCTGTGGGTATCGCAATTCGCACCACCTCGCTTCACACACCCGCTCAGGTATCCCCAACGGTGCACAGACATATCAAGTTTTTTATTTCGACCTACATAAATATTGAGTTTTAAATTTCGTAGGGACAGAATATCGACATCAAGAATATCGGTGACCAGAATATCAACCTGAAGGTAAGAAATTTTGTTTTTGTTAGTATCAAAGTTAGTAATATCGATGGCAAAAATATCGATGTTAATAATATTGATGTTTATGTGAGTGTTATGTATTTTAGCATGTATTTTATATGTATGTGTTTCATATGATTTGTTGTTTTGTATTTTTTTTTAATATATGTAGCAAATGTTTAGAAGATAGGGATTTTTTTAAGTACATTTTGCGTTTTAGAGACATAGCGGGTTGTGGGTTTATAGGGGAATAGGGTGGGAAGTAATTTATTATAGTAAATTAAATCCTAATTTTTAGAAATTAATAATGATTTTTTATTACATTTTGTATTTGAGTTCCTTAGCGGGTTGTGGGCTTATAGGAGTAAAGGGTGGGAAGTAATTTCATTGTATTTAAGTAATGATTCATTTTTATTTATTCGGATTGATACTTACTTTATTGTTAATTAATTATTAATTGGTAATTAAGTTTTATTAATTGATTAATGGATAATTCTATGAATTGTGTTAATTTTTTATTGGAGCGGGTAGTGGGTTTATAGGGAAATAGGGTGGGAAGTAAATTAATTATAATAAATTAATGAATCATTTTATGGGGGTATTGATTATTAATTTATTGTTTATTAATTGTTCATTCATTTTTATTAATTGATTAATTGATAAATATATTAATTGTGGTAATTTAGTTTAGGAGTGGGTTGTGTTGTTATAGGGGACTAGGGAGGAAATTAATTTATTATGATCAAGTAATTATTCATTAATATTTATTGGTATTGATAATTTATTGTTAATTAAATATTAATTGGTAATTATTTTTTATTAATTGAATAATTTATCATTATATTAATTGTGTTCATTTTGATGCGCAGCGGTTTGGGTTTTATTGAGGAATAGTGTGGGAAGTAATCTAATGTTATTAAAGTATTTATTTTATTTTATTTGTATTTATATATAATTTTTTGTTAATGTATTCTTAATTCATTTTTTAATGAAAAAAATTTATAAAAAGTATGTTGTTTTTAACCCCTAGCTTTTAAATGCTTTCCCTACTGTTGCACTCCATGGAGTTGGAATAGTAATTTTACCCTTACGCTATCCAACACTTTCCCTACTGTTGCAATCTCTGGAGTGGGAATAGTAAGTTTTTACCTCTCCGCTATCAAACTCTTTCCCTACTGTTGCACTCACTGGAGTGGGAATACACGTTTTTAACCCTATGCTATCCAACACTTTTGCTATTGTTGCACTCTCTGAAGTTGGAATAGTTATTTTTAGCCGTAAACTATCCAAAACCTTCCCTACTGTTGCACTCTCTGGATTTGGACTAGTAATTTTATTCCCTCCTCTATCCAATATTTTTAGGTCTCGCCTTTACCATACCGCAGGAATGGGAAATGGGGAGAATTCAAGTCGGCTATTTTCTCTTCAAACCAAAGGGCTTTCAGCCGCGGTTTTCTTGCAGTTCACGTGAATCACGTGATCAAACATGCACGAGCATTCACGTCCAGGGCTTCTCCTCCCCTAGCAGCACTACTCCCACACCAGCAACTCTCCCCTCCCACACCAGCACCTCCCCTCTCTCTCCCCGCAAACACAGCCTTGCCCTAGCAGCACTCCTCCCACACCAGCAACTTCCCCCTCCCACACCAGCACCTCCCCGCTCTCTCCCCCGCAAACACAGCCTTGCCCTAGCAGCACTCCTCCCACACCAGCAACTTCCCCCTCCCACACCAGCACCTCCCCTCTCTCTCTCCGCAAACACAGCCTTGCCCTAGCAGCACTCCTCCCACACCGGCAACTCCCCCCTCCCATAACAGCACCTCCCCTCTCTCTCCGCGACTTCCCCCTCCCACATCAGCACCTCCTCTCTTTCTCCCCGCCAACACAGCCTTGCCGTATCAGCACTCCTGCCACACCAGCACCTCCCAGTAAAAAAAAATGGCGGCTGCGCATCTAGTTTGTTTACATCTCTGCCATACCCCACTCCTTGCCTTTCCACGTCCCAGCGCTCTTTTCTCCCCCTTTCTTCACCCAGCTTGCTTTCTTTGCCTTCCCTTCCTCCTGCTCGGTGTACCCTCTCCCCATGCGTCTTCAATCTCCCTTGCACACACTGTTTCAGAGACACGCTTTCCGTTCGTGCAGCATGTGCAGTGGAACCGGACGCAGAAAATACATAAAATCAAATAATTTACATTTGTCCAAAGACTCCATAGCCTATCCTTCCTACTACGCTCTTCCATCCTTTCTTTTTACATAGAACTCACAACACTTTCAAAGTTTTAAGTGACGTATTTTCCGACAATAAATAAATATTTATAACATGCGTCTTCAATACTATATACTAACTACAGCTGTATGTGTTCTTAAATAGCACACCCTTCGTCACTGCTCTCCCCTCTCCCTTGCACAAACTCTTTCAGAGACACGCTTTCCGTTCGTGCAGCAGGTGCAGTGACACCGGCCTCAGCAATCCATACTATCAAATTAATTTCCACTATTTCAATGGATGGGACACATACACGAAAAACATCTCTGTTCGTGTCTCTTTGTTATCACGGCCGCCAACATGCACAAACAGACAACAGACTTTCTCTTTTCCATTCACGCACAGAAACACGTACACGTTGACCACATTTACACGTGCTTCTTGCAAACAAACACCCCCTTCCTTGTGTCTCATTCATTCATCTACACGTTTCTGCCTTTCCTATTCAGACGTGCACTTTTTTTTCATTTTAAGCATAACACCCTGTCTTTTTTTTTCATTTTAAGCATAACACCCTGTCTTTCAATTGCTGAAACAATAACACCAAAACATCTCTCTGTTCCATTCAGCACGCAAGGCAACATGCACAAACAGTCCACCAAAATCAGCTTTCTGGTCGTGGCTCTTGCTTATTCTATCTTAATCAGGCCCGTCCACACGCACGACAGTAACACACAGCCCTCACACTCTATCTCTTTTCCATTCATCCACGGAAACATGCACCCGTTCACAACATTTACACGTGCATCTTGCAAGCATACCCACCCTGCCTTAGCTTATCCCCCCCTGTCTTAACTTAGTCTTATTCATTCATCTACACCTTTCGGCCTTTTACTCGCGCAAATACGCACTAAAAGAACAAACAGTCTAGACTCTTTCACTTTCATGCACGACAACTTTTTTTTCTTCTTTCTTTTCCCCTCTGTAAGGTGGGGAGGGGGCCAGAGTCAAACGTCTGGGGCCTAACCACCCCAGGAGACTGAATTGCTTTCATCAGAGTCGTAAAGATTGTAATCTGTTGTCGGCCATCCGCGGGGAAATGCAAATGTTAACTAAAGAGACCGAAAGGCGCCTTTTTTTTCCGCCAAACCATAAAGCAAGGGAAGCAACTTTAGAAACAATGTGTCAAGCGGCACGTTCTTTTACACTGTCGATGACATGCACGTACAATGGTCTTATTGTTGTTCATTTTTTTTTTTATAGTTACGTTTCATAGTGCAAAGTTACACACAAAACATGCTTAGCAACATCCCTAAGGGCCTGCTTACGCCATTCACCCACAACAAAACGACGATCATGAGACGACATTTTACGTGTGCGGACAAAGTTAAACATTCAGTATGAGCCTACAAAAAATTTGTAGGATTACAAAAAACACTTCTGTTTTTGGTGGTGACTTGTGCTGTCACCGACAACGCACTAAGCACAGCTCAACATGTGTCTCCACTCTCCCTTGCACACACTCTATCACAGACACGCTTTCCTTTCGTGCAGCAGGTGCATTGGAACCGGCCTCATAAATCAAGAAAAACAAATAATTTGCCTGTATTTCAATTGCTGGAACACATACACGAAAAAAACGTCTCGGTTTGTCTCTCTTTGTTATCCTATCCCAATCACGCCCGCAAACATGCACAACAACCAGTTCACAGACTTTCTCTCTTTTCCATTGACGCACGGAAATACGTACACGTTGACCAGATGTAAACGTGCATCTTGCAAGCAAACCCCCCTGCCTTCTGTCTCATTCATTCATCTACACATTTCTCCATTTCCTATTCAGGCGTGCAGTTATTTTGGTCCTTTTAAGCATAACACCCTGACTTTCAATTGCTGAAACAATTACACCAAATCATCTCTCACTTCCATTCAGCACGCAAGGCAACATGCACAAACAGTCCACCAAAATCAGCTTTCTGGTCGTGGCTCTTGCTTATTCTATCCCTATCAGGCCCGTCCACATGCACGGCAGTAACACACAGCCCTCAGACTCTATCTCTTTGCCATTCATCCACGGAAACACGCACACGTTCACGTTCACAACATTTACACGTGCATCTTGCAAGCATACCCACCCTTCCTTACCTTATTCCACCCTGTCTTAACTTCAGTCTCATTCACAACACACATTCATCACATAAATGCACACCCTCGAAAAACAACACTGCTGCTCACTCAGTTTGCACAGGCAGATCACACCACTTCGCCACATCTTGAAAATTATTTTGAGTGAAAATTAACAGAAAATATTAGACGGCATTTTAGACACATTTGTCCCATGACTCCATAGGCCATCCTTCCTACTACGCTATTCCATCCTTTCTTTTTACATAGAACTCACAACACTTTAAATAAGTGACGCATTTGACGACAAACAAATTATTTATAACATGCATCTTCAATACTATATACCAACTACAGCTGTACGTGCTCTTAAATAGCACACCCTTCATCACTACCTTTTATCCACACAGTATATTGAGCCAATTCTGCTGCTCCCTCCTAATGCACGCACAGATCACAACACTGCGACACATATATAAAAGTCTGTGTCATCGGAATTGACAATGTTTGACAAACAATACACAACTTGGCCACACATCACACTAAATGTACACTACTTATCAACACACATTAGTGACATGCATGTACACAATCGTGATCCTATTCGGCTACTCACTCATTAGGCACAGGGAGCTCATACCACTTTGCCACATCTCTTGAAGGATTTGACCTGCAAATACGAAACGAAAGTGCCTATGCTTTGTACATATAATAAGGCCATGCCTGCACACACTAGCTTTCAGACTCCGCAGCTCACTCCTTTTGCAAACACACAGGGCACACTAATTCTAAACATATCACTAACGCATTGCCATCAAAAGAAAACTTAAAAGGGGACAAAGACCTCTAAAGGACAAAAATTCACAACATAAAGCAGTCACTAAAGTAAGGGGAAGTAAATAAACCATTAAACAATGGTGGAAATAATCCACAAAACAAAGAAAGTGCGTAATCACAAGAGCACTAGACCTCACATCCTACTTGCAATTCACTAATAAGTACAAGAAAGAATTTCACTCAAACTAAACAACAACAACAATACAATTTTTAAAGGTGCCTTCATACTTATACTTTGCCACAATTAATGCACATCTGTAGTCGGAAATTTATAAGGAGGTAAACATTGTCTCGAATAAGCAAACACAGACAAAATCAATGCGCATCTATGTTAATGCAAGCCAAGCTTTTGCAGTGCAAATTGATGTGTACCGTACAAAAAAAATGATTACTTTTGACATGCATTATATAAAAAACGTTACTGATGTGTTTGTTTTTTGATTCAGCGTTAACAACAGCATCAATCAACATTACATAGGGCAGGATTAGCTTTCTCAAAAAAACGCTTCACAACATTAATACATTTGAAGTGTACAATATTCACAAGGAAAAAATGATCACTTATAGGCATCATCACTATGAATCACACCCTCACCCACCCTCACCCTCAGCCGAACACACCCTCACTCATCCTCACCCTACATCACACTCTCACACTCTCACAACCTCACACCCTCAATCACACTCATACCCTCACACACCATCACTCACCAACACACGCTCAGCCTCACTCACAACAGCAAATGCCCAGACACTCACATCCACTCACACTCACACTCACACCGTCCAAGTCCACCCTCCAACTACACCGTAAAACAAATAAATAGCGTTAGGCAACATTTACCCTCACCCCCTCATCCTCACACACACAATATTATGCTTCACTTTCATTCATAATGTCAAAGACGTAATCTATTGTGTCTTTTATCACCTAAGCTTACTTTGGGGACTCTTGCAAATTCTTGTTCTCCCACACAAGGGCACCCTGCTCCTGCGGTGAACACTCCTAGACTGGATTAACACATTACTATCACACACAACTTGTTCATCATCAAACAACCAAGCTACAGGTAGCACCCTTTACACCACATGCTCAGACTGTGGATCGTTGCTTCGTCCACAAGGCACTACACAGGAGTCCCCCAGGTCACGGATTCAGAACCTTCTGAAAATGTCCGCCTACCCACAAATAGGAAACATCAAAAAGGTTTCTGGCAACTTATCAACCTAACAATAATGCTATGCTGAAAGAAGATGCCTTCACTCTGAAGGGTACATTGTCTGGAACTATCTTCACCTCCAATTAACACCTACAGACAACTTCCGCCGTTTAAAAAATTCACATCATTATTAAACTAGCATGCTCTTTTTATTCGAGTACTATACAGCAAGTTTTTTACACACTATTATTAACGTTTCACATCAACTACTTTAAAAAAAATAATCTACGCTATCCTTTTGAGACCTAGACAAACAACTACAAAACTAAGGCCAAACAACAAAACGAAAATGCAAAAAAAAAAAAATATATCAAAAAAATGCACAAGATCTGTTACGCACCAAGTAAATAAAAACGACACTAGCTAACAATCACATAACTAACTCATAATACCTACATTATTAACACCTTTAGGTAACACTCACAAAACTAAAAATTTAAAAGCGAAACAATCAACACAGATAAAAGAAGGAATAATGGAAATAACGTCAACATACATTTGCAAATTAAAACACAAAGAAACATCCACATTTGCAGTTGCCTTACATTATTCGCATATTTTGTTAATAAAGATTAAAAACATAACTAACATTCGCAAAAGTATACATTTACACACCTTCAATTAAACACTGTGCCTCCGAAACATTTACAAACATTGTCATTGTAAAAATAAACAATTTAAATCATTAAAACTTATCACATCCAGTTATTACATAAATACAAAGTACATACTTCTTCTAAATTAAAATACAGATCATGTACGTAAAAATACAAATACAACCAATAAATACATTAAAATTGACACAAACAGACATTATATATCAACTTTATAAACAGTTAATTAACTATATTTTAAGTAAATAACAAAAAAGTCATATAGTCGCGAACAAAAGATTTACATTTTTATACAAAAAATAATATTCTTTACTTTATACATACTATCAATACTACATTCGAATACATAAATAAAACAGTTAGAAATAAAGTCTTACCTGTCTAACGACGCAACAACAGCACAGGAACAAGAACACGCCTTCTGCGCCCCGCGAATCTCGATCTTCTGGGGAATTCCACCGTTGACGCACGCCAATCGAAACGCAACGTCAAAAACGTAGCGCTCCGATTGGCTGAAATAAAACGTCAATCAAAAATTGTACACTTCCAAAAGGAAAGCAAAAAAAAACTAGACCGATGACCTACTAAACGTAGGTTGCGTGAAGGGGACGCATTGCGTCCGCCATTTTTTATTTAAAATACATACATAAGCATCAACAAAGGCAGTCAACATATTACTAAACACAAAAAAATACAAAAAAGTTACATACACATTCCATTTATTACATAATGCTAAAAAATACTTACACAACATCACATCTACAAATATACACATCACACTATAAACATAGCAACACTAAAATACACTCATACAGCACCAACAAAGCATCAATAAATAACACCACCACACAACTAAACAACTACGCAACGCTCACACATGCAACGCCACTCACACATGCAACGCCACTCACACATGCAACGCCACTCACCATGCAACGCCACTCAACCACGCAACGCCACTCAACTACGCACACGCAACGCCACTCAACTACGCAATGCCACTCAACTACCCAACGCCACTCAACTACGCAACGCCACTCAACTACGCAACGTCACTACTCAACGCCACGCAACTACACGCAACTACGCAACGCCACTCAACTACGCAACACCACTCAACTAGGCAACGCCACTCAACTACGCAACGCCACTCAACTACGCAACGCCACTCATCTACGCAACGCCACTCAACTACGCAACGCCACTCAACTACGCAACGCCACTCAACTACGCAACGCCACTCTACGCAACGCCACTCACACATGCAACGCCACTCACACATGCAACGCCACTCACACATGCAACGCCACTCACACATGCAACGCCACTCAACTACGCAACACCACTCAACTACGCAACGCAACTACGCAACGCAACTACTCAACGCAACTACGCAACGCCACGCAACTACGCAACGCCACTCAACTACGCAACGCCACTCAACTACGCAACGCCACTCAACTACGCAACGCCACTCAACTACGCAACGCCACTCAAATACGCAACGCCACTCAACTACGCAATGCTGCCCACTCAACTACGAAACGCCACTCAACTACGCAACGCCACTCACCTACGCAACACCACTCACCTACGCAACGCCACTTACCTACGCAACGCCACTCATCTACGCAACGCCACTCATCTACGAAACGCCACTCAACTACGCAACGCCACTCAACTACGCATCGCCACTCAACTACGCAACGCCACTCAACTACGCAACGCCACTCACACATGCAACGCCACTCACACATGCAACGCCACTCACACATCCAACGCCACTCAACCACGCAACGCCACTCAACTACGCAACGCCACTCAACTACGCACACATGCAACGCCACTCACACATGCAACGCCACTCACACATGCAACGCCACTCACACAGCCAACGCCACTCACACAGCCAACGCCACTCACACAGGCAACGCCACTCACACAGGCAACACCACTCACACAGGCAACGCCTCTCACACAGGCAACACCTCTCACACAGGCAATGCCACTCACACACCCAACGCCACTCACACACGCAACGCCACTCACACACGCAATGCCACTCACACACGCAACGCCACTCACACACGCAACGCCACTCACACACACAACGCCACTCACACACGAAAAAACACTCACGTTGCCAATAGATCTCGCAGTACGACAGTTGGAGCCATTACAATTGCAAATAACAATGCCTTTCACTTTGGTTATCATTTTTAATACATAAAGGGCTTTGTCATTTACACAACCAATAGCTCCAACTTTCCTACTGCGAGACCTATTGGCAACGCCAGTGCTTGTTTTGTATTCTTTCAGTTAATGTTGTATAATGTATTTTAAAAAGTTTAAAAATATTGTAGTTTCTAAATTTGTTATATTTTTATTTATATTATTTTTCTATGTGTATATATAAATGTATAATTTATAAACAAAAATAACAATTTATAAGTTATTAAAATAATTATTTACAAATATTATTTAGTAAGTATATATATATTGTATTTTATTTATTACCTGTATTCGCTATGATTTTTTTAAATTGTTAAATATTTTTAACTATGTTTCTTTTAATTATATGTATTATTTACTTTATTTCACATAATTATTTTTTTTTAAAAACGATATTTTTAACAACGATATTTTAGACATCAATATTTTTCCCCTGCTATTTTTGTACTTAACATGATGTAGATAGGATGTCGATATTCTTGACTTCGATATTTTTGTCACAATTTTTTGTACCTCGATATTTTGGTACTCGATATTTTGTCAGTGATTCATCCCCGACAAGGATGCTCCACCCCGACATTGACACCCCTGCTTGCACCATGGTGTGGGGGCACCCCTCGAAAGTTACACAACGCACCACCTCGTCCCATATTGCAGGCTTGGACCACTGACTCCGGTGCTATTGACTCCTGTTTGTGAGCCGACTACAGCGCAGCAACAACAAAAACAACGCTGCCTGCACCATGACCTGCCAGTGGCGCAATGAGCACCGCCCCATTTCGCACCACAGCCCTGGTCTCACCAACGCCACCGGACACTGTAACTAAGCCACTGCCTGCACCGTGACCTGAGGGCACTGCCCTGGTGCACGTCACACCCCAGTACCAACGCCTGCTGGCGCTCCTGCCTTCAACTGCACGGAGATCGATCAGCAATGTGTGTCAGTTCAAGGGCCCAGCGACTTCAAAACCGAACTCCGGAGCCAACGCCTGCCAACATTTCGAAAGGTACTGTTTGGGGGTCTTCCCGGCATTGTAGCTGGCCCGCGACACAGCTGTCAGCCAGAACTGTTAGAATTGTTTGTTCACAACGCCGTGATAGCCCCGGATGGAGTTATCAACTTTAAGGAACTGTTTTTCATTATTTTTTTTGCTTTATGAGTAATTTGAATAATTGTATCTTGGCTTCTTATCGTTTTGGTTCTTGTTTTACACAGATAAATATTGGTTATTTTTCTTTAACTGGTGTGGTGTCCTATTGTGTTTTTACTGTATTACTGTTTGTTATGTGCAAACGCTTTACATGCTGTCTCTGAAGTAAGCCTGACTGCTCGTGATAAGCTACCAAGAGGATGAGCAGGGGTTATTTCAAAAGTGGAACTCCCTTATCATGACTAGGAAGAAGGGTCCCTACTTGGACAGGGTAACAACCTGTCAACTAGAGACCGCTATTTCTAACAGTACTATAAGTAAAGCTTTAGTATCCCATTCTTCTTCTCAGTTAAGAAATAAATATGCCCAAAAGGAACAGCAGTGCCAGGTTCAATTGGTATGGAACATTCATATTCCTACCAAAGAATCAAAGAACAAACTTCAGGCTTAGAGAAACTATAGAAAAGCATTATATTTCAGCGGTGCTAATTCAAGTTTACCCACCACCAACTATAAGGGGATTCATTTATTTCATCATTCGGTGACCAATGACTTCCAGAAGCATAGCAGTGACCATGACAAAAATGGCATTATAATAATATTATTTTGGTAGACTAATTCACATTTGGATTATGCTTCATCAACTAAGGAATTCCAAAAATGACTGCATAATTAGGAGAGACGATCATATCAAAAGATAATGCTTCTATTTAATCTGAAAATGAGACTTGTAATTGAGCAGAAGTCTTATGCATCAGCCCTAAAGTTAATGGTGAGCATTCAATAGTTTGAATAACTTCAGGAGTTTTTTAAAGTATCTTATCGATATTATTTTTAGTGTTGTTTCTTGAGCAATATAAGTTCCACATACACCACAATCCAGCATTGCATAAGCATTAACAATTTTTTCTTCTCCTGTTCACAACAATCTGTAAAAGGGACACGTGACTGTCATCATTATTCATAAGAGAGACAATTTAGGAAAACCAACATACACCTGTCATTTTTTCTGGAGAAGTCTGAATTCTCAATATATTTAGATGAAAGGTCTCATTTAAATATATGCGTGCAGCTTCGAAACAGTATGGGCACAACCCAGACTTGCACTTGTCTTCTTTTTTTATTTTCAATCAAAGGACCCCTCACATCTCCTACTTTCATAGTCCCTCCTTGAGACAATAGACCAAAGAAATGTCTAATCAACCAGATGTAGAGATTCAATAGGATTTAAAACAACTTCCTCAGGTCTCTTTTCTTTATTTTGTCTTCTCACATTGTTAGATCAGTAATTCTTAGGGTGGTCTTCCCCAAACCTTTCGCCTTCACCTCTCCTATTTTTGCTGATCTCGTTTTTGCTGCCTCGTAACTCCTCACAACTGGTGCATCACCTCAATCGGGCAATGCGTTCCTGCTGCCGAGCTTTGCATCGCAAGCCCTTGTTCATGGGATCCTCAACGATGATGCAGAACCTTGTTATGCAGCTCCGTAACTCCTCTGAACCAACGCATTGCCACGGCTGTGTAACGCATCTTTGACTCAAGACTTCGCGATGCTCCATAACCAGGATTTAAGGTGCTCTTGTTCAGCCTGCCTAACTGGGTCCCAGTAGCGAGCCTGGTCCGGTGCAACCATATTTATTCACGATTGGAGCTTTGTTGTTTATGGCACTTTTTCATCTGAAATATTTACAATTACATATCTCTAGTTCAACTGACTGGACTTTTGCTGTTTTGGTCTTGTTGTGTTTAGAAAAGATTCATCTATTTTTCTGCATCTGGTGTGGGATCCTTTTGCGGTGTTTTTTCACTGTGTTACTGTTTGAAGTGTTGCACAAATACTTTATAAATGTCTTCTAAGTTAAGCCTGACTGCTCTGTGCCAAGCTACAAGGAGGTTGAGCGCAGGTTAATTTGGAGTTTGCTAGTGACTTCACCATGTCAGAGCCTGTGGTTTCTGCTTCAGGAGTAGGATTTTACCCCCTCAACCAGCAATCCAATTTCTTACACTGGTAAACAGCAGTGGCAATTTGGACTTCTGCTTTTGCAGTGCCATACAGTAATTCTATGTTACACCACCATCCCATATACATTTTTGGGACCAATTGGAGACCATCCTTAAGGGCGAAGGGTCCTGCCCGCCTGCTGTTTTGCAAATATGAAGAATGTTTGTCAGGCTGAGTAAAGATCAGCCTGCAGACACGCTTCGTGTTCAGGTCAGGCAGCCAGGCGCTGTATGTGTTCTAACTGTGCAGGTCCATGGCTGCCTGAGCTGAATTTTGCTGGGCTAAACATTTCACAGCTCTGAGAGCATGCCCTTCTCAACCCGGCAAAGCACTTGAAGTTACTCCCCCTCATGATGAGAGGGTATGTCACTGAGAGACTCTGACCTGAGCACTTCAGTTGTAAGCTCTGAAGTACCCAGGGCCACTGTCCATCAGTAACGCCTCGAAACCGACCTCGTCCCACTTTGTGACGAGAGAGGGACTGCTGCCTTCTCTCATTGGCTGACCAATAACAAGGTTAACGAGAACAAGTGGCAGTCCCAATCCTCTAGGTGCCACTGAAGCTACCTCCCACCAACCGAGATCACCACTGTGGTCACGTACGTATTTCTTTAAATACTTAGTGCATGCGTTCATCCATGCGTATATGTATGAATGTGCGTGTATTTGCGCATACGTGTTCCGAATGAGTGTGACTATCTGATCTGAATAGTAGTTGTATGTGTGTGTGCATGTAAATGGATGCTTATAAGTGAGTGTACATGTAGATAGGTGAGTGTGAGTATCTGTGTACTAACGTGGCCTGACCCCTTGCTCAAAGTACAGACCACCACTAAGCAATTGACATCACAGGAATATATTCCGCTCCATTTTAGACTGTGAATCTCGAATAATGTTGCACGGCCTACCTCCCACCGTAGGAAGTTATGATAATAAGGCTTGTTCTTGCCGCTTGTCAGAAAGTCATGACCCTTATTTTGTGATCAAAAGAAGCTCATGTTTGACATCCTCTGTTCAGAACAGAATTCCAAGATCCCACCAATGCACTTTATGTCTGGCCATATAAGTGATGTACAGAACATTCCTCCCAGTGATTATGAGTGTGTAGACCCCCAGACCTGACTGGGTGGTGCGAGCACTCAGCATTTACTGAGCGTGGTGTTTCTGGAACACACTGGCCTTCGTTTATTGAATGTGTGCAACCTTCGGTAGGATCATGACATCATTCTTGGCTAAAAAAATAACAATTTCTCATTCCAACCACTGTAGGCCTCATTTATGAGTCTGTGCTCCACTTTTACGCCCGCCGGTGCGTCACTTTTTGTGACGCACCAGTGGCATAAAAAATGCGCCTTGTTGCGCCATATTTACAAACCGGGCCGAAGACGGCTGTAATGCCAGAAACCGGTCCCCGGGAGCTTGTTTCCTTCCCAGTGTAAGAATTGGCTTTTGTAGTTTGGTTTGCCCTGTTCCCATCATGCACTGGGACAGGAACAGACTAATTTGCATACAGCCAGGTTCTGAAACTGGGATGGTGCAGTGAGCTAAAAAACGGTGTTGGATCTAGCCCTGATCTCTTGACTGGGTGAGAACTTTCTGCTTAATTCAGAGACTCTGTCCCTCACCACCCCTTGTTGTAAATATTTTTGTCCACCCTAAGCGTGGAAGGGTATTCTCAGATGTGAGACCCTTGCTCATTGCACCATCAGGATTCAAGCAAACCGGGCCGAAGACGGCTGTAATGCCAGAAACCGGTCCCCGGGAGCTTGTTTCCTTCCCAGTGTAAGAATTGGCTTTTGTAGTTTGGTTTGCCCTGTTCCCATCATGCACTGGGACAGGAACAGACTAATTTGCATACAGCCAGGTTCTGAAACTGGGATGGTGCAGTGAGCTAAAAAACGGTGTTGGATCTAGCCCTGATCTCTTGACTGGGTGAGAACTTTCTGCTTAATTCAGAGACTCTGTCCCTCACCACCCCTTGTTGTAAATATTTTTGTCCACCCTAAGCGTGGAAGGGTATTCTCAGATGTGAGACCCTTGCTCATTGCACCATCAGGATTCAAGCAAACCGGGCCGAAGACGGCTGTAATGCCAGAAACCGGTCCCCGGGAGCTTGTTTCCTTCCCAGTGTAAGAATTGGCTTTTGTAGTTTGGTTTGCCCTGTTCCCATCATGCACTGGGACAGGAACAGACTAATTTGCATACAGCCAGGTTCTGAAACTGGGATGGTGCAGTGAGCTAAAAAACGGTGTTGGATCTAGCCCTGATCTCTTGACTGGGTGAGAACTTTCTGCTTAATTCAGAGACTCTGTCCCTCACCACCCCTTGTTGTAAATATTTTTGTCCACCCTAAGCGTGGAAGGGTATTCTCAGATGTGAGACCCTTGCTCATTGCACCATCAGGATTCAAGCAAACCGGGCCGAAGACGGCTGTAATGCCAGAAACCGGTCCCCGGGAGCTTGTTTCCTTCCCAGTGTAAGAATTGGCTTTTGCAGTTTGGTTTGCCCTGTTCCCATCATGCACTGGGACAGGAACAGACTAATTTGCATACAGCCAGGTTCTGAAACTGGGATGGTGCAGTGAGCTAAAAAACGGTGTTGGATCTAGCCCTGATCTCTTGACTGGGTGAGAACTTTCTGCTTAATTCAGAGACTCTGTCCCTCACCACCCCTTGTTGTAAATATTTTTGTCCACCCTAAGCGTGGAAGGGTATTCTCAGATGTGAGACCCTTGCTCATTGCACCATCAGGATTCAAGCAAACCGGGCCGAAGACGGCTGTAATGCCAGAAACCGGTCCCCGGGAGCTTGTTTCCTTCCCAGTGTAAGAATTGGCTTTTGTAGTTTGGTTTGCCCTGTTCCCATCATGCACTGGGACAGGAACAGACTAATTTGCATACAGCCAGGTTCTGAAACTGGGATGGTGCAGTGAGCTAAAAAAACGGTGTTGGATCTAGCCCTGATCTCTTGACTGGGTGAGAACTTTCTGCTTAATTCAGAGACTCTGTCCCTCACCACCCCTTGTTGTAAATATATTTACAAAGTGACGCATCCAGGTAGATGCGTCACTTTGTAAACCCCTGCGCCACATTATACCTGCGTCAGGTATAATGTATGCAAGGGGGGCGTATTGACGCAAGGAAGGGTCGTAGAAGTGACGCAGTGAAATCTATGAAATTTCACTGCGTCACTTTTAGGACGCCGTTGCGTCAAAATCTTGCGCCTGCCTTACAGCAGGCATAAGACTGACGCAGGCCCTTTCACATGGGGCTTGCCCCATGTGAAAGGACGCATTGCTGGGGTTGCGTCACTTTTGTGACACACTCCAGCAATGCGTCACTTTTGTGCTTACAGATACGTCAGAAATAGTGACATATCTGTAACTCCTTGCGACATGATGCGTCATACATTAAATATGACGCATCAGGAATGTCGCAAGGAGTGCGCACTGAGAAGTGACGCATCGCTGCTTACACGCAGCGATGTGTCATTTCTCATAAATGAGGCCCTGTATTTTTAGGTGAATGAAAATACATTTAAAAAATAAAAAATACAAGGCAATCTTGTTTTCATTCTTACTTTGTAAATGCTATGCTATATCATGTCATGTTGTACAATATTATGTTATTTGTGTTTGGAGAGACACCAGATTGGAGAGACTGAGAACAAGATATGGACTGGTACGCAGGTAGGGGAGTAGGCAATATACCTAAGCAGGGGCTTCCCTCACAAATGGAACAAAGTATGGGGGTCCTGGCAGAAATACTGGTGATACTAGACTCCTAAGCTACGGAAGCAGGGGGGAGGGTATGCGGCAGGCGCAGAATGACCTTGGGATTGCAATATGATACATGTAATTGAATGACCATCCATTAAAATTAAATATATATTAATTCTGTCCGTATTAAGGACATGCAATTCATGCTATGATGTAATGAGCTTTTGTTAATAAAAAGAATTTAAAAAAAATTATGTTTGGAGAGCGCTTTCCCACTGAAGGTCTGAACGGCCTTATCTCAGCAAAAAGTTTATCAGTAGTCTTCTGAACCACAGTGATCTCGAATTTGAAGAACTTCGAGTGGAATGTTATTTCATTTTTATTTTCTTTTGGTAATCAACTTTTTTCAGTATTTTGAAACAGCAATAAAATTCATTGGCAGCAGCTCACAAATCAACAAGTACAATAGGTCAAAATCAACAATGCATATCGGTGGGGTCAGTCCCCTCCAGTCCAACAGTACAGCTTGTATGACAATAGTAGCAACTCCTAAAACGATTTGTGTACCTGGGTTTACGGTGGGATCATGTTGAACCATTTCCCCCATATTTTAGGAAACAGATCTGGAGAGCCTCGGGATTCAAATAGAGCCTCCTCTTGGGCGCCGCACCAATCCACTTCCCTCCTCCATCCCCCCACCGTGGGCGACACAGCGCGTGCCCAGTGTCGTGCTATGTCCTCTTGGCCACCACCACCGCCGTCCCCAGCAGGCGTTTATCTGACCTGGAGCCATCCAGACCATCGAAGATCCCCAACAGTAGTTGCAGTGTATCGTGCGGGACCTCCCAACCCAGGGCCTGCGAAAGCTCCTGCTCAACTCCTTTCCAAAACCTCTCCAGCACCGGGCATAGCCACACCATGTGGTAGAAATCGGCAGGGGATGGCCTACATCTTGGACAGTCTGGGGAGGGTCGCAATCGGGCTCGGAAAAACCTCTCTGGGGTGAGGTAAGCCGTGTGGAGATAGTAAATCTGCACCAAGCGCAGCTTGGAAGATATGGTCAGGGTCCGTGGGCCCATTAATGCATCCCTCTAATCGGCCTCTTCTAGAGGTCCTACCCATCCCTCCCAACGGGTGCGCAACCGATCTAAGGAAACAGGGCTATTATTGACGAGGGATCGATATATTCGGGATACTCCTCCCCTACCCAGATTCTCCATCATCACTTGCGCTTCAAGCGGGTTGAACTCTGGGAGGGTGATTGGTGAAGGGAGATCGGTGTGAATGTCGTGGCGCAGCTGCAGATATCTAAAATGTTGGACGTGGGAAAGGGCGTGGCGCCGTTGCAAGTCAGCAAATGCTCGATGTGGTCCCCCACCCAGACATCCCCAAGGACTGACACACCAATGAGGTCCCAACGGCGAAATCCATTCAAGGACGATACTTCCCGGAGCCAGTTGCCATGCCAAAGTGGTGTCTGACGGGTAAGCCTGCGGTCCCATCCTGTGTGGCGCAGGGCGGCGCGCCAGGCCATAAGAACTGCTTGCATAATTGGCGCCATGGTGTGCAGCACTGGGCATCCGTAGAGGAGCGCTTGGACCTGAGAGAAGTCCATCTCCTCTAGTTCCACTCGGTACGCCGGGTCGGACCAGCCGCCTGCGTACCAATCGTGGACAACAATCAGTTTAGTGGCAAGGTAGTAGAGGTAAAGATGGGTCACCCCTAGGCCTCTGTCAAAGGAGGGAATGAGACAGTGTGCCAGGGAGATCCGGGGTCTTCCACCGCCCCAAAGAAATCTGGATAGGGTTCCATGGAGCTCGCGGAACCAGGTGCGGGATAGGGGGATGGAAATGTTTTGTAGAGTGTAGAGGAATCGGGGGAGGACCATCATTTTGAACAGTGCGCTTCAGCCCAAGGGATTCAGGGGGAGGGTTTGCCATTTTCCAAGGTCAGAACGCATTCGGCCCACCAGGGGCGTGATGTACAACGCCCACTCCAACTCCAGCAGGAGAGCTACCCATATCCCCAGATATTTAACCGAGTGGCGTCTAAGGGGGATGGATGACTGCCAATCGAAGCAATCCCAGGAGGGATGTAGCGGGACCAGGGTGGATTTGGCCGCATTAAGTTGAAGGCCAGAGACCTTCTCAAATTCGAGCAGGATCTGCAAACATCTGGGGCCCGAGGTCGCCGGGTCCGCCAAGTACAGGAGCACATCATCGGCGTAGAAGGCTATTTTGTCCACGTGGCTCTCGTTCCAGGCCCATCCTCGGATAAGGGGGTCCTGCCGGATAAGCGTCGCCAGGGGCTCCATCGTTAATGTGAATAGGAGTGGGGAGAGGGAACACCCCTGGCCCGTGCATGGGCATATCGGAAATGCCTTCGAGAGCGCCCTGTTGATCAGCACCCGGGCCGTAGGATGCGCGTAGAGGATCCCAACACATTTACGGAACAGTGAGCCAAAGCCCATCGCCTCCAGCACATCTAGGAGATACTTCCAACCCACCGTATCGAAGGCCTTCTCAAAGTCGAGCAACAGGAGAGCCAAGTATGGGGGCAGGCGAGAACGGTGGGCCAGGGCCAAATGGAGGCGGCGGATGCAATGCCGTGTGCCTCTGGCCGACATGAAGCTACATTGGTCCGGGAGGACCAGCTCCTGTAGGAGGGGTTTAAGCCTCTGGGCCAGAATCATGGCGAAGAGCTTAATCTCGGTATTAATAAGGGAGATCGGCCGGTAGTCTGCACAGTTCGTGGAGGGCGGTTGGGTCTTGGGGATGACCACGATCGTGGCCAGGTCTGATTTGGGGGGAAGGTGCCCTGTTCCACCACATGGTGGAAAAGGCCCAGCTGTAGGGGGGCCAGGATATCTCGGAAGGCCACATAGTACTCTTGCGGGAACCCGTCTGGACCAGGTGTCTTTCCAGGGTTCAGTAGACGGATGGCCTCCAGGACCTCTTCCAAGGCGAATGGCTTCTCTAGAGCCTCTGCGGTTTCAGGGGCAAGGGCAGGGAGTTGAGCACCGGCACTGCATAGGAAGGTGGTTAGAAGCGCGTCCGCCGGACGCTCTGCATATAGGCGAGCGTAAAAATCTGCAACGGTTCTGGCTATGGCCTCAGAGGTTACCTGCAGGGTGCCATCAGGTGCGCGGACCTCCGGAATGATGCAGTGGATCTTGGGGTAGGAGGCCAAGTTATAGAGGAGTTTACCATTTTTATCTCCCCACCTGTATATCCGTGCCACCGACGACCTCCACAGCTGTTGAGCCGAGTCGAGCGAGATCTGGCGGAGTTCTTCTCGAATCATCGCCAACTGCCTGGTGGGGTCCTCTCGACCCAAGGTGGCTTGCTCAGCCTCTAGCCGGGTGGCTTGGGATTCCAGCGAGCCGGGCCAGCCGGTCCATTCATTTATTGTGGACAAGCACCCGCGCCCCCCACAAATCACAGCCTTGCGGCAGGAAACAAAGCCAACCGGGGGACTCCTCAGCGATTCCCCCAGTCATTGCGCCGGTCAGTGGTAGGCCCAACCGGATTCCAGGAAGGCAGAGCTAGGTCCCGGCAACGCGGTGCCTGGGCTTCAGTGTCAGTCACAGGCCCTCACACCGCCCGGGCCTCGGGGCCAGAGCAACGACAATGCCGGGGCAGCAGCAATGGGCGGACAAGGCGCTCTCGGGCTCCAGGCCGGTGGTGGGCCGACGCCGAGGGCAGGCGACCAGCGCAAGTTCTGTGGAGGAGAGCAGGGTTGGGCAGGGCAGCTTGATCCTCAGCGCCAGTACCCCCATCATGGCCCCAGGAGCGGATCAGGGAGGGCCAGGCGCGCGGGGTGGTGGGCAGGAGGAAGCCGGCCGCCCAGGCTCAGCAACCTACAGGTCAGGGCCAATCACCAGGGAGACGGAGGAGGCCTAGCCGTGGTTGGGCGGGGGGGACTAGCACAACATGCAGGTTGCGAGACCATCGGGGGCTTCCACCCCCGCCCCAGGCCCCCTCCTCACCGCTTCGGGCCTCTGCAGCTCCAGTCGCCCTAGGCCTCCGTCAAGGGCCCCCAATATGTCGTCACAGCAAGGGCAGGCAAGACCAATCCTCCCGGGCCTCGCAGGATGATCGGGACTCAGGCGGAGGCACCCCCAGGGGGGCTCTGCTACAGGTGGCACGTCCGGGCCTCCGGGTCCACAGCCTCTCCGTCCAGCACACAGCAGGGCCAAGGGGAGTCACTCGTCCCCAGGAACGCCGTCCATTCCACCGCTCATCCAGCAGCAGCCCCGGGAGTCAGCAAGCCGTTGGACGGCCCAGCAGCAAGGAGAGCAGGAGCAGCCCCCACCGGAGAGCCCCGCCTCCACTCGCCAATCCGGATGGGCGCCCGCGGAAGCCTCTCCGAGTCCGCAGCCACAATGCGCCTCCGGGGGAAACATCCGTTACAACTAGGATGTTTCAACGCGGTGCTGTTACGACGCGTCCGTAACAACGCAAGTCGTTACCACGACTTGCGCTGGAGGGCGCTAGAAGATTAAAAATAGTAAATTTACTATTCCAACACCTTCCCTAGTGTCCACGTGGACTGGTGTTAGAATAGTAAATTATACTATTCGATATCCGCGCCCCCAACGCAAGTCGTGGTAACGACTTGCGTTGTAAGGGACGCGTTGTAACAGCACGTGTTGTGACGGTACGCGTTGTACCGTCACCCATCCGCCTCAGGGCCAGGCCAGGTAGCGGAGAGGTTCCAGGAGGGCTCCGAGTCCGATAGGACAGGACCAAGGCACCACAGGAGCCCCCTCTTTCCCCGCCAAGGATGGAGATTTCTCTGGGCAGGCAGGTAGTGCCCTCCATCACACAGAGGATCGGGCCGCCTCGCCGGGTAACTGGGGGCTGCCATTTTGTGGAGCTTGCAACCAGGAAGAGGTCGGGGACCGCAGAGGCGCCAGCAGATCTCCGCGGGAGCCACCGGTGACACCAGGGGATGCGCAGCGGTCAGGGGAGTCCGGGGATGCCAGAAGAATCCGCCGGTAAGTGCTGCTGCGGGCGGATGCAGGACGGATGATGGATGGGGGGTCCCGAGCACTCTTAGAGTGCGACCGCCATCTTGACGTCCTAAGCCACGCCCCATTTCAATTTTAAGCAGGGAAATCAAAGCTAATAGATGATATGAATGAAAAATCAGTTTTTTACTTCTCCTCTATGTCCTTCGATTCAATAGGTGGCAACAATCATAGGCTGTCTTATAATTTATTTTGCAAACTTGTTTGTTACCCTAGGCTCTACTTAGCACAAGCTACCATTATGCATGACACAGGAAATTAGTATACATTGTAATTATACATACATACTATGATACTTTGTGGCCTGATTACAAGTAAAGGTGCTATTCATGGCACCTGGTAAACCTTCATTGGTGCCAATGCATATACAAGCCGGCTTGGATTTGCATGCAGTGTAGAATGCCAAACAGATTCATGCAGAGGATTCTTGTTTTCCGCCCTGCAAAAGACTGAATCTTTTGTCTTTGCCCCCATCTGGAATTTTGAAAGGAGTTGTAAGCCATACGATTCATTTATCGACTTGTTACCATTTGAAAGAGATTGGATGTCACGTTGGAATTGGCACCAATACCGGTTTGTTATATCTCTTATTCTGGACTCCATCCAGGAAAGGAGGAGTACTTTAAGTCTTATTGACTACAATTTGGATGTCTCCGCGTTTTTGTACTTGTCCTGAGGAAGACCCTGCATGATGCCTTTTCATTAACATAGCCACCAAGGTCGAAACGTTGGCGCATTATTTGCTCATGTCCTAAATCACTGTAACCTTTAATTTCACAGCAGGTTATTTTTTTAACTCTTAACTTGGACGGGGATTTTTCAGATTTTTTATATATGTATTGATGTAATGTTCATCAGTCTATCATTTTCACAATATTGTATTGCACTATATGTCACTGATAACTTTTATTGTTTGTTTCTCTGCCGTGTCCTCCGCTGGGGCCCAGCGGACGTCCTCTCTCTCGCCTGCTGCTTTGTCTCCACCGCCTTACTTACTAAATGAAATATACATATGATGATTTGAAGTATTGTTGTGGTGTGTCCAGATCTGTATTTAGACTGAATAAGAAGTGATGTTTGTCATTTAATTGTCAGTATGTTGAATACATTTTTCTTCACCCAACAAAACACATTGTAGACTATATGAACAATACCCAGGTTCTGAGGGACACAGGATTACAGCTTTGCTCTAATCGGTGTCAATGAGGGATTATCAGATCACTTCATGTCTACATGCCACCATGTTGCCAATACTGGTCTTACATCTAACAAATCAATGCATTCTATGACTTGTATTTGTCATTTGTGTTATTGAACTAAAGAACCTGATATAAGTGAGAGTTATAAAAGAAAGGAATGGAATCAGGTTATCCCACTAACATTAATTACCCTTGCCACAGTAGTGAGATAGCATGCAATGGCAATTGTCACATAACTCTGCTTTGAATCCCTGATGTAGCACGTTCCTTGTGCATAGTATTGTCTCCCTTCCCCAACTAACCTCCCTAATTTTAAACCACTATGCTTAGGTAATAAGTTACAATATTGTTTGTCCCTCAACTATGTCCATGCCAAATAAGTAATTTGTAATTGAATGATTAATGACATTGTACTCACTGTGTTTGTACTATTAAAACTTAATAAAAGCAATTAAAAAAAGTAAAAGAAATACTTTTTCTCATTTATTATCCCTAATTTTACAAACAGTTCAACAACCCTTTTGATCTTATCAAAGAAGGCTGATTACAAAATAAGTTAGAAAGTGATGGTCTAAATATAGTGACTGTATTCAAATCAAAAACTGTCTAAAAGTCCAGTAGGCTGGTTTCAATAGTTTCAGGCGAAAGAATAGGGTTACAAGTGAATCACCAAATAATGTTAGAAATGCCAATGCTGTACTTTAACCAAACCACGTATCTTCTACACAACCATTACGTCCGGCAACCCCAGCAATATTGCTGAGAAGCACCCCATCTGCGGTGGCTTATTATGCACCCACAGCGAGGTCACCATAAGGCTCGAGACAGGAAAAAACAAAAACAAGGCAATAAGTCTTCTCTATCTAGGCCCACAAGGTCTCTAGCAACATCTAGGTTGCCATTAAGACCACCCAAGCTCTTCTCCAATTTAGGGAAGAGCTGAATATACACCTGTTAAAAGAAGACTACATCAAGAATCAAGCTCCCCCTAATCATATATTGGCTGTATCTTGTCTGAACCTGCACAGAGCTTCACTACATTTCGACTAGGTTTGCTCTACACAGATACCAGCTACATTCATGCATGAAAGGATAAATAAAGCCAATCCAACCTGAAATTGTTTTTTGAAAAGCATGAGCGGTATCACTATGTTATGGATGACTATAGAGGGCACCAATGCAGTTGTAGCCATGTCATTGACTTACAACTGTATTTTTGTGTGTGCCGTCAAGCAGTAAGTTCATGTTCTAGTGCAAGATATCAATCCTACAACAACCATTGTTTTTCTGCTAATGATAGCAGCCCCTCCAATTAAATATGCTGTTTCTTATACAACTATAAAGTGTGTTTTTGATATTGCTGGTCAGATTGGGCAAGAAGGGCCCCCGGCCAAAATACATTGTAGAGAAACTCCATACCAAACCTGCAAAGCAGTATTGAAATCTATTTTTTGAGATAGATTACTGGCTCAAAATAAATTAAAATCTGATAAAAGTTTCATGTAAGATATTCCAAAATCCAACATGCTTTTGAGGTATTTAAATACTATTGAAATAGTATTCGAATGTGAGCGGTATTCATGAGTCCAATGTGCTTTAGAAAGCACTAACTGCTTTCTATTATACTGTTAGAAATGGGCATCTCTAGTTGGCAGTTGTAGGAAAGTGAGTTTCTGTTGCAGTAACACGCCCAGTTTTTGCCAGACTACTGATGCACTTTCACTTCATGTGCCCTGGGTCCCTGCCAATAAGGTTCCCAGGGCCTGTGTTCTTACCCCAAAATTAACCCAATTGGTATCTCCTGCCACAGGTCAGCCCCTGGTAAATGGTATCACAGGTACCCAGGGCTCTGTGACCAGGGAAGACCTCTAAGGGCTGCAGCACTTATTGTGCCACCCTTAAAGGCCTTGTACCTTTACACAAACACACTGCCATGCCTACAACCCACAGCCCTAGCATAGATCAGTCACCCTTCTAGTAGGGTGCCCTATGCCAGTGGGGAGGGTACAGGTGCATGAGCCCTGTACTCCTACAGTGTCTAAGACATTGTAAGTGTAGTGCTGCCATTAAGAGTATATGGTGTTGAGAGCTTGTCATTTCAAACTCCACAGCACCATAATGGCTACACTGAAAACTGAGAAGTTTGGCATCAAACTTCTCAGCACATTAAACCTACACTGATGCTAGTGTGGGATTTAATGAAAAATGCACACAGAGGGCATCTTAGAAATGCCCCCTAAAAAACGACCAGCCTCTGGAGGGTTCCCTGACTGGTACACACCAGCCTGCCACCACAAGACATGTTTCTGGACCCCTAGGGTGGGAGCCTTCGATCCCTGAGCCCATAAACAAAGCCTTTACTGGGCGGAGGTGTTGACACCTCCCTCAGACTAGGAAGAGCTATCTGTGGCAGGGGAGCTTCAAATGCCTGGTTGCCTTTGTGACGAGACCCCCAGCTTCTCCTGCTATCAGGAGCATACCCCCTTCCTGTTTCCCCTCCTTTTCAGCTGGATGACAGGCAGGAAAAACTAGCCACCCTAGAAGATGTGTGACTCAATGATTAGAGCGGCAGACCCTGATGCAGAGGTCTAGCCCGGGACCAGGGTTCAATTCCCCGCCTCAGTGGGTCTTGGGCTAAAAAATTCCATGGACCTGATAATTCTCGCCTCGGTGCCTATTCCAATCATGGAGTCCCACTCTGCAACTCTGGGGAATAGCTTGCTTAATCTCCACAACGGCCCCCACAACGCTAAGGATGCCTGGCCTCCACCTTGGGGGTGCCCAGGAGTGGACGCCTCACAGGGAAAGCCAGGATGGATTCCACAGCGGTATTCGTACAAGCGCCTTGAGACCCTTGCGGGTGAGTAGTGCGCTATACAAGTATCAATTTACATTTACAATTTACATTTACATTTACACCTCTGCCAACTCCACCCCTAAGGTGGGGAAGGCGAGGTGAAGCCCACTCTTCAGTGCCCGTCATCTTGCATATGGCAGGAACTCTCCAACCAGGATTAGGGATAGTGCTCATTCGCCCATGTGGGGTGAGCTCACAGGGTATAGTCATCCTAAGGTCAGTAGCCCATTGGCTACTGACCTCGAGACCCATAAAAATGCCCCCTAAATACTGTATTTAGGGAGCAGCCCTGAACAAAGAAAGCAGATTCATGCAACCTACAAAGAAAAAAGACAAAAGAAGAGATCCTGCACCAAAAATCTTCTTGTCCTGCAGCCAGCAACATCCAGAACCCTTGGGAGGACTGACTGCCTTCAACAAAACTGGATCTCCTGTGAACAGCAGCTCTGTTCAGAAGAAACACCAAAGAAAGAATCCGAGCCTGCTGAGGAAAAAGAAAACAGACGCCTGGAACAACCACTGCACCCATCGCCTACAGCCCGAGTTCGAGTGACCCACCGGTCCCAGCAAGATCCTCCAGAGATCCAGAATCCGAGTCCACCATGGGTTGACGTCTCCAGGACTCCCCTACGTTGCCTGCAGCCTCTGCACGGAGACCCCCTTAAAACAGGAGTGGCTCGGTAAGGTGAAATCCAACCTCAAAAGACACCCCTGCATCTAGCTACCCTGCACCCTGGAGAAGTGAACCCGAGGTGCACCTACCTCCTGGAGCCCTCCACTTACCTGTCCAGTTGTTGGTTCCTCCCGGAAGTCTTCCTGGTCTGAGCCTGCAGCTGAAAACCAAAACCAAAAATCCCCGTTGATAACAACAGGACACCCAATGCCAAAACAGCACCCTACACCCAGCCGCTGTGGGTGCACTTTTTGTGCTAAACAGGATCCCCTTTTGCCCTGAGCCTAAGACCAGGAGCTTGGCTCCCACAACCTTGTGGCCTGCTTGTCAGCAGCCACCAACCGGAGGCCCCCTATCCCCAATTGGATAACATTGGGCCTCAGCACTCTTCACCCGGCCGTCCTAGTGCCCCTGAGGATGTAACAAGAGTGCATCCTTGACCCTGGGAGACCCCTGAGTCTACCCCCAGAACCTCAACTCCCACTACCGAAAGCGTACCCGAAAACTGATAACACTATTGTTCTCCATAGGATAACATTGACTGTTTTTCTTGGAAAAGTTTCTAACTGTGGAGTTTGAAAACCTAAAGAAATCCTTTAAAATTGTACTATTTAACCAAAACGATTTTAATTACCTGTGTACAGGAAATGTCCCAGAGTAGTATCCAAGTATACTACTCTGAGTAAGAAAAGTAATCTAAAAAGTAACTTATCTGGGGCCAGATGTAGGTAATTTTTTTTACCGATTCTAAAATACCGACTCATACCGAATCGGTATTTCAGAATCGGAAAATGAGATGTAGGTAAAAAATCGGTAAAAATTACCGATTCGGAATCACTCAGAATCTGAAATCGGTATTCACCGAATCGGTATTTTCCGACTCGGTAAATTCCGAATCGGTAAAACCCATACATTCCAACGAGCCCATGGCCCATAGGAATGAATGGGTTTTACCGAATCGGAATTTACCGAGTCGGAAAATACTGAATCAGTAAATACCGAATCAGAAATTTGAAACTGACAAACATGTGAGCCTGTGAACCAATTAGGAACACCAACGACACCCAAACACAAAGGTACAGTGGAATCAACCAATCAGAATCAAGCACCCCTCCCCAGTACCTGGGAGTGGCCACGCCCATGCAGTTGCAGAAACCAACAGTCAGGAGAGCAGGAGGACAGACTGAGGAGCGGGCTTCCCTGAGCTTACCTTTACATCACCATGGAGAGTCAGGATGGACAGAGGGATGCTGCCGAGCGCAGAAGAAAATTGAAATTCAGCCCTGAAGAAATGCAGGTGCTTGTTGCAGAGGTTGTCAGACATTACAGCAAGATCTTTGAGTCCATCAAGCGCAATACCTGCATTGACATACAAGGAAAGGTAAATGCCATTGGTTTCACCCACCGTGAAATAGACGATTTGAAAAAAAGGTGGTATGATCTTCGCATCATTACCAAAAAGAAACTAGCTGCCCACCGAAAAGAAGCTGCAGCAACAGGGGGAGGAAGAAACCGAGCACCACGACTCACCGACATTGAGGAGCTGGTGGAATCCACCCTTGAGCCTGAATCCATCCACGGCATTGGGGACGCTGACAGCTCCGCAAGAGCTGCAAAGAAACAAGGTAAGATGCATGTTCATTGTCATCAACCCATTTTCCTATTCCCCTTCCACACTCTGTGTGCCTACATCACACTTCAGAACAGGTTTTACTAATGCCCAGCAATACATCATAGGAGATGTAGTTATAGGTAGATACCTCTATGCAGTCAGCATACCATACAGCAAGGGATGCAACACACTACTAGCATAAGCAAATGAGGGACAGGCAAATGTGCGATAGTAGTGTGTTTAATCAAGTAACACAGGTGAACTACTCCACTGACACAATGTCCATGTCTGTCCACAGGAGAGTCATCGCGCAGCACAGCGAAGGATAGGGAGAAGAGGAGGGAAGAAGCTGGTCCCAGCACAGTACACGGAGGGAAGGACAAAGAGCAGGCAGCCAAGTCACCTGAGGATACAACACCACCACAGCCACAGTCTCCTCTTTTGTTTGGGAGTCAGGAGTCAGGAGCGGCTGCACAGTCCCCCATCCCGACAACTCCGTCCCCAGTGCTGGAAAGGGCAAGGCAGCTTGATGTGCCCCCTCCCCGCATACTGGAAACATCTGAGGAGGAAGAGGATGAGGGTGACATCGCCATCAACCCACTAGAGTCAGCCAACGCTGAGCAGCTGCCCACTCCTAGAGCTGTGCGGGCCAGTGTCCGAGGATGAAGGTCACAGGAGGCAGCTGAAGAGCATCACGGTCAGGGGGTCTTCTGCGGTCTGGAGGCCACCATGATCAAAGTCCAGCGCCTGCAGGCGAAAGCAATGATGGGTGTTCAGAGGCAGGCACGCACCACCAGCAACAAGCTTGGTGACATAGGCAAGGGCATAGGAGAATTATCTGAGAGCATGCAGTCAATGGAATCTGGCATTACAGACATGACACAGTGCATGACTGTCCTGTGCGACAAGTTGGACAGGGACCATTTGGAGAGGCCCAAGGCTCGTGTAGATGTGCGGCAGCAGACAAAAGCCCTAAACAGATTCGCGACTGCAACCTCCCTGCTGTGCAGACGGTCAGTGGCGATGCAGGATGCTGTTGTTCAGTGCTGCACCAATTTATCTGTGGGAATGGCCAGAGTGACCTCTGCCATGGAGCTCATGCTCGCACAACAGACTGCCACTCGAGGCGACACATGTGTGGGTGAAAGTGAGGAGTCCACCAGCAGGAGTGGCGCAAGCACTCCTATCCCAGAAATACGCAGGAGCGGCAGGCGTCATTCGACAGAGACAGGCCACACCGAGAACCATGACACACAGCCAAATCAGTCCCACCCTGTAATCCGTGGACGTAAACATTGACTATGCCCTCCACCTAAGGTACAGGTCACAGTGGTGTTAACCGTGACCACACAGTCATGGACATTTATATTTTGTGTAACCATTGTGTGGTATCATTGCACTTGCGTAGTGAAAATTAAACTACGTACGTCATAATCTTTGCTTGTCTGTGTCTTATTACTTACTCAGAAATATTGCTGTGTGACCTCCGCCCGTCTCAGTCTCCCATCTGTAGCAGGTGCCGCTACTGTACCATGGGCCTCTGCCAGTTCTTTGTCATCATCAATGTCCTCATGATGTGTGATCTCCACCTCTGTGCCTTCCTTGTTGGCGAGATTGTGTAACATTGCACAGGTCGCAATGATTTTGCAGCACAGGATTGGAGTGTACTGTCGTGCCCCTCCGCTCTTGTGGAGGCAGCGAAACCTGCTCTTGAGTAGTCCAAATGTGCGCTCTACAACGTTGCGTGTGGATCTGTGTGCCACATTGTACCGCCTTTCACTCCTGGTGGATGGGTTGAGGTAGGGGGTGAGCACAAAGGACCGCAGGGCATATGCACTGTCGCCTAGGGGGGAGAAAGATTGACATTAGTTGCATGTACATGATACAATGATCTGCTGTGGGTGTCAGGGTGTGTCAATGTAATTTACCTAGCAGGTATCCGTTTCCAAATTCTCCGGCAACTAGGCGTGTGTATATTCCACTGTTCTGGAATATGTACGAATCATGGGTACTCCCAGGGAAGTTCGCAACGATGTCTGTGATGATGTTGCCAGCGTTGCATATGACCGGTACATTGATGGAGTGCGTTGACTTGCGGTTCCTGTATATGTGTTCTGTGGCTGCAGGTGGACAGAGTGGTACGTGGGTGCCATCTATGCAGCCTATCACGTGAGGGAAGTGTGCCAGTTGATAGAAATCAGTCTTAGTTTTTGCAAGCTCCGCAGGTGTGTCAGGTAATTAAATATAATGCTCCATCCTCTGCATCATGGCGTCAAGGAACCTCCTGAAGAAGCGGGACAGGCAGCTCTGGGACACACCACCCACTGCAGCTATCACACTCTGGTAGCTCCCGGAGGCAAGCAGGTGTAAGCTACACAGCACCTGCACATGGGGTGGGATGGCGTGGGCCCTGGGTGTTGGGTGCTCCAGGAGTTGGTGTAGGTCCCTGATCAAGTCCATGATGGTTTGGGGATGTAGACTGTACCTCTGAAGTATTTCAGGATCTGTCAGTTGGAACAGTGTTATCCTCTGCCTGTACTCTTGTTCCTCCCTTTGCCATTCCCTCTCTTCTGCTGCCTGTAGTCTCTGCCGCCTTGCAAAGACGTAGAAAGCCGCCATTCTGAACCCACTGTTGCATTTTGGGACTCTTTTTATAGCCTTCACCTGGTTACCACCTGCATTCAAACCATGGTAAATACCGACTGATAAATACCGAATTTCCGTGAATTCGGTATTTTTCGGGTTTCCTACATCTCCATGGCCATTTTTTTACCGTTTCTTATTTACCAATTCGGTAAATAAGAATTTGGTAAATATGTATTCGGAAAATTCCGCTTCGGTAAAAAACCGCCTCATATTTACCGAGTCGGAATTATACGGACTCATAATTACCGAGTCGGAATTATACCGACTCATGTTTTCCGAATCGGTAAGAAATCAGCTCCTACATCTCATTTCATGGATACCGGTCGTTAACAGCCGAAATTACCGATTTTCGGCCGTTACCGACCGGTATTGGGCGACCTACATCTGGCCCCTGGTATTTTACAGAAAAGCCCATTCAAGTCTATGTACTTTATTTACAAAGTATAGCATTTCCATGCAACTATCCTGTAAGTCAAAACGAAGTGCATAAACAATTACAATTCAAACTGTTTACAGACTGCATTACTACTGTGAAGTATATGTTGCTTACCTGTGCCAGGCTTGCATGGTTCTAGAAATAAAATAACTAAAAGAATATTTTCATACAAAAACAAGTTGTCTGCAGTTCAGTCTTTGAGTGTGTGAATTCATTTGCTGACTGAGTGCATATAACAATTGCTTAACACTGTCCTATGATACTACCTTGCTGCTAGACCACACTACTGCAAATAGAGAGTAAGCTGCTATCTAATTTTACCTTTGCATTTGGGGTTCCATTGGACTGTGTGCTCACTATACCTCACTTTGTTATAGTATATACAGAGCCAGCTTTCTACAGCAGTGGTATACCTGTCCACCAGGATAGCAAGCCACAGTGGCCACTAACCACTGTCAGAGATGAGAGCCAGGGCTCAGGCCTCTCTGGGATCTCTAACCTCTGTGGCTTCTGAGAGTGTTGGGTGGTAGCCCCAAGTGCTTAGTACCTATTGTCCCCCCTCCCTCCCACCATTTCAGGGGTGGCCTCCTGAGACTGGTCGCCCAGCACAGTGTCTGTACCCTGAGGCTGAACAGGAGACTGAGGTGGGCTCTCTCATCCCATCTGCTCCCATCTGAGGTTCTGTACCTTCCACTGGGGGGAAGGACCCCCAGACTTCAGAACTATCAGGGCACGTGTGTCCCTCACAATTCTCCCACCAGTTCAGGGGTGCTATCCTGCAGCTGGTCTCTTAGCTCAGGGTCTGTACCCTTAGGCTGGCCCTGTGTCTGGCAAGCCAGGACTTCGGGGGGGGGGGGGCAATCCGACCCCCCCACGGGAACCACATTCATCATGTGTTGTGTGAGAGTATGCCTGGCATAGGCTTGCAGCCCACTGAACATCTGACAGTACATGAAGACCCCCAGGCCAGAAGTGGCCTTACTAGGGTCAGACATGGGGTGATCTGACCTCAGAGCTGGCAACCCCTGTTCCTCCCATTGGGGGCTGTCTCCCCCTAACCCCTTTCTCAAAACCTTTGCACCCTCCATTTTGGAGTGGTGCTGCCAGACATCAGAACTGTTGAGACACTTGTGACAGCCATCCCCTAGCTCTCCTGACCCTATAGATCCCTCTCAGGAGATGGTCTCCCTGTACAGAGTAGGCACCCTCTTGCTGCTCCCTCTGGGAAACATGCAGACACTGGGACTGGGTGTTGGGCAACCTGGGGCTCTGCCCAACCTCACCTCTCTTCCTACCCTGAGAAAGGACATGGGACCCTGTACCCAGCCCCCTACACTGGGATCAATAAGGATACTGAAAACCTCCCCCACACTCCCCGGTTCAGAAAAACGTGACCCACCCCCTTCAGGATCACTCCCAAAATCCTCTTTAGATCCCCTGCCATCCACCAAAAGGTCTGTCTCCAGTGTAAGCTCCCTGGGGTCAGAGTACTCACACTCCACTGGGTGATGGCATAGCCCTAGAAAACCTGACTGCACATATGCTCTCCAACATCCAAATTGTACAGCGCCTCTCATGTGTTAATCATACTACCCTGCACCCACCACCTATAGTACCCTGAAAAAGTACCCACATCACCCTCACAATGCTGGTGGGACAGTATATGACAGTCCCTAAAACTCAGCCCACACTCTTCTGGGGCATCTCCATACTTTCTTACCAGGGACTCTACCAAGAAGGAACCCCTCTTCCAGTCACTCTCTACTGGAGCCAGTAGAGTATCGCTCCCACCACTAGGAATAGGACTCCCCGTGCCAGTTCCCCAATCCACTCCAGGGACCCTACGCACCCCTGGAACATACCTCACAAATCTTAACCTCCTGGTGTATGTCCTCTCCCTCCTTCAAGTCAGACACCAAATCTCTAGGTTCGTGCACTTCTTCCTCAGTACTGGACATTATATTTTTGCTGCCACCTTACTTGCTGGACTCAGGTCTCTAGATTTCCAAGCCCAGCTCTCTCAGTCTCTGCGCACGAGCCAAAAACCTACTCCTCTCCTTGAGAGAAAGTTTTTCCTTCTCTATTCCCCCCTCAGGGCCCTCTTGGAGTTCTGGGAGGTTTCAAGGCATAACATGCTTTAGGCTTTCAGAGAAGTCCTCCTCCTAAGAATCATCTGATGGCATTGTTTCCCAGCATGGTACCTAATAGCAATACAAGACGATTTCAAGATCCTGCCTTGTAGATCTCCTGTTCACACCCAGCTCTCTTTCCTTGCAAAAAGCTTTCACCTCCATCATAGTATAGATGAACAGGTGCCAGAAGTTGATTTCCATTTTGTAAAGGCCTCACAGGTACAGCAACAAACAGACGGTTGCCCAGTCGGGTCGGAGGGCTTTCTTCAGGACCAGTGTATTCCTATGGAGCGAGCACAAGCCGTGACCTTGACTCCTCGAGTTAGTGAGCAGTTAACTCCGCTCGTCCCCCGAGGTAGCGAATACGGTGAATAACAAGTTATAGGTACTATAGACCCATGACCACCCAGTGCCCAAAAAGCTCACTGAAAAGAAGGGTAAGAGCACACCTTACCTCCGCACTGAACAGGTACGTGCCATACACTGGTCCTGCAGAAAGCCCTCTGACCCGACTGTGCACCGAAGGGGCTGACACATGTTGATCACTCACGTTTTTACAGTAGGTGCTTTAGAACAGTAGCCCTTCTAGACACGCACTGCCTTTTGTTTGAACCTTGCCCCATCTCCAACAGAATAAAACCTTGTTTTGAGAGATGGAGGTAATTTTAAATTCACTTCACTTGCACTCTCACCATTTCTGATCACTATTGTAATCACCAGTTTGTCTCCCTACAGGTGGAGGAAAGCATATATTAAGACCCTATGATGATGCTTTTCATGTAGTCACTGATGCGGAAATTCAAGATATACCGTTCCGTTACCCTTTATGTGAATGAGGGTTTTTTAGACGGTTGGAACCTAAGACCCTGGTAATAATACAGGACAAGTGATCCATTCTCCTTTGATTATTTGTTTATTAGGTCATAAATCCCAGCAGTGGAGTTCAGAGATGCTGCAGATGAAGTCTTTGATGGTCCTGAGACCTCCGCCCGAAGGAAGGCACACACAAGCTCTTGGAGAACTATGGAAAAGCAGGATACAAGAAAGCAAAGTCCAGTTCTTTCACTGCCCACAGGTAGAAGAAACAACTGCAGACCAACCCAGCAAAGCAACACACAGCAAAGGGGCAGTACTCTTTACACCTCTTCAGCTCTTCTTCTTGGCAGGGTCCTCAGTCCAGAAGTATTCTAAAACTGTGGGGTTATAGGTGTAATAGTTATGCCCCTTTTGCCCTTTAAAGTAGGCATAATTCAAAGGATAGTCTTTGTAGTGCACAGATCCTGCCTGGCCCTGACCTGGCTCTAGACACACTACAGGGGGGTGGCAACAGCATTGTGAGAGGACAGGGACTGCCCTATTCAGGTGTCAGTGACAACTCCTCCCACCACTCTAGCTCAGGAAGTCCCCTCAGCCTAGTGATGGGCAATCAGAATATGCGGGGTGTTAGGCTTGAAATCCCCCTTTCCCGTAATGCACTTGTTATGCTATATTAGGTTAGCAATATGTGGCTAAATAGACACCATTTGTATTCACGTTATCCAACCCACTGAGTTATTCTTGCAACATGTAAGCTTTAGTTAGCTTGTGTGACTCCATTTTGCATTTTGCAATCCATATTAGACAGTGACTGAATGTGTATGTACTGCTTGTTTCAGTAGAAAGCTGCTGGGGGTAATTTACTCTTAGGGTTGGGCCTCGCTGTCCTAGTGAGGGCACACCTCAGCTCCCTTTGTGTGACTGGCTAAAATGCATGCAACAACCCAAATGTCAGTCTAAACCAGATGCATACCTTACCCATGAAACGGAGCCTGCTTCCACTGGCTCAGCTACAGGCACAAACAGAATGACTTTGCTAGAGAGAGATAGAGTATACCTGGTCTCAGACTCTTAGCTCATCATTGTGTGCCCCTCTTTGCCTCTTGCTGCCTTCTGTGAAAAGTTACTGGGTGGTTATGTCTTGTGCTATTGCTGAAATGTATAACTGTTACTTCTATGCCTGGGAAAGCCAGTCCTTTGGCAGACATCTTAGGGTGCAGGTCTTAATAGACTCCTCTGCAGAGTAAAGCTAATCAGGGGCCAGATGTAGGAGACCAAATACCGGTCGGTAACGGCCGATTTCGGCGGTTACCGACCGGTATTTGGTTTTTGACATGTAGGGGGCTTGAGATTTACAGAATCGGTAAATTTACCGATTCGGTAAATTTACCGAATCGGTAAAATACCGAATCAGTAAATTTACCGAATCGGTACAATACAGAAACGGTAAATTTACCGATTCTGTAAATCCAGATGTAGGTGGCACAGTAAACAGTGCCACAGGCCCTTAAGAATTCGTTATTTACCATGTAATATTATTGCATGGTAAATAACGAATTCCTGTGTACATGCACATCTGTGCATGTACACCTGTGCCATGTGACACACAGGGCATGTATGTGTGTCACATGGCACACAAGCCTGAATCAGGGGTGCAACAGGGTGTCAAAGTAACACCCTGTCCCCCTTGTCAATGCGGTAATTTTACCGAATCGGTATTTACCGATTCGGTAATTGCCATTGGTTCCTATGGGCCCCAAGGCCCATAGGAATCAATGTCAATTACTGAATCGGTAAATACCGATTCGGTAATTACCGAATTCTACAGATTTGGTAAATGAATTGGTAAAAATACCTACATAGCATTTACCGATTTGAAAATACAGAATCGGTAAAATTCGGTATTTACGAATCGGTAAATGCCATTTACCTACATCTGGCCCAAAATGCCTATTGGTATTCTCTACTGTCTGACCGACTCTTCATTCTTGGGAAGGCATAACAGGTGGTTGTTTATAACCTGTGTGGCCCTAGAAGGCCTCACCCTTCAAGGGCACACCTCAGCTCCCTTTGTGTGACTGGCTAAAATGCATGCAACAACCCAAATGTCAGTCTAAACCAGATGTGGATTCCATAGGCTAGCAGAGGGACAGGATGGTAAAGCACTTTCTAAAAGTGGCGTTTTTAACCACACAATTTAAAAACTACGTTCACAGAAAGATGTGTTTTTAAATCCCGAGTTCAGGGAACCCAAACTCCAAATGTACATCTTTTCCCAATTGAAAGTTACACTTGTAAGAGGTTAAAAGGCATCTCCAATGATACCCTATAGGAGAGTTAGTCTTTGCAATAGTGTAAAACGAAATGAGCAGTATTTCACTATCAGGACATGTCAAACACACCAGTACATGTCCTACCTTTCACATATACTGCACCCTGCCGAGGGGGCTACCTTTGGCCTACCTTGGGGGTGCCTTACATGTAGAAAAAGGGAGGTTTAGGCCTGTTAAGTGGGTGAACTTGCCAGTTCAACATGGCAGTTCAAAACTGCACACACAGATACTGCAGTGGCAGTCCTGAGACATGGTTGCAGGGCTACTCATGTAGGTGGCACGATCAGTGCTGCAGGCCCACTAGTAGCATTTAATTTAGGGTCCCAGGGCACATTACTAGGGACTTGCCAGTAAATCAAATATGCCAATCATGGATAAACCAATCACCATTGTAATTTACACAGAGAGCATATCCACTTTAGCACTGATTAGTAGTGGTAAAGTGCCCAGAGACCTAAAGCTAACAAAAGCAAGTTAGAATAAATAGGAGGAAGAAGGCAAAAAGCTTGGGGATAACCCTGCAAAAAGGGCCAAATCCAACATATACCAAATATCTATCAGGGGTAATCTACGTATGCCCCTATAAAGTAGTCTTTATGAGCTTCTGTCATGTGAGCAATGCTATTGGTTCAGTACTCAACTTTGCCCATTATTTGTATAAAATGTTCTTCAGGAAGATTCTCCAAGCTAAATTGTAAAGTGCTATTTAAGTTCTTTCATACTGAGTAATGTCACCATTGGTTCTGCTGTCACTACTGTGCCAGGGAGGCATTTTCAGAAAGGTGGGGAGTGGCAGGGATTAGGTAGCAGATGGGGTGGCCCAGAGATTTTTATGGTTGACTGAAATTGTGCGTGTTTGCATCATAGCCAGAGGCTAGCTACTGTGCTACACCAATGAAATCTAGCTTCAATAATAGAACAGAGCAATTAAAACAAAGGAAAAAACTATGCATGGAGCTGTATATGAAGCTTCTAAAGACAGAACATATCCCCAGAAGCATTTGCAAGAGGAAATGAGCCTGCAACTAAAGATGTCCATGTACCCTATGCCAGTTTTTTCAATTACTAGAACATAGGTAATATAGCAGCAGGAAGTAGTAGGAAAGTAGCACTGTGGTAAACTGCCAAATACCAGAAATCAATGAATAACTTCTTGCACATAAGCAAACAACTCATTTCAAGAGACATTCACATTAACAGGAAAGCTTTCAGGTGATTTCAAAGACATATGTAACCGTTTGTGGTGCTTGATCTTTGATATGTCACCAAAAAGCTTGTGTGCAACCAGTAAAGTTGTCCAGATCAGATGTTGGTAATTTGAAGAACCCAAGACCCTCAGGAAAGGTTTTTCTGTCCTCTACGTGCCCTTTTTAATGCAAAATAAATTAGTGATCTGAGGGCCCTTTCTCTGTGGCAGTGGCCCCCGCTGAGACCTACCCTGCAGATGATGCTATCAGTAAATGAACCATAAACATACCTTGTACATCGTACCAGCTTTTTGTATGGAAACTGCAGTGTGAGACTTATGTTCCCCGCTCACGTGGCATGACTCACAAATAGCCTGCATGTCTTCTTGGCAGAACAGCTTTAGTTCTTCGTTGTGCTTGTTGCAGTGGTTGACTGCATCATTCCTCTTCCTTTTCAAGCTCCCCTCTTTGACTATATCTGCAATATTGCTCAGCTGTCTGTTCGGAAGTAACTGTATTTCTGGAAATATCTTCCGGCACTGAGGGCATGGGTACTCTCCTTTTAAGACGTCCCAGCAAGCAGTGATGCAGGCCTTGCAGAAGTTGTGTCCACATTCTGTAATCACTGGTTCTGTGAAAAACTGTAGGCAAATCAAACAAGTTGCTTCAGTTTTGAGAAGTTGGTACTCATCCGGTGCATTCATGGCTTCATCTAAGGGAAGATGAGAGAAATTCATTTGATTTAAAAAAAATTTTTTTATTGCAATCTCAAATTTCAAATGCATAAATATAATATACATTTCAGATGAGGTAAGTGAAGATCCAATTATTCCTACAAAGGTTAACATACATTTCCTTACAAATAAAAATCCTTACATGTACACGAGGAATACAAGATAACTAATAAAAAATTTTTTTAAAAATGTAAAAAAGCAGAACAACATTAATTTCATATTATTTCTTCATGTGCTTAATCATTGGACCCCAGATTGACAATCCAAGTTTCTGTTTCTGTACCCCCTTCAGAGTATATAAACTATGCACAAGACTGAAAATGACAAAGGGCCCGATTCACAGAACTAAAGACAAAATCCTAAATTTACTACCATTTTGGTATTCACAGAAGGCACTTACTCATTTTGGTATTCACAGAAGGCACTTACTCATTTTGGTATTCACAGAAGTTAGGAGTCCTAACTTTAGGACTCCTAAATTCCTTGTGTGTATACCGAAAGTCTTAAAGTTAGGATTTTTCTCAGTTTAGGAGTGGTAAAGTTAGGACTCCTAACTTTAGGACTCCTAAATGCCTTCTGTGAATACCGAAAATCTTAAAGTTAGGATTTTTCTCAGATTAGGAGTCCTAAAGTTAGGAGTCCTAACTTTACTACTCCTAAGCTGAGAAAAATCCTAACTTTAAGAATTTCGGTATTCACAGAAGGCATTTAGGAGTCCTAAGGTTAGGAGTCCTAACTTTACTACTCCTAAACTGAGAAAAATCCTAACTTTAAGACTTTCGGTATTCACAGAAGGCATTTAGGAGTCCTAAAGTTAGGACTCCTAACTTCTGTGAATACAGAAAGGAGTAAGTGCCTTTTGTGAATACCAAATGAGTAAGTGCCTTCTGTCAATACCAAAATGGTAGTAAGTTTAGGATTTTGTCTTAAGTTAGTTCTGTGAATCGGGCCCAAAGAATCTAGCTCTCCAAATTTCAAAGGTTGGGACCTCTTATTAAAGCCATAGGGAGGCTATGCAAAGACGGGCTACTGCCACTGCTATGAAAATTAGGTATCTGAAATCAATAGCTGATTGTCCTTCCCTTAAATCCCCCCTATACCCATTAACATAACAGACAGAGAAATATTCATTTTAACTCCCGTAATTTCTGAGAGAAACTTCTCAATATGGTCCAGGAGTTGAGTCAATTTTCTACATGTAAAAAAATTTGCATAATATCAGCCCCATCTGCCCCACATCTAAAACATTTCCCATCATTGGGCCCCCCCATTTCAACATCTTCGCATGGGTATGGTATAAATCAAAGATGGTTTAAAAATGTTGTGTTCTTAATTTGGCTGATATTAAAGTTCTCCCTGACATAACAATTTATTGTTCTATATATATTTCCTGTTCTCCCAATCTGTTCCTCCATCTTATGTTTTGGGTTTCCAAGTCGTCTCTCAGCGTATCGAATATGCACCTATAAATTACACGTATGCGTTGTTTCCGTCTAACAGCCTCAACTAATACGCATGGCTCTATTATCCTTTGTTTTTTCAACAGGAGTTCCCTCATCTGTAGAAATTTAAAGAATTCCGTTTGGCGGAGTTTAAATTCATCGGCTAACATCTGAAAGGAGAGCAAATCTCCATCCTTATATAATTTACCTATGGATATAATTCCCTTTTCCTTCCATATCTGAGCTAATCTGTCGGTGAAGACAGCAGGAAGTAAGATGGGTGTGTTTATTGTAGTATAGAAACAAACCCCCTCAATTTGTAGCTTTTTCCGCACTGCTCTCCAAAACTTGTAGGCAGCAATTTGTAGGCAGCAATGCTACGTTAAAGCGCGTCCTCTTAAAATAGTTATAGTTATAGTCCAATTTTTTAAACAGACTTCTGCCCCCAGGTACCATCTGATATATGGAGTGGTGTTCTGCCGGGTTAATAATGTCTTCACCAGTGAACATTATACTAATGTTTTGCAAGATACATGTATAGTAGTAAAATGTAAAGTCAGGTACCGCCCATCCCCCTTTCTCTTTAGTTAATGACATAAAGTGCAATGCCCTTCGCAATTTCCATTTGACCCATAAAAATCTCATACAACATGATTGTAGTTGCTGTAGCTGTCCCTTGAATAGTTCTAATGGAACGGACCTAAAGACATATACAACTTTAGGTAAAATTACTGCTGGAGCAAGGTTTCACATATACCCAAAATTGCTTGTATTCAGCCCTCTCAAAATAACCTGTAATATATTAACCAATATGGTTTGTCAAACAATAATTGCATTACACAACATTTATAATATCTAGGGGAAGCTTTCCTATGTGCTTTTACTAACATGAACTTGAGTGTATTAATATGGCTGCCGAAAACGCGGGAACTGCACTACGCATGCGTCTGCCACACTCACGTGGTGTGACGTATCTCTGCTGTGGAGGGAATTTCTGCCTTCTACGCAGTAGTGCCAGAAATAGCACTTTAAATCTCACATGCTAACGCTTATGCTGCAGCTTGTTCGTTTTGCTTAACTATTAATGCAAAGGATAAAATAAAGTAATGGGGTTAGAATAGAGTTTAGTGGTATACAGTGCATTCATTTATTTTTGTATTCTAATATTTTTCTCTTTAACTTTGCTAATAGCTCGGACTTTGGGCCTGAATACTGTCACATCCTCCATCGTGGACGATGCCGCGCACGCGCACTCTGACGAAATTGCTGAAGCATTCGCATTGAACAGGAGCCAGCACTCTTCTTACCCACGATGTTCCTGGGAACCTGCTCACCTGACCTCTAAAGAGGAAGCTAAAGACTACATTGTATTCTAAATGTATACCAATGTTGCTGGGTGCAATAAAAGTGCATGGAAAAATAAATTATGGGAGGTAACCGGAAATAAATTGAAACCAATAATGAAATTACCTCATCTTAGTATGGTGTGATGACCTCTCCTCGTCTTTCCAACCAATCACTGAAGAAGAACACATAGATTTGCAACATCTAGGGGTGGTACATTTCCCTCGAAATTGTATAACTAAGGTAGGTTTAGATATAGAAATTGTCCGACTTGTCCAAGTAGCTGACCTGTCACTGACCCAACAACTGCTATAGGAGATCGAGAGCAGAGGTGCTGGCGGAGCACTCTGTCAGAAGAATCGAGGTGTTGGGGAAATTATCGATTACCCAGTCGGGGTACTAATTGGCTTTCCTGAGAGAGAGGGGTGTGACGCTGGCGTTGCACTTATCTGAGGTCACCTGTCCTGATCTACACCTGTCTTGTCCTGTGGGCACCTGATTATTCGGGAGCCTGGTCTTGGTCTTGTTTATTTGCCCCAGCCCGTGGCCAGAATTGGTCATTGCACCATTCTAGGTAAATATAATCTATGTGGTATGTCCTTATGCTATTTCCCTTTCTCACCCTTCCCAGGTTCCAATGTCTAAAGGTGTTAATGTGATTTCTTACAATTTTTATGTCCTAATGGTTATATTCTTGCTCGTAAAATTTATGGTCACGAGATTGTGGCCCTTTTCATTTGACTCAGAAAATCTATCATAGATAAATGTATAAAACTTTCCCTGAGTCTGTGGTTATTATAAGAAAGTAAATGTGTTTAAATATTGCCTGTTTATGTTTATTCTACCTCCCTTATTCGATCCCTAGGACTTATAGCAAAGGTGACAAGGATTGGTAAGTCATGGTGTACAGGTATAAGTCCTAAACGGACCTCTAGGCACTGATAGGGTGACTAAATTAGTAATTAGTTAGGCAGGACTGCTAGTTCAAAGTGTGAATGTTATATGGGCCCAAGTGAGTATGGTAAAATTGAGCTAGTAGGTCCCTGCGCGCTCTATCAGTATACTTTTCTGGTAGCAGAGCGATGGTTAGGGATTATTTAAAAATAGGTAGTTAGTTGTGTATCGACTACTGATTATTGATTGATTATTGATTTTATGTACTAACCAAAACCCACTTATATTGTTAAATGTTGTCTGGAATATCCCGGGATAAAGAAAGCAGTTGGTAAATAGAAGCCATACTGCTGTGAGGTTACTTGCCTTGAGGAATAGGTGGGTAAAGTTAGGCAAAACTTGAAGCACTAGTTAGGGTTTATTTTTTCCTAGAATAAATGTGAGAGCGATTGGTAGCAAGGAGTTCGCTGGTAAAACTTAAATCACGGAGAAAGGGTAAATCTAAAGGAGTAGCAGGTTCTTTTTTTTGCTTAAGTGAAGAGTAAAATGGAAGGTTGTTTCACTTGCAGTGCATGAAGAGTAGGCAGAAAAAGGTTTACCTTTTTCTTTTGAATTTAGTCAATCAGGCACAGTAGCGAATGTTTTCATGCTGTCAATTAATAAAATATGTAATCAAATTTTGAAAGAAATTGAATTATCGTATTACCTTGTAAAGGAGGGAGTCAGTCGCGGATGCTGCACTGACGTCATAAAGAGCCGAGGTGGGATTGGTAGAAACAGCGGGTGTGTAGCCGTTAGAAAATTGTAAAGGAGGGGTGAGTGTAGAGAGTAAAAATTCACGTCACAGAAAAGCAGTGCAATCATTGGTTACCACAGCTTGTAAGTCGAAACCTCATTGGTCATTAGAATTAAGAGACTCGCTGGTATTGGAGAAATAATTCTGCAAAGTAAACAAACTGGATTAATTGAATTTATTTGACATTTGGTACAAAATTAAATAGCGGTATATGTGACATTTAGATCCAGCATTTGTAGGAAATCGTCCTGATAGAAAATATTTAGGATTTGCGAGAGAGCAACAAATATTATATCATGTACGTAGAAAAGAGAAAGATGTCGCTTTTCAAAAGAATAAAGAATTATTTAAAAAAAGACAAAGTTATTAAAACTAGAGAAGGGATTATTATTCCACCACCCAGTGCGCCTGTATCATACATGATGGTAGAAAGGGGCTATCACACATGTGTATGGTAAGAAAACTGGAGATAATACACTAAGGAAGATGTTTTTTTGGCATTCCAGAACATGGTACCTACAATGGTAGAATTTTGTATAACTTAAGAAATCGTATGAATAAGTTAGGTCCCAGACCAAGATTATCGCAATATGAAGCTCTAGAAGAGAAGTGACAGAAATTGGAGTAAGTTTTATCCCAAATTTCCGATACAGACAAGAGATAAACAAATGAAAAACTGGAGACAGTCCATGCTAGTGGAAGGATTATATCCTGTTTTTACGACAGAAGAATCATCAGGAAGTAAAAGTACAGGGAAAACGAGAAATGTAATGACTAGTGGTGATTCAGATGATGATTATTTAGATGACTTGTTAGTGAAAAATCCGCAACCTTACTAAGAAGCAGCTCAGAGATACTCCTAGTGTTCCGTTTTTGCAACCACCTTTAGTTTCGCTGGTCATACATGAAACCTCTTTAGAAAAGGTACTTCAAGAGAGAGAAAAGGAAGCTTTAAATAAACAGCGTTGTGAATTAATTCAGAACATTTCCCAATTAAATACAAGTCCTGAAGTCTTGACAATAACTGTAACAATAGGTCCTATAGTTCCTTTATGTGGAGATAATCAAGCTAATTCTAAAGCTCCCATTCTGACTACACTCATAGTTCAGCCGAGAAAAGAAACCCTAATAGTTGATGATCAAGCAAGTGAATGTAAGTCGGTAATTTCCTTAATGAATTGACCTATACAAGTACCAGTAAGTGACTCGATCAGGAAAATTACACCCCCATGTTCAAAAGATGTACAGATTGAGACATCCTCAGGAACGAGACATGCAACTGTAGTAAGTCCAGAAGAATTAGACAGATGGACCCGAAACATAAAGAAGCCTAAATCACAGTCGAAGGTATTGGACATATTCAAATTGAGGGTGGAATTGGAAGAAATGGTAGCAGGAAATGTGGGATTGGACAGACTAAACTAGTTTGATGAAGATGAATTATTGTTTATATGCAGAAGTATTACTCGAAACACAAAAATATATCATGAAAAATTAATTAATTTGGCTTTGGAAATGGGAATTGACATTGACAAATCAAAGGTATTGCGGAAACCATATAGAGCTGAATTTTCTGACAAAGATTTGGAGAACATGAATGTGTCAGGTCGTAAAATGCAGATAAAGGAATTGTTGTCGTTGTTGCAAAAATGGGGAGATCTAGATAAATGAAAAGTTAGATGGACAAAGAAAAAGGAGGAGGCACAGGCAAATAAAATGTCTTCTGAGTATTTACTAAAAGAAGCAGAAAAAGTCAAATGGTTGTCTCCGATGAGAGAAGTACCCGGAGGAGGTTATGTACATGTACCATGGTCCCAACAGGATATTTGATCATTTACTAATGATTTCCCAAAGCTTAGAGAAAAACCTGTAGAATGGTACCGACAAGTTGGAAGGTTTGTAAAAGTGTTGAAAGTGCTGTTAAAAGATTATTTGATATTGTTCTTCCAGCTGATTTGTGATTTGTAGACCGAGTGTAAAATGACAGTAGATTGGCCAAATGATGAATACCCTAGAGACCCAAAAACAGGAGCACCATCAGATGATGTGATAAAAAAATACAATCAGGTAATAACTTACTTAAAGGGAAAGATTCCTCCAAAAGAAACTGAGTGGACTAAAATATACAGAACCACCCAAAATAAAGATGAATCTGTACATGCATATTTTGAATGCCTCTTGCAGGTATTTAAACAGTACAGTGGTTTAGAAGACATTGATAATAAGGACATGACACATTTTATTTATCGTTTTGTGTCTGGACTAAAACCTGAAATCTCCCAAACGATTAAAGAGCATAAACCATGTTGGCAAGCAAAGTCTATCGACGAAATTCTCAAGTATGCAAATTTACTGTGGAGATGAAATTGATAATAAACGAAAGAAATTAGAAGAAACGGTAATGTGGGCCCAAGTTAAAATGGCAGAACAACAGGAACTTCAATTAAGTCAGCAAGCAAATATTCAGAAAAGAGGGGAAGGCCAAGGTGAAGGAAGTGGGGGCCAACCCAGAGAGAAAATGAGTAAAGAAGAGGCAAAGAAAAAGTTTCCTCGTCATGGGTGCGGAAAATTAGGGCATTGGAGAAACAAGTGTAAATTAATACAGAATAATAATGTCCAAACTCAAAATTTAAATCCACAGACGCAGAATGATGTGTCAATGAGACAGCTGCAACAGGGAATACAGAATCAATTGCCTCAAGCCCCTTTGCCAGATTTTGTGAGTCAATCAAAATACAGGATTTCGGGAGGGAAGTGGTAAGAAAAATACTTTAACACAACATTTTCTTTTGCAGGACACATTTTTTGAATTAGAGGAAGATTGACGGTGCCTGAGAGGGGGGGAGAGGATTGCGTACTAGGTGAATATTTACCAGTAGATATGTCAGGTCCTTACATTGAAGGGAAAGTGGAGGGAAATGATGTTACCTTTTTGTTGGCCACTGGTGCTACCCGTTTTACTGTGAGAACAGCAGAGATCCCAAACCTACTCCTCTTGGGAGAAGCGATCCAAGTAGTCGGTGTTTCCCATAAACAAATTAGGACCCCTGTCACAGAACCTATGGAAGTTTGTATTGGCAACTTCCGAGAAATGCACAAATTCATAGTGTGCGATTCTAGCCCTGTAAACCTGTTAGGAAGGGATTTACTGTGCAAAATTATTTGCACGATTTTTTGTACACCAAATGGTATTGAAATTCAGACTCCAGATGAAGCCGGATTATATAAAATTATGCTAGCCAGACAAGAAGCAGAAATTAAAAAGATGTCTCTAGAAGATTTACCAGGAGAACTAAAGACTTTTGTGACTCCTGATGTGTGGGATTTTACTGGGAAAGAGGTAGGCCTAATGGCAGATGTCAATCCCATAAAAGTGACAGTGAAAGAAGGTGCAGTTTACCCAAATATTCAACAGTACAAAATGAGTCCAGAGATAAAAGCAGGAGTCGCACAAGAAATAGGGCGTTTGGTTGAACAAGGTATTCTCGAAGAAATAATGAGCAGTCCTTGTAATTCACCTATAATTGGCATAAAGAAACCAAACAGAAAGTACAGGGTGGTCCAAGACCTCTGAAAAGTTAATAAAATTGTCGTCCCATGTTGCCCAGGAGTACCAAATCCAGCTGTGATTCTGTATCAAATACCATGGGGAGCAGGATGGTTCACTGTAAGTGATTTATGCCATGCTTTCTTTTCCATCCTGCTGCATTCAGATAGCAAGTTTTTATTTTCGTTCAAGTTTGAGGAGCATGTTTACGTTTGTAATCGTGTTCCTCAGGGGTACACGGAAAGTCCATCCATTTTTAATCAGATTCTGAAAAAGTGCCTTGAATCACTGGTGCTGCCGGTAAAATCTGTCATGGTGCAGTATATTGATGACCTATTGTTAGCATCGAGAACAAGAAATGACTGTGTGATTGATTCCATTGCATTGCTGAATCATTTAGCAAAAGGTGGACATAAAGTGTCCCCAGAGAAATTGCAATACTGTACAACCTCAGTAAAGTATCTAGGACACCAGATAGAAAGAGGGGTCAAGAGAGTGAAATCTGAAAGAATCAAAATAATTCAAAACATGACTCTACCTCAAACTCAGAAATAAATCAGAATGTTTCTCGGAGTTGTAGGTTACTGCAGGCAGTGGATTGTGGGATTTGCAGTGCTTGCAAAGCCATTGATTCAAATGACAAAGAAAAGAGCAAAAGATCCAGTTAAGTGGGCCAATGAAAGCATGACTGCCTTTTTAAATTCGCGTAACAGTCAGTGTGAAGCTCAAGCATTAGGGATTAGGGATTATTCAAAAGAGTTTGCACTATTTTGTGACACGAGAGACAATTGTGCTCTATCAGTCTTAACCCAGACCCATGGGTTAATGTGACGACCTGTGGCATATTTTTCTGCAACATTGGACCCAGTGGCATCTGCACTGCTAGGTTGTCTAAAAGCAGTAGCTGCAACATGCATGAGTCTTGAATAAAGTGAATCCATTGTCATGCAACATCCTGTAACAGTGAATGTTCCACATTCAGTTGTGCTTCTGCTAACCAGAACACATACTCAGCACCTAACACCTAGTAGGATGACTAAGTATGAAAGAATTATCCTTGGTTCAGAAAATGTGACAATAGTGAGACGGACTATTCTAAATCCAGCGACCCTATTGCCAAACTCCCACTTTGAGGAAGTTAGAGAGGAAGTCGAACATGACTGTATCGACTTTACTGAATTCAGTACTAAACCTCGCGCAGATATACAGGAAGAACCTTTAAAAGACCAAGAACATGAGTTATTTGTAGATGGCTCATGTATGCGCCATGAGAAAGGAGAACTAAGCGCTGCTTTTGCTGTATGTACACTATCGAATATAGTCGAAGCATCTTATTTACCAGGAGTCAAGTCTGCACAAGTAGCCGAATTGATTGCTTTAATAAAAGCGTGCAAAATTGGGAAAAATTGGAGAGTAACCATTTACACTGATAGCCGGTATGGTTACGGGGCTGTGCATGACTTCGGCCAGTTATGAATGCAAAGGGAGTTCATGACTTCTTCAGGAACTCCTATGAAAAATAGGCAATATGTAAAAGAATTACTTGAAGCGATTAAATTACCTAAAGAATTGGCCGTGGTCAAATGTGCTGCTCACCAATCTGGAACTGACAGAGTGACATCCGGTAACCAATATGCTGACCAAGTGGCCCAACATTGTGCCAAGTATAAAATGGCAATAAACAAGAGAATTGAAGCATGTGGAAACAGCTGCCAACTTATGCTTTTGAGTGGTGTGAATACATGGGAAGAAGTGAGAAATTTACAAAGTGAGGCAGAGCCCAAAGAAAAGGAAGACTAGCAGGAAATAGGGTGTCAGGTGAGACCTGAAGATGGCATAATAGTCTACCTATATAGGAGACCAGTGTTACCTGACTGTATGCTTGCACCAATGGCTAGAATGTACCATGGGGACACACACGTAGGGAGAGATGCTATGGTGAGATTGTTTAGGAGGGACTGGTTCAATGCGAAGTTCAGGACCATAGACGAGAGTCTTTGCCAGAGATGCCTTACATGTCAACGATTAAACCCTGGTAAGAAAACTGTAGTGTGGCCTGGGAAAATTGGGAAAGCAGAAGGCCCTTTTATTAGATTAGAAATTAATTTCATTCTGTTACCTTCTTGTCGAGGATTAAAATAGGTTTTGGTCATTGTCTGCCTATTTTCAAAATGGGTGGAAGCGTACCCTACCCATAGGAATGATAGCTTAACTGTAGCTAAACTCTTCTTAAGAGAGCTCATTCCTAGGTTCGGTTTTCCAGTAACGATTGAGTCAGACCAAGGAAGGCATTTTAATAATGAAATTATTAGCCTGATCTGTGAAGCATTAAACATTTCGCAAATACTGCACTGTGCATATGGCCAGAGGCTTCTGGAGTGGTAGAACAATGAAATGGCACGGTTAAAGCAAGATTGGGAAAAATGTGTGAATCTACCCAATTTGAATGGCCTGATGCTTTACCTCTTGTCCTGATGGGACTCAGAAGCATTCCAGACAAGAAAACAGGCTTGAGTCCCCATGAGATACTCATGGGAAGGGCAATGAGGCAGGCATGTGTGTCAGGACATCAGCTGTTAGCTATATATGATGATTTAGTGTTGGAGTACTGCAAAGAGTTGGCTGACCAAGTGCGTTCTATCTCTCACCAGGTTGGGTAAGACGCAGAAGCCAGACATTCAACTGGTGGAGTGAGCTAAAGAATGGTGATGGATTAAACCCCGATCAGTTGACTGGGGGTGAGTGTTAGATTTGCTCAAACGCTCCGTCCATCATCCCCTTTGGTATCGCTTTATTCGCACTAAGTTGGCAGGGTATGCCCAGTCGTGGGTCCCTTGCTCACTCTACCACTGGATTCAAGATAGCCTGGTTGATGAGGATTATGAATACGGAATCGGTCCCAGGATGCTTGTTTCCGGGCCAAGGAAGACATGGCTTGGCAGTTCGGGCTGGACTGTTCCCAAGAGGCACAGGGTAAGACTGATTTGCATATGGCCATGTCTGAACTGGGGTGGTGGAGTGAGCTAAATAATGGTGATGGATTAAACCCAGATCAGTTGACTGGGGCTGAGTGTTTGATTTGCTCAAACGCTCCATCCATCATCCCCTTTGGTATCGCTTTGTTCGCCCTAAGTTGGCAGGGTATGCCCAGATGTGGGTCCCTGGCTCACTCTGCCACTGGATTCAAGATAGCCTGGCTGATGAGGAGTATGAATCCAAAACCGGTCCCAGGATGCTTGTTTCCGGTCCAGGAAAGAAATGGCTTGGCAGTTCGAGCTGGACTGTTCCCATGAGGCACAGGGTCAGATGGATTTGCATATGGCCATGTCTGAACTAGGGTGGTGGAGTCAGCTAAAGAATGGTGATGGATTAAACCCAGATCAGTTGACTGGGGGTGAGTGTTTGATTTGCTCAAACGCTCCGTCCATCATCCCCTTTGGTATCGCTTTAATCGCCCTAAGTTGGCAGGGCATGCCCAGACGTGGGTCCCTTGCTCACTCTACCACCGGATTTTAGATAACCTGGCTGATGAGGATTATGAATCCAAAACCGGTCCGAGGATGCTTGTTTCCAGTCCAGGGAAGACATGGCTTGGCAGTTCGTCCGGACTGTTCCCATGAGGCACAGGGTCAGACTGATTTGCATATGGCCATGTCTGAACTGCGGTGGTGGAGTGAGCTAACGAATGGTGATGGATTAAACCCAGATCAGTTGACTGGGGGTGAATGTTTGATTTGCTCAAGTGCTCCCTCCATCATCCCCTTTGGTATCGCTTTTTTCACCCTAAGTTAGCAGGGTGTGCCCAGACGTGAGTCCCTTGCTCACTCTACCACTGGACTCAAGATAGCCTGGCTGATGAGGATTATGAATCCGAAACCGGTCCCAGGATGCTTGTTTCCAGTCCAGGGAAGACATTGCTTGGCAGTTCGGGCTGGACTGTTCCCATGAGGCACAGGGTCAGACTGATTTGCATATGGCCATGTCTGAACTGGGGTGGTGGAGTGAGCTAAAGAATGGTGATGGATTAAACCCAGATCAGTTGACTGGGGTGAGTGTTTGATTTGCTCAAACACTCCGTCCATCATCCCCTTTGGTATCGGCATTCAACTCCAGCACATGATTTGAATCCTGAAGATTGGGTAGTGATAAGAAATTACACCTGGTAATCTTGCCTGACTCCAAGGTGGGGAAAACCAGAACAAGTGATATTGGTCACCACGACAGCTGTAAAGCGCAAGGGAATCCCCAACTGGATCCACGCAAGCCACACTAAACGGATACCAGAACCTGACAAAGTTGAGGCTGAAGGTTGTGCAGCTGAAGGGTCTCAAGAAGTTAATCCTGACATAGTTGACAAAGAGCAACCGAGCACCAGTCAGGATGAATGGATCCCAGTAGTTGACATACCTGAAATCAGAGTGAGAACAAGAAGCCAAATATATTTAGATAGTCAGACTGATAGTAAGGAAGAGTTAGGTATAGAAGAACGCACTCAGGTTACAGAAATCCAAGCTAATGGTAATCGTGAGGAGGACCAGATAAGGAAAGAGCAATATACTCAGACCAACGAAACCCCTACCAGAACTCCATTGTCTGAGGAGGGACAGATAGGCACTAGTCAAAACGCACAGGCAGAAGACAATCAAGAAGCTGCAAGGTCTGCACAGGACCAGACAGGATTAGTCCAAGGGATTCAGGACGAAGAAAAAATTCCAGGCCCAACACAGTCATATCCTGAATCAGGTCAGATTAGGATAGAAGGATTAATACAGGCGAAGGGTCAACTATATCAAGCCTTGAAGTAGGTGAGTTGGAGAGAAAACCTGAAGTTGACGAACATCAAGTTGTGCCACAACTTAAAGAAAATAAAAGAACACATGGAGAATCAGAAAGCACAGTGCCAGCAAAACGACTCAGAAAAGGCGATAAATGGCCTGGTTTTGTTAAAAGACTGAAATATCGCCTAGTGACAATAGATGAAGAACCTGAACAGGTGGACGAAGCAACTAGTCCAACTGAACAATCCACAAGTCCACGCCTGAAAAAGCTGAGCAACAAATTCAAAGGCCCTGAATAGACATACGTCATCATTGAAGATTTCGAGAAGCTGGAAATCAGTTATGAAAGTGATGAAGACTTGATTGTTGATCAAGATATTGAAGAAGTGAGACCAACTTGAGATAAATCACAGGTGTATTCTGTGTAAATTCTCAAAGAGGGGTTATGCCTCCTTAATCAAAAATGGCTGATAAAAGAGATACTGGAAACTCGAAAATAAGTTGTATAAAGACATGCTGTAGAATATGCATGTGTAGTGTATTGATAGTACTTGTACTATGGCTAGGACTGACAATAGCAATACCGTACTTATTGTATTTATTTATTTTTGTGTTTTATAGAGCGCAAACTTGACCCGTTAGGGTAACAGATCGCTTTACAGAGTCATAGAGTTGTACAAGAGGCATGGGATCACAAGAGTGTGCCATAAATTAGGGAGGGTGGTGGGGGGGTACTGAGTACAAGAGGGATGGAAGTATACAGTACAGTTAGTATTACAGTTGCTGAGGACCGGCCCCAGGGTTCTTGGTTAGCTGAAGGTCGACAGAGGAAGGCAATAGTCTCTGTGGGGGTTGGGGGAACGGGGTTTAGCCGAGGAATTTACCCATAAGTCATAATGAAGGCTGCTAAGCAAAATGACACTAGTATACACAGAAAGACTTAGAAGCACCAGATTAGATAGAATTACATCACATGAGAAATAGAAACGATACTAAAATAAATGTATTTGCTAGCCTATTAGTACAATATGTTGAGACTATGCAAATTAGTGATTGTTATGTCTGTATGAAACTACCTACTTCAGTAGCTGAAGGTGTTACCTACCACCATTTACCCCTGACCTATGGAATTTCATGTAGCATATTAACTAGTCTGTTTTATGGGGGGCGTGGCTATGCCGTGATCGGGATAGTCGCGCGGAGCTAGAGCTCTCCCGGCCACAGCACCCGAACAGCCGATTCCTGGCTCCATATGCGGCTTGCAACCCCGTAACAGCGGGGGGAACTTGCTGATCCAGCAAGGAAGACATAATATAATTCCTGAGGGCAGTGAAATGAACGCAGCCCGTCCCGCTCCCTGCCGGAGCGTCTGAGCAAAATGGCAGCGGCGAGGACCCAAGCGAGAGCGAAGCCCTTGGCGGTGTGAGGAGGCGGCCTGGGATTGCAGTGGGGGTGGTGTGGTAAGTGCGGCGCGTGCTGCGGTGTGTCCGGAGCCCGATTAGCGGCATATTAGGCATTCCGCGGTGTGGGGGGTCCGTTTGGCCTCCCTCGCAGTGTGCAACGTGAGCCCCGGGAGCCGCGAGTACGGTGTGCGGTGCGGGGGCAGCCTCGTGGTTCCTTCCACCTCGGGCTTTGCCATTTGGCACCAACTGTGTCATTGCTGCAGAACTCCCCCAGGCAGAGAAGACACGGAGCTCCGGCGCCAGTGCGCACGCTGCACCCCCCCCCCCTCCTCCTCCTCACATCATTACCTGGGACCGGCAATATCCTGGACGATGCAACAGCGACAGCAGCAGCTGATGCTCTTTAAGTATGCATCTTTCAATACTCCCAAGTCTAAAAGTGATGCCCTGATATGCTGACAAACAAAAGAGGCTGGAGCGCTGGATCTGAATAGTGTAGAAATAGGAAGCAAACCTATTGTGGATCTAGAACTTAAATATATGGGTCCGACTGCTTTAATATCTTCTACATCCTGACAGAGCTGGCGGCACGGGCACCTTCATCAACACGGCCCTGCTCGAGTATTCCCCTGCTTAGACTGTTTTGTGCCCCGCCTGACCACATCCATGCTGCCACTGAATGAGTGCTCCCTCTCTCTCTTGCATGGACTGGAGTCTGTGTTGGAGGCCTATATGTCAGGATCCTGGGCCTAGTTGAACATGCCACTTGTCTGAGACTGCGACTGAGTTGTCCTGTGCGCCACTTGTCCCGTGGGGGGCTCCCTGATGCGTCTTTGCAGCAGCTTCTCTCTCTTGCCACACTCACACCTCCTCCTCCTTAACACCTTCCGGGGCGGATGCAGCATGGGCCGCAAAGACCCAAAACAGTGAGTACTTCCATTTGAGAAAATTGTGAAACCGTCCCGAGCCCAACCTAACAGCATGGCAGAAGGTGGGTAACTCCTGTCAACCTCGACGGAAGACGCTGCTCATTTGACTCCATTGTTTCAGGAAATGAGGGCCGGGTTCAAGGCACTAGATGTCCGCTTTGACTCCCTGGACAAACATGTAGCAGACCTGGGCGCAAAGATCCAGGTGCATGATCGACGTCTGGATGTTGTTTAGTCCCGCACATCTGACCTGGAGGATGTCCTGGCACAATCCGTGAAAAGGGTAGACCGCATGGAACGAATCCTAAAGGAGGTTGCACTGAAAAATGAGGATTTGGAGGTGTGTAGCCATCATAATACCATAAGCCTGGTGGGCGTTCCGGATTCCATGGCTTCGGGGAGCATGGGTAACTTGGTTGAAATGATACTAACCTACCTGTTTGGGAAAGAGGCCTTCACCCCTGGATTCATGGTGGAACGCGTGCATAGGTCGCTTGGCCCCAGCCCCAACCCGGGCTGCCCACCCAGACCTAATATTGCGCAATAATGAACTTCAGAGACAGGGATACGGCCCTCCCACAGCGGCTCAGCTGTCAGTGTGGACTTATTCTCAAATTCTGGGCATGGCTGACTGATTGTCCCTTGATTCCTTCCACTATGCCGCTCTTTAAGAATTTGTTGCGAAAGCTGGGAGATACTATTTTGCATGTAATTTTGTTTGGGTTGCTGGGCAACTGGAGAGAATTCGCCCCCCGCATTGGTGTACACCTAGAGATTGTGTGGGTGAAGATATAATTTACCACAATTGTTTCATTTTCGTTATTTTTAGGACACTAACGGTACTTTTGAATGTGCCGGTAAAGTTGGCATTGCCTCTCCGGATGGGCGGAAAGGCTGGGTGGGGGATGGTGGGAGGGGTTTTGTTTCTATTGCTCTGCACTGAAGCTATGTTAAATTTGTTTGCTACCACGATAGACAGGTATGACTTTGGGTTGCTCTCTGCTCCTCAGATTCCCCTTCTAAGATGGCACAGTTAAGATACAATTCCGGCCCTTGGAGCATCACACTGGCTACATGGAATATCAGGGGCTTAAACAATACTCGCAAAAAACGTCAGGTTGTTCATTATTTACTTAGGCACGGGGTCGCTGTAGCCTTCCTTCAGGAAACCCACCTTCCTACCAGCGACCAGGCCCGGTTTGCATCCTCCTGGGGCCCCAATAGATTCTTTGCAAACTACAGTAACTATGCCAGGGGTACGGCTATCCTTATACATAAGCGGCTTCACTTTAAGTGTCACACTGTAACCTATGATGATGAAGGCAGATATGTAATAGTAGTGGGCACGCTTCCGAACCTTAAGATGGCGCTAGTATGTATTTATGGCCCTAACAACGACTCCCCCGATTTTTACTACACCTTATTCTCCAAATTGCTACAGTTAGGCTCTTTGCCCCTTATAATGGGGGGTGATTTCAACATTGCTTCAACCGATAGCACCTCCTCTGCTCCTGACCCCAAACCTTGAGCGCGTAGTGCTTTGAACTCCATAGGTGAACACTTTTCTCTCCTGGAAATAGGCCGCACTCGAGACCCTAGTCGCACTACCTACACCCATTATACCAGTTTCCATGACACGTGGACCAGGCTTGACTACTGGTTAGTTTCACCGGATATTGCCCGTTGGTTCCATAAGCTCCAAACCTTGCCTAGAACGTATTCTGACCACGCTGATGTCCCTGGGGGTCCCGCGTCCCGAGGGTTTTGAAAGGCAGTGGAGGTTCCCCAGCCGAGCCTTCGATGATGAGGTATTCAGACACGAACTCAGGGAGGCGAGTCAGGATTATTTTACACTTAATACTGGGTCAGTGGACATGGAGGAAATGCTGTGGGAGGGGTTTAAGGCCTCTATTTTTGCGTAGTGTGTATGTCTAAGTGCTATGGAGTGCTGCGCGATATACGTGTTACTCTTGCTCGGGTGGAGAGGGAGCTTGGTGACCTGGATGCTACGCAATTTGTATCAGCTGCGCGACTCACATCGGCAAAAGGGCGGCTCTGCTCCTGGAATACAGGGAGACTGCTGAGAAGGAAATCCTATATATGGGGAAGGGGACCGCCCTGGTAGTATATTAGCGCAAATGATACAGCCACCCTACACGAAAGCTTACATCCCAGAATTACAATCACTAGCAGGCCAACATATCACAGACCATTTGGACATTCAGAGGGAATTTCTCTCTTATTTTAAGACGCTCTACTCCACCAAGCTGGGACGCGATCACACTGACCAGGAAGCCTACCTGTCGGAGCGGGCGCTGGTCTACCTCGAGAAGTTCATGCAGGACTTTCTAGTGATACCCATCACATCAGACAGCATAGATGAAGCTATCACCTCCCTGAACTCATCTACCGCACCGGGACTGAATGAGTTTACAGGGGAATTTTATAAAGCCTACAGGGAACTACTGATCCCTCACCTCCTGGAAGTGTAGGCAGAACAGCTGGAGAAACAGGTCCTCCCACCCACTCTTCGTGAAGCGGTCATCATCTTACTCCCTAAACCCGGGAATGACCCCTTGTTGCGTGGCTCCTATTGTCCCTTGTCCCTCCTAAACCTGGATTATAAAATACTTGCTAAGACGTTAGCGCGCCGCCTCTCTCTCCTGATGGAATCCATTGTCTCTTCGGCCCAATCAGGATTTATACAACATCGATCAGAGGCATTCAACCTACGTACCTTATTTAATACCCTGCACAGAATAGACCCTGACATTCCCGCAGCAGCTATCCTGTTGGATACGGAAAAAGCCTTTGTTTCCTTGGAATGGCCATTTTTTCTGTCTGTAATGCAAAGAATGGGTATGCCACAAGGTTTCATTGCCACTACGACACTGTTGTATAGCCAACCTATTGCTAGGCTCCGGCTCAACTGCACTCTGTCGGCACCCTTCCCTCTGTCCCATGGCACTAGGCAGGGGTGCCCGTTATCCCCCTTGTTGTTCATATTGGCAATGGACCCACTGGTAAGACACCTACAGGAGAAACATTTACACAGAGGCTTACAATTCCGCACGGGCCCGCTATTGGTCTTGTTATATGCAGATGATACGATCCTTTATGTTCGCTACCCCCAGACCAACTTAGATCCACTTATAAGGGAAACTCTCCACTTTGGTACCTTCTCTGGGCTGGGGATCAATTGGCATAAATCTGTAATTTTTCCTCTCACAAAAGGCACTATCCGATGGGAACTGGAATTTCCACTGGAGTGGTGCTCGAACTCGGTGAAGTACCTGGGGGTGCACATCCACCTTGATACAGACCAAATTATCCGCTGCTACTATGGTGTGGCGATTTCCAAACTTGAGATGCAAATAGACGATTGGCTAAAGCTTCCCCTCTCCATAGCGGGGCGAGAAGCCCTCATTAAAATGATAGTTCTCCCGAAGTTCTTGTATTTATTTCATAACATCCCAATACCACTTACCAATAAATGTTTTAGCACCCTTCGCACCCAGTTGATTTGATTGGTCTGGGGCAACAAGACACTCAGGGTGCGGTGGCAGGTCATAACACTCTCATGTGCCAGGGAAGGGCACGGCGTGCCGGATCTGCAATTATATTATCTGGCAGCGCAGTGCAGCTTTGCACAAACATGGTATCACCTGAGGCCAAAATCGGATTTTGTCCTACTGGACACACTGGCGGAAGTTCTGCCCATCGGCATTCCGCCTGATCCTGGGGACATTCAACCGATCTACACAACCAGCTGGGCCTGGGCTAAGCTGAGCCATATTACAAATACCCGAACGGTTTACTCCTCTGACCTACCACTCCCTAACGCCAAATGGCTGCCCATCACTGGCGAAAAATTGGTCCAGATGACCTGCACAAAATTCAATATCGTCAAAATGGGTGACTTTTTCCCTGCTGGCCATATAATTTGACCCAGATGACGCGTCCTCTTTTTCGTACGCGACTTTCATGGACAAGTTTGTTCTGCGCTTCGGGTCCAGTTCCCAGATTACCCGTCTGAGCCTCCACCATTCTCTCCACTCACAATGGTGATAGGTAGTAGCAGGGGGGTCCATTTGATATCGCAACTCTACAGAGCATGTGCTGATTTAATCACATTGAATGATTGCAGGGTGTGCAGCGCTTGGGAAACAGATCTGGGCAACTCCTTATCCGACGAACAATGGGTAGCTTGCTGCACAATGACAAAAACAGTATCCCTAAATAGCAGGCACAAGTTGATCCACTTAAATTTACTGCACAGAACTCTGGCTAAAGCACACAAGATAGACCCCAATATATCTCATCACTGCCAGCGATGCCATTCATCTCAGGCTGACTTTGCCCATTTAGCCTGGACATGCCCATGCATACACACCTTTTCTGGGTGGATGTTCACTATACCTTTAGCAAGATTATACAGATACAGATGAACCCCCTGCCAGAGATAGCACTCCTGGGCTACGTCGTCCAACTCCCCCTGAAAGTTCATCGAATTGCTGCCATCGCTCTGCTTTTGGCCAAAAGGAAGGTGGCGATACACTGGGGTGGTAGGAGAGTTCCCACGAAACAGGGCTGGATCCAAAGTTTAACCTCCTGCTCTCTGAGAAGTGATCAATATGCCGACACAATCCATCCCACTCCCAGACCTAGAGACATCTGGGGCCCCTTTAAGGCCTTCCTTACAGCACAACAACAGGAGCCTCCAACACAACAGGAGCAGGGTATTGTCCCAACTGGAGTGGGCAGCATTGACACTAACGCAGTATTACTAATGCAATTGTATGGCGCACCCACCACCGATGGTTTTGGTCCATCTCTATTTTGAGAAAAGACAGTTGGGTGGAGGGGACCGATGTTTTTATGGGTAAGATAAGTGTATTATCACTCGAATAGGGCCTCTACAGTATTGTTTGTTGTTACTTCGCATTGTGCATTACCTGCTGTGCAACAAAGTTAATTGATCTCGAAATGCCTTATGACTGTAACCGAGCTGTCTATTATTTGGGTTCAGTGCATTGCTTTGTCTTACACAAAAATGCTAAATAAAGTTATTTAAAAAAAACTAGTCTGTTTTATAAAACCACAAGATTACAGTATTATTATTCTAACATAGATGTTATTTTCCTGAAATTCATATTCGTAGAAAAATGAATCCTGTCCTTAGTGCTAAAGATGCCCAATTCTTTGGTGAATTGTTCTTAACAATAAAAGAAATAGATATAGCTAATGCACACAAAGACAATCTAACAAGTAATTTACACGAAGAGAAAAAAGTATTTTTAAATTTAGTAGAGAAAAGGAGGCAGGATTTCCATTGAAAAGCTACTGAAATGAAACCCCAGATACCCAAATGGCTGAAAGGGAGGAATGTGGCAAACCTCATGCTGCTATGTCTTCGGACTTTGAAAAAAAGGGGAAAATCTGTCTCCTTAGAAAGAAAACTGAGTATAACAATGTATTTATCGGTTCCAGTGAATGTGAACACAATTTCCTCATAATTGGGGGTTGGGGACTAAAATGGGGAGCTGATCCAGTATTTCCTGGAATCTATTACATTTGTGGGAACAAAGCTTACTTTAAGCTGCCTGTTCAATGTTATGGGAGTTGCTATTACGGAATAGTATTCCCAAAGGTATACCATGTAAAAAGAATCACTGGAAGCAATGAACACAAAAATGAACTAACACAGTAAAAAAGCGATAGTTTTGCAGAAATTGTAGGTGATATATTTAGTGCATTGATACTTTCAGTGGGAGTGGTTCTGAATACACAAAGAATCTGCAAATTGTCTACAGTGGTTGGTCGCTTATCGACTGACACTGCTGGAGGATTCTTATTGATCAATACCGAATTGGTAACGATCAGATCAACGGTTTTACAAAATCGACTTGCTCTTGATATATTATTAGCAGAAGAGGGCAGATTCTGTAGAATGTTGAAAGCGCAGCATTGTTGCACTTACATACCTGATAAAAGTGTAGAAATTGGAATTTATGTAAGGAACATTACTCATTTGGAAGAAGAACTGAAACTACTGGAAGTTGATAGTGCCGGGAAGAGACTTACTGATGGTCTCTCCTCTATTGGTACTTGGATATCTAATGTAGGTAGAAGTATTGTAGGTAAAGTACTGATGCCAATAATAGGAATGTCACTAATAATATTGGTGATAATGATTTGGTGCCAATGCTGCAGAAATAGAAAAGGGTACACTGTGAATGAGAAAACGAAGAAAAGGAAAATAGATGAGATTCAAATGGAAGAGTTAAAGAGGGATATATACAAGAGAATTAAAGTTTCTCAGGAAATTGGTAAAAAGAAAACTCCCCAAGTAATTGAAGAAATTGAATTGGGAGAGTGTTAAGTTGGCATCTGGTTCCATAATTTGTGATGATATAAAATATCATCAAAGAGGGGAGTGATGGAGTAAGGTTTCATATATACCGAAACTTGCTTGTATTCAGCCCTCTCAAAATAACCTGTAATATCTTAACCAATATGTTTTAGTATCTAGGGGAAGCTTTCCTATGTGCTTTTACTAACATTAACTCGAGTGTATTAATGTGGATGCCGAAAACGCGGGAACTGTACTACGCATGCGTCTGCCACACTCACGTGGTGTGGCGTATCTCTGTTGAGGAGGAAATTCCTCGCTTCTGCGCACTAGTGCCAGAAATGGCAGCTTTAAATCTCACATGCTAACGCTTATGCTGCAGCTTGTACTAAGCTTGTTCGTTTTGCTTAACTATTAATGCAAAGGATAAAATAAAGTAATGGGGTTAGAGTAGAGTTAAGTGGTATACAGTGCATTCATTTATTTTGTATTCTAATATGTTTCTCTTTAACTATGCTAATAGCTTGTACTTTGGGCCTGAATACTGTCACATCCTCCATCTTGGACGATGCCGTGCACGCGCACACGCACTCTGACTCCGAAATTGCTGAAGCATTGACATTGAACAGGAGCCAGCACTCTTCTTACTTACCCACGATGTTCCTGGGAACCTGCTCATCTGACCTCTGAAGAGGAAGCTAAAGACTACATTGTATTTTAAATGTATACCAATATTGCTGGGTGGAATAAAAGTGTATGGGAAAATAAATTATGAGCGGTAACCGGAATCAACTGAAACCAATAATGAAATTACCTCATCTTAGTATGGTGTGATGACCTCTCCTCGTCTTTCCAACCAATCACTGAAGGGGAACATCTAGGGGTGGTACATTGCCCTCGAAATGGTATAACTAAGGTAGGTTTAGATAGAGAAATTGTCTGACTTGTCCGAGTAGCTGACCTGTCACTGACCCAACGACTGCTATAGGAGATCGAGAGCAGAGGTGCTGGCGGACACTCTGTCAGAAGAATAGAGGTGTTGGGGAAATTATTGATTACCCAGTCGGGGTACTAATTGGCTTTCCTGAGAGAGAGCGGCGTGATACTGGCGATGCACTTAGCTGAGGACACCTGTCCTGATTTACACCTGTCTTGTCCCGTGGGCACCTGATTAGTCGGGAGCCTGGTCCTGGTCTTGTTTATTTGGCCCAGCCCGTGGCCAGGATGGGTCATTACACCATTCTAGGTAAATATAATCTATGTGGTATGTCCATGTGCTATTTTCCTTTCTCACTCTTCCCAGGTACCAATGTCTAAAGGTGTTATTGTGATTTCTTACAAAATGTAAGTCCTACTAGTTATATTCTTGCTTGTAAAATTTATGGTCATGAGATTGTGGCCCTTTTCATTTGACTCAGAAAATCTATCATAGATAAAGGTTTTAAAACTTTCCCCGAGTCTGTGGTTATTATAAGAAAGTAAATGTGTTTAAATATTGCCTGTCTATTCTAACTCCCTTATTCGATCCCTAGGACTCATAGAAAAGGTGACAAGGATTGGTAAGTCATGGTTTACAGGTATAAGTCCTAAACGGACCTCTAGGCACTGATAGGGTGACTAAATTAGTAGTTAGTTATGCAGGACTGCTAGTTCAAAGTGTGAATGTTATATGGGCCCAGGTGAGTATGGAAAAATTGAGCTAGTAGGTCCCTGCGCGCTCTATCATTACCATTTTTAAGACATTACATCTCCCAACCATTGTGAGGTGAAAGCATTCCATTTTATCTAGTTGCTTCTTGACACTCGTGAGGATAGCATTCCAATTAATTGTAACTAATTTATCCAAGCAAACCCTGATTTTAATCCCCAAATAACTAACTTCATCAGTCACTCTGGGGTCTTGGACACCGGTCTAGTTAGTACATAATATTTGTGTTTTGGATGCATTCAGCTTATACCCAGAGGCCGTTCCAAATTTATATGCTGTTAGCTCTATCTCTGGGATTGCTGAAGCCGGGTCTAATGTTACCACAGCCAAATCGTCTGCATATGCTAATACTCGCAGCTGTTCCGATCCACATTCAACTGCTTTAATTCTCAGGTTGCCTTCTAACATGATAAAGAATGGATTTATATATAAAGCAAATAACAGTGGAGAGCACAGGCAGCCCTGCCTTGTGCCTTTTGTTATATACACCGGTGCCAACTCTAACCCTCTGATGCAGATTCGAGCTTTAGGGGTCTTGTATACAGCTTGAATTGCTTGAACAAAGCCAGGGCCAAACCTCATAGATCGCAATGTCCCCAGAGAATGCTCCACGACACACGATCGAACTTTCTCAGCTTCTAATAAAACTAGCCCTATGGTGGTGCCCTGTATGTTAGCCTTGTCCAGCAATGCTATTACCCTGTTGATGTGATTTTCCGTCCCCCTCGTGGGTATAATCCCATGTTGTCTCAGAGATACCAGTGGGGTGATAACATAAGCCAAACGAGTAGCTAGAATTTCTGTATATATCTTCTTGTCGGCATTTAGTAAAGAGATTGGCCGATATGACCCTGGGAGGTCTGGTGGTTTATCCTTCTTTCTGAAAACAATGATATTTGCTTCTTCCCATGATGGGGAACTGACCCCATCTGTGCTTGTTGCAAGGTGGTCAGTAATTCCTGAAAGAATGCTTTATATACTTCCAGAGGTAACTTGTCTGGACCCGCCGCTTTGCCATTATTAAGAATATTTATTGCCACTTCTAATTCTTCCATCGTGATAGGTTCATCTAAAGTATGCGCCTATTTGTCCCAATTTAACACACTCTATATCTTTGAAGAATGTATCCATATACTCTTCCACCTGATTATCCTCTGTATATAACGCTTTGTACTTAATAACAACGAGAGAGAGAGGGAAGGACACACCTGAACCCCCTGTAAAGCATTAAACAACAACAAAGGATCGACTAAAGTCAAACCAGGAGACGCCTGAGTCGACACAGCAAAACAGCTCGGGACAAAAAACAGTGTTTTTAAAAGAACCCTCACTCACCAACCTGGTCGGTGACATGCTTCAGCATAGGGTTCCACCAGGAGGGTCTAATGCCTCCCTGGTGTACTGCTATGCCTGTTGTTACAGCGGAGCGGAAAAAACAAAGTCGTTGTTTGTGTGAGAAAAAGTGAAGATTAAAAGACCACTGGCTCTAGCCTATCCACTACTTTATTCAAAGATGGCCAATCGTCATTAAAATAAAATGGACAGATGTAGACTGGATCTATAAAGTAACCAGTGTCACACGATTTGGGAGTGAGAGGTTGGTCAACATGTTTCTGCTTTTAGTTGCAAATTGCTAAGCATTCATCAGGACCTATTCGTAGTTCCTCTGCGGTATGCGCACCCTAAGGCGCACCCTAACCTGGGGAACAATGAGTGAGTTGATAAGAATACAAAATAGATTGATCGATTCAGATTTCAAAGTCAGAGGCAACCTTAAGGCTAATAAGAAGAACGTTATTACGAATTTTTTATGAGCCATTCAAATCAGAGTTCAGCACAACAAGGGGTGGGGGAAAAGCGGCCACACTTTCCTAGGCTTGAATCACATGTATGCAGTTTCAAATCCCTTCCATTGGATGGGAGTGTCAGGGAGGCGCTTGCTTCGTTGATTTTATTCACTTGGGAGCTTGACTCTCGAGTCTTATTCTGGCTCCACTGGTCTGAAGCTATGACTAATATTTACCAGAGCTGAAAGAAAAAAAGTGACTTGCATTCTCCCATCGTCTCCGTGGAAACACCACTAAAGAAAGACAATGAACCAGGGACATATTTGTGGAAATCTTGGGACCAACCAAGTTTATTGGATTATTTCCACTCTGTACAGTCATCGCTACTGACCCCAATACAAACAAGCACGAGTACCTCACGCTGAAACATTAAAAAAAAAAGATTGACGGGGAGAGAAGGCAGCAGGGGGAGGGGAGAGAGGAGGGGGCCTGGGTCTGTTTCCCTTGCGGGAGCGAGCAGGAACCATCTGTTAATTACAAACAGATGGTTTCAAAGCTCGATCCTGCAAGGGAATCGCCAAACGGGCATGCGTTGCCATTCAGAAAAAATGCAATGCGTGCACGTTTTTGCCTGAAAAATGGAATCGATTTCAAAAGGTCTCCTCCTATGCATCTCATGCTCACTGCATAGGTGAGACCTGAAAATTGCACATCTATATCTGAGGGAATTGCAAGAAACTGCGTTACTGATCGAGAAAGAGCAATGGGAAGCCAGGGGCTGCACACAGACAACAAACGACCTCACATATTGACACACACACGGGAAATCCAATCATTCCCCAGAGCTTAGTCAACATAATACTGGCCCAATGGCACCTACTAGAACACACAACAAAAGAAAACATGATAGTGAAAATTCCGACCAACTGGTTCATACCCAACATTACAGAGATAGTAACATTGTATCTAAACGGATGCACCATTTGCCAAGTGTATTCACCTAAAACGCACGCTCAAGGTCATATCATCATCAATCCCTAGATCAATTGGGCCCCTTAAGACACTACACATCCACTCCATCGATGTGTTGTGTTTACAGTGTTTCTTTTTCGTGATTTGTATGTGATTTCCTGCTCATTACAATCAAAAATCACACTTACAGTACAAAAAGTAACAAAAATATTATGGTAAGAGACAGTCTGTGGTCCCATTTCAATGGAAGTCATTTGCCAATTCGAAAATCATTTAAATGAGGAAGTCAGCAAGTACAACATTTACCAATGGTGCTCAAAAAAAGAATGTCAGATAATTGTGTCACTTCTGTAACATTCAAAACAGTGATCCTAAAGGCAAAGACCAATTCGCTTTTCTAATTCACATGTACTAATTGTAAAGCAATGGAACATTTTGTCAGATATTTTAACAATCTCACAGGATTTAGTGGGAAATATTCAAGGTTTGGGAGAGGATGTGGTCTAGCGGCTAGGTCGGTCGACCTCCAAGCTGGGGAACCAGGTTCGAGTCTCTGCAGGAATGCTCAACATCCTGTGATTCTGGGCAAAGCACGTAATCTTTCTGTGACTACAAATTATTGTGTTTGTCTGAAATGTGACTGGTGCTCATGTAAAGCACTCTGACACCTTCAGGTCTAGTTTGCGCTATATAAAACGCTCAATAGTAAAAAAAAGGTAACAGAGAAAGTTGAGTGCTTAGTACTACAAGCAGGTGCCCCATTTCTTGTAGGCCCTTATCCCACAGTGAAGATGAATACAGAATTGGCAGATTTAAGTTTGACTTCCATGCCAATATAAAGTACCTTTTGGGAGGTAGATAAGGTGAGTTGTTGAAATCCAATGTATATTTTTGGGCTTATTGGCGAACTCAATAAATATGATGACATCCTCTTGAATGAAATGTTAATCCATACACAATCAGTGACATAGTGGAGCCTACGGGATCATCAGAAGGTTCTCCGTTGGATAGAATTACCAAAAAGAAATCTGAATACAACTAAGTCAAAATGTATAGCAGCAAGATAATTTTATCAATTCCCATTGGAGAGTTTAGCAACTTTGCTAAAGAATTTATAGACCAGTTAGGGAATCTCAAGTGATTATACACCCACATTATAGAGAAAGAAGAAAAACCAAATTGTACATAACGTGTGGAAAAATCCCAATGGGTGATACCTAAGCTAGCAATGATAATAGAAAAAAAAGATTCAGGGTCTTAATAGAATTGATACTATCTTCTAAGAGATTAGCATCCATTGGCATAGCAGAAAAGGTACAAAAGGCACAGAAGTGTTTGATGTATATTGGGCACAAGATATGTATACTTTTACCACCAGAACTCCTGTAACTTACAGCTATTTTTCCACACTTATGAGGGTACGCAAATTGTACTTGGATTCAATTCTGATTTTGGTGCAGCTGACAGTCAGTTTTGAGTTGAGACCCTTATCACTCACTATTCTTTGGCCAGTGGTTTTAGATCACCAGTATTCTTGGCACAGTGGTTTGTAATGTAGGCTTTATATTTGACCAAGCAGTTACCTTAAGTCTACAAACTGAAGTGGTGCCCCTCATTCCACTACTCTCCTCAATGCCCTGCCGTACTCTATACTGATTTCGATATATCCTCTACCTCAACTCTCTTACCCATTTCAAACTTCATTCTACTACTATTTCCAATGCACTGCTCTATTTCTCACGTTATACCTCACTCAATATATAATTTACCTCCTGTCTCCTATTCCTCCCAAACCCCATACAACTACTATGAACCCAAAATAACCCTTTCTAAACTCATCCCTTCTCTACCCCTCCTTGCATCATCTCATACCTCTTTTACTATTCAGATCTTCAAAACAAGCATTTCTAAACACTTCACTCTGACTTTTGCCCCTCCACCTCCCCCTTACTCATCCCAACCCCCCTCCTACTGCTATGAACTCCAAAAACCTCAAAACCTTCTTGACCCTTCCTTCTTCTATTCCTCCACTATTACTTTTACAATCAATATAACAGACTAACAGGTCCACCCCTCAAATCAAAGTAATTTCATATTTCCCTACACTAATTCACCACTAATCATTTTTAGGTTACAGAGTAGCCTGCTACTCGCCGAAAGTGTTACAACACCTCATCAGATGAGCAAGTGCTATTTAAATGCAAACCCTTCCCTCTTCATTCCCTCCAATATCCTTTTGAATCCAAATAACAGACTTACATGTCCACCGCTCATATTAATTTCATATTTGCCTAGACTAATTCATCACTAATCCTTTTCTGGTTCCAGAGTAACGTGCTACTTCCTGAAAAGCGCTTCAACATCTCATCAGGGGTAGAAAGCGCTATATACGTGCAAACCTTTCCTTCTACTATCCCTCCACTATTATTCCCAATCCAAATAAGGGACTAACATATCCACTGCTCAAATTAATTTCATATTTCACTATTAATCCCCTTTGGGCTCCAGAGAAGTATGCTACTCTCCGAAAAAGTGATTTGATGCCTCGCCAGGGGTAGTAAGCGCTACATTCTGTAAAGCCATGAGTGCCGAGATATCCTTCAGGGGGTGATCATGCTCTATATAAGCCCATAAACTAAACTAAATAAATGCAATTACAATACAATATAATACGATAAATTTAAGCTTGGGTTGTTTTCCTCAAACTTAAGAATGTGTATTGCCATGGTTCTGTTACTATGTGATCTCTTAAACGCGGGAGTTCCATATGCGTCAGTTGTTCACTGATTAGTGTGGGCACACCATGCATGGATGGTCTTGTTCAATAAACCATAGCTGCTAGTATATTCTGAGGGTTATTACTTTACAAACTTGGTGATGAGCTACAGGCCAAGGACAAGAGAAAAAGAAGAGCAACCCATGTGATGCAAGAAGAATCCACAGTGTGCAACCAACTCACCCAGAGTTAAACTGCCAAGAGGAACCCGACCATGGTAATTGCTATAGTATTTAAGATAGTATTTAAGGTGGGTGCAAGCTAAATGGCCTTTAGTCTGTGCATGTGTAAGAGGTTACTTAACTCTGCTCATGAAATAACAATTGAAATTCTGATGTTCTCTACCAGCAGCAGATCATGACCTCAGTACATGAAGCCCCACCATGCACCTTAACAATCACAATGTGCGAGGCATTTGAGAACAACTGCATTGTATAAGCTATTCTACCACAAAGCCAGAAGCAGCAGAATATGACTTCCGCATCTGAAGGGATTACACACTAAGGCAGCTTGACTCCAACACTGATTCTTCTTAAAGCTGTTTTACCTTGATCATCCTCATCAAGTAGCCTTCATGAGCAACAGTCTTCCTGGATCTACCAGTTTCTACAAGCTCAGCCTTTTCCTGTCTACAACTGAAATAGAGAAATGAATTCAATATCTGTACATTGTACTAGCAATAAGGGGAAAACGCATACGGGCACAGAAGTAGGACCTCTAAGGCCTTTTTTGTCGAGGGGGATTAGGTGCAAGATGTGGATAAATTTTGCTATCTTGGTATTACTTTCTCTAAGGACCGACAGTGGACTAATGAACTTATGAATATCAGCAATAAAATAGCTAAAAATGCATATGGTATTTTTAGATTTGCTGCAAAAGTTGGGGACAGACGAACAAAGGATATGCTCCATATCTATCAATCCAGATGTGTTAGCATTGCAACGTATGGAGCTGGATTATGGGGCTATACTTGTAATCATAAATTACAGGTGGAGGAAAATTCCTTCCTAAAAAGCTTTTATGTTTGCCAACATCTGCCCCTACGGAGCTGATTCACTGGAAATTGGATATTAACTATCTAGCTGATGTCTTATACTTGAGGCCACTTATGATTTGGCGTTCAATTTGGCAACGGGATGAGAAGCTGTTAAATAGATCAGTTATCGAGGATTGTTTATCTTTGGATAAATATCGCAATATTCCTTGTTTAAGATATGTGGCTGATTGTTTCCTAGAAATTTTTAACTTAAATGTATTAACTGACCCGGGTGCCACTTCCTTGATCCCAAAAGCCGAGCTGAAAGTAACTTTTATAGCACATCAGGCCGGGAAACGGGGGTCAGTAAATGGTTCTCTGTCCACAGTCCAGTTCTTTAGCAAATACAAAATCAATGAAGGTTTTCCCAGATACTTATGTTTGGTGACAAGACCATCCCATAAGTTTGTGCTGACAAGACTGAGTTTTGGAGTAGCACATCACTTAGTGGCCCAGCCAAATATTAAGAAACAATTTTCTACTCTGAGATACTTGCACAAGAATATCTTAACTTTTTGCAAGACCAACGGAAAACAAGGCACAAGGAAAATGTTGAGAATAACGATCACGCAGTAGCTCTTAGGGATATTCCCCAAAAGAAACGAAGATAAATATAATGTGGAAAATAGAGACTGTGTAAAGTAATTTTTGGGGATGAAAAGCTACATATGAGGACTTATTTAAAATAATAGAGGAAATTGTTTGGTCAAGGTCTATGAAAAATGTATTTCTTTTTCACTCCTCTTTATCGGATGGTTTTCTTGTGTTGTAGCTTTTTCTGCTTCAATAAGTAAAGATTGGTATTAACACAAGAAGGATTGGGGTAGAGGTTGAGCACAAATAGGGGTGGTATTTGCTGGACATACACTGAGCACAGTAAGTTGAAGGGAAAGTTAGGGGGGTTGACGGGATTGGCATCCAGGAGGCAAAAGTCGGCCAGACATAGGTCCGTTGGACCTATTTGCCTGTAGGGGGGGTGGGACTCTGAGGGTGGGCAGTCTGGGGTGGGGTTGGGGATGGGTAGGGAAATGGACAGGGCACAAAGGTATAAGATACTTAAGAGGATTTGACAAAAGTAATTTGTATCAACTGTATGATATGTGTAGTGACACTGAAGATGTGGAAGACAACATTGAAATTAACAGGGAAGTCTATTTATTCAGTGTGCTAGACCTAGTATTGTATATCGTTTCTAGAACATTAAATAAAAGCAAGCAGATAGGGTGTGAAGAGAATTGGCTGGGAAAAAAAAATAAAATGAAAAATGTCTATTAGATTAGTGACATGGAATGTATGCGGCCTAAATGATGTAACGAAAAGGCAGAAGATAGGAATACGGCTACGGCAAATGAATGTAGATTTTGTGTTTCTTCAGGAGACACATGTAATGAGTACCCAGGAGATCTATTTTAATCAGCTGGGGTTTCAATTAATAGTTGCTTCTAAACAAGGAGTAAAACAGAGAGGGGTAGCGATTCTATCGAGGGATAAAAATGTAGTAACAAGGAGAAAGTTAAGAGATAATTGGGGGAGATGGGCGATGGTAGAGGTACTATTAGGGGGAGTGTGGACAACATTAGTTGCAGCATATGGTTCTATACAGGACGATCCAGAAATTTTGCAATTTTTGGATTCTGAGTTGGCAGACTGGGCCCCTCGAGTTATTATAGGTGGAGACTTAAATATTGACGGAGCGGAGGGTCTAGGATCAGGCTCAATAAGACAGTATAAGGGTAGGAAAAAAAAGGTTTACAAGGCCCTTACTGATCTTCTAGAAAATAATACACTGCGAGATGTCTGGGGGTCAATTAGATCGAAACAACTCGGTTATACATATTATTCAGCACCGCATCAGATATGCGTTAGGTTGGATTACTTCCTGGTTTCCAATGATTTAATTAGTATAGTGGAAATTGATAGACTTCCTCGGATACTTAGTGACCACAATCCCCTAATCCTAACGATAAAGCAGAGTGGGAAAACAACAACAAGAAGGGAGTGGACATTCGAAAGGGGATTGCTTTTAGATGATGATTATATAAAACATATGTTTAAATGGATTACTGAATTCTTTGAATATAATAGAGGAACTGCCGCAGTTGGCATAGTATGGGATGCCTTTAAGGCAGGAGCACGCGGTGAAACGTGTAGTTATAGTGCCTTCAAGAGGAAAACAGAAAGATTGCGATATAAGGAGAGAGAGGGAAAAGTACTGGAGGCAGAAGAACAACTTAATAACTGTGTAAAAAGGGGAGAGCCGACTGAACAATTCGTAATAGAATTACTGAAGGTGAAAAGTGAAGCAGAGGAAGAACTTGCTAATAGAGCCGCAAAGCAATATACAATCAGAAGGGAGAGATGTTACGAGTTCAGTGAGAAAATAGGGCGAGTCCTTGCTATACGAACCAGACAGATAGCGGCGGCAGGGATGATTAAGGAAATAAAGGATGAAAAGGGACAACTACACTCAGATCCAGAAGAAATTCGGGAGGTCTTTAGGAAGTTTTACCAATCTTTATATGATGAGAAAGATCCCAGTAGTATCGATAGAATAAATGAATATCTCCAGAACATCGAGGTAAAAACTATATCCCCTGAAGATGCAGAGGAATTAGAGACCGTGCTGGACGAAACTGAGATTAAAGAAGCAATGACTGCTCTACCCTCGGGGAAGGCTGCTGGACCTGATCAGCTACCGATTGAGTTTTATAAAACTTTCTGGGGATGTTTAGGTAATAATTTAACTCAAATATTTCAAGCTGCACAAAGTGGGGTATCCATTCCCAAATCCTGGAGCGGGGCAGATATAGTATTAATTTTTAAAAAAGAAAAGCCTCCGAGTGAACCAGGTTCGTACCGCCCAATAACATTGATGAATAATGACACCAAAATTTATTCGAAGGCACTGGCTGCAAGATTTGCAAGAATTATAAGTAACCTGGTTAGTGATAACCAACATGGTTTTATTCCTGGTAGAGGGACAACTCACCATTTCAGAAAAGTTATAACTTTATTTGATGTGGCGGAGGTAGCAGGAGACCCGATGGCAGTTATGCTTTTGGATGCGGAAAAAGCATTCGATCGGGTCTCCTGGCAGTATTTGTGGCAGACCCTAGTTAGAATTGGGATTAGAGGAGGGTATTTGAAAGCAATTCAGACTCTATATATGGACCCAGGTGCAGCATTAAGGATAAACGGGGGTATAACTGGTCAATTTAAAATCAAGAGAGGAACTCGCCAGGGATGTCCTTTCTCTCCCCTGCTATTTGCCATCTATAAGGATCCCTTAATACGGAAGATAGAATCAGCACCAGAGATCACTCCAGTCAGTACAGCTCTTGGGCCATGCAAGATATTAGCCTATGCTGATGACGTTGCGGTGATAACACCCTGCCCTACGGAAGCAACTACGTTTGTAGAGGCTGAGGCCTTAAGATTTGGACAAGTCTCAGGGTACTCATTGAACACGTCTAAAACTCAGATTATCAAAAACTCTTTTACACCTTGTGAAGATAGAAGAGTAGTGCCGGCAGGGAAATACCTCGGAATTAATATTATGTCTAATTTAGATAGTTTGGTGGATAATAATATTGCCCCAGTAATCGAAAAAGCAAGAAAAGATCTGGATCGTTATGAGAACTTACATTTATCATTAGTTGGGCGAGTTAATATTATTAAAATGCTGATCTTACCCAAACTGCTGTATCTTTTTAGGGCAATTCCTCTTCTAATTGAAAATAAGTGGTTTAAAACTTGCGAAAGTATGGTAAATTGGTTTATTTGGGCTAGAGGTAAAACCCGGAGGGCATTGAGGTATATGTCCCTTCCCAGGGACAAAAGGGGGTGGTCATTGCCGGATCTAAAGGTATATTATTGGGCTGCAGCAATACAAGGAATGGTTGGATTAATTGGGGGGCTGAGATGGATGGATGGGATAAGACAGGCTCGCTGGCTATATATGGTTTAGCTCTGGGTACAAATGCCGAAAATATTTTTTTAAGATTTACTGATGGAAGTTACTTTAAAAGAACACGTTTCAAGATAATTATGGCGGCCTACAACATATGGAAAGGATTTTACAAAAAAGTTGGAATAGGGAAATATAGTGTATATACTAGATTCAAAAATAATCCCTCATTACCTAGGGCTGTGTTTTCAGGAATGGTATATGAAGAATGGGAGAATCGAGGTATAAGAATGATTGGTGATATGTGGGATGATAATGGTATCTTACAATTTATAGATCTGAAAAATAAGTATATGTTAAACACAAATCATTTCTTTAAATACCTTCAAATAAGGAGCTGTATATTAAATAAAAAAGGGGGAGCTCTAGGCTTTGGGAGGAGTATAATGATGGATCTCATACAAAAAGGTAATGATTGTACCATAAAAAGATTTTATTTAGAAATGACAAAGTTAAAAAAGGATGATCTTGACAAATGGATAGTTAAATGGTCCTCAGATTTAGATATAGCTAGAGAAAGAGATATATTCTCTGAATCACTTGAGATGGGATGTAAATTACTATGCTCAGCGTCTCTTCAGGCCCAGCACTACAAGAGTTTGTATCACTTGTATTATACACCATGGAAAATTGCTCAATGGGGGGCTGTATCGGGCATCTCGTGTTTTAGATGTGGCAGTATGGAGGCCAATTTGTTACATATTTTCTCTACTTGTCCACATTTAGATAAGATAAAACAAGATATCGGGAATTTTTTCAGGAATGCCTTAGACACAACAATAGAGTTGGACTCAGCAACTATTTTGTTGGGAATCTCCCCCAACGGACAAATTAATTGTAAATATTTCCTGTTTGTAGCAATGTCGATTTTTAGACTGCTTGTGGCCTCAACTTGGTTAGATCCAAATCCTCCCACGTATCATCAATGGCTTGGAAAAACTTTGTCAATACAAAAATTGGAAACAGCTATTTACTCTAGGAAAGGGAGAAAGGGTAAAAAGCTGGGTATACAAATCTGGGGTCCTTTGATTCAATGGAAGGCTGGAACTGAATAAGGTATTTTGAGGAATATATGTATTATGGAAAGTTAACATATATTATTTGTATCTGTATATATTATGATAGGATCTGTATGTAGTATGTATATTGTAATATTTCTTTTTCCCTTTTTCTCTTGAATATGTGGTTGAGTATGTGGCTGCCTTATGAAACTTATTGTGCCTTGTCCATGTAATGGGGAAGGGGGGGGGGAAATAAAATGTGGGGAAAAAATTTATCAATAAAAATATTTTTTTTAAAAAGAAACATCCAACAGGGCCGTGTCAATGTGATGGCATCACCAAACAAAGCACCTTGCACTTTTTACTGATCTGTAAAATTGTATATGAATTTTAGTATAGCTTAACTGAAGCCCTTGTTTTTAAAATATGGTGTTTGTACAGTGAACCAGGCAATGAGTTTGTTATTTAATCTGGAAACTGCCGATATTTGTTTTTTTACTGCTACCTTTTTAAATCAGTCTATTAGGGCACGTAAGAGTATGGTATTTTAAGATTCATGTTTTAACCCTTGATTGTAATCATGTTTTATCTGTTTTTATTTGTTGTTGTGCATTTATGGTCATCTTGTATGTACCGAATAAAGCTTCATGAATTTAATTGAATTGACTTTCGCATCTGAAGGGAGTACACACTACGGCAGCTTGACTCCAACACTGATTCTTCTTAAAGCTGTTTTACCTTGATCATCCTCATCAAGTAGCCTTCATGAGCAACAGTCTTCCTGGATCTACCAGTTTCTACAAGCTCAGCCTTTTCCTGTGCTACAACTGAAATAGAGAAATGAATTCAATATCTGTACATTGTACTAGCAATAGAAACAGGACTATGCTGTTTGTCATAATGCAACAGAATCTTATTAAACTTGAACGAAGACAAACATTTGTTAATAACATTTTTCCAACATGACATTTTCAGCTATATTACCTCCATGACTATTTTTATACAAACACAAAATCCCCCTGTTGATTGGAAGGAATGGAAAGATATGTTTTAGAACTATTTAGAGGGATTATATGGACAAGACTTTTGTCTACTAAGAAAGGAAGCCATACTTATAAGCACAGGGTCAATGTGTTTTTTCAGGTACCTACCTTCAACATGCGATCAGGATAGTCAACAGATTATCAACAACGACAAGGAAACAAAATAACGTTTGAGAATAGATTTGCAAAGGGTAATTACATAGTAATGACCTGGTTTCAATTTACACACAGGAACAAAGAGTAGGTGAAAGACAAGACAAGTTTATTTCTAGGTTACTAGAATTGTCTGTTAAGTGCTGATCCAGCGCCCCTTCAGAAAATCTGTCTCAACAACACTACCCAACACCATGATACCCACCATTAATCATAAACTTTCGCAAGGCCCATAAGTAACCGAGACAAATATTGGGCAACTGAATCATGGGACCTAATTAATCGGAACTATTCACAAACTATTTACACATTATATACAACTGCAGTTTGTAATCATCATAATCATGAAAATATAGCGGAACATCTAATTAAGTCACTTGGTAAATGGATCAACTGATGGTAACTAGACTACGAATAAACAAGACCAGCTTGTCATTTCAAATCAAATTTATTAATTTTATTATCAAACAAAGAGCATTGGTATCTCGTGTTTTTGAAGCCACCAGAACATCATCAATATACTGCACCAATGTTGATCTACCAGGTAAATCTAGATCTTCCAAAGATTTCTTTAACAACTGATTAAAAATAGATGGACTCTCAGTATACCCTTGAGGGATACGACACCATGCTAAGATGCGATCTTGGAACCTGAACGCAAAAATTTGTTGGCTCTCTGGATACAGTGGAACTGTAAAAAAAAGCATAACATAGGTCTATGACCGTGTACCATTCTGCATCATGCGGAATCTGATATAGAATTACGGCTGGGTTTGGTACAATTGGACAACATGGAACAACTATCTGGTTAACCTTTCTCAGGTCCTGAACAATCCTATAAGTTCCGTTTGGCTATTTGATCCCCATAATCGGTGAATTACATGAGCTGCTCTCAATTTCCTTTAAAACACCTTGTTTTATAAATTTCTCAATCACAGGAATGACACCCTCAATAGTTTCAGCCTTCATTTTATACTGATGAATGTTTGGGAAATCTACTCCTTGTTTTACAGTAATTTTTACTGGGTCCACATGTTTCATTAAACCCATTTCAACTCTAGTTAAATCCCAAATTTTTGCATTAACTGTCTCTTTCAGTTCTGCAGGTAAATTATTTTTATCAAAAACAGGAAATAGTTTATTTTCTTCTTCAACCATTAGCATTGTTAGCTTGTACAGACCATCTTCTTCCAAAGTTTGGAGCTCAATACCATCCGGTGAGCAATATATTTTGCAATTCATTTTACATAAAATGTCCCTCCCTAATAGGTTTACAGGACTGCTGTTACAGACTACAAATCTGTGTTTATCTTTAAATTTTCAAATTTTGACTTTAACTGGATTAGTTAAATCTGTTTTAATCTGTTGATTTGCTACGCCAACTACTTGGATGGTCTCACCAGAGAGAGGAAGGTTTTCTATTTCCACTGATCTAACAGTAGAACGGGTAGCACCTGCATCCACTAGAAAAGTGATTTCTACATCATTCACTTTACCATTTACAAATGGACCAGCCTGATCTACCGCAAGAGTGGCTCCAAGCACACACTCTTCCTCCTCTCTCAGGCACCGTCATGAGTAATCCTCTGAATCACTTCCTTCATTTTCTTTTAACCAAAATTGTTAAGAAACATTTGACAGGACTGTATCTCTGCCCATTCACACAGTTTGGAAGTGGCGGTTGTGGAATTTGGCTCTGCTGATTCACTAACTGTCGCTGTAGCTGTTGCTGCTGACTTATTTCATTTAACTGTCGCTGTAACTGTTGCTGCTGATTTATCTCACTCTGCATCTGTGGATTTAATGGTGTATTTTTTAAATTCCTTGGCGGATTCTTACATTCACGCTTCCAGTGTCCAATTTCGCCGCAATTAAAACATGGGAGCTTCTGCTTGAGCTCTTCCATATTCACATTAAATTTTGGTTTATTGAAACTTCCTTTAAATTTGCCTTGATTCTGATGAACATTTCTATTTTCTAAGGTCGCTATTTGCTGTTCAGCTACCTTCACCTGTGCCCACATTGCTTTTTCCTTAAGCTTCTTTTGCTTGGCATCTATCTCGTCACTGCAGTATTTTGCTTTCTCAGAATGTCGTCAACTGGGAGTGATTGCCAGCCGACAATTCCATTTTTTAATCATTTCACCAATTTCAGGTCTCAAGCGATAAACAAACCTGTATATGAAGTGCCTCATGTCTTTCTCACTTAATTTCTCGTAGCCACTGTATTGTTTAAATACCAGCAGTAATCTTTCATATAATGAATGTACTGACTCTTTTGGTTCTTGATCTGTTCTGTCAATTTTAACCCAATCTACTTCTTTTGGGGCAATTTTGTTTTTCAACCACACAAATACTTTGTCATATAAGCAAATACCCTCCCGAGCACTCAAAATAATCAGCAAAATATTGCAAAGTTTCAAATTTACTCTACTATTCTTTTAACACTCGGCCAACTGGTGAGTGGTAATGACTATAGAAGGATCCTCTTTATTTATGTTATTATTTATTTGGGTTGCAGCCCTGAGGAAGTCATTCTGTGATCAAATAATCACGACGAAACACGTGTTGGCTGCATCACTGTGAAGATTCATGCTGATTATTGGATTGATTTGTACTACAAGGAAATAAATATCTGGAATATAATCCTGGAATTTGATTTTGGACTTGAACTTGGAAGTGTGCGCTAATCAAGACTTTGGAACTTTGAAACTTTGCAATATTTTGCTGATTATTTTGAGTGCTCGGGAGGGTATTTGCTTGTTTGAGGTTTTACTTAGGTAGAACTGTTTGTGGATGTAGGTAACCACTTCCTCTTCCCAGAGCACCACTCTACAGACCCTGGATTTGCTGAGCGCCCTTATTTCTGTGGTTACCCATCGCAATTTCTACTTTGTTATATAAATCCATGACATCTGCTGAAGGAGCACTTGTTATTTTGTCTCGAGCTGGTTCTTATTTGGGCCAACTTACAGAAATTTTACATTCTGTCCAAAGATCTGATGGGACAACAATGTCAAAGAATCCATCAAGATCAATCCACAGAACTTTTGAAACTTTAATTAATCTGTCTACCTGGCTATACCATTCGACTGGCTTTTCTCTCAGCCGAGGAAAATCATTTGTAAACAGTAGAATGTCCGGTCTTGTCCAAGGGACATGGACGTACCCTCCACCAGCTATTTCTCTCATTGGAAACTCAGTAACTATTTCTCCCTTTTCTCTTTTGTCTTCCTCTCTTTTCTTTGTCCATTCCACTCTCCATTTACTTAATTCACCTAATCTTTTCAGAAACACAATTAATTCTTTTACATGAGTTATCCTTCCTGTGGTGTTCAATGTCCTTTTCAGAAAAATCCACTCTGTAATGTTTTTGCAATTGTTTCTGTCTACTCAAATCTATTTCTAATTCAGCAGCCATTTCCTCTAATTGATCATACTTGTTTTTTGTTTTCCATTGTATGCTTTTGCAAATAAACAATAATTCATCATCCTGATATAGCTTGAAATTGTCAGATCCAATTGTGCCAATAATTACTTCTTCCAAATCTGCTTTCAATTTTGCAACATCAAGTAATTTAAATTCAGGGGTCTGTAGGGTCTGTGGAGTCTGTGTTAAATCTATTTTATTCATGCTCTTTTCTGGAGATCCAGAATCAGATCCTGCAACAGATGGTGTCTGATCATTTGACAAACTTCGATTTAAAGTTAAATCTGGCATTGTTTTTTCTCGATGTATTTCTGATAAATCTGAATAAAAATTTTCAGCCACTTTCTGAATTTCCGCATTTAATGGAACAGTCAGAGCTGAGTGTCTATTTTCTCTTTGGTCAAAAACCGGTACAACAGGACCAATTGTTACTGGTACTGTTACTGCTTCCATCCCTTTAGTTAATTGTTGTATTAATTCCTCTTTTGCTCTTAAATATTCTGAAATTTCTGGTATCTATTCAGGGTAAAGGCATATTAGACTGATATTTCAAAACAGATCAGCTTGCAAAGAATTAAAGCAGTAAAAGGCTCATCCCCTAATTTCTATTTCCCTGACTAATCTCATTTAAACCTAAAAGAAAAGGTCATTAAATCAGCTAACCTTACGTGTGTCAAAAGTCCGACAGCACTTCCCGCCCTTCAGGAATCAGGTACGAGCCAGCAGACCTCCTCTCATGAGGTCAGGTTTTATACCTTTTCTCTATCTAAAACTTACTAATTCTGCATTCCTTCAACAAAATCCATGCTTCTAATTGGCTGTTTCACGTCAGTCCACTGTTAGGTCATTCATTTCTGACCAAGTCCGGGGCACATCATAAGCCCTTATTGTTCTTAGATTTACGATCCTTCTAGCTTCCTCAAAAGAGCAACATTCTGTGAATGCAAAGTTCACTTCCTACTCTTGGCAGGCTTTCCAGGCTTTTTGTCCTTGGTCCTTTCAACAAGAACACATTCGTCTTGACCATAACGCTTCTGATTTATTCTTTGTTTAATCTGCAAAAGAGAATTCCTCTTCCTGCACGTGAGTGAAGGCTTCACTCTGGTCAAGTTTCATATTTTCTTTCAGCACTGCCAGCCATTTTCTTTTGGGCCCGTTTGAGAACTAATATTCAAACAAACACAAAACTTTAATTAATTCGATTAATGAAAATTATTCTGTGACCCACCCCCTTTGCTAAAGTTAACCCATTAGTTTATGTTATCTAGCTTTAAGCACATATAAGCAGCGTTTTTATTTACCATTTTCTTTTTAGGCCAACAGGATTCTCCACGAGCCTTTGCCACATATAAGACACGACATAGACAAAAGCACATTTAAAATAGGCACATGCCATTAATTAAACAGCCACAATTAATGTTGATGAAATCAATAGACAAGGTTAGTTCAAGATTTTTCAACGTACTTGCAAATGCAACATAGAGCATATAAAGTAGTCCCGTGTGTCATGAATGTATTTTAATCTAGGTTAATTAGTACATTTTCGTGCATAAACTCATTAATACGATTATTTATTATGGAAGTTTAACTTCGCGAGTCAAAATATAATTCATTTCTGAACCTCGCTTCATCAGTGCGAATTTGTACAATGACTGAGTTGATTTGCGATCAATTAATAGTTCAATGAAGAAGTAAAAGGATGCAAGAGACTTTGGGCAACGAAAAATCAGTAGCTCAAAGATGCAATAGAAATAGCTACGGTATGGAAGAGCCTGACTGCCGCCTGAAAGAAATAGAAAAAGCGATAGCAAAAGTAGCAGTGAGTTTTCTACTGTAGATTGGAAAGATAATGAAGTGCTTAACACAGACAAAGGGTATAACAAATCTGTCAAGAGTACAACCCCATATAAACAAGTTAGTAAGATATGTGTTAAGTAGGAAACAACATTTACTACACGGTTTTTACACCACAATACAATCACAACGAGGTTGTTACAACAACCGGGTTGTGACCACGCAGTGCCACACTGACTTGCGCTAGATGGCGCACACACTGGAGTTGGAATAGTAAATCATACTATTCCTAAGTCCAGCACGCCATCTAGTGCAAGTTGTTGTAACGACTTGCGTTGTAATGGCACTGCGTGTTGTATAGCGGTGTAAAAACTGCATTGTAAATGTATATATTCGTGTTAAGAATGAAAGAAAGCAGCTTCTATAATTAGGATTCAAATAATTGTTTTGCTTTGGTTAGAGAGTACAGAAAGTGTTGATGTAAATGTAATTTTGCGCAGGTGTACAAAACTAAAAGTAAATTCAGAATAGCCACATGGGCAACTTCTTCCCAAAGACAGTAACCCAGCTAGCCATCAAGGGAAACAAATCAGCGTAATTGAGCATATGAAAACAAAGTTAGAATTATAGGACAGTCAGGTAGAAGGAAAGGTGTAAATAATGGTAAGTGTCTTAGAGTGATCTTAAAATGGGAAACTGATATGATCTGCATATATTTAGTAATCCTACGACTCCCAAACAAGTTATAGTAGTTGAAGGTTGTAGAAGGGGTAGAAAAAGTTTTACAGGAAAGTTGGGGGACCTTAAGCAATATGTGCATACGGTTTTTGTCAAACCTGATCCAGTTACCATTCTGCACAAAGTATGAAGGGTGCCAATTTTAGCCAGAATGAAGATACAGAAAATTATTAAAGTTATGGTTCAGGAAGGGATTATTAAACCAATAGAAACTTTCAACTAGATTTCTCTAGTTGTCATCACAGGAAAATCAGATGGAAGTTTGAGGTTCTACATCAACCTACGCAGTGTCAGTCAGATTATTTTGTGGTTGATAATTACCCTTTACGAATATGAATGAATTAGTTTTGTTACTAAAAGGGGGTAACATTTTCAACAAGTTTCACCTCAAAAGTGTGTACCACCAGATTAAATGATGCAAATGCTCAAAACCACTTACAGCCTTTATAACAATGGATGGCAGCATCCAGTTAATCAGGATGCCATTTGGAATGTCATCAGCGGCAAGTGTGTTCCAAGGAATGATGAGGGAAGTGTTCAAGGGTATAAATATGGTGATCTGTTTTCAGGACAACATCCTGGTATTTGGTGAAACTATAGGGAGCCACAACACTGTTCGCAAGTGAAATTTCGGAATGTTAGCCTAATACATACGAGAGAAAGGTTTAGATTTTTTGTCAAAGAAGGTGAGCATCTTGCACACAGACTGGAGTAAAGCCAAAAATAGACATGTTGGAAGCAATCAAATGTGCTCCTGCTTCTCATGATAAGGATCAGTTGGGGATCATTTTTAGGTCTTATAGAATATCATTAGATAAGATTGTGGATTTGAAGAAATTATTAGGAAAAGCTGTAGTTTTATTTGGGAAGATAGTCAGCAAGAGTGTTTTTGAGAATATAAATAAATAAATTTCTACAGCAAATGTTTTGGTTCCCATTTTTTACAAAACTCAAAAAAATACTTGCTGTAGATGTGAGTGCCATAGGAATAGGTGCAGTATTATCTCCGCAATGGTGAGAAAACTACCTTGTGCTTCTTCCTCATTAACTTGAACTGAAAGGACTAACTCTGTTGTGATTGAGAGAGGGGCATTAGCCACAGCTTGCAGTGCATAGTATTTTAGAACTTACATTTGTGGTCTTCAAATAATACAATGCAGAGACTTAAAGTCTTTAGTAAAACTACATCTACATGGGGGGCTGGTATGGGTTCTGCGAGGTTAGCTCATCTAACAGGTACCACTGCAAGGTCGAACATATTCCAGCCTGGTGTAAAATCCAAGCAGATTTGCTCTCTTGTCTACCCATGCATTGGCAAATAGTGGATAAGGATGTGTGATAGCTCTTGGAAAGTAAGGGACGATAGCGAGTGTATGTGAAGTCAGTGACTGGAGTGAAGAGCAATATCTAAAGAAGGATGATATCAAATCTTGGATGAAAATTCTGTCTTTTGAAGGGTTTTACTTTTGAGTTCAAAGGGTGGAGGGAGAGAAAGTGCTGTCCCTAATTCTGTTTGGCCATATGTTAAAACAGTGGATTAATTGTCTGTAATTTAGAGGGGAAATATTTGTTTCTCCAGAGTCTCTTGCAGTAAAAAAAAGTAAATTGGCATCTGAGGGTAAGTTTTGGGAAAACGTTTTTGGTGGATGGGTATGGACCATAATATGACTGGATGGGTTGCATTGCATGGTGTGTAGAATGCAAGGAAGGGAAGAAAAGGTTGAAAGTGAGGAAAGAAACAATCATGGAAGAGATATCTAATCCTGGCAATGTCAGGGATGCACCCTTGTCAGGCATGTGTTCTTAAAGTACTCACACACTAACCCTTTACAGGATGGTTAGACTTGTCAGCCTTAGGGTTGTCTTCCCCTAAACCTTTTGCCTTCATCTGTCCTATTTTTATTTGTTGGTCTTAGGACTCTGTTCACTTTACCACAGCTACCCAGAGCTAAAGTGATTCTGCTCTAGCCTTTTAAACATGGTAAAATTGCCTTTCTCCTGGTTAGCATATTTAATTTACTAAAGAGTCCCTTGTAGAGTGGTATCCCAAATACTTAGGGCCTGTACATGAAAAGCTACTTCTCAGCCTGCAGCACTAATTGTGCCACCCTCTTAAGTGCCTTCCTAAAACATGCCTAAGGTCTGCCACTGCAGCCAGAATGCAGTTTTAAACTGTCAATTCAACTTGGCAATGTCACCCCTTGCCAATACTTACACTCCCATTTTATTGCATATAAGTCACCTGTAAGGTAGGCCCTATATAGCCCAAAGGGTGGGTGCATTGTAATTAAAAGGTTGGCATGTACTTTTAAGTGCTAGGTGTCCTGGTAGTGAAAAACTCCTACATTTACTTGTCCCTATTGTAAGGACTAGCTGTCCCATAGGATAACATTGTAACATTTCATAAGTGCTTCTTTTTTACTGGAAAAAGGTCAGCATTTCATGTTTGGTGTCTGAGAAATTGTAATTAAAATATTCTTTGATAGTTAAGTCGTATTTTAAGTTACAATTTTGAAAATGCCACTTTTTAAAAGTTGGCATTTTCCTGCTCTAAAGTATTTGGTGCCTGTATTCTCCCCTGGGTCACATGACTGGTGTAGTTTACAGTTCGACTTGGTTTATTCCTCCCAGACAGCCACACAATAGAGGGATTGAGTGTGTCTGAATTGACCATACACTGGCAGCATGAGGGGGTGGAGCTAGGCACAGGCCCACTTACAAATGAATAGGCTGTGCTCTGCCTTCACACAAAGGACATGTCACCCCTGCATTCTTATTGCAACCTACTCAAGAGTTGAGGTTTGTTTTTTATCTCCACGCTAAGCAGGAAGCGATTTTGGGAAGTCAGGCAAGGTCATTTGACAGTGACTTCCTGTTTCCTGCCTAAACTGTCATGGCTGTCTTTCCATACACCTTTAAGTAGTTTCCCAAATCTTTTATTATGGAATCTGTTCCTGGGTTGTGTTTAGGTCATTCAAGTTAGTTGGGGCAACATAAATCAGTCAGCCTATCCTGATAATGACTCACAACTCTTCCAAATCCTGATTGGCTGTTCTTCGCTCTTGATGCCTATTGTCTTTCTCTAGTCCTTAGGTACTAACTTTTCCATTGGGGTACTTTGTTCTTCCTGACTCCACCATGCCGGTCGGTCCTTCCTGCTGTTTTTGCTGCCAAACTTCTTCTGTTCATGGAGTTTGGAATAGGAGGAGCTGGGAAGTATGTATGAGTGACTCAAGGGTGGATGGTAAGAACAATCAAGGGTTATGTAGTCTATAGGCATTTAGGGTATTTGCAAGACTATGTGAGATCAACACTTTTTTGAAAGAGTGCTTTTTAGTACTTAAACTTTTGTTCGGTTTTGTTACTTTATTTGTTTATATTAGGTTTTGTATTCTTTTATCAGTAAAGAGAGCAGATGTATTATACCTTAAAGGTTGAGTTGTTTTCCTCAAGCTTAAGAATATTTATTGTTGATGTTCTGCTACAATGTGATCTCTCAAGTGTGGGAGTTCCACAAGTGAGTTCTTCTCTGGCTGGTGTGGGAGCACCTTTGGGTTTTCTCTTCCAATAAACCATTTCTACATGTATCTCCTGGGATGTCTTTTCTCAAAAAAGGTGGCCTGTGCCTGCTTTTATCCACTGTTTATCTCAGAAGAAGCCTCGGAAGAAACTTAACTTTCCTCACCAAATAGCTCACAAAAATGCTTAGAAATCAATGTATGCTCTCGTTCTTCCCTGCCAGAAGCAGTGGTAAGGATGCTCCTGGGTTCTAATCGCAGCGAGTCTGTCTCTGTTTTAGAAAGTGTTTGGTTGTTAGTTAAATGTATTTAGAGCCTGGGAAGGCACAGAGTCTCCTTTTTTCCAATCCAGAAACGTGCTTCATATTCCAAGCTGATCACCTACAGCAGCCTCGGTCTGGCAGTATCCAAGACCTTTTGCTTTTACTGAAATGATATGTTGTAATGAAGCTCTCAGTCGTATGTACTGGTTTCCATCTTTATTGAAGTAATATAAAATAATACAGGCGAGCACCAGGGAGCAGCCGCTGCCCAACACCACTGCTCTACAACTGCACCTTCATTCTAAAGATGCAGCTCTAACATTCTACATGGCATCATAGCATTCTCACCACAAAGGCACGAGCCTTAAAGATAAACCCCAAACAAAAGCAACACAACACATCCCCCTCTCTTCACAAAGGAAAGAAAGGAAACAATACCTAAATAATAATCAAAAGAATCAAAATAACAAAAGGAATAACAATAATGAAAAGATAAAAATATATGTGCATAAATCATTCCATAACATAGTCCTTGAGCCAAGAGGGTACTGTGCTTGTTCTTTTACCATAACCTCTCTCAACTAAATTGGACTCACCACTGACATTATTTAGATCACCATTGGATTCACCATTGACATTGGTAGAATCACCATTGCAGCAATCACTAGCAACCCTTCCCCCCTCCTCACAGGAGGACTGACCCATCAAAGGGAAGTCACTTAAAGTTACATTTGAGTTCTCATTTATATCATTCATATTTCCATCTATGTCTGCTAATTGTGCTTGTAAACAACTATCATCGAAATGGTCTTCAATCCAATCAAACTTATTCTGGTTATTTATTATCCCTTCCTCCACACCATCACACTGATTTCGACAAATAGCAATACTTTTCATATTCCACACTTTTCCGTCACTTAGTCTTACAGCATTTCTCAACACCTCAATTACCTGTTTATGTGGCTCAAATTGACTTTCACCTTCTGGTACTTTATAAGGTTTCTTTACCCGCACCCATTCTCCTACTTTAATTTCCACATTTTTCGTGCCATGGTGGTTATCATAAAACTCTTTACTTTTAGAATGGAGTAGCTCCAAATCATTCTTCACTGCAGTTGGTGACCACTGTGTAATTTTACCATCCAACAACCAACCAGGATTGACTTTACTTCTTGATAATCTTCCCCTCATCATAACAAAAGGAGACAATCCTGTGCTAGTTTGTGATGTAGTTCTGTAAGACCACACTGCCTTTTGTACTTGAACCTTCCAATCCATCTTTTTATTAACTGCTGCCTGAATTACTCCTTTGATCACCCTATTGAATCTCTCAACGGTGCCATTACCACTTGGATTGTATAACTCAGTCGTTTTATGTTTAACACCACACTTTTGAAAATAACTAGCAGCCATGTGAGACAAAAATTACACCCCATTGTCAGTAAGGATACAAACAGGTAAACCCTCCATAATAAAAATCTTGTCCAAAAATTTTAACACACTCTGTGTGTCTGCTTTGTCAACAAATCTTGCAATTGGCCATTTTGTAAATAAATCAATTGCCACCAACCCAAACTATTTCATTTCTCCAATTGGTCCAATGATATCCACGGCAATCGTTTCCCACGGAAGTTCTGGAATCAAACCATCACTCATGCAAGGTTTCAAAGTCTTGAGAGACTTATCCGCTGAGCTACAAACTTCACAATTCCTAACAAAAATGTCCATGTCCCTGTCCACACCTGGCCACCAAAACATATTTTTCACCATAATTTTGTTTCTTCCAATACCAAAATGTCCTTCATGGCATAATTCCAAAACCTTCTTCCTTAATGAAACCGGAGTATATCTTTTTCTAAAGACAACTCCATTCTAACCTCCCAATATGCTTTTAATTTTCCTTCCATAAAACATTGTTTTGGCCAACCGGTACATATGTACTCTTTAATCTTTTTTAGTTCAGCATCCTTATCCTGTTCCTCCAACCATTCTTTGTTGCTGATAGCAGGGCCCCTGAATCATGAACTAAGGCAATACTAACAGTCCCCCACGGGTCATCTACACATTCCTCAAGTGGAGGTGGCAATCTAGACAGGCAATCTGCAATTATATTGTCTCTACCTGGTAAGTAAATCATCTTATAAATAAACTCCTTCATGCGCATTGACAATCTTGCCATTCTCGCTGAAGCTCCTGAAATACCATCCGATGACAAAATTTTAACAAAGGACGGTGATCTGTCCTAATTGTGACTGGTTTCCCCCAAACAAAGGCTCTAAAATGTTCCAGCGCCCACGCGCATTCTAACGCCTCCCTTTCAATAATGGGGTACCTAACTTCAGCCGGGGAAAGTGCTCTTGATGCAAAAAGGATAATTCTCTCTTTGCCTTTCACATCTTTCTGAGATAACACTGCACCAATACCTTTATCGCTCGCATCCGTTGTCAACAAACATTCAACATTAGGATCAAAACTTGCTAAAGCACTGACATTCTGTAAATCAACTTTAATCCTATCAAATTCATCTTGGCACTCTTTTGTCCAAACAAACTTCGTATTCTTCTTAAGCAAACTCCTAATATTAAACACCTTTGACGCAAACATTTTTACAAACTTTGCGCAATATTCTGCCATACCAAGAAAAGCTCTTACCTCCTCCTTTGTACTCGGTGCACCTGAATTCACAATATTTTCAACCAATGCCGGCTTAGGTTTCACTCCTTCCTCACTTATGATGTGCCCCAAATAAGGTACGCTTCTTTTGCAGAACTTGCACTTAGATAACTCCACTGTAAGTCCTGCCTTTTCTAAAACTTCCAAAACCTGCCTTAACTTAGAGTCATGTTCAACCTTGTTCTTTGCCGCCACCAAAATGTCATCTTGAAAGAACGCAATCATATCCATGTTCCCCAATAACCTATACATCAATCTCTGAAATACAGCCGCAGCTGACGCTAAACCAAATGGCATTCGTCTAAATTGATAACACCCGAAGGGTGTGATAAAAGCCGTTAAATACCTTGATTCGCTCTCCAACTCAACCTGATGGTGCGCAGCAGATAAGTCTATAGTCGAGAACCATGTAGTGCCTTTAAATGAGGACAACATCTCGTTGATCTTTGGTAAAGGAAACTTTTCTATTATAATATTGTAATTTAGATGGCGTAGGTCTATGCATAAACGGATCTTGCCGTTAGGTTTCCGTGCAACGACAATGGGACTGATCCACTCAGAGGCTTCCACACCCTCAATGATCCCTTTTGCCAAACGTCCTTGCAACTCTCCCTTCACTTCATCTCTAATCAACATTGGGATGGGTCTAACTTTGTGCACTTTTGGTTCTGCATTAGCCTTAAGTAGTATTTTGTGTTCAAAGCCTTTTAACTTTCCCAACACAGTACCAAACACTCCAGGAAATTCTTTGTTCAAAACATCACTCAACTTGCTCTCCTCATCCATAACCAACACTTTTTCTTCACTATTAGGGTCCAAAATAATACTTAGACTTTTCTGATCCCACCATCCCAAAACTGATGGTCCCACCTTAGACACGTACAACTTCCCCCTTGTGCTCCTTCCTTTAAAAAAAATGTGAGCCACCTGTAACCCAGCATCTCAATTCTTTTCCCTGTTTCTACTGGACAAATATCTGAATTTCTCAATTGATCACCAATTTTCCCCACAAAATATTTCTTCCAAACCTCCTCATTTACGATAGTGTTAGGGGATCCCGAATCTGCATATACTTCCACAACCACACCACCAAAAGATACCTTACATAAAGGTTTTCCTTCTAAGGTCTCATCCAATATATTGATGACATAATTACCTCTCACATTCTTTACCCATTCTAAATCCCCGTCATCCCCTTCAACAACTACCTCTTCTTCATCCCAAACATATTTAACATTGCTAAGCTTGCGGCATATTTTTGAAAAATGTCCTATCATTCCACAAATACCACACTTCTTATTAATAGCAGGGCAGGTCCTACTAAAAGCTAAGTGTTCTTTGCTATCACAACGATAACATCTCCTTTCTTCTCCTCTAGTATCTTTTTTTTTTTTAAATCTTGTTGGTTGACCAGTCCATCTTCCCTGTGAACCTTGTTGATACCTTGTTTGAGTCCTGTTTTGTGGTAGAATTTTACAAACAGCGCTTGACGTTTTATCATGTTCAGTCTCTTTTACCACAGAAGAACATCTTCCTGACATTTCCGCTTTCCTCATAATGGCTAACACATCCTCTAATGGCGCATCGCCATTCACCCATAGTCTATCCTGTAACGTTGTAATATTATTATGCATAACAAGTTGGTCCAGTATCAATTCATCATTTAGAATTCCAAATTTACAATCAATCGCTAATTTTTGTAAATCATCAACCCACTCATCAACCGTCTCTGTTTAGCTTTGCTTCCTCTGAAAGAATTTGTGCCTAGTCACTCCCATGCACACCTTTGGTGCGAAGTATTTATCCATGTTTTTATGCAGTTCTCAAAAACGTTAAAATTTACATTCTCCACTTTACTCATACCAGAATGTGTTTTCAGACCCTTTGCTCCTAAGGAATGCAATAAAATTATTTTCTTTTGTTCTGGTTTCATTTTCTTTTCCTCATCAACTGCCTCTATGTAGTTTATAAAATATTCTTTCCACTCAATCCACTTAATTTCCGGTTGAGTACCAGTAGCCCAAAACGGTTGAGGAGCACTAATTGTAAAATTCTGCTGTGCCATCCTGTGCTCTGTGTTATCGCTATTGTTGTCTATAATGTTTTCACACGAGTCTCCTCTCTCCATAAACCTCTCGTCTTTTTTTTTTAAAAGTCTCTTTTACTGTACTTAAATTACTACTCCCCGACAATCTCACCTGTATTTCTTCTTTTTCCTCTTATTATTACCAATTCCGCAACATATTACTTCACTGTGTGTACATCTATGCGTTTCTGCAGCTGCGTGTACTTCGTTTCAGCTTCAATTTAGTAAGTTCAGTTTTTTTTTTTAAAAGATGCCCGCCGCGTAAGGTTACGTTGCGTGACCTTGCGCTATTACATCATTTCCTCCTCGATACAGAAAAGCTTCCAGTAATCGCCTACTGCCACGCACACTTACCGTTCAGAATCTCACCAGCTGTTTATAAAATGCAGCAAACAAGGGATTCAACAGGCACTGTGCGTACTCCCAAAAAGTTCTCCTTAACCCGAGGTATGTCGCTCTTTACATTTCCGCTTACCGCCAATCCTCCGTTGAAATCTTTTTCTCCAACTTGTAATGTTGCTCACAGCCTTATAGAAAGTTCCCGGCTTTATTGTAGATATAGATACAATACAGGTGAGCGCCAGGGAGCAGCCGCTATCCAAGCACACTCCTGTCCAACCGTTCTTCAATTCACAAGATGCCACTAAACATTCTACACAGCATCATGGCATTCTAACCACAAGACACGAGCCTTAAAGGCAAAGACAGAATAAAGCAGCATAACACATCCCCCTCTCTTAAATGAGAGAAAGAAAGTAACCACCTAATAATAAACCCCCCCCCCAAAAAATGACAAAATGAATATTAAAAGAAAACAAAAGATAAAGATATATATGTGCATACTCAATTCATAACATAGTCCTTGAACCAAGAAGGTAATGTACTTGTTCTTTTACCATAACCTCTCTCAGCTAAATTGGATTCACCAGATTCCCCACTGGTATTGTTAGAATCACCATTGACGTCACTGCTACAATGACCCGCAACTCTTCCCCCCTCTTCACAAAAAGATTGACCCACAGTAAGCGAGTCACTCGCAACTCCATTCATGTCCCTCTCTATACCAGCAAATTGTGCTTGTAAACAACTGTTTTCAAAATGGTCTTCCATCCAATCATACATGTTTTGATTATTTGTCATTTCTCCCTCCACCTCATCAGATTGATTGCGACTAATAGCAATACTCTTCATGCTCCATACTTTTCCATCACTTAATCTAACAGCATTTCTCAAAACCTCAATTACCAGTTTTTGCGGTTCAAAGCAACTTTCACCTTTTGGTACTTTGTAGGGTTTCTTCACCCGTACCCATTCACCTACTTTAATTTCCAAATTTTTCATACCATAGTGTTTATCATAAAAGTCTTTACTTTTAGAATGAAGTAACTCCAAGTCATTCTTCACCTCAGTTGGAGACCACTGTGTAATTTTACCTTCCATTAACCAACCAGGATTGATTTTGCTCCTGGGTAACCTCCCTCTCATCATAACAAATTGAGATAACCCTGTGCTCGTTTGCGATGTAATCCTGTAAGACCAAACTGCCTTTTGTACTTGAACTTTCCAATCCAATTTTTTATTAATTGCTGCTTCAATAACACCTTTGATCACTCTATTGAACCTCTCAACAGTGCCGTTCCCACTAGGATTGTATAACACGGTTGTCTTATGTTTAATACCACACTTCTGAAAATAATTACCAGCCAAATGCGACAAAAACTGCACTCCATTGTCCGTAAGGACACAGACAGTTAAACCCTCCATAATAAAAATCTTGTCCAAAAATTTTAACACAGTACATGTGTCTGCTCTGTCCACAAACCTTACAATAGGCCATTTTGTAAATAAATCAATAGCCACCAACCCAAACTCTTTCATCTCACCAATAGGCCCAATGATATCAACAGCAATAGTTTCCCATGGAAGTTCCGGAATCAATCCATCACTCATGCAAGGTTTCAAGGTTTTAAGAGTTTTATCCGCTGAACTACAAACTTCACAGTTCCTAACAAATATTTCCGTCTCCTTATCCACACCTGGCCACCAGAACATACTTTACACTACAATTTTGCTTCTCCCAATACCAAAATGTCCTTCATGACACAGCTCTAAAACCTTCTTCCTTACAGAAATCGGAGGAACAACTCTGTCGCCTCTGAAAAGTATATCTTTTTCTAATGACAATTCCATCCTAACCTCCCAATATGCTCTAAAATTTCCCTCCATAAAACATTGTCTTGGCCAACCATTACAAATATACTCCTTAACCTTTTTTAGTTCAAAATCTTTGTCCTGTTCATCCAACCACTCTCTATTACTGACGGCAGGGGCTCCTGAATCATGAACCAAAGCAATACTAACAGTACCCCACGGGTCATCTACACATTCCTCTAGTGGGGATGGCAATCTGGATAAGCAATCTGCGATTACATTGTCTCTTCCCGGCAAATAAACCATTTAATAAATATACTCTCTCATGCGCATAGACAATCTTGCCATTCTACCCGAAGCTCCAGAGATGCCATCTGATGACAAGATTTTCACCAATGGGCGATGATCTGTCCTAATAGTTACCGGTTTCCCCCACACAAAGGCTCTAAAATGTTCCCGCGCTCACGCGCATGCCAATGCCTCCCTTTCAATAATAGGGTACCTGACTTCAGCTGGGGAAAGTGCTCTTGATGATAAAAGAATAATTACCTCTTTTCCCTTCGTATCCTTCTGGGACAACACCGCACCAATACCTTTATCGCTTGCATCCGTTGTTAATAGACATTCAACATTAGGATCAAAACTTGCTAAAGCACTAACACTCTGTAATTCCACTTTAATCTTATCAAATTCATCCTGGCACTCTTTCGTCCAAACAAATTTCGTATTCTTCTTAAGCAAGCTTCGAATATTAAACACCTTTGAGGCAAAATTCTTCACAAACTTTGCGCAATATTCTGCCATACCCAGAAATGCTCTTACCTCCTCCTCAGTACTTGGTGCACCTGAATGCACAATATTTTCAATCAAAGTCGGCTTAGGTTTCACTCCTTCCTCACTTATGATGTGCCCTAAATAAGATACACTTCTTTTGCAGAACTTAAGCTTTGACAACTCCACAGTAAGTCCTGCCTTTTCCAAAACACTCAAAACTTGTCTTAACTTAGAGTCATGTTCTATTTTGCCTTTAGCTGCCACCAAAATGTCATCTTGGAAGAATGCAATCATATCCATGTTCCCCAATAACCTATACATCAATCTCTGAAATACCGCCGCAGCTGACGCTAATCCAAACAGCATTCGTCTAAACTGATAACACCCGAAGGGTGTGATAAAGGCCGTTAAATACCTAGACTCCTTCTCTAACTCTACTTGATGGTAAGCAGCAGATAAGTCTATGGTTGCACTTTTAAAGGAGGATACCATCTCGTTGATTTTAGGTAAAGGAGATTTTTCTATAACAAAGTTGTTATTAAGATGGCGTAAGTCAATGCATAAACGGATCTTGTCATTCGATTTCCGTGCAACGACAATGGGACTGATCCACTCAGAGGCTCCCACTTCCTCAATGATCCCTTTTGCTAATAGACCTTGTAACTCTTCTTTCACCTCCTCTCTAATTAACATTGGAATGGGTCTAACTTTGTGTACTTTCGGTTGTGCATTTGCCTTAAGTTGTATTTTGTGTTCAAAGCCCCTTAACTTTCCCAACACAGTACCAAACACTCCTGGAAATGCTTTGTTCAAAACATCACTCAATCTGCTCTCATCATGCATAACTAACACTTTTTCTTCACTATTGGGATCCAAAATAATACTTACATTTTTCTGATCCCACTACCCCAAAACTGATGGTCCCACCTTAGACACGTATAACTTCCCCCTTGTACTCCGTCCTTTAAATAAAAACGTGAGCTACCTGTAACCCAGCATCTCGATTCTCTCCCCTGTATAGCCTACTGGACAAATGTCTGATATTTCCAATTGATCCCCAATTCTTCCCACAAAATTTTTCTTCCAAACCTCCTCATTTACAATAGTGTAAGAAGATCCCGTGTCGGCATATACTTCCACCATCACACCACCAAACGATACTTTACATAAAGGTTTCCCTGCTAAAGCCTCATCTGATATGCTGATGACATAATTACCTCTCACAATCTTTACCCACTCCAAATTTCCATCATCCTTCTCAGCAACTACTTCTTCTTCATCCCAAACATACTTAACATTACTACGCCTGCTGCACATTTTTGAAAAATGTCCAATCATTCCACAAATACCACATTTCTTATTAATAGCAGGGCAGGTCCTACTAAAAGCTAAGTGTTCTTTGCTATCACAACGATAACATCTTCTTTCTTCTCCTCTAGTATCTTTCTTCTGAAATCTTGCTGGATGATTATTCCATCTTCCCTGTGAACTCTGTTGATACCTTGTTTGAGTCCTGTTTTGTGGTAGAATCTTGCAAACTGCACCTGAGGTTTTACCATGTTCAGTTTCTTTTACCACAGTAGAACATCTCCCCGACATTTCTGCCTACCTCATAATGGCTAACACATCCTCTAATGGCGCATAGCCATTCACCCATAGTCTATCCTGCAACGTTGTATTATTATTATGCATAACTAGTTGGTCCCATATCAATTCATCATTGAGAGCTCCAAATTTACAATCAATCGCTAATTTCTTCAAGTCATCAATCCACTCATCAACCGTCTCCGTTTTGCTTTGCTTCCTCTGAAATAATTTATGCCTAGTAACCCCCATGCACACCTTAGGTGCGAAATATTTATCCATGTTATTTATGCAGTTTTCAAAAACATCCAAATTCACATCTTCTACCTTAGTCATGCGAGAATGAGTTTTTAGCCCAATTGCTCCTATAGAATGCAATAAAATTATTTTCTTTTGTTCCGGTTTCATTTTCTTTTCCTCATCAATTGCCTCTATGTAATAAATAAAATATTCTTTCCACTCGATCCATTTTATCTCCGGTTGAGCACCAGTAGCCCAAAACGGTTGAGAAGCACTTATAGTAAAATTCTGCTGAGCCATTCTCCTCTCTGTATTCTCTGTATAATTGTCTAAAACAATATCCTCACTCGAGTCTCCTCTCTCCATAAACTTCTCTTTTTTTTTTTAAAACAGTCTGCTTCCTAGTATAAAACGTACAACTCCCTGACGATCTCACCTGTATTCCTTCTTTTCCTCTTCTTTATACTTGACAAGAAATATGAAATGCAACTTCACTGCATGTACACCTTCACGCCTCTGCTTCGATTCAGCCGGTTGCGCTTTACCAAAATGGTCACCGCGCAAGGTTACGTTGCGTGACCTTGCGCAATTGCATCATTTCCTCCACGATCTCGACGAACTTCCAGCAGTCCATTTGCTGCCTCGCGCACATCCCGCATAGAATCTCCACAGCTGTTTATAAGACGCCGCTACCAGAGATTCCAAAGGCACCGTGCGTAAACAATTTAAACTCTATTAACAAGAGGTATGTTGTTCAATATGTTTCCGCTTACCGCCAATCTAGCGTTGCAATCTCGATATGCAATTCCACCGTGATTACTGTCAACACGATCCTCCACCACAGTAATTCTTCCACAGAATTCCTCAATAAATCATTTTAAAGCTTTTGGGTCCTTCCGCTTGTTCCATCGTCGCCAATTGTAATGATGCTCACAGCCTTATAGAAAGTTCCCAGCTTTATTGTAGATATAGATACAATACAGGTGAGCGCCAGGGAGCAGCCGCTATCCAAGCACTCTCCTGTCCAACCGTTCTTCAATTCACAAGATGCCACTAAACATTCTACACAGCATCATGGCATTCTAACCACAAGACACGAGCCTTAAAGGCAAAGACAGAATAAAGCAACATAACACAACTTCACTTCGATTACTGTCTAAAACGATTATCCACAGTAATTCTTCCACAAATTCACTTAAAATAAATCCATTGTAGTATGTTGCTTTAAGAGCTAGGTAGTATGTGTGGAATGCTTACTGTGTTCTGGAATTGTTTACTTGTGCATGGGGTTTGTGGGAGTCAGTTATGTGAAGATCCTGTATACTTCTGATGTCTCCTGTACTGGGGGTTTAAATAAAGAACCTGATTACTTGAAGATACCGGTGTCTCTTTTAATTGCTACACCGATTTGGCGACGAGGACCAGGGCCCCCAGTGAAACCTTCTAAGGAGAATTTTTATTGACTTATATTTAAAATAAGTCCAGAGAAATGACTTCTGAAGAATCTTTGTAAATGTTTCAAATCCCTTTATATGGACCTAAGGAACAGTAACCTTCCGGAGTAAAAGAAATACCTGGATTCTTGAAGTCTGTGAGTTTTTAAACTACAAGATCTGTGCAAGATTCGTTGGCACTATTGATGTTACTTAAGTCTTACGCGTGGACATCGCAAGCAGATTTCAGGCGATTTAACTTTTATTAATTAACTTTTGTGTCAAAAAAGTATTGCGCTGCATTTATTGTTATTCTTTTAAATCAGCAAGAGAACAGAAAGCTGTTTACCGTTTTGAGAGCGAGCCTTTGTTTCTTTTCAAAGCAACCAGCACGTGTGTGCACGTTCTCAGCGCATGCTGTCTTCTTTGGAGTTTCGACGAACATCACGTCATTCACCACGATTCTTCTTACTGGAGACCCTACGTATTAACGTCATAAGTCACGCTGGGATCACACAGAGTGTCGGCCATTTTTTTTTTTCTCTTAAAAATCGTCTTTATTCAGCGCGATCAACAGAGCAGGCATCATTGTGGATATCAACATTATTCTGGACCGATTTTATCAGTCTCTTGTATGGTGTCATTCTAAAGTAAGACTACAGACTTTCATTATTTATTTACTTTTTATTCTTATTCTGACCATTAACAATGAACCAAGATTCAGGAACAACCTCTGCTGCACAAGGTAACAATTCAGTTCCAGTTCCTGATCCTAAAGAATTTTTAATCAATCCAGGGGAACCAATCATCAAATGGCTGGATTGGAAGGAATATTTTTTAAACTATGTAGCTACCCTAGAAGATAATGGCAGCGTTATGTCTCCTGAAAGGAAAAAGAGAATTCTTATGCACTGCTTAGGACCTGAAGGTCTCAGAGTATATTTACAAAGGCAGAAAGCTGAAAGGAGTGGAGATGTTGATGTTTTTAAAAGTGCTATTTCAGACCTTGATGAACATTATTCTCCGATTGTTTGTGTGGCAGTCTCCAGACGTACTTTTTACAAACGTAAACAGGATACGAATGAGAGCATTGAGGATTACGTATCTGCTCTTAAAAATTTAGCCATTAAATGCAAATTTGTGTCACTTCATGATGATATGATTAAGGATCAAATTGTTATGTGCAACAAAATAAGAATGTTCAAGATAAATTGTGGATAGAAGGGGATGCATGTCTTAAGGACATAATTACTTTAGTTAAGAAGGCAGAACTTTCAGACTGATGTGCGAAGGCTGTTTCTAGTTCTAGCTCCAGTGATCAAATGACTGTTAATAAGATCATTGATACAATCCTAATTTTAAGCAGTCGAAACAATATCAAAATTGGAAACCACGCCAGAATTTTAAGAAAGAGGATAAGCCTTCCCAATTTTTTGCTTGTTACAGGTGTGGCAGTACTTCACACACTGCTAGGTTTGATAAATGTCCTGCCGTGTCATCTAAATGTGCAGTTTGTGGCCTCATTGGTAATTTTTCTAAACAATGCAGAAGGGGTTCTCAAAAGAAAACTAAACTTGCTTGTGTGACAAGTGATGATTATGATTTATCTGATGATGAGAGTTTTTGTGAAGAGAATTCAAATACCCCTAGTAGCAGAGTTAGGCACGTGGTTGTGAACATTACGTGTGATGACACTAACAAACTGTTATGTATTGTTTCTTTTGGTGGCATAGATGTACAGGTGGCAGCTGATTCTGGCTCGCCGTTTACTATCATACCTAAATCTATTTGGGTCAAGAAATTTGTGTGTGAGATTGGAACACAATTGCAACCTTCAGATGTAATTCCTTCAAGTTACACTGGGCAAAATATTGTCATGTTAGGTTTTAGAACTTTGATGTTTGAATTCAAAGGTAGAAGGGCTGTATGCAAACTTTATGAAGCAGAAGATGAACCACCTGTTTTAGGCTGGAGAGATCAGCGGTCACTGGACATAATTCTAAACCCTAATAGTCCTGAGCAAGTTTTGGTTATGTGTGAATCTGAGAATACAAAAGTTTGGGTTATGAAGGAATTCCCTGAAGTTTTCAATGGGAGTATTGGAAATCTCCAGGGTTTTTCTCATAAGATCAGGGTCAAACCTAATTCTGTTGCAAAAATGCATAAGGTGCGTCACATACCTCTAATTGCCCGTGATGAAGTAACATTGGAAATTGACAAATTGCTAAATGCTGGTATAATGGAACCTGTTGAAGCGTCTGATTGGATTTCTCCGATCGTGATTGCCAGACGTTCCAATGGAAAAATCTGCAGGTGTAAAGATTTAAGGTATTTAAATGATAACATCATCGTTGATCAATTTCCTCTCCCCAGGATTGATGAGATGCTGACTTTGACCCGTGGTGCTAAATGGTTCTCAACCATTGATTTATCTTGTGCTTATCACCAGATTTCTCTACATCCCATGAGTAAACATCTTACTGCATTCTGTACCCCGTTTGGGTGCAATCAATTTTGCCGCATGCCATTCGGACTTGCGTCCGCGGCTGCAGTTTTTCAGCGGTTAATGTATGAATTGTTTGGCAACCTCAAAGGGGTGATTTTTTTTCAAGATGACATCTTGATTATGGGGTCTAACAAGAGTGTGCATGATGAGCGTTTGAGAAAAGTTATGAGTATTCTCCAAAGTAAAGGTCTCACGGCAGAACCATCAAAGTGTAAGTTTGCAGAGAAGAGTGTCACTTACCTTGGGCACGAAGTTAGTGCCTCAGGGATAAAGCCTACGTCTAGTTTGGTAAGTGCCATCAGGGATGCTCCAGCACCAAAGTCAAAAGAAGACCTGAGATCATTCTTAGGTCTTGCAGAATTTTACGCAAAATTTGTTGACAAATTTTCAGAAAAAACTCACACCATGAGGTCTCTTTTGAAAAACAAAGTACAATTTAATTGGTGCAATGTTTGTCAGAAATCTTTCGAGGAGATAAAAATAGCTATTGCCCAAGCGCCTAGTTTACAAGGTTTTGATCCTACAGCCGATACTTTCGTTACAACTGACGCCAGCAGTAAAGGTTTAGGCAGTGTACTTACCCAGGTTAATGAACACAATGAAGAGGTTATCATTGCATTTGCCTCGCGCTCTCTCACTCCTACTGAAGAGCGTTATTCTGTTGTTGAGAGGGAAACACTTGCTGTTGTCTGGGCTTTAGAACATTTCCGTAAGTTCTTATGGGGATGGAAGTTTGTAGTTCGGTGTGATCATAAACCTTTGATTAAGTTGTTAACGACTGATGGTCTCACCAATGCCACAGCTAGGATAGCTAGATTATCGATGAGACTCCAGGATTTCATGTATGACATTCGTTATGTTCCTGGCGCAAGGAATTTCACTGCTGATTTTTTAAGTCGCATGTCTTTGCCATTGATTGAGTTGGATAAAAATCAGTGGAATGATTTTTCTATTGCTCATGTATCTTTTGACAGTGCTCAGAGTAGTTTCAGCAAGGAAGAGTGGCGTGATGCAGAAAACTCTGATCAGATTTTGAGTGTGGTGAGACAACTAGTTGTTAAAGGTTGGAAAGGCATGGATAAAAAGATTGTTAATGATGATTTAAGAGGATTCTGGGAAGTTCGAGATGAACTTAGTATCTCAGATATGTTGGTTGTTCGTGGTAATAGAGTTGTTCCACCTAAAGACTTGAGGAACAAAATTATTGATCTGTGTCATGAAGGTCACTCTGGTATTACCCGTACCAAACTTCGTGTACAGGAACTGTATTGGTGGCCTAGGATGGATGTTGAGGTTGAGAGGTGTGTTAGGTCTTGTGTTCAATGTGGTGTTTCTGATAAGACCTTTAAAACTTTTAATACACCATTGGCGTCACCGGATTGTCCAAAGTTTCCTTGGGAAATTTTAGCTATTGATTTTCTGGGCCCTGTTGTGTGGCAAGATGGTGTACAGAAATACATTTAAGTGTTGATTGACACGTTTTCAAGGTGGTTAGAAATTAGTGTTGTCAATGTTATCAATACCAAGACTGTGGTTAATTTCTTGGATGAGATTTTCTTAAGGGAAGGCTTTCCTAAGTACATTTTGTCGGATAATGGAGTACAATTTAAATCCCAAGAAATGAAAAATTACTTATTGTCTTCTGGTATACAACAAAGATTCACAGCTCTTTATCATCCGGCTGGAAATGGTATTGTAGAAAAGGCTAATCGCAGTATTAAAGGTATGCTACAATTAGCAAACAAAGGCAGTTTGTCATGGAATTTTGAGTTAAAAAAGTTGCTTTGGGCTTATAGGAACACTGTTCATGGTTCTACAAATCAGAGTCCATTTTCATTAATGAGAGGCAGAATTCCACTTACTAAGGTTAATCCAGGGTGGATGGATAAAGGTGGCATGACTAATTGTGATTTGTCTAAGGTGAGAGAGGATATTAAAAATTCTCAGATGAAGAATAAAATCTACTATGATTCTAAACATGGAGTTAAAGAGGTTAATTTGTCTAAGGGCCAATGGGTTCGTGTAAAAAGTGCTAGGAAAACCATCAAGGGTGAGAGTAGGTACAGCGAACCTAGGTTGGTAGTCAAAGTTATGAATAACACAGCTTTATTGCAAAATGGAGAAGTATGGCATTTTAGTCATCTCGCTCCTGTATCAAAAGGGGATAACAAAATGGTGGAAAAAAATTGTGCACCGTGTTGGTGGGACATTAGTGCTGAGAGCTCTCAGTGCAGGGATTCCTCGTGTAATCTTCCTCAACCTAGGAATGAGTGTTTGGATTCTGAGTGTTTGGATTCTGATATTCGTGACTGTGATTCCTCTCCTGAGTGTAATTTACAAGTTGATGAGAATGTGTTACCTGGTACTTCCCATGTAATTCCTGGTACTTCCAATGTGTATCCTGATGGTTTGACTGAAAAAATGTTGTCACCAAGTACATCTAGTGTCCCTAATGATACTATTGTTAAAACTTCAAGTGGGAGAATTGTTAAAAAAAACAAAAATTTGGAATTGTTTGATTATACTTAATTATCTCTTTTTTTTGTTGTTGTTTTTTTTATTGTTTCATTAAGAAGGGGGATTGTGTAGTATGTTGCTTTAAGAGCTAGGTAGTATGTGTGGAATGCTTACTGTGTTCTGGAATTGTTTAATTGTGCATGGGGTTCGTGGGAGTCAGTTATGTGAAGATCCTGTATACTTACTGCTGTACTTCTGATGTATACTGTACTGGGGGTTTAAATAAAGAGCCTGATTACTTGAAGATACCGGTGTCTCTTTTAATTGCTACATCCATTAAAAGTCTTGGGTTCTTTTTTACGATCGATCATCGCCAATTGTAATGAAGCTCTCAGTCGTATGTACTGGTTTCCAGCTTTATTGAAGTAATATAAAATAATACAGGTGAGCGCCAGGGAGCAGCCGCTGCCCAACACCACTGCTCTACAACTGCACCTTCATTCTAAAGATGCAGCTCTAACATTCTACATGGCATCATAGCATTCTCACCACAAAGGCACGAGCCTTAAAGATAAACCCCAAACAAAAGCAACACAACATATGTATAATATAATTCCCTACAGGAGCCTTCAGCCAACCCATTTCATCTATTGTTGTGGCATTAACACTTGTCTTCTACCCGCTACAGCACTCAGCATGGGGCAATGGGTGAGACCACTTCAGCCATTAGTTAGCTACAGTGCCAGTGACGACCTTCTAACCAAAAAATATTTTCGCTTCTAAACAAAGTTTTATGGGGTTTTTTTATTGGCAAGGGCGCAGAGCCTTTCTCAATAATAACATTTTAGCAAAAACCAAGACAAAACAAAATGCGTGCTGACAAAGCCAAAAGTTTGGCCTTCAAAGCCAGGCCTATTGGCTTTACCATTGCTGTTGCATTTGGTGCTGAAGCCTTGGACATTTCTTAGATGAACATCAAAGTTTCTGATATTAGAAACGGCCAAACATATGGCTGTTCAGTAATTATCCCTCCTAAACAGATTTGTCTTTGGTTTTAGCACTGGGAAGTACCTTAGGGTTAGCGATGCACCTTAAGTTATCAGTATCAATATTACTCCCACTATAGGCTTCGTTTTCTGCCATACATTTGCCTCACAGATGCCTCTTTACATTTACACAGCTACCACATTTCCGTCAAAGGCACACTTTTTCATTCATTATCCCTTTCTTTCTATCACCCCGCCCTAGTAACGCTCCTGAGCCACCCTCTTTCTTTGTTTATCATTTTCCTCACTCACCTCTCGTGGGGAAATCCATAGGACCGGAGGCCTCTCCGGTCAGCAGCCTGTGCGTAGGCACAAGGCTTCTGCAGCTGGACAGTGCAGTTTTGAAAAGATTATTGAGTGGAAGAGAACGTGACATCACAGAGCACTCTGTGATGTAACAACAGTCACAAAGGACGTCCTGGACTCAGTTACGAATTTACACTATTCCCCTTTCCAAATGGTATCTTCTTCTGTCTTCCGTTTTGTATTACTTTTTCATTGTTTTACATTGTAAAACATTAAATGTCGCTTGCAGTGCTACCATATTTTCTATTTGACAGTTTTCCATGAAGCTTGCCTCTGGCAGTATACCTCAGACCAACAAAATAGAAGAGATTCTATGCGATGTTAAGTTGTTTTATTTTCGATCTCATAACATTTTCTGTTACATTTTAAGTTCCAGCCTTTTGTAATATGCTACACACAGCAACGCTGCTGCTTTAAGTCACACACTGGTATTTTATTTGTTTAATGTATGATACTTGTAAAGCGCTTGTAAACCTCTACGTTTTTCTGGGGACTTGCTCCCCTGATTACCTGAAGATATTTCTAAAAGAGCAACATATCCAAGTCTTTTTCCTGAAGATCAACAGTCTGAGGTGGATCCTTAAGAAACAGGTAGAGCATTCCAGTGTCAGGGGCCGAAAAAGAGAAACCTTAACTGTCCTTGATGATAATGTAAAGCACTGAAACCTGCAGCAGCATAGAGTTCCCTGGGCACCGGTCTCTCGCAAGTGGGTAGGTCGCTAGCTTCTTTCTGAGCAACAGAGGATGAACCGACGCGTTAATCACTTTGATTTAAATACAGCCCTGCCCTCAATGGGCAGCCTTTGCAGCGTCTTTGAAAAAGCAGTGGCAGAGTTTAGATTTATTTGCTCCCATCAGCAGGCTAGCAGCAGCTGACGAATGAATGAAATATGAGGCAGTGCCCTATTGGCCCGACAGAGCACACTGCTGATGCTTTAAGTAGAACTGATGCAAAACAACAATTGATGCACAGAATGCAGAACAATATCATACATTCACCCCAGTACAGAGATCTGGGCCTAGATCCATCGTTTTTTTGCACTCCACACCACCCCGGTTCAGACATGGCCATATGCAAATCATCCTTGAACCTGTGCCTCATGGGAACAGTCTAGCCCGAACTGCCAAGTCATGTCTTTCCTGGACCGGAATCAAGCATCCTAGGACCGGTTTCTGGCTATCAGCCGTCTTCAGCCAGGATAGCTTGACTCCAGTGGTGTGGAGAGCATGGGACTCACGTCTGAGCATACCCATCCCACTCGGGGTGACAAAACGCAAAACAACAATTGATGGACAGAATGAAGAACAATGTCATACATTCACCCCAGTACAGAGATCTGGGTCTAACCCCATCGTTTTTTTGCACTCCACTCCACCCCAGTTCAGACATGGCCATATGCAAATCAGCCTTGACCCTGTGCCTCATGGGAACAGTCCAGCCCGAACTGCCAAGCCATGTCTTTCCTGGACCGGAATCAAGCATCCTAGGACCGGCTTGGCAGTTCGGGCTGGACTGTTCCCATGAGGCACAAGGTCAGACTGATTTGCATATGGCCATGTCTGAACTGGGTTGGTGTGGATTGCAAAAAAACTATGGATTTAGGCCCAGATCTCTGTACTGGGGTGAATGTATGACATTGTTCTGCATTCTGTCCATCAACTGTGGTTTTTGCATTTGTCACCCGAGTGGGATAGGTATGCTCGGACGTGAGTCCCATGCTCTCCACACCACTGGATTCAAGCAAGCTGGGCTGAAGACGGATGGAATGCCAGAAACCGGTCCTTGGAAGCTTGTTTCCGGTCCAGGCAAGGCATGGCTTGGCAGTTCTGGCTGGACTGTTCCCATGAGGCACAGGGTCAGACTGATTTGCATATGGCCATGTCTGAACTGGGGTGGTGTGGATTGCAAAAAAACGACGGATTTAGGCCCAGATCTCTGTACTGGGGTGAATGTATGACATTGTTTTGCATTCTGTCCATCAACTGTGGTTTTTGCATTAAGTAGAACTGATTCACGCAGTATAGAAGGAGATGCGACTGATTCATGCAATATAGAAGGAGATGCAGCTAGTCAAGCAGGGCGGTCTATTTACAAACCATTAAATGGATAAGGAAGCTCAAACATTAGCTATCAAAACAAAATTTTGCATTCTGCATTGTTTGAACAGGTGGGGGCAGACAACGAGCTTGCTTAGCCAAAATCCACCTATATGAATTTTACTCGTCCACAACTAGCAACATTTCTGCTTTTCTAGCATTCAGTTTCAACCGATATCAACCTGTTAATCATTGGTCTATCAACCTGAGTGCCTGATCTTTAAAAAATCTGCTACAAAGTAATTGCAATCAAAGGCAAATGTGGCAGTAAATATAATCTATCTTACTTATCCCCTTTACTGCTGGGCCTCAAACCCCATTTCTAAGTCCTTTTTAGGTCTCGCCTAGCAGTGTGCATGCGCTGCAAAGGAAAAAGACCTTGAGCCATGGCTTCTCTTTTGCAGGCAAAAACGTGCACGCGTTGCATTGCTTTGAATGGCAACGCGTGCATGTTCGGCAATTCCCTTGGGAGAGCGAGCGGCGCCATGTTTTAGTAATTATCGTGAACACATGGTGCCCCTGACTCGCTTCCGCAAGGGAAACAGACGCCGGCCCCACTCCTCTCTCCCTTCCCCCTGCTACCTCCTTTCAGCATGAGGCATTTGCGCTAGTTATATTTGAATCTGCCCGTTTATTTCTGTAAAATCACTGGAAACAAACCTGGTTCACCAGAATCGATTCCAGGCTGCAAGGATGCCTGTTTTAGGAAGTAAATCATTTACTCCATTCCGTGGGCTTATCCGCGCCTCTCAGTGACTCCAGGCTGCTTCTGACAAAAAGACAAAAGGCCATGCCCATGTCAAACAGTGCGCTCCGAGGGGTGCGGTGTTCTATGCACCTACAAGCCCGTGTCAGCCAGTGCCTACACGTGGCATGGCTACGTGAGGAAACTCTTTCTCTTTGCCTGTCGACATCATTCTCCAACCTGTTCCTTAAAGGGGCAGGCACCTCAAGTCCTCTTTTGTTTTTCGAATGGTAAGTTAATAAGTGGCTCATACTTGCAAAGGGAGAGAGACTTTACTGGATATGAAAGTGCAGACATGGTCTGCGGAAATTGCAATTACAAGTTCACGAAACTTCGTTGATTGTAAATGCCTGGAAAGACTCTCTCCTCTTCGAGTCGGTGTAATGTCTCTTGCGTCCCTGCTTGGGCTCCTGTTGCACCCTTTGTATCGGGTGCTGTGATCATTTGTGTCTGGCAGTACATTTCCGCATTCATGGTCACTACTTATGAAGTGCTTATTCTTCAAACGGGGATGGTCTGTTGCTCCTTAAATGACAGGTGATACTACTTGCAAACTTTGCCGTATTATTTTATTAACCATGGAAGAATGACATTTGAAGCCAGCCCTGCACAGATTTGAACCTCGAAGGTGTGTCCTCAAACCACAGAGCTGTTTTGGCATGTCTTGTTTTCAGCTCTGCCACTTCTGTCGGTATGCTGTTCAGAGCACGTTTTACATTGAAAAGGGCATTGACATGTTGACTAGAGGCACATGGTGACATGAGAGCATTATAAATATGTGTGATCTCCAATGATTGAAAAATGTACACACAACGAGGGGGTCATATATACGAATGCAGTTCGCCAGCCCTGATCATAACTCTAACCGCTTTGAGCTCCCGCAATGTTGCTGTCTGGAGACAAAGGGAGGGAAAGTCTTCTCCCTGCGACCTTCCCTGCCAGCAGTCTGAAAGGGAGATAAATAATCCAGGTAAATAAAAGTTCTTTATTGAAGAAGAAGAAAGGATGTATGCAGCATAGCGACCGGCCAGAGCGACAGCAAGTTACAACTGCCTCCAACCATTCCACATGCCACCATTCTAAGATAGAATATGAATAATGGTGGCATGTGCTGTACTCAAGAATATACAACATTAATTAAAGGTACATGAGACCCAACACAGTCTTTGACCTCTGTTGCCCTCGTTGATGCTGTTGCTGATCCTAGGGGGACCTTTTGTGCCCACGAGTCGAATCGGGTCTTGACAGTTTACCTCAGTGCAGTGGTTCACCTGTGAACTCGTATCTCACGCAGTTCGACATCGTCTGCATCAACTGGGGTGAGGGTCCCTGGAGTGTGGGGGGCAGAGTGAGAGGGGAGGGAAGAAAGGGAGACCGAGGGAGATGAAGCACGGTGCAGGAGTATGACGTTATCTGGTTACCTTAACTCTCCTCAGACGTATTCCTCACGCCCTTTCTTCCGCCCTCTCCCCATGCGTCTCGAGAGAGCACTTATTAGATGATTCTGTGACATGCGTCTTTTGTTTGCATCTGAAAAGATGCCAAAGGTGAGATTTGAATCTAGTTTGCATTCTCATCTGGAAGAGATCACCTTCCCTGCCCATTAAACACTGTCCTTGCGGGGGGGTATGCAGGTGCAGCCGGGTGCAGGGTACATACAGGTCGCAGGGGGTCAGCAGTTCTGGCACAAGGGCTTTGTGCTCTCATTACTTTTCTGTTTAAGGGCTTCATTCCGAGCTTTGCATCAAGTGAAAAATTGGGCGAAACCATTTATTTTAGTTGACAGATTTTCACTACTGAACCCTCCAAGTTGTGCAGACATGAGGGTCTCTCCCTCCCCCCACCTCCCTCTCGCTCCATCTCAACATTTCTCTCTCCCTTCACCTCTCTCCCTCTCTCTCTCTATAGTAATGTTTAATGTATATTAAATTAATAATTGACTGGTGTTGTGGTTATCACTAAATTAGCCAGACATCGCCATCTTGTGAACGTGGGTAACCAGGCGAAGTGCCTAAATATGGAATCCTCTGAGACTTGGATAAAAGTAGCTGGTGGGCCGAATAAAAGGTATTCCTATAAAATAATCAAAGCATAAAGAGTTGCAGAAGCAACACATATACAATACCACACCTTTGTAAGGAAAGGAAGAGCTTTACAAAGTATACAGAGTAGCGGTAGCTTTGTTGATCATATGGATTAAAGAGAGATCTTGATCCAGTCTCACATTCTACCAGAGTAGGAGGAGCACAAAGCAAGGGTCCAGTTTGCTCCATCCCTCAAAGCTCAAGCTCTGCCGACTGCCAGGTTAGCTTGCTTTAGACTATTCTGCATCTAAGTTTAAAACCCAGTGCTGACTCCTTGAGTAATCTGGTGTATCCTATGATTTACATTCCTATGTTATTCAGCCTAGGTCTTCCTAGCTGCTCAGCCAGAGCAAGAGATGGTGACGGAATGTTGGTGTACCTGTGATGAATGGAATGCCTGGGTGCCTGGCTCAAATCCCTCGACCCCTCACAGTCCGGCTTCCGAGCCAAACACAGCACTGAAACCGCCCTCATCACAGCAACAGACGACATTTGAACTCTACTGGACAACGGAGAAACTGCCGCCCTCATCCTACTTGACCTCTCCGCAGCCTTTGACACAGTCTGTCATAGCACCCTCATACAACGCCTCAACAACGTCGGAATACAAGAAAAAGCATTAGACTGGATCATCTCGTTCCTCGCCGGAAGAACCCAGCGAGTCCGCCTCCCCCTTTCAAATCAGAGGCCACCGAAGTCATCTGCGACGTACCACAAGGATCATCACTCAGTCCCACCCTCTTAAACGTATACATGAGTCCCCTCGCATCCATCGTGCGCCAACACAACCTCAACATCATCTCCTACGCAGACGACACCCAGCTGATCCTCTCACTCACCAAAGACCCAAACACCGCCAAAACCAACTTACACGAAGGAATAAAATAAGTAGCCGAGTGGATGAAGAACAGCCGTTTAAAACTAAACTCGGACAAAACGGAAGTCCTCATCCTAGGTTCGTCCCCCTCTGCCTGGGACGACTCATGGTGGCCACCGGCCCTGGGAACCGCACCCATACCTACGGATCACGCACGTAACCTGGGCTTCATCCTGGACTCCTCCCTCTCGATGACCAGACAAGTCAACGCCGTCTCATCATCATGTTTCAACATCCTACGCATGCTCAAAAAAATCTTCCGCTGGATCCCCACCGAAACAAGAAAGACGGTCACCCACGCACTGGTCACAAGCCGCCTGGATTACGGAAATACCCTTTACGCCGGAACCACAGCCAAACACGCGACTGTCCTTCTACACCCCCCGTTATTCCGCGCATCCATAAATCCACCATGGGGGGTAGATCCTTCTCCTACTCAGCGTCCAAAACCTGGAATTCTCTCCCCACCCACCACCGCCTTACACAAAACCACCTCTCCTTCAGAAAGCAACTAAAAACTTGTATATTCGATAAGTAAAGCACCCCCCCTCCCTCAAGCGCCTTGAGACCCTCTGGGTGAGTAGTGCGCTATACACATTTCTGAACTTGAACTTGAACTTGTGTGTATGAGTGTGTGACAGTTGGAGATTGGCTGAGCAGCTAGGCAGGCTGCTCCTGGTGGGGCTCGTTATTATATACGGGGTGACCCAAAGAAAGTCCTAGGACCTGGGTATTAAGTGTTACAGATAAGGTGGTCCTAGACGTTAACTCTAAACACAGTTATTGGTACTTTGTTATACAACTCAATTCAATTCTTATTCCACATGCAATTGAATCCTGCAATGAAGAATTTTGGAGACAAAAAGGAGAAAACAATAGCCCAAAAAGTAAACAAATGTCCAACTCACACAATACGTTTTGAATGTCTTAAAAGTAGAGGAAAAGACTCTAGTATTTATTTTTTAAAAATTCCTCATCATGATACAATGTACAAATATACAAATTTTGGAAAAACAAAGAAGGGGTTACCAACAGGTAAAGTGCATAGAGTGAGAAAATGTTTGTGCTCGTGCAAGATAGAAGAGGACCAAGATGGTCAAAAGAACGTAAATTCCAAATAATTCTTGAGTCCAAGGTTAAATAATCCTTAGAGAAGTTCTGGAGGAGCCTGCCCTCCACGTTTATTCTGCAAAAAATGTCATTCTTTCTTGCTATGTTATGGTGAACAATTCATCCGTTGCTCTTATTTTCCGAGGGAGTGGGGGACAGGGGCACAAAAGATGCAGGCTCCAGGTAGGGGAAGGGTTGTCGACGTTTCGACCCAAGGATAAGAAGGGCAGTTGATATCCTCATGAACGGGTCTTCATCAGGACGGGTGGGGTGGTGAAGGGAGGGGACTAAGTTACATTGAATTCATGTAACCACAGTAGTGTGGGCGGACACCTGTAACAACAAATATTCAGGCTAAGTATCTCAAGCCAAACAACATGAAGGTCAAAATGGATATCAGTACTCCATAAGCACTCACCCTTTAATGGTGTGCCATGTACGAAAAATCAATTGGTTATAGAAAGCCGTCCAAACGTGCTCTCGAGTACTGGAGAAAAAGGAGAACACATAGCCATCAATGCTGTATTCCCGAGGTTACAAATAAACATGAAACATTAACTAAAGCAAGACGGAACTCAACAAGACGCAACTAAACAAGGGAGCTTGAAAGCGCTAGTTACACTCACCCTCGCTGTCAATGGCGGCGGGTGGGGTCCGATTAGTTTTCCGAACAGTTATACACGATGCGTCTGTGGGCAAGAGTGTATTATTAGCCAACCGGACTGTGGGTCCAAACCAAAGGGTGGTTATCAACCTGACGAAAGCGTGTTAACAAACATACCTCATATGTCGGACTGCACGGGCTGTCAGTAGGGCTCTGTCTGCTGACGACTGCTGAGAGATGCTCAGACACCGCCGTCTAAATAGTAGACGTGACGGCAGGGTGCACGCCTCTAAAACTCACAATAGAGCTGGAGAAGTTGCCTAGCAACACCTAATGTTTGGAGTGAAGACAGACTCCCGACGGTTCATGAAGTTAGGGAGACAGAAGTGACATAGGCTAAAGAGCTGAATGCATTAGAAATTTTTACAAAGTACATGTTTGTTCATGGTGTATAGTACATCAAAACAGGATGGGAAAATGGAATATACATATACAGTTCAAATAGTTATATACAGTTTACATGAGTGCCGGCTAGTCACATGCCCAATATTACCAATTGGAAATGAGAGGAGTGTTAGAGTCAGCCATTGTACAAAGTAGCCATTTGCCTCGTTGTTTCCTCATATTTATTAAGGCCCCGGTTTACCGTATCGAATATATGCATCCACTTGCATTCTCTGATGCTCAGGGTACTGGCAAAATTCCCACCCCTTATGTTTACGAGTACTTTCTCCAATACCCACCATCTGATGCTCTCTGGTGGGTGGCCAAAGCTTGAGAAATGCTCCACAAGAGGGGCACCCTGTACTTTACAGCATATCCAACTTACATGCTGCAAAATACGAGTTTTAACTTTTTGTATGGTCTGGCCTACATACAGGAAACCACATGGACATGCAATCGCATATATAACACCAGCGGAATTGCAGTTTGTATGTTGACGCATGGTGTGTGTGTAGTTATTATGCGTACACTGCTTGATTTCTAGAGTCATGGGGCAGGCTTTACATGTGCCACACTTGTAGTGTCGAACCACTGGTGGAATGTTCCAGAGAGTCGTTTGCGTATTGATGGGTTTGCTAGGCAGCAATGATTGGACTACATAGTCCCTCACACTCCTCCCTTTTCTAAACGCATGCATGGGTGGGTCAGGGATCCCAATTTCATCTGCCACTAGGTGCCAATGACCATTGATGATTTTCTTAATGTCACTGCTCCTGGTATTGAAGGAAGTGACACAGGTCATTCTCTTACTGTTATCATTCTCTTTGGATTTGGTCTCTAAGAGAAACTCCCTATGACAGAACCATGCCTTTTTCCGAGCCTTTTTTAACAGCCTGCGTGGATAACCCCTGTCGGCCAAGCGCTCAATCAGTAGCGCCGATTCATTGAAAAAGTCAACCTTCCGGCTACAATTCCGGCGCAACCTCAAAAACTGCCCATATGGTAGGTTGTCCCTGAGGTTGCGAGGATGGTGGCTCGAGTAGCGAAGCAGGGTGTTTCTCTCACTCGGTTTTCTATATAGTGTGGTGTGTAAGTGTCCCTCTTCTTCTACTATGCTAATGTCAAGTAAGTTAATCTTCTTTTCACTGAAGTCCAGGGAAAATTGGATGTCGTCAGACTTACTATTAAGCCAGCTGTGAAAGTTTTTCAAGAGTTCCTCACTGCCTCGCCATATCATTAAGACATCGTCTATGTATCGACGCCATAACACGATGTTGTCATGGTAGGGGTTGGTCTCATTAAGTACAAATTTGTGCTCATATGAGTTCATGAAAATGATGGCCAGATCCGGGGCAAAACTTGCCCCCATGGCTACACCCTTGGTTTAAACATAGTAATCACCATCATAGTAGAAGAAATTTTTCTTCATGGCAATTTCCAGAAGGTCCAGAATGAAGGTCGTCGGGACCTGGCAAGGTCTCGGCCGTTCCTCCAGAACCTCTTTAATGACTTCAAGGGCAGCTTCTTGAGGAATATTGGTGTAGAGTGAGGTTACATCCATTGTGACCAGCAAGTTGTTAGTTCGGTCAAACGGGTACTCATCCACCAACTGTATCACCTGCATGGTATCCCTCAAATATGCCGTGGTTGCCTCTGCAATGGGTTTTATGAATATATCAACGTACTTGCAGAGGTGTTCTAACACTGATCCACAGCCCGAGACGATGGGCCGTCCCGGGGGTTTATCAAGCCTTTTGTGCACCTTCGGGAGCGTGTAGATCGTTGGTAGTCTGGGGTGGCTGTTGTTCAAGTAGTCGTACTCATGCTTGGACAGGTGGCCATCCTCTAGTGCCTTGCCAGTAATGGATCTAATATCAGCACTTATTTCTTTAGTCGGGTCTGACTGAAGTTTCCTATAGTTGCCTTCCACCCCCAACTGTGAAATAATTTCGGATTTGTAGTCATCCCTACTTTGGATGACAATTGCCCCACCCTTATCTGCTGGTTTTATCACAATATCAGGGTTCTGTTTTAGTGATTGTAGGGCCTGTCTCTCTTGTTTGTTAGTATTGAATTTCGTATAGTTCTTTTTAGACAGTATCTGGTTAACATCTCTCATTACCACCTGTTCGAATTCCAGAATTTTATGTGACATCATCTGTGCCAGTGGTGTAAATGTAGAGGGTGGCCGCAGACCGGTGTTACTGAATATAGGTTTGAAGGGAATTCTATTGAAATGTTGTTTCAGTCTGACTTTTCTGAAAAACTGGTGTAATTCAGTTTTTAAATTGAACGTGTTAGGGAGGTTAGTAGGTACAAACGAGAGGCCTTTTTCAAGTATTTTAGACTCCTCAGGTTTTAGGACATAGGTAGAGAGATTGATTATTGGGCTGTTTTGTCTTGCTTCAGGTTGGAATGCTACCACCTGTAGTGTTTCTGCCGGGTTCTGATTTCCCCATGTGCTTCCTGCCTGAAATGGACCTGTTTCTTCCCTGCTCCACCCCTTCCTTGATTCCAATTGGATTGTCCGCGTCCCCTGGGTCTCCCCCAGGGACGACCCCTGCCTTGGTATCCTCCCCATTGTTCCTCTTCTAAAAAAGTATTTGAGTAGTCAGGGTATGTGCTGCTGCTGGTACTTGGTCTTTCTTGTTCGTTCTCAGAGTTACTGGTGGCAGAGGAATCAGAAAAAGTAGTGTATTTTCTGTATCCCCCTCTTCTCCTGGTTGAAAACCTACCCTGGGACTCCTGTTTATAATAGCCTTCAGCCAAGTATGGGTAGACAGCTTTTTTGTCGTAGAATTTCAGGTCTTTAGCTAGCTTATCTAGTTTGGTTGATTGTGTGAAAGTGTCAAAGTCCTTCAACGTTTTTTCAAGACGTTCCAACGCTTCTTTAGCGTTGTTCAAAGCTTTGTCGTCTACAATCTCTTTGCTAAGATCTGCTATTTCCTTTATGAGGCGCTCAACCTCTTCAAGAGCAGTCTCCACCCCAAGCACCATCCAGTGCCTGGAGCAATTGTTGCTAATAAAGCTGAAGTTACCTTTGAATTTCAGGTTGTCTATGAAGATGGCCGGTTCATTCCTTACCTGCAGGCCGATTGGAATCACATTTGCCTGCAGATACTGAGTGAGTACATGGCCATGTAGTCTGGTACGAATCAGCTTTTTCTCTAATCTTTCAACTCTGTTGATTTTATCGTTTAAAGTGAGGTCAATGGGAGTTGTGGTGCGACCCAGATAACTGCCACCCCCCTGGGCCTGAATGAGTTTGTTAATGTATTCCTCACTATAGGTTAGAGTGTCTTTCTCTGCCATATCCTGTGCTCTGCTTTTCAAGAAACCTACAACCTGACTACAAGTGTCTTCTTATGTAAATTACAACACATTTTTGGCGACAAGGACCAAGGACCAAGACCCAAGCGTACTTAAGGACTGAACACAAATCCAGAGACTCCTAAGAAAACTTTGTAACCAGCGTAACTTGATAAAAAAAAGCAAGAAAAAGTATGGAGTATAAGGCAAGTCAGCCCCACCAGTGTCCTGTTATCGGACGGCCCCAACCTGTGTCCTGCCTGAGCTTACTCCATGGACTAGACCACAGGTATGGTCTCTTTGTTAGGGTATGAATGGTCTGTCTTTTTCTCTACCACTTCCGGTTTTGAGTCTGCTGTTTGGGTGTATCTACAGCATTTAAGGAATGGTGGCTGTTCAACTTATGAGTTAGACTGAACACTGTGAACATATTCACATGTACCACACAGGAGCAGTGTGGTTGTTACAATTGGTGAAAGATGTGCGACATACGAGCAACACTGTGATTATCTAGAAAGAAAGACACACGCAGGAGAATCAAGTTGTGAGTTATATTTTAACTCAGTGAAGCAAATTCACAAGTACAATACTAGTGTGGCGTGGTATTGCTAAGTCTGGTGCTCAGGTAACAAGGAGTGTGTTTTCAAAGATTTTTCACAAAGTAAATATTTATGAGACCTTCAGGTTTTTCACAACCTGCATTGGAGTTCGCAGTACAAAACGTCTTTCTGATTTTCAAGACCATTTTGACTGTCATTGATCAAGAGGTTTCTAGATACTGCGTGCAGTGGTTGCTCAGATGGACAGTGAAAAATTGTCTAGCAGACGCGACAAAGAATTTTCAATTCTATTAAGGACACGGAGGCGAGGATTATGCTTCTCTATTCTTTACTGACAAAAACAGCAGCCAATAAAAACTTTAAACTGGCATGACCCTGGAAGGACAACCCCCTCCAACAGTCTGCACCAATCACTGTCCAGTCCACCACATAATAGTTCTTGTGAACCATACGACCTCCTCTTTCTTTGCGATTTCACCATCAATCCAAACCAAGACCGGAAGCCAACGTGGCAACTATCGCCTCCACTTCTGAAGATATTCAACTTCTGCTCAACAACTGCACACCGTCCCAGACCATAGGCTGTTCTTCTCAAGTCTGCTTGTGCTGATCACCTGAAACGAAAATATATATCGTAATGGCCATTCTAGAATTTGGAAATACAACCATGTCATAACAATCCTTCGGGTGGGTACAATACATCACATATCCATACAATAATGCAAGAAGACATCTCTGCAAGCCTGGGTGGGATAATCCTCGCCTCCGTGTCCTTAATAGAAGTGAAAATTCTTTGTCGCGTCTGCTAGACAATTTTTCATTCTATGTTATGTTATACATATTTTTATAGCGCGCAGCTGCCCCAGCAAAGGGGTGTCCCGGCGCTTTTGAACAGGCAAACAAACACACAACACCACACAGACTGCAGGACCAAGGCAAAAGAGGAAGACAGACTAAGAAACACTAAGGAACAAGTACGTTTTAATGACCTTCCTAAATGCGAACAAATCGTCAAGTGCACGGATATGGGCGTAAGAGACGGAGGCTCTGATTATGCTAGTTTGAAAGTTTCTCCACCACCACCATTGAGGATACATCCACAATAGGTTTATGATAAAACGTTTTAAATGTGGAATCAGACAACCAATCTGCCGCAGTCATGATGTCCTGAAGCCGAGACCCGGCACCAAAAGATTTAGAGGCCATAGCCCCCCTCATAGAATGAGCCCCAAATTTGGAGGTATCAATACCCGCTAGACTCAATAACCAGGAAACCCATCTAGCCAGAGTCGCAGTGGTGACTGGGCGGAATGGTCTCTGCAATGAAATCAACAATTGACCCAATACATCATTCCTAAATTCCCTAGTACAATCCTCATATACTTTTAGACATTTGACCACACATAATTTACTGTGATGAGGGAATGCAGGGTAAGAAATACATTTTGAATGTGTTTTAGTCCGTTTTGAGATTGTAAATGAAACACCAGTGGGAGTAAATACTCTACCTGCCAAATCCAAAGCACGAATGTCCGATACTCGCCTACATGAAATCAAGCAGAGCAAAAGCGTAAGCTTCGCTGAGAGTTGTTTCCGAGACAGACCCTCATTGGTCGGCCAGGCCGATAAAAAACGTAGGACCACCAAAACATCCCAATGTTCTGAATACCTGGGTTGAGGGGGATTGACTAAACAAATCCCTCTGACCACTTTACAGACTAGGGGGTGTTCCCCAACGGGCTTGCCATCCACATGCGGATGTCCCACCAAAATAGCCGACCTAAAGTTGTTCACCGATCTATACACCATACCTGAACGAACAAGTTCTGCCAAGAAATTCACTATCATATGTATATTTGATCCCATCGGATCTCCCTGTCGTTCAGTACACCAACCAACCCATCGTCTCCAAGCTGACTCATAACGCTTGTGAGTGGAAGGTGCCCATGCCTGTGATAAGAAAAAGAGAGTGTCTTGTTAAACTCCTGGCACTTGCCAACGGCGCCCGAAAGTCTCCATGCCATGAGAGGCAACGGATCCTGTAGGACCAACGGATGTTGAAGGCCCACCGGGTCCGTAAGAATGTCTGGAAACGATGAGATTCGCACCGGTGATGCACATGCGAGACTCATTGCTACCGGAAACCACGCCTGTGCTTTCCAACATGGGGAGATCAAGATCATCTCCGCCTTCTGCCGCCGAACTTGAGCCAGAACCCTCGGGATCATGACAAATGGCGGAAACGCATATAGAATGCCCGTCGTCCATGACTGAAGAAAGGCGTCCGAGCTGACTGCCAAGGGATTCGGACGCCAACTGTAAAACTGGAGCAACTGTCTGTTGAGCCATGAGGCAAACAGATCTATCACACACGGACCCCATTTGAGGTCCAGCGCCCTGACAATACTGGGGTGCAGCATCCAATTGCTGGCATCCCTCAAGTACAGAGAATTCCAATCCGCTGTCACGTTGACGGATCCCGGAATATACTCCGCCGTCACCGATATTTGATGGGCCAGGCAATAATGCCAAAAGTCCTTGGCTATCTCAGCTAGGAGACGTGACCTTGTGCCTCCGAGGCGATTTATATACCGTACCGGGGACACATTTTCCATGCGAAGGAGAATGCAGCAGGAAACCTGCTGTGGAGATAAAGTGCAAACCGCGAAGGAACCCGCCAGGAGTTCCAGGCAGTTGATGTGGAGACTCAGTTCTTCACGAGACCAACGGCCTCCCGTCTCCACTGATCCGCATCGGGCTCCCCAGCGCCAGCGGCTGGCATCCGACTCTATCACTACCTCCAGGGTTGCTGCAAAAATGGCCTTGCCATTCCAAGCATCCATATGCTCTAACCACCAGTTCATCTCCGTACGTGCCTCTGTTGAAAGGGAAACCTGTTGGGCATAAGTCAAGCCCTTGCGTAGATGCAATATCTTCAACCGTTGCAGGGCTCTGTAGTGCAAAGGACCCGGAAATATCGCCTGGATGGAAGAGGCTAGCAGTCCTACCAGTCGCGCTAAAGTCCTCAAGGAGATTGTCGGAGAGGCAAGCGCTCTCCTCAATTCCTTCCTGATCGCCACCCTCTTCTTGAGAGGTAAGAGTAACTGAGACTTCACCGAGTCGACCTGGAAACCCAGGAACTCCATTACCTGAGAAGGTATCAAGATTGACTTCTGCGAATTTAGCAGAAAACTCAATTCCTGAAGGAGGTGAATCGTCCATGACAGATGGAGTGACACCACCTCCGGCGACGAACCCAAAATCAGGATATCGTCTAGATAAATAATCAGTTTTACACCTCTTTCTCGCAACCTCTGGACTATCGGTCTCATCAGTTTGGTGAAACACCAGGGAGCGGATGAAAGGCCAAAGGGCATGGCGTAAAACTCGAACCATCGGTTGCGCCACTGAAATTGTAGAAACCGTTGATGCAGAGGGAAAATGGGCACCCCTAGATAAGCGTCCTTTAAGTCCAGACGCACCATCCAATGTTGTTCTAGCAGGATGTCGCACAGCAAGTGTATGCCTTCCATTTTGAAGTGCTGATACACTACCCAGGCTTTGAATTCCCTGAGATTTAAAACTAGCCGATATCCCTGGTCTTCTTTGGGGACCACGAAGACGGTGCTCACAAAGCCCTGAGCGTGTGGAACCGTCTCCACAATTGCTCCCTTACGGACCTCTGCGTCTATGAAACTCAGATCTGGTAGGGAAAAATGCAGTGGACTGGGTGCTTGTCGCTGCGCGGGAGAGGCATAGAACTCTATGCGATAACCTTGTACTGTTTGTAGCACCCAGGGATCGGACGTAAGTTCTCACCACCTGTGAAAAAAGAGAACCAGTCTGCCTCCCACTTTGTGTTCTGTTGCACATAGAACCCGTACCTGAATAGGAGTTGTCTCCTGAGTTGCTCTGTTGGCCTCGATAGGCACCTTTCTGTCCTCTGCCTCGACCTCACCGATTGCGGGAGGGATAGAAATTGGATCTCTGATTGCCTCTGCCTCGCTGCTCCGCTCCACGCGAGGTCTGACTGAAACCTCGGCCTGACCCTTGACCTCGTTGATGGCCGGCCCTGTCAAAAACACCGGTGTGGAACACCTTCTTTATATTTGCTTGCACCTTGTCCAACGCGGAGAAGGTGGCTACGTACTTGCCCATCTCCTTTACAAATTTGTCCCCAAAGAGCATGCCATTAGCCAGTGAACCTGGTTCTGTGGTGGCCATCTCCGCCATTTGGGAATCAATTCTCATGAGGAACGAGTGTCTCCGCTCCATGGACAGAGCCACATTTGCATTACCCAGGACTCACACGGCACGTTGGGCCCACTCCATGACATCCGATGTATCCATCGGCACATTCTTCTCCTTAGCCTGGACCGCCGCATCCAGGATCTTTGTAAGAGGTCCAGAGACATCTAGTAGCTTGTCCTGGCATCCTCGCCACGCTCTGTCTAGTCCTTTTTTCGGGTCTTTTGCGAGCTTTCTCATGAATGCTGCCATGTGGGGTCCAAGTCTGGGGTATCCGCTACCATACCCGTCAAGGAGGGTCTGGGGCATTCCGACCGCAACGTGGTCCTCACCCCGCTTTCAAAACCCTGGCGCAAGTTGTTAGTCACATAATGGGCAACCTCTGGACAAGGCACCCACTCAGTAGATCTAGGGTGTATTATACTATTGGGGTCAAACAAGAGGTTCCTGGGTACCTGACTATCGTCTGCCTTATACGCTGTATGTTTCACCTTTTTAGACCTCTTCTTAGAAACGACCGATTCAACCTCCGATTCCGAAGTAGCCGGTGGGGATGTGGAAGAGTCTCCAGACGTTCCATTAGCCATAGAGCCATGATCCTTCATAACATTCTTGGCCATCTGCGCTATCTTTTGGGCCGAGCATGAGCAGAGGTGTCACCCTTGTGGGTAGATTTAAACTTCCTCTTGCCATAGTTGTGAAGGGGTTTAGTAAAAGGCTTTACCGCCTTAATCAGGGCTTTATTAACAGACCTCTGGGCGTGAGTATCCAGGGCCTCAACCAGATTCTCCTCCAACTGTTCTTCTTCTGGCTCATACTCTTCATACTCATTAAATTCGACCCACTGGTCACCCTCCTCGGCGTAGTACGCCATAGCTGACAAGCAGGAAGGTGTGGAGGAAAATTCGAAGGGGGGAGCAGCCCAGGGGTGCCTCTGACACACACACTCTGTAAATCCACTATTCAACACACTGAGAGGCCAGAGTATCAAGGTGGAAGGAGGCCCCTAGTATCACACAAAAGCTCCCCTAGAGCTGAGCTCTAATCCGGACATGCTCCGGTAAGCGTTCACCAAGGTCAAGGATAGATGCAGTGCTGACGCGCGCAATCCGCGAGGAGCCGGCAATTCAAAGGGAAAGCCGGCGCCTCGCGCATGCACATCGCGTGTGGGGCCGAACTCGTCTGCTCCTTGTGCGCGGACGACTCGCATCTGCCTCCTCCTGCTCCACCGCCCCCTGTCGCGCACAACGCGCCCTGTCTACTCGCGCTACGAATGCGCAGTCAAGCAATCATATACGGCAATAAAAGCACATGCGAACACAATTGGGGCAATAAAAAGTGAAAGCGCTCAAGCGCCACATCAATAAAACACCCCGTAACTGCTTACAAACCCAACAAATAGAAATAGGGAAAAAGCACTTAGCTCGCTGCTGCAGCAGCAAAGACAGAGGAGGTCGTATGGTTCACAAGGATTATTATGTGGTGGACTGGACAGTGATTGGTGCAGACTGTTGGAGGGGGTTGTCCTTCCGGGGTCATGCCAGTTTAAAGTTTTTATTGGCTGCTGTTTTTGTCAGTAAAGAATAGAGAGGCATAATCAGAGCCTCCGTGGACTGACATAGAATTCTTTGTGACTAGCTGTCTTTGGTGGCATGTGAATGTGGATGCAACACGAATACGGTCTCACAGGAGAGTGGCTCAGTTAAACTGCTTTATTATTACTGTGTTCCTGGTTCTCTTGAGCGCTACGTTTTGTGACAGTCCAGTGCAACCCGGTATGAAACATTAATAGAAGCGTGTGGAGTAAAGAATAAGAAAACTATGTCTGCAGCTTGCTTCTTTTGGGTTCGTATACTAATTAAAAACCATCTGGTAGGAGAATACTTTATTTTTACAGTGTTTCAGTCGCTCATGTATTATTCATGGTTACCTTGCAAGAGTTTACCATTACGCTTCATTTTGAATATTCAAATGTGTCTCGCGCACCTCACCTTGCTAATCGTGCCGCGTGGAGCTCATTCAACCTTCCATGACGTCTTCTCTTCATCACGATCTTCAAGGCTGTAGAAGGACGTTTGGGAGCAGGAGCGCGCTGTGAGCCACCCGGCTTGCGTCCCTGCACGTCCCGCCATCTTTGTATTGTAATGTCAAAGCTATCGTTGTGCTTTGTTGCTGAGGGACGTCAGTATCCTGCCAACCATGTGCTCACCTAATCTAAATAAAGTTTTTTTCTTCAGCGTCACAACGTGAGATTGCTTCTTCAAGAGCCTGCTTCATTAACCCCTTCGCTGCTGGCCCGTTTCCGCCGCTGTGCGGTAAACAAATGAACAGGGCGGGGCCGTGACGAACCCCAGCCGTCATCAGCACATGAGCACCGCGGAGCGTGACGGCTGGGGTTCGTCACCAGCATACAAGGGGTTAATTCTTTGTTGTTGTGGTGTTCGAAAGCCATCGGAATACTCAAAGTCACCTGTTTTCTTCGCCCGTGAGTTGTATGTGCCAAATCTTCGTCTACTTCCTATGAGATTGCAGTTCTCTGCCCACCGTTTTGATGTGCTGCAAAGTACCTTGTGATTCTGCCAAGTACTATGTTCTCATACGAAAATTGATATTGTGTGATCTTCTACTGGTACTGTATTTATTAAAAGTTTTTTTATTTTTGGCAGTTTATCATTTCCAAATTTCTAAAGAGCAAAAGGTTTATTTTAAGGCTTAAGTGGCAAAACGATGATTCTGAAACATGAATAGTTTTACAGTACACTGTACTAGGTTATGCTGCCATCTAGTGACTTAAATTGATACAATTGAAATTGTACTTGTTTTCCCTGCGCATTGTTAGTAGTTCGTGATGCCACAGTTTAACACTATTTATAATTTGAGTCGTCCTTGTCTTCTGGTGGGTGGATATCTCAGGCCCCTTTAGATGTGGGTGGTTCTGGTCTTGGTGGGTGGTTCCCATTTATTTTGTGTTATGTGTTGGTAAGTCGCCTTGCGCTGCACATCTCATGTTTGTATGTGTGTAAGTCGTCCTGCGTGTCACATGTTGTCCTGTGTAAGTCGCCCTGCACTTCAGATGTGGTTGTGTAAGTCGCCCTGCACCTCACTTGTTGTTCTGTGTAAGTCGCCCTGCGCTTCAGATGTCGTTGTGTGTAAGTCGCCCTGCGCCTCACTTGTTGTCCTGTGTAAGTCGCCCCGCGCTTCAGATGTTGTCGTGTGTAAGTCGCCCTGCGCCTCACTGTGTGTGTACCCTCTGTGTGGTCCATATTGTGGTGCACGTGTATTTGTAGTGTTTGATTCACCCTTGATGTTGGTTTCTGGCCTCGGGTATTTGTCGTGGAGTGTGTGCACTTTTCACTACCAAATTGTTCTTTTGGTTGTTGGGAAACTATGGGGTTATTCATGATTTGAATGTTATATTGCTGTTTTAATATTGCTGTTTTTCCTCTCCAAATTTTGATATTGTTTGATGGTTTATTTAATAAATCTTAACAACTTTCATTAGGGAGGATGGGGGATATTTTGATGCATATTTTTAATATGTTGTATTATGCCCATCTTTTCTTGTTTGCTTAGTTCTCTCTTTTGTGATGCTTTAAATTCTTTTTCATCCCTTAGCTCTGACCTTTATCGGGGATAATGTTGTATCCTATGATTTACATTCCTATGTTAATCAGCCTAGGTCTTCTTAGCTGCTCAGCCAGAGCAAGAGATGGTGACGGAATTTTGGTGTGCCTGTGATGAATGGAATGCCTAGGTGCCTGAGTGTATGAGTGTGTGATAGTTGGAGATGGGCTGAGCAGCTAGCCAGGCTGCTCCTGGTGGGGCTGGCAGGGGCTGGCATAGGAGTTACTAGAGCTGGATTACAGTTGTACATACATTATCCCTGTTTGATGTTGCTGGACATGGATTATTAAAGAAGACTTCAAGAAACCTACAACCTGACTACAAGTGTCTTCTTATGCTAAGTACAACATAATCATTGTCTGCTCAGCTTTGGCACCGCTGGCGAGTCCAGCTACCAGAGGGAGTGTACCCTTTAATCCAAGGTGGTGGGCACCAGTGAGAAGCCACCACAGCTAGAGACCAGAAGCTATGGCCTGTCCCAGGACCCAGTAAAACACCCAACTCTCTGCCTCTCAATCCTACCACTACAGCTGCCTAAAGTGTGGTGCCTCTTTTATGTGAACTTTCATCGTCTGTTGACTGGGGTACCTTACTCCAGGACATTATCCATTTGCGGGTCTCCGAGTGACTGATACAGATTTTTAATGTTGAAGAATCTTCCTGCCATGCTTCCACTGATTTCACTGGGATGAAACTGGTCAGTTTCCACACATGTGCATTGTTCCCACAGATCCTGAGGTCTGCCCTTACTGCCCTGAGACGGGCACTACAGGCTTGGGAAGCCCTTAGTCTTTGGTTTGATTCTCTGAAATGTCGTTTGTTTAAGCAGATCGCTGTTCCTTGCCAGGTTGCATCCTCGTGTGTGTTCACTTACTGTACGACACATGACGTTTTTTTTTCTTTCCTGGCCTTATTGATCTAGCCTGCCGCACTATGTAAATAAACAAGTACGCAGCAATGGTAGCCTAATAAGGTTAGTACACCGTGTAGATGTTCTGTGAATGGTTTGTTTTCCACCAGTTAACAACTCGCTTCTCATTTCCTCTTTCAGCTGGCATTCCCAGAGGTTTCAGACTAGTTGCATCTCGAGTACAATCTAGCCCTAAAACAGCGTTGTGTGTAACCGGGTTCTGGTTGAACTTACATTACTGAACCTTAAAGATGTAAATGGGAAAATACTATTTATTTATTCCAGTATTGCTAGAAGGCCTCTTCCAATGGCAGCAGTTATTTCACATCGCACATATGTACACGTTACTCAGTTGCACATACTTACATTGCATTTTACGTGTTTCCAAAGCAAGGCAATGGGAATGAAGGAGCTTTGCAGAGGAGGGATGGTTTTTGGTCACGTGTTGCATATAATTACACATTTGCTGATTCTGTGCTTGCGAGTATCAGGGTGGTTTTTCGGGACCATTGGCCCCAGGGCCCAGTGCTGGTGGCACCCTGTGTGACAATCTTTTTTGTCGCACCCCTTCTGTCCTCCTCCTCGGATTCCCCTACTGCCACCCTGCAAAAGTGCCCCTCATCTATCCATAGTCCGTCGCTCACATACATTTTACGTGTTTTAAAGCGCTGGTGTTGTCATGAATCCGCAAATCGCAACTCATTCTGCCCTAAAAGAGAGCAGTTTATCCCTTCAGGAAACCCACCCCTGTCCCGTGCATCCAGCACGCCAATGTGTAAAGAATGATGTATAGCATTTGTGATTGTGAATGACTTCTGTTGTTTTACTATGCGAATCGCTTTGCACTTTTTAATCTTTCTCTTGGTGCATTACTGAATCGTGTTACCAATTGCTGTGTTATTTCCAATGTTAAAATTGTCAAGTAATGGTCTCATTTGATTCTGGAGTTCTGCTCGGGAAGTTAATTGCAGGCGAGCAGCTTAAAAACTGATCGGCAAACCGTGGAACTTTCTAGAGACGCAAACGCACGCAGGAAAAGGTGCGCTGTGTGTCATCTTCCCTCAGGCGTGGCTCAGCTATAAAAAGCCACACCCGACGTTTCTCGACGCTTTGCCTCCTGCCGCCCTCGAGAGGAACCTACCTTGGAGAGCCCTGGGAGCCTGAACACCAGCCAACGCCGAAAGACTTCTGGATTGGATTCTTTTTTTCTTCATGCAGCCCTGCAAGAAGAACACGGATTTTAAAAGCTAAGTGAAACCTTTTATTTGTTGTTACAAGGCGCCCAACGCAAGCAAGCAGCAACTTGTTCATAAAGACAAGAATTTACCTGAAAGAATATTCGAAGACATTTGTGAAATCTTGGTAAAGGTGACATCCTGATACTGATATCCTGAAAGAAAAGAAAAAGACTTTGAGAAATTATCAAAGTGAAATCTTGGGACAATATATTTGATGTCATGGTTTGCAATTTGCTTTTCTGTTCAGTTTATATTTCTACCTAGGTTGTGAAGAAAGGGAAAGACTCGAGTGAGTACATAGAGTAAGTCATATCAAGAATTGTAGATGCTATGGTGAGGTGTTGAACAACTTTGGAAAGGATAGTAACCTATTCTCATGTAATTATTTTCTTTAGAAGTACAGAAACTTCCCATTTGGCTTCAACTCTCTCGACAACAACCTACATTGATACAACCCTTCACAACGACAACACGGACGCGACGCTTAGCTTCTAACAGTCGCAGGTAGGCTTTTTTGGGGATTAATGAAAGAGAATAGTAAAGAGTAGTTGTAGATTATTTTGTTTACAGGAATAAGGAGATAAACATTACAAAGGTTTCTTTGTTGCCTCGCAGGTCGACAACCAAGGAACAGGTAGCGTCCCCGATCCGGCCTACCTTCCTTTTTTCTATTTGATTACCTAAGTGTACAACTAAATCACTAGGTGTTGCCTAGAATTCGAGGAAGTTGGTCCATAACGTTTCTGCGAAATCAATCTACAAGCATCCTACAGGTAAGAGTGCTTGTAACCTTGACAGAAGGCAAAGCCCACGACGATTATTTCGCCCAGACGTTATGGATCCTTCCTCCTCGATTTCTCTGCAAGATATAGCAGACATGTTGACTGCTATACAATCTGAAAATGCTGCCCTTCGTAGAGATGTTACTGTGATTCAAAACAGTATTCAATCTGGTCCTAGTACTTGGAGTTTTTCCCCAACTCAGAGATCTGTATTAAAACCACCAACTTTCCAGCCAGGACTTCAAACCTTGCATTCTAGTTCCCCTACGGCACCAACTCAGATTCAAGTTGTGACTCCTGTACCAGTTCCTTTAGCACAACCTGAAAGATTTTATGGGGACAGTAACAAGTTCTCAATCTGTTTAAATCAATGTCATCTACATTTTATTGCCAAACCTGCAGCTTTTCCTGATGATTCCTCTAAGATAGCTTTCATTCTATCTTATTTAGGAGGAGACGCGGCCTTGTGGTCAATACCGATAGTAGAGCGAGATGACCCCGTTCTTTATGACCTTAGATGTTTTAAAAATACTATGAAGAAACTGTTTGCCAAACATGTTTTTGTTCAATCTGCTGATCATGAACTACTTCATTTGAAACAAGGTTCATCAGACTTATTACATTACATATCTCAGTTTAACAGATTAGTAATAGAAGCTCACTGGCCCAAAGGTAAGCTAGTTTCGCTTTTTTACAAAGGCCTTAAGGACGAGTTAAAAGATATGATCACACAAATTTTAGATCCACCAGATGATATTGAAGAGTTCATTGATCTAGTGGTAAAACTAAATCATCGTTTGTCTGAACGCAGAGGGGAAAAAGGAAAAACTGAACCAAAGATATTTTCTTTCAAAGATAGAAATAGTGTTAAAGCAGAACCAACACCTAGGGTAGATTTAGGGGAACCTATGCAGATAGGAACCATCAAAGGACCTCTGAGTAAAGAGGAAAAAGACAAAAGGAGAAAGTTGAATCAATGCCTTTATTGTGGAAAATCAGGACATTTCGTTAAGGAATGCCCAGTACGCCCAAACAAACCTAAAGGAAAAAACGCTGAGGTGGGTTTAGTACAACAGTCGGAAAACTAACTGGCTCGACAAATCAAGAGGTCAGATTGTCGAGTATATTATCTAGTTTGGCCTCCACAACTCCAGACGTAACTTCTCATCATCTTAGTATAAAGATTTCCTTACAGTCTATTTCTAGAAAAGACAAAGTTTGGACAGTTGACGCTTTGATTGACTCAGGGGCAACTGGCAATTTTATTGATACTCTGTTTTTGAAGGAATTAGATTTTAAAACTGAGTCCAAAGAACACCCAGAAGTCGTTAAAGCAGTAGATGGTAAAGAATTATCATCTGGATTAATTCAATTTCACACTGAGACTCTTCTAAAGACTTGTTTAAACAAACATAAAGAAAACATAACATTTGACATCATCGATGCCCCTCAATTTCGCTTGATTCTAGGAATACCTTGGCTCGTAAAGCATAATCCCAAAATAGATTGGGTGAAGAAAACAGTACTATTAGATTCTGAATTTTGTCAATCTTCTTGTTTTCAATCTCAAAGTTTGGAATTATTGATACAAGGTAGTAATTTTCCCATGAACTCAAAAAGTGTATTACTGTTGGAAGGAGTTCCAAAAGAATATTCTGATCTCCATGACGTGTTTGATAAAAGAAAGGCCAATACCTTACCACCACATCGGGATTTTGATTGTCGAATAGATTTAGTGCCAGGGGCTACTTTACCATGTAGTCGAATATATGCTCTCACTGAAAAAGAAAACGAACACTTGAGAGAATATTTAGATGAGTATCTGGCCAACGGTTTTATTCGACATTCTAAGTCACCAGTATCCTCACCTCTCTTTTTTATCCCTAAAAAGGGAGGTGAATTGCGTACTGGTATTGACTACCGAGCTTTAAATAATGTAACCATCAAGAATAGATACCCACTTCCTTTAATTCCAACCTTATTAGATCAATTGAAGGATGCTACCATTTATACCAAATTGGATTTACAAGGAGCCTACCATTTGGTAAGGGTTCGGAGCGGAGACGAATGGAAAACTGCATTTCGTACCAAATTCGGTTTATATGAATATCAGGTCATGCCATTCGGACTCTGCAACGCTCCAGCAGCTTTCCAATTTTTTATAAATGAGGTTTTAAGGGAATTCTTGGATATTTGTTGCATTGTGTACATAGCTGATATTCTCATCTATTCTAAAAATACCACAGAACATGTACAACAAGTAAGAGCTATTCTTCGAAAACTTCTTGACAACTCCTTGTACATAAAACTTGAAAAAAGTACTTTTCATACTACAAGAGTAGAATTTCTTAGGTATGTTTTAAGTCCCAAAAGTATTGAGATGGATCCAAAGAAAATTCAGGCAGTTCTCGATTGGACCAGTCCCTCCTCTGTGAAGCAAAATTCTAGGTTTTTTGGGTTTTGCTAACTTTTATAGACGATTCAATTGTAACTTTTCTCAAATAATAACCCCAATAACGAGGTTACTAAGAAAGAATGTAAAATTTGAATGGAATAGTGATGCAGAAAAAGCCTTTCAAAATCTTAAGAGGCAGTTTACTTCAGCACCAGTATTGATGCATCCAGATCCTTCCAATCCTTTTATAGTCGAAGCGGATGCTTCCCAATTTGCCATTGTTGGTATTCTATCTCAAAGACATAAAGAAACCGGTCAGATGCATCCTATTGCATATTATTCAAGAAAACTCACCCCTTCCGAACAAAATTATGCTATAGCTGACAAGGAATTGTTAGCCATCAAAGCAGTTTTTGAAGAATAGCGTCATTATTTGTTAGGTGCTAAACATCCTGTAACGATCTATACGGATCATAGAAATTTACAATTTTTACGCTCTGTTAAAGCTCTCATGGCTAGACAATTACGTTGGACACTATTCTTTAATGATTATAACTTTATAATCACTTATCGTCCTGGAAGAGAGAATTTAAAAGCAGATGCTTTGTCACGTATGGGAATCTCAGAAGAAAAAGATTGTGCACCTGAAATAACTCAACCGGTGTTGTCTGATCATTGTTTTAAGATTGGAGTAGTTATAACTGATGTAGTGGAAGACATAAAAAAAAAGATACAAGAAAAGACAATGCAAGAATGGCATGATCTGTATCCTTTATTGTAAATTAGAGATGATTTGTTGTATATGAATGAACAAATTTTGGTACCCACACAAGAACTTCAAAGAAAAGTGATACACTTACATCATGATACTTTAATGTCCGCACATCCAGGAGTAACGAAAACCAGTCATTTAATTAAAAGAAAATATTGGTGGCCTTCTATGTTTAACGATGTGAAAACTTATATCGAGACTTGTGTGGTTTGCACTCAGAATAAAACACAACACCAAGCACCTAGTGGTCTTCTACTTCCTCTCCCAATCCCACCTCAACCTTGGCATACAGTATCCCTTGACTTCATAGTTGAACTCCCCAAAACTAAGGAAGGTTTAAACACTATTTTAACTGTAGTTGACCATTTTTCTCGTATGGCTCATTTCATCCCATTAAAAAAAATCCCTTCTGCAAAAGAGTTAACACAAGTATTTTCAAAAGAAATCATTCGTTTGCATGGCATCCCATCAGTAATAATTTCTGATAGAGGCCCTCAGTTCATTTCTCACTTCTGGCAAAATTTAGGAAAAACTTTAGACATGGATATTCGTACATCTTCTGGTTATCATCCCCAAACGGATGGCCTAACCGAAAGAACCAACCAAACCATAGAGCAATTCTGTGCATTAGCAGAGGAAGAGAAAGAATGGTCAGATATATTATGGGTCTTGGAATTTGCTTATAATAACATGGATAATTCCTCCACTACTTTATCACCCTTCTTCAGCACCTATGGCTTTCATCCTAAAAATACCCCTGGATCTGTACAGTTTCCTTTTATAATTCCATCATTGGGAGATCATATTAGGAAACTAGTTCACATTCAAGATCAGGCCCAATATCATTTAGCTCAAGCAAAGGAGAGACAAAAAAAGGCTTCAGATCTACACAGAAAACCACAACCCAAATATTCCATTGGAGATAAGGTGTGGTTATCCACAAAAAATGTAAAGATAAAAACTTGTAAAAAATTCTGTCCCAAGTTTATCGGACCATTTACTATTGAAAAACTGATAAATCCTGTTAGTGTTAAATTGACTTTACCAACCAAATATAGATTTCATCCGGTATTTCATGTATCGTTGGTAAAACCCTGCAATCCTATGACTAGATTTAGGAAACCCCCTGCAGCTATACAAGTAGATGGAGTTCCAGAATTTGAAGTTCAAAATATTATAGATTCAAAAAGAATTCGTGGAAAATTATTTTATTTAATACATTGGAAGGGTTATGGTCCAGAAGAACGGTCCTGGGAACCTCTTTCTAACCTGCAAAATGCTCCCCGATTAGTAAGGCGTTTTCATCTTCAAAATCCAAGCAAGCTAAAACCTGTTCCTCAGATTTTGGGAGGGCTCTTGAGAGGGGAGTACTGTCATGAATCCGCAAATCGCAACTCATTCTGCCCTAAAAGAGAGCAGTTTATCCCTTCAGGAAACCCACCCCTGTCCCGTGCATCCAGCACGCCAATGTGTAAAGAATGATGTATAGCGTTTGTGATTGTGAATGACTTCTGTTGTTTTACTATGCGAATCGCTTTGCACTTTTTAATCTTTCTCTTGGTGCATTACTGAATCGTGTTACCAATTGCTGTGTTATTTCCAATGTTAAAATTGTCAAGTAATGGTCTCATTTGATTCTAGAGTTCTGCTCGGGAAGTTAGTTGCAGGCGAGCAACTTAAAAACTGATCGGCAAACCGTGGAGCTTTCTAGAGATGCAAACGCACGCAGGAAAAGGTGCGCTGTGCGTCATCTTCCCTCGGGTGTGGCTCAGCTATAAATAGCCACACCCGACGTTTCTCGACGCTTTGCCTCCTGCCGCCCTCGAGAGGAACCTACCTTGGAGAGCCCTGGGAGCCTGAACACCAGCCAACGCCCAAAGACTTCTGGATTGGATTCTTTTTTTTTCGTGCAGCCCTGCAAGAAGAACACGGATTTTAAAAGCTAAGTGAAACCTTTTATTTGTTGTTACAAGGCGCCCAATGCAAGCAAGCAGCAACTTGTTCATAAAGACTAGAACTTACCTGAAAGAATATTCAAAGACATTTGTGAAATCTTGGTAAAGGTGACATCCTGATACTGATGTCCTGAAAGAAAAGAAAAAGACTTTGAGAAATTATCAAAGTGAAATCTTGGGACAATATATTTGATGTCATGGTTTGCAATTTGCTTTTCTGTTCAGTTTATATTTCTACCTAGGTTGCGAAGAAAGAGAAAGACTCGAGTGAGTATATAGAGTAAGTCATATCAAGAATTGTAGATGCTATGGTGAGGTGTTGAACAACTTTGGAAAGGATAGTAACTTATTCTCATGTAATTATTTTCTTTAGAAGTACAGAAACTTCCCATTTGGCTTCAACTCTCTCGACAACAACCTACATTGATACAACCCTTCACAACGACAACACGGACGCGACGCTTAGCTTCTAACAGTCGCAGGTAGGCTTTTTTGGGGTTTAATGAAAGAGAATAGTAAAGAGTAGTTGTAGATTATTTTGTTTACAGGAATAAAGAGATAAACATTACAAAGGTTTCTTTGTTGCCTCGCAGGTCGACAACCAAGGAACAGGTAGCGTCCCCGATCCGGCCTACCTCCCTTTTTTCTATTTGATTACCTAAGTGCACAACTAAATCACTAGGTGTTGCCTAGAATTCGGGGAAGTTGGTCCATAACGTCTCTGCGAAATCCATCTACAAGCATCTTACAGGTAAGAGTGCTTGTAACCTTGACAGGTGTAGGCTGACTTTACTAATCCGCTCAGCTACCCACACAAAACACAGATCTGTTCTTTGCAGCAGCCATCTGCGATACTTTATTTCGAGTCAAAACTGCCACTAGACAAAACTTTTATCTCTCTCTAGCCTGCTTTTTTTTTACACTTCAGTAACTGCTGGGGCATCATAGCTTTAGCTGGTATTGGTTTATATTTCACAAATGTAGTTTACTCCTAATATTCTGAATTAAATATTAAAAAATCACGTACAGTAGTGTTGAAATTCTGACACTTAGCACATACTTGTTACTGGATCTGCTTTTTACCCGTCTACCCACCGACACAGGGACACAATTTATTCTGCTGTATTGAGGTGTACTTTTGCTACGATAGTATTTTTCTCATTGTTTCTGGTTAATATTTATTGATATGTGTTTGTGTGCACCCCATAACACATTCCTCAGTGTTTAGGAATTGAAGACTTATTGATTTAAAACAAGAATTGCATTTTAAAATGACCACAGTGGCGGCACATCCTCTGCTGCACCATTTTAGGCCTGGCAGTTTGGCGGGCTGTTCCCATGAGCGGGGTTAGTACTGATTTGTATAAGGTGGGCCTTTATCTAGTGTGGCATGGTGGGCGAAGAACGGTAGACTGGAATCTAACTGACCGATCGCCAGTAGCTAGTATGAATTCAAGCATTTCATCCGTCACCTTGTTGGTGTTGCAGTTGATCCCATTTTAGGAAGCAGTTGCCTCAATTTCTCGTTGATTGCGTTTTTCTGTAGTGCCCAGGGCTAAGAAGGGTGCCTAATATTATGAAAATTGAGGGTGAGGATAAAAAGCAAACAGAAGAACCGTGCAGTGCTGGATGTTCAGTTTCAATCTTTCCTTTCCGTGGGAGTGGAACATCATCCTGTGTTTCAGAGTGACCTGCTGGCATCAAACGCATTGAACAAGCAGTGGCATTGCCAATAGGAATCGCCTTTGGAACATTATAAGTGTTTAGCCATGCAGCAGTTGATGTTATTGCACCAAGGATATTGTACTGCATAACTAAATACTTATAAGGTCCCAAAAGCGAGACCTATTGGCTATGCCAATGCTTGTTTTGGTTATTTCGGGTAGTTTGCCCTTAGGACTGGATAGCTAATTTCACCAAATAAATACCTTACGTGTCAAATGTCCTGGGATTCTAAAGGTTTGCAGGGTTTGTGAATTCCTGTGGAGGAGACCGAGAAAGTCAGCAAAATATAGATACATTTTGAGTTTTTAGGGAACAATAGGAACAACGTGCTTCAGATGAAACTGTCTCTTTTTCCCTACATATGACGTCAACAAACAGTTTATCTGCTAAAGTCACTATCTTCCCAGCTTACAGGAACGTGGAAAGCTGAGTAAAAAATGTTTTTTACCACAGCTTCTGTCATTTTTCAAAGAGTTAAGCACTTTTTCTTATTTTTTGTGCTCTCAACCTACTTCCAGTTTGTGGTGGACACCAGAATGAAACAGATGAGCAATTCAGGAAAGCTATACATTTCTGAAAAGGAGACAAAATGTCTAATTTAGCAAGGGGCCACATTTGTAGATCTCTAAAGTGTTTCCCAAAGAAAGTAACTGTTGAAATAAAGAAATATTGAAAATTAGGAGGAAAAAAGGGCCATTTGTGAAGTCTTGCTTGATTTACAAAAGCAAGTCCGATAGACCCTTTTAGTTGTGGGGAAGTGTAAGGTTTGCAGGTTCTCCCAGAACCCAGGGTACTCAGAGCTAAAAGCTAAGCTGCACCTTACAATGGTATTTCTTTGTCTACTGAGTATAGAACAATTTATATGGTGAAATGTGTACAGTGAAAAATTGGTATCAAGGAAACTTATGTATTTCTGAAATGGGCACAACATATGGAGGTTAGGAGCAGTGGTTATTTGTACATCTATAAATTTACAGGTAACCATACTAGCACATGACTTAAAGGGCATTTTTAAAAATGGCTTCTCCTTTACGCACTGGCTTACATTTGCAAGGCACAAATACAGTGAAATTCAATTGATAATAAGAAATGTTCTATTAATCTGTGCTCCCACATTTCTTCCGATAAAAATGGTATCACACTTGTGTGGGTAGGCCTATACCTGCAGCAGGAAATGGCCCAAAATGCAACATGGACACATAACATTTTTCTACTGAACACTGTCCCTTTTTTCCATTGTAGGTAGCTGTGGATTTTGGGCCCTAGCTCAGCCGGCACCTGGGGAAACCTAGCCAACTGTACATTTTTTAATCTAGATACCTTGGGAAATCCAGAGTGGGGTTACTTGCGTGACTCAATCACAACAAGAATGGATCAAACCAAGGTTAATGGGAACCCTTGCCGTAGGAGTCACATTGACCTCGATTTGATCAACTGATGCTGCATGCACTAGGCCCAGGTGCACAAGTGGTGGAGCATTTTTATAAGCACAATTGGGGTAATGCTGGGTGGTAGTAATTTGTAGATTCCTCTTGATTCCGGAGGTTTCCCTCACAGAAAGGAAACAAAAATAGGTGATTTTGGGCAAAGTTTGGGGTTTCCAGGGCATTGTGAGTAAGGAAACTTCATAAGATCCAAGAACACCACCCTGGACTCCCCTCAATGTCTATTTTTCCAAATTGTCTGGGTCTGGTAATTTTCCCTAGGGGGCGGCCTCCCAAGCCCAAAAAGTGCAGCCAAGTCCCAATCTCCTGTCCTACATGGAAAGACAACTTCCAAAAGAATCAAGTGTCCTCTCTCTTCTTGGATGTTGGATGGGATGTTAAAGTCCCCAGTAGCGTAGAAAGACTGAAGAGGCTTTAGGGGTGAAGGTTGGGACCTAATATCAGGATGGCCTGACCCACCCCATTTTTTTTAAAGTCCTATAATCCACTGGGCGTTTTGCACTCGTTGGCAAGGCAAATTGGGAGCAAACTCCCAGTCTACACCTGGGTGGGAGGGGGACAAGAAGACTTGGTTGTCCATTTTTGGGTGAGGGAGTGGCCAATGCCAGAGTGTAATCACCCCCATTTGCCACCCAAGGGGGCAGAAAGATTGTCTATGCCCTTTCAGGGGTAGGGTATGGCCATGCCCATGGTGGGAAGCCTCATCCTTATGTTTATTTTTAGACAAATTATCCTGGTGTCTATAGGGCTTTCTGCCCCTAACCCACTGGGGAGGCTGATTGAGGATAATCACCCAATTTGCCCCCAAGGGGACAGAAAGATTTTTCCATATATATTGGGGGTGAGGCATGGCCATGTCCCGATGGGCAGCCCACACCCCTATTTATTTATTTTAAAAAATCTTTCGAGTTTAGTAGGTTTTCTGCCGGCCCAGGGGGGGGACAGATTGGAGGTAAGCACCACATCTGACCCCTGGGGGGCTAGACAGAATGTTACATTTGTATTGAGGATGAGGGCATGGCCATGTCCTGGTGGACGGCCCACACCCCTACATTTGTATAACAAAAAACAATCCCTGGTGTCTTGTCGGCTTTCTGTCCCCCTACTGTGGTCCATCTATATTGGTAGGTGGGCATGTCTCTGCCCAGGTGACCAGCCCTCCTCTCTATAATGTTATTAAAAAAAATATCCCTGCATATCCCCCCCCACGGGGCGTATCAGGGGTCATTGCCCTCCAGGGAGGGCAGAAACACTGAAAGTTTGTAAGGGGGATTGGGGAAGCACAAGCCCTTGCCTAAGAGACCACACCCCATATCCCTGCTGGCTTGTGGGTTGATCCCTGTTTGGAGATTGCTCTCCTGCGACGATCCCCAAGCTGGAATCTGCAGGCAGAGGTACCATTGAAAAGGGGAGATTTCGCAAAAAGAATCAGTGCTCGGGCCGCTGAGATATGCCCCCTCAGTGAAAGTGAAACAAGCACTTAAACTTGTTTTAATTTCACTTTAGGGATGTAATGACATTAGCACACCCTGCGTACTGATCGTCATTACAACCCCCCAAAAAAGCTCAGGTTTGGTGCACCAGAGGGGTCTTTCCAACCCTACCCAGTGTTGGCCAATGGCCAACGGACACACTGAGGATGGTGTGCGGCTGTCGGCCATTGGCAGACAGTCCCAGCTAAAGGGCTAATTGTTCACAAAGAGGATGCTTTATAAAATATTTTACTGGATGAAGGCTTCTGCTGTAGAGATTTTTGTGTACCCAGCATTTTTTTGTGGATTATAATTTTTACAAGTCTAGATGGTATGTGTTTTTCACACTTTATAACCCTAATTGTCTTATGTAACATTTATTTACACACTTATATAATTTATTGTATCTCAGTGTGTGATGTAAAGCATGCTGACACCCTGCACTGTGATGAGTAGTGCCATAATAGAGGTAAATAAAAAAGAAAGCAGTAGGTTCCATTTTAATCTGAACATAAATCTTGCATTTGTACAGTTCATGCACATTTCTTACATGGAGCATTGAACAAAGTCAAAAACCTGCCTCCAAGTCCTAGTTTCTCTAACAAACTTGTAAAGTGATAAGCTGTGTGCCTTTTTTTTCTTTCATTTGCATTGGCCTCTAGGTGTTAGGCTCAAGATGGCTTCCAAACTAGTGATACTCGATCAAAGGTAACGCTGATAACCCTTTATTTCATGGCTTTGTTTTGGGCCTAGCTGGAAGTGAAAGAAGAAAACCCTTAGCTGCCTGCAGGTTACTGCTCCAAACTGAATACATTCAATGTGCAGGCATTGCTGAATTATGTCCTGGTGTCAGAAAATGACATCAGGACAATTTCACCATATTTCCCCTGGTCAGCTGAATCCCCGAAATAATAAGGCCATTTAGGTTTATATTGCACCTGTAGTGTAGTATTGGCTAGATGCTAGGCAGGAAGAGATTACAATTTATATTGATTCCATCAATGATTTGACTCATTGATCACCATCTAATTGTTTCCATATTTCCACATGTTTACATTTATCATATTTTTGATTTTCTTCATTATTTTTATTTCTGCAAAAATGCTCATTCATATCGTCTGCACTAGAATAGGTCTCTAATATTTATTAAAGCCTCTTAAAATGTATTCAGGCCCTCATTACAAGCAGGCTAGTCATTGGTGTGAGTCAGAACCTTTTTCAGAGGGCCACAGGGCAGGCAGGGGATGCTGGGCCCAAACGTGGAGGTTGAGGCCTTTTACTCCAGATGTCCCGGGGCACGACCTACTGTATATCCTAAGCAACCAGGCCAAGTACCCTTCAGCACTTGACTGTCAGTGGTAGCAGGGGACGAGTAGTCTAAAGCTTCTCAGTGGGAGGTAGATGGGGTGAACACAGGCTTACAATTCAAAGTATGTTCAATAGCAGCATTAAATGGTTGGCCAGTTAAATACTGCCTTTTATGATAAAAGTGGCATTGATATGTGAACTCAAAGTGAAATACGGCATACACAAACAATACGCATAGATCCCTGAGTTCAGGAATCAAGTGTTTAATAGGCAGGCCAATAGAGTCTCACTTCCCTTTCACTAACAGAAGTGGTTATTCCCTATTCAATACATGAAACATTCTGGTTAGCCCCCACTAGCTGTCTGCATTTCAGAAATCCCATTCCAACTCTTTTAGAAAAGCGAAACGTGTTTGAAGCAGGTTGAATCATGAAACTGGACTCAGGAATATAGTTTCTTCTTAAGTTTTATTCCATCAAGAAATCCCATTAATCAACCAGCAGGTCTATCATCAACTGACCAGGTTTACTTACAAACCCACTCATAGTGTCAGGCCTGTCGTCGTTGCTCCTCAGGATTGTATTGATGCTATAAAAGGGACCCACCTCTAGATCATCCCAAGTCTGGCTATCAGTAACACAGACGATTAAGGAGATCAAGCGGGGGAAAAAATAGGGAAGTCCGGAGGGGAACAGCTGGGCGACTGGAGCTGGAAACCTGTAAATATATAAAGCATGGGATAAATGGAAGAGTCACTCTAGACCTAAATTCTCTCTACCTACTATGTTATGCTTGTCACCCACCTGAAAGATCATACAGGTATGTTGGAACGAAGAGTGACAGAACAGGCGTCTTCTCAATTCCCAGACTTTCCTGCTTAAATACACAAAGAAGACCATAAATATGCCCCTTTCTGCCCGCCTCTATGGATAGGGTTCAAAAACACAGTTATAAGAGGAAAACACCTACCCTACTGAGAATGGAAGATGACCTGAAGGCCAATGAGAATTCACATCACCTATCACTCAGTCCAATGAAAAGAAAACAATATCCCCTCCGATGTGGAGTTAAATATAGTACAGGCAAGTGCACATAGCACCCTATGAGTCTTCTCAACCACCTAGAATGGGAGTCAGTAGGGTACTTTTCAGAGCACAAAGAACAAAAGAAAAACAGCCCAGCATAAATCAAATTTTGTAAAGAACTCAACTCCCATGCAGATCAGTCTCTGCACGGAAAAGCAGGAACCACACTTCTCCACAAGTACAAGGATACTTAGCCTCAGTATCCGACCGAGAATAGAACCCAACAAAGTTGGAGATAAAGGAAACAGCAGTTTTATAAGTCAGCACAAGACAAGCACCCCCCTGATCGGGGAAACCTGAATACGTAGCTCGCCAGACGCGATGTGGGCGCTTCCTAAGCCCCTCCCAAGTAATCCATAAGGCGGTGAAAACGGAGTTCCAAGAATCGGAATACCAGCTACCGATACGGGCACTTCCTAAGCCCCACCTAGTATTCCAACGTGTCCAGAGTACGATCCGATGTGAGCTTACCTCAGCCCACCAAAGACAGCACCAAAGTAGCGCAATGCACACGAGCAATCCTTCTTGCTCGCCAGGAAAGAATAATCGGCAAGGCGTCTCTCCACTAGCGCCGTGATATCCATTTCCTGGTCGCATATCGTCATTCCTACGCGCCGCGCGTAGGAATCATGGGAATTGTAGTTTTCATGCTCGGTACAGATTCGAGCTGCAGGCAGTGATTTACCAACGGCCGGGGAATCCTGACACATAGAATGTCATGACCTCACCTCAGTCAATGACCCATTACACATTCTACATATGACATATCTGGATTCTATACTAAAACATCACATGCATAGAGAATGCAGAATACCACACACCTCCCCTCTTTAGCTAAACAAATTAAAATAAGAACATTTATACATCTATAAAAACATTTATACATAATCTGAAAGATAAGATGGCCGCTGACACATTCTAGTTGAGCTGGAAATTTGACCCCTTTCATCAACTGGTGAAGAATGTCCATTCTCGCTTTCACTTGAATTATGATATATCTTTCCCTTAACTACAACAACTCTATTGAGGTTCAAGATGCAATGATCTTGAGTTTTAATCGCATTTGTAAACACTTTTGTTACCTTAATTGGTTTCATGAATTTGGAAGTAGAGTTTCCCATAAAACCTGGACGTTTTATCATAACAAGATCACCAACAACTACTTTAGTTATTTTTACAGACTTTTTTGCATCAAAATACTTCTTCCTTAATTCAGCTTTCTCCTCATCTCTCCTTTGAATTTCAAGATCATCACATTTACTTTCCTTCCCTTTCTTTATTTCATACCTGTTAATCCAACCAGGTTCGGCATTGGTATTAGGAACTCCTCCTCTGAAAAGTAAGAAAGGTGTTTTCCCTGTCGTGGAATGAGGAGACAGTCTATATTCCTCAATTTTCTTCATTACCTCTGATTTCCAGTCTAAAGAGAGAGACTTTGCCAAAGTAATAGTTTCTTTAATCACTAGGTGAAATCTCTCTACCATTCCGTTGGCCTCGGGATGATACAGAGAACATGTTTTATGAGGGATCCCTTTAGAAGAAAGAAAGTTTCTCATCTCCTTAGAAACAAGTTGAACTCCATTGTCCGTTAATAAGGATTCAGGAATCCCTTCTTTTCCAAACAAGTCTTTCAAACACTTGATAACATGGCTAGAATCAATAGTTGATAAAAAAGAAAATTTCAGGCCATCTAGAAAACATATCCATGACAACCAAGACAAAAGATTGTGTACCATTACTATGAACTGGAACTAAAATATCAAGAGCGATATCTTGCCAAGGACCAGAAGGTCGTCTTCTTAAAACCATTGGTTGAACACGAGGACTTTTAGATTTATCGCTTAATGAACATGGAATACAATCTCTTAACATCCGCTCAGTTTCTATATCCATCCCCAGCCACCAATATGTCATAAACAATCTCTCTTGATATTTTGGTTAAACCTTCATGTGAAACATGTACCAAATCAATGAGCACTTTATTAAGACTAGTAGGTGGAAGTATTCTTGTACCACAAAATAACAATTCTTTATTAATAGATAGCTCATTTCGCAATTGCCAAAATTTCCTACCGGTATCCGATCTCTGCTTACTACTGATCCAATCTTTTCTAATCAGTTTCATGACTTCATTCAAAGTCTCATCCAGATGCATTTCCACACACCACCTTTTCTCAGAAATTACCTCTTGATCAATTGCGCAGACCCATTCTTCACCATCTTCAAAATCTTCCTCTACAAGTTCTGACTTGGGTGTAAGACGAGACAATGCATCTGCTACTTTGTTATCCAAACCAGGAATATATTTTATTACAAAGTTGTATTCCTGCAAGCTAATCACCCATTTAGTAATTCTGCTGGAGATTGAGTCCAGTCACTTTTTGCTAAATATTTAAATCAAGGGTTAATGGTCAGTACGTACCTCAAATTCAACACCCCAAAGAATTAAAAAAAAGAAATCTTATTGCCCAAAACACAGCAAGAAATTCTCTCTCCATCACTGAATTTCTGGTTTCATTATCTTTGAGAGGACGTGATAAAAACATTATAGTCTGCATTCCACAGGGACCTAGTTGTTGTAAGACTGTACCCAAGACTTTTTCACTTGCATCAGTGATGATTATAGGTTTAAATTTAGGGTTGAAACTACTGAGAGAAGGAGCAGTTTTCAGTTTCCATAAATTCTTTCTCACATGTCTCAGACCAGTCAGACTCAACTCCCTTCTTTAACAAATGTTTCAAGTTAATCGCACAATCAGCAACATTTTTCACAAATTTAGCATAGTATTCCACTACACCTAAGAACTTCATGAGTTCACTTTTACATGAGGGAGAACTCATCTCTTCTATAGTGTTGATTAGATCAGTCTTTGGCCCTACTCCTTCATCAGTGATATTGTGACCTAAATAATTTATTCAGTTTGTTCTAAACTTACACTTCTCCGGCTTAATGTTCAACTTGTGGTCACACAATTTCTCCAAAGCTTTTATTAATCGACCATCATGCTGATTCTGATCGTCACCATATACCATAAGATCATACACATACACTCCTTGAAGACCATGAAGAACTCTTTCCATGACTCTCTGAAAGACCAAGGAGGCTGGTACCAAACCAAAGGGCATGCACTTAGATCTATAAGTACCAAAAGTCGTTATTAATGAGGTAAAGTCTCTACATTTCTCTTCTAATTCTATTTGATGATTCGCAGAGGTGAGGTCTGTTGTGCTAAAGACCCTGGTACCACCCAACAACGCTAACAATTCATTTATATTGGTTAATGGGTTTTTATCTATTACCACACATTTATTCAGCTGCCTCAAGTCAATGCAGAGTCTCAGATCCCCATTAGATTTCCGAGCTGCCACAACTGGGGCCAACCATTCAGTGCCCTCAACATCCTCTATTATACCCCAATCTTTAAGTTTGTCAATTTCTTTTTTCATGTCATCCCTGACTGCAATCGGTACATTCCTTACCTTCGCAACAAACTGGCATAGAATCTTTCTTAAGCATAATCTTGTGTTGGTACCCTTTGAGACACCCTAATTCATTCATGAAAAGATTAGGATAATCTCTTTTGAGCTCAGAAACAAAACTATCATCACCACTTTCAATAAGGACAGAAGTTACGTTCTCTTTTAGCTGAATGGGGGAATCAGCATTCGGGTCTAAGTAGACTCCAAGGCCACCTTGATGGATCCAGCTAATAATGTCATCCCCTTTCTTCGAAACATAAATCTTCCCTGAAACTAGTCCACCCATATATTCAATGAGGCCCACAAAATATCCACAAAATATAGCTTGATTTGTTCTCCTCCATAGGCCAGAGGTCTAATATCAGATTTCAAAAGATTCCCTTTCCCCTTCAAATTTTGCCAAGTAGAATCCACCCGAGACAATTGTTATTTTCTCACCAGAATCGAATAATACTCTTGTGCTCACTCCTTCAACCAAAATATCATCATAAGGACTATTGTTTTTTTATCGCCACTCACAACGTGTACAACAATATGTCCACACTGATAATCATTTGGTCCTGAATCCCCACACATATATTTCTACTTCTTTGAATTTGTGTACAGGTCTACTTTTACATAAGGAGGTTAAATGACCTTTCTTCTTGCACCTAGAACAAGTTTGACTCAAAGCCAGACACTTCTTGTCATTTGGTAAGTGTCCTGTTTTACCACATCTAAAACACTTAGCATTAGACCATTTCTCATCTACTCTTCCAATGTCCGTCCCTGCAACCTTATGTTTATCTTTGAACATGAAGTTTGTTTTACTCTTGTTTTTACCTGCTTGAACATTGTACACTTTTTCAGAATCCTTCTTTAATACAGCAACACGCTTCATTGAGTGTTCAACACTTTTTGCAACACTCAGAACCTCATCTAGACTAGGCTCATCTCATAGCCATAACTCTTCTCTGACTTTTTCCATATTGCAGCCAAACATGACTGGTCACGTATCCTTTCGTCAGTGAAATTGTCAAATTTGCAAGTAGATGCAAGCTTTCTCAAATATGTTTTGTATCCTTCTACCGTTTCATCACTACCTTGCATTCTTTTTGCAAATTTATAACGTTTCAAAATCGTGCTCACCTTGGGTAAATAGTGCCTATCTAATTTCTTAATACAAACTTCGAAATCATTTAAACACTTAGCCTCTTCTACCGGCAAAAACATCTTGGCCTTCTGTCCCTAAACAATGCAATAACAATGAAGATTTCCTTTCCGCACTGAGTGATGGTCCGCAAACCCTACCGTACCTTTAAAACACTACCTTCCATTTCTTCCACTGAATAGGAGGATCACCTGGAACGCTAAGGAAGAAAGGTACAGCAGTTACGTTCTGCATATTTACTGGATTCAAATGTAAATTAAATCATTTAAAAAAATTAATAGAGAACTGAAATGAAATACAAGTCTATACAGTTTAAATGTTCATTCTAAAACAGTATAAATGTATTATGCAAGAGCTATGTGCATTAATATTGTTGGCAATAATATAAACTGATGTATTCCTGTTGTGCACAATCAGCGCAGTGAACCTAAAAATTGACAGTTTCTTACTTGTTTATATTACCATAACCGGAATAATTTCCAAACCTTTCTCCCACAATAGTTACTAAATAGAAGGAAATGACACTCACATGCTGTGTGCATCAGCGTGAAAAGTTAATGCACAAAGACGAAATTGCCGCAATCATAGTTGTTGTAAATATCGCTGTTTGCACTAGCATAAAACAAATGACGTGTGAGACAATACATGCTGTGCGCATCAGTGTAATAAACGGATGCGCAAAAAAACTTTGTATTAGTAATTAAAGCTGTTGAAAAGCATTGGAATTAATGCATGCTGTGCGAATCAGCGTAGCAAAACAGTGAACAATGAATGTTATGAAAAGAAGAACTTCCCAATACAAAAGGTGTCACGTTGACTTGCGTCTTGACGTGGGAGGCTTACGCTGACGAGAGTCCATAGAACAATCTCCTCTAAAAGGAATGGCTATCTCAGATCTTCTCCACGCTCACAGTTCGAACATAAACACTAGAAGAATGACCAACTCGAGGCTCTGGACTCCGCTCTCAAAGCTCAAACATACACATCAGGTAACAATGTTTACATTCAAGAGTTGTCATGCCAAAATAAAATTCCCAACAAACAACGTTGTTTCCGTTGTTTTCCTCAGCACCTTCCCCAACAGGGTAAATGCAATTTTAAATCGCCAATGCTCGTTATGAATACAGTACCGTTCGTATTAGAAACCAGAAAAAATGAATCTTGAAGGTTTAAAATCATCCACTTTTAAACGATTATAAAGTGCCCTTCTTCAGCTTTACCTTGTTATCTGATAACTCACACTTCTTTACTTCGTTATCCTTTAACTTGTACTTCTTGCTGGTTTGACAACTTATATATTAAAAAAAGACATGGAGATTCATTCACAAGTCTATACAAGATTTTCCAAGAATCTCTCCATACTCCTGATGAAATATATATATATATATACAGGATGAGCCCGCACTGATAAAAACACCAAGCTATCAGATCATGAATAATTTTGAGATAAGCCAAGGTAATAGTGTGGCGATGCTCCCAATCCTTAATTGTATATGCAATTAAGTAACATCTTAAACTTCAAAAAAATCTTCCATAAATAGTCTTTAGTTAGTGATCCCAAGAGGTAATTATCACATAGAATTTACCTTGGAATTAAGTTATCCTCAAATGAAGGGTGGAGAAAACAAAGCTTCCTCACTAATCTTCTGTGTTGAGATCCTTGATGAAGATGCTGACTGCACCAGTGAAGCAGGTTGAATCATGAAACTGGACTCAGGTATATAGTTTCATCTTAAGTTTTATTCCATCAAGAAATCCAATCCATCAACCAGCAGGTCTATCATCAACTGACCAGGTTTACTTACAAACCCACTCATAGAATGTCATGACCTCACCTCAGTCAATGATTCATTACACATTCTACATATGACATATCTGGATTCTATACTAAAACATCACATGCAGAGAAGAAGGCAGAATACCACAGTGTTCCAGTGCAAAAGCCCTATCTGGCAGCCAAATTCCCCTGGGGCCTTCCAGCTGTTCGATCATCTTACTCGAACCAGCAGGGGTTGCCCAACCAGAGTTTTTGAGAGCATCTCACTTGTGGGCATGGATGAGTGAGTAACACTTGCGGCTCTGCAGGGGAAGCGGCTGGGTGTCCTCGGCGCTCCTCCTATGCAATGATATGTGTCCTTTAATCCTTCCCACAACTGGAGGGAGGAGAATCTTGTGGCTTCTGGTTCCAATCCTCTGTTAGGGCTTGAGCCAACAAGGGTCACCAATGCAGCCTCTACTCTCGACAATAGCATCTACCAGTCGACAATACTTGTCCTTTGCAGGGGCACCTTCTATCATACAGGCCACCACTCCTACTCCGCCTTTGTCAATTGCCCAAACAGCACTGCAGCTAGGTCCTTTTCACAGTGGCCCCATTTGTTATACGGGGTCACCGACTTTCCACCACACATTGACAACAGTCTGATCGGCACAGTTAACTTCACCATGACCCCCCTGGCATACATAGTCTGCGACTTACACACTGTGCATGGATTCAGCAGGATAGGCACAGTTGATTTCACTGCAGCCCTCTTAAACATCTGGAGTTGTCCACTTACACACCACACACAGCCATGGCCCAATTGGCACAGGTAACTTCACAGCAGCCAACTCCAAGAGATATGGGGTCTCCTGCTTACACACTGGCAATGCCCCAATCAGCATGATTAGCTTCATGGCTTCCCCGTCTGGCAATTGGGGTCATGGACTTCTCCACCTCACAAAGGCATTGGCCTGATCAGCATGGCATTCCTCACCTTACCACAGGGATCACTGATGCTCCAAAGGCAGGAGGTCTTGGTTTTTCAGAGAAAACCGTATGCCTCACCACTGCACTCATGCTACTTAAATGCTGGCCAAGGCAGTAGCCTTTCACCACTATGAGGGTGCTCCTACCTGTTCAACAAGTCCACAATCCATGAGACAGGACACTTTCATGACACACAGGCATGATCCATGTTCGCTGATGACAACAAGCATCAGCACCAGGGATCTAGATGTCCTTGCAGTTGGGGCTCCCAGGTCGGGGGTACACTTTTATCACCATGCAAATGGCTTTTCCATCCCAACAAAGTGACATTTATTGCACCTGATAAAATCTCACTCCACCAAGACTTAAGTTATCTGGTGAGATAAACATCCCTCAGTTATAACTTTTTGGGGAATAACCTGCATATGTTGTTGCTTACCGCACCAAAATTCTAATTTTCCTGTAAATACTGCCCATTTTTCACCATTAAATATCAGTAGGCTTTGACCTGCTCTAATGTATTGCTCATAATTATGATATGTTAGGTAAGAGCAGTTACCACACACATCGCAATTATTCAGAGCACTTGCAATGTGAGCTCACAAGTTGGGGGAGGTGCATGGATCACAGCCTGTCAGTCTATTCTCCTCATGTTGGTAGGTTGATGCCTGCCAGGGGGGCTGTGAAAGTCTCTCTAGGTTTTATTTACAAAAGAACTTGTAAAAACATATCAGTAGTAAGAATGTTCAACTGACTGATATTAATGACCTCTTGTCTTCTGTCATCCTTACAGCTGGATCAGTAAAGCCTGTCTGCACAAAACTGTTGTGCCACCTCTCGAGTGAGACGTTTCCTTGTCAGCGCTGCACTGGTATTAGTTGGATATGTCATAAAGACCCATTCTGCTATTGGTTGTGATTGCCGAACAGATAATTGTGGGTAAAAACTCATTTCCTGGTTTAGACGAAAAGTAATTTTCTGAATTTTGCATATTTTGATCATAAATGAAATACTTTAAAGCAGTGCAAGGTCTAATGAAGGGAGATGTGACTACACCTGTTATAAAGGGGGAAGAGGCACCACCTGAAGGCACACCGGGTCATCATGTGGTAATAGACGTGTGTCTTCATACTTGTATTTGGCTAGAACAATCGCATAGGATCACCAAGGAGGATGGCCCATTGACATTTCCTCATTCTGGCACATTTTAAATGAGAATCATTGAATATTTAAGGAGGACATTGTATGCCATGAAATGCCTCCTGGACCTACACAATATGAAGCACTTAATTCTTGGGAACATACAGTCTACCTTAGGCACAGAGGGAGCTTTCAAGGAAAGGTGAAGAAAGCCATACGCACTTGTGCGGTCACCAGATGGGATACAGAACAAAAAACATATGGATAACTAACATGATTGAGGGATCTAGATTGTATCCTGCATTAACAAAAGGGGAAGAAAGGAAAGGTAAATCAAATTCCTTTGGGTCTAATACAAGGGGATACCCAATGTTCTGTGAGTGCAGAAACTACATTAAACCAGACAGGGTTTGACCCGACTAGAAGGTTTTCCCAAAGACCACCTAACGTTTTTCATGCCTAAAAGAATGTGCTTCTGATGTTAATTATAGTACCACTAGGCAGGAATACCTATAGGTGCAACAAATTCTGACATGTCTGATTTGAACTAACCACTTAATTCAAATAGTGGTCCTGTTAGGGGGAGATTATTCTTAATACCCCGGCAGAACAACCTGGACCTACTGCCTGAGAACTTGATGATTGGTTCAAGGATATAGACATCCCGAATAGTATTGGGAATTCTGAGAAACCAGCAAATTAAAATTTGTGACTGCCTTTCTAAACCTTTGCCAGTCTCGCTGGGTGTCCCCCAAGGTTCTATTCTCTTGCCCTCTCTGTTCAACTTCTTTATGGAACCCCTCACCCTTATTCCTAAGCAAGCGGGAATCAGTTACCACCTCTACGCTGATAACATAAAATTCAATCCCGCTCTGACGTGCTACACCTCAATGACGCCTTGACTAAGATTCAATCCTGGTTCCACTACAACCACTTCAAACTTAACCCAAAAAAACCTGAAATCATTCTTTTCTCCCCTAAAAACAGCTCGCTCTCCATCCAATCCTGGATCTCTGACCTTACAGCTCTGAACTGCTCTCTCACCATCTCCAATGCTGTTAAATCCCTTGGAATTAACATTGACCTGAACCTTTTTCTTATCTCCCACATTAAAAAAATCAGCCAAAAGCACTCTCTTCACTCTCCATCACCTCAAGAAATTAAAACCCTTCATTCCTGCTAATGATTTTAAAACAGTTTTCAATCACTGGTCCTGTCAAAAATTGACTATGGTAACGCCATTCTCTCTGGAACACCTAAAGTCCTACCCGCTCTAGTTTGAGAACAGAAGAGCTTCCTAACCAACCTCTCTCGGAAAAAAAAATCCAAGTTGTAGAAGTTGAAAATAAACAAATGATTAGCTCACTCTCAGCAGTGGTACCTGTCCAAATAGGCTCCTTTTAGAATAATCACCGATTTGTGGTGTGTTATTTTAGTCCTGTAAATCTGCTTGGATGAGATCTCTTGTGCAAGCTGAATTGTTCCATTTACTGTACCCCAAAAGGCATTGAGTTTCAGACTCATTATGAAGACATTGCCTTTAAACCTGTCAGACAGAATTCGGAGATCAGATTGTACCTCATGTTGACAAAAGAGGACGTGCCTCATAGGGATGAGAAAAACAGTGTTGCCTGAAGTCTGGGACTTTTCAGAGAAAGGCGTGGATCTCATTAAATGTGTTGAACCAATCGCCGTCACAATAAAACTTAATGCTAAATACCCGAGAATCCCACAATGCAATCTGACCCCTAAAACCATTGCTGGGATCAATCCTGTTATTAACTCAATGATTGAGGAAGGCATTCTGAAGAAGATTATGGTTAAGCAGAAACCCAAAAGCAAGTACCACATAGTGCAAGATTTTAGAAAAATGAATGCCATATTTGTCCCTTGTTGTCCTGTGGTACCGAATCCAGCTGTGATTTTGTTTCAGATTCCAAGTGAGGCTGAGTGCTTCTCCGCCATTGACTTATGCTTAGCCTTCTTCTCCATACCGTTGCATGAGGATAGCCAAATCCTCTTCCTATTTCGGTTCAGCAGCCGTGTTTTGGGATGGTGCTGAGTCCCACAAAGGTATATGGAGAGTCCGTCTATCTTCAATCAGGTAGTTAAAAAGAATCTGAAGTCTCTGGTGATGCCCTATCACTCATTCCCAGTTCGGTATATAGACTACCTATTAGTTGAGTCATAAACACAGGAGGCGAGGGGGGCGTGGCTAGCAGCCAAGGATGGCGGCCGCAGCTTAGAGAGGCTCCCGAAACGAGGCGGCATCGCACTGCAATCCGACATATTTATCCTGTCTTTCACGATGCCTGAGGGGGCGGACCGGACCCGGAGTCCTTGTGGCACCCAGCGCAGCATTTTGGGGACGGCGACGGCCTGAACGCAGTTCAAAAACACTGAGAAGAGAGAGGAGGGGCCTATAGTTTGCCTGGAAGCAGCGGAGTTGCGGACAGACTGAGGCCGGCCGGAAGTAGCTTCTCGGCGGCGGTGATCGGCCGGTGAGGCTCCCGAAACGAGGCGGCATCGCACTGCAATCCGACATATTTATCCTGTCTTTCATGATGCCTGAGGGGGCGGACCGGACCCGGAGTCCTTGCGGCACCCAGCGCAGCATTTTGGGGACAGCGACGGCCTGAACGCAGTTCAAAAACACTGAGAAGAGAGAGGAGGGGCCTATAGTTTGCCTGGAAGCAGCGGAGTTGCGGACAGACTGAGGCCGGCCGGAAGTAGCTTCTCGGCGGCGGTGATCGGCCGGAAGTGCCGGCTTCTTGGACGTGCTGCCCGAAAATCCATGAGGCGTCCTCCGGCGGCCCGGTAACACGAGCGGAGCCCTACAGCGTCCAGCAGCAGCCAACTCAACCGTGAGGTCGAGCCCAGAGGTGCCGAAAACGCCGCGGATCGAAAAAACGAATCCGCCATTTTACACGCTAGACGTGCGTCACACCCCGAGTCCCTGCAGCGGCCACCCTTGCTGAGCGGAGATCAGTACAGCCTCCCGGGCGTGAACACGGAGGTCCACTGTCTTTGCGGAATCACTTTTAAAAGCATCAAACGGCGGACAAGAGGCAGTCAACTGCGGCAGGGGCGGTGAGTTGGAACCCCCCCCCCCCCCCTCCTGGAAATACTTCAAAAAAGGGCTGGTGGGACGCTAGGAGCACGCATACTGAGGGGGCACTAAGGCACAGCAGAACACGGGGACACGACCCAGCATTTGCCACAACCCACTGCACCCCGCCTGACCTGCCAACAGACGCACTGCAGGTATATAGGCTCGGTGGGCCGCCTAAGTTACCACGCTACTGAGTGGGATATCACATCAAATATCTCTTGTGCAGTTGGCGCCCTGCCCGACCTCACGTTGTTATTGGGGAAAACCCCAGCAGACAAAGACCTACGAGGGGATGCTCTTACTCACTGAGGAGTCAACTGCGTTACCGTCACACAGACGAATACAAGTGAACGAGTGGACAGCCCTCCTTGGCCCGAACACCGACCCTCAGTGGCAGATCGCAACGCCAGTAGACACTGCACCATGCCAAACAGAGGCCCCAAACATAGCACTACCCAGGCCAAGCTAGACAAATTTGCCTATGAGAGGCAGACTCCTCCCCAAGAGCAACGCAAGAATGCGGGGAAAATGACGGAGACCGAAGGGACAAAAAAGGCCACGCTTGAGGATGTCTTGGCGGCACTGGCCCAGGTGCAAGCGACGGTGGGAGCTACACTCACTGAGGTCACCTTGATACGGGCGGACCTCCAGAAAATGAACGAAAGGGTCAAACAGGTTGAGGTTGTCACCAAATCCTTGGTCGAAGATGTGTCCGAACTACAAACGGCGATGGAACGACTACAAACTGACAACAAACTGCTCAGAGACAAACTGGACGATCAAGAAGGGCGCTCCCGGCGCAACAACGTCCGAATTTTAGGTGTGCCAGAATCAGAAGATACGGGGGCAATGGACCTCTATGTGGAGGACATAATCAAAACCAGACTCCAGCCTAAGGGACTCTCAAACTTCTTTTCGGTAGAGCGGGCCCACAGAGTGCCGGGGGGAAAACCTAAGACAGGAGGCCCACCTCGGCCAATACTGGCAAGGCTGTTCAACTTCAGGGACCGCGACGCCATCCTGCAGGCCGCAAGAGTGGCGCTGGCCATCCAAATCCAGAACTCGAGAATAGCCTTCTTCCCGGACTACACTGCGGAGGTCTCCAGGAAGAGGAGGACGTTCCTGGAGGTGAAAAAAATGCTGAGGGAGAAGGAACTGCCATATTCGATGTTATTTCCGGCCCGGCTGCGAGCAGTGGCGGACAAAAAGGTGTGGTTTTTCGACTCCTCGGACGCTGCCCGGGACTGGCTTGAGGGATGGCACACCGTGGACCGGCAGCGAAGAACACACAGATCGAATCACGAACGCAGAGGGGACAGCAGGACTGGCTCACAAACATCTGGTCGAGAAGGAGCGGAGAAGCGGCGGAGAGGAATGACCCCTACTCTGGGATCTGTGTTAGAGGCAGTCGCTGACCATTGACACACCGTTTAACTGCTTCACATGGACTCTGGCATGGCTACCCCAGAAGCACGCAGGGATGCCGCCTCCTCGGGAGACGCTCTCCCCCCTACAAGCAAGTACTCTGGTTGTGGGATGGGTTAAGCACTCTGCTCAGTTGAGGGGCAGGCAGTTGAAAGTCCGTTAGGCAGGGAGGGGGGATGGGGAAGGGGTTGTTCTGTTACAGTTAGGAATACACATGTACGGTCGAAGACAAAGACGAGGCTTCCACATGAGACATTACAAGGTGGGTGGAGAGGGCAGGGGTCTAAAGACTCCAGGAGGACCTTCAGCATTTCCCTACAAGACTATACACCCAGCACCCGTGACACACTTGCCCATCGATACACCATGGACCCCATAGTACCAAATGGCTGACGTCCCAGTTCCTGACAGGGGTGGAATAGACACTGAGACACAGTGCCCCTCCTTACACCTAATGACTTGGAAAATGAGAGGACTGGGGGACAAGGTGAAACGGGGGCTGGTACTAACCGCGCGTAGGAGACAAAAACCCACCATAGCACTACTACAGGAAACTCATTTAACAGGGGGGCGACCAAGGCCATGGATAGAAGGGGCTACAAGATGATAGTCCACTCTGATTTCACGTCCGGCTCCAGAGGGACCAGTATCCTGATACAGAAAAACACTCGGTTTATCCCCCTACAAACTAAGACTGATGATCAAGGCTGCTTTGCAGCACTGCAGGGGCAGTGGGAAGGAAAGCTTATCAACCTAGTCTCAGTATACATTCCACCAGCACTACACTCGGTGCACCTCCCTAACTTGGGTGACTTTATTCTGACTCTCCCCGAGGGGGAGATTATCCTTGGGGGGGATTTCAATGCAATTCTGGATACACAACTCGACAGGTTTCCAACACCGGTCCCCACGGGAGGAATACCCCGCCTCCAACGGTTCCTAACAGCCATGGCCTGATTGATATTTGGAGGCACCTCCACCCCGGTGCGAAACAATACACCTTTCACTCCGCAGTACATGGCAGTCTGTCTAGAATCGACCACTTTCTGACCCTGGGAGATGGTCTCCAACATATAGATACAATGGCAATTCACCCTCAAGGGGTCTCGGACCACTCCCCACTTACTCTCACACTTTCCTCTCAGATACGAACGCGCAAGCGCATATATCCCATACATGCTACCTATCTCAAGATTCCCCAGGATCGCAAGGCTCTTAAAAAGGCAACAACACAATATTACACTGAGAATGTCCATTCGGTGCGCTCCTCCGAGGTACTGTGGGAGGCATATAAAACGGTCTTACGGGGGCAAGCCATAAACTCCATCACGGGTTACAAAAGAGAACGGTCTAAGGAACTGGTTGATCTGGACTTAACTTTGCAGGAGTTGACAACAGCACACGAACAACACCCCACTCCTTCCACCCTTCACGCACTTACAATGCAACAGCAGCTATACAACGATCACTTGCGCATCCACGTAAAAGGGCACCTAACCGACACTCAAAATAGGATCTACGAGGTGGGCAACAAGGCGGGGAGAATGCTGGCATGGCTTCACAAAAGGGAAGGGAATTCTAGGGGAATCCAACGTTTAAAGGATGAACAAGGAGGGGTACATACTAACCCGGGACAAATTGTATGATTACACCTGAGATGGCCAGAGAGGTATTAGTACCAATCGAGGTCCGAACGTTGCCCCTGGAAGTATCAAGTGAGTTGGAAGCGGACATCACCGCTGATGAAATACAACTGGCTATTCGTGCATTAAATCCGGGTAAGGCAATGGGACCTAACGGAATACCTGTAGAGTGGTATCAGGCGGTGCCTGAGACCCTCAGTAAACATCTGCTAGGGATGTTTAAGGAATGTCTGGAGAAGGGTACACTTCCACCGGATCATAGACTATAGTGGCCATTTCCAAGCCAGGCAAACCACCTGAAGAATGCTCCTCTTATCGCCCCATCTTGCTGCTTAATGCAGAAGCCAAAGGTCTTGCCAAACTCCTAGCAACGAGAATCTTGCCCCATTTACCATCTCTTATACACCCGGACCAGTCCAAATTTATGCCACACCGAAATACGTATTAAATCTGCGCAGACTGCACGGAGTACTGGCAAGGGCGGAATCGGTCACAACACAAGCAGTGATATTAGCCCTTGATGCTAAGATGGCCTTTGATCTTGTGGAATGGGCATATTTGTTTGAGGCGTTGTCGCGCTTGAGATTTGGGCCCCACTTTATTGCGTGGGTCAGACTGTTGTACACTGACCCAGTAGCTCGGGTGGTGGCCAATGGACATATCTCGCGGATGTTCCCACTAGGGAGGGGCACAAGACAAGGATGTCCCCTCTCGCCGTTACTGTTCGCGATCTCACTGGAACCCCTTGCCACTCTTATCAGAACCTCGCCCCTACTCAAGGGTATATGCTGGAGGGAGGGTTGGGAGGACCGGCTGTCCCTATATGCAGACGACATGCTGATATATCTAACTAATCCAGACAGCGGAGTACCAGCCCTATTACATCTCTGTGATACCCACGGAAGGGTATCCGGATATACGTTAAATTGGAGCAAATCGGAATTGTATGTTCTGAAGGGGCAGGTCCCGGCCCTTGACGCGGGGTGTCCTCTGAAGATAGGTAGTTCATTATTTAAATACTTAGGCATTCAGGTTACTAGTGACCTCGAGGAGTTCATGGACAAGAATCTGAAGCCCCACTTAGAAAAGCTCAAGCAAGACGTTCAATTCTGGTCAGGACTCCCGCTAACGCTCTTGGGTCTTGGGTCGAGCTGCACTTTATGAAATGATGGCCCTGCCACGAATTTTGTATGTCCTTGAAAATACACCTTACCCGGTAGCCCCTAGGTTCTTTCAAAAGGTTGCAGCATTGGTATCTAACCTTCCATGGGGGAACCTCCCCGCACGCATCGCACATTCCAAATTGCATAGAGGTTGGTTTGACTGTGGTATTGCCTTACCCAACTTAAAATTGTATTACTGGGCGGCACACCTTAAACCCATCAACCAATGGATTCATACTTCACAAACTGAGCCAGCATTCCAGGCCGACAGGGCGCAACTAGGCACTAACAGCTTACTGGCTCCATTATATGACCAACGCAAAATTCGCGCCTTAGTGGGACCCACTAAATTACGCTCTGGCATACAGCGACGACTGCTCTGGGTTGGAAGGGGAGGATCACCAAGCTGACCCACTGTGGGACTCTCGGGTCCTCGGCAATATGAGGAACAGCAAGGGGTTCTCACACTGGGACACTATAGGGATATCCACGGTAGGCGATCTCTGGGAAAGGGGCAGGGTGATACCCTTCGATAGACTGAGAGAATTATACGAACTCAGCGAAAGGGAGCTCTACAGGTACATCCAGATACAACATGCATTGCTTGCGGCTCTGCCCAGGGACACAGACCTGCCCGAGTCTTCCCCGCTGGAGGACCGCCCCCTCACTGACTTTATGATTGAATGCGCAACATCTCTTACCTATCGCAAATTACTCAACAACTTGTCAGACCCGACACTGTCCTTAAAGGCGAAATGGGAGGGGGACACTAGTGAAATGGACGAGCATGAGTGGAATGAAGCACTAACGTCACCTAAGGAAGTGGGCATCTCTGCACGACTACGACTAGTGCAACTGAAAATACTACACAGGGTATACTTCACAAGGACAATGCTACATCGTATTAACAGGATACAACACCCTTATTGCCTTCATGGGTGCGGGGAGGAGGGCACGTTTTTTCACACCATATGGGACTGCCCCCGGATTCAGGAATATTGGAGACAAATACTGCGAACAATCTCGCAAACACTAGAAATATCGCTGTTGCCTGAACCGAAGAGGTGCCTTCTAAACGTGTGGGAACCTACGGATATCTCTAGACATGGGCAACTCTGGGTAACAGTGGGATTGATGGTAGCAAAACGAGATATCTCACAACGCTGGGGAGCGGCAGAAGTGCCAACCAAGTCACAATGGTGTTTAAATATGGATAAGGTAATGATAACGGAAAGGGCGGTGTACTCTAACCGTGCCTGCCCGGGGAAGTGGAATAAAATCTGGACCAAATGGAATGTATACAGAGGGGAGATTTGTGATCCCTTGCCGGAGGGCGACCAGGATGAATCAGATGAGGATGAGGAAGAGGGCTAGTATGGTGGGCGTTTTGTGAGGGGGAGGAACCAGGGACCATGGGAGTGGCTTCTTTACTACAGGATTATGCAGGACTGACAGGGGAGAGAATACATGGGGCACCAGTTGAGAGGGTTATATACTCGAGCACAAACATGGCCCTCAGGGGCTGTTAGCGAGAATGGGAGGGGGACTAGAATGGGACGTCTCGGTGGGGTAATTATAAACGATCAGTATTGCTCTACGCACGACCACATTACTATTCCTAATGGTTACTTTGGTTTGTTGTTGTTCATGAAAAATGGAAAATCAAAAACCACTAATGTCTGGGACACTGATGCATGTGCTGCACCTCTTCATCGCAGCAGCTATATTGCTGTCTATAGTATTGGATACTCTACTAGAGACTTTATGTTGCTGCAATGTGATTAACAAATTGTTGTAGCGGCCAGCCCGTGGGGTTGTAGCCATTCCGCTGTGTAATTTAATGGTGCAATAAAGGTTTTTGGAAAAAAAGAAAAAAAAACACAGGAGGTTTGCAAACGAGATACAATTGCTCCGCTGGACTACTTGGCTGCGAACGGACATAAAGTGTCTCCAGCCAAATTACTTACTGTAAGAAAGAAGTCCTGTACCGAGGACATCACATTAAGGAGCAAGCAAAGAAGAAGTCAGGATGTTCATGGGAATGATGGGCTACTTTCTTTATACATGCTAACACACAAGAATCTGTCAGATACGGTATTATGGATGACAGCTGTATGGTTGCCTTCTCAGAGCTGAGAGAATGTCTCTGCTGTGCCCCAGCACTGGGAATGCCTGCTCACAATAAATGTTTCGCTTTGTTTTGCAGTGAGAGAGAGGGCTGCACTCTGTCATTACTAACCCTGATGTGTTGGAGTGCTCGAAGACCTTTTGCATATTTTTCAGCTACACTTGACCCAGTAGCTGCTGTTTTGCCCGGCTGTCTCAAAGCTGTGGCTTCTACAAGTGTCAGCATCAAGCAGTGTGAGAGAATTGCTATTAGTCCTTCTTTAACTGTTTTTGTTCCTCTTTCAGTTGAGGGGCTGTTAACTCACACCAGAACACAGTATCTTACCATTAGCCACATTACCAAGTATTAGCAGGTGATACTTGCAGTGGAAATATTACTTTAAAACGCTGTACTACACTTAACCCCGCAACACTCTTGCCTGTAGCTTGAAATGGCAATGCTGAAGGTGGAATTGAGAATGACTGTCTTGACTCTACTGAACTATGCACCAAGCCGAAACCTGACTTACAAGATGTGCCACTGCCTGAATCAGATTATGTGATGTTTGTTGACGGCTTCTGTTTACAATACTATGAAGGAACCCTGAGAGTTGCCTATGCTTACTGTCCTGGCTTCAAGGAGTATTTCTGTACAAATGGCCAAACTGATTGCTCTTAATAGAGCATGCTGTGTTTTAGACCAAATTAGAGTCACAATTTTCACTGATAGTCAGTATGGCTTTGGTGTTGTTCATGACTTTCGACAGTTATGGTCACAACACAGGTTTGAGACCTCTTTGGGGTCACTGATCTGCAGTGGTGAGGGTGTACACAATCTATTAAAGGCATTACAGTTACCTGCCCCGATTGCAGTCATGTAGTGTACTGCACATAGCAATGAAGCTGACTATGTAACTGTGGGCAATAAGTGTGAAGATGAAACCGCAAGATATTATGCCCCGAAGGCTTGTATCTTTAATAGAGAATAACAAAATGAAAAACCGGATGAGACAAATTACAATCTGTTGTTAACTACAGTTGATACTAGGGAGTGAGTTAAGAGGTTACAGGAGGAAGTGTCAGAAGCAGAACAGCAAGGCTGGATTAGAGCAGGTTGTGTCAAAAGAGATGAGGATAACATTTGAGTTTCAAGAGATGGAAGGCCTGTGATGTCAAATAGTTTGTTGCCTCCAATGGAGAGACATTATCATGGACCCACACTTTTAGATATAGATGCTGTGGTGCACATCGTTCATGCAGACATGGTCTAACCCCAGGTTTAGACAGATGTCTGAAGGGTTGTGTCACAAATGCGTGGTGTGCCAGCAACAGAATGTAGGCAGGAGAGGGACAGTAACTCTGAGTCACATAGGCAGATCAGGTGGTCCCTTCAACAGGATGCAACTGGACTTCATTGAGATGCTTGTGTGGCCTGAGATATGTCCTAGTAATTGTTCGCACTTTCTTTTGTTGGGTTAAAGCATAACCAACCACATGATAGTTTCACAGGGCCCGATTCACAGAACTAACTTAAGACAAAATCCTAAACTTACTACTTTTGGTATTCACAGAAGTTAGGATTTTGTCTTAAGTTTGTCTTAAGACAGACTTAAGACTGACTTAAGACAAAATCCTAACTTAAGTCTGTCTTAAGTCTGTCTTAAGTCTGTCTTAAGACAAACTTAAGACAAAATCCTAACTTCTGTGAATACCAAAAGTAGTAAGTTTAGGATTTTGTCTTAAGTTAATTCTGTGAATCGGGCCCGCCGTGGCTAAGTTGTTGTTGAAAAAGTTAATACCATGCTTTGTGTTCCTGAATTCTGTGGAGTCAGACCCAGGAACTCCTTTTACTAATGAGGACCTGAAGATGTGTGCAGCATTACAAGTTAAACAGAGGCTGCATAGCAGTTACCAAATGGATGCTTACAGAATTGTGGCACAGGTACTTTGAAATCCAGACTAGCTCAAATGTATGCCTCGATATCCTTGAAATGGCCTGATGTTGTGGCTCTTGTGTTGATGAATGCACACAGTACTCCGTATAGGAGAACAGAATTGTCTCCACATGAAATAATCATGGGCAGAACTATGAGACTGGCACTCCGGCATGCAAATGCACTTGTTAACATTACCAATTACATGATTCTTGATTGCTGCAAAGTACAGACTTATGTGGTGGGTTCTGTATCTCAACAGAGTGGAGAGGCTACAGCCCAACCTCAGCAGGAGCAGTTCCATGATCTCAGTCCCGGACGCTGGGTTATGGTGAAGAAGCATGTGCGCAAGTCGTGCTTGGAACCTTGGTGGCAAAGCCTCTACCAGGTCACCTTGGTCACTACAACAGCTATGAAGTGTGAAAATTTCCCCAACTGCATGCATGCTGCCCATACTTGCAGTGTCCCTTGTACCCTTTATGTGATAACAGCACCAGTTCCTGAAGTGATTGTAGTTATAGTGAGACAAAGGGAGCAGGTTAGTAAATATGTTGGGGATCATCAAGAAGCTAGGAAAGCACTACTTTGGCCTTAGGGGGTTTTGAGAGAGTCAGAAGTTGAAGTCGGTATAGAAGGGTCTCATCTTGTAGTGTTGACTGTGCCAGAATCAGACCCTGGTGAAGGGCCTTGTGCAGCAGAAATGTTAGTTGTGCCTGGAGACCAGTGGTTAAGAAGACAGGAGAGGGGAGATGCAATTTGTAAGAAATGTTTGTGCCATACACTATCCCAGAAGAAATTTAAGGATCTGGAGTTTGCGACAATAATGAGGAAGGGCCAGCAGTAAGGAGATCAAAGAAAGCTAGAGTACCCTGCCGCAGGTACTCCTCACATGAATGGACATACATGGCTATCAATGATTGGGAGAGAGCATTTTGGGCATTTTGCTATAACAATTCACATTCAAAGACCCCCAGGCCCTTTGGCCTAAAAGCCTGTCTCATTAATTGTAGGTTGCTGTCAAAGCAAGCCCCTGACATACATAAATCTCTAATGGGCAATAACTGGGACCTTTTATTCCTGATGGAGACTTGGTTGAGCGAAGATTCTGACCCAGCAGTGGCCTTAGCTATTCCCCAGAGCTATGGTATAGCCTGTTCGAATAGGCAAAATAATTGACTGGGGATGTGCTGGAGATTATATATAAAGACACCTGGGAGACGTCAATTACCAACTTTGGGCATATAGGCGGTATTTAAGGAATTCCCTTCTGCATTAATTTGTCCTCCTCTGCCTTTTTTGCTGGGTTCCTTCTCTACAGACACCCGACTGCCGACTGCTGCCATAGTTTCTCTACCATCCTGGCAGACTATATCGCTCATGCTAGCACCCACTATTCTAACTTTACAGTCCTGGCCAACCTGAATTTACATGTTGGAGATGCCTCTTGTTCTCATAGTGCGAATTGTATTTTGTTGTCGCTGGTTTCAACCTGACCCAATTGGTCTCTTCCCCTACGCATAAAGCAGGCCATCTACTGGACCTCATCTGCTCAACTCTACAGGAGGTTATAGTGAATACTCCCTCTCCAGTGATTTGGTTGGATCATTTCTTGGTCCCTTTCCAGATACACCTGAAGGTTAGGGCTAGGGTCACCTCTCTGTCGAAGGATATGAGGAGGAACTGGAGTAGCGTTTACCCTGAGTCCCTAAGACCTCTCCTTAAGGACTCCGAGCCCCTCCTCTCAAATAATCTTGATGACAGCATTGCAAACTTGAATGCCTGGTTCTGGAAGGCCCTGGATAAAATTGCCCCACTGTGGCCTGTTAGCTCTTCAAGAGCAACCCCTTCCGCACCTTGGTTCTCCGAGAACATTAGAGCCAAAAAAAGTGATAGCAAAAGACTGGAGCGTAAGTGGAAAAAATGTTATACTAGGGAGGAAAAAATTGGTTATCTGAAAGTGTACTGCAAACTCCTCATTATTAAGAGAAGAGATTTCCTGGCGGCGCTAAGAACTCAACTCCTCTAGGGAAGTTTTTAAGATCATGAAATCCTTCACCAAACCCTCAGCACTCTTGCACCTGATTATCCCTTCACTGGAGAAGTGCAACAGTCTTTTGAATTTTTTACAGGAGAAAATCTTTCAGATCTATTCCTTGTTCCCGACGGCCCCCCACCCTAACGGGGTGGACGTCTCTCATGGCCTCAGTCAGAACCAGCTGGTGTTCTCTGAATTCTAAATGATTCCCATGGATGCTTCCCTGGTTGAACTACAGAAATGCAAATCAGGGTCACCTGGTGATCCCTGGCCAACGAAAAAGTTTTACTGGCAGAGTGGCTTAATCGACCCCTTAATGCCAAATGGAATTCCTCACTCAGGCTAGGGGTTTTTCCATCTGCCTGGAAACACGCATTTCTTCTCCTGATACTGAAAAAGCCTAACGCTGAACCTGAAGTCACCAGTAACTTCAGGCCCATTTCTCTGCTTGTGGCCCTGCAAAAGTGGCCCTGCTGGTGCCCTTTATGGATTCCAAAGGGCTACTGCACGACTCCCAGTCTGGCTTCTGCCCTGGCTACAGCACTGAATCCGCATTGATTAAGATGGCTGATTTAATTTGCTGGGAAGTCGATGGAAGTTCCATGGCCATGCTGGTACTCCTCGAGCTGTCAGCGGCGTTTGACCCGGGGTCTTATTTCACCTTGCTTGATCCCCTAAAGCAAATTGGCATTTGAGGGACAGAGCTGGATTGGGTCGGGTCCTACCTTCATGGCTGAGAACAACAGGTCTTTCTTTACCCTTTTACCTCTTCCGCAAAACCATTAAGATGGGGGGTGCCTCAGGACTCGACCTAGAGCCCACTGCTCTTTAAAATCAATCTGACACCACTGGCGGGAGCTCATTGCTAATACTGGGATCAAGGTCACATCCTACGCAGATGATACCCAACTTATGTTCACCTTCAGTGGGGTATCGGCATCAATCTTTGACTCCTTATCAGATTGCCTAAAAAGCATTTATGACTGGATGAGCAGCAATTATTTCAAGCTCAATGCCGATAATACGGAGGTTCTGTTTTTGAACCAAGCAGCACCGCCCTTGGTGGCCCTGTGGTGGCCAGCAGAACTGGAATCTGCTCCTGCACCTAAGGACTTGGTCAAGAATCTTGGAGTCAGATGGGACAATGACTTATCCCTCACTACCCATGTTCAGCACATATCTGTGGCCTGCTTTGGCACAATGAAAACTATTAGAAAATTAATTGACTTCTTACCAGAGACAGCTCGTAAAACTGTAGTCCATGCATTAGTCACCTCTCACCTCGACTACGCCATCGGACTCTACATGGGTCTTGCTAGTGGCTTGATCCGTAGGGTCCAGATAGTACAAACGCGGCTGCTAGGTTGGTCTGCAAGGTCCCTCTCAGTCAGCTATTTCCTCCCACCTTAGACAACTCTGCATTTCGAGCCTATCAGGGCAGAGGCCCCAACTATCTGAGGAAGAGACTTCGCCCCTACCAGCAGGGTAGATCACTGAGGGCCAACCATAAATGCTTTCTCTCTGTCCCCCGTTTTGCTAAGGCAAGAATGTATTTATTTGTTTTTTAAGCTTATAAAGCGTGCGCCTACACCCAACGGGGGTGTTCCGGCGCTACGGACTTAGAGCAACAGGGATGTCTAACGTGACTAAAGGTTGGAGAACAGCCAGGTTTTTAAGTTGCGCCGAAACAGAGATTTAGATTCAGTCAACTGCAGGCACAGTGGAAGGTTATTCCACAGTTTGGCAGTCACAACAGCAAAAGCTCTGCCCCCCATTCTGGAGCAGCGCAAGCGGGGAAGGTGGAGTAGACAGAGGTGATTCGATCTGACAGCTCGAACGGACTGAACAGGATTAAGCCTACATCTGAGATAAGCAGGCCCTTGGCCTTTTAGAGCCCTAAAAGCCAGGACCAAGGTTTTAAACTTGATGAACCAGGCAACCAGTGTAGTTTCATCAGATGAGGGGCTATTGAGTGACGATAGGGGACATTGCATATCAGTCTGGCTGCAGCAATGGGGGGCTAGGACATTCGAGGATAGAACTAATAAATGCTGGAACGACTTGCCTTTTCTACTATGTATGATACAGTCTGAACAAGAATTTAGAACAGCCTTGAAGACCTGGCTATTTAGTCGTAAAGACTAGTTCTGCATTGCCACTGCTCTGTTGTTGTCTGTTTTAGCACTGGGACACCTCAGTTGAGGTAGCTGTGTGCTCTACAAATGACTTGATTATTAAAATTACTATTAATATTCAATTGAATCTCCTTGAAATTAACTTTGCTGCTGAACTGAGTTTTGAAAATTCATTGCCACTAAATAGAGTGAGTGAATTTATCCAGGATATGATCATTAGTGAGTTTGAACTTCGCTTTTATTAGGAAGAACTTAACAGATGTTGCCCAAACTACTAAGAAGACTCAACTCTGCTGAAGGAGCATAAGGTTGTCCTTTAGAAAAACATGGAGTAGGGCTAAGAAAGTCTCAAGAAGATCCTTTTGCTGAAAAGACCTTTGAACCTTTGCTTGCTGCCTGAATTGGTGGAAATGATTGAGAGGGCTGTGCTGGTATTTTCCACCAAAATGGTCTTACCTCACAGAAATCATGGAGCCTAGTACTAATACTAGTAGTCATAGATGGTATTCAACCGTTTCAACGCAACTTTTACAACGCATTCTTTTTCAACTCACACCATTACAACGCAGGATCCTTTACAACGAATGCCTTTACAATGCATGACATTACATAGCAGATGCTATTACAACGCATGCCATTACAACGTAATTATTGGTAAGTATGTCCTTTTATTTAAACATATAATAATAAAAATAAATTAAATAAATTAATTTAAGTAATTTTATATATTTAGTTTGGGTTATGGGGTACAGGGGTATTATTAGGGTTTAGATCTAGGTTTGGGTTATGGGGTACAGGGGTATTTTTAGGGTTCAGGGCTGGGTTTGGGTTATGGGGTATAGGGGTATTTTTAGGGTTCAGGGCTGGGTTTGGGTTATGGGGTACAGGGTTATTTTAGGGTTCAGGGCTAGGTTTGGGTTATGGGGTACAGGGGTATTTTTAGGGTTCAGGGCTGGGTTTGGGTTATGGGGTTGTTCTGACTGATTTTTTCGGCCCTCCTTTGAGGAAGAATGATTGAAGGTGACTCCAGCCTATTACCCTTCTAGTGCAGGGATTATAACTATAGACAGGGCCTATTCATAAGGCACAGTAGTGCACTTTTGTACCCTTTTCTTTAGATCAGGGCTTATAAACTTAAGCTAGGGGATAGATTCATTAGTATTAGTGATAATCCGTCCTTTTGCAAGAGTGTTAGTATACCTTCTATGGAGTTATGCTTATTTCGGGCCTTGTAGGCCTCAAACGGGAGAGACTCCATCTTGCATTCTGCCCCGGCAGCTTGAGATGCTTCTAGGCCAAGTGTAATGTTTTTGTTTCGAAGTGTTGTTCGCTTGGAGAGAACCGGCTCAGGCTGGCCCTTATCGAAAGACTGTATTTTTCTCCACTCCGAAGACACAACATCAGGCCGGCCGGCTGGGAACGTGTCCTTGGTACGGGGAGGTACAAGAATTTGGTGGGCGGCAGGTTACTGGCCGTAACTTTCCATGAAAGGACAAGCTTCCATATTAGCGAAAGTGTTAGGCAGTGAGTTAGTCAGTCTGTAGGCGGCAGCTAGCCGTTAGCATCAATGCTATTAATTATTTCCAGGCAGACAGTCGCCATCTTGAAGTCCGAGAAAGATCATGAAGCTGATACTCTCTGAGAAAGATTGAAGGAGAAGGAGAAGTAGCGCAGAGCGAGTGGAGACAGAGAGAGACAGCAGCTAATAAAGAGGAAGGTTCCAGTGACTTGGAGGAAAGTAGAGACGACAGAGCATAGCGGTGCAGACGTGTACTCGTGACTGCTGAGGTGTGATTCCGAGACGAGCCAAGGCACAGACGAGAAGGGAACCTAGATGACTGTTGAACCCCGACTTCGTGCTCACAAGGTGATCTCTGTCCTATAATGTGCACATTCTAACCTTTCACTTTTCTTTGCAGGATATATGTTATAGTATAGTACTATGTTTATAATCATTGTAATAAAATACCCCAGTTCTTAGTGAACCAACATGTGCCTTGTATTCTTGTTCAATCAGGGTAACCTGGTCTTCTAGTCAGACATCGTTTCATGAACGGATGTAAATCCCGGTCAGGTAGGAGGTGACTGAATAATGAGGAAGAGAGGGACCATTTGATGCTGAGAGCAGAAGGTACATGATTCAATTTGACAAGTTGTGCTAATTCCTATTATTGTAGTATCATCCCGAGTAGCCAATGAGAGATTCCTTCCAAGGGTATTCATAGGAGAGTGATCGTCGTTGGTAAGCGGCGTTAATGAGAACACCAGGTGGGAGACTGGTGCTTAGATCCACCGGATTGCGGATCGAGTTGTAAGTAAGCGAGCACTGGGAGGGATACCAGTGTCTAGGTCCGCCGGATTGTGGACCGGATAAAAAGAGAGCACTGGGGCTGCAGCTCAGTGTGTAAGGCACGCCGGATTGCGTGTTGAGTGAGCACTGATGGTGATCAGTGTGTAATGGTACATAATCAGAACTGCCCCAGGGTAGATTAGTCTGGGCCTAAGTGGCCGTGAGACTAACTGGTATGAATAGGATATTGTAGAAAACCTATGCATGTGTATTGCTATTTCCCCATCCTTAGGTACGAGATGTACATACATATATATATATACCTATTGTAAATACGTTCTAAGGAGGGAGGTGATTACGTTCCGACTTGGTTGGAGGGTCTCTCAGGAGCTGATCCCATCTGGTTCGAGAATCCGGTCATTACATCTGGCGTCACGAACTGTTTACGAAGCCTGTGTGCGCTGTATTGTTTTGATCTTGTTGGTTTGCGCTCGGCTCGTACGTATTTTCTTTGTTAATAATTGTGTATATATATTTTTTGTGTGTCAAAATGTTTTCGCGTAAATCGAAATCTACTTTCAAATTGCCTGTTGAAATTCCCGGCTGGGAATCAACGCCTTACGAGGCCTTAGCCCGTGAGTGGGCCGATTCTACTGGTCTGAGTGAGAATTGGACTTCTTGTTTGGAGCAGGCGGAGCCTGCTGATGTGGTTTCTTGCTTGCAAAAAGCTCCAGTAGTGAAGGGTGATGAGCTTCCTATTTTGGGGCGCAGAGGTTGGATTGTGCTGACTGCATACAGAATTCTTCATGAGAAATTTGTGAAATTACGGAAATGATTTGTGGATATGGAGGAAAAGTTTGTTGAAGTGCAGAATGCGCATACTCTTTTACGATGTCAAAATAAATTGCTTGCCGACAAACTTGAGACTTATCAGACTATAGCCGAAAGGGCTGCTGTTCGAATTGCTAAATACAAATATAGAAACCGTCGTGGTCGTGTTTCTAAACAGAAAGTGCGTCTTGTCGTGGCAAAAGCCAGACTGGATTGGAACCCCGACGAGAGGGATGGTAATATCTGGGACTCAAATGATTCTGGCTCTTCGGCTGAGGAGAGTGACAAGCGCGAGTCTTCTCGCTCTGGACGTGATTGTAAATCTGCTTCTTGTGTCAAAGACGATGATTCTAGCGGCCGTGGTCGCTCTTCCCGTTCTGATGACTTATCTCATCCTGTTTGTTCCTCTAAATCTATGGACCGGGCTTCTTCGGATGCTCGTCCGGAGGTTTCTGCGCATCCGGTTTTTCGACGCAAATTACAACAGGCTCCTGGTAATCCGAATGGTGTTCATTTGGATAGTATTGAAGATTTTACTCAACAGGAAGTTAGTGACATTTTGCAGCGATTTCGACAATGGCCTGGGGAGGCCTTGCTTACGTGGATGGTGCGCCTTTATGAATTAGGTGCTGCAGGTATCATGTTAGATGCAGGTGATTGTTTACGTTTTTGCTCTTTGAGTTCTGATTCTACTGTACAAGATCATTTTCAAAATTTTAATGGTGCCGGCCAAATTAGTCTACTCCAGCTAGCGACTGATGGCTGTAATCACAAATATCCTACTGAGTCTGATTGGCCTGTCAATGACAAGCCGTGGTATACTTTGCGCGATGCGTCGCAGCGTTTGAAAGAGGAGGTGATGAAAACTGCGATTTTTCTCAGTACTGCTGACAGGTTGTTGGATGGCTTATTGACATCTTCTGTGCGGAATCGCATTATCCGTTCTTCCCCTGTTGCTTATAAGCAGGTTATGATGACTTTGTTAATTAATCAAACTGGCAATCCTTTGTCTATGGTGCTTGAATCTGTCCGTCAGCTTGGTGAGTTGGGTGACTGGTTTAAACCTGAGAGACAATCTCGACCGGAGGGTCGTACTGCTGGAGATTATAAATTCTCTAGATGTGATATGTTTCTTGCACTGTTGGCTGATGGTATGAAAAAGGAAGACATTGACGGTGAACCTAATAATCGCTTATGGGACATGTTTCGTAAGCGTGGTTTGGATCGAAAGGAGGGTGCCCGTCGCGTGCGTAAGAATGATTGTGATCGTGAACATTCTGATGACAGTGGTGACGACAGACGTCGTGTGGATTCTGACCACCGTGATGAACGGCGCTATGAGCGAGAGGTGTCCCCTCGTCGTGAAAAAGTAAGGGGGAGAGAGGAGGAAAAAGAAAGGGGGAGAGATGATCGTGTCTACAACAGATATAGAGATGAAAGGGATCAGTCCCCTGAGTTGAGGAGAAGGGAGGATCGACACAGGCTTTCCGATCGTAATTCACAGTACTATGCAGATGACAAAAATCCATTTCGTAATGGAGATGGATATGAACAGGATATTTTGATACCTAAGAAACATGAGAGCATTTACCCTGATTTGTCCTGGTTGACAGAGCGCAGTAAAAATGACTAGGAAATAGGTCAAGCTCCAGTACGCAGGTGGGCTCATAAAGACAATAGACCATATGTACATATTGAAATTTTTTGGAAACATCGTAATATCCAAAGGGCCCGAGCATTGGTAGATACAGGAGCGGAGGCCACTCTAATTCATGGTAAATCAAAGAAATTCAAAGGCCAATTTTTCACAATTACTGGTTTAGGTGGAAAGGAGACTCCCGCACTGCAAACTACACTTGAGATGAGAATAGGTAGAATTCCCCGAAGAGAATATTCTGTATTAGTTGTACCACTCTTGGAGTATATAATTGGAATTGATATTTTAAAAGGAATGACTTTGCATTTGGATGACTGTTGTTATCAATTTGGAACTAAACACTACATATCGTCCAGACCCGTACGGGTTGGCCGTTTACGAATGCCCCCCATAAAAATTCCCCAAGCTACAAAAGTGGTTTCTCAGAAACAATATCGTATTCCAGGTGCCCATGAAGAGATTAGTGCCACAATTCAGGATCTGGTTGACGCAGGAGTTATAACTCCGGTTACTTCTGCTTGGAATAATCCCGTTTGGCCCGTGCGCAAGGGCGATAATTCTTGGCGCATGACTGTTGATTATCGAGAACTGAACAAACACACACCCCCTTTAAATGTTGCAGTACCAGACATTATTACTTTAATTGAAAGAATTCAAAAGCATCCAGGTACATGGTATGCATCCATTGATATTGCTAATGCTTTCTTTTCAATCCCGATTGCCCCCGAGTGTCAGGAACAATTCAGTTTTACATGGAATGGGCGTCAAATGACGTTTAGGAGTCTTCCTCAAGGTTATGTACACAGTCCTACGATCTGTCACCGGCTGGTGGCGGAGCATTTGTCCGAAGTAACTGTACACCCGCAAATTCAAGTATGTCATTATATTGACGACATTTTAATTCAAGGTGAAACACAAGATCAAGTTCAGACTCAATTAGATCAAATTCTTGACTGCTTACGTGAAAAAGGTTGGGAAATTAATCCTGATAAGTTACAAGGTCCATCCCAAAATGTCAAGTTTTTAGGTATCAATTGGCATGAAGGTCACAGAGAGGTGATCCCGCAGGTTAAACGAAAAATTTTAGATTTTGCAGTTCCGAGGAATAGAAAAGAAGCTCAGAGCTTCATTGGCTTGTTTGGTTTTTGGCGTCAACATATTCCCCATTTGAGTCAGATATTGGCTCCTTTATATCGAGTCACTCGCAAAAAGAATGCGTTTGAATGGAGTGAACCACAACAGAATGCATTTAATTTGGAAAAAGAAGCGATTCAGTACGCCTTGGATCTGTGGCCTGTGGGCGAGGGTGATGTGGATTTGAATGTGTCCGTGCAAGGTCTGTATGCAAATTGGAGTCTGTGGCAAAAGCAAGGCAGACAAAAAGTGCCGTTAGGTTTTTGGACTAAAAAGTTACCTGAGGCTGGTGAGCGTTATACACCTTTTGAGAAACAGTTGCTTGCGTGTTATTGGGCTCTGGTGGATACCGAGCAATTGACTTTAGGTCATGATGTGATTTTGAGACCTGAAATTCCTATCATGCAGTGGGTTTTGAGTTCGCCGAAAACTCATCGAATTGGACATGCTCTAGAGGCGAGTGTGATTAAGTGGAAATGGTACATTCAGGACAGGGCACGTGTGGGTCCGAAAGGTGTGGCAGCATTACATGAGCAAGTGGCGCAGGCGCCATCGAATGAGACTGGGAGTGATTGCTCCGTACCTGTAGTACAGGAATCTCCTGTCAAGTGGGGTAAGCCATTTGATGATTTGTCCGCGGAGGACAGAAAACATGTATGGTTTACGGATGGTTCAGCATGGTTCATTGGAGAGAAACGGCATTGGAAGGCAGTGTCCTATAATCCTATCACACAAAAGTTGCTGAGTACAACTGGTGAAGGAAAGAGTAGTCAATATGCTGAATTATATGCAGTTTACCAAGTTTTGAAACAAGAACTACCTGGCACATGTCATATTTTCACTGATTCCTGGTCCACAGCTAATGGACTGGCGTTATGGTTACCAACTTGGCATTCTCATAATTGGGAATTGCATTCAAAAGAATTGTGGGGAAAAGAATTATGGCAAGAAATTTGGGAAATGCTCCCGCAGAGTACTGTGACAATCTTTCATGTGGATGCTCATACCCCGATAGACTCCCTTGACAAATTCTTTCATAACATTGCAGATGAGAAATCTAAAATTGCTGAGGCAGTGGTGGACATGCAAGATTCTGATTTGGCGGGATTGGCAAAATGGGCCCACCAGAAAGCAGGACATTTTGGAGAGAGAGCCACTAGCAGGTGGGCCGCCGATCGAGGAATTTATATTCCTTTAAATTACATTAAAGATGCTATTCTGCATTGTCCCATCTGTCAACATTCCAGACAACGAAAAGTACCACAAATTGTTAAAGGTCATTTACATCGAGGAAAATTGCCCGCTCAAATTTGGCAGATTGATTATATTGGTCCGCTCCCTATGAGCAAGAATTGTCAATATGTTTGTACAATTGTCGACACTTACAGTGGCCTTTTGGTGGCCCTTCCCTGCAAACAAGCTACCCAAGTAAATACCATTAAAGCATTGGAATTAATCATATTATATTATGGTATTCCATTTCAAATTCAATCTGACAATGCATCCCACTTTCGTGGAAGATTGGTACAGGAATTTTGTGCGGAAAACAATATAGAATGGGTGTTTCACATTCCTTATTATCCACAGGCATCAAGCCTTATTGAAAGAATGAATGGTTTACTTAAAGAACAGTTGCGAAAGTTAACTGACAACAAATACAAAAATTGGAGGGATTACTTATTTCAAGCATTGTTAATTCTGAATAATCGTCCCTTGTTACATGCTGAATCTCCTTTGATGCGTTTGTTTCCCCCAAATGTTGATGCGAAACCCAACACCATTGGCAATACTGTAATGTACTGGGAAATTTTTCCCCGGAGCTTTGGCTCCATGCAGAGCAACCCCAGGTTCCACAGGCTTGGACCTGCATGCCATGAATGACACTGTACTTAAGAGTAAAGATCGAATCATTGTCGAGACAGGCGTTGGTGTCTGTATACCGTCTGGAAGTTTTGGTCTGATTGCCCCTAGATTGGGCTTTGCCTTAAAAGGTGTTCAAGTACTCGGAGGAGTGATTGACAGGGATTATCAAGGAGAGATTAAGGTCCTTCTGCTGAATAGCAGTGAGGTTGATTTATCGATTCAAAAGACTGACCGAGTTGCTCAATTGCTAATCATGCCTGTTTTCAGTGGTGAGATTCAGAAAGGCACTGCCCCAACTTTACTAACTGTGCGAGGCCAAAAAGGCTTTGGCTCTAACGATAACCCTGGAGCGAGAATATGGGTGCAATCGCCTAAAAATCCCCCTGAACAAGCTGAAATTATTGCAACCGGTCATGACAACACCATTTTGGTGATGAGACCAGGGAAAGATAGCTGGGAAGCTGTCCCAGCTGACAAATGTTATTTACGCGAATGAATAATGCCTGCATTTGATTTCCTTTCAGATCATTCTCTGGACTGCTGCTGCAGGATGTGCCGGCGTTGGACTCCTTTTGGTCTGCTACGTCGGGAGAGGAGGGAACCCACAGACTTTGGTTGATTCGAGAACCCGAGTACCGCGTTCCTTCGCTGCGTGGGATTCATCATCAAACTTTTGGACAACCCTGGCCAAACGAGTTACTAATTCTCCGCATTTTTGCCTGACACCCATGCGTTCAGTAACTGACATTTTAGCGACCTGTTTGGTTGCTGTCCCTGCCTCGTTGGAAACTCTAAAGCATATTTTCAATATATCAAATGCCCGACCCAATGTTATTCTGGGCGATTTCGCGGCCCATGAATTTTGTCCCTTACGTACTATTCTCTCGGAGTCTATTCCCCCAATTCATTCTCAGATTACTACGTATAATATCACGCAGGGTGACTTATGCTTTTTCTTGACTTGTGATCCTAATGCAATTACTGAATGTGTAAAGTTAAAACTAAGAGCCGCCACTTCTTTTTCGGCTCATGAACGATTGCTGTGCTCACGAAGACCCCCAAAATCATGTGTTTCTGTTAAAAATAACATGACCTGTAAAAGTATAGTAGTTGCTCCTAGCCACTACAGTACAATGCTGTTACCTTCTGGTTGGCTCTTCTCATGCGGCAACACCTCTTGGCCCTATATTCCTGCAAATATTTCTGGAGGCCCGTGTGCCATCACTAGACTGAGTTTATTAATGTTTTCCTCACATCCCAATACCTATTCCCGTGTAGTTCGTGATTCTATGATGTTACATGAGGACTGCGATTCTTCCTTACATCTTTATTCCAAATCTGAATACCTTAGTTTAGCGATTTCGATTATTGGTGTCCCAGCATTGGCTGTTTACAACGCTAAGTCTATTGGGAAAATGGCCTGTTGGATGGTAAAATCGATTAACCAAACCTCTACCATTTTATCTGATATGCTATTAGATGCCCAGGGTGAATGCAGAGCAATTCTGCAGAACCGTGCAGCTATCGACTATCTTTTGTTAAAGCATGGACACGCCTGTTCTGACTTTGAAGGTCTTTGCTGTTTTAATTTATCGGACCATACAAAATCAATCCAGGCCCATATTGACAAACTCCATGACTTGACTGCAGAGGTTAGAAAACATATTGATCAGGGTTGGTTTGACTGGCTCTTCAATTGGTTACCTGACTTACATTCCCTACGACAGATATTAGGGGGTATTATGATTTCTATTTGTATTTTAGTAGCTATTTGCTGCTTTATTCAGTGCATTCCTTCTCTACTCCAATACTGTAGATTTGGCAAGAGGAATAGATCAGTTAGTTTTGTTTCCTATTATTCTTCCACGGATGTTAGTTCCATATAGAGAATGATTAATAGACTGGAGTCAAGGGTGAAGTGTTCTGACCGATTTTTTCGGCCCTCCTTTGAGGGAGAATGATTGAAGGTGACTCCAGCCTATTACCCTTCTAGTGCAGGGATTAGAACTATAGACAGGGCCTATTCATAAGGCACAGTAGTGCACTTTCGTACCCTTTTCCTTAGATCAGGGCTTATAAACTTAAGCTAGGGGATAGATTCATTAGTATTAGTGATAATCCGTCCTTTTGCAAGAGTGTTAGTATACCTTCTATGGAGTTATGCTTATTTCGGGCCTTGTAGGCCTCAAACGGGAAAGACTCCATCTTGCTTTCTGCCCCGGCAGCTTGAGATGCTTCTAGGCCAAGTGTAATGTTTTAGTTTCGAAGTGTTGTTCGCTTGGAGAGAACCGGCTCAGGCTGGCCCTTATCGAAAGACTGTATTTTTCTCCACTCCGAAGACACAACATCAGGCCGGCCGGCTGGAAACGTGTCCTTGGTACGGGGAGGTACAAGAATTTGGTGGGCGGCAGGTTACTGGCCGTAACTTTCCATGAAAGGACAAGCTTCCATATTAGCGAAAGTGTTAGGCAGTGAGTTAGTCAGTCTGTAGGCGGCAGCTAGCCGTTAGCATCAATGCTATTAATTATTTCCAAAAAACACAGTTGATGGACAGAATGTAGAACAATGTCATACATTCACCCCAGTACAAGGATCTGGGCCTAAATCCATCGTTTTTTTGCACTCCACACCACCCTGGGTTAGACACTGGCTATATGCAAATCAGCTCTGACCCTGTGCCTCATGGGAACAGTCCAGTCCGAACTACCAAGCCATGTCTTTCCCAGACCGGAATCAAGCCTCCAAGGACCGGTTTCTGGCTATCAGCCTTCATCAGCCAGGATAGCTTGAGTCCAGTGGTGTGGAGAGCCTGGGACTCACGTCTGAGTATACCCAGCACACTCGGGGTGAAAATTGCAAAAAACACAGTTGATGGACAGAATGTAGAACAATGTCATACATTCACCCCAGTACAAGGATCTGGGCCTAAATCCATCGTTTTTTTGCACTCCACACCACCCTGGGTTAGACACTGGCTATATGCAAATCAGCTCTGACCCTGTGCCTCATGGGAATAGTCCAGTCCGAACTACCAAGCCATGTCTTTCCCAGACCGGAATCAAGCATCCAAGGACCGGTTTCTGGCTATCAGCCTTCATCAGCCTGGATAGCTTGACTCCAGTGGTGTGGAGAGCCTGGGACTCACGTCTGAGTATACCCAGCACACTCGGGGTGAAAATTGCAAAGAGCACAGTTGATGGACAGAATGTAGAACAATGTCATACATTCACCCCAGTACAAGGATCTGGGCTTAAATCCATCGTTTTTCTGCACTCCATTCGGTCCATCACCTGTTGTTTTTGCAATTCCGCTATAAGTGTACTGGGGATGCCCAGACGTGGGTCCCAGGCACTCCACACCACTGGAGTCAAGCTAGCCGGGCTGATGAGAGGTGTTACCTCGAAACCGGTCCGGTCCTCGGATGCTTGATTCCGTTCTGAGAAGGACATGGCTTTTGTAGTTCGGACTGGACTGTTCCCATGGGGCACAGGGTCAGAGCTGATTTGCATATCGCCATTGTCTAACCCAGGGTGGTGTAGAGTGCAAAAAAACGATGGATTAGGACCCAGATCTTTTGACTGGGTTGAATGTGTGACATTGATCCTCATTCGGTCCATCACCTGTTGTTTTTGCAAGTCCGCTATAAGTGTACTGGGGATGCCCAGACGTGGGTCCCAGGCACTCCACACCACTGGAGTCAAGCTAGCCGGGCTGATGAGAGGTGTTACCTCGAAACCGGTCCGGTCCTCGGATGCTTGATTCCGTTCTGGGAAGGACATGGCTTTTGTAGTTCGAACTGGACTGTTCCCATGGGGCACAGGGTCAGAGCTGATTTGCATATCGCCATTGTCTAACCCAGGGTGGTGTGGAGTGCAAAAAAACGATGGATTAGGACCCAGATCTTTTGACTGGGTTGAATGTGTGACATTGATCCTCATTCGGTCCATCACCTGTTGCTTTTGCAATTCCGCTATAAGTGTACTGGGGATGCCCAGACGTGGGTCCCAGGCACTCAGTCCACACCACTGGAGTCAAGCTAGCCGGGCTGATGAGAGGTGTTACCTCGAAACCGGTCCGGTCCTCGGATGCTTGATTCCGTTCTGAGAAGGACATGGCTTTTGTAGTTCGGACTGGACTGTTCCCATGGGGCACAGGATCAGAGCTGATTTGCATATCGCCATTGTCTAACCCAGGGTGGTGTGGAGTGCAAAAAAAGATGGATTAGGACCCAGATCTTTTGACTGGGTTGAATGTGTGACATTGATCCTCATTCGGTCCATCACCTGTTGTTTTTGCAATTCCGCTATAAGTGTACTGGGGATGCCCAGACGTGGGTCCCAGGCACTCCACACCACTGGAGTCAAGCTAGCCGGGCTGATGAGAGGTGTTACCTCGAAACCGGTCCGGTCCTCGGATGCTTGATTCCGTTCTGGGAAGGACATGGCTTTTGTAGTTCGGACTGGACTGTTCCCATGGGGCACAGGGTCAGAGCTGATTTGCCTATCGCCATTGTCTAACCCAGGGTGGTGTGGAGTGCAAAAAAACAATGGATTAGGACCCAGATCTTTTGACTGGGTTGAATGTGTGACATTGATCCTCATTCGGTCGATCACCTGTTGTTTTTGCAATTCCGCTATAAGTGTACTGGGGATGCCCAGACGTGGGTCCCAGGCACTCCACACCACTGGAGTCAAGCTAGCCGGGCTGATGAGAGGTGTTACCTCAAAACCGGTCCGGTCCTCGGATGCTTGATTCCGTTCTGGGAAGGACATGGCTTTTGTAGTTCGGACTGGACTGTTCCCATGGGGCACAGGGTCAGAGCTGATTTGCAAATTGCCATTGTCTAACCCAGGGTGGTGTGGAGTGCAAAAAAACGATGGATTAGGACCCAGATCTTTTGACTGGGTTGAATGTGTGACATTGATCCTCATTTGGTCCATCACCTGTTGTTTTTGCAATTCCGCTATAAGTGTACTGGGGATGCCCAGACGTGGGTCCCAGGCACTCCACACCACTGGAGTCAAGCTAGCCGGGCTGATGAGAGGTGTTACCTCGAAACCGGTCCGGTCCTCGGATGCTTGATTCCGTTCTGGGAAGGACATGGCTTTTGTAGTTCGGACTGGACTGTTCCCATGGGGCACAGGGTCAGAGCTGATTTGCATATCGCCATTGTCTAACCCAGGGTGGTGTGGAGTGCAAAAAAACGATGGATTAGGACCCAGATCTTTTGACTGGGTTGAATGTGTGACATTGATCCTCATTCTGTCCATCACCTGTTGTTTTTGCAATTCCGCTATAAGTGTACTGGGGATGCCCAGACGTGGGTCCCAGGCACTCCACACCACTGGAGACAAGCTAGCCGGGCTGATGAGAGGTGTTACCTCGAAACCGGTCTGGTCCTCGGATGCTTGATTCCGTTCTGGGAAGTACATGGCTTTTGTAGTTCGGACTGGACTGTTCCCATGGGGCACAGGGTCAGAGCTGATTTGCATATCGCCATTGTCTAACCCAGGGTGGTGTGGAGTGCAAAAAAACGATGGATTAGGACCCAGATCTTTTGACTGGGTTGAATGTTTGACATTGATCCTCATTCGGTCCATCACCTGTTGTTTTTGCAATTCCGCTATAAGTGTACTGGGGATGCCCAGACGTGGGTCTCAGGCACTCCACACCACTGGAGTCAAGCTAGCCGGGCTGATGAGAGGTGTTACCTCGAAACCGGTCCGGTCCTCGGATGCTTGATTCCGTTCTGGGAAGGACATGGCTTTTGTAGTTCAGACTGGACTGTTCCCATGGGGCACAGGGTCAGAGCTGATTTGCATATCGCCATTGTCTAACCCAGGGTGGTGTGGAGTGCAAAAAAACGATGGATTAGGACCCAGATCTTTTGACTGGGTTGAATGTGTGACATTGATCCTCATTCGGTCCATCACCTGTTGTTTTTGCAATTCCATTAATTATTTCCAGGCAGACAGTCGCCATCTTGAAGTCCGAGAAAGATCATGAAGCTGATACTCTCTGAGAAAGATTGAAGGAGAAGGAGAAGTAGCGCAGAGCGAGTGGAGACAGAGAGAGACAGCAGCTAATAAAGAGGAAGGTTCCAGTGACTTGGAGGAAAGTAGAGACGACAGAGCATAGCGGTGCAGACGTGTACTCGTGACTGCTGAGGTGTGATTCCGAGACGAGCCAAGGCACAGACGAGAAGGGAACCTAGATGACTGTTGAACCCCGACTTCGTGCTTACAAGGTGATCTCTGTCCTATAATGTGCACATTCTAACCTTTCACTTTTCTTTGCAGGATATATGTTATAGTATAGTGCTGTGTTTATAATCATTGTAATAAAATACCCCAGTTCTTAGTGAACCAACATGTGCCTTGTATTCTTGTTCAATCAGGGTAACCTGGTCTTCTAGTCAGACATCGTTTTCATGAACGGATGTAAATCCCGGTCAGGTAGGAGGTGACTGAATAATGAGGGAGAGAGGGACCATTTGATGCTGAGAGCAGAAGGTACATGATTCAATTTGACAAGTTGTGCTAATTCCTGTTATTGTAGTATCATCCCGAGTAGCCAATGAGAGATTCCTTCCAAGGGTATTCATAGGAGAGTGATCGTCGTTGGTAAGCGGCGTTAATGAGAACACCAGGTGGGAGACTGGTGCTTAGATCCGCCAGATTGCGGATCGAGTTGTAAGTAAGCGAGCACTGGGAGGGATACCAGTGTCTAGGTCCGCCGGATTGTGGACCGGATAAAAAGAGAGCACTGGGGCTGCAGCTCAGTGTGTAAGGCACGCCGGATTGCGTGTCGAGTGAGCACTGATGGTGATCAGTGTGTAATGGTACATAATCAGAACTGCCCCAGGGTAGATTAGTCTGGGCCTAAGTGTCCGTGAGACTAACTGGTATGAATAGGACATTGTAGAAAACCTATGCATGTGTATTGCTATTTCCCCATCCTTAGGTACGAGATGTACATACATATATATATATACCTATTGTAAATACGTTCTAAGGAGGGAGGTGATTACGTTCCGACTGGGTTGGAGGGGCTCTCAGGAGCTGATCCCATCTGGTTCGAGAATCCGGTCGTTACAGGGGTACAGGGGTATTTTTAGGGTTCAGGGCTGGGTTTGGGTTATGGGGTACAGGGGTATTTTTAGGGTTCAGGGCTGGGTTTGGGTTATGGGGTACAGGGGTATTTTTAGGGTTCAGGGCTGGGTTTGGGTTATGGGGTACAGGGGTATTTTTAGGGTTCAGGGCTAGGTTTGGGTTATGGGGTATAGGGGTATTTTTAGGGTTCAGGGCTGGGTTTGGGTTATGGGGTACAGGGGTATTATTAGGGTTCAGGGCTAAGTTTGGGTTATGGGGTACAGGGGTATTTTTAGGGTTTAGGGCTGGGTTTGGGTTATGGGGTACAGGGGTACTTTTTAGGGTTAAGGGCTAGGTTTGGGTTATGGGGTGCAGGGGTATTTTTAGGGTTCAGGGCTAGGTTTGGGTTATGGGGTACAGGGGTGTTTTTAGGGTTCAGGGCTCGGTTTGGGTTTTACACTACCTGGATTTTAAATATTATTTTTAAACACCTACACTATTTAAAAAAAATATATAAATATATTTACAAATATATTAATAAAAAAATTATTTAATAAATAAAATTAGGTAAATATTTATTAATTACATTTGTTAAAAAAATAATATACTTACCTAGACTTACGTTGTAATGGCATGCGTTGTAATAGCATCTGCTATGTAATGTCATGCGTTGTAAAGGCCTCCGTTCTAAAAGATCCTGCGTTGTAAAAATTGCGTTGTAATCGTGTGCTTTGAAAATGTTTGCGATGTAACGTCATACATCCACCGTTTTACATTTCTTTAGACCCACCATAACATTAACCACTGATTATGCGCTTAGATATAATTTAACTTGTTCCTTAACAGGGTTAGAGAAGGAATGAAAGACAGACGTAGAGATTAATTGGCTAAAGCAACAAATCATCCAACTATGCTTCAATGGGACAAAGAGGAAAGAGAGCATAGGTTACTGGAAAATGTAGAAGCATTAGCTCTAGGCTGGCAGCTCAAAGGGAAATTATGCTTATCCATTAGAAAATTCAATTGAGACACAAATTATGTGGGAAACAGTGAATGTGATCATACTTTTGAGATTCATGGAAATTGGGAATTATATTTGAAAGGAGCAGATCATGTTATTCCTGTAGTTTGCTACATTTGTGGGAAACATGCATATTATAGGTTACCCAAAAGATGGAATGAAACATGTTACATGGGGCTAGTTTTTCTGAAAATCTATCATGTGGGACATCTTGATGACCCAACAAAGGGAGAACATTTGAGAACTAAAAGAGGTGCTAGAGAGATTGTGGGAGACCACTTTGGTGCTCTAATCCCATCTATTGGAGTGATACTGAATTTGCATAAGATTAGAAAGCGTTCTACTGTAATTGATAATTTGTCTACTACTATAGCAGGAGGACTTTTTGTTATAGATACTGAGATGATTGCTATCAGATCCATGCATTTGCATAATAGACTTGCATTAGACGTCCTTCTCACAAAAGAGGGCAGAATCTATTGGATGTTCAAAGTTCAACAATGTGTGTTTACATTCCAGGCAAAAGTAAGAGCTTGAAGAAATACATTAAGAACATTACTGACTCAAGTAGAGATTTGAAAGGTTAGAAGCAATAGGTGCGTGGGACACAATAGGTAATGGATTTTCTGCTATAGGCAGATGCTTTGGAAACTTAGGGACTGGAATAGTAGGATGTATCTTGAAACCACTACTGAATGTTGCTGTTTGTGGATTATTATTCTCTGTAAGCTACAAGGGATACAAAAGCGCACAAGTGAAAAAGAGAATGAAGAGAAAGAGGTCAGACATAGAACTAAAAAACAGAAAAAAGCAAGTATCATGCTGATATGAAGTTTTTGGAGGAATCCATAAGAAATATGATGAAAACAACCAGATTTTGATTTGCCTATCTAAAAAAGATTTTTATCTAGATGTGATGGCTGGGTTCACCATAAGGGTGGGGATTGGAGAAGCGTAAATTTAGCCCCACCCTTACATGTCACAAATATGCAATATTAATGTGCTTTTAACACAACGTTCTCTGTGTGCCCTAACGATATTAATAAAAAGTGTTGCACTTGATATTCATTATTGAAGTGCCTTTTACTGTAGGATTAGAGATTCATACGTATATTGTGTGCCTTAACTGTATTACATTTTATACTCTATAGAGACTTGATGAAAAACCAATTCACCTATTAAAGGTGTGTTTACTTTAGAAACAACAATGAATTATGTAATGTGTGCACTAATATTTAATATTGCCATTTAAATGTAGTTCTTAGTCAAGCTTATACACATGCATTCAAAATTTACTGTATGCCACATGTAATATGAATCTAATGTACTGACAGTTGTATTTTTTTGTGTTTGAATGAATACATGCATATTAAATGTGCACCATTGATTTAATACGTTAAGCTGTCCTGACTAGGCCTGTTTTTCTTCATAAAATTATGTTTTTCATTTCTGCTTGCATGTCTTTTTACTTGCATGTGCGGTGATATGAGTTATTAGTGTAGAATAGATACAACACTGTGGGACATATTTACAAGCCCCCATTGCCACCACAATGTCACTTTTAGTGACATTGTGGTGGCGATATGGACTTCACCTTATTTACAGGGCAGTATTAAGCCACTTAACCTGGCTTAACGCTGCCTTGTAAATAAGGCTCTCTTTCACGCTATACTTAGCATGAAAGGGTAGGGCAATGGGTGTTGTGGTTGGCGTTTGACCGCAATACCAATTGATTTTGATGCTACCCCACATTTACAGGGGTCGTGTAAATATGGAGCAGCGCCAAAATTAAGACCAAAAAAACCTGGTTTTACCCTGGAGAAACGAGGAGAAATGCTTTATTTCTCCTTGTTTTTGCACAATGAAGGGATACCTTCCTGCACATGAACAATCTTTCCCTGCACTTTGTGAGATGAAAGGTCCAAAGATTCTCTTCCTGGATGTTATCCCTCTTTTTGAAAGTAGTGGGAGGATGCTGGCTCGAGGTATTAGGACCTTACTGATCCTGAAACTCAGGCACCCTTGCATAATGGTGCAAGAGTGCCTGCATTGGTGCTAGACAGCTGGAATTAGCACCAGCGCAGGGTGAAACGCAGGGCTGCACCACCTTCTTGTAAATATGGTGCAGCTCTGCATTTCTGAAGTGGGGAGCAATGAGTTAATCCAACAAGTCTAATGCCACGCTCTGTCACTCCATTGTGAATATGCCCCTGTGTGTAGTATTAATAGTAGATAGAGAGCCTGAGAAGATGGCTTTGACAAGGAACACGGAGAGCCAGTGCGTTAATTGACTGCCTCCATTCATCAATGTATCAAGAAGTCACAGGTACCCAAGGCTGATGTTCTCATGCTTAGTCTGGGTTATTTCATGAATGTATCAGATCACACCATGAGAGTGGAAAGGAAAATGGAGCCCCTGATGATGCGGACAGAGGGTTGTTATGTGGGATATCCTGGTGCAAATAACTGGAGTACACACTGTTTTAGGACGGAGGCCAGTTTCCCTTGAACTTTGAGAGGTTTAGTCTTCTATGCTTTCCTTCAAGTCTTTGCTGACTATGGCTTAGCCTAAGACTCATTCCCCTCTCCCAAGAAGACTCTTGACCGAGCTTCTCAGATGCTTACACCTTCCCTTATTTCCTGTACTTTTCCATATTTCATATTTTCTTGCAATTTCCTGATTTTTGAGATCTTTTAGGTTCCAAAATCCTCCTCCTTAGCTTAGATATAACTTTGATTTTAGAGTTTACTCATGTATAGATGAGAAAAGCAGAAACTGTTCTCTGAGCACCAAATCCTGCGGCTGATCTTTTGTATCGCTGTTACTGAACCACACGATTGGACTGGAAACCCAAAGCAGCCTAGCAATTTTGATGGCCCAACCTTCCTGCTGCTCTTGTAACTGGGGCCAATATTGCAGCACCGCTTCAAAAACACCCCCCAGTAACAAAAATGGCCCCAGCCTCCCGGCGAAATGTCCGATGCCCGCTACAGCAAGTCCAGCCCTGCTGAACTACTTGTTTGCCTTATGCTGGTATGCTTGAACTTCTTTAGGAAGTTGGGTTTCCCAGTTGTTATTCTGTACCTTTACAGCATGGTGCTGAGATGTGTCTATCTTAACTTGACTGCTAACTTGTAATAAACCATCTACTAATTCCTGGTCCTCATTGTGTAGCCAAATTGGTTACATTGTTAATTGCAATTGGTTGATTTAATGCTAAATCCTTTCACCTCTCAGGCAGCAAAGAAAAGGTCCATCAGAGGCCAAATAGTAAGAGGGTTGGCCCAGAGCACTGTACCATAATGCTGTCCCAGCATACCTCAAAAACCACCTCTGATTTCTGAAACATTCGGGACACCTTTGTTGAGGAAGATTCTTACTTCCATGCATACACAGCACTAAAACAGGAAGTAGCAACTTACCCTGATCCAAAAGGCTGGAATGGCCGGCTCCTAAACATCTGCACCACCTCAAAAATCATTGCAATCCACACAAAGCTGAAGACTTGGCTCTTCAACTAGTTGAATCCATGGATCATTCCTGACTACTCTTGGGTCAGCAGCAGGATATTTTCCCGGGTGATAGTCTGCTTTACAATAAATCTTAACATTACAGAGAACTCTGTACCCAATGCTTCATGTATGAGTAATATCTGTGTTTTACTCCATCAGAATTCAGTAGATGTTCAATTTGCCATATGACAAGTGCATTACAGTCACAGCACTGCACATAGTGGTGCACAGGACATATGCCACGTTCTCACGGACTACCCTGTGCATCAAAAAAAATGATTTGTACTTTAGGATGTGCTATTTAGGGAACTTATGATGTTTTCCCAAGCATGTTTACATAGTTTCCATTGTAGATGTGCTTCCTCAGTTCAAGGAATGTGGGCCTCGAAAGGCACTCTGGGACACACCCCTAACTTGCATCCATAAAATGGAAGGAGTGGACTTAGCATAGTTATTGCGCAAAAGCCACATGAAAGACACGTCTTCCTGACCTCATGTGGCTGTCATGGAAGCTGTTAGTACAGGTTCACTAGGCACACATACTGTAATACTCAGAATGTGGACGGAGGAGGCTGCTTGACAGATAGTACAAACGTAGTCATGTTTTTTTCATTTGTGAAGGCTGTTGAGGCACCAACCATTAACATGTCTGGCCATATGATTTTGCTTGCGATGTGTTTGTATGTTAGTAGGTTAATGACTTGGGAAGAGTTGATTTGTTTGGGGATTCTGTCATGTGGCGTATGAATGTGATATGCCCTTGAATGGCAGCAGTATGTTGCTGCAAGTACACAAATGTGTTGGATTGGGCCTTTGGAGGGCAGTATGAAAGTCTTGTGTGTGGTGCATGAATGGCGTGTGAAGGGCCTATAAAGCAATTGGTGCCTTGGTGAGGCTTTATAGCTCACCTTCTATAGGCTTGGTTTCAATATTCTGATACTTTGATTAGTATTTGTTCTTTGAAGCTAGCTCTTCTGGTGGTTTTACTTTGAAAGTTCAGTAACAACCCCTTATTTGTTGGACAAAAGAACACCCACAGATGTATGTGGTGGTATAGCTTGATCTCACTTTCCTACAATGCCCTGCAAAACGTGAAAGTTTGTGTAAATGGCTAACATCCCTCCTTTATTTACATTTTTGATGGGTATTTCTGAAATCTTTTGCGATCTACAAATTACACAACCACCCAGCATGCCCACAAGTGTCCACATAAAAATTGAACTCAGTTTTTGTGAGTAGCCCTAGCATCCACAAGTGGAAAATGGAAAAAACGCAACCTGGATACATAACCTACCAAACCCTCACATTTCGGAAAATTAGGCAACATTGGGAGTCCAAGGGGCGCGACTTGAGGTGCTCTCACTTAGGTAATTTTACCCAGTAGCCCTTGCAAATGACAAACTTTGGTAAAAATGCACATTTTCCTCACATATCTGTGGCAGAAAGTTCTGCTATCTGTGGGGAGCAACAAATTATCTATCACCCTGAGTTTGCATGCATCTCCCTATAAGAAAGTTACCCCATTTATTATTATTATTATTTTACTTCTTTATTTGGATATAAAATAACATCCTTAAAAGGAACACCAACAGCGATACACAATGTAAAAAACTAAAAACTAACATCACATACGTTACCCCATTTGTGTGGCTGGGCTAAGGGAACAGTGACAAAAAGGGCCCAAAAGCGCTGCATTGAGAGATAAGCAATAGATATTTGGGGTCATGCTATGGCGCTACCCATTTAAACCTATCAACTACAGATATTTTTTTAACTAACCAACAAGGGGATTCCAGGGAGGTGTGCCTTGTGTGGATCCCCTGATGGTTTCTTACCCACAATGCCCTGCAAACCTCAAACTTTTCCTAAAAGCACACTTTTTCCTTACATTTCTGTGATGAAAACTTCTGGAATCAGCAGGAATCCATAGGATTCATACCACCCTGTGTTATCCTACTAGTGCCGATAAAAACACTGCCCCTTTTGTTTGGTTGGGCCTAGCTCCCACAGCAGGAACGAATCAACCGAGGTCAATGGGAGTCCTGAAGGGAGGCACCCCACCATGATTCATCTAGGTGTCTAGTGAGGGAAAAGGTTCAGGCTTGCTAGGTTTCCCTAGGTGCAGACTGAGCTAGGGCCCAAAATCCACACCTACCCACCTTGCAGAACAAGGAATGGGAGAGGATGTGGCCACAGCTACTTACCTGAGAAAAATGTATTGTTAAACCCTTGGGCTGCTAGTTTACCTCACCTTGTGAAGGCACCCCTCATCTACTTCTAGACTACACAGATCAAAATAATTTAAGTCCACTGAAAAATATGTCCACATCTATAACTCTATAGAGACCCTGCTTTGAAGGTGGAGGACGTGGCGGATGGCGCTTCCCAGTATTACAGGGACTGATACTTTCTATGGAACTATGACGATGCCCGATGGGCTGAAACTTTAACCGTTTGTACTTACCGCGGAGCCCGAGTCCCCTTGGCCGCTGCCCGGTGGAGCTGTCCTATGCAGCTAAAGCGGAGTCTGGCTCTGGGTCACCCCCTCGGCCGTCAACTACCCAGACGGACATCAGACATTGTTTATCACAGTTCTTCACGGTTTTATCTGTCTCTCTCCTCAACTGCTTTGACTGCTTTCTTCCCCCTGGAGTACTTCCCCCTTCAGATCTACCTGACTCTGTCTGCTTTCCTGTCCCCTATTTACCTTTTCCCCCACTAGCTTCCATTCCTAATATGACGTGTATTGGATATGCTACGTGCAAATTTTCTTATATTATTGTGTAAGCTCTTGTTTTTTTCCTCCTAAGCATATATTGGTAACTGCAACCATAACTGTAATTGATGTAACTATGTAACAATGTTCTGAAACAATGTCCTATCTCCGGGTCTAGCCAGCGCTATATAAAACGTTTCAGATAAATACATTATTTTACTCTTATTTTTATCCAAAACAGCTATTTTCCTCATGTGACCATCCAAATTGTTTAGTCCACTACATTTCAGTAGAAAGAAAAATGTGATCAGCAGTCTTACGTCAGATCACACTCATTGCTACTTTGGCAGTTTGAGTTTTGTATGGAAAACATCTATCTCTTTACTCTGGAGTCAAACTGAAAGCAGAAACATTACACATAACATTTGAATAAACATTTGAGAAAAATTAGCTTTGGACCTGTTTCACAACATGATACCAGAGGTTAGAGAATGACAGATATGCCATGGCGTTACAAAGATTGTACAGAAAAATATTTTCTTCGCTACATCATGCACAGGGCCATTGAAATTATGTGACAGGGGAGGGTCAAATTATATGGTAAGAAAAAAGCCATATTATGTGATAAAATGCAGATTTTGAAACAGCATGATGCATTATGTTATTTTAACAAGTTATAAACTTACTGAGAAAAGATTTTCAACCCCATTAGTACCACTTTAGCTCCCAAATACAGCAATAAGCAACTAAACGATGATCCGTCAGTCTTTGCCGAGGGCCTTTTAGTGTGGGAAAACACGTCGACAAGTTTTTGTAAAGTTTGATCCTAGCTGGAGCTAGAAGCAAGCATTTTATTTTGTTACAAAGTAGGAAATAAATCATGAATTGTGCAGCAAATCCATATCTATGAAGGAAACATCAAAGCAATAGTATCACATAATTCGGGTGGATGACGATACTACAAGTTACGGCAAAGTTACACGGACTTAAAAGAGACCTCCTTATGGTCACAAAAATACTCACTGTTTTGCAATGTCATATGCTGAATCTAATTACATTATTAATAATAATAATAATAACACTTAGGGGAATAATATTAACTATTATTATTATCATCAGCATCAATCGCATTGATGTGGATACTTCCAGTAAAGTATTTACAACTCGCAATTGACATTGGTAAATGGTTTCATAACGATATGGCCGGGGTGCCCGCCACCCCCTCCCAACACCAATTCCCAATGGGAGTAGACAGACACAGGTTTGAACTTTTGGAAGGCGGAGGGGAGTTACCCCCCCGGCCGTATTTATTAAAATATGAAACAAAATTTAAAACATTAAATAAAAGTTTCATGAATTATGTACAATTTTACAGTTATTACATTTCGATAAAGACATGTTCTTTGGCTAACCTTAACAGATCTCTAATACAAAGGTTTCCTAGCCGAGTCTAGCATCCTGAAAATGCATACATTCTAAATTAAAATTGTACATCCTAGCATTAAGGGCCAACGGCAAGGTCTTAACCGGTGTCAGATCCCTACTACCAAAATTTCGCCCTCACGGTGTGAGTGGTGCATGCGCAGAGGACTTTACCCTCATTGCCACCTGTAACTTCCCTTGTCGTGGAGGGCCCCTTTTCACTCGACGCCATCTTAAAGGTCGTCCGAGTTCCCGTGTGAGGTATCTGTAGGAAGGACAGCGTGGACTCCCCCCCATTCCCACACTCTCTATCCGCCGTCGCGGATATCCGGCCCCCGGGAAATTCGTAGGAGGGGCATCTAGCCGCCTCCCCCCTGGGAGGGGCCTATGGCCGTCTCCCCCTATGCGACCCATCCTTAGTGGGTGCCGCCTCCCCGTGGAAGGGGCCAATGGCCGCCTCCCCCCGGGCGCTCCCATCCATTCTGGGTGGCGCCCCCCTCTAGGGACCTTGAAATTACTGCTCACCGATCATGACCTTACCGCCCGACCAAAAATAAATACGACAGTTGTTTTACCTACTAAGGGAAGAAAAATTCTGACATAGCCTTGATGAGTCATCAACTTCATTTTTTCTACACAGGGAAACATTATCCTAAAAACAGAAGCCACATCATTATATGAAACATTCCCTTACTTCTCTACAAAGGAAAAAAGGCCTACACATTTCTATCTAATCAAACTTTATTCAAACAAACATTGCCATAAGGGGCTGGTGGGTGGGTCAAAATTGCCACTTGTTCCGTCGAGGGCTCACGAGCAACGAGTTGGTGCAGCCTTCAGAGCACAGGAACAAGAGGACGCTTCTTCGGATTCCCGCTCTATTTATTCATCTGCGGGAGGGCGGGGACCCTCCTCCGGTGCGCCTACTGGGCGTGGTCTTCCGTGCGGGTGTCTAGGACAACCCCTCCTGGGCGGGAAAGGGCGTGCCCCGGCTACGCCACTTCGGGCATACCAGCCGAGCCACGCCTCCCGCCCAAAATGGTTTCCCGGGGGGGATCGGGGCACCCACCATACGTTCGGGGGGACCGAGTGGTCGCCCCTTTCCATATGGCCGGGATGCCGCCACGCCCTCCCAACACCAATTCCCAATGGGAGTAGACAGACACAGGTTTGAACTTTTGGAAGGCGGGGGGGAGTTACCCCCCCCGGCCGTATTTATTAAAATATGAAACAAAATTTAACACATTAAATAAAAGTTTCATGAATTATGTACAATTTTACATTTATTACATTTCGATGAAGACATGTTCTTTGGCTAACCTTAACAGATCTCTAATACAAAGGTTTCCTAGCCGAGTCTAGCATCCTGAAAATGCATACATTCTAAATTAAAATTGTACATCCTAGCATTAAGGGCCAACGGCAAGGTCTTAACCGGTGTCAGATCCCTACTACCAAAATCCCGCCCTCACGGTGTGAGTGGCGCATGCGCAGAGGACTTTACCCTCATTGCCACCTGTAACTTCCCTTGTCGTGGGGGCCCCCTTTTCACTCGACGCCATCTTAAAGGTCGTCCGAGTTCCCGTATGAGGTATCTGTAGGAAGGACAGCGTGGACTCCCTTCCATTCCCACACTCTCTATCCGCCGTCGCGGATATCCGGCCCCCGGGAAATTCGTAGGAGGGGCATCTAGCCTCCTCCCCCCTGGGAGGGGCCTATGGCCGTCTCCCCCTAGGCGACCCATCCTTAGTGGGTGCCGCCTCCCCGTGGAAGGGGCCAATGGCCGCCTCCCCCCGGGCGCTCCCATCCATTCTGGGTGGCGCCCCCCTCTAGGGACCTTGAAATTACTGCTCACCGATCATGACCTTACCGCCACAGGCCGGATAGTTGACCGACTCTCCGCCCCCCCCCCACTCCTCCTAAAGGTCATGCTTCCTCAAACCCCTTAGCCATCCTATGAAGTCTCCTATGAGTAAAACATTCCCCTCCCTGGACAGGTGAACCCCATCATTCAGATACATGTGATCACCCCGAATACACCCGTGAGGAATGCTATGCAACTGCGCGGAGCGAAACAATTTCCCAATTTTATTGTTGACCCTTTTCACTGAGTGGTTCAACGCTGACACTGAAAGGCCCCCCCGCCAAATCTTCCTGGGGATCATGTGGGACCAGGTAATCGTGCACCCCGGGAGTTTCTTAGCCAACCAGCTAACTGCCGACAGGATGTGTTCTAATAACACTCGTCTTCCCAGCTTCACTAAATCATTGCCACCCAGGTGTACTATGACTACAGATGGCGGTGACCTTTGCCGCTCTAAAAGACCCTCAAAAAACGATTGAAATTGGTCAAAACAGAGCCCGCCCTTACCATGGAAGGTCACTCTGTACCCGTATTCTCCAGATGCGTGAGTCGTGTCACCTGCCTTGAATATGTCCCCGGCGCGCCTCACATATGAGTGGCCCACGACCCATACCACTCTCTCTCCAGTCGGTCATCCTCGACCGCTGGTCTCCTGATGCTGGGTCGACTTCCAATTCCGCCCCGCGTGGCAGGCTCGCGAAACTGTAATTCAAACAAAAGACAAGAAGCGTGAGTGCATGTCAATTGATCTTTACAACATGTGCAATCGCACATACCTTTTGAAGCAATTCGAGGACCAACGGCCCAGCTGCTTTACTTCCTTCGCACTCTGACCCCGGGCTGTAGCCTCAGTAGCAGCCCCAATCCTAAATGAGTGGGTCCCAAAATCGCACGGGTCCATGCCCGCGGCAGCGATTGACAGTGCTAGCACCCTCTGAAACTGAAATCTCGTCAGTGGGGTGCCATCCTTGTGCCTCAGCAAGCTCCCCCCCCATGTAGCCGTCCTCAATGCCAAGTATTCCTCTACGCATTTTATCGGACAAGTGGGGGACCCTCGTGCACGCTGCACGAAAACACTATCACCCATAGCCCCCTGGTCAGTCTTGGACCTGGCTATCGAGATCACCATCGAATCACCCCTTATTTGGACGAGATCCCTGCCCAGGCCTCCCTCTATATCCTTCTTGTTCCTTGCGGCCAGTTCGCTCACCCGCATAGCCCCATGGAATGCCAAGGCGAAAGCTGCCCGGAACAGAACTGCTTCGTAAAGGGAGGAGCACGTCTCATCTAGCTTTGCTAAAAGTAGAGACAATCTGTCTAAACCAATCGGGGGCCTCTTATCATGCTTGCGACCCTCGAGGCGTTGCCATCCGCGGAGTGCCTTCCTAACCAAAAAGGAATCCGTCGGGTCCCTTATGCCATGCACCTGTGTTATGAACGAAATGGCCGCCCTATGTCTATTGGCCGTTGCCGCTGATCGGCCTCCTTTGTGCAGCGCAACCAGGAACCCCAGGAAGGAGTCCTCCTGACCCCAGCTCTGTTTCCCTGATGGACCCAAAAATGTGCAGTAGGAACGAAACGCTCCTTCGTATGCCTTCCTTGTTCTGGGCGCTAAGCTGGCTGCCACGAGGTCTTGTAATCCGGGGCACCGATTAGCCATAGTGCTACGGGGAACGGTGCCGCCACTAGGTCCGCTGTGGGTAAATAGCCCCTGAAAGCCTGCATGTGTGAACGAGAGAGTGCATCAGCTGCATAATTCAGTACTCCTGGCACATGTTTTGCCCTGAACTGTACATTCAATCTCATGCAACGTAATACAATTTCTTTCAACAATCTCAAGATCCACTTGTAGCGGGCTGCCTGCTGGTTAATGCACTCAACCACAGTCATATTATCAGACCAAAACACCACCGAGCGGTCCCTGAAGTCGTCTGGCCATGCCATCAGAGCAACCCAAATGGGGAATAGCTCCAAGAACCCAAAGTTACCTGTCAGACCGCTGGAGTGCCACCACGTCGGCCATACTTGCGCCGACCATCGGTTACCAAAAATGGCGCCAAATCCCACGCTCCCAGCTGAGTCAGTCCACAGACCTAGTTCATCTGAAGAAGCTGGTGGTTTGTTCCACACAACTCGACCGTTGAAGTCCACCAGAAATGCCAACCAAATGCGCATATCCTGGCGAACCTCTGCCGACAGTCTCGTACGGTGGTGTCCCTCCTTGAGACCACCCATAGCTTGTGCAATAGAGCGTGAGAAGGGGCGGGCCATTGGTATTACCCTCAAGGCAAAGTTAAGCTGACCCACTGTTTGCTGTAACTGGTGCAGGGTCACTTTCTCCTTGCCCAGGCATTGTGTCAAGGAAGCCCTAAACTTGGCCACCTTTTCCATCGGTAAACGGAAACATCCTTCCACAGAATCGAGCTCAATTCCCAGAAACTCCAGTGAAGTAGATGGTCCGACCGTCTTACCTGGTGCCAGTGGGACTCCGAACTCCCGCATGAGGATGCAGAAGTCCTGTAGCGGCTGCGCACATTTCGTATCGCCGGCTGCTCCCAAAAACAAGAAGTCATGCAGATAGTGCAAAACATGCCTATGCCCTGTGGCCTCGGTAAATGCCCATTCTAAAAAACAGCTGAACATTTTGAAATAGGCACAAGAAATGGAGCAACCCATAGCCATGCATTTATCCATGTAATAACTCCCCTGAAATGCAAAACCTAACAAGCGCTGATCTTGCGGGTGTACCGGGAGCAACCGGAATGCCGATTTGATGTCCGATTTCGCCATCAGCGCTCCGGGGCCCAGGTGATTTAACATGGCCACGGCATCATCGAACGATGCGTACCACACCGAACAAATATCTGGGTCAATGGCTTCGTTCACCGAAGAACCCCTTGGGGCAGACAAGTTGTGAATGAGTCTAAACTCCCCAGGGTCTTTCTTCGGGACCACCCCTAACGGGGAACACACGAAATCCGCCACCGGCGGGCGATGAAAAGGCCCCGCCACCCGCCCCAAGCTGACTTCTTTGGAAATTTTCTTTGCAGCTACGCTTGGGTTGTGTTGAACAGATAACTGATTTTTACAAAAAGAGTCCCCCTGAAAATCCCCCGCCGGGATGTTGAAGCCATATAAGAATCCATTCCTCAACACCCCAGCGGATACATGATCCGGGTATTTGTTCAACCAAGGAGTCAGAGCCATGATATCAACAGGTGTGGGCAATCGGTTACAAAGTATCACCTCAGTCTTGCTTAGACCCCCCTTTCCCTCCCGTTCCGCTGTTTTTAGATCTACAGCTACTCTCCGGGTGTGAGGAGTTCCCACAGCCCGCACACGCATGCCTGAACCTACATGTTCCCTGGGGCCTGTTACAGTTGCCTCTATTGAAGCCCCAACAAACCCCCCGCTTGCCGCCATTCCCGCCGGTCTTGGGCTGATAGTCCCCACCGGCGCCCGCTCGAAAGGGCACCGCGGGCTTTTGGCGAGCTGACCCCGACCCGCTCCCGCCCGGCGAGGACGTACCTGCCGCCCCAGGCAAGAGCTGCTTGTGCCATGACACCGAGTCGAGGCAATCCCAGGTCAAAGTAGCATCAAACTCCTTTGCTTTTCGGAATTTCATATCGTAACCTTTCCACTCGTCCCCCTCATACATGGTATAAAAATCCATAATCCTATTCTGATAACAGGTCAACTCGGTCATGATTTCAGGCTTTCGTTCACCCATGACTGCCGTAAATATCGAAAAGGCCTTTACCCAATTTGCTACCGTCTCATCGACCCTAAATTCCGCCATCTTGGCCCGCCATACACTGGGGTGCCATAAATCTTTCTGGGATTTTGCATATTCCATCTCGCAATGGTCAGTCAACAATGAAAACATATTCACATATTTCTCCCCCCATATCAGTTCTTTTGTGGCCGCAGGGATATGCTGTGCCACCCTTTCGCGTCTTAAAGGTAATGAACCCTCCCCTGCCATTGGCAATGTGTGCTTACCAGGTTCGGCCGTCGTGTCTGCCGCCTTTTCCCGGCTAACCGCAGGTCCTCCCGGCGCCACCTGTGGGGGAACAAGAGGAACATTCGCCGTCGCGGCCGCTCTCGACTGCCGTAACTGCTCGATTATTAGTCTAGCCTCCTCGGCCGGGTCCCCCGCGGCCACTGCCCCCCCCCCCCCGCTTTCTTCTTGAGCCATGGCAACACTGCCGCTAACTGGATGGCCAATTCGGGGGGCATCTCCTCATTGTTAACAGGCGTAATTACAACCGGGATCGGTAAACCTAAATCTGGGTTTGGTACCGGGCTGTCCGCCGGTGTGATGGGGGCGATTGGGGGTACCACAGGAACCGGAACCTCCCCAGAAGCCGCCCTCCTCTTAACATGCTTCCCCCTACCCTCAGGGACGACTACCGGCAATGCCGGGCCTATTACCTTCTTAGGACGGCCTGAGCTGTTCTGGGCCGCTAATTGTTTTTTAACATCGGCCAAACCTCGACCGATCGAATCAACTTTTCCGAGTTTTCGGTCCATAATCGCCATTCGATTCGACAAGGTGCGCAGTACCTTCTCCAACTCGGAGCTCTTTCCTGCTTTCTTGCCGGCCATAGCTTCATGTATTCTGCGCTGGTTGAGACTGGATCTTCCGTACTCCAAGGAACTGAAAGAGAAACAACAAGATTACAAGTTCTCAAAATTGCCGCTTGCTCCGTCGAGGGCTCACGAGCAACGAGTTGGTGCAGCCTTCAGAGCACAGGAACAAGAGGACGCTTCTTCGGATTCCCGCTCTATTTATTCATCTGCGGGAGGGCGGGGACCCTCCTCCGGTGCGCCTACTGGGCGTGGTCTTCCGTGCGGGTGTCTAGGACAACCCCTCCTGGGCGGGAAAGGGCGCGCCCAGGCTACGCCACTTCGGGCATACCAGCCGAGCCACGCCTCCCGCCCAAAATGGTTTTCCGGGGGGATTGGGGCACCCACCATACGTTCGGGGGGACCGAGTGGTCGTCCCTTTCCATTTGTACTGGGGGAAGTCCACAAAGTGAGCTCAACTGACATGAATATGGCTCAGTGGGTCCAGCACGTGCAGCAGAAATTTGTGAAGTTTTCTACATTATCCTGGCTGTTGTGTACTAAAATAAAATGTGCAATCAGGGAAGTATAAATAATCCGGAGTAAGGGAGAACTAAATTGTGTTCCAGGGTTTACTGATTAATTGTATTATATTTTCTTTATATAGCGCTCTCCTTGCCCTGGTGAGGTTCAAAGCACATTAATTATGCTTCAAGGAAGAATTAATTATGTGACACAAGATGCCATTAAAGACAAATTCACTATATTCTCTGGCAACAATAGTAGCCTCATGCATAACTTTAATCATTTTAATTAAGGCAGCATATTTCCGCATAGATACAAATTTTTAGCAACCAATGTCTTGTGTAGTTGCTTGCTTTTCTCACGGTTATGCCTGCTGCATACATGGTCTCTCAGGAAAGATGGTTTGTACAGAAATGTCACACGACAATAACAGCGACGAAGGAAGGGTGTGTAAGATAACTTCTGCTTTAGTGTTGGATTTTAAGTTCCCTGTGCGGCCTTTTTTTTCATTGCCTTCTTCTCACTAGTGAAGTGCACTAGAAGCTCAGCTTTGCCCTCGTTTTCGTTTTTGTTGTAAATTTAAAGACCCTGTTTGGTGTATGCCGAGAGTTTGTTTTGTCAGACTGTTCAATTGCATGTAATGTAGCCACATCACATGTTTTCTTCTTTTCACCACATGATGTTGCTGTGGTGTAAGATTTTGCAGTCCATGACCACAGGCTACTCAAATTACCATAATTTTGGGCATGGAAACCAGTGTGAAAGAAAAGCCTATGGCAAAAATCTGCGGTCTGGGTGAGGGAGTCAGCGTGAGAAAGCTATGAAATTGCTCTAGTCAGTATCTGGCTTAACATTGTGCGATTCTGTGCAAATTACTCTAATGTCCCATGCCGAAAAAAATGCATATGAATGGGTGTAATGTAACTAGTGTTCATGTAAAGCGCTCACCGAGCAGCGGAGCATTGCCGTTGCAAAAGCTCTGATTGGAGCATAACAGCTGGTCTTTTCCAGCTATGGGTGACAAGGAAATTAAAGGGGACAGAGTTAAAGGCGCAGCAGAGCACGTGGATTGCTAAAGGGGCAGGCACCGGCCATTCAGAATAATTAGACAAACACCAGCAGGAAAGAAAGGCAAGAAGCAAAGCAGGAGGGGTTTAGGGATGGGGAAATCCTTTCACTTTAAAGTCAGAGAAGGACAATTGCCTTGTGTTTGGCATTTGATCTTGGTCTTTAAATGCACAGCAAATGTGAGGAGATAATAAGAATTACAGCCCTTTTTCCATAAACAGAAGACTTGGCATCTTTTGGCATGCTTCTCCTGTCTTTTTGCTTTCTGACCTCCCGGTTTTGACTCTGTTTTTGCTGGTTTAGTGTCTCTGCGCACTTTCTCACTGTTGTTCAGTGTTAAAGTGCAAATGCTCCTATTGTAAATTGTGTTATGGATATGTGTTTCCAAAATTGGCATAAATATTTTACTAGAAAGTCCCTAGTACAGTGCATAAAGAGTGCCAGGGCCTGTAAATCAAATGCTACTAGTGGGCCTGCAGCACTGATTGTGCCACAGAAGTAGCCCTGTGAAGGCAACTCAGACCTGGCACTGCAGAGTCTGTGCGCAGTTTGAAACTGCCATGTTGACTTGGCAAGTGCACCCACTTGCCAGGCCCTTATCTTCCATTTCCTCACTGTTGGAAAACGAGGCAGCATCTGTGAGGCCTGCACAAATAACATGACACATTTGTCCTTCACTGGGAACCAAACACCCTAGGGCAGCGCTTGACTCTCAGAGGGTAGCGTTGCAGAGCAGTCTGAGGCTTACTCAAGGGAGGTGGTGTGGGATAGTAATCGCCATTTGCAGGTGCGCAAAAATAACACTCAATAATTGATTGTCCAGTCTGTGCTTTGCTTTATAAAAGTAAGGGTACATTTATTAAACACACACACCACTCAATACTATACACCAATTTACAAATATACATAAGCTGATGGAATTACTTTGTGACATTGCATATCATCTCCACCCCTCCCGCAGGGGGGTGGGGTCTAGTACCACCACTCCCATGTATGCACATTATCTTGCCCCCAATGCAGTGAATTGGTCTTAACCTGGAGCGAGGGCCCTATGCACTGGCACCATCCCAGTGACAACCCCCCCCCCCCATTACCTCAACAAGCATTAAACAGGCTACACCTGCCTTGGTGACACATGACCCTGACTGAGCATCACCTACTGACCATACAGTATGCACCTCTACATCTTAAGGGCTAATAGTCGGGGGTCTTCACCTAAGCACAGCAGCAAGAGTACATATTTACGCACACTTTAGAATGACAGAACTCATAACAGTTGGGTATCATTAGAATGCATTGCAATTACAGCCCCTAAAGGCTTCACAGATAAAATCACAGGTTTAAGTAAATACAGTCAGGCACCCTAGCAGGAATGTCTATCCACTTAAATCCACTTTGCTTATAACATCACCTTGCACCAACACTTCACATTAAACAGGTCAAATTCAGTCCCTCTACAAGGAATAACCATTAATAACTGCATTTCAGGACAATTACACCTCTTCACCTCCAGGGGATGCCCTTCTGCAGACATCCCCAACTCAGCCCTTCACTCCTTGATGCAATTATCAAAACACCCTCAGCTGAAGAACAAAATTTCCAGCCCAGAAGGTGCTAACTGTAAGTTGAGCCCTGGAGGGGTTGATTCCTTTGAATCCCCTAGACACTTGGGGTGGGACTTTGCTCTTCGTGCTGGAGGGAGACTGCGCTTCTCCAGCAGCTCCCCCAGCACCTTTGCACATGTAGAGTGGTGACCCCGTTCTTCTGGAACCACCACAAGCCATGAAAACGCTGTGTTGCCCTTGCAGGCCGGTCCTGGCCTGCAAGGCATTATGGGTGTTGCCGCATATTAGATGAGCGGCTCTCCCGCTGCTCCGGGGAGAGCCGCGCAGGCGCTTCGCTGCTTTCTGGGGCCTCAGTGGGGGGTCCGGTCCCACCCGGACCCCCAGGTGAGCACAGACGGCTCGGGGAGCCTACCCCCGGCCGCTCCTCTTTTCTGGCACCCGGTCCCACCCGGGCCCCTCGCACCGCTGCAGGTCTTCCCTGGGGGGCCCGGTCCCACCTGGGACCCCCGCTGTCATCATTGGTTGGAGGGCAGCCTGGGGAGCCCACCCCAGCTGCCCCCGCCGGCTCCCCGCGCGGCCAGCCCTCTTCCGTGCTGCAGCGGGAGACGGCCAATCCCTTCTGGTCTGGCCGCTCCGGCAGGCAGACGCGAGGACTACCGCAGCCCTCGCGGGACCTCTGGGGAGTGCGGCGGCATTCCTCCGTCCTCTTCCTCTTCGCTGGGGCGCGAAGGCGCTCCCCCCCCCATCCTGGACACTGTGGGGCCCGGAGATGGGGTGCCGGGCCCCTCCTCATGTCTTCTTTGCGGGGGGCGTGATGGCGCCTCCCGCCCCGCCTCCTAACACGGGGCCCGGAGTTGGGCTCCCGGACCCCTCCTCCCGCATCTCTTCACGGGGAACGCTATCGCGCTCCCCGGCGCAGGATTCAGCGGGAGCCAGGGTGGGCTCCTGGCACCCGCGGGGGCATCTTCACGGGGTGCACAACGGCGCACCCCGGCATTACTTCTTTGGGGGGGCAGCCCCCGGGACCTGAGACCGGCGGCGGAGCCCCACGTGCTTCGTCGTCGGTCTTCTCTGGGGTCAAAGGTCGCCTGCCTTCCGGGGGCCATATCTCAGCCCCTACGGGTCAGATCTGCCCTATTTTCACGTCTTCTCGCTCCTGGTGGTGCCTTCCAGCCACTGGGAGCACTCTCCTTCGCTTTCCGGGTCTCCAAGAGGGTGCATTCTGCAGGGAGCCTTCACTAGCTCCCTGCGCCTCTCTTTTCCCTGCGCAGAGGTCTCCTCTTCTGCGCCCCGGTCCTGGGCTCTTCTCCTGGTGCTGTTATGGGCCTGGGGGGGAGTCAGGGGTGTCCTCCTTCCAACTGCCCATTGCACCAGGCTCCAGCACCTTTCGCCTCCTCAGACCACACCCCAGAGAGAGCTTCTCTTCCTGTGCAAGTACTTTTTAAAAGTTGAGTAGGGGGCTGGCAGGAAGCCTCTGTGTGTCCTATCAAACAGCAACACGTCACTTCCCTGCCCCTGCTTCCTCCTTCTTGTCCAGCCTCTGGGTTTGTTCAAAATAGCGGTGTCCAGTGTCTCTGGCCACATGGGCTCTGAAAGCCAACTCCTTCCCCCCTCACTGCCTTCACGTGGTGCCGCCTGATGCCTGGCACCCAGCGACAGCAGTTGATGGATTGGCTTGTAGCTCCACCTATCTTTTCTCTCTGGAGGGAAGATCTTCGCTCTGGGAAGAAAGGTAATTTTTCTAACCTGTCATGGCCAGACCCCAGCCAGGGACTCAGAGAAATATGACATTTCTGGATGACCCAAAAGCAGTACAAATATGACTTTGGACTCTGCAGAATACTCTTTTTCACATCCACTACACTGGACTGTCAGGCGTGTCTGGAATCTTTAGGCTTTGTGGAAGTAATTTTAGCAATGGGCCCCACATTCCCATAAGGGAATACTGAAGTGTAAAACACAGTCAAACACACTGACTTTCCCTGGCATGTTCCCTTCCAGTGTATAAAGCCTATTCCATGTCACCACCCAGTTCTGCATTAGTCCTGCCACATCATTCACTCTGTAGCTGCTCCTGGACTGCGCAAGCTAGTAATCTCCCCTGTGCAGCCCCTACACGTGTGCACACGCATGTACACCCGTGTCTGCATTTAACTAGCCCGGTGTCCCATACTCCAGCTGCTGCGCAGCGGCCTAGTCAAGCCAGGGGTACACCAGTAAAATCTCCATGCATTCTGCTTCGTTAGGCGATCACTGTGGGTGAGTCCCAGATTATGAGGCTCCCCCGCAGTAAAAGCTCAACAATTAGGTGCTCAAAGTGGAGAAGTGTGGCTCAATGGTTAGAGCGGCAGACCCTGATGCAGAGGTCTAGCCCGGGACCAGGGTTCAATTCCCCGCCTCGGCGGGTCTTGGGCTCAAAATTCCATGGACCTGATAATTCTCGCCTCGGTGCCTATTTCAATCATGGAGTCCCACTCTGCAACTCTGGGCAATAGCTTGCTTAATCTCCACAACGGGCCCCACAACGCTAAGGATGCCTGGCCTTCACCCTGGGGGTGCCCAGGAGTGGACGCCTCACAGGGAAAGCCAGGACGGGTTCCACAGCAGTATTCGTACAAGCGCCTTGAGACCCTTGCGGGTGAGTAGTGCGCTATACAAGTATCAATTTACAAAAAGCAAACAATCTGGGCAGCCCATAGTATCAGAACCACCTTCTAACACTCACATATAAGTAACCCCTAAGGTAGGCCCAATATATCCCTGTGGGCAGGGTGCTGTGTATGTTGAAGGTAGGACATGTTCTGTTTTGTGTGACATGTCCTTGTAGTGAATTACAGTGCATTTCGTTTTTTACTATGGAAAGGGGATCTGTCCCATGGGGTAGAATGGGAGTTTATTTATAACACCTTAGAAATATAACTTCCAATTGGGACAAGATAAGAAAATAGAGTTTAGTATGCCTGGACTCAGAATATAAAAATGCATCTTTTAGTAAAGATGATTTTTATGTTCTATGTTTGAAAGTAGGTATTTTCTTGCTTAGCCATTCTGTGTGCCTCTGCTGGGTTTGTGGATTGACTGTCTTTGAAGTGACAGGGGCTGGGGATGTGCATTCTCTTCAGACAGCCATAGGGGAGAGGTCGACATGTGTCTTCCCTTTCCTGGATGAGTCGGGCTGGGCTGAATAGACCTGGGCTGCATTTAAGAGTAGTGGGAGGAGATTTCCTTGAACTTAAATGGGCCTGGTCTGCGGTAGACAATGCTGTCTCCACCTCCTGCTGAGAAGCTGGGCCTGAGAGGACCAAACTGGTTTGGACTAAGCACAGACACTTTCTTCCTGAGAAAACAAAGGAATGTTGAGAATAAATATTGGGGCCCAGACCCCAGAACTTTAGAACTCGCTGGAATCAAGGAACCAGCCAAGAAGAAGAGCTGGAAGAGCTGCCAGGAGGAGTACTCCCCTTTTGCTGTGTTGTTGCTTTGTTGGGTTGGCCTGCAGGTGCTGCTTCTGCATTGGGGAGTGAAAGGAGTGGACTGAACTTTCTTTACTTGTGCTGAGTATCTCCAAGGGCTTGAAGTATAGCTTGCCTCCAGTTCTGAAGTCTCAAGAACTGCAAAGACTTCACCAACCTCTAGGTACCATTTTTGGAACCACTGTTTCAGTTGCCATAGAGAAGGGAAACACAACCAGCTCTGGCGCTGGCTCTGTGTCCTGCCGGCACCGCAGAAGGCACTGAACGCATCTCGCATTTCAACTCTGGTCTCACCAACAGCAATGACCAATACTGCTGCCACTGAGCCACTGCGTGCACAGTGACCTGTGGGCACCGTACTCCACACCACCTTGCTTTACTTCGCCATCCAGGTCTCGCCGACGTCATCGCTGCTGCTGACTTCCACACCTGTGACCGCATCGTGGCTAGGGGCACTGCTCATAAGTTTTACGACGCACCACCTCATCCCGCACAGCTGTCTAGACCAACCAACACCAGATCCCACTAACCGGCTCTGTCGCTTGCACCGCAACCTGCCAGCACCGCATCGAGCACCGCCTCGCCCTGCACCGTAAGCCTTGATTTCACTGACGCTGTCTGGAAGATCGTCACCGAGTTACTGCCTGCACCGCATTATGAGGGCACCGCAACCTGCGCCCCTTCCATTTACAACACAAACACAACGGTTGCCATGACCGGCTCCCACCAAAATGTCCGCCGCAACGAGAAAGGTACTGTTCATGAGTGTGTCCAGACTTTTGCTGGCCCGTACCGAAGCGGTCATCTGGAACTGTTATACTCTGTTGTTTTCAGCATCGCGGTCTACTGGGATGGAGCTAACGACTCATAAGAACGGTGTTTTCTAGATATTGCTGCAATTTTGAGGATATCTTGTAAAGTATATATTTTTATGGAATGTATATTGGATTCTTATTGTTTTGATCTTGTGTTGGATATATCAAAATATTGGATATTTTTCTAAACTGGAGTGGTGTCCTTTTGTAGTGTTTTCACTGTATTACTGTTGGTTAGGTGCAAATGCTTTACACAGTGCCTCTGAGATAAGCCTGACTGCTCATGCCAAGCTACCAAGGGGGTGATCAGGGGTTATTTGAGGAGTGTAACTTCTTTATCCTGACTAGATGGAAGAGTCCCTACTTGGACAAAGTTGCAAACCATTGCCAACTAGAGGCCCCCATTTCTAACATTGGCATACAGACAAACAGTAATATGAGCAGGAAAACATTGATCTAGTCAAAATCTCATAGAGAAAGGGAATAGTAGTCTCTAAACAGATGCTCCAATGACACAAGTGGCAGGCTACCTGTATTGGAGGGACAAATAGGAAATATTGAGCACTAGCAATCAAGGGTTTTTAAAGGACACCAAATCAAACCAATGAAAAGCAGTAAGCCCACAAAGAAGTATATACTAAAGTATATGAAGTACCTACTAAAGTATATACATGAGGTCTCGGAAGCTCAACCTTAAAAGGGTCCACTTTCAGTGGAAAAATGTGATGTGTCCATGTCGCAGGTACTAGCCCTATCCACACATGTGAGGTACCATTTATTTTGTGAGACTATGGGAATGCTAGTTGGTAGGAAGTTTGTGAATGCCAGTGGATTCCAGATGTTTTCCACGCAGAAATGTGAGTAAAAAGTGTTTTGTTAGCCAAAATTTGAGGTTTGCAAAGGCGTATGAGTGAGGAAACCTGGTAAGAGCTATGCTTGTCACCCAACCCTGGAATCCTTTAAGTGTCTAGTAGTCAAAAATGTACGGATTTGCTAGGTTTCCCTTGGTGGCGACTGAGGTTGGCCCAAAATACACAGCTAACAACATTGCTAAAAAAGGGTCCATTTTCAGTGGAAAAATGTGGTGTGTCAATGTTCTGTTTTGGGCCCCTTTGTGTAATAGGCACGATGTCTACCCACACAACTGATGTCCATTTTTATTACAAGATCTATGGGAATGCTGGATGCTAGGTTCTTTTAGCTCCAGAAGTTTTGCTTACAGAAATATGAGGGAAATGTGCATTTTAGCCACCAGAGTTACTGAGTTACTGAGTAAACAAAACTGTTGAGAGCCAAACAAGTCAACCAAAATTAAGTTAGAAAAGTGGAAGAAGGATTTAAAAGAATGGGCAATGGCGGAGGAAGACCACATGGGAAATTCTAGGAAAGATGATGAGCTTTCAGAGATACTGACGGCTTGGGGGGCAATGGTACAGAGATAGAAGAGACAACTGTGCAGACTCAATCTGAACAGTTGGGAGAGGAACACCACCGTGCAATGGCTACACATAGCAAGGAACCCTAATGGATTCAAATACATAAGGATTGGGGATACCATCTGACATAAAAACGGTAGAGGGGGGAGTTTATTTTTTTGTTCGGGATTGCAGATTGTTAGTCAATGGAAATTAAGATGCGGTAATGTAATTCTGACAATGAGAAACAGTAACCTAAGCACGTTCCTTTCTCCTGTTATAGTGAAAATAGCTATAGGACCTCTGTTTCTCCTTTATGTGCTCAGGTAATGAAACTGTAATGAAGCGGAGCAGACAATACTGCATTATGTATGCCAATAATATTTGTATTTCCTCTGGTTTATTTGAAATAAAGAAATGTTTAAAAAAAGTCAACCTAAATTAGATTACCCTAGGTGTTTAGGTTAGAAAAATATACAGGTTTGATAGTTTTATCTTGTTAGTTCGACAAATGCAAAAAGAACAATTGATGGGCAGAATGCTGAACAATGTTAAACATGCACCCCCAGTACAGAGATCTGGAACTAAATCTATTGTTTTTTGCTCACAATGCCATTTTAGTTCAGACCCAGCCATATGCAAATCAGTCTTGACCCTGCTCCCCATGGGAACAGCCCAGCCCGAACTGCTAGGCTAGGTCCTCCCTGGACTGGAAACACGCATCCTGGGGCTGCTTTTGGAGTATCACACCTGATCAGCAAAGCTAACTTGACTCCAGTGGCATGGTGAGCATAGGGCCCACGTCTCAGTATACCCTTTTCACTGAGGGAGACAAATGTGAAAAAATAATTGATGGACAGAATACTAAACAATGTCAAACATTCACCCCAGTAAAGAGATCTTGGCCCAAATCTATAGTTTTTGTTTCTCACCATGTCATTTCAGTTCAGACCCAGAGATATGAAAATTGGCCTTTACCTTGCTTCCCAATGGAAACAGTCCAGCCCGAACTGCCGGGCATTGTTCTCCCTGGACTGGAAACAAGCATCCTGGGACTGGTTTTGGGGTATCACCCCTCATCAGCCAGGCTAACTTGACTGTAGTGCATGACGAGCACGTGACCCACATCTGGGCATACCCTTCCCACTTAGGGCGACAAATGCAAACAGAACAATTGATGGATGGAATGCTGAGCCATGTCAAACTTTACCCCCCCCAGTATAGAGCTCTATGCCTAAATCCATTGTTTTCAGCTCACCATACCATTCCAGTTCAGAACCAGCCATATGCAAATCAGTTGTGACCCTGCTCCCTATGGGAACAGTCAAGCCTGATTTGCCAGGCCATGTCCTCCCTGTACTGTAAACAAGCATCCTTGGACCAGTTTCGTGGAAACAACACTCATCAGCCAGGCTAGCTTGACTCCAGTGGCATGGCAATCACAGGACCCAAGTCTGGGTATACCCTTCTCATTAAGAGTGACAAATGCAAAAAGAACAATTGATGGATGGAATGCTGAACAATGTCACACATTCACCTCCAGTACAGAGATCTGGTCCTAAATCCACAGTTTTTTAGCTCACCCTGCCATTCCAGTTCAGACCAAGCCATATGCAAATCAGTCTTCATCCTGTTCCCTATGGAAACTATCCTGCTCAAAATGCCAGACTAGGTCCTTCCTGGACAGGAAACAATTATCCTGGTCCTGGTTTTGGGTTATCACCCCTCATCAGCCAGGCTAGATTGACTCCAGTGGCATGGTCCGCACGGGATCCACATCTGGACATACCCTTCCCACTTAGGACGAAAAATGTTGCACAAACAAATGATGGACAGAATGACCTGGCTTTGTAGTTCAATGTGGGCTGTTCCTATGAGGAGCAGGGTGAAGACTGTTTTGCATATGGGTGGGTCCAAACTGGGGTGGCATGGTGAGTAAACGAAAGATGGATTGAACCCAAATCTCTTAACTGATGTTGAATGTTTGATTTGGTCAACATTCTATCCATCATTTGTTTGCACAGCATTCTTTGCTCTAAGTGGGATTGTTATGCCCAAACGTGGGTTCCTTGCTAGCTGTCCCCTGCATTCAAGTTATCCTGGCTGATGAGGGGTGGGACCGTAAAACCGGTCCTGGGATGCATGTTTCCAGTCCTGGGCGGACCTGGCTAAGTAGTTCAGGCTGGACTGTTCCCATGAGGAGCAGGGTCAAGTTGCATATAGCAGGGCCCAAACTGACAGTGTCTGGTGAACATAAGAACAATGAATTTAACCCATTCTCTTGACTGGGGTGAAGGTTTGATTTGTTCAGCATTCCGTCCATCATTGGTTTGTACAGTTAGGGCACAAAATCCAAAGCTACCCACTTTCCCAAAAAGGGTTAGTTTTTGGTGGAAAAATGTGATGTGTCCGTATTGCATTTTGGGCTCATCCTATCGCAGACATAAGGCCTGCCCACACAAGGGAGTGATCATTTTTATAGGGAGACTTGGGGAAATGATGGTTAATAGGAAGTTTGTGGCTCCCCATACATTCAAGAAGTATAGCTCACAAAAATAGGAGGAAATGTGTTTTAGCCAATGTTAGAGGTTTGCAAAGGCTTACAAGTGAGGAAACCTGGTGAGGGCCGCATAGGTCACCACACCCTAGAATCCTTTAGGTGTCTAGTTTTTAAAAATGTACTGTTTTGCTAGGTTTCCCTGTGTGACTACTGAGCTAGGGTCCAAAATCCACAGCTATCCACATTGCAAATAAAAGGGTCAGTTTTCAGCAGAAAAAAAATAATCATTTTTATCGGGAGACTTGGCGAAATGCTGAGTTGTAGGGCTTTTGTGGTTCCCAATAGATTCCAGAAGTTTTAATCACAGAAGAATGAGGAAAAAGTGTGTTTTGGCCACATTTTGAGATTTGCAAGAGCTTCTAGGTATGAAAAACTGTTGAGAGCCACACAAGTCATCCCACCTTGAAATACCATAGGTGTCTAGTTTCAAAAATGGATAGGTTTGCAAGTTTTATCTTGGTGCCGGCTGAGTTAGGGTCCAAAACCCGCATCTAGCCACATTGCAAAACATGTTTGCTATATTTTCCTAGGTGCTGGCTAAACTAGCACCCAAAATCTGCAGCTACTGACATTGCAAAGAAGGGTTCGTTTTCAGTGGAAAAATGTGATGGTCCATGCTGCTTTCGAACCGTTTACTGTCACGAGCACTAGGCCTACTCACACAAGTGAAATGCTATTTTAATTAGCAGACTTGGGGTAAATATGTGTCTCCCCACAGATTCTAAAGTTTACCTCACAGACATATGAGGAAAATATGTGTTTTTTAGTCAAAGTTTGAGGTTTGCAAAGGGGTCTAGACAAGAAAAGCTGATCAGTGCCACGCAAGAAACCCACACTGGGTTCCTTTAGGTGTCTAGTTTTTAAAAAAAAGTGTAGGTGTGCTAGGTTTTCGTAGGTGAAGAGTGAGATAGGGGCCATAACCACAGCTACCCACATTGCAAAAAGGATCAGTTTTCTATGGAAAAATGTAATTGGTCTATGTTGGGGTTTGGGCAGTTTCCTGTCATGGGCCCTAGGCCTACGCACACAAGTGAAGTACCCTTTTTTATCAGGAGACTTGCAGAAATGTGGTTGGTCGTTCATTTGTGGCTCCCCATAGATTCCAGACGTTTTCCTCACAGAAATGTGAGGAAAATGTGTATTTTTAGCTGAAGTTTGAAACTGCAAAGGCTTATGGGTAAGAAAACCTGGTGACAGCCACACAAGTTACTCCACGCTAGATTTCTCAAGGTATCTAGTTTTCTGAAATGTGCAGGATTTCCTAGGTGCCTACTGAACTAGGGCCCAAAGTCCTCAGCTACTCAGATTACAAAAAAGAGCATTTTCAGTGGAAAGATTCGATGTGTCCATTTGTGTTGTGGGCCATTTAATGTCATGGGCACTGCACTAAACCTAGCCCCACAAGTGAGGTACCATGTTTATCCGACGATATGTGTGAATATAGAGTAGTAGAACATTTGTTATTACCAATTGGATTTTGCTGCATTTGTGCCTTTGAAATGTAAGCCAGTGTGTATTAAAGAAAATATTCTGAAAAATGCCCGCTGAATAACATGCAGGTATGGGTACACACAACTTCTAAGATGTGCAAATAACCACTGCTTTTAAACTCCATGTAGGAAAGTGGAGTATAATACAGTGAGGCAGATAAGGTTTCATTGCATAATTCTCTCACAATATCCCAAAATAGGTCTGTTGGATTAACACTAATAAATCCCTAGCTCAAATCTGGTAGAGTGGCACAGAGCAGTCAGGTTTTGCTAGAGGAACATGTGTTAAGCATTTCAGAGTACCAACATGGATGAAAAGTAATTGACACAACTCGGGCGGAGCTTTCCTGGCCCAAAGATGGCAGTGTTTTAGAATAGGTCAGCGAGCCCGTTAACAAATCCTCCATGATCCAGCTTCCCTAATTGTGTATTTTTCCTTTCTACCCCTTCTCAGAACACAAGAACACCCCAGGGACAGAGAGCTGCCTGAATCTCTAGCAAAATCGAAGACGCAGTGGCCAGCAAGGGAACCCTCAGACTGCAGCCTACTAACGGGCATGCCGGAGAAGCGCGCTCCCATCCCCTGAGGGCTGTGCAACAGAAGCTGCAGGGTGAAGCAGTGCGGCCCCTGCTCTCAATACTAACAGAGATTGTAGCGCAGCCTCCTCATTACCCCGAAGGAGCCACTGGCAGCTCAGAGAAGACAACGCAACAAGGCTCTGGAGTTGCCGTGAAAACCTATTCCAACCACGCGGGGCACCTTAATGCTTAATGACTATTCTGGGGAAAGGCCCGAACTGAGGTAGCGGCCCTGCATGAGAGGCCCTCAGAAGCTCTGCAGTCTTTGCGCAAGCGAGCTTGGAAGCTGGTACTAACGGAGGCACACTCCATACCCTCCTGTTGCCCAAACATTAGCCCTACGGCCAACAGAGAGTCCGCAGTATATATAGGGCGTAACGATACCCAGTATACAGAGCAACGAGGCAGACATAGGGCCCAGCGGCGCACTTGATGGCCTATTGACTGCGATCGACTGTGGGTAACTGCGTGGCGGATCGCCACAGATTCAGCAGTGCCTCAATCTCCCAAAACTTGTGAAAACCGTCCTTGAACTTCATAGACAGTTACTCCAGGCCTTGGACAACAGCAAAGCTCTTAAAAACGCAACTCCTTGGGGTTCGCATAGATCCCCACATAGAGCACTACACAACTAAAGAGAATACCCTTTTTTAGGTCTCGCCTACGCAGTGGCCATTTGCGGCATAGGAGGCGACCTCTTGTAATCAATTGACATTTTTGGCAAAAAACGTGCACGCATTGCATTGCTTTAAACGCCATCACGTGCATGGTTGGTGATTCCCTTGCAGGAGCGAGCTATGGTGCCCCTGCTCTCTCTTGCGAGGGAAACGCTCTATGTGATCTTGGCCGCACTCCCCCTCAGCGTCTACAGGCGCGCAGGGGCCATATGTTGTCTCACACCATACCCTCTTTCACTTTCCTAGATACCAGTGTTTTGTGCCACTAAACTCCTCAGAAGGCAAAGAGTCCTTTGCAAGGAACATAACCGGAAGCTCAATGTCTGTGGATTTCTGCTAAACAGCTCCTAAATGCCAGGCCTTGTCATGTCATCCTCCTCGATGACTTGTTTGGCACCACAGTGCTATAGCAAGCTCTCAATGGAGCCAGGCCACACTGCGTGTCCGTTATGCCACCAGGCCTCAGCATATCACCCTCCACAGTGGTGGCAGAGAGGCCACTCATGCCCCTCGCACACCCTCTCCTTCTCTGGTGGGTTGGCCGTGCCTAGGCATGTACTAGTTCGGCTCCTCAGTTGCTCGTCTCACAGTAATTAACATGAGGGCTGGAATGTTTACCTCGGTTTCGACACAAACCACCGGAGCGCATTGTTTGCACAGACCCATTCTGCAGCCAGTCAGCTGATGTGTCCAATGACAGCTTCACTTCGCAATGTTGTTCTAGTCTGCAGCCTCTGATATACGAGACACAGTACCTTACTGGCATTTCAAGTACAACAAGTATTGCCAAGGAAATTATACAACGTGCGTGAAATACAGGTGCCACATTTTGGACATGCACTGCTTTTGAGCTGTGTTTTCAGCTGCCGCTGGGGCGAAATCCAACCGTCCTGGTACAAATGCATTCTAACCAGGTCTCGTTTCAGCAGGAAAGTTTTACACATCTCATTTAGACGTGTGTCTACAAGAAAAAAGTAGACCGGTTTAATCAAAATGTCAACAGCAAGAGAGAAAGTGATTACAGTACTTCCTTTCATTTATCTGCAGGAATTCTGGAGAGGGATATGTGGCATTCTTGGGGGAGATACCGCACGCCACCTCTATTGGCTGCATTAAATAACAAAAAGCAAATAGGTCTCGTCCTTATAATGTGAGTCGCAAGTAGTTCGCTGTGCCAATATTTTTAGTAAAATATTGTTTAAAAAAGATAAAAGAAAACAAATGTCAAAATACTGTAAGAAATGCGAACACATACAGGACCGGCTTTAGCGCTGGTAGCGCCCTGTGCAACAAGGTTTGCTGGCACCCCCAATGATCACCCTTTAACAGTGCCTCTCAAGGCTCCATAACTACTATCTCTCTTTCTCTCAGATGCATTTAATTATTTTATATTGCCACTCATACCAGTATAGGGTGTCAAAACACTATACGTCAAAGAGAGACAATCAATCAACCATACGTGTGTAAATCACTGTATAGGATATGTTACATAAGACAGAGGACTACAAGGTGGAGGACTCACGTGACAACTGTACAGGTAGGCAAAATAATTTAATAGTGATTGGTCTGGAGAAGTACAAACTCAGAATGAAATGGTAACTCCATGGTTGGGGGTTCTCTTTAATATTCAGGATTGATTTCTCTCCAAATGAACCCTTTTTGCCACATTATTAATCAAAGACTGCATGTTACATGTTCTGTCCAGAAGGCACATTAACCGTCTGCGCTACCTCACCATGAGTCAAAACTTCCATTAGACAAAACTTCGATCTCTCTCTAGGAAAAACATTAATCACTGGAGTAATAAACATTTTTTTTGTTGCCTTAAAAGTACTGGAGGCCAGTAACAGGGCAGAAAGTGCTTTTAAAACCATAATATACTTGCAGTATGACACCCCCACCGAAGTCAGCGGTCGCACCGCACTAGAGCTGGTCCTGAACACATTTTTTACGGTACATCAAAACTAAACAGTGAATTAAATGTTTTCAATCTTTATAAATGTCAGGGTTTATTATTCAAGCACTTTTCACTATGGGAACTCACCAGACTTTAAAAAGAATTAGAAAGTATCAGACCATAAAAGGAAACGCTTCACAAGACCTAATTTATTTTCCATGGAATTCAACCATTTGTTCTTCTATAGTAACTCAGGGAGGAGATTATGGACCTTCAGCAGAAGTGTCATGCTAAGTATGCCTTCTGCCTCAGATGCTAGCTGAATCAACACAGCAGATTGCCATAAAAAGCCGTGTGTGCCCAAGCTTGTGCTTTGATGGAATATGTGATTTGCAGGAGATAAAATTAAACAAAAAAAAACAGCCTGGTCTTCTTCCCCCGTACCAAAGTTAAAATATCAAACTTTTTATATGCTTTTACATACTAACTTTGAGGAATGAGGGGGAGGTATTGAGGGTGTGAAGCAGCACACAAGGAAGAGGACTTAATACAACAAGCATTGGCATAGCCAGTAGGTTTCGCCTTTGGGAACTTATAAGTGTTTAGCCATGCAACATTTGATGTTAGTAGCAGGGTATGATACCTTCACTTCAAACCTGGCCTTAAATTTGACAGCTCCGGCCAGGAATCCTGGCCTTAAATGTGATGGTTCTAGTCTTAAATATGACAGGCCTAGTCTTAAACTTCTGTCCGGAAATTTGACAGCTCTGGCTGGAAACCCTGGCCTTAAATTTTGACAGGGCCTGGGCGCAGGCTGGTGGCCTTAAACAGGCCTGGTTTTAAAAGGGGGGGTGACATGTAGGGATATTCCCAAGAAGTAACAGGTATGGATGCAAAACATGAGGCAATTGTGTATATGTTTAAAAGTGCATAGGAAAGTGCGTGCATGTAGGCTGGAAATGTCTGTGCATGTTTAAAACTGGGGTGTGTATATGTGTTAAGAGTGTATAGGAAAGTGTGTGCATGTAGGCTGGAAATGTCTGTGCATGTTTAAAACTGGGGTGTGTATATGTTTTAAAAGTGTATAGGAAAGTGTGTGCATGTAGGCTGGAAATGTCTGTGCATGTTTAAAACTGGGGGTTGCAGACAGCTGCTGAGCAGGCCTGAGTCCCCAGCCCCAGTTGTGGAAGGTGTTTTTTTATGTTTGAAAAAAAGGGTCTTTCTGTAGAAGTAACTGATTGTAACAGGGGAGCTTTAAATGTAGTTGTGGGCAAACACATAGGATGTTTTAAAAAGCACAAACCAGGGTCTTTCTGTAGAAGTAACTGATTGTAACAGGGGAGCTTTAAATGTAGTTGTTGGGAAACACATAGGATGTTTTAAAAAGCACAAACCAGGTTCCCTTCTCCCAGGAAGGCTTGGGCCTGTTATAAAATAATAATCCACAGCAACCCCTGAGCTTTGAGATGTTGAAAAAGACAGATGCCGTGTAGAGGCAAATCTTCCCATGAGAACCTGAAACAGGGTGCCAACTGTTAGGATGTAATTCGCACACCCCCAAAGCCACTGGTCCCAAACTTGACAGCTCTAGCAGGAAAGATGACAGTTTAGGCCCAAACTTGATGCCTCTGGCTGGAAAGATGTCAGTTTAGGCCCAAACTTGATGACTCTGGCTGCAAAGATGACATGTGATGGGTTTAGTGCTGGGACAAGAGCCTGTTCCCGGGGGTCCCTACTTCCCAGGAGCAGGACCAAACAGCTTTAACATATGAGGCCCATTATAAAAATGTCTAGAAGATTTAGATATGTTTGCGTTGGCCACCCCAGCACCGGCTCAGCACAGATAGACCAAGAGTTTAAGTAACAGATGTATACAGCATTAACTGTACAAGGATAGAAAAGGTTCCCTTTAAGGAACACTGCCCAAACACCCATTGAAAAAAACAATTGGGAGCGACATGCGTGGATTGTTCTGCACCTTATGGATTTCCTGCACCAAAAACCCATTCAAAAAACTTTGGGAGTGACTGGCCTGGATTGTTTTTTGCTGCACTTTGAGGATTTCTGCACCAACAAGCCCTTCAACACCCTTGGGGAGCGAGTGGATTGTCTTGGAGTCACAGCGCCAACCCTTGGATCTTAAGGCAAGAATGGACCTGAGCAACTTCTACCAAAATAAAGCCGCCTGTGACAATTTAAGGAAGGTAAATAAAGCATGGCGCAAGGATGTATGTGTATGTGGTATTTAAAGTATACAAAACTGTAGTTTTGAAAATGCTAAATAGTACTTTGTAAACTGTTAATGTTTAAGGCGCTGCAACATGTTTAATGTGAATAATGGTGCCAATGAAGTTTTTTACAAGACGTGAAATGTAATGTAAATGTATTTAAAAAGAATAAAGGTGATGTTGAAGGTTTGAGTTTAGAGCTATGTGTGTATGTATTTAATGTTAATAGAGGAGGTTTTGTTGGGCTGGCGCAGAGTTTGCAGGGTTTGTATTTAAGGGGCATAATGTTGTAGGCCTTAGGAGGGTACATGCAGAGGGGGAAACGTGTATTTTACAGAGCATAGAAACATTTTACCAGGATGCTGAACATTTAATGCTAATAAATGTTAAAGGCTTTGAGGTGTTGGTATTGCAAGCTTACCAGAGGGTCTTTAAATAATATACATTGCATACATATGAAAATAAATAATGCATTGTTGTACTCACCAAGCCGTTGTTTTGAGGGTGTGAAGTATGGGTCTGGATCCTAAAAAGAGAGTCTGCATGGGGTCCTTCAGTATGCGTGGCGCTGAGGGGGCTCTGGGGATGGGCTCCATGGTCCTGGGGTTTAGGGGTATGAGGCCCTTTTAAAATAAGCCCCGAGTCCGCTTCTCCATGGTGCTGTTCGGGGGGAGGGTGATGTGTTCCTGGTGTCCTCGTGGCTCCTGGGGCCCTTGAGCTGCTTATTTTATTTTACAAACAAATGCCCCACAAGCCCGCTGGCGGCAGGCGCTGCTCGGGGGTGCGAGGTTCCTGGTGTCCTGGGGCTCAGGGCCCCGAATGCCGCTCTGTGTTGCCCCCGAGCCCGCTTGCACAAGGCGCTGCTCGGGGGTGTTGTGGGGCTGGCTCTGTGTGTCCCGGGGTCTCCGTGGCCCGAGTTTTGCCACTTTTTTACTTTCTAAAATGCCCCCGAACCCGCTTGCAGATGGCGCTGCTCGGGGGTGTTGTGAGGCTGTCCCCGGGGTCGTGCTGGTCCTCTGCAGGGTCCTGGGGCATTTCCAAACAGCCCACGTGGATCCCTCGGGTCAGCGGCGGCATGGCGGCTGAGTGCTTCGCCGGGGCTGCTGCGCAAGGCCTGCACCAACTCATCACTGATGGCCTTGCCTTGCACAGCAGTCTTGTGTAAGTTACATTTATTTATGCGCTTTTATATAGCGCAGACTTTACCCGAAGGCGTCAGAGCTCTTCACAAGAGGAACAGAAAAATTACAAATGAACAAAATTACAAAAGCAGACGATAAGTTACATGAGGTAAAAGTGACAATTGTGAGCAAACAAAATACATGAGGTAGCAAAACAGTTTGTTACAAGAGAAAAGTGACGTGTAGCAAGTTACAAAAGGGTACAATACACAGGTACAAGGATAATACTGCAAAAACAAATGGGCAAAAGTGACCTTTTGTGAGCAAACAAAATACATGAGGTAGCAAACGGAGCAGACGTTAAGATACATAAGAAAAAAGTGACACGTGTGCAGGGGTGCAAGAGAAAACCAAGTACAATTAGCGGCATAATACTGCAATATAAGGTGTTTGTGTGTGTGTGTGTGTGTGTGTGTGTGTGCGTGTGTGTGTGTGTGTTAGTGTGTGTGTTAGTGTGTGTGTTAGTGTGTGTGTGTTAGTGTGTGTGTTAGTGTGTGTGTTAGTGTGCGTGTTAGTGTTTGTGTGTGTGTGTGTGTGTGTGTTAGTGTGTGTGTGTTAGTGTGTGTGTGTTAGTGTGCGTGTTAGTGTGTGTGTTAGTGTGTGTGTTAGTGTGTGTGTTAGTGTGTGTTAGTGTGTGTTAGTGTGTGTTAGTGTGTTAGTGTTAGTATCCTTGTGGGGACTTGGGTGTGATAATACACTCACGTGTTGAGGACTTGATTGCTCTGTGGGGACCTGAACCCAAGTCCCCAAAATGTAAAGTCTTCTAAATGATTTTAAATGAGTTCATAAACATCTTTACCAATTGTTACACATTTTTAAAAAATTGCCTTGTGGGGACCTGTGTTTCAGAAAGTGTGTTTATATTATTTTTTGCTCGCTCTGCCCCGTATACCGGAGGTGGTACTGCAGCCTTAAACACGCTTAACATATTAAACACACTTCAGCAATCGGATTACATCTTGCAACAAAGAAGATAGTGATTTTAAAGAAGCATACCAATTAGAAAACATAATACATGAATACAAATGCCTTTTTAAATGTATATAACCCTTTGTCGTTTTTTTTTTTTTTAGAAACAAATTAATCTACTGATGTTGCACTTTTAATTTTTGGGTGGCTATTTTCTTTTGAAAAGCATAGACATGCAAAATTAAGAGAAGCCTATTTTTTTTTTACATTTCAAACACCCACTTTAGCCACTGTCTCTTGCATTGACAGTCAATACAGTTTGCATGGTTGCATGGGTGCTGCACTGCATTATGCAAAATGCGCAAATCTGTCCCGAACTTACTGTGTAGCACACAATGTGCATCCTTTAGCCATGCACACAGAGCATTCCGTCTCTCACTGTGCATCATATGATATATGCAGCCCCCTCCATACATGTGCTTCATGCTTCCTATCAATTAATGTGTAGCACACAATGTGAGCAGCCTCCAGATTTGATGTGCACAGAGCATTTCAGCTGTGGAACTGCAGGAATTTTTGTGCATTCTCCTCCATGCGTGCCCACTGTGTTCCATCACGCAGTCTACAGTAAAGGATGTCAGCAGCCTTGCCTCCGCCATCCATGTGCACACTGCCTTCCATCATTTACTGTTCAATACAAAATATGTGCAGCCCCATTATCCATGTGCACACTAGCTCCCAGCATTTACTGGGAAGCACAAAATATGTGCATCCTCCTCTATTCATGGGCAGACCACTTTCCATTAAACACTCTTCGACACACAATATTTGAAGCATCCTTTGTCCATGCGCCCACTGCATTCCATCAATCACGGTGCAGCACAGAATTTGTGCAGTCTCTGCCATCCATGTGCATGACACTTTCCATCTCTTACTCTGCAGCACCCATTGTGTGCAGCCTCTGCCATCCAAGTGTCCACTACAGGCCATCAATCACTGTGCAACACACAGTGTGTGCAGCCTCCTCCATCTCCTAGGGTTTAAGCCTCATAGCCTGCCCCTGTTTTTTCCACCTAACCAACAGGACCACTCTCTGAGATCCTGACCGGTGTAGAGCAGCTTTTCCTACTCTTGTAGGTGATAGGCTGTGTATGTAAGGGAAGAGGTGTTGTGCAGTGACCAGGGTACCCGACTCTGGACCACAGGGTTCACAGTTCGGTCCCTGGCCCCAGCAGCAGGTTAGCCCAGAGCCATGTGACTCTGGGCAATAACTTGCTTAATCTTCCAAACACCCCCCAGCGCCAGGACATGTCTCCGGAGGTAGCTGTGCTGGCGCTGGGTGGTCCCTGGCCCCTGCAGCAGGTTAGCCCAGAGCGCGGACTTTACCCGAAGGCGTCAGAGCGCTTCACAAGAGGAACAGAAAAATTACAAATGAACAAAATTACAAAAGCAGACGATAAGTTACATGAGGTAAAAGTGACAATTGTGAGCAAACAAAATACATGAGGTAGCAAAACAGTGTGTTACAAGAGAAAAGTGACGTGTAGCAAGTTATAAAAGGGTACAATACACAGATACAAGGATAATACTGCAAAAACAAATGGGCAAAAGTGACCTTATGTGAGCAAACAAAATACATGAGGTAGCAAACGGAGCAGACGTTAAGATACATAAGAAAAAAGTGACACGTGTGCAGGGGTGCAAGAGAAAACCAAGTACAATTAGCGGCATAATACTGCAATATAAGGTGTGTGTGTGTGTGTGTGTGTGTGTGTGTGTGGGTGTGTGTGTGTGTGTGTTAGTGTGTGTGTTAGTGTGTGTGTGTGTGTTAGTGTGTGTGTGTTAGTGTGTGTGTGTTAGTGTGCGTGTTAGTGTGTGTGTTAGTGTGTGTGTTAGTGTGTGTGTTAGTGTGTGTGTTAGTGTGTGTTAGTGTGTGTTAGTGTGTGTTAGTGTGTTAGTGTTAGTATCCTTGTGGGGACTTGGGTGTGATAATACACTCACGTGGTGAGGACTTGATTGCTCTGTGGGGACCTGAACCCAAGTCCCCAAAAGGTAAAGTCTTCTAAATGATTTTAAATGAGTTCATAAACATCTGTACCAATTGTTACACATTTAAAAAAAAATTGCCTTGTGGGGACCTGTGTTTCAGAAAGTGTGTTTATATTATTTTTTGCTCGCTCTACCCCTGTATACCGGAGGTGGTACTGCAGCCTTAAACACGCTTAACATATTAAACACACTTCAGCAAATTGGATTACATCTTGCAACAAAGAAGATAGTGATTTTAAAGAAGCATACCAATTAGAAAACATAATACATGAATACAAATGCCTTTTTAAATGTATATAACCCTTTTTCCTTTTTTTTTTTTTAGAAACAAATCAATCTACTGATGTTGCACTTTTAATTTTTGGGTGGCTATTTTCTTTTGAAAAGCATAGACATGCAAAATTAAGAGAAGCCTATTTTTTTTTTACATTCCAACACCCACTTTAGCCACTGACTCTTGCATTGACAGTCAATACAGTTTGCATGGTTGCATGGGTGCTGCACTGCATTATGCAAAATGCGCAAATCTGTCCCGAACTTACTGTGTAGCACACAATGTGCATCCTTTAGCCATGCACACAGAGCATTCCGTCTCTCACTGTGCATCATATGATATATGCAGCCCCCTCCATACATGTGCTTCATGCTTCCTATCAATTAATGTGTAGCACACACTGTGAGCAGCCTCCAGATTTGATGTGCACAGAGCATTTCAGCTGTGGAACTGCAGGAATTTTTGTGCATTCTCCTCCATGCGTGCCCACTGTGTTCCATCACGCAGTCTACAGTAAAGGATGTCAACAGCCTTGCCTCCGCCATCCATGTGCACACTGCCTTCCATCATTTACTGTTCAATACAAAATATGTGCAGCCCCATTATCCATATGCACACTAGCTCCCAGCATTTACTGGGAAGCACAAAATATGTGCATCCTCCTCTATTCATGGGCAGACCACTTTCCATTAAACACTCTTCGACACACAATATTTGAAGCATCCTTTGTCCATGCGCCACCTGCATTCCATCACTCACGGTGCAGCACAGAATTTGTGCAGTCTCTGCCATCCATGTGCATGCCACTTTCCATCTCTTACTCTGCAGCACCCAGTGTGTGCAGCCTCTGCCATCCAAGTGTCCACTACAGGCCATCAATCACTGTGCAACACACAGTGTGTGCAGCCTCCTCCATCTCCTAGGGTTTGAGCCTCATAGCCTGCCCCTGTTTTTTCCACCTAACCGACAGGACCACTCTCTGAGATCCTGACCGGTGTAGAGCAGCTTTTCCTACTCTTGTAGGTGATAGGCTGTGTATGTAAGGGAAGAGGTGTTGTGCAGTGACCAGGGTACCCGACTCTGGACCACAGGGTTCACAGTTCGGTCCCTGGCCCCAGCAGCAGGTTAGCCCAGAGCCATGTGACTCTGGGCAATAACTTGCTTAATCTTCCAAACACCCCCCAGCGCCAGGACATCTCTCCGGAGGTAGCTGTGCTGGCGCTGGGGGGTCCCTGGCCCCAGCAGCAGGTTAGCCCAGAGCAGGGGTCTCCAACCTTTTCTGTAGTGAGAGCTACTTCTGACCAGTGAAAATCGTTGTGAGCTACTAAAGGCCAAGCAGCTTGCGCATTTCTCGGAGAGACCTCCCCCTACGCCCATCTGTAAGTGCTACACTAGTATTTGAACTACAGTTGACTGCGCAGTGTTGTTGTTTGTGTATTGTTGACAGGAGGGTAATATTTGTACTAACATTTCTACAATAATATCATGGCTAGTCAAGTGACCTATATCGGTTGTAACACTTTCAGACAGTCCTGGCTTTTAGATTATTAAATTTTGCATGCTGACATTTAGAGCTCAAACTTCCAATTCTAAAAGCACATTCACAAGGCCCAGAATGCAACGTGCAATTGGGCAGAAAGTCAAGATTGGATGACAGTCGCATGTGGCATGTCCGCTGGCATCTCTTGAAATGGAAGGACATATTTTCATGAAGAAACATTTACACCTTGCTCTTCCAGCCTTCTTTTGTTTCAGTCTATTACTTAAATTACATTATTTTGGATTTAAAGCGTTCCTACTTAAAAAGAAAAAAAAAAATCCCGCTTTAAAACTTCATTTTGTGTAGTTAGCTGCAGAGAATGGGCTTGTTTTTGTGAACTTGGACGGACAAACTGCCACCGTGTGTAACCCACCTTGACTGCCGTCTGTTGTGACAGCTGAGAACACTACCCATCTCCTGTGTAAAGATTTTTGATTTGTAAAATAACAGTGGGGCAGAGTGTGCCTGCCTTGGGGCCTCCGACCTTTGCTACTTCCAGTAAGGCAGAGGTAATGCATACGATGGGCACTGTACACCCCCTGACAGCACAGATACCTGGCACATAATGGATCTGAAGTGTAACACTCCCTAGTATCGGAAACATTTGGTACGTGATTTGGTACGTGATGGATCATGATGTAACTTCCCTCAACGTCCCACAGTTGGTCACTTTTTGAGGTTCTAACAAGCATCGCCTCCCCCTAGAAATGATCGGGCACAATACTGAACAAAAACATGGTAGCAAGCATGCCTAATGTTTTATTTAAGCGAGCCTTTGAAAGTTGCACTCATATGAAACGCTGTTTTATAACGTTTCAGCTAAACCTGGGAATGTGAGCACATACCCTGCCTATTTTATGCAATTTAAGTGTTTCTCTGCAAATGAAGAATTGCATGTGTACGATTTTAATTGTTTACATTTAACATTTTTCAGCTCTTGAAACTAGTCCTTGAAGCAGAAAAATAAATCACGTTTTGTTTCGTTTCAGTGTGCAAATATCAAAGTTAATTTAAACACGAGAGAGATCATCACATAAATAGAATCTGCAGCGTTTAACTCCGGTTTTTTTTTTTGTTAATGGTTTCATGTGACCTAGACTGCCATTGAGCCGCCAGGACAGGGGCTCGCTATGGATGTAGAGCTGATGAGGCCTGCATAGGGTTCCTTAGCTTACCTGCTGCTCCGGTCAAATTGGTGGCATGCTGAACAAGGAAGGTGGTACGGGTCTCGGTGGCAGTTTAATGCTGCTTGCACCACCGGCACATTTTCCAGCACCGGACGCTTCCCTCTACCATGCCTGCTGCTCTGCACTAGTACTTAACTCGCAGAATGAACAGTGCGGTACCAAAGGCATGGGGTCTCCGAGACTACAGGAGGAACAACGTCATCCTCCTTGGCCTGCCCAGCCCTCCTCAGCTACACTCAGTTAAACTAATCTGAGCAGCTGGTTTCGGTGAGGGCGGTCAACATAAAAAAACGGCCGAAATACTCTTAACGATGTTAATAGGCTATTAAAATGCGACACTACCAGCGCGAGCTACACAAAGGGCTTTGGCGAGCTACCCGTAGCTCGCGATCGACCGGTTGGAGACCCATGGCCCAGAGCCATGTGACTCTGGGCAATAACTTGCTTAATCTTCCAAACGCCCCCCCAGCGCCAGGATATGTCTCCGGAGGTAGCTGTGCTGGCGCTGGGTGGTCCCTGGCCCCTGCAGCAGGTTAGCCCAGAGCGCGGACTTTACCCGAAGGCGTCAGAGCGCTTCACAAGAGGAACAGAAAAATTCTATTTAATTATTACAGGTCGCCGACCCGACAGTTTTAAGATAGACACACACGCACCAGAAAGTAGGCCAGCAAGCTTAAGTAAGCTATGGCAATTTTATTTTATTTGCACAGCGCATGATTTAAGATTTAAACTATTGCAGCCAAATGGATTTGTCTTCTTTGCTATATGATTTTTTCATTGAAAGTAACATTTCTCTGTGTTTATGATGGTAATAGTGCACATTTTCCAGAACGTAAATAATCGCCTCCGAAATGAAAATGGAAAAGTTAACAATCTCATTACTGTGAAATCAAAAATCTTCATTCGGCAGATAAAGAAGGTACTGGATGAATTGGGATTTTGAGTAATGCAGAAAGAATGCACATCTGAATGTTTTCCCACGTACACATTTACCTAGGAGAGACTGGCAAAACGTGCAAGAGTAAACATAATGGAATTTTTGCAGAAGTACACATTTCTGCGAGTATTCCTCTTTTCTCATTTTTTAACACTGGTAATACTGCTGCAGTACCTCCTCCAGAGATGAAGGCACTATATCGAATTCTGGTAGCGGTATTACCAAATCTCTGACGCCTGTCAAATCACCTGCCTTTGATGGGAGTCCTATGCACTGGAGGGTCTCACGCCTGCACATGCTCCAAAAACCTCGATTTGTCACATGCCAGAACCAGCATGCTGATTTGTGCTATCGACTCCGGCAGTTCTGCAACCAAACTCTGGTAAGGCTGTCTGCTGACAGACAGTTTCACACTCCCGAGTAAAGTGCAGTAGCGAGAGGTCATGGGTAGAAAACCTGGCCTGGCAGGGATAAGTGCCAAAGTCAAAACTGTGCATTAAACACGAGGCATTAAATATTCCAGGAATGGAAACATGTAATTTCGCAGTTTTAAAAAAAACAGAACTCCCGCAACTGATGTGAGTGTTGGCATGGACAAAAGCACCACTTGACTCATCAGCCAAGCTGCTGCATAGGGTTGAGAGGTGTGGCGTCGAGAGAACAGTTAAACTCATAATGAGTGGTCGAGTGGAAATGGCTTGGATTTTGAATGCAGGAAGGAGTTTAAGTGATTGACAGAGGTTTGACACACTTTATGCAGTTTCAATCCACACACTTTCCAAACTGTAAGCTAAGCTTTGTAGGTAGATACAGTTTCAACAGTTTGTGAATTATCCAGGATCAAATTGAGCATTTCTTGTATTGTTAGAAGGCCGTCACATCTTGCAAAAAAGAGACTTTATTAGTATTTGTTAAATGCATCCACCCATCATGCATCCATCCATCCACAATGTTGCTCATCCAGGCATCCATCCATCCACCCACCCATCATGCATCCATCACCAATTGTCGCCACAACCCACCCAGTCCTCCATCCACCCACACTTTTGAATTTTTGGGCACCCATGCATCCATCCACCCACCGATCGATCCACCATGTAAGCATCCATCATGCATCCAGCCATCCATAATTTTGGTCATCCATGCATCCATACACCCATCCACCCACCCAACCATCATGCACCCACCACCCACCCTACATCCATCCATCATGCATCCATCCACGTTTTTCCCACCCACCCATTCATCCATCCATCCACCCAATCACCCATCATGCACCCATCCACATTTTTAGCCATCAATCCATCCATCCACCCACACTTTTGCAATTTTGGTCATCCATGCATACATCCACCCATCCATCCATCATGCATCCATCACTAATTGTCGCCACCCACAAACCCACCCACCACCCACCCACCCAGTCATCCATCCACACTTTTTGCAATTTTGGTCATCCATGCATCCATCCACCCATCGATCCATACACCCATCATGCATCCATCCACTTTTACACCAACCAACCCACCACCCACCCAGTCATCCATCCACCCACCCATCCATCTATCCACCCAACCATCCTGCATCCATCACCATTAGTCGCCACACTCCCAGTCATCCATCCACCCACTTTTGCACCAACCAACCCACCACCCACCCAGTCATCCATCCACCCACCCATCCATCTATCCACCCAACCATCATGCATCCATCACCAATTGTCGCCACCCAACCAGTCATCCATCCACCCACATTTTTACCATTTGGTGATCCATGCATCCACCCATCGATCCATCGATCCATCATGCATCCATCCATCCATCATGCAACCATCACCAATTTTATATATATATATACATATATATATATATGTATGTTTCATATACAATCATTGTAATAATAACATAAACTGGAACATAACATGTACTGGAGTCCTGCCACTGGAAGTGTTTCAAATCCAATCAGCTTTATTTAACTTGCCCGACCTGCAGATAGATGAGCCACCGTGTTTTCATTGCTGTTTTCCCACGTTGTCATCGCTAGCGATGTAATCGCTAGCGATGTATATGTCATTGCGCCGTTCTAGCATGCGTCCAGAAAGCATGCGCTGTAAAGCCGGTCGCGATGTAAAAGTCGCGTTACGATTGCACAACGAAGTAATACATTCTTTGTAACGGGTGTTTCCCATGGAATACACATAGAAGGTGAATAGGCACTCCAGGACCAGCATCTAACTCCTGTGCATAGTACATTTCTCTATAATAACATAACATGATGCTTGCTGAATGCATGGAACAACTTTCTTCCCAAATGATGAAATGTTATCAGCATTTATTACACTTAAATGTGAAAGCGTACTTATGCTGATGCATGATCTAAAATCTACATATGATCGAAGTCAGATGCTGCTACTAATGCGCCGCTTTGCCAAATCCTTTGTGGGGTTGTACCTACAGCGCCCCATTCTAGGCACCTATAGCAGGCATATAAAGAGTACTGGAAGCAGACCCAACTTACTAGCGCTCAAAAACCACTGAAGACACACCTGTTATGCCAGCATCTGGAATTCAAAACAAAATCTGCTCTCACTGTTAGGGTAAAAAAAAGGCATGCGAGATATTGCCTTAAAGTGCACTTTCCCAAACACAGGCATTTTAGGGTGGAAAATTTAGCAATTTTGTGCGCCTCTAGAATTAAAAGTCCACAGGGACAACCATCACCCCAGTTGTGTTAAAATTCAGTAAAAGTAACTTCTACACGCTACTTAAAATACAAGTTTGTAAATGCCAGTTTCCACAGCAATAATGCCATCAATGTTAGCAGATAAAGGAAGTTATGTGATTTTGTTCAGATACACATGATTTTTAACTAAATAAAACAGGAATATCATTTAAACAGATGCCTAAAAGTGCCGGCGCAAATACGTACTTCAACAAAAAAAAATGTTGCTCGAGAAAACCTGATTCTTTCATTCCAACTGAGCACACACCCAAAACAGCTGTTTAGGACAGGCTGCAAGAGAGGTGCTAATCACACATAATAAAAGCGTCATTATCGTGAGAAGAGACCAGTATGCAGAAGCCGGCTGGAGATGGCCAAGACTTTCAGACTGGGGGATGGGACTAGGGGGAATGGAAAGCACGTCTGTAAAAGTTAAAAGACAGATGCTTGCTTTTGGGTGTGACAGACTTGAGACTCTGAAAGCAAAAATATTGGAACACATACACCTGAACGGAGGCACTCATTCGTCAAAGTTTTCAGTTCAGAGCTGTTTTTACTAGCCACAATTCTAATTCCATGAAACGTTCTATGTATGCTGTAACACATTCTTCAATAAATGTAAGTTTTATATTTAAAGAAAACATTCCTTATGATTGCTCTCAATTAAAGGAATACATTATTTGCAGAGATGTTTTCATGCAGGCTTGTTAGAGATATTCACTTTATTTTTTTTGTTGGTTAAAAGGGTTCAGTGCTGCTTTTCGAATAACCTGCTGGCAGCTGATTTAGTTGCTGCTTAGCTACATTAAATCCCAGGAAATATGAGGGCACTAAGCAACTACGCTGCCTTTCCGTTCATGTTTAGGTTTTCTTAAACATGTACGGAAAGGCAGCGTAGTTGCGGGAGTTCTGTTTTTTTTTAAAACTGCGAAATTACATGTTTCCATTCCTGGAATATTTAATGCCTCGTGTTTAATGCACAGTTTTGACTTTGGCACTTATCCCTGCCAGGCCAGGTTTTCCACCCATGACCTCTCGCTACTGCACTTTACTCGGGAGTGTGAAACTGTCTGTCAGCAGACAGCCTTACAAGAGTTTGGTTGCAGAGCTGCCGGAGTCGATAGCACAAATCAGCATGCTGGTCCTGGCATGTGACAAATCGTGGTTTTTGGAGCATGTGCAGGCGTGAGACCCTCCAGTGCATAGGACTCCCATCAAAGGCAGGTGATTTGACAGGCGTCAGAGATTTGGTAATACCGCTACCAGAATTCGATATAGCCGGGTGCCTTCATCTCTGGAGGAGGTACTGCAGCAGTATTACCAGTGTTAAAAAATGAGAAAAGAGGAATACTCGCAGAAATGTGTACTTCTGCAAAAATTCCATTATGTTTACTCTTGCACGTTTTGCCAGTCTCTCCTAGGTAAATGTGTACGTGGAAAAACATTCAGATGTGCATTCTTTCTGCATTACTCAAAATCCCAATTCATCCAGTACCTTCTTTATCTGCCGAATGAAGATTTTTGATTTCACAGTAATGAGATTGTTAACTTTTCCATTTTCATTTCGGAGGCGATTATTTACGTTCTGGAAAATGTGCACTATTACCATCATAAACACAGAGAAATGTTACTTTCAATGAAAAAATCATATAGCAAAGAAGACAAATCCATTTGGCTGCATTAGTTTAAATCTTAAATCATGCGCTGTGCAAATAAAATTAAAATTGCCATAGCTTACTTAAGCTTGCTGGCCTACTTTCTGGTGCGTGTGTGTCTATCTTAAAACTGTCGGGTCGGCGACCTGTAATAATTAAATAGAAGAAATGTGTGCATAATTATGTATCACGTTGTCATGACGTGTGCGATTTAAGCGCCAGCGATCTTTCATGCTTGCCAATAGGAATCAATGCATTGCCGTTCTAACAACGTTCGAAGTAAAAGATGGCGCAGTGTTGGGCTTTGCTAAGTATTCACCGCGGGGTTAAAGCCCACGATGTCATGGTGCACGATGTATGATGATACATCTGTATTCCACAGCTCAGCTGCAATGAAGGTTGCATCACCGTAGAAACTGTCAGAGCAGCAGCATAAATAAATGCCAGCATTTGATAATGCGCACAGCTACCTCCGGAGAGATGTCCTGGCGCTGGGGGATGTTTGGAAGATTAAGCAAGTTATTGCCCAGAGTCACATGGCTCTGGGCTAACCTGCTGCTGGGGCCAGGGACCCCCCAGCGCCAGCACAGCTACCTCCGGAGAGATGTCCTGGCGCTGGGGGGTGTTTGGAAGATTAAGCAAGTTATTGCCCAGAGTCACATGGCTCTGGGCTAACCTGCTGCTGGGGCCAGGGACCGAACTGTGAACCCTGTGGTCCAGAGTCGGGTACCCTGGTCACTGCACAACACCTCTTCCCTTACATACACAGCCTATCACCTACAAGAGTAGGAAAAGCTGCTCTACACCGGTCAGGATCTCAGAGAGTGGTCCTGTCGGTTAGGTGGAAAAAATAGGGGCAGGCTATGAGGCTCAAACCCTAGGAGATGGAGGAGGCTGCACACACTGTGTGTTGCACAGTGATTGATGGCCTGTAGTGGACACTTGGATGGCAGAGGCTGCACACAATGGGTGCTGCAGAGTAAGAGATGGAAAGTGGCATGCACATGGATGGCAGAGACTGCACAAATTCTGTGCTGCACCGTGAGTGAATGCAGTGGGCGCATGGACAAAGGATGCTTCAAATATTGTGTGTCGAAGAGTGTTTAATGGAAAGTGGTCTACCCATGAATAGAGGAAGATGCACATATTTTGTGCTTCCCAGTAAATGCTGGGAGCTAGTGTGCACATGGATAATGGGGCTGCACATATTTTGTATTGAACAGAAAATGATGGAAGGCAGTGTGCACATGGATGGCGGAGGCAAGGCTGCTGACATCCTTTACTGTAGACTGCGTGATGGAACACAGTGGGCACGCATGAAGGAGAATGCACAAAAATTCCTGCAGTTCCACAGCTGAAATGCTCTGTGCACATCAAATCTGGAGGCTGCTCACATTGTGTGCTACACATTAATTGATAGGAAGCATGAAGCACATGTATGGAGGGGGCTGCATATATCATATGATGCACAGTGAGAGACGGAATGCTCTGTGTGCATGGCTAAAGGATGCACATTGTGTGCTACACAGTAAGTTCGGGACAGATTTGCGCATTTTGCATAATGCAGTGCAGCACCCATGCAACCATGCAAACTGTATTGGCTGTCAATGCAAGAGTCAGTGGCTAAAGTGGGTCTTTGAAATGTAAAAAAAAAAAATAGGCTTCTCCTAATTTTGCATGTCTATGCTTTTCAAAAGAAAATAGCCACCCAAAAATTCAAAGTGCAACATCAGTAGATTAATTTGTTTCTAAAAAAAAAAGGAAAAAGGGTTATATACATTTAAAAAGGCATTTGTATTCATGTATTATGTTTTCTGATTGGTATGCTTCTTTAAAATCACTATCTTCTTTGTTGCAAGATGTAATCCGATTGCTGAAGTGTGTTTAATATGCTAAGTGTGTGTAAGGCTGCAGTACCACCTCCGGTATACGGGGGTAGAGCGAGCAAAAAATAATATAAACACACTTTCTGAAACACAGGTCCCCACAAGGCAAATTTTTTTAAAATGTGTAACAATTGGTACAGATGTTTATGAACTCATTTAAAATCATTTAGAAGACTTTACCTTTTGGGGACTTGGGTTCAGGTCCCCACAGAGCAATCAAGTCCTCACCACGTGAGTGTATTATCACACCCAAGTCCCCACAAGGATACTAACACTAACACACTAACACACACTAACACACACTAACACACACACTAACACACACACTAACACACACACTAACACACACACTAACACGCACACTAAGACACACACACTAACACACACACACTAACACACACACACACACACACACACACAAACACTAACACGCACACTAACACACTAACACACACACACTAACACACACACACACACGCACACACACACACTAACACACACACTAACACACACACTAACACACACACTAACACACACACACTAACGCACACACGCACACACACACACACACAAACACTAACACGCACACTAACACACACACACTAACACACACACACACACACACTAACACACACACTAACACACACACTAACACACACACTAACACACACACTAACACACACACACTAACACACACACTAACACACACACTAACACACATACACACACACACACACCTTATATTGCAGTATTATGCCGCTAATTGTACTTGGTTTTCTCTTGCACCCCTGCACACATATCACTTTTTTCTTATGTATCTTAACGTCTACTCCGTTTGCTACCTCATGTATTTTGTTTGCTCACAAAAGGTCACTTTTGCCCATTTGTTTTTGCAGTATTATCCTTGTACCTGTGTATTGTACCCTTTTGTAACTTGCTACACGTCACTTTTCTCTTGTAACAAACTGTTTTGCTACCTCATGTATTTTGTTTGCTCACAATTGTCACTTTTACCTCATGTCACTTATCGTCTGCTTTTGTAATTTTGTTCATTTGTAATTTTTCTGTTCCTCTTGTGAAGCGCTCTGACGCCTTCGGGTAAAGTCCACGCTATATAAAAGCGCATAAATAAATGTAACTTACACAAGACTGCTGTGCAAGGCAAGGCCCGTCAGTGATGAGTTGGTGCAGGCCTTGCGCAGAAGCCCCAGCGAAGCACTCAGCCGCCATGCCGCCGCTGACCCGAGGGATCCACGTGGGCTGTTTGGAAATGCCCCAGGAGCCTGCAGGGGACCAGCACGACCCCGGAGACAGCCTCACAACACCCCCGAGCAGCGCCATCTGCAAGCGGGTTCGGGGGCATTTTAGAAAGTAAAAAAGCGGCAAAACTCGGGCGACGGAGGCCCCGGGACACACAGAGCCAGCCCCACAACACCCCCAAGCAGCGCCTTGTGCAAGCGGGCTCGGGGGCATTTTTTTAAAAAATGCAACACAGAGCGGCATTCGGGGCCCTGAGCCCCAGGACACCAGGACCATCGCACCCCGGAGCAGCGCCTGCTGCCAGCGGGCTTGTGGGGCATTTGTTTGTAAAATAAAACAAGCAGCTCAAGGGCCCCACGAGCCACGAGAACACCAGGAACACATCACCCTCCCCCCGAACAGCACCATGCAGAAGCGGGCTCGGGGCTTATTTTAAAAGGGCCTCATACCCCTAAACCCCAGGACCATGGAGCCCACCCCCAGAGCCCCCTCAGCGCCACGCATACTGAAGGACCCCATGCAGACTCTCTTTTAAGGATCCAGACCCATACTTCACACCCTCAAAACAACGGCTTGGTGAGTACAACAATGCATTATTTATTTTCATATGTATGCAATGTATATTATTTAAAGACCCTCTGGTAAGCTTGCAATACCAACACCTCAAAGCCTTTAACATTTATTAGCATTAAATGTTCAGCATCCTGGTAAAATGTTTCTATGCTCTGTAAAATACACGTTTCCCCCTCTGCATGTACCCTCCTAAGGCCTACAACATTATGCCCCTTAAATACAAACCCTGCAAACTCTGCGCCAGCCCAACAACACCTACTATATTAACATTAAATACATACACACATAGCTTTAAACTCAAACCTTCAACATCACCTTTATTCTTTTTAAATACATTTACATTACATTTCACGTCTTGTAAAAAACTTCATTGGCACCATTATTCACATTAAACATGTTGCAGCGCCTTAAACATTAACAGTTTACAAAGTACTATTTAGCATTTTCAAAACTACAGTTTTGTATACTTTAAATACCACATACACATACATCCTTGCGCAATGCTTTATTTACCTTCCTTAAATTGTCACAGGCGGCTTCATTTTGGGAGAAGTTGCTCAGGTCCATTCTTGCCTTAAGATCCAAGGGTTGGCGCTGTGACTCCAAGACAATCCACTCGCTCCCCAAGGGTGTTGAAGGGCTTGTTGGTGCAGAAATCCTCAAAGTGCAGCAAAAAACAAAACAGGTCAGTCACTCCCAAAGTTTTTTTTATGGGTTGTTGGTGCAGGAAATCCATAAGGTGCAGAACAATCCATGCATGTCGCTCCCAATTGTTTTTTTCAATGGGTGTTTGGGCAGTGTTCCTTAAAGGGAACCTTTTCTATCCTTGTACAGTTTATGCTGTATACATCTGTTACTTAAACTCTTGGTCTATCTGTGCTGAGCCGGTGCTGGGGTGGCCAACGCAAACATATCTAAATCTTCTAGACATTTTTATAATGGGCCTCATATGTTAAAGCTGTTTGATCCTGCTCCTGGGAAGTAGCGACCCCCGTGAACAGGCTCTTGTCCCAGCACTAAACCCATCACATGTCATCTTTGCAGCCAGAGTCATCAAGTTTGGGCCTAAACTGACATCTTTCCAGCCAGAGGCATCAAGTTTGGGCCTAAACTGTCATCTTTCCTGCTAGAGCTGTCAAGTTTGGGACCAGTGGCTTTGGGGGTGTGTGAATTACATCCTAACAGTTGGCACCCTGTTTCAGGTTCTCATGGGAAGATTTGCCTCTACACGGCATCTGTCTTTTTCAACATCTCAAAGCTCAGGGGTTGCTGTGGTTTATTATTTTATGTACCGGTTAGATGGAAGTATGCACAGAGCACAAGGAACCAACAAAAGACCATTTGGTTTGTTATGAAAGCCCTCACTCACCGACCTGGTCGGTGACTTGCTTCATCATCGGGCCCCACCGGGTGTGACCGAATGTCACCCCGGTGTGCTGCGACGCCAGAATTACTGCGGAGCTGGTCTTGTGAGGATGACAGGGCTATGTGATAAATTACGTGAATAATGTGAAGTGGTGAGTTAAAATTGCCTTGTATGTATCAAAAATTCTTTTAATAGCTGATCATCAAGGACAAGGTTAAAAAATGTGATGGTAAGCAAGGCCAACTAATTGGATGGTCTTGTACCACTAGCATTAGGTGAAAGTGTGAATGGTCAACATGTTTCAGCCGGTATGGTATAATTAACCTGGCATTCGTCAGGACCTAGAGTGTAAACCCCGGTGGTATGGGCACGCTAAGGCCCACCCAACCAAAGGACTTGAAAGTTAAAAACGTGTCTGTGAAGTGCAAAAAAGGAGGGCTACACCAGCCAAAAGGCGGGAAGCACACAGCCTCAAGTCTCTAGTTGTTAGAGACAAAAATTAAGACACTTCACACGGGATGACATTGTACCCCATAGACCACGGGAGGGAGGGGACAGCGCTTATTGGCACATCGCCCACTACGCCAGTCTCCCGTTGATACACCTGATCAGCCCTCGGAACCGGGTCTCGCCAATAATGTGCCAATAAGCGCTGTCCCCTCCCTCCCGTGGTCTATGGGGTACAATGTCATCCCGTGTGAAGTGTCTTAATTTTTGTCTCTAACAACTAGAGACTTGAGGCTGTGTGCTTCCCGCCTTTTGGCTGGTGTAGCCCTCCTTTTTTGCACTTCACAGACACGTTTTTAACTTTCAAGTCCTTTGGTTGGGTGGGCCTTAGCGTGCCCATACCGCCGGGGTTTACACTCTAGGTCCTGACGAATGCCAGGTTAATTATACCATACCGGCTGAAACATGTTGACCATTCACACTTTCACCTAATGCTAGTGGTACAAGACCATCCAATTAGTTGGCCTTGCTTACCATCACATTTTTTAACCTTGTCCTTGATGATCAGCTATTAAAAGAATTTTTGATACATACAAGGCAATTTTAACTCACCACTTCACATTATTCACGTAATTTATCACATAGCCCTGTCATCCTCACAAGACCAGCTCCGCAGTAATTCTGGCGTCGCAGCACACCGGGGTGACATTCGGTCACACCCGGTGGGGCCCGATGATGAAGCAAGTCACCGACCAGGTCGGTGAGTGAGGGCTTTCATAACAAACCAAATGGGCTTTTGTTGGTTCCTTGTGCTCTGTGCATACTTCCATCTAACCGGTACAGGAACACTCTTTTGTTGTTATTTTCTGATAAAGCTTGGGGACCAAGAGTGTTCGCGCCTCTCCCTACCTCTCTCTTTGTTTATTAGTTTATTATTTTATAACAGGCCCAAGCCTTCCTGGGAGAAGTGAACCTGGTTTGTGCTTTTTAAAACATCCTATGTGTTTCCCAACAACTACATTTAAAGCTCCCCTGTTACAATCAGTTACTTCTACAGAAAGACCCTGGTTTGTGCTTTTTAAAACATCCTATGTGTTTCCCCACAACTACATTTAAAGCTCCCCTGTTACAATCAGTTACTTCTACAGAAAGACCCTTTTTTTCAAACATAAAAAAACACCTTCCACACACTGGGGCTGGGGACTCAGGCCTGCTCAGCAGCTGTCTGCAACCCCCAGTTTTAAACATGCACAGACATTTCCAACCTACATGCACACACTTTCCTATACACTTTTAAAACATATACACACCCCAGTTTTAAACATGCACAGACATTTCCAGCCTACATGCACACACTTTCCTATACACTTTTAAAACATATACACACCCCAGTTTTAAACATGCACAGACATTTCCAGCCTACATGCACGCACTTTCCTATGCACTTTTAAACATATACACAATTGCCTCATGTTTTACATCCATACCTGTTGCTTCTTGGGAATATCCCTACATGTCACCCCCCCTTTTAAAACCAGGCCTGTTTAAGGCCACCAGCCTGCGCCTAGGCCCTGTCAAAATTTAAGGCCAGGGTTTCCAGCCAGAGCTGTCAAATTTCCGGACAGAAGTTTAAGACTAGGCCTGTCATATTTAAGACTAGAACCATCACATTTAAGGCCAGGATTCCTGGCCGGAGCTGTCAAATTTAAGGCCAGGTTTGAAGTGAAGGTATCATACCCTACTACTGATGTTGTTGCACAAGAATATTGTGTTGCATAACTAAATACTTATAAGGTCCCAAAAGCGAGACCTATTGGCTATGCCAATGCTTGTTACAATAGAATCTGGGGAGATATGTGAGGATTGGAGCTCCAGTACAATCCTACCATGGGGAGAACAGAAAGGGGACAATCCCAGCTTCAAATTGAACTGAGCAAGACCTCCAGGCAGCAGGACATAGAGAAAAATGTGTCGGAATCAGGCTCAGAGATGGGGACACGTAGGCGGACTTGGATCTGAAACAAATACTGCTAGTGATGCAGCACAGTTTTAATGGGAAAATTGATGCCCTCACCTTCCAAATGGACAGAATGTCCGATGTCTGGACAAGCACATGGAACTCCTGGACACAGTAGAGAAAAGAGTCTCGGACACTGAACCCAGCTGAACGTTAACTAGCTTACGACTGTCAAAATGGACAAACTACTACACAACGTGCAGGCGAGGGAGGAAGATTCGGAAGCCCACTCTAGGAGGAATAATGTGCACATAGTTGTAATCGCCGATTCCATTAACATTCCGACCATGTTGCTCTGTGTCGAGCAACTGCTGATCACTCTCCTGGGCAGGGACACATTCTCGAACATTTTTTTGTAGAACGTGCACATCGTTCCTTCGCACCCAGACCGATGCCGGGTGCTCCCCCGTGCCCCATCATTGCAAGGGTACTCAACTACAGGAATAGAGATGCACCCTCCAGAAGGCCAGAAAACTACAATCACTTCAATATGAGGGTATGGACATTTCCCTCTACCCAGACTTCACACAGCAGGTGCACGAAGTTAGACAACAATTTCTGCCGGTGAAACAGAAACTTCAGGATCTTAACTTGGACTTCAACATGATGTATCCTGCAAAAATGAAGATACATGCAGATTTTCATGGAATCGATGCAGGCGTTGAAATTCTTGAAAAAGAGAGAAAGCGACAAACTTCGGAAGGAATCCCCGAATTCACAAATCACTCAATACGACGACGACACAGATTTAGAGGAACAATAAAAGAGGTCATGCATTATATTATTCGAGGGCCAGGCAGCAACCCCTCATAATGGACCCACTGAGGTGGTGAAAGGGTAGCTGTTTCTCATGTGTGAAGGGAACGTTCTGCCTCCAAGGTCAAGGTAACTCTTATGGACAAGGAAAGAAGGCTGATTCTTTGTTTTATTTTTTCCTTATTTGTTTTGCCTGCTGGGCCGCTGAGATTCTGGTTAATTGCTTGCCCACAATTTTGTAATTCAGGAAATGTTGATGAAACTAGCATTGTAATGCATATATCCCTGGGGAACGAATAAGATATAGCCTATCTTAGGTATCCCTTGTCTTATTTGCACAGTAGAAACAAATAGTATTTAGGATGTTAGAGGGGAAGGGGACAGGTCCAAAGAGAGGAGGTATGCAAGAAATGACATGCCACACATGAGGGAAGTATTCTTTATGCTTTATTATACGGGTTTGGCTATCTATGAACAAGACTTAATGCCGGCAACATCTTCCCCAGTGTGTTATCCACACTGTGTTACTGTTATTGATTGTTTTACTGCCCTAGGGGCGTACCTGGTTTATAAAGTGTGTGGGGGGGGGGGGGGTGAATGGTTAACTGTGCCTGGTTGGGGATTGAATAGCGGGGGTAAGGGGGTTCATAGGGGAAAATGTTTCTATCTGATGTCGAAGGGTACGTGTTTTTACGATTAGAATACCAGCACCCTATATGCACAGGAAAAGTGTCACTAATCTACAAACAGAATGACTACAACTGGGACGCCAGGGAAAATGAGCAACAGAATTAGACTCTTGACATGAAATGTCCGAGGCCTAAATGACCATAGAAAACTATGTAAGGTCATGACATACTTAAAAAGGCACCAGGTTGATGTGGCAACGATTCAGGAGATGAATTTGGTCCCTAAAATGGAATTCCCATTACAGTGGACTACAGACTTAGGTTCGCTAATTAGGTATACAAGTGCATACGGATCCTGCAGTAGTACTTACCGATAACTATGGTAAAGTGCTTGGTAAGCTGGAAAAGGATGTTACCAGATGGATTAGGCTACCACTCTCAGTGATTGGACGTGTCTCACTAATGAAAATGATAATCCCCCCCAGATTCCGGTTCCTCTTTCCAAACATTCCTATGCTACTGCCGGCGCATGTCTTAGTCACTATTAGGTCACTCTTGATTAAACTAGCTTGAGCCGGTAAACAACCAAGGGTTAGGTAGTAAACACTCACTCTACCGTACTCCATGGGGGGCTTCAAAGCCCCAGATCTTGAACTATATTATGTTATTATATTCTTATAGGACAGCCCAAAGTTCACATGCACATGCATAGACCCTCCTTTTTTTATACATAGAGTCAGATGTCACTCACCCGACTACATTACCACAAGTATTATTTAAATCACCAGTTAGAAAACATAGCACATTCGATTTTTTTTATTCTACGGTTCACGCCTGGTGAAATCTACTAGATGGACAAGCAAGTGTGTTCATGTACTCTCCACTGATTCCCCTAGAGTGGTATACCTGGTTCCCGACTGGCAGAGAAAGGGAAGTCTCCAAGGGGCTACGGATTGCTGGTATCGCTGAGATAGAGGATCTATGTCAAGGAGGAGTGCTACGCAAATGGGAAGATATGCAAGTGGAGGGACATGCACATTTAACCCTGGACCAGTATCAATACTTTAAAGTCAGACACGTGTACAAGAGATATTGGGTGAAGATCTGCAGGAACTACCTGAGATGTTAGCACTTACCCACATTATTCGCACTCCCACTCCAACTAAATTGGTCACAAGACTCTATAACCTCGTGCTAGAAAATAGAAGATAGCTTTTAATGAAAGTGCGTCAGGATTGGCAGAAAAATTTAGCCTGTACAAAAGAGGACGATAGTTGGCATTACTACTATGAGGTGACTAGACGAATTTCAATAAATAGCAGACACCACCTCATTCACTTTAAATATATAAATAGAGGGGGCGTGGCTTGACACACAACGAATATTGTTGCCTTTCCTTGAGCTCCACCACACAGACGGTGCGGATGCTAAATTATCATGTGTTACTGATGATTTTTTTGTTCACCCTTATAAACGGGAGAGCTGCAGAACAGCTGTTGAGCACTAAGGAGGGTTTTGTTTCTCTAGTGCTCCACACCGCGTCGCTAGAGGCTGCGACACATAAAATAGCTCGTCCGTGGTAGCACTTTGAAATGGCGGTCGTAATTGCAGTTCTGTCACATCACAACGTGCGAGGTCTGGAGCTCGCTATCAAATCCTTCGTGAAATTCAGGTTCACTCTGCCTAAAGGTACTGTGCGCACTATTCTTGTCTGTTACATCGCTGACATATTTATCAAGTGTGGTGGAAGGCTGTTTTCCTCAAAATTGGAGGCTTCAAAATGGCGGCAGCTGACTGGAACTTCGTTTCAATTTGTGACCCTCACTGAAAAGTCTAAAAGTTTATTATTGTGTCTTAACTCAGTGCTGGCTGTTTATTACATTAAAGGTACTTAGATCATAATAATGTCTTGCTTTGGTGGTCATTATTACAGGACACAAAAAAACAACTGATGAGCGTAATACCAATCACTGATCACCGCGAGTACGATGGTCTTTGGGGTCCGGCAAGTGAGGGCTCACACAGGCCCAAGCGGGTAGCTAGCGTGCAGGGCGTGAGTACTGCGATAGTCAGATGAGTACCTTGCTGTATCGGATGGTTTTCTACACACCCTTCAATCCCGTTACTTCCTTCATTTTGCAGGGTGTGCCATTTCGCTACCACCCCCCTCCCGAGACCCATGGTGCTCTAATGGTTAGCACTTTCTGTAAGGACGCTTTTACATTTCTTTTACATCATTCTTTTGCCCAACAGCACAAGGCAGCTTGGCTGACCGTTCTCCATTTGTAAACACGTGCTAGCTATAAGCATTAGATTGGGAAATCAACACCATTTGGCCGCATTCTGACTATAGCCACGTTATTATGCTTGTGAAGGGACGCATGTCCCTGCAACTTCACGGGGGTAATGTAAATCATGTATGTGCACGAAATCACTCATTTTTCCACTCGTGTGTTCGATATGGCTATAAGCACATCTTAAGAGCACCCCAGCATGTTGTTTTTAACCCTGTGACAATGGATATGGATATTTCAAATTTACTTTGTCTTTTTTTGTGTCCTGTCTGTTGTTTGTTATTTTCTCTGTTTCACAGAATCAACTCGGTTACACTCCAATGTGACGGAATCATGATACAGTGTTTTGTAAGTCGAAATTTCTTTTAACACTAGTAATCCCAGGCTAGGGTGGGCCATAGCGCGCCCATACAACCGGGGTTCATCACTACACATTATTTCACTGGTCCTGACAAACACCTGATTAACTACTCTCACATAGGCAGAAACATGTTGACCACACATCAGGGATAAAACCACACTTTTAATTTTGGTCCTTTATCCTACACTTACTTTATGTCCAATTGGCAAAACATTTATATTACTTTTTTGGCACAATTGGGACAATTTTAATCACTAAATTCACACTTCACGTATCACAAAAAAACAGCTCCACAGTTACCTGGCATTGCAGCACACGAGGGTAGCATTCAGCCACTCCTGGGGGGGCCCGATGATGAAGTGTTGTCACCAACTAGGTTGGTGAGTGAGGGCTTCTGAACAACCTAATGAGGTTTCCCTCACAGTTCACTCTTACTGTGAGTGTCGCTACATGCTTGCTCTTTTTCTAATCTTTATTGGTATTACGCTCCTCAGTTGTTTTTTTTATTTCTCTCGAGGGGAGTAGGAGCGTGTGTTCCGTTCCCTTCCTCTCTTGTTGTTACAAGCATTATTACAGGACGTCACTGCAGAAGAGAAATCTGGTCAGTTTTTCAGCGCTTAAAGTGCTTTACTCCTTTTTAGGTCTCGCCTATCCCATTCCGCAAGGAATGGATATTGGAGAATTATAGTGGGCAAAATAAGTTCTCAAACCATCGGCGGATTTCAAACAGTTCACATGAACACAAGCACACACTTTTCCCTCGCTCCCGAGCCGCCTGCCTCCGAGACCTTCACTTCAAAGGGCTCCGCTCCCCCGCCCACTGCTTCACACTTCATGGCCGACAGGCCGTGTCTGGCATTTCTCCTCCCCCGCCCCCTGCTTCACACTTTTCACGGCCACCAGGCCGTGTCTTGCATTTGTCCTCCCCCCTCCCCACAGCAATGCCAAGAGCTTGTTTCTCCTGTAATGTATCGAATGCTACCTCTTGTATTTTGGTTGCTCACTATTGTCACTTTTGTCGCATGTAATTTAAAGTTTGCTTTTATAATTTGTTCACTTGTAAAAAAATTGGTTTTGTGCCAGTCTCCATTTCGGCGCCCTGCAGTTCTCCCTGCGTTCGTTGTTTGTTGTAGGCAACTCCCCAGGGGTACCTTCACAGCTGCTCCCTAAGTGGTTAATTGGCTGAGAATGGATGGCTGCGCCCTGCTCCCGCTGCAGGCCAGGATGCTTGTCCTGCGCACCTTACCTGCTCTGTTTACTTTTCAGGCAGTAGAAAGCTAATCCCTCGTGGTTATCTGGAAGCGTGTTTAAAGTCCCGTACAAGGAAATCTTTGCCATATTTTCATTGGTCATGCTGGAAAAAGTAATATTGTATTGTCTATAAAGGGTTGTAATGTTCATTGACATTAGTGGTCTCTGAGTGTACCCAGACCATGTTTACCGTCCTCATATGCTTCTCTTGCGTAGTGTCTTCTATAGACTTACTGATGATTCTGTTTCTTTAGTATTCCAGCTTGATGTGGACTTTGAAGCACTATACCACACATTATTTTAAATACGTACTCCAGGACGCCATTTCTTCTGAGCTGCTCTCGTTTCTAGATTGTTTTTCAACAATGTAAATGCATTTGATGGTGTAATTCCAAGAAAACATATGGCATGCAGGATCGATTCGAGCGTCCCAAATATGGAGCATCTCATGTTATTGGGGGATGTTTGTAGACTTGCAGCTTGTTGTGCCTCTCCCGGCCCTTCTATCTTTCAAGCTGTTTGATTTTCCCTCCTTTTATCTATTTTTCTATTTATTTTTGCAAATTGTCTTTAATCCGTACTGTGTTACTTTTTTTTTGTTTGGCATCGCATCAAGCAGCTTCTCATTGCTGTCCTGCCCCCGGGCGCCGAGCTAAACTTCAGCATTATAAACACGGGTGCCATATTTTAGCAGGCACCCACTTAACTTGCTGATTTTGCCAGTGCTTGTTCTTTCAGTGCGCGCAATCCAGTGTCTATAGTGCGAGCGTGGAGTTTGTTTACCTAGAGAGCAGCCGAAGATTACATGCAGGCTGGCCGCAATGTAAATGCATGTTTTATTATCGTTCCCTGAGCTAGTGAACAGAAGTTTGGATTTCTAAAAGATTCTTGGCATTTTATAAGAAATAAAATCAGGGCGTCCTGCAAAATGCTAATAGGTTTTGCCCCGAGGATACCGCACCAAGGCAGCTCTGTGACACGTGCAGGAGGCAGTGTTTGTGAAGCCAGTAAAAGACCCTATCATCACTTTGTTTGAACTTTTTATGAGTTAAAACGTCCAGGTTTAATGGTTATGCTGTGATATAACCACACACAACCAACAACCACACACACAACCACACCCGACCACACACGACCACACACACAACCACACACACACAACCACACACACAACAACACACACACACACATACAACCACACACACACACACAACCACACACACAACCACAGTTTCAGTGCACACTTTCAACAGACACCATCAGTCGCCAGTGCACACTTTCACCGGGCACAAACACCACCAGCCGTCAGTGCACGCTTCCACCAGGCACACACCACCAGACGTCAGTGCACGCTTCCACCAGGCACACACCACCAGATGTCAGTGCCCGCTTTCACCAGGCACACACACCACCAGATGTCAGTGCACGCTTTCACCAGGCACACACACCACCACCCTTCAGTGCACACTTTCACCAGGCACACACACCACCAGCCGTCAGTGCATGCTTCCACCAGGCACACACACCACCAGCCATCAGTGCACAATTTCTACAGGCACACACACCACCAGCCATCAGTGCACACATCAATTGTTAACGCATCCACAATTAACTATTGTAGCAATCGCAGTATGGCGCACTTTACTTTTAAACATATTCATCTAAAGCGCAGCATGCCACCATTGCTACAAAAATAAATATACATTTTTTTGGCCTATAATTTTTCTAATAAGTTCCTCTCTGCATTCATTTTTCTCACTATACTAAGTTTTCAAAACCTCATCTATCAACTTTAGGTGGGCTTATTTATTTACATTTTGGAAGTTATAAAAGGGTGACTGCTGGCTGAAACTTTACTGGCTTGTGTTATATCTGCTGATAGACTCTAATCTGATTACTAAGTCACAGCTCAGTGTTGCAGCAGTGTTGGCTTATTATTCACCCTGATCTTTGTGGCTCGGTGGCTCATCCTTATTGCCCTGTCTGCTCTTCTCAGTTTACTTTAAAAATCCATTACGATTACTTCCAATGGTAGAAGGTGTGGGTAGCAACACAAAAGACAGAGATTCAATGGGGAACCTGAAACGCTCCAAACAATCCTCACCTACACCGGATTTGCCGGCTAAAGGTAGTCCTGCGCTGCCTCAACTCTAGAAGCTATATTTCTTAAGCTTAATACCATCCATGATACTGCTCAATGTACCAAAACCAATACAGATCTACTCCAGCTGGAAATGGCAGCAATTCGTAATGACCTTAAAGATCTTTCATTACGTGTTTCTAATGCTGAGACTAGAATAAGTTGTGTGGAAGACTATACAAATAAAAAAGGAAAACACATCCAAATCTTGGAATGCTTCATTACATAATTAAGGAGAGACTTAACAGAACAAGAAGATCGTAATCACAGAAGTAATCATTGTATTTTTGGATTACCGGAGAGAGGTGAGAATTTGGCTTCTTCAGTAATTGACTTCTTGATTACTAGGATTCCAAATGTCCTGCATCTCTCTATCAAAAAAGACTTTGAGATAGAACAAGCTCACAGAGTCTGTCTGCCATAGTAATTTCCTGACAGGTAAGGAAAAAATGTAGCAGCACACTTGCAAGTCCCATATATGGCAATACACCCAATGCAGCCCCCAACAGGCGTTATTGGAGAAATACATTCTTCCAATATTTTTTTTTAATCTCCCACTTCCCTCTTCCAAAATGTTGGCATGTGAGCATTTGTCTGATCGCTTGTCCACATCTGCGTGAAAATGAGCCTGCTGCAGTGCTAAGGCTGTTGGATAAGTCCTTTTCTTTTCCTTTTTCTGCTTTCATAGACCCTAATTTATTTATTTCCCTCTCTTTTTAGGTCTCGTCTGACCCAGCGCATGCACTGGTCTGGCGAGACTTTGAGTAAGGGCTTAAAAAAATGCTGCTAGGGCTGGCCTAGAGCTTACGTTCACGTGAATAAGCACGCGCGCAGCCGCCATCTGTCTTTCACGGGTCATCATTAAGCGTGTGGACGCTGCAGCTACTTTTACTTTTGCAGCCGCTCGCTCACTCGCTCCGCCCTGTAAGTGTTCATGTCTTTACTTTTGCTCTAAACGTGGCACCTGCGCTTTACTTTAACATTAAAAGTAAAGCGCGGGTGCCGCGATTATAGCAAAAGTAAAGAAATAAAAAAAAATTCTTTACTTTTGCTACAATCGCGGCACCCGCGCTTCAGTGAAGCGCTGGTGCCAGAATTATGACAAAAAGTAAAGAAACAGATGTGTTTTTCTATTTCTTTACTTTTGCTATAATCGCGGCACCCGCGTTTTTACTTTTAACATTAACATAAAAAGTAAAGCGCGGGTGCTGTGATTGTAGCAAAAGTAAAGAAATTGAAAAAAAATTGAAAAAACCCCAATTTCTTTACTTTTGCTGTAATCGCGGCACCTGCGCTTCACTTTGAATGTTAAAAAGTAAAGCACGGGTGCTGCAATTATAGCAAAAGTAAAGAAATAGATGTTTTTTTCTATTTCTTTACTTTTGCTACAATCGCGGGTGCCGTGCTTACTACCCCTGGCGCTGCATTGAAAGGGAGATGCCTGACACGTGTACTGGAACTCTCCTCTCAGACACGAGGAAGAGGCTGTAAGGCTACAAACAATCACATGTGTTCTCCCAATTAAAATATTATACGTGCTTCATTTTTATTTTTTAAACTTTTTTTTTTCACCAAACAACCTGTTATTCCCCACGTTTTTTTCAGGGTAAGGCACTGTCAGTGCAACGCATTTCAATTCCACTGTGACAAAATGCTGCTAGGGCTGGCCTAGCGCTTGCGTTCACATGAGTGAGCATGCGCGCAGCCGCCATCTGTCTTTCAAGGGTCATCATTAAGCGTGTGGATGCTGCAGCTGCTTTTACTTTTGCAGCCGCGCACTCACTCGCTCCGCCCTGTCCGTGTTCATGTCTTTACTTTAGCTCTAATCGTGGCACCTGCGCTTTACTTTTTAACATCAAAAGCAAAGCGCGGGTGCTGTGATTATAGCAAAAGTAAAGAAATTGGAAAAAAACAATTTCTTTACTTTTGCTGTAATTGCGGCACCCGCGCTTCACTTTTAATGTTAAAAAGTAAAGTGCGGATGCCGCGAAAATAGCAAAAGTAAAGAAATAGATTTTTTTTCCTATTTCTTTACTTTTGCTATAATCGTGGGTGCCGTGCTTACTACCCCTGGCGCGGCGTTGAAAGGGAGATGCATGTCCCGTGCACTGGAACTCTCCTCTCAGACACGAGAAAGCAGCTGTAAGGCTACAAACAATCACATGTGTTTTCCCAATTAAAATATTATACGTGCCTCATTTTTATTTTTTAAACTTTTTTTTTTCACCAAACAACCGATTATTCCCCACGTTTTTTTCTGGGTAAGGCACTGTAAAAGCAACGCATTTTAGCTCCACTGTGACAAAAACACTGAAATTCAATGTTCTGCTGGTGAACACAGCAGTTTGATGTTCGCATGTCAGTTCTGTCACATATATACAGATAATCATACGTAAACCAGAAGGTTTACTAAGCACAAGTTTGCCAAGTAGTCAAAACATCTAATTGACTGCACTTATCATAGCATTTAGGTACATTATTGTTGGACAGGCCACGTGAAGGGCCGCTCCCCCTCTGCCCGACCAGGCCCGAGCCCGGTCCCTCAAGTGTCACACACCACCACTTCACGTTTTCCGTCCCCTCCGGGACCCTTGCCTCTGAACATATCGACCTCGTGGGCCCGATCCACTACTGGCCCGCGCGCCCAGCCTGGGCGCCATCTTGGACACTCCACCGCGAGGCCGCGTGGCCCCCGATCGACCCCAACCCTGGGCCTGGCCAGGCCTCAGACATCCTGGCACCACCATCCACCCAGGAGGTGAGCGGACTACTTGGCAGGTCAATGGGAGAAAGAGGTGTCGATGGCTCTCCCCCGCCAGGTGCCGCTCGCCCACAACCTCCCCGGGCGCTGGCTCCACCCCCCTGCTGGGTGTCTGGACTCCTTCATCCCGGACCCCCCGACCTCCAAGTGCGAGGGTCCGGACATCAAAGGGCACCAGCCCTATAACTGGGGCAGCTCCAGAGCAGGAAGGCAGTTGTATCCTGGAGTCGAGAGACGCAGTGAAGAACTCATCCTTGACGGACTACTGGCGCTGCCGTAGCCCTGCCTTGCGAACCATCGTCCTGCCTGCTGGCGCTGCCGCAACCTTCGTAACCTTCATCGTCGTCGGGACCTGCTGGCGTGGCCGCGGACCGTTTGTAACTACCATCTTCATCGGGACCTGCTGGCTCCGCCGCGGACCGTCGCTTCCTTCATCCATCTCGGGACCTGCTGGCTCCGCCGCGGCCCGATCATCTAGAACGCCGAGCTCGAGGATTGAGAGCTATTTTCATCTATTGGTAACAAGACTGTCCCGCTACCCTTTTCCCAATCCAGAGACCAGAATCGAGGGGACCCCTGAGTCCAGACCTCCTTGTATCATTTTACCGTACTTAAAGAATTGCTTATAAAGTATCGTTGAACCTTATCCTGGTGTGGTGTCCGTCTGTGGGGGGGAAGTTACTTGTCTGTACGATCGCTGGAGACGGCTCTCCCCGGAGACCTCTCCCCTTATCCTCGGCCGACCCTCCCGGTCCGTCTAACATTGGTGGCCAGCGGCGCGATCCGAATCACCGCATAATCGTACAGAGAGTAGCTCACCCCACGACGAAATCACGATGACAACCAAAGAAAGCGGATCCACCGAGAAATTTCAGATGGAGAAATTGGACGAGTACAGCCATCGTGAACTAAAACAATTCTGCATCGAACTAGGTATCGCTACCACCGGTCTAAGTACCAAAGACGATTTCAAGCATGCCCTAGAGTCCTGGGCAGAAACCGGGGCCGTTGGAACCACCGACCAAAACATCGCAGCAGTAGAAAAAAACACCACGGCCCCCGAGGAGCGAAGAACGGGTCTCTCGCAAGACGAGATCCAGGAACGAGAAAGAACACGACTACATGAACTAGAAATGGCCCGGCTCAAAATGGATGTTGAACTTAAGTTGGCCGAACAAAAACTGAGCTTAGAGCACCTGCGTCTCCGAGAAGAAAGAGAGGAAAAACAGAGACAAAGGGAGCTCGAGGAAAAGAGACTGGCATATGAACACGAGCGCAAATTAGCTGAGATAGACTTACGCAAGCAGAACAAAGAATTAGGGGTGCCCGAGCAACCCCGCACCCCAGGGGCAACAGAGAAAAAGGTACACATCCCCAAGGATGTCGTTCGAGAATACTTCCGAGAGGACGACATCCAGCAATGGTTCAAGGCCTACGAAATCGCTATGACCGCCCACCGGATCGATCGAAGCGACTGGGGAGCCGGTCTATGGGGGAGATTCCTCAATGAGGGCCGCGATGCCCTGCTACAGCTCCCGGACCATCAGATGACCTCCTATGACCACATGAAAGCTGCCCTCCTCACCCGCTATGGGCTCACACCCGAGATGTACTGTCAGAGGTTCCGAGACTGCACCCGCATCCCGGGTACAACTTGGGTGGACTACGTGAACTATTTTAGCCGAGCCTTCGAGGGCTGGATCAAAGGAAGCAATGTCACAACTTACGAACAACTCTTCAATCTCATGGTGTGGGAGCATCTATCAAACAATTGCTTCATTGAGCTCCGGCAGCACCTCCTCGACAGCAAATTGACTGATCCACGGCAGCTCGCAGCCGAGGCTGACCGGTGGGAAATCACCAGAGTGGGCCGAAATGGATCCTATGAACAGAACCGGAACAACAACGGTCAGCACCGTCCCCGAGGAGGAGGAGGGGGCCAAGGGCGAGGAAGAGACAACGCTCCGGTCGCCCCCGCTACCAGCACCACCCCCCCGGCCAACCGGGGCAGCACCCCGGCGCGACCGGGATACAGAGCCAATGTCACGTGTCACCGATGCCAACGAGTCGGCCACTATGCAAACGACCCAAATTGCCCACGGTACCAGAGCCCAAGACCCCGCAAAGTGGCCGCTGCTGCCCTGGGGGAAGAACAGATCTCCGAGGAGCAGGAAGAATATGAGCAAGAGCATCAAGAATGGGAGCCAGCCGCCATGGCTTTAGCATGCTTAGGGGGGAAAGACATGGTCCCGCGGGTCCCCCTACCCGCTAACACCCGGAAGTACAGCCAATGGGTGAGCATCAATGGACGCCAGGCCGAAGCCCTCCGTGACACCGGGGCCAGTGTAACAGCCGTCCGCTGTCACCTGGTGACCCCAGAACAGTTCATACCAAACATTCTCTGCCCTGTCCGTTCAGCCGATAACTCGGAAAGTCTGTGCCGGATGGCCTGCGTCCCTTTCGAATGGGGAGGGGTCTCCGGCATGTTGAAAGTGACGGTGCGAGATGATGCCCCCGTAGACTGCCTCCTGGGAAATGACCTTGAAAGCTCTCCGTGGGCAGCCGTAGAACGAAGAGAACACCTGGGGATGTTAGGCATCCCGGACTGGGCGTGCGTCACCACCCGGTCCATGGCCGCCCGTGCCAATCCCCGACCAGAGGAACCCGAATGGCCGGCGCCTCCTCCCCCGGTCGCCCCAGTCGAAGACACCGACCGTGCCGTCCCCCCAGAACCAGCTCAACCTCCGGACCTCGCTGGCCTCGACCAGTGGCATCAAGAGGGGGGGCCCACACAGGAGCAGTTTCGCCAAGAGCAAAAGACCTGTCCCTCCCTCGAGGGACTCCGCCAACAAGCCCTCGCCCAGAGCGCAGGGGATACCTCCGGAACACATTGGATCTACTGGGACAATGATCTGCTATACAGTGAACAAAGGATCGCGGAGTTGGGGGCCAGCCGAGTGCTAGTGGTGCCCCTCCGTTTTAGAGACTTCTTGCTAAACCTGGCCCACGATGTCCCCCTGGCTGGACACCTGGGTCAGGATAAAACCTACAGCCGCCTAGTGACCCACTTCTTCTGGCCCAAAATGAGGAATGATGTACTCCAGCATTGCCGATCTTGCCCCACGTGCCAAGCCAGTGGAAAGAGCGGCCGCAAACTAAAAGCCCCCCTGCAACCATTTCCCGTGGTCACCACCCCGTTCGAGAGGGTCGGGATAGACATTGTGGGGCCCCTGGACCCCCGTACAAAACAAGGACATCGGTTCATCCTGGTACTGGTGGACCACGCCACCCGCTACCCCGAGGCTGTTCCCCTGCGAACTGTGACAGCCCCGGTAGTCGGCCGGGCCCTGATGGGGATCTTCTCCCGTGTGGGCTTCCCCCGAGAAGTCGTCAGCGACAGAGGCACGAACTTTATTTCCAAATATATGAAGTCCCTCTGGCAACAGTGTGGGGTCACCTACCGATTCACGACCCCCTATCACCCTCAAGGAAACGGATTTGTTGAGCGGTTCAACCGCACGCTCAAAGGAATGATTGGGGGGTTGGAAGAGCCCCTCCGTCGCCAGTGGGATGTGCTGCTGCCGTGCCTCCTCTTCGCATATCGAGAGGTCCCCCAGAAGTCCCTCGGCTTCAGCCCGTTTGAATTATTGTATGGACATCCCGTACGGGGGCCTCTCAGTCTAGTCAAGGAAGGCTGGGAAATGCCCCCTCTAAAGAACCCTCCAGATGTCTTCAAATACCTCCTAACCCTCCGCAACCAGACCCGACGGTTCAGAGAGCTGGCAAAAGCAAACTTGGAGGCCAGTCAAGAGGACATGAAAAAGTGGTATGACAAAAATGCCTCCTCCATCGAATTTGAACCCGGACAACAGGTATGGGTGATGTCCCCCACCGAACCCTGCGCCCTGCAAGACAAGTGGACGGGGCCCTTCAAAGTAGTCGAGCGCAAGGGTCCTGTCACCTATCTCATCGACATGGAATCTTCACGGAACCCCCTCCGAGTCCTCCACGCTAATAGGCTGAAACCCCACTTTGTGCGTTCAGAACTCAGCCTCCTGATGGCCACAGACAATGGAGCCGAAGAAGACTCCGAACCCCTCCCTGACCTCCTACGGACTCGGGAGAAAGATGGCTCCGTGGATGGGGTCCGACTCTCGGAGGCCCTCACCCTGGAACAACGCCAAGAATGTCGAGACCTTCTGTTGCAGTTTGCCGGCCTGTTTTCCCTCACCCCAGGTGTCACTTCCTGGTGTGTGCACGACGTGGACACGGGGGACAGCCCCCCTATCCGCCACCGGGCCTACCGCGTACCAGATCGGGTACGGGCCTGCATCCAGGAAGAAGTAACCAAAATGCTCACACTCGGGGTCATTGAGCCCTCAGACAGCCCCTGGGCCAGCCCAGTAGTACTGGTCCCCAAAGCAGCCACTCCCGGCACCACACCGGAACTCCGGTTCTGCGTCGACTACCGGGGCTTGAATGCGGTCACCAGAACGGACGCACACCCCATCCCCCGCGCAGACGAGCTAATTGACCGCATGGGAGCTGCCCGCTACCTCAGTATTTTCGACCTGACGGCGGGCTACTGGCAGATCGGCCTCACACCCCGGGCCCAAGAGCGATCTGCATTTTCCACTCCTGATGGCCATTATCATTTCAGGGTCATGCCCTTCGGCATGAAGAATGCCCCAGCAACATTTCAGCGGCTCGTCAATCAGGTCTTGGCCGGGCTCGAAGGATTCAGCGCCGCCTACCTAGACAACATCGCTGTGTACAGCCACCATTGGTCCGACCACCTCCACCACCTCCGAGCGGTGCTACAGGCCCTTCAGGGAGCTGGCCTCACGATCAAGGCCAGCAAATGCCAAATTGGTCAGGGGTCCGTAACCTACCTCGGACACCAGGTGGGAAGCGGCCTGGTGGCCCCTCTGCAGCTCAAGATTGCCGCCATCCAGTCCTGGCAGCCCCCCATCACCCAGACCGAGGTACGCGCCTTTCTGGGACTCACGGGCTATTACAGACGGTTCGTGAAAGACTATGGTACCATAGTGGGGCCCCTCACAGAGCTCACGTCCAAAAATCAACCCAAGAAGGTCAACTGGACCCCAGATTGTCAAACAGCCTTCGAACAACTGAAGGCCGCCATGTGCTCCGCCCCTGTGCTCCAGGCCCCCGACTACAGCCGGGAATTCGTCGTCCAGACGGATGCCTCCGACCACGGCATTGGGGCGGTCCTGTCTCAATTGAACACCGAAGGTCTTGATCAGCCAGTGGCCTTCATCAGCAGGCGACTCCTACCTCGAGAACAACGCTGGAGCACCATCGAGAGGGAGGCCTTCGCCGTGGTATGGGCCCTCAAAAAGCTCCGGCCCTACCTCTTTGGCACACACTTCCGGGTGCAGACCGACCATCGACCCCTGCAGTGGCTGATGCAGATGCGGGGGGAGAACCCAAAACTACTACGCTGGTCCATCTCCCTACAAGGGATGGACTTCACTGTTGAACACCGGCCTGGGCCAGATCACGCCAACGCGGATGGCCTGTCCCGTTTTTTCCGCCTCGACGAGGAGAGTCCCCAAGAGGATGGGTGACTCTCCCCGCCTTCAGCTGGGGGGGACGCATGTTGGACAGGCCACGTGAAGGGCCGCTCCCCCTCTGCCCGACCAGGCCCGAGCCCGGTCCCTCAAGTGTCACACACCACCACTTCACGTTTTCCGTCCCCTCCGGGACCCTTGCCTCTGAACATATCGACCTCGTGGGCCCGATCCACTACTGGCCCGCGCGCCCAGCCTGGGCGCCATCTTGGACACTCCGCCACGAGGCCGCGTGGCCCCCGATCGACCCCAACCCTGGGCCTGGCCAGGCCTCAGACATCCCGGCACCACCATCCACCCAGGAGGTGAGCGGACTACTTGGCAGGTCAATGGGAGAAAGAGGTGTCGATGGCTCTCCCCCGCCAGGTGCCGCTCGCCCACAACCTCCCCGGGCGCTGGCTCCACCCCCCTGCTGGGTGCCTGGACTCCTTCATCCCGGACCCCCCGACCTCCAAGTGCGAGGGTCCGGATATCAAAGGGCACCAGCCCTATAACTGGGGCAGCTCCAGAGCAGGAAGGCAGTTGTATCCTGGAGTCGAGAGACGCAGTGAAGAACTCATCCTTGACGGACTACTGGCGCTGCCGTAGCCCTGCCTTGCGAACCATCGTCCTGCCTGCTGGCGCTGCCGCAACCTTCGTAACCTTCATCGTCGTCGGGACCTGCTGGCGTGGCCGCGGACCGTTTGTAACTACCATCTTCATCGGGACCTGCTGGCTCCGCCGCGGACCGTCGCTTCCTTCATCCATCTCGGGACCTGCTGGCTCCGCCGCGGCCCGATCATCTAGAACGCCGAGCTCGAGGATTGAGAGCTATTTTCATCTATTGGTAACAAGACTGTCCCGCTACCCTTTTCCCAATCCAGAGACCAGAATCGAGGGGACCCCTGAGTCCAGACCTCCTTGTATCATTTTACCGTACTTAAAGAATTGCTTATAAAATATCGTTGAACCTTATCCTGGTGTGGTGTCCGTCTGTGGGGGGGAAGTTACTTGTCTGTACGATCGCTGGAGACGGCTCTCCCCGGAGACCTCTCCCCTTATCCTCGGCCGACCCTCCCGGTCCGTCTAACATCGCAAGTAGTCAAAACATCTAATTGACTGCACTTATCATAGCATTTAGGTACATTATAAAATGTTTAAATATCACAAGCCAGTGTTGGTTTGCTGCTCCATGAACAGTTCCTTGCTGACTGGCCTACTAAAGGTTTAATGCACAGAATGCTTGGCTGTTGTTTGGCCTTGCGCACCACCTATGCGCAGTCTGCTCTACCGGCTGCATCTGCACCGCTCTTTACTCAGTCGCTGAAGGCCTCTACTCTTACTGTGACTTGTATAGGATTACATCATATTTTAGCTTCGGACTAGACAGAGAATTAGCTTAAAAAAACAAGCATTGGCATAGTCATTAGGTCTCGCTTTTAGGACCTTAGAAGTATTTAGCCATTCAACAGTTTATGTTGTTGCACCAAGGATATTGTGCTGCATAACTAAAGGTCCCAAAAACGAGACCTATTGGCTATGCCAATGCTTGTTATTTTGTTTTACAAGCAGTCCTGTCAAGTATCACACTTCAGGTGTGACTCTAACGCATTTCAGTGCGGTGATCTGCATCACCGCACTGAAATGGATTGTCACGCATATATAGTGCCTCCTCTCCATGACAGAGCCTGCTAAATGAGCAGCACAGGGAGGCAGCACAGGGAGAGTAAAGCTCTTAACTGGTAGCGCGTCTATGCACTGCTTGCAGCAGGGTTGGTTGGGGGCTGGCTCGCTCAGTGATGTCTGGACCTGCTACAAATGTAACTTTCACATCATCTCGGTGCGGCAAGCCGAGATTCACTTATTGACGACATCACGAGTCAGTAAACTCGAACACTAATTTGTCCAACCGCAGCGTGAGGGCGGGGGCACAGTTTAAACTAAACTTTTAACCTGTGCCCCCGCCCTCACGCTACAGTTGGACAAATTAGTGCTTGAGCCTACTGACTCGTGATGAAGTCAATCAGGGAATCTCGGCTTGCCGCGCCGAGATGATGTGAAAGTTTAGTCTTAAGCCACTGTACAGCCACCGGGAGCCTGCCGCTTGCACCACGTTGTGTCGTGCCAGTCCAAATCAGAGCCTAGCAGGCGTAATTGGTGCATCACCCTCAGGAACCAGAGCGCTGAAGAAACCACGTTGTGCTGCAGTATCAAAACTTTCAGGAGTCTGGAAACTTTCTGGAGTCATTGCAGCTCTAACGACGAGGTGGCCTGCAATTGCCGCTCAACAAGTAGAGTGAGTGCCTGTTTGTTGATATTTGTTTTTTTGTTTGGCGCTAGCATAGCTGCCAAGGTTTCAGATTGCTATGTGTGACATTTTCATAATTTCAGTGCAATTATGAGTAACATTTCAACGACTATGAGTGACACTTTCTCCTGATCAAAATCAAGCACAAAAAAGCAAAGAAACATATAAAATATAAGAAATTACAACCACTGGAGCAATGGGAAACTCCACGAAAAACTTAAAAATCATGCAAAACACCAGAAATGGAACTGTAGTTAGATGGGTATGAGCAAGGAGCTCTGCTTCTAAGCACCTCATTTCACTGACCCCCAGGACCTTCAGCCCTACCCGAGTTCTGGGGTGCTCCGTCCACCCTACAGTACCATACCTCTTACACTCCTGAGGGTATACCCGGGCTGCAGGCACAGAGAGCAGGAGCAGCCTCGTGCTGTAGGTGCAAATGTGCGAGGCGCTCTGCTTCTAAGCGCCTCATGCCACTGACCCCCAGTTTCTCCAGCCCTTCCTGAGTTCTAAGGTGCTCCCACTGCCCTCCCATGCGTTACATTCCTAATGGGACACCCAGGCTGCAGACACACTTATAGAAATCAAGTAGGGTCATGCTACTTGTGTGAATGTGTGTGACACTCTGCTTCATAAACATAACACTGCCAACCAGGCCCTCTAGCCCTCCTTGGGTTCTGTGGCACACTCTCTGCAATACTGTGCCTTTGACACTCCTAAGGGGACAACCAGACTTCAGGCACAGAGAGCAAAATGACAGATGAGCTGCTGCTGCCTAAATTTAAAATTAAGAGTCAGCACAGCTGACTAGTGGACACCGCCACACACAGGCATTGATTAGGCAAGAAGTAGCACTAAGCAACTGAGGGACACAGGTCACTGACAGCGGGCGGCATTATTTCAAAAATTTCCTAACCCCTCAGCTCACTGACACCAAAAATAATTATATCACTGGTGCGGCCCAATTTAATGAGTTAATAAATGCTGTGGGACTTAACTCATCTTGCACTGCGGGCTTGCTCCACTCCAGGACTCCTGACAAGTACTGTATAACTAACACTGCAGCCAGACAGAATAGTATAGGAATATAGAATGCGACGGTCACCGGTGGAGACTGGTGTAAATGCAGAGCTGAATTAAGCTTATTTCTGGGCTTCCGAGTGATGGCTTGAGCGTGGGGTCATGTGAGGGCGACTGCTAAGAAGTGACCAAGAAACGATCTCTGAAGATACCCGGGCCACGTGGTAGGAGAATAGCCTGAGTGGGGGCCTTACTGTGTTGCCTGAGAGAGCAGAACAATTCTGTGTTCCCTATGAACCATGGATATCGGTGTTCACAGTGCGCAGCTTGAGATGAGAGCCCTCGGACTCTGAGGCCCTTTGTCACCTCAAAACATAAGATGTGGCCTGTGCAAGCAGTGAGGACGTGAGAGAGATAGCTATGTAAGTGCATAGAGGCAGCGTGACTGGCGTCAAGGACTAGGGTGACCAACTGGTATGGGTGCAAATTCAGGACGGCCAATGTAAAAATTCAGGACAAAGGGTCAAAATTCAGGACAAAAATTCAGGACAAAAGGTCAAAATTCAGGACAAAACTTCAGGACAAAAGGTAAGTTTTACAGACGCGTCAGAGGCAGGGCCGGACTGGCCATAGCGGGCACCTGGCAATCCCCTGGTGCGCCGCACGGGTGGGGGCCGGTTGTGGGCCCCTGAGGGCCGTTTTTATTAAAGGGCTGTTTTTGCAGCATAGCTGCAAAATCGGCCCTGTACCAAAATCGGCTGAAAACAGGCCTCGGCAAAGAGCTCCGCGGCACCTCCAAACCCCCCGAGTGGGGAGGGGTGGGGGCGGCCGAGCACTTTGCCAGGGCCGGTTGTGGTTACCAGTCCAGCCCTGGTCAGAAGATGTCGCGCAATAGTATATAAGTAAGTAAATAGACAACCACTTAAAATAAGTTTATATTAGGTTGAGACAATCGTGACCTTCACGGTTTTTCAGTATGGCCGCTGCTTGCTACCTTAGACGATTCAAAACTGGCATCTCGCTCCAGCAGGTACATTAGTCACCAGACAATGGTGAACCACACCTGAATCTAAGTGAGGCTGCTTTTATTGTTGATTCAAAACTATTGGATATACAAGGAACTTGGCAGGGACAGCCCCAAGTAACAAAACCGCTCATCCCCCTTTCCAGCCTCCCAGGGAAACACCTGATGTCCGGTTGGCCAGTCCGGCCTTGCTACCACCCTCCAATGGTGCCCCTCATCTTCACATAGGCCATCTCTCATGTGTATTTAATTTCTTTTATAGTGTTACCCAACCCAAGTATGTAGTGAAGGGTGTCAGAGTGCGTTACATCACACACACATTATGTAGAGACAAAGACTCATATAAACGTGAAAGTCAATGTATAGAAAATGTTACTTAAGATAATGGGTGCTACAAGGTGTAATCATTCTTTTATATATCATTCAATATTTCACTATTCATTCTGTTCTTCCATCGATGTGCCCATCTATATCCAAACATATTCAACGATTTACAAACCTAGCCACCATGTATCCTTCCATCATTTCACTCATTTATCCCTCCATCCATCCTTCCCCTCATCCATCCACTATTCATCCACCCACCCTTTCACCCCATCCATCCGTACAGTTATCCATCCACTCTTCTACCCATCCATCTATTCACTCATCTATCCAGCCATTTACCCTTTCACCCATGCAGCCATCCTTTCACTTACTCATTCATCCACCCAGTCACTTATTCTTCCACCCATTCACCCTTTTAGTCATTCATCCTCCCTTTCTTTCTCCATCCCCTTTCACTTATCCATCCATCCTTCCACCCACCCATCTACTCATCCATTCATAATTCCATCCATTGACCCTATTACTTATCCATCCCTTCTCTCATCCATCTACTCATCCATTCATGAATCCATCCATTGACCTGGTTAATCATTCCTCCTTTCACTCATCCAGTGGAGAAGCGTGGCTCAGTGGTTAGAGGCGGCAGACCCGGAAGCTGAGATCGGCCGTGGACCAGGGTTCGATTCCCCGCCTCGGCGGGTCTCGGGCTCAAAAATTCCACGGAGTCGACAATTCTCGCTTCGGTGCCTACTCGACTCATGGGGTCACACTCTGCGACTCTGGGCAATAGCTTGCTTAATCTCCACTACGGCCCCTCGCGGCGGGATGCCTGGCTTTCACCTTGTGGATACCTGGCCGGGATATCTTACAGGGGAATACCAGGACGGGTTCCCTAAGCAAGCGCCTTGGGACCCCTGGGTTAAAGTGCGCTATATAAATCGAAACACATTTACATTTACATCCATCCATCCATTCTCTCATCCATCCACCCTTTTCCTTCTTCACTCATCTATCCATCCTTTTGTCCATCTACACCCTTTCACTCACTCATCAATCCTTACATCCACCCTTTAACTTATCCAACCATCCACCCTTTCACTTATCAATTCATCAATCCATTCCATCCTTTCACTCATCCATTCACCCATTCACTCACCCATTATCTACCCTTTCACTCCTCCATCCATCCATCCTTTCACACACCTATCCACCCTTTTACCCATCCATCTACCCTTCCACCCATACATCCATCTATTTTCCCTTTCAATAATCCATACTTCCACTCACTCATCCATCCATCCTTTCTTTCATTATATATCCATTCGCCCTTTCATTCATCCTTTCACTAATCCATCCAGCCATTCACACATTCCTTCACTTATTTACTCACCCACCTTTTCACATGAGCTGAGCCTTTGTCTGCAGAGTTGCAGATAGAAGAGGCCCATCAAGAACTTCACCCCTGCCGTAGTTCCTAAAGCAAGGGGTGTGGTGGGGGAGGGTTCACTATGCCCCTGCACATAGGCAATCTGAAAACTAGAAGTCATGAGTCATGCATGATGCAGAGTGCCAGGATGTGAGGTGACTGTGACATGGTGTTGTTTCCAGGGCTTTACGTATCGTAACAAAACTGGGGGTCTCTTCAAAGGGGGTATTCAATGTAATTAAGGGTGTGGTATAAAACATCTAGGCCAAAAATCTGTGTGTAGCATATGTTTCGCGCGACTGGTATTATGTTGTTTCTGTCATTGCATCCAGTTATATAATTATAATACAGCAAGTATCATTACACCAACAACAAGCCAGGACTATTGGCTTTGTCAATGGTTGTTATTTGTTTAAAATAAAAAAGCAGTAACCATGGCTTTGTTGAATATAATATTGAAAATACTTCATTTCTAAAATGATGAGATAGTGAAAGAACATAACCTGTTCTTTTTAACTTGTTTTACAGGCTTCTTTAAATAAACTGTTCTCTAATGTTGCAGCATGGGCGTTTTACCTTTTATCTAACCGAATGCCCTGCTGTACACTGAGGCAGGAGGAGGCCACCACATGCTGTCACATCCCAGACTGCCCCATTGACATTCTATATGCGGCAATTAGCCGGCATACAGAATGACAATAGGCGGGAGGGGTTTCTCTAGTGCTCGAGGAGGAGTGCGAGGTGCCAGCTTTAAGGGGCTAAGCGGCTTCTCACAGGGAAGCAGTGATGCTCCCTGTGAGGCCAGAATTACGGACAAAAGGCGTCCGTAAAAGGGATCCTCATGGAGAACGGACGTGAGGTCCCAATTACGGACAGTCTGTGAAATTTACGGACGGTTGGTCACCCTATCAAGGACTCTCTGCTGCCGGGTGCCAGGTAGGTTCTGCCAGGCCTGTGGCCACCCCCCTGCCCTCCCCACGGCAATTATCGTGAACGGAATCACCTCTAGGTGCTTGGTACAGCTAAAAAGCTAAGGGCCAGCTGCCGGCCGAGTTTTTCTGCCAAAAAGGCAGATTCCTTGGTTCCATACAGATTTTGCACATTTATTTTTTCAATGTATGTAACCCGCCTGCGTATTTTCTATTTCGGCCTCAATTTCAGCCGCAAACAAGATGAGCAGAACTGAAAACAGAAAAGAATGATGGGTTAGTTTTTGTTAAGAATGCCGCCCGCTTTAGTCCAAGATGAAGCAGCTGACTGTCCCTGTTGTGAGTTTTGCCTGTCCTGTCAGCCGCGGCGCTGAATGAACCTTACCTGCCGTTCAGTGAGTGTGACTGGCAGATGACTCCCACAATGTCCACTGCACTCTCCCTTGGCCGGGCTTGGCAATATTGGATTTACAGCAGGCGCCAGCAATCATTAAAGCCCTACAGCAAGGGAGCCAGGTCCTGTGAGCATTCAGCATCAGACAGCACAGCGCTGAGACAGGCCAGCGCCACCCGCAAACCAGTGAGGCACCGGCCTTCCTCTCAAACTTCACATGCCATCTAGCAGGAGGTGATGTCACATTCCTCGCGGCGCCACCAGCCAATTGTATCAAACAACCTGACTTGGGCCCAGCCCTGAAGTCAAGCTGTCTGAATCAGAGCCGTGCGGCGCCGCATTATTACCATATTAAAATACATTGTAGCACTTTAATGCTCCCAGCTGGAGCAGCGCTCACACAGCACCGCCTGCAGGCAGAGTGCTGCCACCTACCACACACAGTGCCTTCCACAAGCCTTCACAGTGACAGTTGACATATCTGCAGATATGCGTGACAATGCATTTCAGTGCGGTGATACGGAGCACCACACTGAAATGAGTTAGTCTAACGCGAATTGCGTGATACTTGGCAGGACTGTGCAAGCCGTAGCGCTCAGTCACAGTGGTCTGGTGTTTCCAGTCGGTGCAACAAATGACAGTCATGATACTGCAAAGATGGCAGATGCGACCGCATCCGAGTGAGCAGCAGAACCGTTCTCGCTGATGGGCCGTCTCCCATCTACAATCTCCCCGTCTGGATAGCTTTTTGAAATCGGACTGAGCTCCTGCTACCTTCAAGACACTGCTGGCCGTATTACCTGGGTATGAGGTTGGATGCGAAGGGCTGTTACCGCCGAGTTCTGTCTGCGGTTTGGCGTTCTGCAGTAGGTTCTGCAGTTGTTTTCCAGATCGGCTTCTGGGGCGGAGCTGGGCTACCGGCTTCTGCGGCTCCATCAGAAATCTCCGGCTGGCGGCACAGCAGGGTCAGAGCTTCACGTTGGTGGAGGGAAAGAGACGAGATCAAGGCGCAGCCGCGCAAGGGCTCCTAAAAATCCTAATCTCACCTCGACGACTAAAACCACTAAAGCAAAGACTCGAGCGACAAAGGCAGCCACAGCAACAGTGGCTATAGAAGGAGGTGAACAGGTAGAAGGGACCCGCGTTGGTGCCCCGAATATCCCCTGCGCTTCTTCAGCTCCAGCTCCGGCCATTCAACAGACAGTGATGGTGCATGCTGGGTGTGGTAGTTCCGGAGCTACCCCAAAAATTCCTGGTATGTTTAAGAAAAGGAATTTAATTACTTTGGACGACAGACAAGGTATTGATATTGACCAAGCTTTAAATGCCACGCAGACTTTCTCGTCTAAAAACACTTTCGCTGCTAACATTGCTGGCAAAAATCCAGGAGTTTTTAAGGACACAGCCCCCTTACCTCTTCCTGAACTAGGGGCTCAGTTTACTGAGGTGGCTCCCCAAAGGCCTCAAAGGACTGATATTGGCTGCAATACAGGGCAGCTCCTTCCTGAAAACATGGCCCCACTGATTCCACCGAGTATATTACTTCCTAATCGTTGCCCGGAGGTAGCTGACCTAACAGGGGATACAGAGTCAATTGACTCAGCAGGCAATTTCTACTCAATATCAGATTTGTCTAATGCATTGGAACTAGAGAGCATGGAGGGGGCTGGTGAAGGGGACGGAGAATGGAGAGATGATCTAAGTGCTACCAGCTCTGTGGAAGAGGGCCAGAACTCATTAACAGAGAAGATGGAGATAATGACATATCACCTGTCCCCAGAACTGAGTGGGGAGCCGAGGAGAGCACTGTCCGTAAAGTCTTGGGCGTAAATGACAAGGTCACCTATCCAGACTTAGGAGCAGTGGAGAATCAAGGCTCACCAATATTAGCGGCCACAACCAGAGTAGTCTCAGGAGACCAGCTTCAACTGACTCAAACGCCTGAAATTACCCTAGGCATGCTCTATCAAGTTATGCTTCACCATCGAGAGGAAACTAAATCTGAGAATCTGCGCACGCAAGGTGCAGTTCGTAAACTTGAAAATAACCTGAGGCGAGTGGCTAAAGTTTGCAATGAAACATCTGCAAGGGTACTCGAGGCAGAGGGCAGGATTTCCGCAATTGAAGTTGCAATGACACAGCAGAAATCACAACTCTCGACACTTGAAACTGTAAGGGAAGACATCAACTGGAAGCTGGTTGACCTAGAAAATAGATCGAGGCATAACAATCTACGTATTCTGGGTGTTCCTGGAGGAAGTGAGGGGTCTAATATTAGGCAGTTTGTCATCGACCTTTTCAAGGAAGCTTTTCTAGATCTACCCCAGTGGCAGTGGGACGTGGAGCTCCAAAGAGTTCATAGATTCCCCTTTCAATTGAAAAAGGATCCTAGGGGTGCCTGGAACGCGAAGCCAAGAGCTATATTAATCTGCCTGAATAATTTTTTGGCTCCAGAAGCACTCTCCAACCTGGCTAGACCAGACAGAAAACGAAAGGGGAAAGGTGTGGAATTTTTCGTCCGCCCGGACTACTGTCATGCCACAGTCCAACAGCGCTGGCGGTTCCGGCAACTCATCCCTTCCTTTCAAGCCAAGGGAGCTCAGGCTTTTCTTCTCAACCCCTCAAATCTGAAAGTAATACATAAAGAGAGAACCTACTTCCTAACTATGGAAAGTGCCGCAAAAGACCTATTAGCGATTCTGTAACTTTTTTCCCTTTTGTTGCATTTAGCGGACATTGAACACTGTATTGACTGTATATCTTCTGGTAGATGGGCTTAGATGACAATTATATGGTACTCTCCCTCTTTTGGGCTGTTATAGTTTTGGGTTTTTCTTTTTTTGGGGGGGTAGACGGGAGGCGATGAGCGAGACGCATTATGCTTCTCAGACCATCATTCTGGGGACTTTTTAGTCCCTTTGCCTTTCTTTGGGTGGGGTTCGGGGTGTGCGGGGTGTGGGGGAGGGGTGTCACTAGAGGGTGGATGACGGGGCACCGTGGTGGGGCAAGCAACTACAGAATCATTAGGTTTAGCATAGGTACTGCATTTGAAATGTTTAATAACTTTTTCTTTTCTCTTTGTCTGGCGATGACATTAAACGCTATTCTGTCCAGATGCGATATTTATTTATTTATTTATTTGTGTATTTTGTAAAGCGTGCAGCGGCCCCAACGGGGCATCCCAGCGCTGAAAAGCTCTGACGACAGGGGGGCTTAGGTCGGGAAACCAAACTAGGAGGAAAAGAGAAGGGTTTTCAGAGATTTACGGAATACATGCTCTGCTTGGCAGGTGCGAAGAGCTAGCGGGAGCTTGTTCCAGTGCTGAGTGGCACAGACCGCAAAGGTTTTTCCACCTTGTTAGACGGACCGGGAGGGTCGGCCGAGGACAAGAGGAGAGGTCTCCGGGGAGAGCCGTCTCCAGCGATCGTACAGACGAATAACTTCCCCCCCACAGACGTACACCACACAAGGATAAGGTTTAACGTTCTTTATAAGCAATCTTTAAGTACGATGGAATGGTACAAGGAGGTCTGGACTCCGGGGTCCCCTCGATTCGAGTCTCTTGGTTTGGGGAGAAGGGGTAGCGGGACAGTCTTGTTACCAATCTGGTAGATGCGATGATAAGATGGATAGCTCACAATCCTCGAGCTCGGCGTTCTAGATGATCGGGCCGCGGCGGAGCCAGCAGGTCCCGAGAAGGTGGTAGTTACAAACGGTCCGCGGCCACGCCAGCAGGTCCCGACGAGGATGAAGGTTTCAGAAGGTTGCGGCAGCGCCAGAAGGCAAGACAGTAGTTCGCAAGGCAGGGCTACGGCAGCGCCAGTAGTCCATCAAGGATGAGTTCTTCACTGCGTCTCTCGACTCCGGGATACAACTGCCTTCCTGCTCTGGAGCTGCCCCAGTTATAGGTCTGGCGCCCTTTGATGTCCGGACCCTCGCACTGGGAGGTCGGGAGGTCCGGGATGAGGGAGTCCAGACACCCAGCAGGGGGGTGGAGCCAGCGCCTGGGGGAGCTGGGGGCGATCGGCACCTGGCGGGGGAGAGCCATCAACACTTCTTTCTCCCATTGACCTGCCAAGCGGTCCGTTCACCTCCTGGGTGGATGGTGGTGCCGGGATGTAGGGGCCTGGCCAGGCCCAGGGTTAGGGTCGATCGGAGGCCACGCGGCCTCGTGGTGCAGTGCCCAAGATGGCGCCCAGGCCGGGCGAGGGGGCCGGTAGTGATTCGGGCCCATGATGCAGAGATGTCCGGGGGCAGGAGTCCCGTATGAGTCTGGGAGCGGGTGGTTTCTGTGGATAACACCTGGAGGGCCGGGCTCGGGCCTTGTCATGCAGGGAGGGAGCGAGCCCTTCACGTGGCCTGTCCAACATGCGTCCCCCCCAGCTGAAGGCGGGGAGAGTCACCCATCCTCTTGGGGACTCTCTTCGTCGAGGCGGAAAAAGCGTGACAGGCCATCCGCGTTGGCGTGGTCTTGCCCAGGTCGATGTTCCACAGTGAAGTCCATCCCCTGCAGGGAGATGGACCAACGCAATAGTTTTGGGTTTTCCCCCCGCATCTGCATTAGCCACTGCAGGGGCCGATGATCTGTCTGTACCCGGAAGTGGGTACCGAAGAGATAAGGCCGGAGCTTTTTGAGGGCCCACACCACTGCGAATGCCTCCCTCTCGATGGTGCTCCAGCGTTGCTCTCGGGCCAGGAGACGTCTGCTGATGAAAGCCACTGGTTGGTCAAGTCCTTCGGGGTTCAACTGGGAAAGGACTGCCCCAATGCCATGGTCGGAGGCATCCGTTTGGACGATGAATTCCCGACTGTAGTCGGGGGCCTGGAGCACAGGGGCGGAGCACATGGCGGCCTTCAGCTTCTCAAAGGCCGCTTGACAGTCTGGGGTCCAGCTGACCTTCTTTGGGTGGTTTTTGGATGTGAGTTCCGTGAGGGGCCCCACAATGCTACCATAGTCCCTCACGAACCGCCGGTAGTAGCCTGTGAGTCCCAAGAAGGCGCGGACCTCGGTCTGGGTGATGGGGGGCTGCCAAGACTGGATGGCAGCGATCTTGAGTTGCAGAGGGGCCACCAGAACGCTTCCCACCTGGTGTCCGAGATAGGTCACGGACCCCTGGCCAATTTGGCATTTGCTGGCCTTGATCATGAGGCCGGCTCGTTGGAGGGCCTGCAGAACCTCTCGCAGGTGGTTGAGGTGGTCGGACCAGTGGCGGCTGTACACAGCAATATCGTCCAGGTAGGCGGCGCTGAATTCCTCGAGTCCCGCCAGGACCTGGTTCACTAGCCGCTGAAAAGTGGCTGGGGCATTCTTCATGCCGAATGGCATGACCTTGAAGTGGTAGTGGCCATCAGGGGTGGAGAAGGCAGATCGTTCTTGGGCCCGGGGTGTGAGACCGATCTGCCAGTAGCCCGCTGTCAGGTCGAAGATGCTGAGGTAGCGGGCAGCTCCCATGCGGTCGATTAGTTCATCTGCTCGGGGGATGGGATGTGCGTCGGTTCTGGTGACAGCGTTCAAGCCCCGGTAGTCGACGCAGAACCAGAGCTCAGGAGTGGTGCCGGGGGCGGCCGCTTTGGGGACCAGTACCACTGGGCTGGCCCAGGGCTATCTGAGGGCTCGATGACCCCGAGCGTGAGCATTTTGGACACTTCCTCTTGGATGCAGGCCCGTACCCGATCTGGTACGCGGTAGGCCCGATGTCGGATAGGGGGGCTGTCTCCAGTGTCCACGTCGTGCAAGCACCAGGGGGTGACCCCTGGGGTGAGGGAGAACAGGGTTGCAAACTGCAGTAGGAGATCTCGGCAGCCTTGGCGCTGTTCCGGGGTGAGGGCCTCTGAGAGTCGGACCCCGTCCACGGAGCCGTCCTTCTCCCGAGTCCGTAGGAGATCAGGGAGTGGTTCGGAATCCTCTTCGGCTCCGCTGTCTGTCGCCATCAGGAGGCTGAGTTCCGAACGCACAAAGTGGGGTTTCAATCTATTGGCGTGGAGGACCCGGAGGGGGTTCCGTGCAGATTCCATATCGATGAGATAGGTGACAGGGCTCTTGCGCTCGATCACTTTGAAGGGCCCTGTCCACTTGTCCTGCAAGGCGCATGGTTCGGTGGGGGACATCACCCACACTTGTTGGCCGGGTTCGAATTCGATGGAGGAGGCATTTCGATCGTACCACCTTTTCATGTCTTCCTGACTGGCCTCCAGGTTCGCTTTTGCCATTTCTCTGAATCGCCTGGTCTGATTGCGTAGGGTCAGGAGGTACTTGAAAACATCTGGAGGGTTCTTCAGGGGGGGCATCTCCCAACCTTCTTTGACTAGGCTGAGCGGCCCTCGCACAGGGTGTCCGTATAAGAGTTCAAACGGGCTGAAACCGAGGGACTTCTGGGGGACTTCTCGATAGGCAAAGAGGAGGCACGGCAGTAGCACATCCCACTGGCGACGGAGGGGCTCTTCCAACCCTCCAATCATCCCCTTGAGCGTGCGGTTGAACCGCTCGACTAGTCCGTTTCCTTGAGGGTGATAGGGGGTCGTGAATCGGTAGGTGACCCCGCACTGTTGCCAGAGGGACTTCATGTATTTTGAAATAAAGTTTGTGCCCCGGTCGCTGACGACTTCTCGGGGAAAGCCCACCCGGGAGAAGATCCCCATCAAGGCCCGGCCGACTACCGGGGCTGTCACAGTTCGCAGGGGAACCGCCTCGGGGTAGCGGGTGGCGTGGTCCACCAGTACCAGGATGAACCGATGTCCTTGTGCTGTACGGGGGTCCAGGGGCCCCACAATGTCTATTCCCACCCTCTCGAACGGGGTGGTGACAACTGGGAAAGGTTGCAGAGGCGCCTTAAGTTTGCGGCCGCTCTTCCCGCTGGCCTGGCACGTGGGGCAAGACCGGCAGTGATTGAGTACGTCGTTTCTCATCTTGGGCCAGAAGAAATGGGTCACCAGGCGACTGTAGGTTTTGTCCTGACCCAGGTGACCAGCCAGTGGGACATCGTGGGCCAGGTTTAGCAAGAAGTCTCTAAAGCGGAGAGGCACCACTAACACTCGACTGGCCCCTAACTCCGCGATTCTCTGTTCGCTGTACAACAGGTCGTTGTCCCAATAGACCCAATGGGCTCCGGAGGTATCCCCTGCGCTCTGGGTGAGGGCTTGTTGGCGGAGTCCCTCGAGGGAGGGACAGGTCTTCTGCTCTTGACAAAACTGTTCCTGGGTGGGCCCCCCTTCCTGACGCCACTGAGCCAGGTCGGGCAGGTCCTGGGGCTGAGCTAGCCCTTCGGGGGTTTGCTCTTGAGGGTCGGCCCGGTCGGCGTCTTCTGCTGGAGCGACCGGGGGAGGAGGTGCTGGCCATTCTGGTTCTTCAGGTCGGGGGATGGCACGGGCGGCCATGGACCGGGTGGTTACGCATGCCCAGTCCGGGAGGCCCAACATCCCCAGGTGCTCTCTTCTCTCTACGGCGGCCCACGGGGAACTCTCAAGATCATTCCCCAGGAGACAGTCCACGGGGGTATCATCTCGGACCGTTACCTTCAACATGCCGGAGACTCCTCCCCACTCGAAGGGGACGCAGGCCATCCGGCATAGACTCTCCGAATTGTCGGCTGAACGGACGGGGCAGAGAATGTTCGGCAGGATCTGTTCTGGGGTCACCAGGTGACAGCGGACGGCTGTCACACTGGCCCCTGTGTCACGTAGGGCTTCGGCCCTGCGTCCATTAATGTTCACCCACTGACTGTACTTCCTGGTGTTGGCGGGTAGGGGGGCCCGCGGGACCATGTCTCTTCCCCCTAGGCACGCTAGAACCATGGCGGCTGGTTCCCACTCTTGGTGTTCTTGCTCGCACTCCTCTTGTTCTTCGGAGATTTGTTCTTCCCCCAGGGCGGCGGCAGCCATCTGGCGGGGTCTCGGAGTCTGGTTCTGTGGACAGTTCGGGTCATTTGCGTAGTGGCCGACTCGCTGGCATCGGTGACACGTGACATTGGCTCTGTACCCCGGGCGCGCCGGGGGGTTGCCCCGGTTGGCCGGGGGTGGGGTGCTGGCAGCGGGAGCGGCCGGGGCGTTGTCTCTTCCTCGTCCCTGGCCCCCTCCTCCTCCTCGGGGACGGTGCTGACCTTGGTTGTTCCGGTTCTGTTCATGTGGCCCATTCCGGCCCACTCGGGTAATTTCCCACCGGTCAGCCTCGGCGGCGAGCCGCCGTGGATCAGTCAATTTACTGTCGAGGAGGTGCTGCCTGAGCTCGACGAAGCAGTTGTTAGATAGGTGCTCCCACACCATGAGATTGAAGAGTTGCTCGTAGGTCGTTACATTGCTTCCCTTGATCCAACCCTCGAAGGCTCGGCTGAAATAGTTCACATACTCCACCCAAGTTGTACCCGGGATCCGGGTGCAGTCTCGGAACCTCTGGCGGTACATTTCGGGTGTGAGCCCATAGCGGGTGAGGAGGGTAGCCTTCATGTGGTCATAGGAGGTCATCAGGTGGTCTGGGAGCTGTAACAGGGCGTCGCGGCCCTCATTGACGAACCTCCCCCATAGCCCGGCTCCCCAGTCACTTCGATCGATCCGGTGGGAGGTCATAGCGATCTCGTAGGCCTTGAACCATTGTTGGATGTCGTCATCTCGGAAATATTCTCGAACGACATCCTTGGGGAAGTGTACTTTCTTTTCTGTTGCTCCCGGGGTGCGCCGTTGCTCGGGCACCCCTAATTCTTTGTTCTGCTTACGTAAGTCTATTTCTGCTAGCTTGCGCTCGTGTTCATACGCTAGTCTTTTTTCTTCGAGTTCTCTTTGTCTCTGTTTTACTTCCCGTTCTTCTCGGAGCCGCAGATGTTCTAGGTTAAGTTTTTGTTCGGCTAATTTGAGTTCGCCATCCATTTTGAGCCAGGCCATTTCTAATTCATGTAGTCTGCTTCTTTCTCGTTCTTGGATCTCATCCTGCGAGAGACCCGTTCTTCGCTCCTCGGGAGCCGTGGTGTTCCTCTCTGATGCTGCAACATTTTGGTCCGGGGGTCTGACGGCCCCGGTTTCTGCCCATGACTCAATGGCATGCTTGATATCGTCTTTAGTACTCAGTCCGGTGGTAGCGATACCTAGTTCAATGCAGAATTGTTTCAACTCACGATGGCTGTACTCTTCCAATTTCTCCATCTGGAATTTCTCGGTGGTTCCGCTCTCTTTGGTTGTCATTGTGGTTTCGTCGTGGGGTGAGCTACTCTCTGTACGATTACGCGTTGATTCGGATCGCGCCGCTGGCCACCAATGTTAGACGGACCGGGAGGGTCGGCCGAGGACAAGAGGAGAGGTCTCCGGGGAGAGCCGTCTCCAGCGATCGTACAGACGAATAACTTCCCCCCGACAGACGCATACCACACAAGGATAAGGATACCGTTCATTATAAGCAATCTTTAAGTACGATGGAATGGTACAAGGAGGTCTGGACTCCGGGGTCCCCTTGATTCGAGTCTCTTGGTTTGGGGAGAAGGGGTAGCGGGACAGTCTTGTTACCAATCTGGTAGATGCAATGATAAGATGGATAGCTCACAATCCTCGAGCTCGGCGTTCTAGATGATCGGGCCGCGGCGGAGCCAGCAGGTCCCGAGAAGGTGGTAGTTACAAACGGTCCGCGGCCACGCCAGCAGGTCCCGACGAGGATGAAGGTTTCAGACGGTTGCGGCAGCGCCAGCAGGCAAGACAGTGGTTCGCAAGGCAGGGCTACGGCAGCGCCAGTAGTTCGTCAATGATGAGTTCTTCACTGCGTCTCTCGACTCCAGGATACAACTGCCTTCCTGCTCTGGAGCTGCCCCAGTTATAGGTCTGGCGCCCTTTGATGTCCGGACCCTCGCACTTGGAGGTCGGGAGGTCCGGGATGAGGGAGTCCAGACACCCAGCAGGGGGGTGGAGCCAGCGCCTGGGGGAGCTGGGGGCGATCGGCACCTGGCGGGGGAGAGCCATCGACACTTCTTTCTCCCATTGACCTGCTAAGTGGTCCGTTCACCTCCTGGGTGGATGGTGGTGCCGGGGTGTCGGGGCCTGGCCAGGCCCAGGGTTAGGGTCGATCAGAGGCCACGCGGCCTCGTGGTGCAGTGCCCAAGATGGCGCCCAGGCTGGCGAGGGGGCCGGTAGTGATTCGAGCCCATGATGCAGAGATGTCCGGGGGCAGGAGTCCCGTATGAGTCGGGGAGCGGGTGGTTTCTGTGGATAATACCTGGAGGGCCGGGCTCGGGCCTTGTCATGCGGGGAGGGAGCGAGCCCTTCACGTGGCCTGTCCAACACACCTGCACGGGAACGTTTAAATCGGGGGTTTCCAGGAGAAGTAGGGAGTTGGAGTGTAGTGACCTGGATTTGACGTAAGGACGTAGGGTGGTTTTCGGATGGGCCGACCCATTGCCTTTAGATGCACGGAAGGCCAGCGTCAATGCTTTAAAGACGCATCTTTTCGCAATGGGTAGCCAGTGAAGTTTACGAAGATGTGGAGAGATATGGTGTCTGGCGGGGATTCTCTCCACCAGCCGAGCGGCGGCATTTTGGACCGTCTGTAGTTTGTGACAAAGGCCAGCTGTGATACCAAGGTAAAGAGCATTGGCATAATCAAGATGGGAAATGATTAGTGCCTGGATCCCAGTCTTACGGCAGTCCTCCGGCAGATAGTTAATGAGCCGTTTGATTGTTCTAATTTTGGCGAAGCAGGAGGCTGCAACTGTTTGTACCTGGGTGTTGAAGCTGAGATGGTTGTCCGAGCGAACTCCTAGGTTTCTCACCGAGTCTTTGGGCGTGGGGGCTTGGCACAGGTCTTCGGGCCACCACAGACTTGAGTCAAGGGGGGATGGAGATTTAAAAAACAGGATCTCCGTTTTGCCTGCATTGAGACGGAGGGAATTGGCGTCCATCCAATTAGAGATGTCTCTAAGGCAGGATTTCAGTGGCTCGAAGCCAGAGGCAGAGGGGGTGTCAAACGAAAAAATGTCATCAGCATAGGATATGGACTTAATCCCAGTCTGAGCAATCAGCTTGGCCAAGGGGGTAAAGTAAATATTAAACAAAAGCTTTCTAAGGGAAGAGCCCTGTGGGACACCCCATCTAAGCGGTCTAGCAGAGGAAGTGAAGGGAGGGGTGAAAACTTGTTGTGTGCGGTCGGACAGGTAGGAAGACAACCACTTCAGCACAGAGCCACCCAGCCCTAAGTCCTCCAACCTTCTCAGCAGGATCTTATGGGAGACGGTGTCAAATGCTGCTGAGAGGTCCAGCAGCACTAACACCGCCCTCGACCCTCGGTCAAGCATCCACCTCACGGAGTTGGCCATTTCAATAAGGGCCGACTCCGTGCTGTTGTCCGACCTAAAGCCATGCTGGGAGTCATGGAGGAGCCCATTGGACTCGATGAAGGTCGCCAGTTGGGAGTGGACCAGCTTTTCCAAGATCTTAGCTGGGGCAGGCAGAAGGGAAATAGGCCTGTAATTGCTGGGAAGGTCGGGGTCCAGGTTGGGCTTCTTCAGAATGGGGACTAAGGAGGCATGTTTCCATTTGGAAGGGAAACTTCCTGTTCTGAGGGAGTCATTCCAAATGAGATTAAGATAGGGGTTAAGTAAGGGTGCCAATTTTTTGTATTCCGTGGCAGGCCAAGGATCGTTGGGAGAACCTGATTTGCATTTGAATAGCTCTTTCATAGACTCGGCTTCCGTTATTACTGTGAATTCGCACAGGGAGGATGGTGGCGGTATGAGAGGGATGAATCGCTCGTCACCTCCTTCTCTGTTAAAGGGAGGGAAAGATGAGTGAATGATCTCAATTTTGTCCTCAAAGAATTGGGAGAGTTTGTTACATAGCGTCTGTGAGGCGGGCTGGGCTCGGATCAATGAAGTAGGGTAGATAGTTATGCTTTATTGTTTATCAACCAATTTTTTTTTTTTTAAACTTATTTGTAAATGGGTAATCTTAGAATTTGTTCATGGAACGTATGTGGCTTAAATAACAAGAAAAAACGAGGTATATGTTCCCATATTATAGAGTATGAGCTAGGCATATTGTGCCTACAGGAGACACATTTGACATGGAACAACAGGCAATGGCTTAACGAGCTGAGTATACAAGTACTGGTTTGCACCCGTCAAGGTACTACCACAAAGGAGGTTGGAAATTCTTATGAGAGGAGGGTTGGGGAGCTGTAAACGTATCAAAGTGGACTCTTATGGCAGATGGGTCATAGCAGAAATCTCTATAGAAACTAACCTCTGGACTATTTGCTCGATCTACGGTCCAAACTCAGACGATCCGGATATCATTAATTTTCTCAACATAGAATTCGCTGGTTGGCCTGCTCCACTATTATTCTGTGGAGACCTTAATATCCATCTTGAGGGAGATTTTGATATCCGGTCTGATTCGCCATATGGGGGGCTGAAAAAAAAGACATATAAAGCTTTACGGGGATTAGCAACCGAGTTTGGGCTATATGATGTTGGGTTTGCAAAAAATATTACTCTTCCGGGATACACTTTTTTCTCGGCCCCGCATCAGAAATTTGTACGTCTGGACTACTTCTTTGTTCCTTCTACACTTATTGGCAATATAAGGTTTGAAATCTACCCCAGAATAATATCGGATCACAATCCTATATTGATAGAGATAAAGGTAGAGAGAGCTAATATACCCAAGATCACGTCATGGTCATTTGAGCGCAAGCTGCTGGCAGACCCTCAATATATTCAGCATATGAGTAACTGGATAAAATAATTTTTCGAATTTAATCGGGGGTCAGCCTCAATTCAATCTGTCTGGGACGCGTTTAAAGCCGCAGTACAAGGAGAGACCCTGTCTTTCTTAATTCATAAGCAAAAGAAATCTAGGGATACACTCGCTAATCACAATAAGGCAGTGCAGGAGTGGGAAACCAAATTAATTGTAGCTATAAACGCCTTACAAGACACCGAGCATATCAAATCTACCATTGCCATACATAAATCTAGACTGTATGAGATTTTCGCTATGAAGTTAGCCGAACAGGTTGCTACTTTCCGTTCTAAGATCTATGAAGTTGGGGAAATGTCAGGACGGTATCTCGCAAAAAAAATTAGGCAGAAGGCAGTATTTAATTCTGTAGATGAGATTCAGGACAATAGAGGTCAAATTCCTCAAAATCCCAGTGAAATCTTAGAGGTTTTTCATGTATTTTACAGCAAAATATATACGGAGGAAATTAGATCTTATTCATTTGAAACGGTATTAAATTTTCTTGGCTCAGGTAACATCTCTAAATTAACGGCCGTACAAGCGGCGGCACTTGATTTGGAAATTACATGGGAGGAACTAGAGACAGCCATTCTCTCTCTCGCGGTAGGAAAGGCTATGGGCCCGGATGGTATCCAGTTAGAGTTTTACAGGGTGTTTAGATATGTTTTGAAACAAGATCTGTTATTAACGTTTCTAGAAGGTCAGAAAGAAGTAGCTCCAGTATCCTGGAGGCAGTCGATCATTATGGCCTTTTTAAAAAAAGATAAACCTCCTCTTTCTCTCTGATAGCAAGATCTTCTGAAAAATTCTGGCATCCAGTCTTTCTGCTGTAATATCATCATTCGTATCACCATGGCAGCATGGTTTTATTCCCAATTGGGACACTTCTGATCATGTTAGGCGGGTGATCGCGTTGATGAATTGGGCTCAGGCGACAAAGACTGAAATTGGCATTACCCTGTTGGATGCCGAGAAGGCATTCAACAGGGTAGCCTGGCCGTATTTATGGGACATGTTGGCCCTGAAAGGCTTTGGTCCTCAGATAATTTTAGCTCTAAAAGCATTGTACGTTCTGCCCACCTCTTCTGTCAGAATTGGTATGAATAAATCGGCTTCCTTTTCTATTTTAAGAGGTACCCGACAGGGATGTCTGGCGTCACCACTTTTGTTTGCTCTTTATATCGATGTTTTTTTGAACAGGCTCAATCAAGCAGAGGACATAGAACAAGTAGAAGTGGCCCGAACTAAATATAGAGCTCTCACTTACACGGATGACATCGTTTTGACTACAACTAACATCCAATGGGCATTGCCAATCATTGAGGACTTGGCTAAGCAGTTTGGAGCCTTTTCAGGATACAAACTGAATATATCACAAACTCAAATTCTCTTTATTGGCCAGAATCCTCCTGCCCAACTGAAGACCGTGGCTGTAGCGACATACCTGGGCATCAAAATTACATCATCAGTTTCTGATATCCCAGAGATAAATTTAAATGCAGTTATTCAAAAAGCAAATTCCATGCTAGAGCGTATCGACCATCTTCATTTATCTTTATTTGGCCGAAACTGTGTTTTAAAAATGATTATACTACCAACATTTTTGTATATGTTTAGGACAATTCCCCTCAAATTCCCACTAAGCTACTTCAAACAATTAGAAAAATGACAGCAAGATTTTTGTGGGGTTATAAATGCCACCGAAGATCGTATAAGAAGATGATCTTACCAAAGTCCGAGGGGGGTGGGAAATTCCACACTTTCTGTATTATTATATAGCAGCAGTCCTACAATACATTAGTCCTCTGATTATTGGTGCAAGGGCACGAATCCTGATGTCCCATTCTCCTTCAATATATGAATTCGCATTAGGAGAACAATGTCGTGGCTGTCTCGTTAAAAATATAGAGCCAAGCTATTATAAAAAAACAAAATGTAAGACTCTGAAAGCTCCTTTTGGTTTTTCGAAAATAATTAAACGTCATTTAGGGATCCAGAAAATGTTGTTATATACACCTCTATCCTCACCAAGCATTTTTCCTCTGGTTTTCCGAGACTACGTCATGACCGGATGGCGTAACCACAGAATCTTTCTCGTAGAGGATCTCTGTCATAATAATCAATTATATACTTTTCTAGAGCTTAGTGATAAATATAATTTGACCACACAGGATTATTTTAAATACCTCAAGATTAATAGCTTTTTGAATACTCTTCAACCGCAGGTTTTCTCTGGGCTCTGTAGAATTCCTCTCACCGATAATTTGTTTCCTAGAAAATCAATAGGATACTACTATAACATGCTCATTGCGGCATGCCCACATGATCTAGAATCTCAGTCTCTTAAATGGACAGAAAAACTGGGTAGTAATAACCTTCAGATACACAAATCTATAGCACTAGCGAATTCCATTTTGATTACCGGGAGGTTACGCACACAGCACTATATGGCTTTATTTGATTTATATGATTCGCCTTTAAAGATCTCTAAATGGGGGGCGACCGCTGGTACTGCTTGTAGTAGATGTGACCTATTTGCAGCCGATGCTGTACATATATTCTTTTCCTGTCCTCAGTTGTCTTCATTTATGGCTGCAATTCAGTCATTTTTGGTAGGTCTGCTTGGATCCACAGTTACCATAACTGGGGAATTAGTCCTGATAGGGGTTACGACTCAATCATTACCGGCGGCTGAGAAAAAATTCTTATTTATTTGTATGGCATTAATAAGGGCATGTATCACTCAAGAATGGAATAATCCAATTCCTCCTTCATTTGATGCTTGGAGAACACGTCTTCTAGCCTCTTATAACATAGAAATTGCCATATACAAAACAAAGGGCAGGAAAAAACGGGCTCTGGGCATGAACATCTGGGCACCTGTTCGCCAGTGGATTCAGGAGGAGTTGGACTAAATCTACATGTTATCCTTTTTTTTTTTCTTCTTCTTCTCGCATTTCTTTCTCCCGGGGTTATGGAGGGGAGAGGAAGACCTTTTATTTTGGTCTAGAAGGAAGGAAAAAAAAATACTATTATGTTATTACTACGTTGTGTTCTCTCTCATTCTTCTCTCTTGTTATTTAATGCTGACAAATGTTTTGAATGCCTGCTCTTTTTTGTATGCTTAATTTCAGGGTATACTGTCCGGCTGGCGATTATTATTTGTTGTAAAATGTTTTCTGTATTTGCTTGCATAAAAAGGGGATAAAATCTAATAAAAAAATAATTTAAAAAATGACAGTCAGCGCAACTGCACATACATCATCAGAGAGGCAGCACTAGATCTGTAAAAGCCTTCTGGTGTGTTCACTGGTGTCACTGTCTGCGAGTGCGGGGCTGGGCAGATGAACATTATTTTCAGACAGGAAATAAATACACTGATGTGCAAGCAGAAGGTCTGCACTACCTCACTGTCAAATGTAGTGGCTTTCCATAGCTGTGTGTCTTGTGCAGGCTTGTAGCATTCAATGAGATATAAGGAGAAGGCGGCACTCCTGGACAAACGTTCAGATAGGTCAATATTAATGAGATAGTAATCGTATCTTAGGGTGCCTGGGAATGAGTCCCTTCCAGCCAGTGGGAACTCGCAGTTGAGGCAAAACGATGGGGGAGTGCAAGAGACACTTGCACTACTTCCAATGGCACACCTGTAGGAGTTGTAAAGGAGCCTCAACTCCTACAGGTGTGCCATTGGAAGTAGTGCAAGTGTCTCTTGCACTCCCCCATCGTTTTGGCTTGTAGCATTCACCACACAGTAGCACAAGCCTCAAAAAACACACAACTGTGGTGTTGCGCTCTAGTGTTCGAGCGACATCACCGGGGAATGCCGGGAACACTGGGTCGGCCATTTTAGAGTGCCGAACACCAGAGCTTGAGTTAATTTGTACTCCCAGTGCTCGGGGAATAAAGCACTCCAATTTAAACATGCCTGCTGCTCTGTGTAGTCATTTCAGAGCGCCACGACCTCTTACAAATTGGCGACGATGCGTGGCGGGGTTCCGTGGAATTACATTCGGCGGTGCACCTCGTGACCCACAGTGCTCCTGCATCAGAACCCCGAGCGTGGCAGTGGAGACAGCTAGAACAAGGAGGGGCACAGTGTGGCCCGTAATCAGCATGCCCAAGAGCAGTGGCAACACCAGACCACGGAAAAGCACTGAGTGGCAAGTAGTCTGTGTGCCCAGGCACGGGAGTCTTCCCCCTGTCTTTTCAGGCCACACCTGCACCAGGAGGGACGTAGGGCAGTGCCCAGGCCCATAGCACCTAGAAGGTTCACGCATGTCATCCTTGGCTGGGTGGATAAGTACTGAGCCCGCACAGTCCAGCTAGCAGCAGTTGCCCCACCGGCAGAAGGCCAAATACCCACAGGACAGTCCAGTGCCACGGGATAGAGGGGAAGGAGACCGCTGCGCCCACGCAACTGTGAATGCCCAGCCATACACGGCAGTGCACCCTTACACGGGGAGACACTGCACAGAAGAGGGGGGATTTACCCCAGCCGACGACGGTCACCACACCCAAAGGTGGGCACAGAACGCTGGCGCACCAATGCTCAGCCCACGAAGGGGATAACATCCCTTCACCCGCGCAGGCATCAGAGTCTGGAGAGAGGCAAGCCCCAGGTAGCCCGCCAGGAGCAGCAGCCCAACCAACCCCACAGGTACGCAATGCCTCCAGAATGTGCACGCAGGCATTCTTCCTCACCAATCTGGTTCCCTTTCTACCCAAAATGGGCGATCCCGCAATGCCATGGGAAAGATTGGAAGAGCTAGTTCCTAAATTACTTATCAGCTAATAGAAGAAGGGGAAGGGACCTTCTCCAGTTCAAGGAGGAAGAAAATCCTCCTACACAACCCAGGGCCGAAAGGAATCAGAGTAAATGACAACCTCGTAAAGAAGACCAGACCCCGAGAAGACACTGATGAATTCCAACATGCATTGGAAGACCTGGACTCCCACTATCGCCCAGTAGTATGCACTGCGAAAGACAGGTGCAACTTGTACCAACGGAAACAAAACAGTGGGGAATCAATAGATGAGTATGTAGCGGCACTACAGAAACTAGCCGTGACGTGCAAGTTCGGCGCACTACGCGATGAATTCATCAGAGACCAGATCATAATGCATACTGTAAACACGGCGATCCAAGAAAAGTTATGGGTCAATGGAGATGCTCCCCTCAAAGAAGTAGTAGCGAACATGAAGAAAGCTGAACTATCAAAAAGATGCGCAGAAGCAGCTAAAAGAGACAGCATCAACAGGACCGCGGTGTGCAGAATTTCGGACAGGAACAAACAAGAAGTGACACAGCAACAAACGCCGCAGGTAGCGAGGTACCAAAAGAAATACCCGTCCAAGTTCTCAAAACCCCAAAGACTGCAAGGAGACAGCCGAAATACCTGCTACAGATGTGGCAGCCAGACACACGCAGGCAAGGATAAAGGGTGCCCAGCCTTAGGAGCCAAGCGCTCATACTGTGGAATAATGGGACACTAAGAAAAGGTAAGCCGACGCAAGCCCAGGAAAGCAGAAGTGAAGTACGTCACACAGGAATCAGACAGGGATGAAGAGGGCGCTGAAGAGGAAGGTGAAGATGAAGTCTTCTGCTTAGATGATCAGGTACTAGGAATCGACTGTACAAGGTTCAGGAAGCCTGCACTACAGATGTCGATTGGAAATGTGCAGGTGACCATGGTAGCTGATACCGGCTCCCCGTACACAATAATCCAACGTAGCGTATGGGAGAGAGATTTTGAACCCAAAGTAAGCGCCCACCTGGATACCACAGACATACATCCAGTCACGTTCACAGGTGACCCTATACCGATGGTAGGTTATCGCCCACTGTTGTTCGAGTTCAAAGGGCGAATAGCGAAAGGAAAATTGTACGTCACAGAGAAAGGACCTTCAGTACTAGGGTGGATGGACCAGGGAGCCCTTGGAACCCAACTGAATCCGGGAGGCACGACCCAAGTGCTCATAACAGACACAGTCCAAGATTATGAGATGAAGGCATGGAAGGCGGAATTCCCAGAAGTCCTCAAAGGCACGATAGGTTGTCTGACAAAATTCACCCACAAGATCTGCCTCAAGGCTGGAGCAAAGCCAGTAAACCACAAAGTTCGCAATATAGCTTTCAGGAGCAGAGAAGTGGTACAAGAAGAACTACATCGCCTGGAAAAAAATTGAGTTATCGAAGCAATTGAAAGTGCGGAGTGGCTAGCACCATTAGTAGTCGCGCAGAAACCAAATGGCAAGGTGCGCCTCTGCGTGGACTTGAGGGAACTCAACAAGAATATAGTAGTGGACAAATTCCCGCTACCCCGGATAAACAAAATGTTAACAAGGACAAAGGGGGTGAAATGGTTTTCAACAGTGGATCTTACTTCTGCATACCACCAAATTGCTCTGCACCCCTCTTGCAATCATCTCACATCATTTATCACTCTGTTTGGGTGTTACAAGTTTCTGAGAATGCCCTCTGGCTTAGCGTCAGCGGCCGCAGTATTTCAGAAACTCATGCACCGGTTGTTCCAGAAGATAGAAGGAGTGCAATACTTCCAGGATGACGTCCTCATCATGGGGAAATCCAAACCTGATCACGACGCAAAACTAAAGGCAGTCCTGACCGTGTTAGCACAAAATGGACTCACGGCAGAGTGGGAGAAATGTAGATTTAGAGTGAGATCAGTGATGTACTTGGGCCATGAGGTTAGCGAAAGGGGCATAGAGCCCAAACGAGCTAATGTAGCAGCCATTAAGAAAGCGCCCACGCCCAAGCAGAAAGAAGACGTCCACTCATTCCTAGGGATGGCGGAATTTTACAGTAAATTTGTACTACATTTTGCGTCCAAGACACACCACCTGCGACAACTCCTGAAGGAGAAGAATGCCTTCAAGTGGTCGGAAGAAGAGCAAACGGAGTTTGACCTCTTAAAGCTAGGCATCTGCGCTGCAGTCCCCCTCATTTGATTTGATCAAGCAGCGCTATCTATTCTGACCACCGATGCCAGCGACAAGGGGCTAGGCGCGGTGCTAATGCAGAAATCCCAGGAGGGCGAAGTCACCACAATCAGTTTCGCATCAAGGTCACTAGCACCCAACGTGGATAAATTCAGCGTGATCGAAAAAGAAATGTTGGCAGCAGTATGAGCCATGGAGCGGTTTAGACAGTTCATATGGGGCTCAAAATTCTTGCTCCGCACGGATCACAAACCGCTGCTGAGAGTCCTGACCTTCTGCGGCCATGCGCATGCGACACCCCGCATAGCAAAGATGACCCTGAGACTACTCGATTATGTGTACCAAGTGAAATACCTTCCTGGTGCCAGAAACAAGATTGCTGATTTCCTAAGCCGAGCAGCCGCCATGAAACTGGCGGTGAACCAAAAGCCTACAGAGTGGGAAGAGTACATGGTCGCGATCACAGAAGCCCATGAGGCAGTGATAAGCTCGCAAGAATGGGAAAAGGACTATGCAAGTGATGAAACACTTAGAGCAGTAATGAAATATGTGACACAAGGGTGGCCCGACAAGAAGCACCTGGACAGCTGCTTGAGGAAGTTTTGGGAAGTCAGAGAAGAATTGTCCATAGGGGACAACCCAATTTTCCTACTAAGAGGAGATAAAGTTGTTTCCCCGCAACCCTTGATAGATCACCTTCTCACCATCTTACATGAAGGACACCTTGGAATAGTAAAAACCAAAGCAAGAACGAAGCAGGCATATTGGTGGCCTGCCATAGACAGTCAAGTGGGAAAGACATGTCAGGGTGTGCGAACAGTGCAACAACGCAGACAAAGCACAGGTCATGCTGCGACCACCTCTAGGGAGATTTGCGTGTCCTTCCAATCCATGGGCAGAGCTGTCAGTAGACATCCTGGGCCCCATATTAGATATCAATGGGACACCCAAATATTCGATTGTTCTAGTGGACAGATACTCCAAATGGCCGGAAGTGGGGGTGTGTGAAGTAGCCGATAAGGAAGCGGTGCTGTCCATTCTCACCTACATATTCTTATGAGAAGGAATCCCTAAAATCGTGACCTGTGATAATGGACCACAATTCATATCGGCAAGATGGAAGGCTTTCATTGAACGCAATGGGATAGAAGTTAAGTACACCCCAGTGTACCACCCAGCAGGAAATGGACTAGCAGAGAGGTTCAGTCGAATCATCATGGGATCGGTACAGGCCGCAATAAGTGCAGAAAAGGACTGGGAGAAGGAACTCAAACGAATGATCTGGGCCTATCGCATTACTCCGACGAACACCGGGTACAGTCCGTTCAAGATCTTACGAGGGCGTGATCCCTTCACGAGAGACAATCTAGCATGGAAACAACTCACTGTCCAAAGCAAGTGGTCTCCGGCTGTGGTGCGTGGCAATCTTGACAAAGCGCAGGCCTTATGCACTGAATATTATAACAAACGACACAATGTCAAGGAAGTCACCCTAGAAAAGGGCAAGTGGGTAAGGGTGAAACAGGCTATTCTAAAGAAGAAGGGAGACTGTAAGTTTAGTCCACTGTTACAAGTAGTGGAAGCATACGCCAGGTCAGCCCTACTAAGTGTTGGCAAAATATGGTCATAGGACAGGATGGCAAGATGCAACCGGATCATGAAGTGGGAAAACCCAGCAGGAATTGTATCATCTACGCTGGAAGGAAACAGCCCACCAGAAACGGCACAGGCTCCTGAAGGAGCTGCGCAAAGTCCAGCAGTGCCTAGACAAGGAGATGAAGACCGGGACACCCAGGACGGGAGGTATGGTGTGAGTGAATAGAGTCAGTCTATAACGCAGAGCCCAGGTACCTGTGAAGGTGAAAGGTCCCGGTGGATCGAAGCGACAGTGGACAGAAGTCCTCCAGTGAGTTGCCAGCAAGCGGACATGTCCCCACACCCTCTCGCACACGCTTGGGTAGACTGGGCAAGCTGCCGAAGAGATTCGAAGACTTCAATATGAAGGCCAAGTAAAACTATTGTATCCTTATTCTGTGACTTCCCCCCGCCCCCCATCCATTTGTTCTCTTCCCTCCCTTTGCAAAGGGGGGGATATGTGGTGTTGTGCTCTTGTGTTTGAGCGAAGTCACCGGGGAATGCCGGGAATGCGGCGTCGGCCATTTTAGAGTGCCGAACGCCAGAGCTCGGGTTAAGTTGTACTCCCGGCGCTCGGGAAGTAAGGCACTCCAATTTAAACATACCCGCGGTTCTGTGAAGTCATTTCAGAGCGCACGACCTCTTACAACAACTTCAAAAAAATTGTTCCTCAGCTACAGTTCAGAGCATTTATTTAATATGTTGCAAAGCAGGTTTGTGATATTTATACAATTGTAATTATATTTACTTAGGCATGAGTGTCATAAATGGAAGCCATTTATTCATTATTTCTTACTGCTGTAGCTGAAATGGGTGGAATTTCTGATATTTACGTTTCCCCATTCTTCATAGCATGATTTTGCGCACAAGATTGTGTCACTCATAGTCGTTAAAATGTCATTATGAACCTCACACATAGCAATCTGAAACCTTGGCAGCTATGTAGGCACACTACCATCCTCCGGACAGCTAATGGGCTGATTACTTTCCGCTCATCATTTTGTTTCCGTTACACCACATCGGTAGTCACACCAGACAACCATCATGGAATGGTCGTGGTCCATAGCATAGTTATTATTTAATAAAAAAAATTTATAGGAAAGAGCGTTCCTAGTCGTCTGCTTCGCGTGCATAGTCCTCTTTCTATACCCATGGGTTAGCTCTTTTGTAGTGAAGCACCCTTTGACCAGCTCAGAAATCAATGATGGAAGTGTTTGTGCTTCTGAGCATGCGCAGATTAGCTGTCTACGGACGGCCGGGGTTGTGTGGATGGGGAAGAATCTTTGTTTCAGCCCTAGTGATACTCGCCCCTTAGACCCCGGGAACTCTCCCCGAGGACTCTACGGAGACGTGGCTCTGTGTCTACGTGCCCTTCCTCCCACCCCCAAGGTCTAGGGGCTTTTCTACACCAGCGGTGGTCACTGCAACGCTGTCTCGGCGCTCGGCCCACGGAGAGCCGGGCTCTGAGAATTCATCCAAAAGGGAGAATGAAGGGCCAAAAGGTGTGCGGAGTGGAGGCGGAAACAGTAAGTGCTGTACCGAGTGCGGCATCGGGCTCGTGATAGAATGTTTAAAAGTTGCCTCTGTCTACGGTGAGATTAGCATCAAGCAGTATACCCCGGCCAAAGATGGGAAAGTCAGGCGTGGCCATAGTTTGGCTGGGCGTAATGTCCGGTTCGGTCGTCGGTCCTATGGTACTAGCGAGGATGTCGTATGTAACCCAAGGCTGGTTCACTGTGGTACCAACTTCCCAGCAGGTTACATGTAGCCCAGATGTCTATCATTTTTCCCACATGTTTAATTAATTGACCAGTTTCTTCCTACTATACCTGTGGGCGATTTAGACCATAATAAGTTGACATGTCTGTGTGCGGGGCATGTACATGTGAAAAACAAGTGTCTCAAGGGGAGAGTTTTGTAATGATATCTCATTCCTACATAGCAAGAAGCATTGCCAAAGCTTCCAGTTCTGACTTTGCTGTAGTGCTTGCGTAGACTGTGAGCATCACAGGAGTGACATCTACACCCATTAGCAGAAGGTCGCTGCCGTCTTTCTAACAGCATTGTCTGAATGGGAGGCAGTGGCTGTAATGGCTTGCCCGTGAGTAGAGCCAGAAAAGTACAACTGAAAAGTTCTCTAAAATACGAAAACGTTCTATTTCAGGAGTGACCCATCATTAGTAGGTTTTCCTGTAAGTCTCAGGTTTGAATGCAGATGAAGTGCTACCTCATGTTTACAGGACTAATAAATGGTAAATCTACAGGAGCAGTCACTACATAAAACAGCCACTGTCAATGCCAACTGGCTCGCTTTATTTGTGCCTTTTTACCAAAGTTGTTCAGAAACCGAAAACTCACCATTCCACAAAGTGTCATGTTCTGAAGTCAACCCAAAATACTTAAATAAAGGAGAATTAAGCTGTGCTAACTTTTTTTAAACACACAATTACAAACACATGCAATTGATTTAGAGTTTTAAGCGTGACAGCTTCTATAAATTACATGTTAATAGGACCATAGAATTTCAGAGTAATCACAGCAGGAAGTGAGAAAAAGTACGAAGTAAGCCACTAAAGAAATGCTTTATCTTGCTGCAAGGTCCTGGGAGATCAACTAATCCCAATATAACAAAAAGCTACAAAAAGCAAAAGCCAGGCTGAAATAAAAGAAAGGACACCTAGGACCAGGAAGGCCAGAGCTCATGGCTTTACTGAACCTCTAGGAGCAAACAGAGGCATTTTGCACTCCAAGAGAATACAACAACTACAGGCAATGCTGAACGTAGAAAGGTAACAAAAAGTTAAAAGGCCAGTTGCATCCTTATTGACAAGTGAGAAAGATTGAAATCCCCTACGAAACAAACACTGCTGTGCAAGGGAACAAAAAGTCAAATAAAACTTCAGTTGTACTATTGAAGCTGTGAAGAGAGTAGACAAGATAACTCAGGAACACACATGCACTCCCATGAACTGCGTGAATAAAGTGGGTTCCTTGTTGGCACGCCAACTACGGGCCAAACAGGAACGCAAATACATCAGACAAATAGTTGATGAGAAAGGAGTTTCTCGCAAGTCGGAGGAGGGAAGGCAAGGGCCTTTGAGGACTGTTATAGAACCCTTTACACCTCGGAGCTTCCGGGGACGCTTGACACTCCATGTATCTTAGGGAAGCACACTATAACATCATGTATGATTAGTACTTGTACCCTCAGAAACTAAACACGATCTTCCCTGGTTCATCGGATAGGTGCTGGAGGGGCTGCGGGTTGTTAGGCGATTTCAGACATATTTGGTGGGACTGCCTTCTCATTAAACCTTTTTGGAAGGAGATTCTGTCCCAAATCAAACTTATCTTAGGCTATCCTATTCCCGCTCCATGGAACAGGTTCTTTTGGGGGTCCGCGATCCAAATTTGAGAAAACAGGCACAGGGTGATAAATCAGTCATGTGTCTCTGCTTGGGGCCGCCAAAATGGCAGTTGCAGCGGACTGGAAGAAGCAAGAGGCCCCATCCTTAACCCAATGGCATGCGAGATTGTGGAGGGCTTTGGCTTTGGATCGCATGACTGATATAATAGAAGACACCAGGAAAGGTTTTGATTACATCTGGTTTCCACTGGTCAGCTATTTATCAGACGGGCTTCCTTTGACTGCTTGCAATCCAAGGGCCCTCAATTTGTTCCTTATCTAATCACTTCACATCGAATGGATCTCTGATAAGTCCGCTGAGCACCTGGGCAGAGGCTACGATTTCCCAATCCTCGCGCTCACTTTTTTCTTCTAATTTGCACCATGACATTTCAGTTCTGTTTATTTTCCTTTTACTTGGGTATAATTAAGTTTCCTTTCCCTGTTACTTTCTCGGGTAGGTAGATTGTTACTTGAAAACATTGACAGGAATGCAACATGTTATGATGAAGCTGTGTTTATATATTAAAGTTCATTTGCCTCGGACCTGAAGGAAAACTGTAACTTTCATGAACAAACTGTATATCTGGGTAGATGATATTTTCAATTAATGTTGCATATGTAATGCTTTTGTTGCACTCTCTGAGAACTTCAATGGAACACAGTTTGAAATAAATAGTGAAGAAGCACAGTCATGCTAGTGAGGCTAGACCGTGACTGTTGTGCGTGGTTAAGATGGCTGTCGAGTTTGCCCATGCACACGCGCCATCTTGAGGGTATACCCATAGTGTAAAATATGTGCCACGAGTAGTTTGAGATGAAAAACTTGTTAGTAGTGTCAATACATTCACAGATAACGTGAAGAACAGTGTTGCCCCCGTTAGTTTGGAAGAAACACATAAGTGTTTATTCCCGATTCAGCACGACTGCCACTTTATCACGGCGAGTAGGGGCCATATTGGAAAGAATGCTCCATGTGTTTGTACACCTCGTCTGGTAAAAGGGTCATGACGGAGTCAGTTATGCTACTGAGGACGTACCAGAGAGATAATTTAAATATGTGGCAGAAAATTTAACAAATAAAATAACTAAAACGTAATCATGATAGTGGTCGTGGTCGTTCTGGAACCCATGAGGCAAGCGGAACCTCAGAACGGTGCCTTAAGATGTGGAGCACTGATACTCCATGAGAGGCGCCCATATGCATCTCAGTATCTGAGGAAGATAAAGTAACAGGACAGTTCCAAAAACAAAACATAATATAAATAAGGGCTTACACTGGGGAGAGTTAGCACATAGGGGTCCTCATGAATGGGATTCAATAAAGGGGAACCTACCCTTTGGCCGGTCCCCTCAATGTAGTGGGAACAAAGGTCCATCTGTGTTGGTAAAAGTTAAGAAACAGGAGAGAGAAAGATAGGAAAAACTATCTAGGATGTTAGTGATGTTTTTTTGGGACTTTTCAGAATGGTGTTGGGATTTTGTTCTTAGGTTTTTGTGTTGCATACATGTTTTGAGATTTATCTTATGAACTGTCCCCATGGTATATTGTCATTAAGGCCTGCTGTGTCCGTGTGTAATTTATACACCCATCTTTGTTCTTTTTCTAGTAACTTCTGCTCTAAATTGTCAGTGTTTTATATGTTCCAACACTACCCAACTCATGTCATTTGGGGGGTGTTTCATTTTAATGAAATGTGCTGTCATTCGTGTACTGGCTCTGGCATCCAATGTTGCTACGATACTCACATATCCTCATGCTGACCTTCCTGGTGGTCATACCCACATAGTGTAGGTCACAAAGAGCACATGATCAAGTAGACAACCCCTGTGGTGCTGCAGGTAGTGAATTTTCGTAATACCCATGTGGCTCCTGTGTTGAAGTTCACCTTTTTAGGTCTCGCCTGTCGATGCGCATGCGCATCGAGCAAGGCGAGAGTATTGGGACTTATCCGCTCTTTATCCACACTGCAAGGAATCGTGGCGATTCCTTGCAGTGCCCGTGACTTTTAAGCTCAATGCGCATGCGCATTGAGCTTAAAAGCGCGTGCACGTCCGTCTTTGTTTACCCGCTCCGCCCCCTCCCCTTCCCGCCGTATCGCATTTCTCCTCCCCCCTCCCCTCTCTTCCCTCCGGCTTGTTTCTTTATTTGACCCGCTCCGCCCCCTCCCCTTCCCGCCGTGTCGCATTTCTCCTCCCCCCTCCCCTCTCTTCCCTCCGGCTTCTTTTTTGTTTATTTTACCCGCCGTGTCTCCGATCCTTTCGCTTGTTGTCCCATTGCGGTTCAGCACATGCTACACGGAGAAAACGTACACACCACACACACTCCTCGCTAAAATGTGTGCACTTACCTACACAAGGTTACTATCAGACAACCTCGTCATGCACACACAGTCCACTAATGTATATGTACACATACACGTTTGCAGGGGTTCCTCCTCCTTCATTGCTTCTCTCCCGTTATCTTCTACCCCTCCATCTCTGCTGCTTGCCCCTGTCCTGTCTCTCCTCCTCTCCCTCTCTATACCCTCCCCCTCCCCCCCACCACTCCCATCAAGTCCCTCTGGCCCTTCCCTCCTCCCGGACCCCTCCTCCCCTGCCCCCTCCACCCTTTCTTGGTGCTCTGCAACCCGTGGGGCCGACAGAGGTACCTCTTCTTTCGGTTTCCGCTCAACAACAAGGACCCGTTCCCTTCAGTCCCGGGCGCCGCTGCGTCTCTCCGTGTGATCTTGCTCCCGTGCCCCTTGCAGCTGGCAGTGCCAGGGTTTCTCCGTGCCTCTCTCGCGCCTGCTCTGCTCGCACCACAACAAAGGAGGCAGAGTTGTATGGATGTCTGGAGCGGCGGGCAGGGCAGGATGTGACCTCAGCTGCAGGCAGAGAGGAGACCCCCGTGCAGGGAAGCAGGAATCCTACACACGCTGGAGCCCAGCCAAGCCCCTCCCGCCTCACGCCCCCAGGCCGGGGGGCTCAATGTGCATTCCATCATAACACTCTATTTAAGAGTAACAGCATAACTCTTTGCCTGATGTCTGTTTTGCAAAGGGGCTCTACCGTCAGGTAGCACCGTTTACAGGTTTTATCTTCCTTGATGTGGGTGGGGAAGGCTCTCTCCTAAGTTGTTACAGCTAAATGTGGAACGAGCTATTTAAATAAAATCTTCCCAGACAATGAAGCAGGGTTTTCCGCCAAGGCTATTCAACTAACCCTTGTATGGTCCTGACTACACTTATAGAAACATATACATTGGTCTGGCCCAGTCCTACCAAACTGTGACTTTGGACATATATTAGGGTGTTATCAGGGTCAATAGTACTTACTATCGACAGTGGTTGTAATTTAAACAGTCTATAAGCAGTCCTCTGAAGTCATTAGATGTAGCTCACTCACCCTCACCCACACTCACCCTCACTCACCCTCACTCACCCACACTCACCCTCACTCACCCTCACTCACCCTCACTCACCCTCACTCACCCTCACTCACCCTCACTCACCCTCACTCACCCTCACTCACCCTCACTCACCCTCACTCACCCTCAACCCCTCACCCTCACTCACCCTCACCCTCACTCACCCTCACTCACCCTCAACCCCTCACCCTCACTCACCCTCACCCACACTCACCCTCACCCACACTCACCCTCACCCTCACTCACCCTCAACCCCTCACCCTCACTCACCCTCACCCACCCTCACTCACCCTCAACCCCTCACCTACCCTCACCCTCACTCACCCTCAACCCCTCACCCTCACCCTCACTCACCCTCAACACCTCACCCTCACTCACCCTCAACACCTCACCCACCCTCAACCCCTCACCCTCACTCACCCTCAACCCCTCACCCTCAACCCCTCACTCACCCTCACTCTCACTCATCCTCACTCACCCTCAACCCCTCACCCTCACTCACCCTCAACCCCTCACCCTCACTCACCCTCACCCTCACCTTCACTCACCCTCAACCCCTCACCCTCACTCACCCTCAACGCCTCACCCTCAATCACCCTCAACCCCTCACCCTCACCCACCTTCACTCACCCTCACCCTCACTCACCCTCACTCACACTCACCCTCACTCACCCTCACCCACCCTCAACCCCATATCCTCACTCACCATCAACCCCTCACCCTCACTCACCCTCAACCCCTCACCCTCACTCACCCCCACTCACCCTCACCCTCAACCCCTCACCCTCACTCACCCTCACCCTCACTCACCCTCAACCCCTCACCCACCCTCAACCCCTCACCCTCAATCCCTCACCCTCACTCACCCACACTCACCCACACTCACCCACACTCACACTCACCCACCCTCACCCACCCTCACTCACCCTCACCCTCACTCACCCTCAACCCCTCACCCTCACTCACCCCAACTCACCCTCAACCCCTCACCCTCAACCCCTCACCCTCCCTCACCCTCACTCACCCTCAACCCCTCACTCACCCTCAACCCCTCACCCTCAATCCCTCACCCACACTCACCCCCACTCACCCTCACTCACACTCACTCACACTCACCCACCCTCACTCACCCTCACCCTCACTCACCCTCACTCACCCTCACTCACCCTCACTCACCCTCACTCACCCTCACCCTCACTCACCCTCACCCTCAACCCCTCACCCTCACCCACCCTCAACCCCTCACCCACCCTCAACCCCTCACCCTCAACCCCTCACTCACCCTCACTCACCCTCACCCTCAACCCCTCAGCCTCACCCTCACTCACCCTCAACCCCTCACCCTCACTCACCCTCAACCTCATGCTAAAGATTTACAAAAAAACCCATAAACAATTCTAAAAGCACTAACTCTAATGCTGCGAGACCTATTGCATTTCTAATGCTTGTTGGTGATGGTGGTTAGGTGACACACACTACAGTTGCCTCAAGGATGAGGACCCATTGGTAGTGTGCTAATCACCTGTTGGTTACTGTCATTTTTGTGGTGTGGTTTTGGGCTGGCGTGCACTAAGATGTTGTCGTGGGGCTGAGCCTTGCATTCACACAGTGTTAAGTTGACATGAGCTTATTAGAGGTTTAAACGCCATTTTTCCTTTCTGCTGCCTTTTGCCCACTGCACACACTTTATTAATTGTTTAGAGTTTAGCAGAGTGTTTTGCTTCACACAAGAATGTTTTTCTACATTAGTAGCCTTGCTTGGTAAGCTTAGTCTGAACAGTGAGTGCCGAGGCCTTCAAGGTTATTTCAACACAGTGGTTGTTGTTTGGACTGATCAGCGCGCGTTCTAGACATAACACATATGCAGCTGTGCCACCTCTGAGATTGGCGCGTTTAATAATGCACTGCGTAGGCATGATCACACACACTTGGAGAACATTCGTATGCTGAGAGCTTGTGCAGAATTTGGTGTGTTTCACTTCTGCTAAATACCAGAGGTATGGGGCCGCCTATGTAATCCCAAAATACCTTCTGTAGATATAAAATAACCTACTAGCAAGGGAGGGTGAAATATAGGTATATTTTAAACCTGTCTCCATTCAGCATTATAACATGCTTTCTCCCTTGGTATTTTATGGAATAGTAACTATGCTGACAATCTTGTTTCTAATAATATATCTGCTTGTATTAGCTAAGATGCTGCGCATGAGAACACGGCGTTAGAAATAAATATTTCAAACTTGCACGTGTCTTCTTGCACTCCCACCCATTAATTATTCATACATACAATCACTAATGCAACCATCCCATGTCTCCCCTAACCATCCAAGCGTTTGCACATTTTCAGTTTCACCCATTCTTCAAACTGAAACACGCAAACTTGCCAATCAAAGATAAAACTATTTCAGTTAGCTAATTGCCAGTCATTGGCCTTGCCATTGTTTGTTAAAAAATCATTTTTAACATGTAGCCTCGACTAGACTTGGTCTATGACTGGATTACTGCTGCAGTTTGAACATAGCCACAGCAGACCATGTTATCTCTATTGTGCAATCATGCTAATAAAATGATGTTCAGTGTTGAAGGAGAGTTTTTACCTTTAGGCTTTGAAGCCAGAAGTGTTACACTGTAGGTTATTCTGATTTACTTTCTCTAACACTTTCCTTACTATCTTTGCCAATCCATATTACTCGCAGTATCTTTGTTCCCTTACAAATCATCAAGTATGATAGATATCCAAAAAGTGTAATGAAGCACATTACAGAACAAGCATTTGCAATGCAATAGGTCTCGCATTAGGAAAGTTTGAGCTATTGGTCTTGTAAATGACAATTTTTTTTATTTATGTGTTGTTTTTGAAAATAGCTAAATTAACAGCTTTGTCATTTACAATGCCAATAGTTATAACTTTCGCAAATGTGACACCTATAGCATTTGTAATGCAACATGTTTTGTATTTACGTGACTTAGATGTATTGATATTACAAATAATAATGGCTTTGAATTTTTTAAAATAATTAGTACTTAAATAAAAGTGATGGTAATTTATAATGGCAATAGCTTAAACTTTTGTGAAGATTATGTTCAGTGTATTTTATTGTGACGAAAATCCAAGAACAGAATGAAATTTTAACATCTTTTTTGTGACATTTGTAATAAAGCTTGAAACATTGAGAGAACATATTTGAACCAGTGATGCAGTGGTGGTGCTGAGTGATGCTGTGGTTGCGCTGAGTGGTGCTGTGGTTGCGCTGAGTGGTGCTGTGGTTGCGCTACTGAGTGGTGCTGTGGTTGCGCTACTGAGTGGTGCTGTGGTTGCGCTACTGAGTGGTGCTGTGGTTGCGCTACTGAGTGGTGCTGTGGTTGCGCTACTGAGTGGTGCTGTGGTTGCGCTACTGAGTGGTGCTGTGGTGGTGCGGAGTGCTAATGTAGTGGTGCTGAGTGATAATGTGGTGGTGCTGAGTGGTGCTGAGGGATAATGTGGTGGTGCTGAGGGATAATGTGGTGATGCAGAGGGAAGAAAGGCACAAAAAACGAGTCTAACAGAAGGCAGAAAGGCACAAAAACCTAGTCTAACAGAGGGCACAAAGGCGCAATAACCTAGTCTAACAGAGGGCATAAGGGCAGAAAGAAAGGGAAAAACTAGTCTAACAGAGGGCAGAAAAGCACCAAAAACGAGTCTTAAAATATATCGACCCAGGGAAGACACATCCATAAAATAAGCTACTTGACCTCCCAACAGCAACCTGACCCTCCATCACTGAACTGCTGTATCTTGAACTACTTTTTTCTATAAAAAACAGTATAGGCCGGGGATGACTAAAAACAGCACAAACCCCTCACTCGTCTATCCCTCCACTATCCTTTTCAACCCAAATAGCACAGCTCAAATTAATATCATATTTCCCTATTTTAACTCTCTACTAATCCTTTTTGGGTCCCCGAGTAGCATGATACTTGCCGAAAAGCACTTAGACGCCTTATCAGGGGTAGTAAGCACTACATAAATGAAATGCCAAGAAAGTCTGGGGCCTATGACGGGCACACTTCCAGGGGGTCGTCTCAAACTGTATGACAATATATATTTCGGGTGAAACGCAATTCAGCAGTCAATTTTACCTACTGAAATGATGTAATCTTGCCGTGCTAGGCACTGTATGTATGCTGTTAAAACAATTAAAAAAAGAGCTGACAAAAAAAAGCCCTTACCAACTATGTGGCCGGTTAATTCTGACATGCTGTGAGGGTATCACTCGTCCTTTCTATAAATTGATGTGTGTAACTCTGGATGCAGAGAGCTGCGTTCCCACCACTGCATGCCTGAAACCATGAACCCCGATTCGCAGAGGCTACTACTTGGGGACAGGCTGACCCCCTCGCTCCACGTCATTGGGGACACAGCTGCCACTCGTTTGTTGCTAGAGGAGACCCTAATACAGCGTAGTATTGGTGTTTTTACTGAACTGATAGGACTAATTAATGCACCTGATACGAGTGAATTTAGGGGGATGTTCAGGACCCTTAACAGTGTCCGTGAACCGTGATGACATGGAGGGAAGTGCCCAGGCTCAGACATCGCTCCTCATATTGCTGCAAGTTTTACAGCGCATCCACCCTCCGGGGAGGGAGTGTATGGGGGGGGACCACAGATGCAACTTTTAGACATTTAAATTCAGTTATACTCTTTAAATGAACATTCATTTAATCACCAAACCAAAAGCAAAATCCATGTGCAAAGGACCGATTCATGTTTAATTACACAGTTCATCCCTTCTATGAACACCACAAGTCAAATGTTCATCAAAACGCCTTTTCACATATTGTAGTACATTGACGAAAAGAAACTGGTGTGTAATGGTAAAAATATTACAGTTAGGAGCAAAATCGTTTATGCAGCTGAACGTAACTGTAAACAATGCTGAAGTTTCGAGAAGAAAGCAGTGAACGTTTTTCTGGCGCGCCACGGCAGCTCCAGCTTATCTCTACAACTAGCGGCTAAAAAAAAGTCGAGATAAAATAAGGAACACCTTACCAAAACAACAAGGAAGATACTACCGCAACACTGCGTAATGGATAACCAGGCGCTTTCCAAGAGTCACCGAAGCATTGAGGCGAGACACAAGGTAGTTAGCATTACCCCTTCCTCCAGCGCTTCCGCCTCGTTCTATATAACCAGCGTTGAGGGGCGCTCAGCCAATGGCACGCTAGCAGGGCGGAGTCCCGGAGGCGGCCGAAGGGCAGGGGCTACGAATCCTGCGCAGCCGCCGTCTTGCCCAGCTGGTGCACCGCAGGGACCGCCGAGCAGCAGAAAGTTAGCAGGCTGGAAGTTGTCAGCCTGTCCCTGCTCTGGAGCCCCTGGCCGCGTCACCCCCGCCCGCCCATCCATTGGGAGCCGGGCACAAAGAACCCACAAGAAAACAGGGATTCCAGCAAGAAAAGAGCCCGGTGAGGTAAGGGGGGGGTGAGCGTGTGTGTATGCAGTGTGTGTGTGTGCCTGCCTGCGTGCCTGTGTGTGTGTGTGCATGAGTGTGGCTGTGTGTATGTGTGTGCACGCGGGACCGAGAGAGGCATGGCTGACTTCCTGGGAATCTGAGATAGGATATGTGCACGGCGCCGGCCTGGGCGTGCGCGCCCACGAGGTGCAATCCACGCGCGTGGCCGACCCCTGTCTCAGATTCCTAGGAGACTGACAACAATAGTTGTCGAGCTAGATGCATGCTTCGCATGCACACTCTAGCTCGACCTAAAAAAGATCAGTACAAGGCTGAAGAAAGGCACATACAAGACCAATTGAACAGAATGCAAGGAAAGGATAATAGGAAACAATGTGAGGAGTGGTTGGGAAGATTGGCTTAATGTGTGCATAGCAAAGAAAAGATTGTATGTGGAATAGAAATCTGCCCTTAGTTAAGTAACATGATAGCAGTTCAATCACTAATGCTCTTGACTGTATTATGTGAAAATATGCTTGACTTTTCCAGGCAACGGTCACGTTCCGAGATGTCGCTGCATATTTTTCAGAAGACGAGTGGAAACTTCTACGTGGATGGCAAAAGGAACTCTATAGGAACGTAATGAAGGAAATCCACCAAGCTTTGACATCCCTAGGTATTGGTTTCATTTGAGGGTCTTGAGCTCAGTTTTCATGTCTCAATCTAAATATTGAATGTTCTTTAAGGATCCAATGTTGATTTAGATTTGATTGTAAAAAGATAAGTAATTAACTGAACTAACTTTTATTTGTGTTATAATGTGTTGTATCTGATTACTCATCAGTTCTAAAAACCCATTGGCAAAACAAAATATAAATTCCCGGAAGCCACGTCCTCCTTTCCATTTCCCTGCTGAACTGTAGCAAACAGTCCTCTTATGTGTTACCCTTCCTCCTTCCTATTGCTAATTAGCGTCTTCTGCAGTCTGTTTTCATATTTGTAAGTAGATATGCTTTAACACTACTTACATTACCTGTTTAGTGGCAGTACAGAGGAAGAACTTGGAGAAGCACTGAGTGCATGTTTTATTGTTCTAGCCCGGCTTTTAAAAAGCACATTCTAAAACATCACTTATGAGTGCAGACATACACTGATTATAAGGTTTTCGAGCATATTTCTAAGGAGCAAACCAAGCCCAAAGGCTCTCGAAACACTTTGATTGGAATAATGTTAGGTGCTTACATTTATATTTGGTATATGTCACACCAGCATGCATTTGTTGCTGGTCTAGTTTCAGGGAGCTGGCGCAGCACCTGTATCCAGAACCCACTATGCATGGCCAGAGTCAGCAGACGTTTTGTATGACTGAAGTTAAAGGCAGGAATTGGTCTTGCGACAAAGCTGCACTGTGCACATTGCTCTCCTGCACGTTGGCCTTCCAGGCATCATCTATCCAAAGTGCACTTTGGAACTCGAGGAATTTTAGTCTCTTGTAGGTTTCCGAGGTTGATGAGGGCAATAGTTTCTCTTGAATTGAAAGTCTGACTGTAACGTTTTAGATACACACTTTGGTTTCTAAACACATTAAGACAGCAGGAGTTGTCATGCCTGAGTTTATAGTGTACGGTAGTTTCCAGAACTACAGCTATTTTCCAGGGGATTAACTGTCCAAGGAAGTGATGAGTGCTTCTCTCTACCTGCATAATCTGGATTTTTAGTGCTCCAGCTAATTGGCTCTAGCCTTTTGGCTTTGGAACTATGAGCAGTTGCTTTAGGACTTATGGTGTGGCGATGTTGGCTGGGGTTTTCTTTTGAGTTCAGGACCAGAGGTTCCATTTTGGAGTGTAAAGTTTGAAGAACTGCTTGGCCTTTTATGCTTTACCAAAAGTTTTGCAGCATGAATCCTTTTCTGGATTCACATTCTGTGGATTATTCCGCCATCAGTGGTTGGGTCTGGACTTGTTGTCGACCACCATTTGGTGGTATGCCCATCACCTGTGTGATGTCCGACGGCTCCCGATATGTTCTGTGGGTAGTCGCCATCGTAATTTTTTTTTCATCGTTGGTTCTGGAAGCAACGGAGGAGCTCCGAAAGTTTTTGAACAAAACTCGAACGTTTTTAAAGAAAAATTATGGAATCACAGAAGTCACTTCCCTCTCCGCAAGAAGGGGAGACCCTGCAGTACCAACCATGTGGTCGGAGAATGAGGCAATTCTACCCAAACTTCCACCACAAATTTGCGCAGAGAACTCACTTCCCCCTCCCCAACGAGGTCTTCAACTTCTGTCTCCCGAAGTACCATGATGAGGACGGCGCTGCTTTCATACCAATGACCTTGAAGGTAGACGAAAGACAGAGGCTGGACCATTACCCCTCTGTAGCCAGCACTCACAAGCCACAACTGCTTAAAGACCTGGCACTGTCTAGTGATGACGGCAACAACGTTAAGGCAGAGACAGCACAGAGAGTCGGTCTTCGAACTCTTCAAAAATGATGCTAATAAGAAGCAGACAGAAAAGAAATGGGTGAGGGACTCCGAAAAGAAGATCCATGAGATAACAAAACCGCCAAAAGGCCTAGAGCTTAAATGCTCGGGCAAGAAGTCCCACAAGGCTGCCTCGGCGTTGAAGAAAACATCGATTTAAGCAGAGAGCAAGGGAAGCCCATGGATCCCAACCAAGGGATAGTGATGCTGGTAAAATGCTAAAAAGCTCAACGATCCTATCATGTCCCAAGGGCACGAGGGAAAAAGTCAAACCTTTGGAGCCAACTGATCCGTTGACCAATGCTAGACGCCGAAAAGGAGCAGGAGGTCAAAAGGAAGAAGTGAACACTTGAGGCAAAAATTGCAGCGCTTCTCCAACGAAAAAAGGAGATTGACTCTTTAGGGGAAATTCAAATCCCGACTAAACCTTTGATTGCTCTCGACGTCAAAGAGGGGAAATCTGCCTTGGAAGCTCTAGCAACACCCAAGCCCCATGAAGAGGAAGAGTTCTATGAACCCGAGGAGGTTGAAAGAACAGTAGCGTTCGACGAGGACTCATAACCACCTCAACAGACTCCCCTGAAGAAATGATGGACAACTACCCCTCCATCCCCCACCAGACTACCTCTCACAGCCTGCAGAAACTTATGGAGTACAGTCAAAGAATGTGAAGGAAGATTCCTTTTTCTCCTCAAAACATTAATGCATGCAAACAAAGGCAATTTATACTTCCCAATGCTGTCCAGCATTTTAAATCTAGGCAAAGAAGTCTATTGGGACCTTGCTATGGCGAAAGCAGTGACTCTCGGAGTCAAACAGAAGAACACGCCTTTGACACAGGATCCAAAATACATTCAAGATAATACCCCTGTTTACTCCATCATCGTCGCAACCTCAAGAAAGCAGAAAAATGTTCACACCACTACAGGGCCACCACTATAAAAGAAGGGCAAGAGCTCAACATGGTGGGAAGGAAGATGCAGAGGGAGGCCGCTACACCGTGGCAGATTGCCATCTCAAATGCATACTGAACATATAGGGCCACCAGCAATGGGACAAAATGGAGTCCCTCATTCAACATCTACCGGAGGAATACAAAAAGAGGGCAAAGGCAGTCCTGCAAGAAGGTTAAAACGTTGCTAAAACATGCTTCAATCCGGATGCAGAAAACTCTTCAAGCTGCAAAACTACTCTTATTGGTAAACAACCATTTTGTTTTCAGGCCTTGTTCTTGCTTGTGCATGTTAGTACCCAATCAATATAGATAGATTTGAGAACAGTTCAGGTCGTGATATCTCATCCATATTTGAGTGGTTGAGGAGTGTATTGTTGCCCAAGAAAGCAACGGCAGTGTGGGCTTAGAACGCTGGTGTAAAACCCAGGAGATTCTGTGGTTTCACCTTCAAGCTCAACTTTGTGTTCCCACTGCCCCTGAGGCACATCAATACAAAGTTAAATCTTTAGAAAAAATGGTGCCTGTATATATATCCAGCCATAATTTATCTGTCAAAAATCCTAAGAATCGAGATGTTGATCAATGGCTTATTTAGATCTGATCAAAAATAGTGTCTTGGGAGTCTTAGGTTTCTTTTTTTAATTACAATATTTATTCAGTCCATAATATTTCATCAGAAGCATTCAACTCAATCCAGCCAACGCATTTCGTCCCATATGGGCATCATCAAGGCTCAAGATCACAATAGGCGCACAGACTCTATTCTTCAGTCTGTTGTGTTCATCTTGGTGCATCAACCCAAATACAGCCTCCTAATATAATTTTCTTCTTGTCCATAATCACCTTGCTCCTCTGTTACTCCTGCTCATCTAATATTCATCTGGTCGACGCTAGTGTATGGTTGCCGTCTAGGTTGAGAAATGGGCACAGGTATATGTTGAAAAGATAAGGAGAATGGGAATAATTTGGACACTGTTTTCCATTTGGCCACACAAAAAAGCATTCAAAGGAAGTGGAGAATATGCTATCTTGTTACATTACAGTAATGCAGTCAAAATGTCATATTTGCAAGTGCTCAAATCATTTGAAACTAATATTTTGGAATCCCTTGTAATTAGTTGGAACCAACGCTGATTTATCTGTAATGGCACAGACTAACTGAAAGAAAATGGAATGGAAATGCTCTCTGGGTCCGACTGAGCCTGCTCAAGCATTTCATTTATTTTTTGCTGTCTTTGCTTAAAGCCGCAGGGACATGACCAGGTGTGGAAATATGCAGATGACATTTTGTGGATAACAGTCAATGCATATCAGGTTGCAAAGTTCGTGTAAGTGTTTCTCTTCATCCTGTAAGAAGCCAGGTGTGGGAAAGTGTAGACCAGAGCCTCTGGTTTCTCTTTTCTTCTTGTTTTTTATTTTTATGGGTGTTTTTTCCCTTCAAAGGTATTTGTGGGTTTTTTTTCCTATCAACTTACCAAGAATACACTAACAGGGACAGTCCCATTAATTACATAACCAGTTCGGTTTACCCCTCAGCTTGTATTGCTAACGCACACACCCACCCCATTTTTGGAATAACCACCACCAAAAATGTCCGATAACTGGTGAGTCGCTGGAGCTGTGACTGCGAGATTACCAATGCTCGCCTGGAACCCAGGACGGCAGTGCTCACCTGACAGCAGTTCTGAACAATGTGGTCTCTATTGCGCTGGGTGCTCCTGAGCGACAACACTCCAACCTGCCGAGCGGAAACAGGCGCCCGGGATGCTGGTGTGGAACCTAGATCATCGTGGCCACTGAGACCACTCTAAGAAATGACCAGCGATGTGCAGGTAACTGTGCTCTTCAGGCCTTGTTGACTACTCTTAGGAGCCAGCCCCTCACCAACATCAGGGATGCCTGAGCTACAAAGGCCATCTCCAGGCTCCAGCACAAAGACGCCAATAGCGGTTGCCAGGGCCCTCCTGTGGCGCCGGGACCACACCCCAGCAACGTTCAATGGAGAGCGAACAGCGAAGGCTGTATTCTTGAATTTGGCTGGCTGTATTTTGTAACTGGCCCTATGCCAGCATTGGCAGGGCCCGGTAGGAATCACCCATCCCTAACCTAAGGAAATTAAAGGCTGGGCAGAGCAGCGGAGAGCAAGGGCTGCACCGACCGAACATGGCCAGCCGGGCTTGCTGGCTGGCCCAGCATCTGTTTCAGGAGGGCGCGACAAGGGGCATCTTCTCCCAGTTCAAGATTAACAACATTCCAGGGCATACCAACAACCGGCTTGTACGCTGCAGACCACTGTGCCAGTAGAGCGGCGTGGGCCAGAGCTACCAGGCTGTGGTGGAGACAGCAGACCCCAAGTGGTGACAACCCTGCTGGGCCCATAAATACCCCTGGTAACACAGCCAGATATTACTACATAGCTTAAGCGGGGATGTTATGCTTGGGTCCTTAAATAGACTGTGTGCTGGGGGTTTTGGTGCCACCTCCCACTACACTGCAAGACATACTGTGTGACCAGATAACCATGGCTTCAACCAAACGCAGAGGTGACACCTCCTCCAGATGGCCCATGTAAAGAAAGGGGATGGGTGACCCAAACAAAATAAGCAGGGAGACTACAGCGCCGACCCTCCACTGGCCCCAACCTCTGCCAAGGACAAACCCATCAATAAAGGCTTCATTCTTTAATTCTTTGTGGACCTCTGGACCGAATGGGGTTAGTCAGAGCAGATCTTAAACAAATCCTGTCTGAGCTTAGATACCATCTCGAGGCCATTGCCTGAGGGTCCACTCAGTGGAAACTACTCAAGATGAATGCTACCTGAACTTGGAGGAGTATTGATCCCGGTTGGTGTCTCTTACCGAACAACTAGTGATAAACCAAGAAAAGCAGGAAGACCTAGCAAATCGATCTCCGAGGTTGTCAGTACCGCTATCAGAGGGCCATGTGACTAGCTGGGTTTACTTGGCCCAAACGTGGTGGTTGAGGCCTTTTACTATTGATGTCTCAGGGCCTGGCCTACTCATGTACCTGATCAACTGGGCCAAAAATCCCTTTTGCACTTGACTCTGTTATAGCTCTGACTGAGCAGTCCAGTCTTTTTCGGGAGGGGGTTGTAGATACAGGTTATTTAACATAACAGGGGAACAAACTGTACTTACTTGCTAACTTGCATCTGGATATATTTATGCTATGATATATCTTGTTTGTTTCACTGAAAAATAGATTTTCCGTTCTTATAAATTTATTGATTTTAATACTATTGTTTGCACTTTACTATAGGTTTTTATTTGGAATTGTATACATTTGTAATGGTTTTAAGTAATCATACTATAAATTCATTACTTTAGTGAATACGACTCAGTACAAACAGTTTGAACAATAAATCAATGTCCAGCCAAATACTTAGTTTTATAAGAGAGTAGCATTTTATTTCTAACTCTACACAGGCAAAGAAATGGAAAATTCAAATGCAACAGCCCAATCTCCCTTGAGGTCAAGGCTCAAATAGTTGACAGGCAGATCCTTGTCCCACCCTCCTTCGTTTAATGTGTTTGGAGTTATTCCCCATTCACTGGTGGCTGCATCTAAGGAATGGGCACTGCCGCCAAGAGCTCCCTTTTTACTCTTCAAGATTTTAGTCAAAAGCATCTATGATGCCACAGCACCTCCAGCAGCGAATCCGCTGGCGCCCTCAGGCCTTAGTTTGCCTTACCTGAGGCATTCTGCTTTACATCGGGTGCCCACAGTGCAGGCACTCGTGAGATCAGATCCTGCGTGGAGAAGTCGGCCCGCTTGTGATACTTCAACAAATGATGGACTGAATGCTGAATGATTCAAACATTCTCCCCCAATCAAGAGATCCGGGTTGAATCCATCGTTTTTCTGCCCACTACCCCACCTCAGTTTGGACCCAGCCATATGCAAATCAGTCTTGACTCTGTGCCTCATGGGAACAGCCTGCTTGCGATATACATGATAGCATCAGGTTGGCGCAGACTCACTCTCCAGAGTGGCGCGGTCACGCTCCCCAAGGTTCGGAGCAGCCTTCAGCTCACTGCGACTTGGTAAATCAAGTTCTCCCCAGCGGAGGGAATTCATTCCTTCGCATCCCGACTGGAGTCCTTCCAGGGCATGCTGTCCTCCTTGGCGTACTCCTGGTCCTCGGGAGTCAGTCAGGTCGATCTTTCAGTGCATCTAGGCCTTATGGTCGCGGCCTTATGGTCGCAGCCTTACTCCCATTCTGGCTTGTAACCCGAAGCCTATTGATTTGGTCCAGGCAACCCCTCCTGGCACAAGAGTTTGCTGCAATAACTTCTGGATGCAATGTAGACTCCTCTGGTGCAAACGCGCACTCCACTGCAGCCCCTCGTGGCTTACAGGGTCGCCGCTTAGGCGTTCACGTGTGCTGGCACACTGGTCAAACAACCTCTTCACCTGTGGTCCCCCTGCTATACGTGGTCACCGCAATGTAGGCCTGGTGCCCTCGCACAGTGCTTGATACTTGCCACAGTCTACAGCAGCCCTTTCCTGGTGTCGAAAACAGTCCTGCACACAGGCTATGACCTGATAGGTGCACAGCCGAATCGTCACACCTTGTACAGCGAGTCCTCACGGTGGGGCTCTCTTCTGGACCTCTCTCCATTCAATGCTCTCCTCTTCCTTACGGGGCACACTGGTGAAGCAAGCAAATAAGCACTAGTGCTCCAGGGAAGGTGGTCTTTGTTTCACTGGGTAAACCAGCAGGGAGACTAGCAGGCTTTGGCCCCCAGTCCTGGTTACAGAAAGAAGTCTTGCAGAGCTTCCTCTTCTCACACAGCCCGATTTTGGGGGGCTCAACCTCCCCTTTTTAAAGTCCTTTTCTATACACCTAGTGTGATTTAGGGTTTGAGTCTTTGAAGTTTTATGTTGGGGGTCTGCTTCTTTAAAAGTGACACTTCACTCTTTCTTCTTGCCTCATGAAAGATGTCTGTCACAGCAGGCACAACTTTTAAGCTGATTGACTTACAACACAATTCATGGGAGGGACCAGAGTTCACACCTGGATCTCAACCACAGTGATATGTGCATCAAAAGTTTAATCCTGTGCTTCCAGTCCCTCTCTTTATGATTCCCTTATCAGCCCCATCTCCCTTCCTGAGATTTGTCCCTTCCTTGTGATCTATCACTGAATCAAAAAGCAACCTCTTGAAATGTAAAGGAGTCTTTTCCTTCCCTCCAGTGTGTTTCCCTCCCAGCTCACAGGAATGCAGCAATCCGCAAATCTGTCTGAGGCGATTCCTCTCCTCATGTCTTCACCAGGCAGGCCTCCGCTTCCCAAAATGGAACTTAGGGTCCTTCATAATAGTAATAAATCAGGAAAACTCCTAGCCAACCTCCTCCTAGCACGCCAGACAAAAAAACATAGTAGCTGAGGTAAAATTCCCCAGGTCGGCGAGTACACAACCATGACACATAAAAGGCCAAATGCTTCCATGTGTATTACACCTATACAAAAGGAAACCAATTGATCCGCAGACATGGGCCACATACTTACTGGGAACTACTCTACCCTGATCCTCCAAGCTACATCTAAAATACTTTCTAGGGCACCTTTTACTGCTGTTTCACAAACCTCCCTCTATTTCACAAAGTATTCCAGGAAATGATAAATGAGGGCCAGGTGACTCCTTCCATGACTGAGGCAATTATTTCCTTAATCCCCACACCAGGCAAAGACACCATGGAGTGCAGCTCTTATCGACCAATATCTCTCATCAATGTAGATGCGAAAATCTTCACCAAAATTGCAGCACTGCGACTGCAGCCACTGATGGGAGATCTGGTCCATCCTGACCAATCAAGTTTCATACCTGACCGACAAACTGGGGACAACACTACACTTTCTAGACATTTGGGCCACAGGTATCAAGCCAACACCCCTAGTCACCCTGGAAGCAGAAAAGGCGTTTGACAGCGTGAACTGGGATTTTATGGCAGACACGTTGAAACTAATAGGACTGGGAAAGACCTTTACAAGAGGGTTACTGGCAGGATACTGGGCGCCAGAGGACGAGATTGCCTCAATGGGCTCCATTCCCACTGGGTCATGATCACTTGCAGCACAAGACAGGGATGTCCCCTCTCTCCCGGTCTTTTCGCACTCTTGCTGGGTCTATTGGCCCAATGTATTAGTTAAAACCCCAACATTGAAGGCATTACATTGGACACCCAGGATATCAAACATATACTGTTTGCAGATGATATATTTCTTTCAGTTACATAACTACAGAGCTCCCTACCAGCTGTCCTGGAGGAACTAATTGCATATCAGATCTTCTCCGGGTTCAAAATTAACATCTCCAAATTCTAGATGTTTAACATTTCAAACCCCTGACAGAGAGCCGAGCAGCTTCAAAAATTGACTCTGCTCCAGTGGCGACTGACCATGACCACATTAACTACATGGGACTTGCTTTTGTCCCCACTCTTTCCAAGGCAAAAGACACAAGCCCCCAACGGCTGAAAAGAGGGAAAAGGGATGAAGGTAATGCCTGGAAATACAAGATTTTCTCCTTGCTCCGCCAAATAGCAACATACAAATGACAATCCTACCCAAGGTTCTTTACTAATTCCAGAACCTGTCACTTCCCATACCTAGGGACTACATTAAAGACCTACAGTAGATGTTCAGTACATTTGTCTGGGTGGCGAAGAGAGAGCCCCTGACCAGATAACAAGGCTTTCTACATCCACGTCAGGGGGTTTGTGAATTCCAGATCTAGCACATTGTGTGGCTGCACATCTACAGTAGTTGATATGTTGATTATGGTGGGAGACAAGTAAAAGGTGGTGGATAATCAACCACACAGTGGCAGCGGGCCCCTCTGGGAGGTGTGCTGACAACCAAATCAAACCGCACTAAAAAAACTCTACTGCTCCCTGATTACAAGTGCCACATTGAGGTCTGGGTTAGCGTAGCCGTAAAAAAGGGCAACACTTCTTTGTCATCTCCCCGTCCCTCTTAAGGAGCAATCCAGAGTTTGCAGCGAGAGGGAACAGATCCCACTGCTAGAGGTGGTTGGAGGGATGATGCAAGACCCACAGTGATAGGTTTGACTGAGGCACTATTAAAACATTTGACCAGCTACAAGACTAATTTGCACTCCTGGAATTGAAACACGTTGCTGTATACAACTACGACATTGGCTACTTACCCATCAAACTAAACCAGGCGCCACCAGAACCATTGTTACCTTTGAAAAATAATTATTGCATTGCACAGGGGATAGCCATGCCATATCCACGTATAAAAGATATTAAACACTGGAAGGGGAGATAAAGTCTGTTTCCAGTGCCCCTGCGAAAAGGAACTTGGCCTAGCATTATATCAGGAAAAATGGGCACTAATAATGGAGTGAGCAAATAATTTTTCCTCCCATACAGGGAGCAGGTAATCCCTCCTGAACATTCTCCATCGATGGCAGTATACCCCGTTGCACTTAACGAAGATGGAAGGCAAGAGGTCCCCGTAGTGTTGTAAGGGCTGTGGGGCAGAGAGATAATTCACCCATGTGCTATGGTCTTGCGGTGCACTGACGAATGTCTGGATGGTGGTCCTGGCGCACATCAAGGATATCACTGGCTTGACCATCACCAAATGCCATGAAGCCATATTTTTTGGATGCCCTGCCCCAGAAATCTACCCACTATGGATCTAGAGGCTGCCTGATCTCCCAACTGGTGCTAGCTTCCAACAAGTCAATCCTGGGACTTTGGGGGCAGCGTCATCCACCCTTGGAATGGAAATGGTTGGAGAGACTGTGGTTAACCCTGGGCATAGAAAAAATAGCTTCCACAGCACAGGGGAGAGAAAATGAGCTCTCCAAACAAAGGAGCCCTGCTCACATTCTTTAGCACAAACTACAAATAGCTCTGTTGCCCTAAAGTCTACCCCGTTAAATATTTTAGATGACTACAATTTTAATAATCAATATTCGGAGAGAGGACCGACACCTGCGGCGTAGTTAAAAAGCCTGAAGTGTTCATAATTGATAAGGGAAAGCGCATTATCTTAATTGATCTCTGGGATTGCCAATGAGACTTGAACAATGGGATGTAGAGGGGGAGAGGAGGATCTTGTAGGGAAGAAGTTGTTGGGGGATGGGGGGAGCAAATGCTTTTTCTCTGTTCTTTATACAAAGTGTATCAGCATAGTCCAGTTGTATGTACTCCTATGCTTGTTGCACCAATATAACAAATTCTCCATTTAGCTAGCTGTCCTTGAGAATTGCAGCTTCTTCCACTTTGATCTCTATCTCAAATCCTGAACCTCCAGAGTTGCTGCTGGTTTGCCTTCCTCTGTACTCCCAAGAATCTCCTGATCCTAAATTGTATAATCATCTGGGTTTTGGAATTCATTTGGAACCACAGAGAAAACAGGAATGCACGACGAACCCGAGGAAGACCTGATTGAGTCAGAGACAGGATCGATTTGTCCTTGTTGATGACAAACCCCAAGCTCTCCAAAAGGGATACAGTCTGCTGCAACTGGGATATCAACTTCTGTGGACACTGCGCCATGAGAAGGATGTCGTCTAGGTACACAATCATCCTTACTCCTTGACCCCTCAGAAATTCTAACACCGGGTGTAGCACCTTTGTAAAACACCATGGTGCTGAAGAAAGTCCGAATGGAAGGGCGGTGTACTCGTATACCTCCCCCCCACCCCCCCCCCCCCCCCACCCCCAGAGAAACTGGAGAAAACGTCTATGAGGAGGATGGACGGGAACTCCCAGGTACGCATCCTTGAGATCCAACCTGACCATTCAATCCTGTGGTAAGAGAACATCCCGTAAAAGATGGATTCCTTCCATCTTGAAACCACCCATTGAACTCCTTGAGGTTGACCACCGGCCGCTGCCCCCGTCCGTCTTTTCCACCAGAAAGTCGTTGCTGAGGAAACCGTTGGGGTGCAGAGCTGATCGGCAGATGGCCCCTTTCTTGAGCAGAACGGACTTCTCCTCGTCGATCAACTGGGCGTCGGGGACAGAGAAAGAAATGGGATTTGGACACTCGGCCTGCCGTGGCTAGTCGTAAAACTCTATATGAAACCTCTTCACGGTCTGTAGGACCCAGGCATCTGCGGTGAGAAGCGACCAAGCGTCCTGAAAATCCGCTAAGCGACCCCCAATACGCACTTGCTCCACAGGGATGACACTTACCTCCTGACTGACCACCGCCGGTGTTATTCTTGGAGCCACCGCGGCCTTGAAAGTGTTGCCCCCTGGTGGGGTAAAAGTTGTTGAAGTTGACTGAGGTGTTGTACTGCCCTCGCCCGGAACCTTGTTCCCTATTACTGGTCTGTTGACCACCACGGCTGGTCGCACGGCCCCTACTGCGACAGGCCCCTCGGGGAAAAACGAGTCTGGAAAACTCTTTTAATATTCGACTGGGCCTTATCTAATGAGGTAAAGGTGGCAACGAATTTCCCCAATTCTTTCACAAAGGGGTCCCCAAACAGGCCCCCTTGGGCCATAGCTCCTGCCTCGGAGAATGCTAAGTCGCCCAATTTTGGGTCGAGCTTAATGAGCAAAGAGCGTCGGCGTTCTGTTGACAGGGCACAGTTGGCATTCCCCATAAAGGTTATTGCCCTCTGTGCCCAGTTGGACAGCACGTCGGGCAGATGACAGTACCTGTCACCTTTGCCTCTTCCGCCATGTCCAAGATCTTCGCCATTGGGCCAATGGCGTCCAAGAGCTTATCCTGGCAGGAGCGCCAGGATCGGTCTATTCCCTTGTGACGGTCTTTTATATACTTCGCAAGGAAAGTAGCCATTTTTTAGTCCAGTTGGGGGGGTAAGGGCCACCTTCCCCTCTAACGTGGGACGCGGACATTCCGCCTTGTGGCATCCCCGAGCTTCCTTCTCCAGAGGCTTGCGAAGGCGTCCCGCCACGAACTTGGCCACCTTGTCCCCAGGTGCCCAGGCTGCAGAGAGTGAATGGATAATTTCATCCGGATCCAGCATACCGGAGGCATCCTGAAGCAAAGTGCCTGCGGAACTAGCCAGACGCCAAGAACGCGAAGACCCCTCATCGTTATCGGTGTCCATAGGGGAAACCCCATCTTGAGAAGGGGAAGGAGGTGCCATAGACACTGCAGGCTCCGGTGGCGTGGGAGGCGCAGAAATGGGCGTCACAGACTTGGCTAAGAAGGCACTCTTCAGGCATCCTTGGCCACCCCTTGCGCCCCCTCCGTGCCACCTTCCCCACATACCTTCTTGGGTGGCGGGGCAGCCTCCTCTGATAGGGGGGGCTTGTGCAGGGGAAGTTGCACCCACGTGGGCCTGAGCCAACTTAGAGCACTCTGCTGCAATGCGGCTAGTCAGGCGCTCCTCATTAGGGGCCACCACCTCATTAACACACCTGAGGATGGAGCTATCAACAGCCTCAGAATCATCATCCAGGGGGAGGTACTGTGAGCCTCCTCCTCCTCCTCCTCATAGTAACTCCCCTGCTCCATTTCACCAGGGTACTTGGCAGGCAAGGGTTAACACTCCTAATACAACAGGCAGCAAGGGATGACAGCACAACACACTAATGGTGGAACCCTTCAACGGTTATGTGGATCAGCATAGCCTGGATCCATTTGAGGGCAGATCAAAGTGCTCCAGGCTTTTTGGTGTGGCCAAAACCGCTATGGTTGGTACACACACCTTGAGCGCGCAGGCCGTCCGACAGACCGACACAGCCAAGCCGCCTCCCAGCGTGCTCCAAGCGAACAAGTGCACAATTTCGCCGTAGTCGATTTATGAGGGAAAACTCCCTTAATACGGACCCCAGCGGACATGGAATTTAGTGTAAAAGGGGCAATACAGACCCGAAGGGCGTTCAGGTTTGGGGACAGGCGCCGGTGAACACGTCTCCCTCTCAGCGCGGCTCCGCTTTGAAGTAACCACTCTGAGGAAGCAACGAGACGCACGTGCACCCCCCTGGCGGGCTACAGCGCTCGCTGCAAGTGGGCCATCCGCGTAAGGAGTTCAACCACACCCGCGGTCAGAAAAGGAGAGGGGAATCTGAAAAATAAACGCTCAAACACCAAGCGCAAACACAGCGATCCCCTCCATAGCGGCCCAAAGCACTTAACAATTCACAATTAATAACAAAACACCAGATGATCAACGACCAGAAAAAAAGGCACTTAGCTGGCTGCACAGCAGCGAAGAAAGAGGAGGGTTTCACAAGATGGTGGAGCTTTCTAGAGTCATGGACAGTGTGGAAGGACTCTGTTACTGTGTTATCCCTGAGACGTATGGGAGTTGATGTTTATGGACTGGATTTACTTGTTTTTTTGTGAGAACAAACGATGTTTTTCTCTCTTTTTAAGAAAAAGTAATTTTTATTGCTTTTCTGCCTACTGTGATTTTTACATAAGAATAAAAGCGAAGGAAGATCAGCATAATCAGAACCTCCCGTCCTGACATAGAATCTGGTAAAAAAGAAAAAAATCCTTCTCTTCAATTTGCTTCATAAAAGAAGAGCATAATCCAGATCCAAACAATCAACCTGTATTGTATGCTTGTATTGAGATGGACTAGATGGGTGGCTTTTTTAATTTGTGCGTACGTTTAAGAGGCTGCTGCAGTTTGTGGGAATTCAATTGAAGTCTTAGGTGGAGGGGGTTCTTTTTCTAGAAAATATTCTTTAGATCAGATTATGGCTATTTTCAACTTTTTTTTAAAGAATCCTTGTGGCAAGTTAGCAGCCTTTTTCTTCATCCCTGGTAGTTTGCCAGATAACTTGTTTGACAGACTTGTAATTCTTAAGGAAAACATTACCCTGTGTGCATGGCTTTTTTGCCCCCTCTGCGGTGACCGGTTGGACAGTTTGACTGTGGGTGCAAGCTGGTCCATCTCAAAAGGCAACACACCGTTGGTCTCTCAGGATAAGGAGATGGTGTGAGTTATGTTATCCCTGCTCATCCACATCTGCTCTTCAACCAGACTGCCGTCCTAGTCCATCTTGAACTTGTGGGCTAATGTGTGGCAGCACTCTGTAGTTTGTCTCTGATGATGAACATTCCTCTTTTGTGTACATGGGCCTTCACTGTGACGCAGACGTGTGGGAGAAGCAGCACAAACCACCACCACTGTCTCTTTGCAACAAATTGCATGCTACTTCCTCGCTCGTCTCATTCTGTCTTGTATATGCCTTTCGGCGTGGATGTGTTTTCATGTTTATGCAGTTTCTAGCATGCACTTTCAACCACAGGTCCCGATGCAAAACCGAACAGTCCAGCATTGTGTGTTTTGATTAGAAGTTTAGAAAGGTAAGTGTTTTAAATTTCAACTTCATACTTGCGTCCTGCAGGAGACTGTTCTGCATAGGCGGGCCTGTACAGCATATTACCCAGGGTATTGTGTACTTAATTGAGTACCCACTGTCCAAAGAGAACAAGCTGGTTCATAGATCAACCTAAACTTTGTGTATTTTTTCACTGGTTGCCAGTGGAATGTAAAATGTGAGTTGTTCAAGGAGTACCCAAGACTAACCTGGTGAAGGTATTCTGAAGACCATGAACACAGAGAACAGAAGATATACACAAATAGTAGAATCGAGCTTCAGCAGAACAAAAAGCAGTGGTTATCGTAAGATGACAGGTTGCAGTACTAGAAAAGTTTCATCTTGAAGTGAAAAATCCTGTTTGAACATTTTGAGATTCTTTGATAGCTGATGTGAAGCATTGTGGTGGACATTGTTTGCAGCACTTCCATGTGGTGCGGCCCAAAAAACCTATTTGGCTAGACTATTCCTTTATGCCTCACCATAATCTTTGTGAACCTTCCAGTCTTTGGACAATAAAGTGCTATGTAAGAATAAATAAGTTAATGACTATGGTTCTCTTCACTCCACCTCAACGGTTCCCTTCACAACATCACCTCTGCTAAGCAATTGAGTAGCCTGCGTGAAAGAACAGGAAGAGAAGGCATATTGTGGTAGAGGGCTCTGGATGTGGTTGTGAGTAGTGGTGCACACAAACGCAAGACCCTTGTTGTGCTGTGGGACATGTTTATGGACTATATTTAAGAGAAAGAAAACATCCTCCAAGTATGGTGGTGAAGATATTACATTGAGTTTTTTAATCACATTTATTTTCAGAACTGCCAGATTCAGCAGGATCTCAATTGTATAATTAGCCACTTATGGTGCTTAGAGCTTTCATTGGTCAACCACTTGCAGTGTGTCCAAAAATGCTTGTCTTTCCACCTTTCATTGTGTTACTTATTTTAATAAGATATCTCTGTTATCTTTATATGCAGCAAGGTCTCGTTGTGTTTGAACTAGCATGGACCGCTCATGGACTTCTATAGTAGGTCTGACAATGTGTGCCCCGGAAGAAAACGTTCAGTGTTTCAGGATATGTATGTTTCCCAAATAATCCGATGTTGCAACAATGGAGAACTCAGAAAGGAAGTAAACAGAGAAAGGCTTTGGCATATCTATTGCTGGATATTAAGAAAACATTGTTGCTATGAGGAAACTGTTCTGAGATCTGTGTAAAATGACAATGGCTCTGTCTAGTGCCTAGCGTGAATGGTTCTTGTAAATGTTTATATGCGGAAACTGTACATTTCACTATGCTTCACAAAGCTAAAACCTAAGCACATATGACCTTATTAGATTTAGTGGAATTGTCTTTAAAATTTTCGCTCAACTATTTTTTTTCCTTCATAGGCACAACTTAAACCTGTCCTTTTCCCTGGACTGAGATTTCAATAGCTATGTTTCCTATCCATATAACAGGCTATCAGATTGCCAATCCAGACATTTTACTCCGGATTAATCGAGGAGATGAATCCACCATCTGGGACCAGCAGGAAGAAGCAAAGGGAGCCGACAGTGATGACCCATCCTCATGTAAGTAGAACAGTGTCAAATGATCTCTTTCCCTGAGAGGATACGGCATACTGATTGCTTTTCCCTGTGATTCCACAATTTATTTTGAATAATCAAATAAGAAACCCTTATAGATGTGTCTTACACAGACAGTTTTGCAGTGTTCCTATGTGGTTTCCATTGTAGGGGTATCAGTCCAAAAAAGAAACAAATCTGTGTGTTTATATGAGGATCCTTGTTATTTAACCATACAAACTATATTTGGAATTAGCTCTTGAGCCCATCAGGACCATTCTTCAGATGTTGTTCAAAAGTTGGTTTAGGAAAATTGAAGCTTTTTGGCCTCAAATCTAATGTGCTGCAACTGCTTTGAGCTAACGTTATCGATCCGTAAAAACGCTCAGGTTTCTGACTTCTACAGGGACCGATATTTTTCTCACACACCTAATGCCATTTTTCACAATTCGTTGTTGCATGTTCCACAGTTAATTTTTACATTCTTTATTTTAAACTGGGGGGGGTCTCCCTTTTTTAATTTTTTTCCAGTTTTCCTTTCATTATGGCCAACCCCACTATTAAAACACCCCACTCACTAAGCAGGTAATACAGGCATGACTTTCTAGAATTGTGTAATGTGAGAGATGTATTAATCGTGTGCTGTACTACAGAACAAAGATAGTACATCCTGCTATGGAGCTTTCTTGTAATACGACGTGAACCCTGTCAGTGCCTACGAAACCATCGCCAGGGGCCATTCAGATGCAGAAGCATTTATTGTTTCTTGGAAAGCCTCAGAGTTACTAACTGATCTTTATCTCTTCCTTTTTTATTAGCTGATGGGACAAGATCTCCAAGTGCGACCAAGCATTCCACCCAGCCACCCATTTAGTATGTCAGCACCCATTAAACAGCCTCCTCACTTGGTACATTTCTAGGTGTTTTTTCGAGATGGGACTTTAGTCCTAAATATCCTCACCACCATTAAGCAAACGACAAAGTTCTCACACTGATCTCCTGACTTCAGCCTTTCTGTTAAATCTGTTAAATATGCATTAACCTATAGGTAACGTTCCAGAACAGTCATCTAGCTCACCATAAAAAAATCCACAGCATTTCCCGTGCTATCCAGCGAAAGACCAAGCTTCTTGTTCTGAAAGTTTGCATAGAAATCAGAAACCATAGGCAATAGCACAATTGGAAATTATAGCTGTCATTTGCAATTTTAGACAAAGCAGAAATCTTCAGCTAAACCTAATGCGCTTTCTTCCGTGGGAAAGGGAAGCCTTACACATTGATACTCGGCAACCTATCAGCAGCCATAGACACTATTGTCCACGTTACTTGCTAGTATGCTTGTAAAAATGCAAGGGGATGGTGCCTTAAACCTAACTGGTAGTCCCTTGGAAACTGCATGCATGAATTTAAATTGTCTTTTACTATCTGAGATCACAAATTTTACCTACAAATATCTCCACAGAGCATCACTCTCACCATGTACATCATACTGCTATCCCACGTCTTGGCCTACTAAAACTTTGGTGATAACCATATATGTGTCAGCAGTTGCTAAATCCATAATAGAATTATAGGAACCTCAGCAACAAACGGCTGATTTTATTTTTTTTACCACATGTCCAGAGCTGAATATATAATAATAGACTTTTGCTCAATTTTTTTAAAATTAGTTTAGGCATAAATTTTCCCCCCAGGTACACCTTGCTTTTGGCTGGCCTCCACATGGCTGTCTCCACTTTCTACAACAATGGTGAAGTGTTCTAGTCTTCTTTGTTTCTTGTTTGCCCTGCTTATCCAGCTGTGTTTTACCACCATAAACTAGGTCACTACAACTACTGACAACACCATCCGAATCACGACCTGCTCCGACGATAACCTAGCGACCGCCGAACACCTTCATTTCCAGATCCACACCGACCCCAGGTCCACACTTAGAGGCACCCTCATCTACAGACCACCAGGAACCCGCACACAATTCAACGAAGACATCACCGACTTCATCAGCCCACATGCCCTCACCTCCGAGAACTACATTCTACTGGGAGACCTCAACTTCCACCTGGAAAAGAAAAACGACAGCAACACCACCACCCATCTGGACAACCTGGCCAATCTCGGACTCAAACAACTTGTTGACACCCCCACCCACCTTGCCGGACACACGCTCGACCCTATATTCACCTCCAGCAAACACATCTCCTTCGATCACACCACAGCCCTCCATTGGACATACCACAACTGCGTTCACTTCAGCTACAAAAAGACCACGACCCACAACCCCCCACAGCCTATTCCTCGAAGAAACTGGAACAAAAGCACCACCGACCAACTCTTCACATCGCTAAACCAAAACCCTCCTGCCATATCATCGGACCCAAACTAAGCTGCCACCAAACTCACACAATGGATCACCCACAGCGCTGACGTATTAGCACCCTTGAAAAACCATCAGATCAAACAAGGTAGCAAAAAGGCCCCCTGGTTCAACGATGACCTTAAGAAATCCAAGAAGTTATGTCGTACCCTCGAGAAAACCTGGAGAAAAAACCCAACCTCTGACAACCTGACCACCTTCAAGGACGCCACCCGCAAACACCACCAATTGATCCGATCCACCAAGAAATCAGCATTCAAGGATCGACTCGACAACAACCCCCACAACAGCAAGGAACGATTCAACATCGTCAAAGAATTTACCAATCCCACCGCCGGCACCAACGACATCACTCCCTCCCAAGACCTCTGCGACTCTTTATCCTCTTTCTTCCACAACAAAATCGCCGACATACATAACCGCTTTGAAAACCAGTCCGATGAACAACCCACTCCACCCACCTCCGAACCAAAACAGCACTCTCACAACCTTTTCGCCTGGAACCCAATCACCACTGAAGACACCATCCGCCTGATGAACTCCACTCACTCAGGATCGCCAACCGACCCATGTCCCCACCACATCTTCAACAAAGCAGACTCCATCATCGCACCCCATCTCCGCGATGTCATCAACTGTTCCTTCAACTCCGCTACCTTCCCGGAAAGCTGGAAACATGCCGAACTCGGCGCCCTTCTGAAGAAACCCACAGCAGACCCCTCTGAATTTAAGAACTACCGCCCCATCTCACTCCTCCCATTCCCTGCCAAAGTCATTGAGAAAGCCGTCAATAGTCAGCTCGCCGCCTTCCTTGAATCCAACAATTCCCTCGACCCTTCACAGTCCGGCTTCTGAGCCAAACACAGCACCGAAACCGCCCTCATCGCAGCTACAGACGACATCCGAACGCTACTGGACAACGGAGAAACAGTTGCTCTCATCCTACTCGACCTCTCCACCGCCTTCAACACAGTAGGTCATAGCACACTCATACAACACCTCAACAACGTCGGAATACAAGGAAAAGCTTTGGATTGGATCATCTCGTTCCTCGCCGGAAGAACCCAGAGAGTCCACCTCCCCCATTCAAATCAGAGGCCACTGAAGTCATCTGTGGTGTACCACAAGGATCTTCACTCAGCCCCACCTTCTTCAACGTATACATGAGTCCCCTCGCATCCATCGCGCGCCAACACAACCTCAACATCATCTCCTACGCAGACGACACCCAGCTGATCCTCTCCCTCACCAAAGACCCAAACACCACCAAAACCAATCTACACGAAGGAATGAAAGAAGTAGCCAAATGGATGAAGAACAGCCGTTTAAAACTTAACTCAGACAAAATGGAAGTCCTCATCTTAGGATCATCTCTCTCTGCCTGGTACGACTCATGGTGGCCACCGGCCCTGGGTACAGCACCCATACCTACAGATCACACACGTAACCTGGGCTTCATCCTAGACTCCTCCCTCTCGATGACCAGACAAGTCAACGCCATCTCATCTTCATGCTTCAACATCCTACGCATGCTCAAAAAAATCTTCCTCTGGATCCCCACCAAAACAAGAAAGACAGTCACCCACACACTGGTCACCAGCCGATTGGATTATGGAAATACCCTTTACGCCGGGACCACAGAACTACAGAAAAAACTCCAACTCATCCAAAACGCCTCAGCCAGACTCATACTGGACATTCCCCGTCATGCTCACATTTCCGGTCACCTGAAGGATCTCCACTGGCTCCCCGTCAACAAGAGAATAACGTTCCGTCTCCTCACCCACGCACACAAGGCCCTCTACGACCTAGGACCCGAATGCCTCAACACACGACTGTCCTTCTACACACCCACCTGCCAACTACGATCCTCCAATCAAGCCCTCGCCGCAATTCCGCGCATCCACAGATCCACCATGGGAGGAAGATCCTTCTCCTACTTAGCGGCCAAAACCTGGAATACTCTCCCCACTCACCTCCGACTTACACAGAACCACCTCTCCTTCAGAAAGCAACTAAAAACCTGGCTATTCGATAAGTAATGCACCCACCCTCCCTCAAGCGCCTTGAGACCCTCTGGGTGAGTAGTGCGCTATACAAATTCCTGAACTTGAACTAGTCCTGGCATGGAGCGCCAGAGACCTACCCCACTTCTGCTCACCTGGAACGGGAATGATAGGGCCATTTTACTGCAGGGTTTCTCCTGTTCTCTTGCTGATATAGTTCTGTTTCATACAGTCTTTTAGAAGCAGTGCACGCTCAATCCTCTGCTTCTGACCTAAGAGGCTTTACAGGTTTATTCAACAGGTTAAAATCCATACTATCACCTATTCGGTCATCACTTCACTGTGCTTGTCAGTATTATATGTTTTACGCCCTTATTGCATTATGTTTTGAAGTCTTTACACTTGTGGTCACTTGCCTGGCCTGCTGTATGTATCAGCACTTATCACTCAACAGTGATTTATTTAGCACCTCTGAAGCATGTTGTCTGCCGTGAGGACACTTGAGTAACCTTATGAAACACTAAGAAGCATCAACCTACATGTATTTGGAACATATATTGATATTGTCTTTCTGTCCTTTCTTTCTATTTAGATTGGACAACTCTGTATTGAGGTATTCACCTATTAGGGGAGTACCCGTCACCACACATCCCTCTAGGTGTAGGGTAGGGGGTCTTTCTGGTCCTGAAGAAATACCAGGTATCAGGCTTGACCAGTAGGTGTGAAACATGTCGATCTCACAAATACATTAAGGCTACCTTGGTTCATTGAGCCCACATGATAGCCTCCATTTCATTATATTTATTTCTGCCTCGGGAACCAACATATTAAAACATTAGGTATCCCTTAGACAGTTTTATTTCATTTGTTGCTTTATTTGCACTCACTTCACCGTATCCTCACACACACACCTTCATGATTACAGCGGAATACTGTAAAGTTCTCCGACAAAGAGCCCTCTCACGGGGCTCGTAGGACATTGCAGCGCTGGGCAAACGAGAAGCAGGCCCTTTAAGGAAGCATGCCATTCATTTGGATGTGTTAGGGCACTAAATAATCATACGGATTTCCTTAAATTATTCACTTCCAACTTAGTTTTCCTCCCTTTTCTTCTTTAAGAACAGTACCTTCTGGATTTATTCAATATGTATTGAGGAGTGGGGATACTGGACCTTTATTAGCTCCCTGTCCCCCTCTTGTATATATATATATTTAAAGCCCATTGCTAAGTCTTAACCCTTCTTTTATTATTCATAAGTCACCCCTAATGTAAGCCCTAGATAGCCAATAGGGCAGTGTGCTATGTAAGTAACAGGTAGGAGATGTACTTTCAAGTTTTGCAATGTCCTAGAAGTGAAAAACACCCACATTGATTTTTCACTATAGCGAGGCCTACTAATCTTATGGGTTAAAATTGAAAATTCGGTAATACACTTTTAAGCTGTAATTCCTAATTTGAAAGGAGTAGCTCGGTCATGTTTTATATCTTTGGAATGGGTGACACGTTTTTTTACCAGTAAAGTTGGATTTGACATTACTTTTCAGAAATGTCCCGTTAAGAAAGTAGTACTGGACGAGTGAAGCTTCACTCAGTATTTGGATGCACTGTGTAAATACAACTTATTCACATAATCCAATAAACAATACAGTGAATACGCATTACTTAAAAAATTCTTTATGTTCACACAATTTTGTACTTGTGTTGTGATTTAATTTTCAAGCAACTGTTATGAAAAAACTTTTTTTTACGTGTTAACATCACAGTACTTTAATACAATGCAAACATCACATTATCCATGTGACATGAGTAAGAAGCACCCATTCTAGCAGAAATGAACTTCGCCAAATGCATTTCGGGATTGTCTTGAGGTAATATGAATTTTTATGGTCAATTGTGTCCCCTAACGTAGACCCCAACGGCTCCATGTACGTGCTTCAAGTACATGTATGTTCCCTCCACAACCAGCTATGAAGACGCAAATACATTTGCGTCCAACGTTAACATGTCCTCTTTCAGATCCACCATGAATGGATCGAATATTCAGTTTCTAAGTATGCCTTGCCATCGTCTTTACATGGTGCACTTTCACGTTTTCCTGGCTCTGGCGAGCTAGGCCCTGATTCCTGCCATCAAGCCCTTTCTGCCTTCTGCCTCTGAAAGCTGCAGCCTGCCGCTTCCATGACCCTTGCCTTACTCCCTGTGCGGCGAGCGGTGCCTGGCTCGGCCTGCTTGCCTGCCAAGACTGTATTTTGCCTTCAAGTTATCTGCTCCGCTCCTCAAATACATTCCTGTCTAGTGATTTAGGAAAACATCTTCCCAGCTGCAGAGCAAAGGGCCCGGCCTTTCTGTCTCCGTGCAAGTAATTCATTGCTCCTGTTACCATGGTAGGCCCATGGCCCCCTCGCATTACACGTAGACATGTAGTCTCATATGCACGCATTAGCAGTCAGTATAGAATAGCCTCTGCCCGAGAGACCTTTCCTTTTAGATAATACAGTTCCTCAAACACAAGATACCAGATATGATTTGGGTTTAGGTTGTTCTGACACGCCAGACTTCTGTCTCCCCGTATAGTGCAAATGTCAAGTCCCCTTCACCCTCCAGTTCCACGTCAATCACACGTCATGCTGCTGCGCGCGCATCTCTGCCATATATTTCTGCTGACACTGCAGGATTCTTCTATGGATCCACCTACCTGTGAAACTTTCATGTGACTTTGTCTAGTGTACGCCCTCGTGCACGCCTTCTGCTACGTACATGTGTTCTTATCTCTTTTCTCTCAGCTGTTACGCCTTCTGTATCCATCACCATTATGTGCATTGACTATATATATACCGTGTCACACTCAAGCCAGGGGTAGTATTACCACGAATCCGACAATACAAGTTACCCCCGGATGCTGTAGTGGCTTTACTGAAAATCATTGACGAGCTCATTGCACAAGGAGTGGTTGTAGAAACCGACTCGAATCTATGTAATTCCCCTATCATTCCAATTCTTAAACGTACTGACCCAAATGCTCCCCCAGTTTATCGATTAGCGAGAACTGAATAAATGCATTGTACCACAGTACCCTGTGGTTCCGGACATCTCTGCATTATTGACAGCTATTGATTCAGAGGCAACGTTCTTTACTGTAATTGATCTGAAGAACGCCTTCTTTAGTGTCCCCATTGATCCGGAAAGCCAATATCTCTTCGGATTCTGTTTAAATGGCCGAAGCTTCAAATTTGCACGCGCACCTCAAGGATTCACAGAAAGCCCCAGCATCTATAGCCAAGCACTGAAAAGACAACTTGACAGTATTCACATGCCTGACAACACCGCCCTACTCCAGTATGTCGATGATCTATTGGTCACCGCCCGAAGTGAACCAGAATGTGAACAAGCATCACTGACGGTTTTACGTTTCCTGGCTGACAAGGGACACAAGGTGTCCCCTTCGAAGCTACAATTCTGTGTTCAGCAAGTGGTTTACCTTGGGCACTTGCTGTCCAAAGGGGGGAGACAGCTAACGCCTGACCGTATCCAGTTAATTGTAAACATGTCACAGCCCAAGACACAAGGAGGTACGAGCCTTTATAGGCCTCACTTCTTACTGTAGACAATGGATTCCTCAGTATGCATTTCTAGCCAAGCCACTCATACAGTTGACAACACAGGAGGCAGCAACATCGACTGTCCTCCCTTGGACTCAGGAACATACACAAGCTTTTGACGACTTAAAGAAAGCCTTATGTCAAGCACCTGTTTTAGCGACACCATGTTACAACAAGCCTTTTACACTTTTTGTCACAGAACGTGAAGGTACCGCATTGTCAGTACTTACCCAGGATCAAGCAGGTTCACACAAACTGTGTGCTTATTTTTCTAGTACATTAGATCCAGTAGCCCAGGCTTGAAATCAGTTGCAGCAACATCTCTAGCGATCAGACAAAGTGATTCCATAGTGTTAGGACACCAATTGACAGTACAAGTTCCACATTCCGTGGAAGTCCTTTTAAACCGAACACAGACTCAGCACTTGACTATAGCACTACTGACAGGTTATGAATTGACATTGTTTCAGCCACACATAGATATCAGACGTTGCAATACATTGAACCCTGCTACACTGCTGCCATTAAATGAGACAGACCCTTTGGCACATGATTGTATTGAAGTCATTACCATTACGACGAAACCCAGACAAGACTTGACAGATACTGCATTACCAGATCCAGACCTGACACTTTATGTGGATGGTATCCATCACCATTATGTGCATTGACTATATATATTGTATTCTGTTAATAAAGCATTGTCTATCCCTTCCTGAACCTTCGTGGTGATGGAACACGATACCTGGTTCGAACCAATTCCATTTTATGGAATAAAACCCTTATAAACTCAGATGCCACGGACTCTGCCTCTCATTTTCAATTGAGTTATTTTATTGAACTTTACCGCATAGAAATTCTGTATAGGTAATTTTTATTTACCACAGTCTCATCCCTTATTCAGTTGTCTCTGAAACAATAATAATTAATGCTGGTTACCTAGAGCAAATAATCCAACATACAGAGGTGTCAACTGAAGCACCCAAGAAACACATAGACAGGGCAATTGTACTCCCTCTGAGTATCAAAGTGTGCACATCAGAAAAGAGCAACCAAACCTGAAAGCACCCTTGTTCCAGAATAAGTCAAAAACCTGCACCCTCAAAGGCACTATGCAAACAGTAGAATGAAGTGCTGAATCATGTAAGCAAGTGAAAATAAAATGTCATTCAATTGTGTACCAAGAACAGATCGACCCATCACCAACATTCTCAAAATCAAAGCCACATACAGAATGAATCGTAAACACTGTCTACCAATCTGTGACAAGGGAAGGGTTTCCTCCAGTAGAATCAGTCAGTGATTCAAACATAATGAAAATATATTAAAACAATTGTGTTAAAGTTCATAGGGCCGCGCTAGCCATGACCAGTGTGAGTAAGATTAACTCTTACCCATAGACAACACTGTAAGATGCGTAGTATCTCCCGGGACTAAGCTATTCAAAGTACATCGTAGAGTATCACTATGGTGAATCCTCACACTGTATTACAACAAACTTTGAAAGAACTGGTAAGACCTTATGTCATGACGTACTGCTTTGTGAATGCTCAATGAGATAATGAAGTTACATCTTAAAACGGGATGCCAGCGTTACTGAAAATATGTTACTGACCACTCTATTTCTACGTTAATGCGGAGAAACGCACGGAAACTCAGAAAAAAGACCGCTGTAAAAAGTAGCACAAAGCCCAATGTTGGCACATATTTTCGAATGAACTTTTAACCCCTATTCTCCCAATTGATTAGAACAAACCTCTTACCTGAAAACTCGAGGGTATCCTATGTCTAATCATCACAAGAAACAGCGCAGAACACACCAGAACTGGTGTACCGGGAAGTTTAAAAAAGACCTTTTTTTGTAAGCCTAATTGTACGCCATGTTAGGACAGTACTCGTGTATATGTATCCTGAATTAAGCAAGGGTAGTGCGCTAGGTGTGCGGACATTGGAAATCGGACACTGCGAAAAGAAACCAATGATCTGGATATGACATGGTCAGAAATGCCTTTGGTGATAAAAACAAATAAGAACAACGCTGCTCTCAATGTCATGTAAAACGAGACTCTCCTTAAATGACCTGAGTATCAAATGTAGCATAAACAAGAATTGCTCGGTGGTAGACGAATAGGACGCTACGGCTCTAATTTTAAGGAACCCGCTAGAATGAACATGCCTTTATTCAGTTCAATGTACAGATGTCACTGGATGGAAATCAAAAGTGCGGAAAAGTTGCTAGCAAAGGCACATGAACTTGGTGAAAAATTGAACTGGAACTACCAATATGTTTTCCTGAGATATACTAGGACATATAAAAAGGAAAAACAAAAACAAACAAGACAAGTGAATGTGGTATCGCCAGGCGTTACAATTGCCATGAATTTGTGCTGATACAGTAAGAACTCTCATGATCAATCAAGACCAACCTAATGGTGTATGATACAGAAACAACTGAATACAAAGCTGTGGCTTGCTGAAACCTGAATATAGTATATTGCAGTATACAATGAGTGGCATCATACAACTCATTTTAAGAAACATATCATATCCATTTTATCATTGAGCCCAAACGGAGTCATGGTGTTAAACATTTTTATCCACCAAATTTCGCGTTGTCATAACATGTTTGCATTATCACGACCTGCTATCGTTTGAACAAATTCCAGGGTGGTGCATCTGAGTTGTGCTATTGTATGGTGGTGTTGTGACCAATGTAACACAAGATTGGATTTGATAGACTTCTTTCTAATAGTACTTTTTGGCTTGGTGATTTTGACTTTTAATTTACGCTCAGTTTTTCATACGTATAATAACCCGAAAGGGCATTTTATACAATAAATGGCAAATGCAGAGTTGCAATCACCGGTGTATCTCAGCTTGATTGGCTTTCCCGTACGCGGGTGATTAATAGTATTACCCGGTATGATGTTGTTGCAGTTAACACAGTTGTAACATCTACGCATGCCTAATCGTATTGTAGAAACAGGTACTTTCGATTGAGGGACTATTTCCTTTAAATTGCGACTCGTAGTGTATGCAAACAGGGGTTGTTGTGAATAACCCATTAAAGTCTGGTTAACACCTCAAAAGCTCCCAACTAGATTTAATGATATTTTTTATGGCCACAGATTTGGTGGAGCATTTTGACACGAAGACCATCCGGTCTTGCGACTTCTTGATGTGCGATGTAAGTAAATCTTTTCTGTGGAGCCTCGAAATCCTTGATTCAGCGTGTCAAAATCAACGGTGTATACCCTCTGTTTCTGAACTCCATGATCTGGTTCTCGATCGCCTTTGAAAAGGCTTCATTTGTGGGTGCGATGCATTTCATTCTCAGCAGTTGTGAGAATGGTAGATTAATAAGTAGATTCAGAGGATGGAAACCCGAAAATAACAGTAAATTGTTCCTGTCTATTTTTTTTTTAAACTCTGGTCTCCAAATTATTGGATCCTTTTTTGACCTAAACATCTAAAAATTATAGACATGCCTTGTTTATGCTGTGGATGAATTGAATGTAGGGATTCTTTTGATTCAGTTCCTCAGTCTTGTGCTCTAATTGGTGTTGGGATTTATTCCATATTAAACAGATATCATCAATAAACCTGCCATAGGACACTAGGTTGATTGCCGTTCATCAACGGAAAAGATATGATCATTTTCGAATTTTGACATAAAAATGTTAGCACACACTGGTGCCCTCAAAGCCCATAGCGTGCCGCTAACTTGCAAGTAAAATCAGTCCTTCCACTCCAGATAACTGTGTTGTGACCAAAACTGTAACAACTCAAGAACAAAAACTTTGTTGGCTCCTATCTCTGGTAGTTGAAGTAAGGCCTACTCGTATGCCTCAAGACCTTAAGCCAATGGAATTGAAGTATACAAAGCCGTAACATCAATGGAACAAAGTAACCATTGATCATACTCTTGGATTTCGATGTTGCTTATCAATTTCAAAAAGTGCATAGTATCTTTGATATAACTCTACCATTTTTTGGGGGGGGCGGAGCTAGCCGGCAAGCGCGATGGCTGCCTGAACTCGCTGCTCCGCCATGCACTGATTAAATATCCTTCTTAATACCTGAAAAGCAACGTTTACGGACAGATTTCTGCTTTCCTACACTGGCCAGAACGAGGAGGTCGGGCGGGCGCCCCAGCGGCGGCGAGGGTGCGGAGACGAGACTGTGAGGAGCTTCGGCGGCGTCCCCGTGGTGGTAGGCCGGGAAGCCGCGGGCTTGAGTGCGCCCTGTGCCTGGGCGACGTAACGCGGCGTGCGGCCGCGGACAATGCACTGAGCCGGCCCTCCAACTCCATCTTGCCCCGGAGTGCGTGGCTTGCCGAAAGGGCTACAGCGGGCCGCGGCGCTCCACACACCACTACCTCTCGGCGCAGGACCCCTGCAACTGCTCCTACTCCCACCTCAACTCGCCGACAGGCGGAGGGAAGCCCTTGCCCCTGCGAGGACGCCGGACAGGTGAAAGTATGATCACCGCTGCCCCGGGGACTGCTTGAGGAACTGAACACAACGGGTGCCAGCCTATATGGCATCTATCCTGGACATGCTCAAGTAAGGAGGCAAATCCCCGCTCAGAAGAGTTTCGCGCCATTTTCCACTCGCACTTGGCGGACCTGTGGGGCATCGCGCTCTCGAGGTGGAGAGCGGAATCGCGCCCGGCGCGCGGTGTGCCCCCTGGACAGAGCAACGCTGAGACGTTTGGGGAAAGGGCCGCGCTCTGGTCCCCCCCCCCCCTCAGCTGGAACTTCATTTGCGGACGGGCTACGGCTTGAGGAAGCTCCTGTGTGGCAGCTTACACTACTCCTGATCTGTGGCCCACGCCATAGTTGCCCTGGGCCAGCGACGCGCTTAGATCCTGGGACGGTGCGACAGCTGCATGTGGGGGCGGCAGGTTGGGCATAGCCCCCCTCCGACACTTTTGCGATACAGCTTGAGGCACAGCAACGAACGCAGAAGTGCAAGGACCTGTAGCTGCATGCTCTGCGGCCTGTCTTACGTCACAAATGTTTCCTTGCAAGTTGAGTGCAGAACCAGCGGCGAGATGGGCAAAGGCGATAGAACTCAAAGCCATCTGCCCTTTTCACAGAAACGTTTGCTACAGCAGAGTCCGCTAACGGACGAAGGTCCTACGCCGCGCTCTGAGGCGGCCCGGGGCACTGACTCAGACATTAAGGCCATGCTGCTCTCCATGGAGCAAAGTCTACAGACCAGCATCTCCGCCCTGGGCACTAAAATGGACGCTATGTCATATAGAATGGACCGGATGGCGGAACGGCTAGATAAACATGCCGAGCGACACGATATGGCCGGAAGGAGGATGACAGAAGTAGAAGAGCCTCAAACAGACCTAGACACAGCCCAAAAAAAAATGGAGAGACTGATGCAGGCCCTACAGGACAAGACTGAGGACTTGGAGGCGAGCTCACGACATTGCAACCTACGCATCACGGGCCTTCCGGAAAGCACATCAACGGGCCCTATGGAGCGTTTTGTGGAACAACTGCTCACAAAGCTTCTGGGAGATGGAGTGTTCTCTGCCATGTTCACGGTGAAGAGAGCACACAGGTCGCTGGCCCCACCCCCGAAGCCCGGGGCGCCTCCTCGCCCCATAATAGTGAAGCTACTTAACTATAGAGAAAGGGACACAGCGCTCAGATTGGCACGGACAAAACAACAATTGCAATATGAAGGGTCCGCCATATCGCTATATCCAGATTTCACCGCGAAGGTGCAGGAAGAGTGTAAACAATTCATTCCACACAAAAAGCGCCTCAGGGAGATGGGCCTGGACAACGCCTTGCTGTACCCGGCCAAGCTGCGAGTCAACAAAGGAGGTCACTCACATATCTTCACGGATCCCAAGGCACTACAGCAAGCGATGAAGCGTTGGTCGAGGGAGCAGAAAGCGAACAATGAAGAGAATCCTGAGGATGAGGGGAGTGATAGTCGACTGGACGACCAGGACTGATTTCTTTCGCCGCATGGTTGATCGCCTTGCGTCTGTACTGTGATGCTCTGGGAAGACTTTTGAAAGCTCCCCCCGGAGAAGTGATAGGGACAGTTGTCACAGCTTAAGAAGACTACAGACTATTCAGATAAGTGGTTTGGGAGGCGTGAGATACATGGCGAAGTTAGATGATCTGGTTGCACAACTGTACACAGCTGATCCCCGTACTTACTATACTCTATCACACGAGTTTTCTTTTTGAGCTTATGCGGTGATTCACCCGGACCTGGGGACATTAATCGGGCAGTGATTTGTGCGCGTATCGCAGAGGCGGGGCGCACAACAGACAATCTTATGGCTGAGAAAATGTTGCTCTATTTACAGATACTGTGCATGGCAGGAGCGGGTGGAGGGCTACACAAGAGTTCTGAGACTTAGGTAGAGACTATGACTCCAGGCTACCTAGACCCCCGCGCGTTAAGCACACTTTTGTGGTTGTTGTTTAAAGTTGGGGTGGGATTGCTGGGGAGTGGGGTGGGTGGACTACTGTCGGACTGGGTTGGGGTGGGTCTGCTGTGGGCGGGGGGGTGGAGAACTGGAGAATGGGAGTTAATGTTGATTGACTGGTCGACGGATCCTCATGTGGACAAAAAGCACAATAATTATACCGTGACAACTCGCTACTGCAGCCTAATCCAACGGCTCAGATGTCTAGTACTGCTGGAGCTCACACTGTAGACTTTGTGGTAACCCTTAGGGCCATAACCTGGAATGTCCGTGGGCTGAATGATCATAGGAAATTGCGGAAGGTGTTACAATATTTGCAGAAACACCACATTGACTTAGCCCTCATACAGGAAACACATCTCCCTGTTACTAGTGCAATGCTTCAAACTAAGAGCTTGGCAGGCAATATCACGGCATCGGGGTTCACTACACATTCAAGGGGAGTCCTGACATGGGTAAACCCGAAGGCAAAGTTGGACCTGAGATTAGTGTTAGCGGACCCAGAGGGCAGTTATCTCATTTCTCGATGCACTGGGAGAGGACACGATTTAATAGTGGTTAACGTTTATGGCCCAAACTACGACTCTCCTGAGTTCTATGAAAAGCTGGCGCGATGCTGCCGAGAGTATTCTAATGCGCAAATGCTTTGGGGAGGCGACTTCAACCTAGTGATGGACCCAGAATTAGATAGATCTGCGGGTCCACAGCGTAGACCGTCTGCGGCAGCTGTGGCGCTTCAGGCTGAACTACTGTCGTTGGATTTAGTAGATGTGTGGAGAGGGAGAAATGCCACTAGGGGTAGGTACACACATTATTCGGCGTACCACGACATTCACACTAGGATTGACTATTGGCTGGCCTCCTATTCTGTCTCAGATCGCATATTGTCCTGCACGTTTTTAGCGCGTACCCTCTCTGATCACTCGCCGATACTGCTGGTCTTGGAGACGCCAATACGTAGGATCCCTCCCTTCACTTGGCGCTTCCCCCGTACTCATTACTTGATGACACCTTTAGAGGGGAATTGGCAGAGGAAATTGATATTTTCTTTGAGAAAAAGATTGGTTCAGTCGATAGCTTCCAAACAGTGTGGGAAGCGTTTAAGGTATTCATACGTGGGGTGGCTATGGCCAAACATTCCAGCGTCCTAAAGGCATACGCCAACGCTTGAGATACCTGGAGACACAACTGTCAGATCTGGAGAAACGGCAGCTGTCTGACCCGGACCCCTCTATAGAGACCCAGATCAGATCCCTAGTCTCAGACTTCAACGAGGAGGAGGTTTGCCATATGGGCAAATATGCGACAGCGAGAACCTATGGGGAGGGCGAGCGTCCAAGTTCACTCTTGGCTAGACTGCTGCGCAACAGTAAACATTCTCCGAAAATAACAGAACTTGTTTCAGCTGCGGGGGCTGTTCTCACGTCGGACGATGAGATCATAGGTGAGTTTAGAGACTTCTACTCGAATCTGTACACTACTAGAACCGGAATCCTGGAGTCTGACATGGATGATTACCTGGAACATATACAAATGCCTTTCTTGTCACAATCGGATCGGGAGTTCTTAATGTCCCCCATACAGGCAGACGAAATATCGGAAGCATTGGCTAGCATGCGAGAACACAGTGCCCCCGGAGCGGACGGCCTAACAGTGGGGTTCTATAAGGCGTTCAAAGATAAGCTAATACCGCATCTCTCCTCCCTCTTTGATGAGGTGTGCGAGGAAGGATACAGGCCACAGTCTGAGAGAGGCCTTAATAGTCACCATTCTTAAACCCGGAAGGCCCCCTAGTGCTTGCAGCTCGTATAGGCCGTTATCGCTACTGAATGTAGACGCGAAGCTGTACGCTAAGGTTCTAGCTACACGACTTGCTCTAATAGCTCCGGAAATAGTGGCCCCGGAGCAGTCCGGCTTTTTGCCTGGTAGGAACCTCGCCTACAACATCCGCACGGTACTGGGGACCGTCCAACACGTCTGACAGGACACGAAAGCTGTTGCCATCTTTTTAGACATGGAGAAGGCTTTTGACTCAGTGGAGTGGCCTTTTATGCTGAGAGTGCTGCGAAGGTTGGGCCTTGGGGAACCGTTCTTGCAAATGATCGGTGCTTTATACTGGAGACCGATGGCCAGACTTCGCCTGGGTGACCGCGTATCTGACCCATTTGAAATTAGCAGGGGAACAAGACAGGGCTGCCCCCTCTCTCCGTTGTTATATGCACTGGTCGCAGAGCCACTGGCTTGTGCACTTCGGGAGTATCACTGGCATCGGGGAGTTAGCTTTCCGACATATAAAATCGTAATCTCAACCTACGCCGACGATACTCTTCTCTATGTCCGCAATCCGGAGGCAAACCTGGCTTCCGTGCTGCGGGAGGTGGTCCGTTTTCTGAGCGCTTTCCGGACTTAAGATCAACTGGAACAAGTCGGTGGTGTTTCCGCTGACTCCGATGACAAACCAGTTTGAGATGAAGTACCCGCTACATTGGTCTACGGATCCGGTACGCTACCTATGAATAATGATCCATTCTGACTCGGAGGTGCTGTTCCGTGAGAACTATGGTGTTGCCTTCAACAAATGCGAGGAAGACGTTGAGAAGTGGTGTAGGCTCCCATTATCACTGATGGGACGTATTGCCATCATGAAGATGGTGGTGCTACCCCGGTTCCTTTTTCTATTTAATACCTTACCCATCATACTGTCAAAGGCCTTCTTCAAAAACCTGACTAGACTCATGGTGCGTCTGGCCTGGGGCGGGAAGCAACTGAGAGTGCAATGGAACACACTTACGCTCCCGTGTGAGTTGGGTGGCCTTGGTGCCCCGGACATGGAGCATTATTATAGGGTGGCGCAGGCTGCCCATTTGCACACGTGGTTGCACGGTGAGGAAACCATTCCACATGTGAGGATGGAACGGCTGTTTGCTGACCCCCTACCACTCCCGGCCACAATCTGTACCCCTGAGGAACGCCGTATAGGAGTGCTGGATTCTATTACAGCCACCAAACACGCGTGGTACTCCTTGCTGAGGGCTAGGGGAGGAGATTTGATATATTTCCCCCCCCCTAATGGCAGTGGAATGGTTGCTGTGGCCACCGCCGATGGCGGAGAAGAGTGTCCTGAAAAAGACGCAAGAGAAAGGACGGGAGTCGGGTGCCGTTACCAGGAAACACGCGCTGCAAGGAGACCTTCCTCCCAACGCAAGACTACAGTGCATCGCTTCGTAGTTAGGACCGAATGCGAGGCCAAAACCTCGTGCAGCAGACCTAGCGCGACACTCTGGTCTCCCGACCCCGAAAATTTTTGTTGCCTGACGTTTAGTATAAATGTGTGCAAAGATGAAATACGGAATCCTGGGATAAGATATGTCCTAGAAGGCGAGTAGATTTAAAGATACAACGCCCCAGTGGAGCCAATAGTGAGAACGCTAGAAGCTACCATTTTTTGTTGGAACTGAACCGATATCAGCGTACAAATCGAAAGATTCCAAGAAACCGCCTGGCAAAAAGATGCAAAACTATAAAAAGGAATCAATATATGATGTGCAGAAAATCTAAAATGGAATAAGGATTCGTTGGTAAAGGCAACCATCCAGTGCCCTTACAGGAGAGACAACCATATTCAGTAGTCTTGATAAAGATGGTACATGAATAAACAAAACCATCGAAACGCGTCGACGCCTAGCATCGCACAATCCAACCTCCCAACCTACTCCAAGAATATAAGGAAAAAAATCAAGTCTTGTAGCGGGTGCTAGAAAAAGAGGGTTTTGATGTGCACTTGATGAAAGACAAATTGTTTATGTCCCAGTGTTTGTATGTCTCTCTTTTTTAAAAAAATCTGCTCTTTAGATACACAGGAAGGTGATTTAATTCTACTTTTTTCACGATAGGTATTTTTAATATGTATAAATTGTGTACTTGTTGACAAAAAAAATTTTTTATTCAATGTGAAGGAATAGTTTCTTTTTATCTATGACAATGAGTTTTAACATGATTTTATTGTATGTTTGAATAAATTTTGATACTTATATATAATTGTTTTATTTGTTAAATTCTTTTGCTTAGTGAAGCCTTGTGTCCAAGACTAAACTTTTGGGCATCCCTGCTTAGTTTCTTACCTAAGGGAAATCTTTTCATTTCACTGTTTATAAGTACCCCTTTCCCCTGGGTTACAAGGGGTCTCTCTCCCTCACTTTTACGGAGAAGAGTGTTGTACAGTCGCTGCATAAGCTGGGAATAAAGACCGCCGGTGAGTTGTTTATAGATGGGACGGTAAAAACTTAGGAACAGGTGACGCAGGCAGCGGAGGCCACTTCGCAACTACAGAGATTTCAGTTTCATAGAGTCCGTTGCGCTCTGAGGGACGCTCTAGGCTCGCATATGGAGGAGCCACCGGAACTTCCGGAACTTACCCATGTTATTCAAACTGAGCAACCTCGTAAAATGACAACATATTTATACAAGGCTATCGCTCCCCACAGGGCTCTAGAACCCTCGAAGGCCACGCTCTCATGGCAGCGGGATCTACAGCTCACCGTAGATGACTCCATGTGGAAATACTGCTGTACGAATACCAGAAGGGTGTCCTTAAATGGGAGACACCGCCTGATCCACTTTAAATTTCTCCAGAGAGTGTATTACACTCCGGAACGATTACACCGATATGGCCTCAGACAATCTCCGGAGTGCGAGAGGTGCCACGCGCCCATCGCGGACTTTTTCCACCTGGCATGGGGTTGCTCCATGATACACGAGTTCTGGGAGGCGGTAATAGCAGAATTGGGGGACATCCTCGACTATGAGCTACCCGTGGACCCGGCCCTTGCGCTGCTGGGACACTCCAGGGTCTTACCAGTGGCGATGCGACGCTTGGCTGACATGGGCTTGTTGTTGGCCAACGATGCTGGATGAGGTGCCCCTCCCTGACGAAGAAACGGTGGGCTAGCGACATGCTGTACTGTTGCACCCAGGCGGAACATTACAGTGAACTACTCCCCCCCCCCCCCCCCCCCCCTCGAGCCGTCCCAAGAACTTCTGGGGCTATACAATACCTTTATTTATTTTATTTATTTTTCGAGTTTTCTATAGCGCGAACTTGAACCGATTAGGTTATCAGAGCGCTTTACATAGCACCAGTTCCGTTACAAGTTATCACAGCAGTTTCCAAAGAATCAGTTACGTTACACATTTCAGGAACTTGAACCGATTAGGTTATCAAGGCGCTTTACATAGCACCAGTTCCGTTACATGTTATCCAAGCACTTTACATAGAATCAGTTACGTTACACGTTTCAGGAGCACATTTCTTTTGTTCTGGTGAATAGGGTTATCTCTTCACACGGGGGAAGGGATACACCTGGCTATATTCCAACAGTCACACAGGCGACTAGTCGTTACAGCTATAACTCTAAACACAGGGAGGGGATACACATGGATACAATCTAAGAATACAGAGGATACTAGTCGTTAGAGTTATCTTCTATCTACACGGGAGGGATATGACTGGAAACACTCTAAGGGTCACATAGGGGTGGTATAGAGTACAAAGGTCCACTGCAAACACTAGTGATAAGAGTCAACTACATACACATAGGAAGGGATATGACTGGTTAAGCTCTAGGAGACGCATAGGGGTGGTATATGGTGTAAGGACTTCAGGGAGTACCAAAGCTTAGCATTATTGCAATCGGTCAAAGATGCAGTCACAGCATAGAGGAAGGGTGTGTGGGATGCAAGGTATGGAGGGAAGGGCTAGAGTCCAACGAAAACTGTCCGAAAACCGCAGCATTCACAGCATAGAGGAAGGGTGGGTGGGATACAAGGTATGGAGGGAAGGGCTAGTCCAACGAAAAACTGTCCGAAAAACAGCAGCAAAGTGTCATTCAGGATAGTAAGCAAGTCGAGAAGTCCAGGAGAGAAGGTGGGAGCCCGGGATTGAGATGGAGGCCAGCTGCAGGCGCATCGCCATCTTGGAGAGCTTGCGTCCATCAGAGTTCACCAGAGGCACTATCCTCACAGCGTACCGGACACAGCCACAGGCAGCAGAAGGTGGAGGATTGGTTTGGGAGACCTGTGCCCAACAGAAGTAGTCGATGGCGCTGCGGGGCGCGAGGGCCAGGGTCCCCTCGAGCAAGGCCCCACCCCTCGGAGGTTGCTTTGCCGAACGCTGTTCGGGGCTGGAGGCAGGTATTGCTGGACCCAGTCGGCAAAGTTGATGGAGCAAGGACCCACCCTGGGGGACAGCCTGGAATCAGGTCGGGGCTAGACCAGAGGCAGGGGCGAGCCAGAGGACGCGGTGAGCCAGAAGAAGCGGCGATCGGCATTCTAAAGTCGCCGCCGGCCGCCATCTTGAAGTCAGGCAGGCGCTGGGATGATTCCCGGTGAGTGTCGCCGTCCCGGTAGGGCTAGATGGTGCCAACTCCCATCAGCAGCCGCCGCTATAGTCAGCGAGAGTCTGGCCAGGCCGGGGGAGCGCAGGTCTCAATCCTACCTCCCAGCGGCGGCCGGATTCGAAGGCGAGGTGCCGCCCGCCATCTTGAGCGCCACCGTCCTCTCCTCACCCTCATCCGGACAACGGACCCGTCCGCCTATCTCAGGGCAATCTCCGATGCTCCACAGAAGCCCCACTCGCTCCGCTTCACGTGGGGAAAAGGTGCGCACCAATGAAGGGCCGTAGCAGCCAAGAGCCGGGGTTGAGCAGCTCTTGACCCGGGAGCCGAGACGATCCACGTCCGCTCGGCTCCCGGCTCCTCCCCTTCCCTTGATGATGATGTCCATATGGGATGGAATGCGTTGGCTGGATCACGTTGACTGCTTCTGATGAAATATTATGGACTGAATAAAAATTGGAATTAAAAAAAGAAACCCAAGACTCCCAAGACACTATTTTTGATCAGATCTAAATAATCCATTGATCAACATCACGATTCTTAGAATCTTTGACAGATAAATTATGGATGGATATATGTAAATGTACATGTATTTATATAGCGCAAATCACCGACCCGGTATCTAAGCGCTTGCTTAGGGAACCCGTCCTGGTATTCCCCTGTGAGATAACCCCGGCAGGGTATCCACAAGGTGAAAGCCAGGCATCCCACCACGAGGGGCCGTTGTGGAGATTAAGCAAGCTATTGCCCAGAGTCGCAGAGTGTGAACCCATGAATCGAGTAGGCACCGGAGCGAGAATTGTCGAGTCCGTGGACATTTTAGGACTTAAGGCCGAGCCGGGAATCGAACCCTGGTCCCAGGCTGACCTCTGCTTCCAGGTCTGCCTCCTCTAACCAGTGAGCCACACTTCTCCACGATATATATACACGCACCTTTTCTTCTAAAGATTTAACTTTGTATTGACGTGGCTCAGGGGCAGTGGGACCACATAAAGTTGAGCGTGAAGGTGAAACCACGGAATCTCCTGGGTTATACACCAGTGCGCCCATGTTCTAAGCCCACACTGCCATTGCTTTCTTGGGCAACAATACACTCCTCAACCACTCAAAAAAGGATGAGATATCACGACCTGAACTGTTATCAAATCTATCTATATTGATTGTGTACTAACATGCACAAGCAAGAACAAGGCCTGAAAACAAAATGGTGGTTTACCAATAAGAGTAGTTTTGCAGCTTGAAGAGTTTTCTGCGTGCGGCTTGAAGAATGTTTTAGCGACGTTTTAACCTTCTTGCATTACTGCCTTTTCCCTCTTTTTGTATTCCTCAGGTAGATGTTGAATGAGGGACTCATTTTGTCCCATTGCTGGTGGCCATATATGTTCAGCATGCATTTGAGATGGCAATCTGCCACAGTGTAGCGGCCTCCCTCTCCATCTTTCTTCCCACCATGTTGAGCCTCTTGCCCTCCTTTTATAGTGGTGGCCCTGTAGTGGTGTGAACATTTTTCTGCTTTCTTGAGGTTGCGACGATGATGGAGTCAACAGGGGTATTACCTTGAATGTATTTTGGATCCTGTGTCAAAGGCGTGTTCTTCTGTTTGACTTCGAGAGTCACTGCTTTCGCCATAGCAAGGTCCCAATAGGCTTCTTTGCCTAGATTTAAAATGCTGGACAGCATTGGGAAGTATAAATTGCCTTTGTTTGCAGGCATTATTGTTTTGAGGAGAAAAAGGAATCTTCCTTCACATCCTTTGACTGTACTCCATACGTTTCTGCAGCTTTCTTGAACAGGCTGTGAGAGGTCGTCTGGTGGGGGGTGGCCTGGAGGGGTAGTTGTCCATCATTTCTTCAGGGGAGTCTGTTGAGGTTGTTATACGAGTCCTCGTCGAACCCTACTGTTCTTTCAACCTCCTCGGGTTCATAGAACTCTTCCTCTTCATGGGGCTTGGGTGTTGCTAGAGCTTCCAAGGCAGATTTACTCTCTTTGACGTCGAGAGCCATCAAAGGTTTAGTCGGGATTTGAATTCCCCCTAAAGAGTCAAACTCCTTTTTTCGTTGGAGAAGCACTGCAATTTTTGCCTCAAGTGTTCACTTGTTCCTTTTGACCTCCTGCTCCTTTTCTCGGCGTCTAGAATTGGTCAACGGATCAGTTGGCTCCAAAGGTTTGACATTTCCCTCGTGCCCTTTCGACATGATAGGATCATTGAGCTTTTTAGCATTTTACCATTTTACCAGCATCACTATCCCTTGGTTGGGATCCGTGGGCCTCCCTTGCTCTCTGCTTAAATAGATGTTTTCTTCAACGCAGAGGCTGCCTTGTGGGACTTCTTGCCCGAGCATTTAACCACATCACTGCTGTGGTTATTTTTCCCCTGTGCTGGAAATTCCAATTCTTCTTTATTCATGACGAGCTCAGCTCGTCATCAGCACAGCTCAACTGTGCCTCATGACGAGCTGAGCTCGTCATGAGCATGGAAGGGGTTAAGCTCTAGGCCTTTTGGCGGTTTTGTTATCTCATGGATCTTCTTTTCAGAGTCCCTCACCCATTTCTTTTTTGTCTGCTTCTTTTTAGCAGCATTTTTGAAGAGTTCGAAGACCGACTGTCTGTGCTGTCTCGGCCTCAACGTTGTTGCCATCATCACTAGACAGTGCCAGGTCTTTGAGCAGTTGTGCTTGTGAGTGCTGGCTATGGTGGGGTAATGGTCCTGCCTCTGTCTTTCGTGTACCTTCAAGGTCATTGGTATGAAAGCAGCGCCGTCCTCATCATGGTACTTCGGGAGACAAAAGTTGAAGACCTCGTTGGGGAGGGGGAAGGGAGTTTGCGGTACATAAATGATGATCCGTAGTCCAGGTGTAGTAGTAGATCCCCCTTTATTAGCAGGTAGATAGGTGGCAAGTTAGAAGGTAAGAAGATACAAAGGAGAAACCCCACCAGGAGCGAGCTACCAGCTCCTCAGCCTGAGATGACCAACTGACAATCTAGCCACAGTAAGGCACTCAAACATTCCATGATTTCACAGGACATTCTGATGAAGTGGTAGAGAGGGAAAAGATATAGAAATCATTTACCACAGAGTTCTCTGCACAAATTTGTGGTGGAGGTTTGGGTAGAATTGCCGCATTCTCCGACCACATGGTTGGTACTGCAAGGTCCCCCCTTCTAGGGGAGAGGGAAGTGTCTTCTGTGATTCCATAATTTTTCTTTAAAAATTTTCGAGTTTTGTTCAAAAACGTTCGGAGCTCCTCCGTTGCTTCCAGACTCAAAGATGAAAAAAGAATTACGATGGCGACTACCCACAGAACATACGGGGAGCCGTCGGACATCACACAGGTGATGGGCTTACCACCAGATGGTGGTCGACAACAAGTCCAGACCCAACCACTAGATGGCGGAATAATCCACAGCATGTGAATCCAGAAAGGGATTCAAGCTGCAAAATTTATGGTAAAGCATAAAAGGCCAAGCAGTTCTTCAAACTTTACACTCCAAAATGGAACCTCTGTTCCTGAACTCAAAAGAAAACCCCAGACAACATCGCCACACCATCCGTCTTAAAGCAACTGCTCATAGTTCCAAAGCCAAAAGGCTAGAGCTAATTAGCTAGAGCACAAAAAATCCAGATTATGCAGGTAGAGGGAGGCACTCATCACTTCCTTTGACAGATAATCCCCTGGAAAATAGCTGTAGTTCTGGAAACTACCATACACTATAAACTCGGGCATGACAACTCCTGCTGTCTTAATGTGTCTAGAAACCAAAGTGTGTATCTAAAACGTTACAGTCAGACTTTCAATTCAAGAGAAACTATTGCCCTCATCAACCTCGGAAACCTACAAGAGACTAAAATTCCTCGAGTTCCAAAGTGCACTTTGGATAGATGATGCCTGGAAGGCCAACGTGCAGGAGAGCAATGTGCACAGTGCAGCTTTGTTACAAGACCAATTCTTGTCTTTAACTTCAGTCATACACAACGTCAGCTGCCTCTGGCCATGCATAGTGGGTTCTGGATACAGGTGCTGCGCCAGCTCCCTGAAACTAGACCAGCAACAAATGCATGCTGGTGTGACATATACCAAATATAAATGTAAGCACCTAACATTATTACAATTATAAAGTGTTTCGAGAGCCTTTGGGCTTGGTTTGCTCCTTAGAAATATGCTCGAAAACCTTATAATCAGTTTGTCTGCACTCATAAGTGATGTTTTAGAATGCGCTTTTTAAAAGCTGGGCTAGAACAATAAAACATGCACTCAGTGCTTCTCCAAGTTCTTCCTCTGTACTGCCACTAAACAGGTAATGTAAGTAGTGTTAAAGCATACCTACTTACAAATCCGAAAACAGACTGCAGAAGACGCTAATTAGCAATAAGAAGGAGGAAGGCTAACACTTAAGAGGACTGTTTGCTACAGTTCAGCAGGGAAATGGAAAGGAGGACATGGCTTCCGGGAATTTATATTTTGTTTTGCCAATGGGTTTTTAGAACTGATGAGTAAGCAGATACAACGCATTATAACACAAATAATAGTTCAGTGAATTACTTATCTTTTTACAATCAGAAATCTAAATCAACATTGGATCCTTAAAGAACATGCAATATTTAGATTGAGACATGAAAACTGAGCTCAAGACCCTCAAATGAAACCAATACCTAGGGATGTCAAAGCTTGGTGGATTTCCTTCATTACGTTCCTATAGAGTTCCTTTTGCCATCCACGTAGAAGTTTCCACTCATCTTCTGAAAAATATGCAGCGACATCTCGGAACGTGACCGTTGCCTGGAAAAGTCAAGCATATTTTCACATAATACAGTCAAGAGCATTAGTGATTGAACTGCTATCATGTTACTTAACTAAGGGCAGATTTCTATTCCACATACAATCTTTTCTTTGCTATGCACACATTAAGCCAATCTTCCCAACCACTCCTCACATTGTTTCCTATTATCCTTTCCTTGCATTCTGTTCAATTGGTCTTGTATGTGCCTTTCTTCAGCCTTGTACTGATCTTTTTTAGGTCGAGCTAGAGTGTGCATGCGAAGCATGTATCTAGCTCGACAACTATTGTTGTCAGTCTCCTGGGAATCTGAGACAGGGGTCGGCCATGCGCGTGGATTGCACCTCGTGGGCGCGCACACCCAGGCCGGCGCCGTGCACATATCCTATCTCAGATTCCCAGGAAGTCAGCCATGCCGCCATGCCTCTCTGTCGTGTGTGCGCGCGCGCGCACACACACACACACACACACACACACACACACACACACACACACACACACACGCAGGCAGGCAGGCACACACGCACACACACACTGCATACACACACGCTCACCCCCCCCCCCCCCCCCCCTTACCTCACCGGGCTCTTTTCTTGCTGAAATCCCTGTTTTCTTGTGGGCTCTTTGTGCCCGGCTCCCAATGGATGGGCGGGTGGGCGAGGGTGACGCGGCCAGGGGCTCCAGAGCAGGGACAGGCTGACAACTTCCAGCCTGCTAACTTTCTGCTGCTCCGGCGGTCCCTGCGGTGCACCAGCTGGGCAAGACGGCGGCTGCGCAGGATTCGTAGCCCCTGCCCTTCGGCCGCCTCCGGGACTCCGCCCTGCTAGCGTGCCATTGGCTGAGGGCCCCTCAACGCTGGTTATAGAGAAGGAGGCGGAAGCGCTGGAGGAAGGGGTAATGCTAACTACCTTGTGTCTCGCCTCAATGCTTCGGTGACTCTTGGAAAGCGCCTAGTTATCCACTACGCAGTGTTGCAGTAGTATCTTCCTTGTTGTTTTGGTAAGGTGTTCCTTATTTTATCTCGACTTTTTTTAGCCGCTAGTTGTAGAGATAAGCTGGAGCTGCCATGGCGCGCCGGAAAAACTTTCACTGCTTTCTTCTCGAAACTTCAGCATTGTTTACAGTTACGTTCTGCTGCATAAACGATTTTGCTCCTAATGGTAATATTTTTACCATTACACACCAGTTTCTTTTCGTCAATGTACTACAATATGCGAAAAGGCGTTTTGTTGAACATTTGACTTGTGGTGTTCATAGAAGGGATGAACTGTGTAATTAAACATGAATCGGTCCTTTGCACATGGATTTTGCTTTTGGTTTGGTGATTAAATGAATGTTTATTTAAAGAGTATAACTGAAATTAAATGTCTAAAAGTTGCATCTGTGGTCCCCCCCCCACCCCCCAATACACTCCCTCCCCAGAGGTTGGATGCGCTGTAAAACTTGCAGCAATATGAGGAGCGATGTCTGAGCCTGGGCACTTCCCTCCATGTCATCACGGTTCACGAACACTGTTAAGGGTCCTGAACATCCCCCTAAATTCACTCGTATCAGGTGCATTAATTAGTCCTATCAGTTCAGTAAAAACACCGATACTACGCTGTATTAGGGTCTCCTCTAGCAACAAACGAGTGGCAGCTGTGTCCCCAATGACGTGGAGCGAGGGGGTCAGCCTGTCCCCAAGTAGTAGCCTCTGCGAATCGGGGTTCATGGTTTCAGGCATGCGGTGGTGGGAACGCAGCTCTCTGCATCCCGAGTTACACACATCGATTTATAGAAAGGAAGCGTGATACCCTCACAGCATGTCAGAATTAACCGGCCACATAGTTGGTAAGGGCTTTTTTTTTGTCAGCTCTGTTTTTTATTGTTTTAACAGCATACATACAGTGCCTAGCACGGCAAGATTACATCATTTCAGTAGGTAAAATTGACTGCTGAATTGCGTTTCACCCGAAATATATATTGTCATACAGTTTGAGACGACCCCCAGGAAGTGCCTCCGTCATAGGCCCCAGACTTTCTTGGCATTTCATTTATGTAGTGCTTACTACCCCTGATAAGGAGTCTAAGTGCTTTTCGGCAAGTATCATGCTACTCGGGGACCCAAAAAGGATTAGTGGAGAGTTAAAATAGGGAAATATGATATTAATTTGAGCTGTGCTATTTGGGTTGAAAAGGATAGTGGAGGGATAGACGAGTGAGGGGTTTGTGCTGTTTTTAATCATCCCCAGCCTATACTGTCTTTTTTAGATAAAAGTAGTTCAAGATACAGCAGTTCAGTGATGGAGGGTCAGGTTGCTGTTGGGAGGTCAAGTAGCTTATTTTATGGATGTGTCTTCCCTGGGTCAATGTATTTTAAGACTCGTTTTTGGTGCTTTTCTGCCCTCTGTTAGACTAGTTTTTCCCTTTCTTTCTGCCCTTATGCCCTCTGTTAGACTAGGTTTTTGTGCCTTTGTGCCCTCTATTAGACTAGGTTTTTGTGCCTTTTTGCCTTCTGTTAGACTCGTTTTTTGTGCCTTTCTTCCCTCTGCATCACCACATTATCACTCAGCACCACCACATTATCACTCAGAACCACCACATTATCCCTCAGCACCACTCCGCACCACCACATTATCCCTCAGCACCACCACATTATCCCTCAGCACCACTCCGCACCACCACATTATCCCTCAGCACCACCACATTATCCCTCAGCACCACTCAGCACCACCACATTAGTCGTCAGCACCACTCAGCACCACCACATTATCCCTCAGCACCACCACATTATCCCTCAGCACCACTCAGCACCACCACATTAGCCCTCAGCACCACGCAGCACCACCACATTATCACTCAGCACCACCACCACAGCACCACTCAGCGCAACCACAGCACCACTCAGCGCAACCACAGCACCACTCAGCGCAACCACAGCACCACTCAGCGCAACCACAGCACCACTCAGCGCAACCACTGCATCACTGGTTCAAATATGTTCTCTCAATGTTTCAGGCTTTATTACAAATGTCACAAAAAAGATGTTAATATTTCATTCTGTTCTTGGATTTTCGTCCCACTAAAATAAACTGAACATAATCTTCACAAAAGTTTAAGCTATTGCCATTATAAATTACCATCACTTTTATTTAAGTACTAATTATTTTAAAAAATTCAAAGCCATTATTCTTTGTAATATCAATACATCTAAGTCACGTAAATACAAAACATGTTGCATTATAAATGCTATAGGTGTCACATTTGCGAAAATTAAAACTATTGGCATTGTAAATGACAAAGCTATTAATTTAGCTATTTTCAAAAACAACACATAAATAAAAAAATTGTCATTTACAAGACCAATAGCTCAAACTTTCCTAATGCGAGACCTATTGCATTGCAAATGCTTGTTCTGTAATGTGCTTCATTACACTTTTTGGATATCTATCATACTTGATGATTTGTAAGGGAACAAAGATACTGTGAGTAATATGGATTGGCAAAGATAGTAAGGAAAGTGTTAGAGAAAGTAAATCAGAATAACCTACAGTGTAACACTTCTGGCTTCAAAGCCTAAAGGTAAAAACTCTCCTTCAACACTGAACATCATTTTATTAGCATGATAGAACAATAGAGATAACATGGTCTGCTGTGGCCATGTTCAAACTGCAGCAGTAATCCAGTCATAGACCAAGTCTAGTCCAGGCTACATGTTAAAAATGAATTTTTAACAAACAATGGCAAGGCCAATGACTGGCAATTAGCTAACTGAAATAGTTTTATCTTTGATTGGCAAGTTTGCGTGTTTCAGTTTGAAGAATGGGTGAAACTGAAAATGTGCAAACGCTTGGATGGTTAGGGGAGACATGGATGGTTGCATTAGTGATTGTATGTATGAATAATTAATGGGTAGGAGTGCAAGAAGACACGTGCAAGTTTGAAATATTTATTTCTAACGCCGTGTTCTCATGCGCAGCATCTTAGCTAATACAAGCAGACATATTATTAGAAACAAGATTGTCAGCATAGTTACTATTCCACTATTACTATAACTACTATTACTATTCACCCTCCCTTGCTAGTAGGTTATTTTATATCTACAGAAGGTCTTTTGGGATTACATAGGTGGCCCCATACCTCTGGTATTTAGCAGAAGTGGATCACACCAAATTCTGCACAAGCTCTCAGCATACGAATGTTCTCCAAGTGTGTATGATCATGCCTACGCAGTGCATTATTAAACGCGCCAATCTCAGAGGTGGCACAGCTGCATATGTGTTATGTCTAGAACGCGCGCTGATCAGTCCAAACAACAACCACTGTGTTGAAATAACCTTGAAGGCCTCGGCACTCACTGTTCAGACTAAGCTTACCAAGCAAGGCTACTAATGTAGAAAAACATTATTCTTGTGTGAAGCTAAACACTCTGCTAAACTCTAAACAATTAATAAAGTGTGTGCAGTGTGCAAAAGGCAGCAGAAAGGAAAAATGGCGTTTAAACCTCTAATAAGCTCATGTCAACTTAACACTGTGTGAATGCAAGGCTCAGCCCCACGACAACATCTTAGTGCACACCAGCCCAAAACCACACCACAAAAATGACAGTAACAAACAGGTGATTAGCACCCAACCTTCTGGACAGGCGGAGGCAGAATAGTGCTATGCACACCAAGCATACACGCAAACACATAGTGGGGTGCGCCCGAATGCCCTGGCTGGTGGGCTGGCCAGGGACACTGTGTAGCGGTTCGATAGGGAACAGTACACTCTGGAGACTCTGGGGTGGGCACTCACATAGCGGTACTTCACACGGACAGATGCATCACGTAGCGAGCGAGTTAGGGAACATGTAGACCTGGGAACCAGTCACGATGTTGGGGGGGGGGGGGGGGGAGGTGAGGGGGGGAGTTCAGGGGGGTTAAGTACTTAGGGTGGGAGCGTTGCACTTAGGGGCCTTCACATTAGCGAGGGTTGCTCTAATCCAGAAAATACACCTTAGCTGCTTGCTTGCAGTATAAGACCCATTCCTTACTAGCATATGGTTACCTAGACACACTGTGACCGGATCCTGCGTGGCTACTTCGATGCCCAGAATTGTTAATTTCATGTATTTTTCACAGGGTAATGTACGCCGCCGGACCCCAGGGTTGTCGGCACTATGGCTGTGTTTCTACAAACTACGGACACCCTGTTCATTGAGGATGTTATGCTGCCGGCCCCCCTGGGGGTTGTAGGCTGCAAGCCGTGTATAAACCTAAGTACGCGAATAAAGGTGATATAAAAAAAAAACTACAATTTTTGAGCAAAGGGTTGTAAGAATAAGTCAACATATTGGTCAGCTGGTTCAAAAATAGACTCTCACCCAGACACAATGAGTATTTTCTAGAGAATATTACAAATATGGCGTGCGCTTACAGTTTAATTCAGTCTAAAACTTTTAGAAAGTAGGCATTCCTCTGCTCTTAAGACTGTGTGCCTGTAGCCTGTTTCCAATACACATCTGGGGTGGGTGACAGCTTGACCATGTACATTCTCTTCAAGACCGCCACACGCAAAAGAAGGTTAGGTGTGTCTGAGTGCCCATCTGCATCCTGATGGCTCATCCTGGGCTGGATGGGCGGGAGGAGCTGACACATCTGAGTAGGCAGTGTCCTGTCCCCATACAAAGGGTTGATTACCACTGCAACCCCCCTGTAGTGAGTCTGGAACCAGGGCTGGAAAGAAAGGACCTCTGTGCACTTCAAAGACCCTTCTTTGAAGTCTTCCCAACTTCAAACATGCAATTGTGTTGTTGATCCCATCAAATCAGTCATTTCTAGACCTGTAACCGACCTCTGTCAGAAGAACTGCTGTGCTTCACCAGAGGCTGGCACTCTGCCCTTCTGCCTGCTGCTCTCTGACCCTGCTAAGGAAGGGCTATACCCTACATTAAAACTGAAGTGATCTCCAAAGGCTTGTTTGCATGGCTCCTGTGGCTTGAGACTCAGGGCTGTCAAAGTCTCGACACATGCCCCTGTGCCTGGAGCACTGGACGTGGACCCGGATACTTGCACCAGAGAAAATGACGCATCTCGGGTCTGTGTGTAGCAGATCTGGCGCATTGACCCTGTTGCAGGCGATGAATCGGTGACTCATTCTCAAAACCAACGCATCACCTTGAGAGCCGCATCCCCCGTAACCGCGCATCCCACCATAGCTTTGTAGAGAGATCTACGCATCCCCTCAACTGCGTGGAGCATCCCGGCGCATTGCACTTTGGAACCAACATGGCTTGGCCCTTTGTGTGTGAAACCAACGCATCGCCACCACTGCGTATCCAACGCATCTCCACCACTGCGTGCAGAAAATTGACGCATCACCTTGACTGTGGGCTCGACATTGACGCATTGCTTGTCTGCACCCTGCATCTCACTGTTGCGACCAGGATCAAGGTACTCTGTTCACCGGGCCTGCATGGCTCCTGTCCCTAGCCTGCGCTCCTTAACGTTAGGCCTTATCTGTTGACTTTGCCCCGGTCAGCACGACAAGATGACCCCATTCAAAGCGCTACAAACGCTTTTATTCTTTAAAATGTACAATTCAACTTCGATTTTTGGGGATTTTTGTCATTTTAGTCTTGATTTAGTTCTAAAATCATTTGTCTATTTTTCTAAACCAGTGTGGAGTCTTTTAGTGGTGTTTTTATTGTGTTACTGTGTGTTGTGTTGCACAAATACTTCACTTTGCTCTTCAAATAAGCCTGACTACTCTGTGTCAAGCTACCAGAGAGTGAGCACAGGTTATCTTTTAGTGTGTATCTGACTTACCCTCACTGGGACTGTGATTCCTGCTTGGACAAGGTGAACAATTCTGCCAACTAAAAACCAAATTTCTAACAATCCACATCACAAAATCTGCACAACATTGAATTCTACCTCACAAAAAAAATCGTAAACTTCTCATCTCTGCGCTGGACTTAAAAACAGCAATGGAAGCACTCTGGCTCTTGGTGAATTCTATTGAACCCATTTAATCAAAATCGGTCATTTTTACAATCCATCCTGGCCAGTCTTCATGCTGCAGCTCATGTTGTGGGGAGCAGAATATGTTGTTTGCATGTGCAGCCTGTGTGGAAGGGAGTAGAGCCTTCCACCAGACCAGATTAATTCCTCACTAACCAAAGTCTACATGGAGGTTGTGTGGAAGCTGTAAGCGTCCTTGAAATGCATGCTGGGTGGCCATAACCAACTCTAGTACATCTACATTATGTATAGACCAGTCGGTGGACTGCTAAAATTATTCCATGACTAGAAGTATAGGGTCTATTCAGAAGACCCCTGTGAGTAGAACTATTTTACCACCCGATCTTGCTCATTAATGCGGAAATAAATGTTTTTGTTAAAACTCTTCCCAATCTCCTCCTGCCAATGATATCTTCACTCGTTAACCAGACCAGTGTGGCCTTTTTGTTGCACCAGCCATTGCATCTGCAGGTTGCCAATTACCTTGGCACGTCACCGACAATTCAGAGATCCAGCTGCGCTCATGCTCTTCGATTTTAAAAAGGCATTCAACTCTCTTGACTGGGGGTTCCTGTTCCAAGTCCTCTCACATATGGTATTTGGGCGCCGCTTTTTCTCCCCTGTTTAGTGCACTACCCCCGTCCCCAGGCACAGATTATGGTAAATGGTGTTGCCTCACCTCCCTTTTGGATTGACAGGGGCACGAGGCAGGGATGCCCCTTTTGCCTTTTGCAATTGGACCTCTGATGGTCTGGGTGTGCTGTGATGCTCAGATCAGAGGCCTTTACTGGGGGAATGGCACGAAGGATCTCATTGCACTGTACATTGACAATGTCTTGCTATTTCTCTGCCAACCACATCTCTCCAGGCCACACCTCCTCCAGCCAATTCAACTGTACAGTGAGGAACCGGGCTTACAATTATCTGGTTCAAGTTTCTCAATGTCCACTGCAGGAGTGTCGAGAGGTAATAGAGTGGCAGGCCTGCCTTCCCACCTCATCAGATTGAGCTTTCGATATTTGGGATATCCATATCACTGGAGCCTGGACTAACCAGGAGCCTCCATCTTACACTTACTCTTGCATCAAGTCCGCCAAGATATGACCAAATGGTTCACCCTGTCGATTAGTGCTCTAGGCTGCAGTGCACTTTTTCAAATGATTATTCAGCCGAAACTGCTGTATGTGCTGCCGAACTTCTTATTTCCTCGCCAAACCTGGTTCAACACTGTATCAAAAGCAGTGCGCCCCTTCCTGCGGGTGAGGAGTAAGCATTTGATAATTTGGGGTGGGAATGGGCTTTGACTGTCTATATTATTGGGCCTCCCAGATTCAGATAATTAATGGCTGGCCATTTGGAGGCACTGATGACCCCACGTTTAGCCTGCAATGATCACTGCTTGGTTGCGGTAATATTCTGTGTTTTCTATACGGCTGCCCTTTCCCACAATCAATCCCCAAAGCCACAAGAGACACTCTCCTGTGTTAGGTGTGAGACCTCTGTTGGCTCTGCTGGGAGTGTAAACCAACACAGGCGACACTCCCCCTCCCACCTCTGGCTAAATAATTAGTTCACCCAGGTCTCCAGCCTGGAGCGGCTTGAGTGCGGGGACCTCATTTGCATGTCCCAATTCAGAGACATCTAAACCAGTTCATAGAAGAGTTTCCAGGATATGCAACACCATAAAACCCAATTCTATAAGTACTTGCAGTTGTGCAACACTTTGACAGTGTTCCGACCGCAGCTGCTTAGAATATAACCTGCTTGAATCCTGGGTCCTTGTACCTCCACTGGGCCTGGGCAGCTTTTTGTGTCTATATAGATCACAGGTCATCAACATCCCAAACTCTTTTGCAACCCTTCAGAGTAAATGAGAAGGTTAGCTTGGCTCCCTAGACATTGATGACTGGTGGGACATCATGATGGGCCCCATTTGCTCGTTATCCCCTCCCGCTTCCACTTGGTTCAACTAAAGTACCTACATGCCTCCTATTTCATCCCACAATGGTCATGGAGAATGGGTGCAACCCAATGATCTTTTATTTAGAAAAGTAGATCTAGAATGTAATGGTTTTCTCTACAGCTATTGAATGCACTAATATTAAAATATATCTTGCATAATCATACTATGTCTAATTTTGTGTGTTTTTCTGTACAGCTTGTTTTCCTGTCATCAGTCCTGACATTTTATTGCGGATTAAGCAGGAGGAAGAGGAGGAGGAGGAAGATTTCAGAGGCTGGCATGACTCGGGGAACACTAAAACCAATACTGTTCCTAGCACAGGTGAGAATGCTGTTTTTAGAAATTAAATCAGTCCCCTCAGAAGTTCAAAGGTCTCCGTTTGGACTTTTAGGCTTCTCATAAAATCCAGTGTAGGGTTCAATTGAGAGCTTAAACTCCTAGCACATTTTGGAAAGACTTTCATCCATGATTGCTAGTTGTAGGAAAATGTTACTTTTATCTGTCAGCAGCCTGGGCCGCTGTACAAGCAAGTGGAGTTGTCGATCACACCCCACTATCACTCTTGACACTGATTAGCATATTTGTTGACAGTTGTGCAAAGGAGGCTACAAGGAAATGCTTGTGAGATCAAAATTAATTTTCATGGGTCCCCCTTCCAAAAGCGTTGTGTAACATTCTGGTGGGATAGCTTTGGGGAGTTAGCCTTTCTGTTACGATTTGTTCCTTGTGCTATTTCTTTTTCAAGTTTACTCAACTTTTATGAACCCTAAATTTACACCTTGAAATAAGATAATGTGTAATATATTACTGGAGTGTCCAGCATCCTCCAGTATTAAAAATAGGCAACTTCTAACGTTTTGAAAAATCAATTTACAAATTGCTTACTAGATGTTTTATTACTCTTACGAATTGGTAGAAAAATTGCTGAGAGGGTTTGGGGAAGGGGATTTCCTATAGGTCTATGATTCCTCGGTAGCTAGATTTTCAGTTTTTGGCCAAAGAAAGCTAGACTGCTGTCATAAATTCAGTCCGTTTTTCTAACTCCAGGCTTTTGTTGAGTCTGCCATTTATTTTGAGAAGTGTGTTTCACCTCGACGTATTGCTCCCTAGACACTGAAATACTAATATAAGTACTGAAAAGCAGGTTTTGGTTCAGTACGTTGGTTTTGTCTTTGTTTTTTCTTTAATTTAATTTTGATCACACATTTTTGTCTTTCCTTCTTAGCCCATTTTCCACACTTATTCAACTACTGGTTTCCAATTTGACACACTCAAACATTAGCCACATTACAGTTATCCTTGTTTAAATTAATATGAGGAGTCTATTTTGTCTTCACCTCTGGCGGCCTCCACCAGTTGGCTTTTCCTTCAGATGAATTTATTTCTTGATCCCCCCCTTTACATAAACCCATATTTTAATCCATTACATTGTTTTCATTAAATGAAAATCCTTGATACTGAATATTCAGGTATTTTACCGGGGATGAAATATAATGTCTGCAATGGTTGTAATAGGCAAGGCAAATTTATTTCAAAACTTTGCTGTGCGTCCGCTCAGAAGCCCTCGTTCGGTACCGCTGAAGGTGAGCGTGTGCTCTTCTGTTTGTTGTCCTTGCTGCAATATGCGAACGTGTGTCCCCGCTCCAGCCTTCGCCTCGATCGCCGCAAAATGCACGCACTCCCCGCGTTAGGCAAGGCAAATTTATTTCAAAACTTGCCTGTGCGTCCACTCAGAAGCCCTCGTTCGGTACCGCTGAAGGCGAGCGTATGCTCTTCTGTTTGTTGTCCTTGCCGCAATATGCAAACGTGTGTGTCCGCTCCAGCCGACGCCCCAATCGCCGTTAAATGCACACACTCCCCAAACATGGCGCGGTGCACTTAGACGCCTCACATCGCGTCACTGGCAAACGCCACAACTCTTGCTTCTGAATGCTTCCGGCGCCTCCGACGGCACACGCCCACAACATGCCGAAGGGCTCGCCCACTCATGTTAGAACGCTAGTCCCACACAGAACGCTTATCGCAACCGCAGGCTTTTGCCGAATGCCCATCCCTGTATGCACATGCCCATCACTTTACAGCAGAACGCACACGCCCACAAAGGACTACTTTTTCCCAAACGTTCTTATTCCCTTCTAATGTATATGTTGGGCTGGTGTATAGCCTATGTCCATCTGCTGATACTCTCCTTTCCAACGCTGTATTGGGTGTTCCGGTTGGCGCTGTGGTTCCGGAGCTTACCCGCCTCAAAGGTTTGGGCTCTCTTTATACTATTAAATATGTTTTACTCATTAATTTAACATACAAAATATCGCACTTCCTTGAGTTATTCATCTACTAGCAATCCCACCACTGGTGAATCTACCGAAATCATCTCATACCTGCTCATATATTGACTTAGATTTTCATTATGAATTTCCTACTACAATGTTATAAAATACACTTTTAATACATTTCTAATCGTGAAACACAAAACTACATGCTCTTATAGTCATTTTACATTTCCAAGTTTGTTCATTCAGGTCACATAACATTCTGAGTGTGCTCTAAATCTTGCCTGCACCGGTTAATGATGTTTAAGATTATGCTTTGATAATCGATCCTGTTCCTACTCTTCATTTTACTACCTAGAATAATTATTGTGCTAGTTCTGCTTGCATTCTTTACTGAGGACCTCACAACTTCAGTTATCCTACAAACCCACAGGTCTTTAAAAACCGTGTTTCCTGCATGTGTCTGAATATCATTTTTTATAATTAGCTTTTTATCATCTGTGTCGCTGGATAAATTAAACAAGCTTCATCTAATTTAGGAAAACACATTACATTTTTATTCTCGTTGATCCTTCTTTGCACTAATGTATTTAGTCTGCTGATCCACAATGCCAGTTGATTCCGTAATTGCACCTGGTTGCCTCCTCTTGCAATTCACCTATTCTGTGTACGAGTATTCAGTTCATGTTTACACCAGCATGTTTTTGTATGTCATGGAGTTTGTTCAACCCAGCATGATTCATACGAACATTTGATGTTTTCTTTTTTGTTTTCCTCTCTCGAGTGTTTAGTTTGAGGATGTTGTAATACTTTTCCCTTAATAATATTATTGCAGTGGCCACTTGTGAGATATTGAAAGGCTCCATACGTTTTTTTCGAAAAGCGTTATTGTGTTTCTTTGTTAGTTTTTCTTTCAGCCCTAATAAGAGCATTTGTTAAATTCCTTCCACGAATATGTACAACTAATAGTTGTTTTCTGAATAGTGTTTTCAAAGATTAATTCATTTCAATAATTTACTAGTGTGTTCTCAGTAGTGTCGTAATCGTGCTAGACCTCAGAGTACTTATTAATGTAAGTAATTTTTCTGTTTGATCTTTTACATTTTAATTAAACAGCCGGTCCCGTGCAAATAGTACTTTTTGACAGTGAATACATGGATCACCTGTATTGATCGTACATTTTATATGTAGCAATCTGATGATTACATTGTTAAAAAAATTGCCCAAAATATCCTTAATGTAATATCCGTGCCATAAGACCTTTGATGTTCCCTTTATCAAAGTCTCCTTCCCTACAAAATAATATGTATAGATGATCGCTTAGCTCATGCTACGTTTGTGCCCTTTGCTTTTCCACTCATTTGTACATAGAATTAGTATTAGAACTGGATACAGTGGTAATAGAGGGCAGCATTCAACAGTTGTAATAAAAAGTAGCAGAATAACTTGCTTTGTTCTTAGTTCAGTTAGTTGCAGCAGTATCCATTCTACTGCCCCTTTACCTTCCTCATAGGGATCAGACTTAAATAGATGTATTGCATCCATTTTAAATAGGATTATACTTTATCTTTCAAATGTAATTTTTTTTTGTTCCAAGAAGACTCTAGTGTCCACTAGATATGTTTCAACATCATCCACACATTTCGCCATTGGTTGTGATAATGACAAGATCTGTTATTGTTTCTCATCCAGGTGGTTTTACTAGAGATATAAGAGACTCGTAAAAACTGGAATAAGGTTTCATGTCCCAGTATGTTTTTTTTTTGCTACACAGAAGGGAGTGGCACTAGCTTTTGCTATTATCTCCCTTTCACTGCCTTTGCACTCCCATTATTATACCTTACATTCTTCGCCATTCCCTCAAAATCTGCGTCATCCCTGCTTGCCTACTACTCCTGTCTGCTGTTCCCTTAAAAGTATAAGTATGGCCCATTGGAATGAAGAAGGGATTATTATACTGAGATAGTAAATGAAAACATGAGGCCTTGTGTAATGTAGTGTTGCAGGCCAGGTTTTTCTTTTTGTTTTACAAAATTGTCATCATTTTAAAAAAACTTTTTATAACCAGGGCAGTATGTAATATATTTCGAATTACCATGTTTAGTACTACCTCTATGAGAAAGTGTGGTTCCCCTATTCCTTCTCCCACCTTCCTCCCATTCGTTCTATCTGCTTCCCCAACCCAGCAAATATCAGTATGTAAAAATTTGTACTCCTCATGTATGCAAATGTAACATTGCATGGCACTAATTTCTCAAGCTGTCACCTAATCTCAATATGAAGTGCTATTTGTGTACACAAAGTCCTTCCAGAAAATATTATTTGTCAGATCTGAAAAAGCTTGAGGTGCAGGCACTATTGTACCCTAAGCTTATGATCTCATGCTAAAGACTATGGGGACGTCCATGTAACTCCTACAGATTAACTACTGCTGGCACACAAGGGAACCAGCTTGCTGTAATGGATCTGCAAGCCGTAGGGCCAGTTTGTCACCCTATTATTGATTCATATTAATGGTCCACTCCAATAGAGACATGCCAATGTATACATAGTTGTTAACTGTAATTGACATTCCAATATTATTTTGCACAAATAAATGTCAACCCTTCTGTTAAATGCCGTGGTACACAAATAATCCGGATACCCCTGTAGTACAAAGAAATTTAAACTCCATTAATCCCACTATCTGATTTACCCATTCTTTCACTCAAAAGATGGAATTATGTTTGTTCCTAACTTACAGCCTGATTTGGAGGTTAGCGGACTGGTGACTTCGTCATAAGCATGACCGATATCCCGTCAACCTTATTACAAAAGCATTTTATCCTAAAGCGCTTGTACAAAGGTGTACCCGCCCACTAAACTCTAAATCAGGTTGTTAATCTTTATAGGCATTATCTAAAACTATGTGATGACTATTCAACTGCTTCACTTGAACAGGCTTGTTTTGTCCTGTAGGCCTTCGGTTTTTCAATAAAGACAATTATTTGAAGACGAGACAACCCTCTGAAGTGATTTTGCCAGACCAACCTGAATCAGAAGAAGAAGAAGAAGAAAAATGTGCTAGTCCAAACTCAGGTTAGTTATATTTGCATTTAGCTGATTCGTGATCTTGGACAGAGGCTGTCCAGTTCACGGGTTGAGTTGTTAACTTAATATGTAGACTGAGGGACCCTTTCCAAAATTACTCTTGGCAGTAAACAGAGAGGATCCCTTTACTAGCTGTGAAAATGTTTACTGGATTTTACTGAATACAAAACCAAGCAGGAAGTTTGCATAGACCCAAAGAAATTATACCACATCAATCCAGCTTTCTAAGCTCTTCACAGATTGTGATGCATCAAAGATTCACTCATAAAATATTGTGCGCTTTTTACAAAACCTCATTAATTCAGCCTTTGATCACAAACTGGCATAAATCTCAATGAGGCTTATTACCCAAAACGTGTCAACTGTAAGAAACTTGAGGAAAACTTATCTGGTTTATTCACCATTTCCTCTGAAATCCTTATCCTTGGTACTCACAGTTGGTTAATCAACCAAGTTTGCCATTCTTTTCAAGAAACCCTGTGCCCATATCAGAACTGGAATGGGATGACTACCCACCTCCTTTTTGGATAAGAAGAGATCAACCCCACTCCCACAGGGATTCCCATGTGTTGTCTGCAAGCTGCCACATGATCAGTACTTCAGGGCGCAAGGTGAGTTTTGGGCTGCTTCGTTCCCCGTTATGTATAGGGCGCACTTTCCCTGTTTGCACCCGGTGCAACTGAAAAAAAGGTCTGTGGTGCACAAACTAGGAAAATGCACCCTATTATATAGAATGCGCTGCCCCCGGGCAGACGCGAACTCACGCTGCCAAAGGGCAGTGCCTTTACGTTAAAAACAGAGTGGCTTTTACAGAATCATCCCTACCAGATTCCTCCCATATGATTCCGGCCGGTCAACTCGGCGCTTGGTGGGTTTTTATGGGGGTGTTGTGGTTAGGGTGGCCCTGCGCACATGCTTCCTCTCTACTTACACTGGGGGCCTGGCTACCTCTGATGTCCTCTCCTACTACCAGGCCGCACGCACACTTGCTGGTCCTCAATGAATGGTGGTACGGGGATAGGAGTGACCCAGCCTATGCGGTTGAGCGGCACGTCATGGGTAGCAACTCCCTACATTCAATATTGTATTCCGCGCCGCATCGAAAGGCTCTGCCCCCGGACACGCAGGTGGTGTTACATGTTTGGAGGCAGGCCCAGCGTAGGATGGGGTGTTGGAATGTCCTTACTAGAGAGACTCCTCTTTGGGGTAATGGGCGCTTACCTCAGATGGCAGCCCTACAGGGTTTTAGGGGGTGGGACTCCATAGTGATCTCAGTTCTGGGTGATGTGATGTCTGATGTGACGCTTAAATCATTTCAGGACCTGCGAGACGAGTACGCTATGCGACAATCACAGTTTTTTAGATACCTACAATTCCAACATGCGCTGGCGCCTAGTCTGGAGGGCCTGGAGTCACTCCCTGATTTCAGTCCCATCTAAGCTAAGGTCTTTATGGGCAGTTGTCAGACCGCAAGATTTCCCGCATATATCAGACACTGATCATTCATTGCTCCACAACCTTGCAGTGGCTTAGGACGGCTTGGGAAGAGGATGTAGGGAAAACAGGGTAGGAGGATTGGGCAAAGGCATTTGCAAGTCCGCGAGGGGCGGCAATAGCTACACGACTGCGCTTGATTCAATTTAAATATTTACATTGTGTGTATTTTCCCAGAGTGCGCTTGTGGAGGGCAGGAATGATTGTATCCCACTGGGCCTTCAGTATTACAGAAGGGGCCGCACAAGAGTCTGGGTCCCCTTCTGTAATAATAAAGTACCCGGGGATGTGCAAAGCAAGCGCAAAATACAGTTGCGCCCCTGAGAAACTCCGGTAATACGGCCCCTGATTGTAGGCTCACATTTGGTCCTATCTTTTAGCATGTGTTGTGATGTAGCAATATTTGGCATGTCAGCATTCTATTAAATAGTTAAATAATTAATACCTAAGGTTTCAGGAGAATTAGAAGAGAAAGCAGCCATCTAAATGAAGATGACTGGTGATAGATAAGAAATTAGATATTTTAACTGATGTATTGATAATGTTTCCTTTAGTCGCTTACAATTTGTAAAAAATATTTTTCTGACTTCTATGTTAATCTGTTCATTTCCTGAATTTCATCCTTTAGATTCCAGTTTGACACTATTTATACCCCTTAAGGTTTTGTGTATTTTTCTGAATTTCTATTCAGATTTTATCATGACGAAGCAAAATCTTCAGCCAAAAGTGTCCAATCGTACCGCATTTTTCAAATTCTTTTTTTGTAAATTGCAGAAGTTCTATATAGCATAGGTGGATCATTGATTATTCATTATATATTGGTCTTGTTATTTTCCAGCCTGCACCAGAGGGGGATTTCTGCATTCCTTTAAGATTAGTCAAGCTTACTACGAGGTTTCTATTGTCCCATCGACTTACCAGTGACTTATGAAAAGACATTTATAAGCTATGTGTTTGTTGATGGGTTTTCATTTGCATTAACCCCTTCCATGCTGATGACGAACCCCAGCCGTCATGCACTACGGTGCTCGTGTGCTGATGACGGCTGGGGTTTGTCACGGCCCGCCCCTGTTCGTGTTGTTTACAGCACACCAGGGGAATCGCGGCCGCATGGAAGGGGTTAAAGTCTGTCAAAAACAGGCCCATTGTCTTTTGCGATATTTACAAGGTTCACTCTCCAGATATAAGGGCATACTTGTGGCACTCTTCTTGGGTAATGTTTGCAACGAAGAGGTCTGTAAATTAGCCATGCCAAAAGCATTCACACCGTATGCAAATAATTCTGCATTGATTCTTTCTTGAGGCTGTGGATTTTCAGGTGAAGGTTTATTTTTTTATTTTTTTTATTCAAGTTTTCCAATACAAACAACAATCAAACTCATCAAGGCAGATATGCAAGTACAAAGCATTAGTGAGTGGGATTATTACAGTACATCTATCCTCCATCCTCATGTTTTAATTTTCAGGTGAAGGTTAATTTGAAAGTGCCCTAACTAAATGTTTTTTTTTTCTCAAAAAGAAAGGTAATTTTTGTTATAATAGAAAGTATTGTTAATCTTCTAGGGATTCATGTCTTGGGTATAACCCTTTTGTGACTGTAATGCTTCTTATTCTCAACCTGTCCAGCAAGTAATTTGATGTTGTAGGCAGCGAAAAGGATTGCTGTGTTTTTGTACATCGTAAGGCATACATGGAATGTTTTTGTTTTTACTAAAAGAGATCCAAGATCCTTATCCTTTTATATGGAAAACTTTCTAAATATGTGAATCTATAGCAAATACTCAAGTTTGATAATATTGATGAAATCAAAACCTTTGTTTTCCTATGATATTACTTTGCTTATCTGTTGACTAATTGTCTGGTCCTTATTCCACATCAACTTGTATGCCTTTACTAGTTCTTGCGTTTTAAATTTTATTTTCATATGCTTGTTTCTAGCTACAAGGACATTAAGTGGCATGCGGTGCTATGCTGTAGAAAATAAATACACATTTGCCTGATATCTTCTTATCTAATGCTCTTTGATCTGAACTATGTAAGAAAACCATTTAGTTTAATACTGTGTAATGTTATGAAGCTTTATTTACATTTCACCTTTTTTCACATGTCATGCCTCCTGTGCATCAGTTGTGCCATTTACAATTAAAGAAGAAGAAGAAGATGCATTTTTCGTGAATGAGAGAGGTGAAAGCAGTAATAGTCCTCTGGGTGAGTAAATAATTCATAACTGCTTTTCTGCACTGGATTAAGATAAATTGAACCTCTGCCTCTTCCAGAAGTGCTTCCCAGCCCTCATATGTTATGTGGTTCTGTTAGACCTGGCACCATTGTCGTGGGTCTCCCTTCCATTTTGTGCTTTTGCCTCCTGTGTTTTTGCTATGTTTTGCTGGTCTAGATGCTTTGGGCACGTTGCCACTGCTATTCAGTGCCCAAGTGCTCCAATTGTAAATTATTGTAATGGATTAGTGACTCCATGATTGACTATTTGATTTACTAGTTAGACCCTAGTACAGTGCACCATGTGTGCCCAGGGCCTGTAATAAAATGCTGCTGGTAGGTTTGCAGCTCTGGTTGTGCCACCCACAGAAGCAGCTGGTAGAATGTGACTTAGGCCTTCCATTGCAGGCCCTGTGTGCACCTGGGGCTGCCATCTCGACTTGGCAATTGCACCCACTTGCCAGTCCCTAACCTTCCCTTTTCTACATGTTAGTTACCTCTAAGGTAGGCCCAAGGTACCCCCATGGGCAGGGTGCATTGTATGTAAAAGGTAGGACATGCCATGATGTGTGTGGCATGTCCTGATAGTGAATTACAGCCAATTTCATTTTTCACTATTGCAAGGCTACCTGTTCCCATAGGCCAGAATGGGCAGTTTGATTATAACATCTATAATCCTAACTGACCCAGGGAACATGGTAGAAAAACGAATTTAGTATGCCTGAAGTTCAAACATGGTACAAAAGGGGGTGGTAATGGACGGAGCATCAAACACTCCCACCCAGTCAAAAGATCTGGGTTAAATCCATCACCGTTCTTTAGCCCACTCTGCCACCCCAGTTCAGACATGGCTATATGCAAATCAGTCTGACCCTGTGCCTCATGGGAACAGTCCAGCCCGAACTGCCAAGCTGAAGTTCAAACATGGCATTTATACTTTTCGGTGCCTCATGAAACACATTGAAACCACTTTGTCATTGTTATATAATGCTTACACATCCCCTTACACAACCCCTTTGTATAATGCTTACATGCTGAACTGTTGAATCCTGATAAAACCCCTACCCACGTCTTTGTAGATAGGCAAGGGAGGTTACAGGTGTTGGTGGGCATACAGATTAGACATCTGTGCACGTGGGACCTTCGACAGGGCAGGGCTGCTTACTCTGACACGCGAGCGTTATCAGTACAACCTGCTTTAAGTGAACACGTAACTTCTGACTTTATTAAAGTCCCCGCTAAAACATAAAAATGGGGGCTCACCATCATCAGCGTTTGTAGAGCGCCTGGTTACACCAGCCGTGTGTCCCCGCGCTGAGCAGACACTCAGAAATGACACAAGATAGGTAGAAGAGCCCTAGCAGTCATGTTTCTAGGTCGATTATGGTTTATAGGTGGGAGAAAAAATAAGTATTCAGCCTTTTCCTAAAGGCAGCTTCAAATGGCTCAAATCCATTGGTAATGAATAACCATGTTTTGCTGCCAGGTATTTTAAAGAGCAGCCTCCTATCCGGGCCTAACTAAATTTGGGTACTATTACCAATGACTTTCCTTGAGTATTTAGGCTTCTATTGGGGGTGTAGAGTGTAATCATGTCTTGTAGATAACTCCGGCCTTTATTTGCTAGGAAACGATGGCCGAAGCACATTGCCTTGAACAGGAACCTCTTGCCTACAGGCAACCAATGCAATTTGGCCAGGGCGTTTGTGTTAGACGATCTTCTAGGTAGATTCAGCAATAGCCGGTCAGCGTCGTTCTGGACTGATTGCAGCTTCATCAGCCTGTTTTTGGCTACACCTTGGTATAGAACATTACCGTAGTCAATCTGAGATGTGACCACAGCATGTATTATACTTTTTCTGGCTTGAACCTGTAGTAGAACATTTGCCTGGTAGACCAAATGAAAGAGGAGTAGAGGCTAACTTAACAGAATACATGTTTTACTGTTCAACAACCGGAAAAGTGTGTTGCCGCCGCAGAGGTCGCTGTCGCATCACCAGAATAGCTTGTCGCAGGTCCTGTAGTGGCTCAGAAGTTACCAAGTTTGCCGCACGGCCATCGGACTGCACGCATCGCATATAACGTTATCGTATCAAGACGCCATTTTGTCCCGTCGCATCAAGGCACCATCTTTCCGCATCGTCACCGGGGCGCAGTAAGAAACGACTCATCACCTCCCCTGACAGTAAGGAAGTGAGCCTCAACTCCCCTGCGCAGCAGTAAGGAACCAACGCATCCACTCCCTTGAGTGTAAGGAACGCGCATCAACTGCCCTGTGGCCCTTTTGTTTGTTTGCGTGACGCATCAAAGGTACTTTGAGTTGCATTTGCCATGTACATTGAACTAAGCTATTTTCTACCATTTTAAAGCCTATTTTTGATTACAGTATTGTGGATTCTTGTTGTTTGGTCTTTTGTGAAGTCTAGTAAAGATTACTTATTTTTCTAAACTGGTGCTGTGTCTTTTTGTAGTGTTTTCACTGTATTACTGTATGTGTTCACAAATGCTTTACACACTGCCTCTGAGAAGTCTGTCTGCTCGTGCCAAGCTACCAAGTGGGTGAGCAGGGGTTATTTTAGAAGTGTAACCTCTTACCCTGACTAGAAGCAAGGGTCCCCATTAGGACAAAGGTACCTACCTCTGCCAACTAGAGACCCCTAGTTCTAACAGGTTCGTTATAGCATCACTGATTTCTGACTAAACAAATATAATTAACTGCCTTGCGATTTTTTTCCTCTTGGTAAACACCAGCCTTTCTTTTACTCTTTATGAATGCTTCATGTGAACCAGACAAAAAATACAGTGAAGGCATTCTTTGGTAAGGTTAGTGGTCTACTAGGCACAGTTATCTTGTTATGGATCTGTATAAAGTATTCGGTATTTGGATGTCTCTGCCGAAGGACTTGTCTGTTGGGCAGTTGTTATTATATAGTATGTGTGCTGCCTACTGGTTGCTTTAGAGCACTGTGTGAGGTAGTGCTAACAGAGGAATAAAAGACTGAATCAGCCATAGTTAGTTTTGAATCCTAGAATTGTAATTTGTGTAATTTCTTTACATAGAATCTTGAAAGTAACAAACCTAATAAACCTGGTGTTTGATATGAATATATAGTGCGCACCTGATATGTTAGACTTTTTATTTTTCTTGTTTTTATTGTTGTTGTGTGAATTGTTTTTAATTGTTTATTTTCTGTTCATAGAGATGTCACATTTATCAATGTTTTTAAGCTGCATGTCCAGTGGTTGCAAGTGTTAAAAAGGATGTCAAACCAGACACATTTTATTACGTGGCCTCTTACATAGAATTTGTATTTTATTGTTATTATGATATCATATATGTATTGATCTGTATTTTTATTTTAAATGAGACTGGTAACTTGTTTGTGGAAATCATCCAAATGAATGGGCAGATGGAGTTGCCACCTGCTTTTTATTTTTTTTTACCGGCGCGACCAGTATTTTCATATTGTGGAAAATGTATTTAACAAAACAGTTCACTATACATGGTTCAGGCATAGTGCAGTCCTGTATGGCACTTTTCATGTAGACAGTAACTGACTGTACAAACCAAAACTGTATCTCCTAATAACATGGTAATGTTTATATCCTCATTCACAGTTTAGAATGGTGGCATTGAGTGCACAAAACCTTCATACGTGGATGTCAAATGGCGATCTAAGGAAAAGGGCGAGTGGGTAAAGAAAGTGAAGCAGATGAGTTAAATCCTAGTCCATTAATCGAAAACAGTCCTATGTGAAATAAAAACACAAAGCAGTAAGATGAACAAGATATCTAAAATAACATACAAGCAAAAATACAGAGTAACAATTTAACATATTGCACAAACAATAAAAACATCTGAAGTAAGTTTTGAGAAACCAATAAGGAACTTCATGTGAAATAGTGATGTGTTATAAATTCAACGGATCAGTAACTATCGGATGAACCATTGGATGAAAGTGGTTTAAGTGATTTATTGAGAAATAAACCTTATTATAAAAAGAGAAGCAATTTAAAATCATAGTGCATAGGTTCTAATTATCCTGCAGACAACTCTGTTGATGCTGAGGATAATTTTCACAGTTGGATCATTTCTCATGAGGGTTAATAGCTGGTTGTTTGCCAACATCCCCAATATTGTTTGGAGTGCCAGATCTACTTCTCTTCCCTTATTAAAGAATTTCATTGGTTGCTGCTATATCTAGATATGTAAATCATAAATAAACTTTGTATAATTTGGCTCACTTTTAAAAGGCACTTTAAATGTTTTGGTAACACTCTCAGTAAGTTATGCATTAAGAGCGGAAGAATTGAAATGTGGATTGGTGATCCCAGCCAAGAGATCAGATCAGTGTGGTGAGTTTCTTCGACATCCGAGGGGTTGGGATGGTTAGGGTTAATGGTTTTTCCTGACCTGCCTCAAGTGAAACAGAAAGATTGGGGCTTGTAGAATTAAGGGTCTTCCCAATGTCAATATGGGCTGGCCACCCACCCCATTTGTTTTTATTTCCTGCTTTTCTAGAGGGTTTTCGCCACCCCAACACCAAAACAAAACATTGGTCCTGTGGGACTTATTCAGCTTACTACTTTGCATACTGTAATCTCAGGTACTCCATAGGAATAAAAAATAACAAAGTCAATAATGTGACAAGTAATCTTCACATGTGGAAATTAAGGCTCAAAGACACTTCAACTCCCATATATACAATTATTATTCATACGGTAAATTGTGTAGGTGTGAACGGACAGTTCTTGTGAAAGTGATATATATATATATGTATATGTATGTATATGTGTATATGTATGTATATGTATGTATATATGTGTATATGTATGTATATATGTGTATATGTGTGTATATATGTATATATGTGCCCTCGCTGCAATCCAGAAAAAAACGGACCGCCTCTCCCAGAGCACAAAACAGCCCGATAGACCCGTTTCGAGGCCCCCTTTTAAAAACGGCTGGTGCTCAGCCCTGGCAGGACCCGGCCGACTTAAAGCCCTGGCAGCTTCAAGGGGCAGTGTAGAAGACTGTACAGTGATTACACTGTTCAAGGTGAGATATGGATGCTGCTAGAACATAATCATGAAGAGATGGAAACCAAAGCTCTCTTACCCACTACAGTTGTTGGAATTGTGAAGGGTCGAATTGGGTAAGGGTCATTTGCTATTACCATATTGGCATTCTTTCATCGTACTCAAAAGTGTGCACAAGAGCAACACCTACTGTACACGCTCAATCACAGATTGCTTCAGAAAAAATAAGCCCACTTTTATAATAATAAAATGTAAAAAACTGATTCAAATTATTTATAAACTTCAATTACCATGGGTTGAAATAAAAATGTACACACGCCATTTATGTTCTACCAGTCATTCAGTCGGTCACTTATTCCATCAGTCAACCCAAAGTCATTTATCCATCTGCACAAATAATCTCTTAGAGCCATCCATCTCTGTATATGCATAGATAGACATATTTTGGTCAGGCAGTGTTTGACTGGTCCACTGAGCCCCAGTCTGCTGCCAGTGCACATGTACTAAAGGATTTCGTGCTGGCTGAGAACTCGGCAGCTCCATCAGTAACCTCAGTACAGTACACATCTTGACTCGTAGGGATTAAAACCTCCAAAAAAGCGACAGTCAGGTGGAATGTGCTACTGCAAACCGAATAATGGAACTAGATGCCTACTGATGTTCAAAGTATGTGTATGCTGTCTTTTCTTGTATAATAAGCAGGTAGAACAATAGGATGGCTCAGGTCCTAGAGACCTTAAGAAACTTTGTGGTCCTCAAAGCCCCGCCACCCCCAGCAACTTTTCTGTGTTTTGATCAACATTGCCTGTAGCCTGAATACTGTCTAACATAATTGTCTAGATTTTTGAGAAGTGACATCTGAGCGACCCATCAGTTAAATACCTGTGCTCTGCCCTCCAGTTACGCTGTTTTGTTTCAAATCTTGTTATTAAATTTTTTGTTAGCAAAGCCGTATTACGTTCCCAGGATACACGGATTAGATAACACAGTTGGTTGTCAAGAAGCCTACTCGCACATTTGTGTGTGCTTTAATTTTCAAGTTGCTTCATAAAAAAGGATTCAAAGAAGGAGTGTAGAAGGGACAGAAAATAGGGAGGTTGTTAGCAGAGAGGTTTTAGCAAAAAATAGGAGGTGGGTAAGCAGTGAGAAGTCCATGGGAAGTGCTATGTGTTTGCCTTACTATTGTTCCTGTAGACTGTGGGCAGGTGGTGTTGCCGTGTGCTCACAAATGCCTTGGGAAAGAGGTGAATGTTATGTGAACGGCTTAGGGCTGGTGAGGCCTGTTGGATGGGGTCATAATGGTGTCTCCTCCGGAGGGTATTTTTGAGAGGTAGAATCAGCCCCTGTTGGGGACGCTGCTGTATCAGGAGTGGTAGCTTCAGCTACGGGACAGTTCAACTAGGAGTATCAAAGACTTCTATTCTGTAGTTTTTATATGGTGCGTGGCTACCTGGGAGCCTCCCATCTTTGCAACAGACACTGTAAGTGGGCAGTAGCTGTAAGGGTATTAGTCGCAGAAAACCCAGGTCCTCAGGGCTTTGCAGAAGGGAAGTTCATGCTCCAGTAGGCGCAGTTCCAGAGTTAGGGTATTCCAAAGTTTAGGCGCTAAAAAAGAAGTGGAATGGCCTCCTCATCAGGATTTACGGATCCTAGGAACCTTCAGGAGATGAGCTGCAGAGGATCTAAGAGCTCTCCCAGGTAAATATGGGTAAACTAAAGGTATGAACAGTGGGGGCTTTTTTATTGATTGCCCTATGCATAACACATAGGGTCTTACACTGCACTCGGCTTTCCACCGGAAGTTAGTGGAGGTCTCTGGCTGGTGCCTGGTGGCAGACTGATGTTTAGGGATGTTCATCAGAAGTCATGCAACAGCATTCTGCACAGTCTGCAACCTTCTGACAACATAGCGGGGGGAACCCAGATACAAGGTATTCCCATAATCAAGACGTGATAACATGAGGGACTAAACAATTAATCTTCTGGCTGTGAAAGGGAGAAGGTTGAGTCCCTTCTTCAGCAATCTCAAGATGCCACAGCAGCTGGTAACAAGTTTATTTTGGTTTGATGGTCCATTTGTAAGACTAGAGCCCAGCTACCTCCTAAGACTCTTTATCAAGCTTTTTGGAGTAGGACATTGCTGCAAAAATTGAGCCCAGCAGCATAACATCCGTTTTGCCCTTGTTGGGTTTTAGTTTATAAAGAGTTGAAGAGGCCTACGCTTCTGCAGGGTGAATAATTTGTATTCAAGCCACAACATGCAGTCTGTGAGAGGTTGCCAAATGTAAGTGAATTTCTTATCAGTATTCGCCTGTTTGTGTGTCACTTGGTCCATAGTGAGGGCCTTCCATCTCTTGTAAAACCACAGGGTGCTGGGGAGGTTCTTTTTTCCTCCAGCTTTCCTCAAAAGAAAAAAAAACCAAAGCAGGGAGATAAAACTAGCGCCCTAAAAGGCAAACGAGGTCAAACCACTGTGTTTTCCCATTAGAATTGTGGGGTAGAACCTTGGTCCCACTAAAGGTGCAACCCCTCTGTGTTCTAAAATGTCAGCTCGGTGTTGGGGGTTTCAGGTTCATTGTCGAGAAACATGGGTCTGGTTCAGAGCAGGGTTGGGGCAATCCAGAATCCTCGCCTCTTTGTTCTTCCCTCGCCTCATCATGGCACCCAAGTCAGAGCTTTCAGATTGCACTGTAGAGTTAGGCCTCCTCTTCGGGGCTTTCCCCTTGGGGACTTTGCTCTCTTCGGGGAGTCATGTTTCATCCTCAGTAGGTGTGAGATCACATCTGCTTTAACATCGTAGGAGGAACTAACCCCATGCGGTCTAGGTATGTGTCATTGATTTTGTCACACCAATCGAGGCTCCATTCTCTCTTGCTGTCGGTTTTAGGCCAGGTCCTCTGGCATTAGATCTGGGGGGAACCCTAGCAAAATTGTGCATATAGCGATCCACCCTTTGTCTCCCGTTCCATTGGAAGATCAATCTAAAGGGACGACCCCATTAATATTTTATGTGGCGCTCCTTCTGGGACGCTGTGACTTGGTGAAAGTCTCTGTGCTGCTTGAGAGTTGTCATTGTCAAGTCGTGAGAGACCTGGATCGTTGCTCCACAGAAGTTTAAGTCTGTTATACCTTGGGCGATAGTCATGATGGCTTCCATCTCTTCTAAATAGTGGACAGGTGTCAGAATGTCTAGAGTAAAGCCTGTGCAAGACTTAATGGAGAATGCCATGTGTGCTCAATCGAGTCTGGGTGGAGACAGGGATCTGTCACCTCTGATCGCCTGCAGGAGGTCTGTAACAAAACTCATTCTCTTCCTCGACCCCGTTAGGGATACTTCCAATTCATATGATATTCCTGCAGCTTTGATTCGCGAGTTACTCCTGTTTCAGCTGTAGTTTGATATTTTGTTCCTAGTGCTAGAATTTGCTGCCACAGCATCTCCTGGTCTTCTGTCCTTGAGTCAGAGGTACGTTCCAGGTCATCTACTCACTCTCCCAATTTTCTGACATCTTTGGGAACATCACAGAGGCACATTTTAAGCTTGGCTTAGCAAGCCTATTCTATTTCAACTCGAACTTGAGATGCAAATCGATTCATGAGAGATTGGCGTCCCACCGCTCCCAAATGATGGTTCTTATGATTTGCGGACCCCATTACCTGTCCAGTTAAGCTGTTTTTTCAGGAGGTGCTAGCACTTTTCATAGGCAGGACTCTGCTGCTGATGCACTGTGCTAATATCGACTTCTCCAAAGCATTCACTCATTTGGACAGAGATTTGCTATGCACAAAATTCAGATAACTAAATTTCAATTATTTCTGCTCCATATTTTGAACAACATGTTTTCAGACTTGAGACCGGATTTGTTATATTACTAGTTCTGCAGGCAATTTGTAAAATATACTAAACAATGAGAGATAGAAAGGGTTGTGTGCTAACTCCCACCCTGTTCAACATGACTTGGTGTTGTCGAAGTTAGTTTTATTAGGGATCAAATGAAAATATAGTGGGGTATGGTCCATAAGACTAACCCTAATATGGTTTATACAAGATAGGAGATCCTTGATGTGGAAGAAGTCTTCTCTTAGAGGCTCAGAAAAATACTTAAACGTTTGATCAATAACGCCATTGTAGCCTGACTAGGCTTCAAAGAAAACTGAAAAAACAGCACAGCTAGTACACATTTTGTTTGGATTCACCTCTTGAAATAACTTCGAACTGATATCTAACCCTACTTTATCGAATTACTTGTAGCAAAATATATTAATGTGAAACAAAAATAAAAACAAGTGACTTGCTTATAGTTTACAGATATTGGTATTCGTGTTACTAGTAGGTGTGAGAAATTGGGATATTGTTTGACGAGGGTGGAAGCCTCACTCAGGCAACAACCACATTCCTTGTCGGGGTGAACCACAAACGTCACTAAATTAACCTGTGCTTAATCCTCGGATAGCTTGGCACAAAAGCAGTCTCTGACTTAACTTTGAGGCAATTTGTAAAGTATTTATACAGCACACCAGCAGTAATAAAGTGAGAACAGAACTCAATGAAAATCACACACCAATTTGGGAAAAATATATCAGTAGAACTGGGGATGCTGAATTTTAAATGTTTTGAGAAAAGTTACACCAAAAGGTGCAAGGTGCCATCTGAGGTTTTCTGGTCACTCTGGATTGATACAAAGTCACAAGTTCAGGCTGACCACGAAAGAGCGCATGCTGGGCACAGGACCAGGTTTGGCCCACTGAAAGTTGTACCTTATGTCCTTGGTTTGAGGCCTGCGTGGCATTGCTCTGCAAAGCTTCACATTGTCAGGCGTTGGTGTCCAATGAAGCTGTGGCTTTGGTTGCACTTTGGCGCTCTGCGTCTGATCCGATGAAGCTTTCAGGTGTGAGGTAGAGCTTTGCTCTCGCCCAGCATTATTTCCGATGAGGCTTTCAACTGTTAGGGGAGGATTGGCTAGGCTTCGCATCGTTTTACACCGGATTTGGTATAACTTTCAGCTGCGCCAGGAGCAGTTCTCTCTGATGCCAGCCAAGGATCAATGACCAGGAGAGGCACCTCCTGGGAATTAGGAACACACTCCTTCAGGGCCAAGCAGAATCCAGGCAGGTCCAGCTGCCCGTCCAGGTGTGCATATCAGCTGGGCAGTTACAAGGAGGCCTCTGGAGCTTATTGTGTCCCAGTAGCTCAGAACAGGAGTTCATCCAACTGACCGTTGGGGTCACTCGGCCTGGGTGAATGGAGCAGGTCCAGTCTTCCTTCTCAGAGAGCAGGGCAGGCCTCAAGCAGCTGGGCAGTCCTCTGGCAGCAGGTCAGTTCTTCTGTAATGTCCACAGGTTCTGGAGTATACTGAAGAGTTCGCCTGAGGGTCCAATATTTATAACTGGTGCCAGCATTAAGTAGGTCAAACATCTAGACTGCATCTGCCACCCATATACACACATCTAGTTCTGGAATTTCTTTCCTTCCCCTGCCCAGGTTCCAAGGGTCTGGGGTGACAACAGTCTTTGGGAGTGTGCTGGAGGCAGCCCTCTTGAAATACAATTGGTGCACAGAACACCTTTGCCCCTCCCATTCTGACAGGATGGGCCATCCTGCCAACACATAGTTTTCCTTTGTTTCACTGTTTGGGAGGAATATGCAACGGTCAGCTTCTAACTACACATTATAATGTGACCCAGAGAACAATACTTGTCTCTCTTCTCTAAAAACCCAGAGAACAATCTACAGTGACAAAATGGTTGGAATGACGAAATGTCAACTTTCTCAAGTGCCATTTTCAGAATTGTGACTTCAAATATGACCTTACTATTAGAGAAGATTTAAAATTACAATTAATTTAAGTGTAAACATGCCATTCCTACCTGCTCCCAAAACATATCACTTATTAAATGTATTAAGGTGACCCGACCCTATCCTATGTGAGGGGTAGGCCTTTCAGTAGCAGAAAAGATACGTACAATTTTCACTACCAGGACAAGTAATATGTAAACGTACATGTCCACCTTTTTAAATACACTCTACCCCGCATTAAGGGCTGTTTAGGGCCTACCTATGGGGATGACTTATATGTATTTAAAAAGAAGGGTTTAGGCTTGGCAAAGGGTTATTTTGCCAAGTGGAGTTGGCAGTTTAAAACTGCACACAGGCTACATTGGCAGGCCTGAGACATGTTTTGAAAGGCAACTTAAGTGGGTGGCACAGTAAGTGCTTCAGGCACACCAGCAGTATTTAATTTACAGGCCCTGGGTACATGTAGCAGCACTTATGAGGGACTTATAAAGTAAATTAAATGTAGCAATTGGGTGTGAAATCCAATTTTATCATGTTTAAAGGAGTGAGCACAAGATTTTTAGCACTGGAACGGTGCATGAAGGCCTTATTCCAACCAAAAACTAAATTCAGAAAATAGGAGGGGTGAAGGCAAAAGGTTAGAGGGAAGACCACAGCAAGGGCTGTAGGGTCTAACCGTATTCATCAGAACAACATGTATGCCTACTGTTCAGAACAAATAATATTCTGGTTTAATAGTCTTAATAATAAGCGTATTCAGAATGTTGTATTCTCTACCTAAATATGAAAAATCTAATGTCAATTTCCTTTTTATACTCCAGCAGGTGAAAGAAACATACACAGAAAAAGGAAAGCTGTGGACCACTTAAAATATTCTCAAACTCTGCCATACAAAGCTTCAGCTGGGGAGCTGAAAGTGAAATTATTCCTGAGTTCTGAAAAAGGATCTCATTCTAGAAGCAAAATCTGGTCAGAAAACAATCGGGACCTGGAAGCACCAAAAATATTTCCATTTGATTTTAGTAACTCAGCAGCTCTAAACTTCCACCAAGGACTACCTAAAGTAAAAATGTCTAACAAGTATTACCAGTGTACAAGCAATCTATATAATGGAGAGTTTCTTGCTCATCAGCAAAGTACACAGCAAGACCACAGACCAAATATATATAGTAAATATGAGAACGTCTTTCCCCAGGAAGGGTCTTTTACTTATCCTAGAGCCTATGTAGGAGAGAAGCGTTACCAGTGTACGGAATGTGAGGAAAGCTTTACTGAGAAAGCATATCTAATTACACATCAACGCACTCATACAAGAGAGAGACCGTTTCAGTGCAACGATTGTGAAAAAAGCTTCAGTCAGAAAGTATACCTGATAACTCATCAGAGAACACACACAGGAGAGAGACCCTATCAGTGCACTGATTGTGATAAAAGCTTCACTCAGAAAGGAACACTTAATACACACCAGAGAATACATACCGGGGAGCGACCTTACCATTGTACGCAGTGCGAGAAGAGCTTTAGCCAAAGGGGGGCACTCAACATACATCAAAGAACACATACTGGAGAGCGCCCATTTCAGTGTACTGATTGTGAGAAAAGCTTTAGTGACAAGCGAACTCTTATAAGACATCAGAGTGTTCATAGAGTGGAGAGCTCTTATCATATTATTAAATGTGAAGATAACTCCATTCAGTGGGACAATTTATTTCTAGATGAGAGAGCACATCCAATAGAAAAGTTTATTATAGATGAGGGAACAGATGCAGAAGTTGAAAACTCAATTAAAAAAGAAAATGCACGGACGGTTGATGATAAGCATACAGAAGTTGGAAATGTAATGGATGAAAGTGAACACACAGAAGCAGAAAATTTAAGTCCAGATGAGAGTACACATACAGATGCTGAAAATACTACAGACACACAGGATAACTATAACAAAGTTTAACATTAGCAGTGCATATAATAGCAGGACTTCTTGATTCAAAATGGAGCTTCTAATCATCAGAAGCATCCTTTGATGGAGAGACCTTGGAAGTGTGCTGACTGTTAGAAAAACGTCAGAGAGAAAATCTGCATTATTGAACATCAGAGGAAACATACTCGGATCCATCAACAGGAGGAATGGGATCTTAATTCTAAAGTAAAGTTATCTAACCCGCTTTGAACCCATTGTCAGTTGGAGAACATATTTAAGAAAGTAAGTGTTTTTCCAGTGAAAACTCCATTCAAGCAACTGTGGCTCAATGGTGTGGAGAAGTGTGGCTCACTGGTTAGAGGAGGCAGACCTGGAAGCAGAGGTCAGCCCGGCGGGGTCTTGAGTCCTAAAAAGTCCATGGTCTCGACAATTCTCGCTCCGGTGCCTACTCGATTCACGGGTTCACACTCTGCGACTCTGGGCAATAGCTTGCTTAATTTCCACAACGGCCCCTAGTGGCGGGATGCCTGACTTTCACCTTGCGGATACCCTGCCGGGGTTATCTCACAGGGGAATACCAGGACTGGTTCCCTAAGCAAGCGCTTAGAGACCAGTTGGTGATTTGCGCTATATAAATTCCTGTACATTTACATTTACCAAGACGAAAATGGCACCATTCGTAATAAAACCTATTTACCCAAACAAATGGGTCTCAGGCATGCTCAAATCGATGGGACTGGCAGAAACATCCATAGCAACAAATTAATTTATAATTGATACTGCACAAAGGATTTTATTCTAAAAATAAGAATGGTATTGGAGCAATGGAAATGAATTGTATTCACATGTCTACCTTTCTGGATTCTACGCTGGAAATCCATACTCTAGAATATTCTGGTACTATAGTATGTAAACATATATGCTCTGATAACTGACTTTCAACAGAATTTCATATGTAGCTGAAGGCCCTATAAACAGTTGTGGAAGGAAACTACCTGAAAAAAAGTTATCAGTTTTAACGGCTAGATCATATGCGAAGAGATGAGAGAACATCCATGTGATTGAAAATGCAATAAATCTTTGGAACTTTTGCCGGTGATCGAGAACTGACCCATGCTGATAATAGCAACAACAACAAAATTAAAAGATGTAAGGTTATATTGGTAGCCCATGTGCTGGATTGTAAGTTATGCATAGTAATCATGCCACTGTAAAACAGTAGCTGAAAGTTCTCCCTTAGTGCAGTGGTTCTTAATTTTTGGACTTCAATGGACCTCCACTGAAGCATTATTGGAATCAGAGTATCCCCACTGAGTCATTACTGGAAGCCGGGGATCCCAGTGTGAGCAATTTCAATTAATTGAACCTCAAAACAACACACTAAAATACACACAGAAGCTTCATCCTTCATATACACAAATGAGGAAATATTTTATCTAAATAACAAGCGAATATAACAATATCAGAATTTTAATGGGAAGGTTGTAACTTTTCTAAATTCAATGAAGGCCATTCATCAGCCATATTATATTCTGTTTGATGCTCATGCACTGCTCCTATGAATCAATCTGAGGATACCAACTTCATTTTTAACCTTCGATTTCAAATTCCTTCACATTTACAGAATGTTTTAAAGTTTTCAATTTTACATTTGTATGTTTGTATACACTTTATTGATCTGTTATTATTTAATTTAATTTTCTAAGCAATCTTGGACCTGGACTACAGGTTAAGAATTGCCGTCTTAGTGTGCAAGAGGCAACTTTGAATTTGTGTGATCTCACCAAAAGCAGCATAAGGCATAAGGAAGCTTGATTGAGTCACTAGATATGTTGTGAGAGTGGTGGTGTAGATATACCTGTCAGATACTTCGATCATGAACAAGAAATAATATCAGACCACAGTGAAGTTGTGATTGTGTTACACATTATCCTAATGAGCTAGAGGAACAAATAACTACTGATCAGTCAAGTGTGTAGTTTCCAGTGAGTGATGATGGAGGCAGTAATACTTTTCAACCATTTAAATGAAGGAACACAAACTGTTGAGAACAGGCTTAAAACATAGCAGAAATTACCTGAATTGAAAAATTATTTATAAAGAAAAGGTTTTGTGTGGCCCAAAACAAATGTAACCTGTAAATCAAAGCAAAGTACAGAGAAGAGTGCTTGGTGTTTTGTAATACAAGGTGTCAGAAGTGTATAACTGTACTAATATATCCTAACTCAAACCTATGTTGCTATCTAACCTGGGAAGTATGTAAAAAAGAAAATCCAATTCAATGACTACCTGTATTTTGGGAGTATTCTAATGCAAATAAATACAGTAAAGAAAATACTCTGAATAAATGCATTCTGCAAACAGATGTAATGACTTGCAGCTATCTGCTACAAGACCATTACAACCTATAAGCTTTGAAATATGTGGAGTGCAAAAATGAAATGAACATATCTGATTTCTAAAAGCTTCCGTATGATCATGGCATGAAGAAAGGTTTTCCTCTTTTACAGCATCGGGGGAAAAGGAATTTAAGGGAATACGTTAAGGTTTATCTCATAGGTTTTTGTGTTTCAACCTGCAACAAAACTGTCGTACTGAAATTCTTGTTAAAGAAATCTAGTATCTGCCCATTACCATGTACCCAAGGCTGTCAGTTTTAAAAATTTGGGGAACTTTTGCCTATTAGATGCACTGCAATTCTATAAATGTAAGTAAGTTTGCAGTACTTTTGTTCAGTTTGTATATGTGACTGAGTACACAAGAGACACAAAGTTAAAGTATATCCTTGAATATCTGTGCTCAGATTAAAATTCTGCAGAGCCTTTAGAGCTGCATACATATATTCTCTGTGAAATTAAGTTCCATGTGCCTGGAAGTACTAAAGAACTTCAACCTCATATCGGACTCTCAATGATTCATGCAAGCCATTGATCATATTATATATGGACGCTGCTCTGAAATGCAGATTTCCTTCCTGGTAGTCTAAGTTGAGGAATTATCTTTTTTCCTATCTCTCTTATGGTATGTTTGACTTATTTGTTTAATCAGATGTCCTGTGTTGTTACAGTTCTCTCCATTCACCTCAGTAAACCATTTGCTGTTTTTTCTCCTCTGTGACCTTCGAACACATTGTGATTGCTAAATTGTGTATAATGACCACCTTATTGCTTGTGGACTGGCTAATTAATACCAGCCATCATCCTCTAGTGCCAGTTTCTACTATTTTATGTAACAAAGTTCTCAAGTGATCTGGGAGAGATGAAATTCAATCCCAATATTTTGCTACAGTCTCTTGATTCCTCCAATAGTGAGCACTCTACTAATTATCTAATGAGAATTTGGATCGTAAAAGTTTGTAAAGTCCCTAACCCACTGCATTTTCTGTCCTCCAAGACAGCAGGTGTGCTTGCCAGAGCACCTTGCTGGAGTCTGTTAACTTCTTGACCTATACACTAGAAATGGTATATAAAAACAGAGGTTGTCACTCATTCAAGATAGACAGATAACACATTTCTTAACTTTTGTCTCGGAAAGACTAAGTTCAACGGTTAACCGCTGGATCATATACCTTCACATGCAAATTTAGTTGATACGTTTCTGATTTCTCCTTTGAATACTGTAAGAGACTACGGTATCAGTACATGCTTCTTTTTGTCTTCATTATCGGGGAGTGTGAAATCGTCATTAAGGTTCTAGTTGCAAAAGTGCACACCTGCTCTACAAGGTCTTAGTTACACATCTGATAGATAGCAGACTGGTCAGGTTTTTATCCTGAGCCTGCTCCTCAAGTTTTCATCATCAGTCAGTCCTACCTGCAAACTTTCCATTTGTTCTTCGTGAAGCAGTCACCAAATGCACCATGCCTATTCGGTTTCATCAGCGGTTGTTCATTGGCTTGTCAAAGGGCTGGCATATTGAACATGCATGCAAGGGGTCTGCTTGGCGGTGCCTCACAATACTGTAAATACTACTTTTTGGCAAAGGCTAAAGGGTTATGCTCATGGACAGGTACTACTTCATTTTTTTCTCTGAACTATTCAGGTCTTTTTGGCAGCCAATTTCCACGTTTATTTATTGCCAAGAGGATGTGACCTAACTGTTAGAGTGGTCGTCCTCGAAGCTGGGGAACCATGTTCGAGTCGCGGCACGGACCCTCAACTTCATGTGATTCTGGGCAAATCAGTTAATCTCCCCATGCCTAACAAAATGAATGTACCCATCTGTAACGCAACTGATGCTAATGTAAAGTGCTCTGATACCTTTGGGTCTAGTTCGCGCTATATGGAACTAAAAAGAAAAATCCCTGGGAACAGAAGGAGCTTTGTGTAATAGTGATCATAATGTTACTTATATCTGTACTGATGACTGCTTTTAGTCATTATGCTTTCTCTGCTCTCAAGAATTTATCTTCCATTCAGGCCACATTAGAAATGACATACATGTTGTTTGGCATCTGAGATTAAAGAGTGGAGGATACTCGCGTTCACATACAGCAAGCATGTGGAAGCCAATACACAAACCTTTTGCTTTACTGTATGTAGCCATGGCTTATTTCCTATACACAAGATGGTGCGTGCAGTATATCATTATGGGCCCAATTAAAGCACTGTTGTGGTACCTTCCACTCCACCAAGCAAAAATTAGATACTTCAATGGACATATTTTCCCATTTTTGTACTGAAAGGATACATACATTCCTCTATAGGCACAGTGAAACAGATTAACTTTACATACATTTCCTCTCTTCCCGGATTCCTAAGTTGAACGTTTCTGTAGCTGTCTTCTGACATATTTCAGCACCACAAATCTGAAAAGAAAAGAATGCGCTTTCTGCTTTTCCTTAGGTGTAAAATGTATTATTTGCAGTAAGTGCTTATTGTTCTCTAGAACTACATTAATACAAAAATGTAAGTTTTCCATTGTTAATTCTGTTTGTGTAACAATTTCTGTGCCCTATCTTGGGCATGGTGGTAGGCAAGATGTGTTTTTACCACTTTCCAGCGTTGCAGTTGGATCTCTGCCTTCAGACTTTAAAAAACACTGGTGCACAGTGCTCCTAACAAGATCCTGCCCCCTGTTCAGTATCTGCATAGTCCTACTATAAATAGAGTACAATTCCGTATAATCTTTCTTCGTTTTAACAAGTTACTCTAAAGATGTAATATTAGAAACTTTTTCCTCTACCTCCATACTTTGCTATTGTAATTTTGTTGTTTACTTCTTGTATATTTATTTTTATGCAGTCTGACAAATTTGCACCACATATTTTGAAGCCAGTGGTTCTGTAATTATAAACAGTCAGTCAAATTCGCTTTATTCGAGATAAAACTCATAAAAGCTAGACAAGTACAATTTATCCATGACTCGGAGTACAATTTATCCATGACTCAGTAATTATAATCACTTCTCACCAAGTGATGAACAGAACAGTGGAATATTTAAAATGTTTTTTACTTTTATTTTTAATTGTAACTTGTAATTGTTTTGGTTTCATGCATAAACAGGACGGGTTTAGACTTTCATCTTGGAAAAGTAATATTAAAACACTGGTTATATTTGTATCCTTAATTGCATTTTTGGTGCAAACACCTGCTTACTCCTGAAACAGAATTACAAATTAGCTGGGATTTGCACTTCTGACACGAGTTTGCAGTGCAGTTTGCAAACCGCTTAAACCTTCTGCACTCGCAATGCATATCCCCAGTTCGGGTTAAATCATGCATAAATTATGCGTGGTTCTACATTCTACAGGTTCACATATTTTTTTATCAAATTGAGAATCAATTTATTACCAGAACCTTCAGTATACTAATTTGCGAGTTCACAATTTGTACCTACAATTTGTATTAGTCAAATAATTTGACTCTAGGATCTTTCTGTCTTCCTTTTCATTTGATGCGGCAGTAAGGTGTTTTCATTCACTCCGATGTGATTTGCTTAAGAACTTTCACATTAGTATATTGTTGTAACACAAGGGAGCGCTGCACTAAGTTAGTGATCCAATTGAAAGAGCTTGTCCACAAAGACTGTTCTGTGTCTGTACAGGGCTAACAAGACTCATGCTTGGCAACTGAAGTAGGTTAAATGCATCCTTAGGTTTTATTGACATGTATGCTAAATATGCAGTCTTTTGTTATTAGCTTGCTCCTCCAGCTTTTCTGTGATTTTAAATTGGTACTCGTAGGCATATACTAACACCAACATTCTTCATTATTTTATTGAGCAAACAATCACACTCATAACTGCACATATATATATATATAGTAATATTATCAATAAAAGTACTTTTGAAAGTGAACAAAAGCCCCTAGAATGTCTACACCGCCCTTATCGTTTTGTTGTGCCAATGCTTCTGGGTTTCAGACCTTTAATTGAATATTTCTTCTATTTGTCCACACACACCATTCCTCATTTTTAAGAGAAACACTGTTTTATCATGACAAACATTGTATGCAATAAAAATACAAAATTGAAATATCTCAACTGGATAGATGCCTGTCAACCTGAGGGAATACTCTTTAGAAGCACCTTTCGCAGCTGTTACAGTTGTGTGTCTGTTGGGTTAGGCCTTTATCAACTATGCACACCAAAGTTTGATAATTCTGTGCAAATCTGTTGGCTGTTTGCCATTTTCCTGAGAGAGCTGTGAATAAACAGCAAAGTTCAGGTTCTGCCACACTTTTTTTCATTTGGAATTCTTTAGGCTCTGACTGGCCCCTCAAGATTGTTCCTTGGTTGTCCATTGTAGATTTGGCGGTGTGCTCCAGGTCGTCATGCTGAAAGGTGAACTTATGTACTAGATTCAGCTTCTTTTGCTGTGGGCAGATTCTCATTTTCAGTTTTTCTGTTCTTTACTCCATTTACACCCATTTCTAATCAGTCCATAACATGATTCTGCCACCAGCGTGCCTTACAGTGGGGGTGTACTTTGGGCAAATCTAATGCTTTCCCTTTCAGTCGGAAAGTTCCATTTATTTCCGCCAGACAACATAACCTTTTGATGATGGACTACTGAATACTGATAGTTTCTGGTTTTCGTTGCTTTTATTTTACTGATAAAACTTGGTAACATTCTCCCAAAACGAAACATTTTTGGTTCCGTGGAAACCACTGTTTTGTGCTATTTAGCTCCTAATCCTAGATCGCTGACACTATTTTTGCTGTGATAGCGGTGGCCATAATGGATGCTTGGACTCCTGTTGTCTGTGGGTTAGTGGGGCTGCATGCTGTGCATACCCAGCAGTGCAGGTGGTGGATCAACTACCCAACCAGGGCTCTACAGTGCCCACGCATCTTCCTGCATCATTCAGTAAGCAAGCTGCCATACTACATATTCCTCTCTTCAGCCACACACCTCCCTTAATCCCAGGATGTGTTGTAAGCAACTGGACTCCTCCCATCTGCTGCTGGATCCTTGCTGTTTGCCCATCCACTGTCATTGGAACAGCCTGCCTTTCTGCACAACTGTTGGGGTCTATCCAGCACAACTTGCACCAGGGATTGACCTGCTGTTTCAGTCTGGTCAAGTTGTTGTCCTCTTATTTGGTGTATGTACTATGAGCCTGGTACCACCACCTCACCTGGTAGGATCCACTTGCTCTATCCTCATGTCTTCGAAGTACACTGATCTGGACAAGGTGAACCTGGGGAGACTTTGCTTCTATACCATTTTAATAATCAATTGTTCCCTTTTGTGCCAAGTCCTCCTAGCTGACCAAATGATGTACCCTAGAGGAGAGTATATTTGGATACTTCTGATACATGCCAGGTTTCGGCTTGGTGTCTTGGGCTTGCAAAGAAACCCACCCTGCTAGTTGCCATCTACGTGAAGGGTCACCCAATGTCAACTACTGATGGTCTCTGACAGGGGGTCTGGAGCATAGCAGAGTGATGGAAATGGGCACAATTGATGCTGTGGCGGTTGTGGTCTGGGTCTCCTCTTGATGTAGCCTTTACGGCCACACTGTAGTGTCTCCTTTTCCTAGGATGGTGAAGTGCCCATAGGGATCCATGACCTTGGCTCTGGTGGTTGGTGTGAACTGTTCTTGTGCCCTCTATGTGCAGGAGTACAGTCCTGCGGGTGGCCTCGTGCCCTGAGTGCTGTCCACAGCTATTCCATTGGTATGATGCCTGTTACATGCTCTTCTCATCCTGCTACAGCCTTAGTAAGCTCTGCCTCATGGTCCTCTGTAGCACCCGTGCTAACTTATTGAGAAAAAGGAATGGTACCGTGCCATGCTTCCCCTGAACTAATTTTGCACCCTTTCCCATTCGCTCATACAGCTTAACAATGCACCATTTAATTTACTGATAAGCAGTCGGCCTGTTTTTTGATGTGATAACTGATGCCCTCAGGAACATCCTAATTTGTGATGTATAGAAATGAATGACTATTTTATTTATTCTATTTATCTCTGACTTAATTATATTTGAAGATGTGAAATTTGGAAGCTCTTGACCGATTGCAAAACCAGAAATCATTTTCCCAATTTCTTTAAAAGATGTCCAGTGAAGTACAAAGTGACAAACGTTTATTTTCTAGTTGTAGATCACTGGCAAGCAACAACTATACTGTTTTGACATGAGTTTTGTCTCTAAACTGCAATATCCTTAGACAACTGTTGCTGTAGTTTGAGCAAGTAATATCAAAATAAATCTATTTTTAAAGCAATCCAATGTAATTTGTGTTTTTCCTTCTGGTGTAATTAAATTGGTACATTTCCGTAAATGTAACCTACTGGGGTGCATATGCAGCTGGTCTGAAATCCATTGGTCTTCCAGTTGTGGCACATCCTCCAACCGGCTACAAAGTGTGTTTCTGGTGAGGATGATGACTGCAGCTTCCTAATCTCCTTTGGAAATGTCTTGGACAACCAATATCAGAGCAGCACATCACACGATTGCACTGTGTGTCATACAAGCAGTATTCTTCACATGTGTACAAGGTAAAATCATTCTCTCTTAAACGGAGTACTTGGTGAGCTGGAATATTTTCCATGCTTCTTGTAGAGGCTCTGCACTCAGTAGACCATTTGTGGGTTTTACAGCTTCCTTTGGCATGGGAATAAAACCATATGTTTTTACTGCTTGGAAATGTCCTGATAGTTTTCAGTGGTCTACGTGGAGCAAAGATAGGATACCATCTTGCAGGTCCTTTACTCCTTCCAGAACATAAGTGGACACAAAAATGTCCTGTATCACTTTGCAATTTAGCCATAAGGTAATCTAATATATAACAATACTCTGTGTTCTCATGCTCCATAAAAAGGCAAAGTTTTTCCGAAAACGAGTGAAGAAGATATTTGTGAAACTAGTAGAACAATGTGGGAAAGATAAATCTGTTGAGTATTTTACGTTATTGTGTGAAAGTAGCTTTGTTATATTAGGAGTGCCCAGCCAAATTATTTTCTTTGTCCAGAATATAAACGGAGCAACAAAAAAATGGACATGCACCTGCATAACTCTCATAACAAATGCAATATTCATGGCTTCACCCTTCATGTAACAGATGCAATTACAAATATCACAAATAATTTTACAATTCTGATTACCTATTGCCAGTAATCTTCAATGAGACAGCTTTCAATATAGTATTTTTATAGGTTTGAATATTGATTGTTTTCTAATGATGTTATGCTTCTAGCTTATGTTATTGGTATTAATACTCTGAGGTCATACGCATTGCATTTGGTGTGTAAGTTAAGATTTGCATGGCTGGATTGCAGAGCTAAACAAAATTAGTGAATCTCAGTGTTTGTTTTGGTTTTAATTCATAGCCATACAGGTAATTTCTATTTTAGGTCTCCTCTTTAGACATGTACTGTCTCGAAGAGAGACATGTTGTATATACTTTATGGGCTTCAGCTTCAGCCTACCCATAAGCCTCTTTTTCGCTATCTCCATGGTCACTCTCTGAATCTTTCTCCTAGTTTGTAATGGCATGCATGCGACAAGCCTCTTCCTGTCTTTACTCTTCCCCAAGAGAAGGGACCAATTTCTACCATTCATCTACTCGCCCCATTTTAGATTGTGTTTAGGGGCTACTTTTCATGTTTGTTTTCAGGACTTAACCCCTTCGCTGCTAGGCCTATTCCCCTCCTGTGCTAAGCCTTTTTTTGGCGATTTGGGGTAGTGCGCGCTTAGGCCCTTGTAACTTTTTGACCACATAAGGTATCCACGCCAAATTTGCGTCCTTTTCTTCCAACATCATGTGGATTCTAAAGGCGCCCAGGGTTTGTGGATTCCCTTGGAGAGGTCCCAGAAATTAACCAAAATATATTGGTTTTTTTGTTTTTGTCAGAAAAATGGGAAAAACGGGCTGCAAATGAAAGCCTCTGGGGTTTTCCCTGAAAAAGTTATCAAAAAAGGGTTTGTGGGGCTGAACTCTCCATTTTCTCAGCTGTTAGGGAAGGACAGTCTTTTGTCAGAGAACCGACATTTTTCACACAGTTTTGGCATTTTTCTGGGACATAGCCTATTTTTGCTATTTTTAGAGCTTTCCACCTCCTTCAAGTTAATGGTAGAAATGAGTTTGAAAGCAATAATGGATCCTGGAAAGCCGTACATTTTCGAAAAGTAGACAAAATTCTGAATTCAGAAAGGGGTCATTTGTCTAAATCCATGAAGGTTTCTTTATAGAAACTAACAGTTAAATATTGGAATATTTGAAAATTTGTTGAAAAAAACAGCCTTTTGTCCTAACGTTTTCACCTATAACTTTTTCTAATTTTGACAGCTCTTGGAAAGCAATATACCGTTACATCGGTTACCTTCCTGGTTGTGGGGATATATAGGACTTGTAGTTTCACCAAGAACCCGACGAACCCAGATCCAAAAACTGAGCAGCAACTTGCATTGGTATTTTTTCATTTACTGGGTATAGAGCACTTTGTCTTGGAAAATGTATACATGGAAAAATCTGTATGAAAGACACCTATGTATTTCTGAATTGGGTACAAATTATAGAGTTCAGAAACAGTATGTAATTGCTAATTTTCAAAATTGGGAATACTCATACTAGCTAGAAAAATATTTTTTTTTTACACAATGTCTTTCATTGAAAGGGAGAAATGCATGAAAGCTCATTTGGTAATAACAGTTGATTTACAAATCTGAATTACCCCAAGTCTCCCGATAAAAACGGTACCTCACTTGTGTGGGTCGGCCTTGTGCCTGCGACAGGAAACGGCGCAAAATGCAACGTGGTCACACCTAAATTTTGCAGTTACAAATTGACCCTTTTACCTGTAGTTTTTGCACCCTAGCTCTGCCGGCACCTAGGGAAACCTAGCAAACCTATGAAAAGTAGATTTATTTATTTATTTATTTATTTTTAGAGTTTTCTATAGCCACCCACCCTTCCTCTATGCTGTGAATGCTGCGGTTTTCGGACAGTTTTCGTTGGACTCTAGCCCTTCCCTCCATACCTTGCATCCCACACACCCTTCCTCTATGCTGTGACTGCATCTTTGACCGATTGCAATAATGCTAAGCTTTGGTACTCCCTGAAGTCCTTACACCATATACCACCCCTATGCGTCTCCTAGAGCTTAACCAGTCATATCCCTTCCTATGTGTATGTAGTTGACTCTTATCACTAGTGTTTGCAGTGGACCTTTGTACTCTCTACCACCCCTATGTGACCCTTAGAGTGTACCCAGGGGAATTCAGGATGCGGTGACTCGACTGCCTACCACCAGGTTTTGTTACCCAGAATCCCTTGCAAAGCTAAGAATTTGACAAAAAAAACATTTTCCTCACATTTCTGTGGAGGAAAGTTCTGGAATCTGCTTGGATCAACAAATTTCCAGCCACTCAGTGTTCCCCCAGGTCTCCCGAAAAAAATGGTACCTCACTTGCGTGGGTAGGCATAGTGGCTGCGACATGAAACAGCGCAAAACGCAACGTGGTCGCACCTCAATTTCCCAGTGAAATCTTGCGCTCTTTGCACAAAGAGACTACCTTTTGTTTTTGAGCCCTAGCTCTGCCAGCACCTAGGGAAACCTAGCAAACCTATACATTTTTGAAAAATAGACACCCAGGGGAATTCAGGATGGGGTGATTCGACTGCCTATCACCAGGTTTTGTTACCCAGAATCCCTTGCAAAGCTAAGAATTTGACAAAAAAAAACACATTTTCCTCACATTTCTGTGGAGGAAAGTTCTGGAATCTGTGTGGATCAACAATTTTCCACCCACCCAGCATTCCCCCAGGTCTCCCGAAAACAATGGTACCTCATTTGCGTTGTTAGGCATAGTGGCTGCAACATGAAACAGCACAAAACGCAACGTGGTCGCACCTCAATTTCCCAGTGAAATTTTGCGCTTTTTGGACAAAGGGACTACCTTTTGTTTTTGCGCCCTAGCTCTGCCAGCACCTAGGGAAACCTAGCAAACCTATACATTTTTGAAAACTAGACACCCAGGGGAATTCAGGATGGGGTGACTCGTCTGCCTACCTCCAGGTTTTGTTACCCAGAATACCTTGCAAAGCTAAGATTTTGACAAAAAAAACACATTTTCCTGATATTTTTCTGTGGTGGAAAGTTCTGGAATCTGCGTGGATCAACAAATTTCCACCCACCCAGCCTTCCCCCAGGTCTCCCGAAAAAAATGGTACCTCACTTGCGTGGGTAGGCATAATGGCTGCGACATGAAACAGCGCAAAACGCAACATGGTCGCACCTCAATTTCCCAGTGAAATCTTGCACTTTTTGGACAAAAAGACTACCTTTTGTTTTTGCGCCCTAGCTCTGCCAGCACCTAGGGAAACCTAACAAACCTATACGTTTTTGAAAACTAGACACCCAGGGGAATTCAGGATAGGGTGACTCGTCTGCCTAACCCCCAGGTTTTGTTACCCAGAATACCGTGCAAAGCTAAGATTTTGGCAAAAAAAACACATTTTCCTGACATTTCTGTGGTGGAAAGTTCTGGAATCTGCGTGGATCAACGAATTTCCACCCACCCAGAGTTCCCCCAGGTCTCCCGAAAAAAATGGCTCCTCACTTGCGTGGGTAGGCATAGTGGCTGCGACATGAAACAGCGCAAAACGCAACATGGTCTCACCTCAATTTCCCAGTGAAATCTTGCACTTTTTGGACAAAAAGACTACCTTTTGTTTTTGAGCCCTAGCTCTGCCAGCACCTAGGGAAACCTAGCAAACCTATACATTTATGAAAACTAGACACCCAGGGAAATTCAGGATGGGGTGACTCGTCTTCCTACCCCTAGGTTTTGTTACCCAGAATCCCTTGCAAAGCTAAGATTTTGACAAAAAAAAAACATTTTCCTCACATTTCTGTGGTGTAAAGTTCTGGAATCTGCGTGGATCAACAAATTTCAACCCACCCAGCGTTCCCCCAGGTCTCCCGAAAAAAATGGTACCTCACTTGCGTGGGTAGGCATAGTGGCTGCAACAGGAAACGGTTCAAATCGTACGGTGGTGAATTTACAATACCCAATTGCAAAACAACCTTGATTTTTGTGGGGGGGCACCTGAGTTTTTGGCCCGGGGCTCGGTGGTATTCTTTGGAAAGTACCAAACCCAAACAGTTCTGAAAAGTAGACACCTGGGGGAGTCCAGGGAGGTATGGCATGCGTAGGTCCCCCGTCCCTGGGCTCACACAAATTTCCTCCCACCCAGCGTTCCCCCAGGTCTCCCGATAAAAATGGTACCTCACTTGCGTGGGTAGGCATAGTGGCTGCAACAGGAAACGGTCCAAATCGTACGGTGGAGAATCAAGTTTTCAATTTGAGAGCGTGCGATTCAAGGAAATTGTGACAGACAATTTCAAGTTTGCAGGAGATTGTGGATAAAAATCAACAATAGAATTCACCAGAAAGACATGACCATATACTTCCATGGTTTAACAATAATATCTAAATTTAGTAAGTTATTTATAGCTATAATGTACACCATAACAGAGTTACTCAAAAGTCAAACATTCAAGCACGGCTAACTATTCCTCAAAGACACAAACTTACAGGTTGGATTTGGCACGAGGGCGAGTGATGGTTCAGTACATTAAATTTTATTAACAAGATATTTCAAAAAATGAAATGCTCTGTCAATAAATAAATGCATAAAAACCGAACCAGTGACTGGCAACTCGTGAGCTGTAAAGCCACGACAAGGCACCAACCGTTTTACAGGCCATTCACGCACCTTTCATACCTGATACAAACCAGACCATTGACACCATCCGGAAGGAACAGCAACACATTACAACAATCACAATAAGGGACAAGGTACACCCTACTTCAGAAAGAGATAAAAGACAAACATTACTGCACAGCCATCTAATCCGCAAGCACACACACATTCTGGTTGGATTTGGCACGAGGGTGAGTGATGATTCAGTACATACAATTGTATTCGCAAGTAATTTCACAAAAATGAAATACACTGCGTATAATTGAAAGTATGATAAACTGAACCACTGACTCACAGCTCGTGAGCTGTAAAGCCACGTCAAGGCACCAACCTCTTTACAGGCCATTCATACACCTTTCGTACGTGTGACACATACAAAACATTCACACCGCCAGCCGCGGACCCATCACATTTCAACACTCACACCAGCAGACAGCGCCATTCAAGGGCCCATCACTTTCACACGCCCACATTTCTGACATTGCAACAACACAAAGTGATGGAATGCGTGGAGTGTCACTCAACTAGCAGTGTGTGTAGTGACCAACAGAAAGTAACTACTCACACACCGCCAGCCGAGCGCCAGTCCACCGACACCACCATCCAAGCACCAGACCATGCACACCGACAGCCAAGTACCACTCCACACACACCACCAGCCAAGCACCACTCCACACACACCGCAAGCCAAGCACCACTCCACACACACCACCAGCCAAGCACCACTCCATGCACAGACAGCAAAGTACCACTCCACGCACACCACCAACCAAGTGCCACTCCTCACACACCACTAGCCAAGCGCCACTCCACGCACACCATCCAGCCAAGCGCCAATCCACACACACCGCCAGCCAAGCACCACTCCGTGCACGGACAGCCAAGAACCACTCCACGCACACCATCCAGAAAAGCGCCACTCCACGCACACCGCAAGCCAAGCACCACTCCACATACACCGCCAGCCAAGCACCACTCCATGCACAGACAGCCAAGTACCACTCCACGCACACCACCAGCCAAGCGCCACTCCACACACACCACCAGCCAAGCGCCACTCCACACACACCGCCAGCCAAGCGCCACTCCGTGCACAGACTGCTAAGTACCTCTCCACGCACACCATCCAGCCAAGCGCCACTCCACACACACCGCCAGCCAAGCTCCAGCCCAGGCACACCACCAGCCAAGCACCAATCCCAACACACCACCAGCCAAGCACCAATCCCAACACACCACCAGGCAAGCACAAGACCACGCACACCGCCAACCAAACAACAGACCACGCACACCGCCAGCCAAGCACCAAGTCCACAGACACCGCCAGCCAAGCACCAGTCCACAGACACCGCCAGCCAAGCACCAAACCATGCACACCGTCAGACAATGGACACTACACGCAAACCAACATCATACTTAAGTTTTTTTAAAACACAAATAAAAAACAGAAACAATTTGAAGATTGATACAAATTTACTAACAAAACAACTAAATCTAAATACACTACACAAATGCCAACTTTGAAACAGAACAATCAGTTTTAAAGACTAGAGACCAGCCTGTTCACTTTACCACTCATGGATGCTCCCAAAACTTCTTTTGTGTGTGATACATTCTAAAACAAGCAGGCACACACAGCCCAGGGTTAGAAGGACAGTTGGGGCAGTACATACGAACCTCCTTCCGCAAACCTCTTCGTCAACAGACTCTACATCTCCGACTGGGAAAGTCTTTTGAGGTTGTAGGAGGAATTTGATCAGAAAAGTGGCGATCTTTCAATCTGGCAATATCCTCTACCACTCCAACTCTAGGAACACTTGCCTGTTCCACTAAAACAAGGCTGCCTACTACAGACTCCTGAAACTTCACAAAAGTCATCTTTGACTGAGGACAAGATTGCTGGAACACAGCAAAAGCATTAAAGGTTGCCAAGTGAAAAAGATGGATAGCCAACTTCTTGTACCAAATGTAAGACTTACGAAGAGCAGCATACGGTTCCAACCTCTGATCTACTCTGTCAACACCACCCATGTGCCTATTATAGTCCATAATGCACACAGGTTTGTGCACTTCTGCAACCTGACCCCAAATAGTCAACGCTTCAGTGCTTTCATCATGTATGGAATTCAACATGTAGACCTCTCTCCTGTCTGAAAACTTCACAGCTAAAAGCTCCTCACAACGCAATGCACTGCACTGTCCCCGAGCAAGCTTTTTACAAACAAGTTCTTTTGGAAAACCTTTACGGTTACAGCGGATTGTGCCACAAGCAACAGTGACCACTTTGGCCAATTCCCTGAACAACCGCACACCAGTGTAGAAGTTATCTACATATAAATGATGGCCTTTGTTAAAAAATCCTCTACCAAGTTCCCACACAATTTTCTCAGTCACTCCAAAAGTGGACGGACAACTAGGGGGTTAATCCTGGATTCCTTACCGGTGTACACCCTGAAATTAGAAACATATCCAGTCTCACTGTCACACAGCATATAAAGCTTAATTCCATAGCGTGCCCTCTAACTAGGAATGTATTGCATAAATACCAAGTCAAGTCAAGTCAGAGAATTTATATAGCACACTACATACCCAGAGGGTCTCAAGGCGCTTAAGGAGGGGTGGGGAATTACTTGTCAAATATCCACGTTTTAAGTTGCTTTCTGAATGCTAGGTGGTTCTGGGTAAGGCGAAGGTAAGTGGGAAGTGAGTTCCAGGTTTTAGCTGCCAGGTAAGAGAAGGATCTACCTCCCATGGTGGTCTTGTTGATGCGAGGTACAGTGGCAAGGGCTTGGTTGGAAGATCGAAGCTGGCGGGAGGGGGTGTAGAAGGACAGTCGTGTGTTGAGGCATTCTGGTCCGATTTCGTAGAGTGCTTTGTGTGCGTGGGTTAGGAGCCGGAAAGTGATCCTCTTATTGACGGGAAGCCAGTGGAGGTTTTTCAGGTGATCAGAGATATGTTCTTTACGCGGGATGTCTAATATGAGCCTGGCTGAGGCGTTTTGGATTCGTTGGAGTTTTTTCTGGAGTTTAGCGGTAGTCCCGGCGTAGAGGGTGTTCCCATAGTCCAGTCGGCTCGTGACCAGAGCGTGGGTGAACGTTTTCCTAGTTTCGGTGGGGATCCAACGAAAAGTTTTTTTGAGCATGCGAAGAATGTTGAAGCAGGATGAGGAGACGGCGTTGACTTGTCTGTTCATTGAAAGTGAGGAATCCAGGATGACGCCCAGGTTCCGTGCGTGGACTGTCGGGATGGGTGCTTTTCCAAGGGCTTCTGGCCACCAAGAGTCGTCCCATGCGGAGGGGGAGGTCCCTAAGATGAGGACTTCTGTTTTATCTGAGTTCAGTTTCAGACAGCTGTGTTTCATCCATTCGGCTACTTCTTTCATTCCTTCGTGTAGGTTCGTTTTGGCGGTGCTAGGGTCATTGGTGAGTGATAGGATCAGTTGAGTGTCATCCGCGTAGGAGATGATGTTGAGGTTCGTGTTGGCGGGTGATGGCCGCGAGGGGGCTCATGTATACGTTGAAAAGGGTGGGGCTGAGTGAAGATCCTTGTGGTACGCCGCAGATGACTTCAGTGGCCTCTGACTTGAATGGTGGAAGGCGGACTCTCTGGGTTCTTCTGGTGAGGAACGAGGTGATCCATTCCAGTGCTTTTCCTTGGATTCCGATGTTTCTGAGGCGCTGTAGAAGGGTGCTATGGCAGACTGTGTCGTAGGCTGCGGAGAGGTCGAGGAGGATGAGGGCGACTGTGTCTCCATTGTTCAGTAGAGTTCGAATGTCGTCTGTTGCTGCGATGAGGGCGGTCTCAGTGCTGTGTTTTGCTCGGAAGCCGTACTGTGAGGAGTCGAGGGATTTGTTGGCTTCGAGGAAGGCGGCGAGCTGGTTGTTGACAGCTTTCTCGATGACTTTGGCCGGGAATGGAAGGAGCGAGATGGGGCGGTAATTTTTGAGTACGGTGGGGTCCGCTGTGGGTTTTTTCAGAAGGGCGGTGAGTTCAGCGTGTTTCCAGCTTTCCGGGAAGGTGGCGGATTTGAAGGAGCAGTTGATGACATCTCGGAGGTGCGGTGCTATGATGGAGTCTGCTTTGTTGAAGATGTGGTGAGGGCATGGGTCTGTGGGGGATCCTGAGTGGATGGAGTTCATCAGGCGGATGGTGTCCTCACTGGAGATTGGGTTCCAGTCATTAAGGATGTTCGAGGGGGATGAAGGTCCAGCAGATGGTTGGGTGGGTTGGTCTCCGGGTTGGTTGTCGAAGCTGTTGTGGATGTCTGCAATTTTGTTGTGGAAGAATGAGGCTAGGGAGTCGCAGAGTGCTTGAGTGGGGGTGATGTCGTTAGAGTTGGCCGAGGGATTGGTAAATTCCTTGACGATGTTGAAAAGTTCCTTGCTGTTGTGGGCGTTGTTATCTAGTCGTTCCTTGAAGGCGGTTTTCTTGGCCTTTCGGATCAGTTGGTGGTGTATGCGGGTGGCGTTTTTGAAGGCGTCCTTGGTGCTGGTGGTTGGGTCTTTTTTCCAGGCCTTCTCAAGGGAGCGGCAGAGTTTCTTGGATTTCTTAAGATCATCGTTGAACCATGAGGCCTTCTTGCTGCCAAGTTTGCTTTGTCGTTTTTTCAGTGGTGCTAGGATGTCGGCGCTGTTGGATAGCCATAGGGTGAGGTTGGTGGCGGCTTGGTCGGGGTTTGAGGAGTGGGCTGGGGGGTTTAGAAGAAGCGATGAGGAGATCTGGTCGATGGTGATTTTGTTCCAGTTTCTTTGCAGAGTTGGTTGGGGGTGGTTGTTGGGTTTGGGCTTGTTGTAGGTAAAGTGAACGCAGCTGTGGTCAGTCCAGAGGAGAGCCGTAGTGTGGCTGAAGGAGACATGATTGCTGGAGGTGAAGATAGGGTCGAGAGTGTGACCTGCGATGTGGGTGGGGGAAGTGACCAGTTGTTTAAGTCCGAGGTTGGCGAGGTTGTCCAGAAGGGTGGTGGAGTTGCGGTCGTTGTTCTTTTCAAGGTGAAAGTTGAGGTCTCCCAGAAGGATGTAATCTTTGGAGGGGAGCGCGTGTGGAGTGATGAAGTCCGTGATGTCCTCACTAAATTGTGCGCGGGGTCCTGGTGGCCTGTAAAGGAGGGTGCCTCTGAGTGTGGTCTTGGGGTCGATGTGGATCTGGAAGTGAAGGTGTTCAGAGTTAGCGAGATTGACGTCAGAGCTCGTTGAGATGTGGATGGATTTCTTATGGACGATAGCGATTCCTCCTCCTGTGTGGCCCGTACGGTCCTTGCGTATGATCTTATAATCTTCTGGGATGGCAATGGTGATGTCTGGGGCGGAGGAGGCGTTCATCCATGTTTCTGTAAGGAAGGCGACGTCCGGAGAGATGGTGTCTAGTAGATTCCATAGGTCAATGGCGTGCCTGTGGACCGATCGGGTGTTGAGCAAGATGCATTGTAGGTGGTTGGGGTCGGGAATCTGAGGTGTGATCGTAGCGGAGTTGTTGACGGTGCCGATGAATTTGCAGGAGTAGCATGAGAAAGGTCCATGGGTGTATCCAGGAGCGGCTTGGACGCAGTTGGGGGAACGGCCGGGGTTAAGGGCTAGGAGGGTGGTGGCATCGTAGGTAATGCGGGAGGGCTGGGCAATGCGAGGGCCAGGGGGTCTGGCGCTGGGCGCGGTCCAGGCGCGGACGGGCGTAGACGGGCTTACCTTTGGCGCACCTTCGGCATGTACGTAGCGCGTGGACGCTGCACGTGGGTGCATCTGTCCATAAATGGATAGTGGGGGGGGCGGAGCGTGGGAGGGTCAGCTTGGGAGGCGGGAGCGGGGAGGAGACACGGGGGCAGGTAAACAAACAACAACAGCAAAATGGCGGTGGGGTAGCGCGATTTCAGCAGTGCACGCGCTTCCTAAGCAAGCCCATCAAAAAAGTTAAACCTAAAAACTTTTTCATCTCCTCCAAATTTGTGGGAGTCCACCGGTTAGCTCGAGCATGGGGCTTAAGGATGGCATTGTTCTCCCTCAAAAACTGTTCTGCATACAAATTAGTCTACGATCTCTGCCAAAAACACATCATCCATGAACAACTTGAAAAAAATTAATTGGCAAAAAGTTTTCAGTGTTCACCCTACACCCTGGAACACCAGTAAACTCAGGCAATGCTGGCTGCACCATGCCTGGGGCAACCCAGAGGTCAGAACTGTCATCGACAAGTCTCCCAGCCTCAGGCTGCCGCCCAGCTGCCTCTTGTCGTCCCACTACACCAACTGGAAGTCTAGGAGCCCCAGGCTGCCGCCCAGCTGCCTCCCGCCGCACTACACCAACGTGAGGTGTAGCAGCCCCACGCTGCACCACAGATGCCTCTTGCCGCACTATTGACACATCAAGGTCCTCCTCTACCACAGGCACTTCATCCACACCAAAAATAGCTTCATCGGCACTCAGGGTATCTTCATCATCAGACGATGCCATGCGCAGAGAAAACTCACTACCAGAATCTTCACCTCCCATCTCTGCCTCAGAATCAGAGTCCCTCTCAGCACCATGGTCAGAGGAAGAATCAAAAAGCATACCAACAACTTGCTGAGCGGTAATCCGGCGGCTAGCCATTATCCTTACAAATAAAGGAGTCTGCACAAACAACTCAACAACCCCAACACTAGGCAAAGTAAGTTAAAAAATGGAAGCCTTTTTCACAAATATCTATATTTAGAAAAAATATACAATTCCCTTACAAGAGACAACTACACTCACCAGCACCTACTCTGCAAAGACACAGCAAAGAGGCAACGATATCCCACTAGAAAGAAGAAAAAAAAAACTTACATCTACAGAAGGACACATCAAAAACAAATGCAAAACATGTTTTACAATCACAACAAACAGAAACCAAACATACTCGTATTACTACACACTTTGCAAAACAAAAACCAATTACATTACAATTGAACAAAAAAGAGGTCTCTTACCAAACACATGCAACTACAGAAACAGCAGAACAACAGAACCACCAGTAACGGAACCGCACACTGCAACACTCTAAAGAGAAAAAAAAAATACACATTAGAAGAAACAAAAACAACACACATTACAACAGGCTATGTCACAAATGGGGTGTCTGTCCCCAAGGAGGGAAGGTTATAAATCATTATAAACGTGGGCCCCCTGGAAGCAACCTTACGGAGGGCAGCGAGGCCAAATAAAGACACAGCAGAACATACTTTTGAAATGGGCACAAGGAAGCAACCCTTGGCCAAGGGGTCGCTCCCTATAAAAAAAAAAACCCTGGAGTCTAGTGGGCTTTTCTATCCCCTCCTGGGTCCAGAAACGGTAAAAAAAACAGTTGAGGGGGGGCAGAACAGTCTACAATATTTATAATGCCCCCTGGAAGCGACCCTTGCCAAGGGGTTGCTTCCTTTATAAATATAATCCAATCCTTGGTGTCTAGTGGGCTTTTCTGCCCCCCCTGGGTCCAGATGCGGCCCAAAAAACGGCCGATCTGCCCCAGGGGGGGGCAGAAAAGTCTGAAAAATATTAGGGCCACTAGGAAGCGACCCTTCCCCAAGGGGTCGCTTCCTTTTCAAATAAAACAAATCCCTGGTGACTAGTGGGCTTTTCTGCTCCCCCTGGGTGCAGATCGACCAAAAAAACGGCCGATCTGCCCCAGGGGGGGCAGAAAAGTCTGAAAAATATTGTATGCCCCTAAGGAAGCGACCCTTGCCCAAGGGGTCGCTTCCTTTATCCTCATAGATGCTCGTAAACATCCCTCCCCAGTGCTGCGCTGTCCATTGGAACTAGTGCTGAATGGACGTCCAGTGGTCGTGCGCAGCACTGGGGAGGTAGTGCTGCCGTCGGCCAATGCACCGAGGCAGCACTTAAGGGGTTAAAAATAAAAATCAATCCCTGGTGTCCAGTGGGCTTTTCCTCCCCCCCTAGGTCCAGATGCGGCCCAAAAAACGGCCGATCTGCACCCAGGGGGGGGCAGAAAAGTCTAAACCTAAATTAGCGCCACTAGGTAGCGACCCTTCCCCAAGGGGTCGCTTCCTTTCCACACATAAACAAATCCCTGGTGACTAGTGGGCTTTTCTGCCCCCCCCCCCCCGGGTGCAGATCGGCCAAAAAAACGGCTGATCTGCCCCAGGGGGGGCAGAAAAGTCTGAAAGAAATCATGGCCCCAAAAGGAAGCGACCCTTGCCCAAGGGGTCGCTTCCTCAACAAAGAAATATGCCCCAAAACAATCCCTGGTGTCTAGTGGGGCATTCCTGGTGCACGATCGCGATGCTGTGCGCGATCGTGCACTAGGAATGCCCTGCATTGGGACATCAGGGGAGAGGAAACACAGTTTCCTCCCCCCCGATGCCTCAAGGCACCGAAAACCGGCCCCCCCGCCCCACCGGAGCACAAATCACTAACCTGTATGCTGGACGCGCTGGAAAGAAATGGCTTCCAGCGCGTCCAGCGCTTCCTGATGACGGCGCGCGCTGACGTCACCAGGAAGCGTGGGGGGGCCAGGAGGTGGCAGCGTAAAGTCTTCCGCTGCCACCCCTGCAAAAAAAAAAAAAAGATCACTGCACAGGCGGGGGGGGGGGGAGAGCGCCAGCGCTCCCACCCCAGGGCTGTACTGATGACGGAGCGGTTCCGTCATCAGCACAGCCCAACCGATGCTGATGACGGAACCGCTCCGTCATCAGCATCGAAGGGGTTAACACAAGTGCTTGTGTTTTCAACCACTGTGCTCCTGTGTGTATTGTTTGGTGTGTTTTCAGCACTCAACATGGGAGCCCCTGTTTTCAGACACTCTGACGCACATTTTATGTGCATATACAGTCTATGAAAAAAAATAGAGCGGCGTTCTCGTTGCGACCCCTGTCTTTAGTGTATTCATAGAAATAGTTTCACCAACAATGAATTAAAGCTTTGTTGGAAACCACATCACCTGTTTCTGTAGTTCGTTGATATCTACTGCCTTCTTATGTTTGAAATCCTGGGTTGCTTTAAAGAAAAGCCATATATTTCTTATCAATACTGTCCGCTCTACTGGTAATGGGGACCCAGGGGGAGCTTGGCGCAAGCCGCTCTCCCCCTGGGTATTTTTGCACGATGGAGCAGGCCACAGGTGCGAATAGGTGAAGGTAACAGTGAGGGCGGTATTTAAGGAGAAGTTATATATAGCAGTGTTTGGGCGGGATGACTCTGGCGGCAGTGGTCGTTAGAGCTGGAGGAGTTGTTTTCTAGGTGTCATTATCCAGTCAGGTATTTCTTTTTGTAGCAAATGGGATTGTTTGGCGGTATTGGGAGGATAGTATGGCGGGAAATTAAGAAATTAAAAGAGCAAAGAGGGCTCTTTGTGAAGCAGTAGGGGGGACTTGTGAAACCGGGTGTGCCGGGTGAAGCTTGGGTGGGGCTGGAGTGGCCAAAAAGGAAGGCGGCGTAGCGGTTGTTGTTGCAGCATGTTTTACCACGTCAAATAAAGTTAACAAAATGCTTGAAAATGAAGTTGCGGAAATTAGCTCACCGGGTAAGGAGCATGTCCCGGAGGTGCGTCAGGGCGACCCGCACCATCTCCAGCTTCAGGTCAGATTTGTCAGGAGGCTTGCGGCGCAGCGCAGGTCCTGCGCGCTAACACAGCCACTCGTCGGGGATGTTCAATGGGTGGTGGAGCGAGAAGGAAGTGAGGCGTCAGTTGGGCGGAGCCAGCAACGTCGCTATCCCGAAGTAGAGGGAGGCGGGCCAAGAGTGCTTCTGCTGGGGAACTCAAGCCTCGTATGCTAAGGAAGGCAGGCCCCTCTGTGGGAGAGTGCTCAGGTTTCACTGTAGCTGACGGGGTAATGTTTACAACTTGCCCGATCGGGCTTACTTGGTAAATGCCAAGTTAACTTTGAAATGTGTACGCTTGTCCACATACAATACAATGTTTGGTGGGGAGGAGGGGGGCCTGCTATCAGAAGAATTGTTTTCAGCACTGCAGGACTTGTTTATGAGGCAGCCATTGCGCCGTGGGGATGTATTAGTACAAACTGATTCAAGGGACAGCGTTAAGCTTGCAAAAGTCCCTATGAGTTCTGAACAGGAAGTTCTTACAGACCCATCAGTTGTAGATGGTGATAACCCAGGCAAGATAGTTGAGCAGCAATTGCTGTTGAAGTAAGGTTTGTGGCATTATAATGAAGTCTTTTAGGTCAGCAATTCCAGTTCAAGGGGGTTGGAGTGCAAGATGAACAGATTCACTAAAGTTGTGTTTTTAAGAATGGTAGGGAAACAAACGTAACAGTGGAGTCTCAGAATATTGGGGTTCGTGGTAAAGAGTCAGGAGGTCAATTTGGTTAAGGGGGGGGGTTTGGGCGTTGTGGAACAATCCGGTCTGAGCGGCTTGAAAAGGAAGGCATCAGTAAGTATGTTGGCGGATTCAGCTGGTGCAAGAGGTTTGCCAACAGAGCACGAGGCGACTCTAGTGCGTTGGCCTGAAGAAAAAGGAAGATCTCAAGCGGATTTTCCTTCGTCAGAACAATTTAAACATATGACCGCGCCTCAAAGGAGGTTGTATGATGGTGGGGCGGGAGATGGGGAAATGCCAGAAGTGAGTGAGCCTGGTTTAGGTGGGTATGCTGAACAGTTGGACTATGAGGGGGATAGCAATGAACTAGAGGAAGGTGAATTGAGAGAGGGGGACTGTGCTCAACATGGAAAATTTCAAATTCAAGGGGAAGGGAATCAAAGGGGGTTGTTGGGGCAAACCAGTGTTTGTAGTATATTGCAGAAGTCAAGAGCGGACCGAGCAATTGAGCATGATGATTTAAAGAACCGGCCAACATAAAGACGAGTCTGCAGATTTTTGCAAGCGTTCATCACAATTGCCCATAGGTAAGGCATCAAGGTGGGCAGCATGGCAGCAACCTGATAAAGTGAAAAAATTGACAACAAGATCTATTGGTGTTTGGGGAGTGGATTTGAGTTCTGATTCTGACAAAGTCAATCAGAGTGAATTACAGTTGGAGGTGGGGGTTCGGAATAAAGTTAAAGGCACTGAGCAGGTTGAAGGTAACAGTACTTAACAAAATAAGAAAATGGTTGAGATCTCAAACGTTGATGAAGAAGAAGGGACCGAAATATTTACAAAAAATGTCATATATGGGCATTGCTTTGCCCTTAGGCTCTCATTTATCGGAAAAGACTAAGAATAGAATATGGAGTTTGATAATATATTTAAACTTTTACATAGGGATATCCAGGCCAAAGAAGGTTCTAAGGAGGAAGAGTGGGAATTAGCAAAAAGATCTAGAGTTCCCAAAACAATAGAAAATTGGACATCTACTTTCGTATCGTATCGTATCGTATCGTAAGGGGAGCTTATAAAGCGCACTGACACCATGGGTTTCCTGGCGCTGGTTTCCTTATTTATGCGAGCATTTACTGCGAACGTCATCAAGATAGGGCAGTGGCAATGTTTAAATACATAGACCTAATACGTAAGGCACAAATGCATTTTGGTGGCCACGCCTGGTTAAGTTATGATGAGGAGTTTAGAGCGAGGATTAGTATTTTCAATGATAAACCATGGGGTGACATTGACTCCGAGTTATGGTTACAATGGATGTCTTCCTCCAGCCACTACACATACGGCAAGTGGTTTACCAGTCACTTACCGGCCCTTCAGTATCGTCCCGCCCAGTCTAGGGCGGGTTTATTTGGGAGGGGCCAAGTACCAGTTACAGGGGCATGCTGGAACTTTAACAGAGGTTTCTGTAACAGACAATTTTGCAGTTACAAGCATGAGTGCTCACAATGTGGGGGAAAACACCCACTCACCCAATGTTTTGCGGCCCCAATGTTTGTTGAACAAGGGAGATGGCAGAGAGAGAGAGAGGTTGTCATTTCAGTTTACTGCAAAGGGCCCATACACCAATTAAACTTGACGTTTTATCAAGCTGATTGAGATTCTATCCAGATACAGAGGCGTCATCCAAATTGTTCTGGAGTTTCAAAGAGGGTCTTAGAATTGGTTATCAGGGGCCTAGGAGAAGTGTGGCTCACTGGTTAGAGCAGGCAGACCCTGAAGCAGAGGTCAGACCCGGGACCAGGGTTCAATTCCCGACGCGGCAGGGTCTTGAGTTCAAATGTCCATGGACTCGATAATTCTCGCTTCGGTGCCTGACCTAATCATGGGTTCACACTCTGCAACTGTGGGCATTAAGCTTGCTTAATCTCCACAACGGCCCCCCGCGGCGGGATGCCTGGCTTTCACCTTGGGGATGCCCTGTAGGGGCTATCTCACAGGGAAAAGCCAGGACGGGTTACCAAGGCAAGCGCGGAGATACCCCTTCGGGGGTCGATTCAGACGCTATATAAGAAACATAATAATAATATTAATAATAGGCAGAAGCGTTGGTCAGATGACTTAAAATCTGCTAAGGAGCTTCCACAGGTAGTTCAGCAAAAGCTAAACTCTGAAATAGCAGGCAGAATAGCTGGCCCTTTCTTACAGTGTCCACTTGCTAACGTGATTGTTTCTCCTCTGGGAATAGTGCCCAAGAAAGCTGCTGCGGAATATCGTTTAGAACATCATTTATCATGGCCAGAAGGCCTGTCTGTTAACAAGCTTATTTCCCAATCAGATTCAAGTGTGACCTATTCATCAGTGGATGATGCACTGAAATTGGTCAGAACAGCTGGTAAAGCAGCGGAGCTGGCAACGAGTGATATACAGTCCCTATTTAGACTTCTGCCCATGCATCCTTCTGATTTTGAGTTAAATTGGCATGCATTTCAATGGTGCATTTTATGTGGATAAAGTGCTCCCTATGGGATGTTCAATATCCTATTTGAGACCTTTAGCACTTTTTTGCAATGGTGTTTTACACAATCTGGTTTGTCATTACTTAGATGATTTCATGTTTATTGGTGAAAGGCACACTGAGCAATGCAAAAAGGCTTTACAAAATTTTCAGTTCATGGCTTGAGATCTTGGTGTACCATTGACCCCAGAAAAATCTGAAGGTCCAAGCACACGGTTGACTTTCTTGGGAATCGAAATAGATACGGTGGAAATGGTAGCCAGGCTTCCTGCTGAGAAAGCTCAAGAGATACGGTCATTCTTGTTAGTAATCAATGAAAGGAAATTGGAACTCTGAAAAATGCAGAGATTATTGGGATACCTGAATTTTGCATGTAGAGTGGTCATGGCAGGCAGAACTTTTTGTACGTGTCTAGGCATGTCCATGTCTGGTGCCTTTCTCCCTCACCACAGAGTAAGGGTATCTATGGCTATCAGGTCTGACCTCTGCATTTGGCTTAATTTTCTTGAGGATTTTCATGGAGTCTATTTGTATTTTGTTGATGAAGACATGATCTGGCAGATACAAATATTTTCTGACGCGTCAAGTGCAAAAGGATTTGGTCTGTTGTGGGAGGGTCGTTGGTGCGCAGAAATTTGGCCTGGGTAGTGGTTGAAACAAGGGTGCAACATTTCCTTCTTAGAGTTTTTCCCATTGATTGTGTCATTGTTTGCGGGGAAGAATTCAAAAATAGATCGGTCCTTTTCAACGTGGATAATATGGCTGTTGTCAATGTAATTAACAAACAGAAAGCGAAGGATTTGAGAGTTTTCCGTCTCTTACGATCTTTTATGCTAGAATGTTTGCAACTTAATATTGTATTTAAAGCTAGGCACATTCCTGGAACTAATAACAGTATAGCAGAGGCTCTGCCTTGATTTCAGTGGCAGAAATTTCGAAATTTGGCGCCTGGGGCAGAAATCAACAAGACTCCGATCCCACAGAGCGTTTGGAGGGGGAGGGGGGGATTGAGGCTAGTCGAACTCGTAGAAAAATCAATAGCATCATCCACAAGAAGAAGTTACAAACAAGCCTGGAGAGAATTCATAAGTTATTGTAATATTGATTCCTACATTGGGAATGTGCCAAATAAAGAACAGCTGTTATTAGGTTTTATGCTGCATTTTTAAACAAAGGTTTTTCACACACCACTATGGCAGGAAAATTAGCAGTAATTTCCTTTAATGGTCTGTAGTGGCGGGGTAGGGATCCAGTGGAGGGGGTGCTGGTGAAGAACGTTTTAAAGGGGCTCAGTAGGGAACAGAGTGGCAAGAAACAGCTAAGAGAGCCATTGACTTTTGGTTTTTTTCAACAAATGTTATTACAGTTGCCTTTGTGCTGCTATGATAAATTTGAATGTTGCAAATTTAGGTTATGCATGCTGTGGTTGTTTTTTGGTGCATTTAGGGCATATGAGTTATTGGGTTTAAGGAGTCAGGCGGGCATTCGCAGTGATTAAATATTTCTGGAGCAACATAGAATAAAGATCTGGTTGAGAGCATCCAAGAAGGATCAATTAGGCAGGGGCAAATGGGTGTCTTTTAATAAAAGTGGGGTGTAAGGTTGTTGCCCCGTGGAAGAAAGGGATCATTTTCAAAGCTCAAGATTTTTTCGGGGCAGGGGTAATTTTTTGTCATGTAAATGAGAAAAGGATCACTATTGCACAGTTATTAGCAGTATTGAGAAAGGTTATCAGCAGGTTGGGAAAAGATCCTTTGCTTTTTGGCACGCATTCATTCCGTATTGGGGTGGCTACGGAGGCTGCAAGATTGGGTTGGTCATGGTCGGTTATCCATAGAATTAAGAGATGGAAATCAAATTGCTGGGAATGGTATGTTAGAAAATAATCATTTATTATTTAATTTCTTGTTGCTAATATTTGTTTTTCTATTTAGGTTGTGTGCAAGGGCTATTATCTGGGAAAAAAACAACACTTGGATAGTGGGACATTCCTTCATAAAATGGGCAGCTATATACGCTGAACAACAAATTTATGGCAGATCTCTTGGACTCCCCAGTTTCAGGCATGAGGTGGTATGGTGAGGAAAGGCGGAATGCGTTGGGGGTTTATTTAATACATTGAAGGAAATGTGCTCCAATAGAGGTTGCCCTGATTTGTTAGTTATTCATTTAGGTGAAAATTATTTAGTACATTTATCGTGTCTGTCGTTAATAAAACAAATTAAATTGGATTTGGCTGTTTTAAAGAGTAACTTGGGTGGTACATGTGTAATTTGGACTGAATTTATAACTCGTCAACATTGGACAGGAGCGAGAAGACATGCAGCAATCGAAAAAGCGAGATGTAAACTCAACAGAGCAATGAGATTTTTTTTGTGGCGTTATGGGGATTACAGTACTGTATCCAAACACTGTACACACAGGAATCATGCCCCAGATGAGTTGCACAGCCTTGTACACATTTGAGAAACATATTCACTTGTACTCCATAGTGTTAACCAAGTTCATCCAATTTATTTCCAATTTTCAATCAATTTTCATCTGTTACGTCAAAGAAGTGATGTTCAACGTTTTCAGCATTTTAGTTGCTCAGAAATTGCCCATCCGGGCCTATTCACAGACATGTAAGCAAACTCCATTTCTCCAATACATTTGAATAACCCAATGCATTTCGGTCTGATTTCGACCTTCCTCAGGGGTATCGAAAAAGATTAAAAAATGATCATAGGTCAACTCATTTTAAACCGTAATAATGCAAAATAACTCCTCAAGAACCGAAAATTGTGTTTGCAACCTAACTTTTTAAATCAATCATGATAAGCCCCAAATGTAATGTCCAAATCATACCTCCCGTGTTTGAGTACAAAATAACTCTGTGATCATTCATTTAAACCAAACAAATAATTCCCATCCATTACCATAAATCCCAAGTTCACCTTCCCTCTAAACCTTCCCTGTGATTTACCTCCACCGTAAGACTTCCCCATATCAAAATAACCAAAGTGCCACTTATACTCCATTCCATTTCGCCTTGCTCCCCCCAACACCCGAGTTTGTACCTCCAATCATGTGATTTTAAACACCCTGTATAACTATAAATTTAAAACGCCATCATGACCAAACTCCATGGCGCCAAACCCGTGATCACAATCTTCCTGGTTTTCTAACTGTTTTTTAACCGGGCGTTACCTTTCTCACCTGTGCGCACTCTGTGCCGTGAATTCCTAAGCCCCGCCCCGTGAATCTTACGTGTGCGCCGTACTTAAAAAAAATTCTGAGCAACTAAAATGCTGAAAACGTTGAACTTCACTTCTTTGACGTGACGGATGAAAATGGATTGAAAATTGGAATTAAAATTGGATGAACTTGGTTAACACTATGGAGTACGAGTGAATATGTTTCTCAAATGTACAAGGCTGTGCAACTCATCTGGGGCACGGTTCCTATGCGTCACAATGTTTGAATACAATGTTAAAGTTTGCGCTAAGGAATGGAGGGCATAATGAGTGTATGCACGCCAAACTAGATTACAATATGGTGAACAAAAATTGTGATTACAGTACTTTTCTCATGCCAATATAAAGGGAACAGAAATGCATCTATTTTGAGATGATGGTGTTCATTTATCTCAAATGGGGCAAGCATATTATTTATTGGAATTGAGAGATGTGATTGCAAACATTTGGAACAAAAATTCATGGTGTTCCAGCAAAGTGTTATAAAGTTTTAAAATGTCATCACTATGAGGTGGGGTCAGGAAAACTCTTGCGGTTTTCCTTGGTGGCTGTTTTTGTTGGGGGGCGGCGTGGGTGGTGGAGTTGGTTAGTCTGGAGCGGGCTTATTCATCCCTCTGAGGGAGGGTGGGGAGGACAGGACACTGGGGAGGGGAAGAGAAATGGTGGGGCTTTCTATAACATCGATGACCATGGGGTTTTTGTTCTTGAAGCTATGTTGAGATAATTCGGGGATTGATTTATTTTAAAAGTATTGGTAATCCTGAATTGTTAATGCTGTTTTACATAAATTTACATAATGCACCTGTCTTAATAAAGTGGCCTTTTTTGCTCTAACACAAAGAAGTAGTGGGGTGTGATTTATTGTGCAATGGGGACCCAGGGGGAGCTTGGTGCGAGCCAGTCTCCCCCTGGGTATTTTAGCGTGATAGAGCAGGCCATAGGTGCAGGTAACTGTGAGAGCGGGATTTAGAGGGGGGCTATATATAGCGGAGTTTGGGTGGGAAGAATCTTGCGGCAGTGGTCGTTAGGGCTGTAGGAATTGTTTTCTAGCTGTCACTGCCTTTTTTCAGTTCTGAATTTTTTCCAAAAGAAGTCTTTTATTCGCATGCTCTTAGGTATTTCTGGGAGCTAATTTGGTGATTGATTTACTTTAAAAGTATTGGTAATCCGGAGTTGTTAATGTGGTTTTACATAAAGCTACATAATGCACCTGTCTAATAATAAAGTGGCCTTTTTTGCTATAACACAAGGAAGTAGTGGGCTGTGATTTATTGTGTGATAGCGTGAATTTGACCTCTACTCTTCTAAAAACAAAACAAAAATGTCATTGAATGACAGCCACTTCTGTTATATTGTTCATTTAGAATATCAGCATCCTAGTTCTTTGGTAGAACTGTGTGGTTTTAGTCCTTCTACATTGATGCGTCTTCGCTTCACATGCTTACTGTCCCTCTTTTCTTTCTAGGCTATTGTTGACGGTGGTTCAGGGAGCGGTCGTGCAGGAGGTCCCAGGCTTCTATGTTGTGTCTAATCAGTGAGGTAGTGTTGAGAATGCAGGTCAGAGTGGGATGAGGATAGTGCATGGTGGTGTCCAGAGAGGCATGGTTGTTTGTGGAGTTGCTGAGTGTGGCACAGGAGAATGCACCTTCATTGCTGGAAGGAGACGCTAGGGTGCAGTTTGAGGATGGGAATCTGTGTTTCATGGCATGAAGAGCTATGGTAGAACAGCATCTTGAGCTGCGTTGGGTAGGTAACGGACAAGGGATCCTTGCATTTGGTGCAGGCAGGTTGCAGACAGTCACAGATTTGCTTTTAGCATGCCAGCAGCATGCATCTGCCTTTAAGAAGGTCCTAGAGGAGGAACTAGATCCTGGGGGTCGTGGGTGGGGCAGGAGAGGGAGAGCACTGGAGGCAAGCTGGAGCAGGTGAGTGTATGGTGCTGATAGCAGAAAGGCAGCAAAACAGACAAGAAAAAAAACAAAGGGCTAAAAAAAAGGGCAAGTGAGGTCACAGGTCACAGTAGAGCTGGGTAAAAGGCACATAAAATGGCAAAGAGATCCTTCCGAAACCCACTGCAGTCATACTCACCATCTGGCATTAGAGGCTATATGCTTTGGGTTGGCATGATAGGCTTACAAGGGCCACGCCCCTCTGGGACACTGTACATCTGGGATCCCACCAAGGCTTTGACAAGTGGGATCTAATAAGCCTATCCAGGGTGGGTGATCTGTGAGCCCAGGGTGGGGTGATCCTGTTTGCAAATGTGCAGAATGATTACTGTCTCCCACTGAAACCTATCATTATTTTCAGATCTGGTACATGCTGCAAAAGGTGTTGCCAAAGGGGAAGAAGCTCCCTGAATCATCAACACTGGAAGACAGACTGTTGACTGATCACATGCCCAGCGGGGCACCTCCTTTACCCATCGTAAACTGCTTAATAATTCTCTTGGTACGTTAACGCAGTTGCGAGCGTGGTGGGAGTGAGTCCTTGTGGGCCTAGAGGCCTTGGCGCCCTCTGTAAGGTTGCCATAAGGTCCAGGACCCGACTGATCCAACTAAAAATCCTACACAGATGTTGCTATGCATGCACTACTGTGCTTAAGATGGGTAGGGCTTCGACTGCATTGTGGCCAGACTGGTATGTTTTTCCATATGCGCTCGAACTGTCTGGTCATGCAGCAATACTGGGAGTCATTCAGCAATACCTGGAGTCATTTGCTGCCTGCGTGAATGGGGTCTGTGGGAGCGATATGTAGGATGTGGGATGCAACTGATCTCCCCACTATGGATCAAATATGGATCATGGTGAGATTCATGGTGGCCAAATGCAATATTGCCTGGTTAGGAGGGGCAGCATCAACACTGCAAATGATTGAAAGAAATACATGGACTGGTGCATGATTGTGGAGAGAGTAATCTATGGCGGCAGGGGATTTCTGAGGAAATGGTTGAAGATTTGGGGAAGATGGAATAACCATCAGGGTGGGATTTGTGCCCTTCTTCCGAGAATTGTTTTTTATACTGTGTAGTGAGAGCACTGGGCCTCATCTACTACCTTATCTGTAGGGGAAGGGGTTTGGCAGGTGCAGGGGAGTACAGCTTTGCAAGATAGTGTGGTGATGTTACAGGATTTTTAAATGGTAAAACAGAGACAGTGCAAAAAGTTAAAGTGGGGCAAAATTATGAGGGAGAGATCAGGCTGAGTTAAAGTAATTCAAAGGGGCGAGGAGGAGTGAGTGGAGAGAGAAATGAGCAAGTCGAAGAAAAAGGTGTAAAGGATAGAAACCAAGCCTAAAGGGCAAAATAAAAAGATGAAAGGGGCAAAAAGGCAGGAGCAAAAGAATAAAAAGAGTGGGAAAATAGGCGGGAGACTGAATGGCCTCCATCTGATGCAGCAGAGCGGAAGCAGGGTTTGAAGGTGCCGAGCTTGGTGGGAGAACTGATGCAACTGGTAAGACGGTCAGGGATCGCAGACAAGACACCTCTTTAATATGTGTGGCAATGTTGCAAATTTATAAGCGCTGCATATTGTGATCTAAAGTCTGATTGATGTTACCCCTCCCCCCCCTGCATTGAGTATAATATTTTTGTTTTCACATTGTGAGGGAGATCCGGCTTTTTGAGGCAGAATGGTCTGTGGGTTTTCCCTCATTCTCTATTCTAAAGGCCTCATGTAAATAAATTGAGAGGCTTTTTTATGAGAACCCTGCACCACGTTTGCATGTGTGACACAGGGCTCTCAAAGATTTACGGAGCCACGCAAAGCCACCTTGTGAGGCCTCATAGATCATGGGTAAGGCGTTGCAGCACAAATCGCTGCGTCGCCCTACTCTGTGCTCTGGAGGCGTTCCATGGCTGTTGCAATGGTTTTTCCACGCAACACCCTTGGAATTTGATGCTGCCCCTGATCAACAAATTGATGTAAACATGAGGAAGCGTCAAATTCCGAGGTGAAGCATAACTAGTTTTTTTCCTCTTTCCATGTGTGCTGCATTCTGTAACAGCATATAGTCTTGTAGTTAGTTTCACCTGGTTAGCTGTGGTACTGCAGTAAGTTTACCTTACTAATGCTTTCCTATTTATTCTTGTGAGGAAGAGTTCTAAATGGCAGACTTCTTTAGGGGTTCCTTTTTTCTTGCCTGCAAACATGCAAACATCATTTGATTAAATGTTAAAGATTAATAATCAGCTGGAACCTCAATTCTACATGTACATTATAAAACTACATGCAGCATAATGTTAATGTAAGGTTGCTAAATGAAAGTGCCTTTCACGTATGCATAAGAAAATTGTAGTTGGTGCTCTTAAACCTTCCTTTACTAATGTGCAACACTTTCTAATTTAAAAAAGTGCAAATGATGAATCTGTGGTTTTGCTATTACTGTGCACAATATACAGGTACCCACAACACTAGTTTATCTCAGAAGCATTCTCCTTAGTATGTGAGCACGTACAATTGGTAGTTAAATCCATTATAGTGTGAACAGTTAAACGCATTCCCTTATTTTAGTTTAGCAATGTTTCCTGGTGGCTACTTCTAGCCGCAGATTCCTCATCCTGTGAATCTTCTCGGGTGCAAGATTGAATCCAGAAAATTTCTGGAATGGCTGAGGCTCCTGCGGTCAGACAAGTGGCACCATCCGCTTCCATAGCAACTCTGACCTGCCTCCGGACCAGACAACCCAGAGCTGCATATAGGCACCACCCGTATGCGTGGACATCTGTTGCTTTATTACCGCACCCTTTTACATGTATCTAGAGCTCCACTTCTGATAAGTTTTTTACTTCATCAGAGCCTTTTAGAAGGCCTAAACACGTTCTTGGAAGTTTGTACTTGTCTCCCGTGAAGAAGAAAAGTTTCAATTGTGTAATGCATGCAGGAAGCAGATGCCGGCTATGGAACTGTATGATGTCTGCACCAAATATGACTCCAAGTCCAATGAAGAATGCTTCATAATTCACCATAAAGCCGTGAAGGAGAAGGAAGCTGAACAAGTCAGTGCATGGGGGTCGATCTAGGTCTTGAGGTCAGTCCAGATCACCCTGGTCAGGGGAGTGCAAGAAGTTGAGGGACAAATCGCAGAAGCATAGGAAAAGTAAGCATAGCTCTTTAACATCCAGATACTCATAATCTTGGGAAAGGTCATATAGTCTGTGTTCCCTAACCTGAGGACCTGAACCTAAAGCCAATGTCCAAATTTCATCAGGCCTTTGTAGACATGATAGAAAGTTGAGGCCTTTAAAGAGGCTGTGCTGCAGATTTTCAAACCGATTCCAGCTTTATACCATGTGCATTTTAGCCCCTCAGAGTGCAGGGACACTGACAAAGCAGACAACAGCGGCGCTCGTCGACTCCAAAGGAATTTAGCCACACCATTTCCGGCACCAGGCCATTAATCCACTCTTGTGCTTTATCGGTCATCACCCCCCAACAGTGTTGCCTCCGGGTCCAGTGGGCCCAGTGTTGGATCAGGTTTGTGCGCCAGGTTCAGATCCTTTCTTTGCTAGGATTTGATCTGTGTCCTGTTAGTACAATCACAAAGGTGCAACCAGTTGTAGGGGACCACTCTCCTCCAGTTTCTCTATCTCTGCAGTAATACTTTAGGAGAATAGAAGCTACTTATAGGTTTCACTGATGCTGCTATAGATCGGCACTTGGTAACCCTACGTTTCTGATGTAAAATCTTACTCCAGAGATCAGTGTAATACAGGTCAACACATGGAAAATGAGTTTTAAATGCTTTTCTGTAAACAGGAATTCCAAGAGAACTGATACAATGACCACAAAAGTTTCTTTTTTCTTACAGCCTGGCACTGTTTGGTCCTACTTTCTTTCTTTGGAAGCACCCAGGCTTCCGGACTCTCCCAGCCAATCACGACGCTGCATGAGCAGCATCATGATTGGTCTGAGTGGCCTGTTTGGCCTCTCATGCAGTGCCTGGGAGGCTGGGCATGTTCTCCATTGGGCTGTGAAACACAGCCCGTGCAGAACATGCTAAGTGTGCACTTAGTGGAGTGCAAACCACTCCTCACAGAGCCCAGCCCCGCCCTGAGTGCTGCATAGAAAAATAAAATATCAACATCCTGTTATTGTCTTTTTAGGTCGAGCGTAGCGAAGGACCTATTGTTGGCGTGTTCGGAGGAATGTGAGACAGTGTTCGGGCTCGCGCCTCTGCTGTCTCAGATTCCTCCTCGAGGACGCGCACGGCGCCATGCACATCCCCTGCCTGCCATTCACATGCTCTTGCAATCACACACAGGCAAAGTCACGCATGCGCACACACATTCCCACGCGTACACACTAAACCCCCTGCCCCCGCACCCACCCCCACACGCAGGGCTTACAATCACACACAAACGCGCACACACACACCCTCCCAACCCCACTCACCGGGCACATGCAGGCCTTCAATCATTGGGGGCGGGCACCGTCAATGTGCCCCGACGCCCCCCCTCACCGGGTCTGTTATACTCCTCTCGTCCTGTTCCTCCCTGTGTCCAGACTCGGCAGTCCGCTCCGTTGTTTCTCCGCCCCTTCCTTCCTTCGTGCGTGTCACGCCTCTCCTTTCTCCCGGACGGAAATCCGATTTGCGTGTCAGGCCTCGTTCTTCAGTGTGCCGAGTCTTGAGGTCTTGTTTTGAATCTGCAACGCTTACTGTCCAATGGGAGTGTACTGCAGTCCGGCAATCGGTCTGAAACGTCCCATGTTACAAACACACTGCATTACGCTTAAAGGAGGAGATTTTCACCCGATATTTCGGCCTCTCACCTTGCACATCTAAGGTAACGCCAGGGAAGACATGTTTCTGTCGAGCCTTCAGTATACAAACATGCTGAAAAAACACATTCTACGTCAAGGCACAGACGATCTCCATGCAGGGATACTGTGCCAAACGTCTATGTTCTATGCCAGCACCTGATGAAAGTACAACATACTGGCCCAAAATGTGGAATGCCATGAATGCGATGCCAAGGCTACTTCATCAGGGTGACATGTGTTGTAGTGAATGGTATAGCACTGTGCACAAACTGCCATCACTAAACAATTACCATCTGTAAGTAATGGCAAGGATTCGCTCTGGCTCTGCAATCCGTTGCAGTTGCATACATCTTGAGCTGTTGCTCCAAAAAAGGAAGATGCTTTGGCTTGAAGGACGTCAGGGAAGAGCTGCTGCAGACGACTGTTCTATATGGACCGCAGTGTTATTCCATCAATTCACATTGATTGTTGTACACGTGAGGTGCAAGGGCAATTAAAATGTCTTGCTGCAGCTGTTGCGGGAAAAGGTGCGATGGTGATGAAGAGCAAATTACTACACACGGTCAAGAAATCTAAAAAGCCGATTTTTTTTTTTAATGGTGCTTTTTTTTACTATATAGGTTGCTATGTGGTTCTCTACTTTCCAAACAAAACGGTATTATCTATGTAATTTTAATGCTCAGTACAATGTCATTGTCATCTACATGGGCATAGTAAAGCAGCGCTGGGAGATTGGCACGCCGCCTGCGTGTTTAATAGTATTGAACAACACGCTTTATAGTTTCAATATCTGAAATATGCAGCTAAGATTTTTCTTTGTAACTCCCAGTTTCCGTACCAGCATGTCAAACTAGCAATTTACTTGCATTCACTTTCTGAAACTGATAAAATCGTACGGAAATACAGTTTGCAAGAAGTCTTTATCTGAACTCCCCAAAACATTCCATACATGTTGATAACGTGTAAGCGCGGAGATGTGGTTTTCACGAGGTCCAATGTTCACTGAACTCCCAACGTCTATCAAAGCCTAATCTAGCAGGAAGTGCGACACCGCGTCATTCCTCACTGATGACTCACTCAAGCGGAATGTAAAATCTCGGTCATACGGTAATCTATCCGGGGAATTGACCTTTATAGTAAACAAAATGCACAATGTGGCAAATTCTGAAGTCACCCAGTGGTGCTCACCATGCAGGCTTTTATTACCCAGGCTGGGACATAACCTTCCGAACAAGTTCCCACTAATATCACATGCCTGAGAAAAACTATTCTTAGAACGAGATACGCCAAGTGGCGGGAAAAACATATCTACCTTGTGGGTCTCGCATGTAAAGCAGATATTTCTGTGGTATTTACTCACGTGCAAGTAAGTAATGCTTTCAGGTGATCTGCAAATGCAGTGTTGTACAAATCCCAAACATATTTGTGCAAACAAAGCGATTAGTTTGGTTCTAAACCTAAATCAAATATTCAAAATGCAAATCCTCACCCCAAGTACTGAATTCATGCAATGGCAAACTATTCAACAGAAAAAGGAGATTCCCCAAAAAGACACGTAACACCTGAAGGGCCAGCAGACCTCAACAAAGCTATTCAGGGAGCACAACTGCACCCAGCTCTACATGTCATTCAGAGGAAATCACCAAAAGAGGCTTCGCACGGGGCACCGGTATTTACAAACAATCCGCTCGAAATGTTCAGGCTGTCTCACATTTCACTCAAATCAAGTTATCTCAAACTCTACCCATTGTGTTAAAAGGAATGTTCTGGTGGATGTTTATTTACAGCTTACAACTTCAAGTGTGTGAACTACAACAGCGCCTTTCCTAGCATGCAAGTGAAAGTGAAGCTCCGATGGCCCTCAGTTTTGTTTCAGCGCTGTCTATTTATGTGAACTCCATGTACAATTTCACGCAGCTGGGATTTACTCTGCAGCCCTTTCACTGAAAAGATTTACTTGACAATGCAGGCAGGTTCACCGCGCATTAAAACCCCATCATTACCCTGAACCAAGGTAATCTGTTGTCTGCAATGTAAACCAATGCCACAAACAGCCAAGTCTATTTTAACAGGCTGGGGACGAGCCTTAACTGCTATTGCCCACTGGTACCTAAGGTTTTAGTTTATTCTATTACTAACAGCAGCAAATGTATGAAAAGGCAACTTGATAAATACAACTCTATGAGGAATAACTTTCTGGAATTACAGAGATGAATCACTTAGTATATACAATCCAAAGTTTATGTATATATTGCATCAACGTCTTGCTTCATTCTGGTTCAATATCTTGATTTACATGGGTTGTTATGAAAACGGGATTCTGCTTTAATTATTTTCAAAAGATGGTACGTATGTCTATGTACTTATGTGGTTCTTAAGTCAAATTTTATAAGGTAACATTTGGAATGCCCGATTGCTTCCACCACATCCACATCCACCACCACACCTACCTCCACGTCCACCACCACCACACCTACCTCCACGTCCACCACCACCACCACCCTCATGTCCACTACCACCACCACCACATCCACCACCACCACATCCACCACCACCACCATGTCTACCACCACTACGTCCACCACGTCCACCACCACCACCACCATTACCACACACACCTCTTCCACCACCACGTCCACCAACACCCTACCACCACCACTTCCACCACTACCACTACCACCACCACGTCCACCACCACTACCACGTCCACCACCACCATGTCCATCACATCCACCACCATGTCCACCACATCCACCACCACCACGTCCACCACATCCACCATCACCATGTCTACAATATCCACCACCATGTCCACCACCACAGCCACCACCACCACGAGGCCGCGACCACGTCCGCCACCACCACGTCTTCATCCACCACCACGTCCACCACCACGTCCACCACCACGTCCACCACCATGTCCACCACCACATCCACCACCACCACCATGTCCACCACCACATCCACTACCACACCCATCACCACCTCCACCACCACGTCCACCACATCCACCACCACTACCTCCACCACCACCATGTCCACCACCACTACGTTCTCCACCACCACCACGTCCACCACCACACCCACGTCCACCACCACCACATCCACCACCACCACCACATCCACCACCACCACATCCAATACCACCAAGTCCACCACCACGTCCACCACGAGGCCACCTCACTCTATCTATCTAACGCCCTTACTATCTATCTGTCGTCCTCAATCTATCTGTCGCCCTCAATCTATCTGTCGCCTTCACTATATCTATCTGTCGCCTTCACTATATCTATCTGTCGCCCTTACTCTATCTATTGGTCACCCTCACTCTATCTATCGCCCTCACTCTATCTGTCGCCCTCACTCTATCTATGTCGCCCTCACTCTATCTATGTCGCCCTCACTCTATCTATGTCGCCCTCACTCTATCTATGTCGCCCTCACTCTATCTATGTCGCCCTCACTCTATCTATGTCGCCCTCACTCTATCTATGTCGCCCTCACTCTATCGATCGCCCTCACTCTATCACCCTCACTCTATCTATCTATCAATCGCCCTCACGCTAACTATCTATCACCCTCTCTATCGATCGCCCTCCCTCTATCTATCTATCGCCCTCCCTCTATCTATCTATCGCACACACTCTATCTATCGCATCACCACGGCATCACTCAGCACCACCACAGCATCACACAGGTGCACCACAACATCACTATGCGCTGCCACAGCATCGCTGAACGCCACAGCATCACTCTTCGCCACCACATCACTCAGCGCCATCACAGCATCAATCTGTGCAACCATTCAACAACAACTGGTTCAAATATGTTCTCTCAATGTTTCAAGCTTTATGAAAAATGTCACAAAAAGATGTTAATATTTCACATTTGTTATTGGCTTTTCGTCACAATAAAATACACTGAACATAATCTTCACAAAAGTTATTTCCAAAAGTGTAAGCTATTGCCATTATAAATTGCAATAGCTTTTATTTAAGTATTAATTATAAAAAAGCCATTGTTATTTGTAATATCAATACATCTAAGTCACATAAATAAAACACATATTGCATTACAAATGCTATAGGTGCCACATTCACGAAAATTAAAACTATTGGCTTTGTAAATGACAAAGCTATTAATTACGCTATTATCAAAACCAACACATAAATAAAAAATGTGTCATTTACAATACCAGTAGCTCAAACTTTTCTAATGCGAGACCTATTGCATTGCAAATGCTTGTTATTTTATGCACTGCTGGTGGGCTGACTGGGAAAAATGCTCCCTTTACAAGGTCAATATGTTTCTAGCCTCAAGTACCCTCAGGGGTATTTGTCAGGACCAGTTGGTGCAGTTACACTGCAATAGTGGACATAAGTATAAAAACTGGTGCTGGACTATTTATAGTAGGCTAGGTGATACAGAAGATGGACCACAAAATCGTTGTGATTGTTGTTCACGCATCCCAAAAGTGGCGTGCCGCTTCCTCTCATAGCACATGCCGCTTTTGGCTGAAAAACATTGCCTTAAAGCGATATGTCAAGAACACAGTAAGAGGCTACCTTTTTCACTGCATTTAAGTCGAGATGTTATGTTAGGAAGAATTTGTAAAGCGCGCAGACACCAAAGGTTTCATGGCGCTGATCAGATGAATGTTGATGTGGCGGGCAAAGTTTAGTAAGGTTGCACAAAGAGCCATGTCTTCAAGGCTTTTCTGAAGCTTAGCAAGTTGTTACAGTTCCTAATTGGGGGTGGGAGTGAATTCCAGAGCCTGGGTGCCAAATAAGAGAACCTGCGTCCACCCTGCCTTTTTAATTTAATGATGGGGATGGTAAGGAGGTGGTGGTGAGCAGATCGGAAGTTACGTGTGGGGGCATATTTGGTAATCCGATTTTTCAAATTTTTTGGACTCGTGCAGTGTTTTGAAGACTATACATCCTGTCTTAAAAGTTGCACGGTGTACTATGGGCAACCAATGTAGTTTGATCAGTAGAGACCTGGCCGATTGCCATTTCAGCTATTTGAAAAGCAGTCTTGCTTCCTGGTTTTGGACCATTGGGAGGCGGTAAATTCATTGGGTGCAATAGATAGCATCTATTACATTTTTGTGGAAATAAAAAGCAGATTTTGGTGCTCACCATACCAAAATATGCATGTTTCAGTAATTTTTCTTTTCCCCTGGTAAGTCCAGGCAGGTTTAACCTGTCAAAACTGAATAGGGTATGCAAACTTTATATCACCCAATAAGTACCAGGTGTGATACATTTATATGTCTTGTGCAAGCCGGGGTTGGCACCAGAGAGGGAATTATCTGGGTCTTTCTTTCATAGACTTTTATTCGATTAACATTCTGTTGAATCATAAAAAGTACTTTTACAAATTCGAATAATATAAAAACACAAGGTTATAATACAATTAAAAAGGGACAAATTAGTAATTTGAGACATAGCTAAAAGACATCAATTTCAAGATAATCAGAGTACAACGATTAACAATACATCAAGGTGAAGATAACCCTATGTTGCAATGCAATCTCAAACATGATTTTAGAAAAAGAGCTACGCTTTTAGCTACATGCGGTGTGTCTAACATCTGGAGTGCCAGATAGGCTGGCCGACATGTTCTCAACTCCATTTTTCGAAGGAATGGGATGATCCAGCGTTTGCGAGTTTGTTCATAATTGCGACAGAACAAAGTAAGGTGGATGGTCGATTGTGGTGATACACCGTCACAAGGACACTTTGCCAGATCATGAGACCAATTTAGCACCTTGGAAAAGGTTACAAGGCGAAAAAAGGAGTTGAAACGAAACCTCGTTAAGACAAATTTCTCATGGTTAGACAAAAAGAATGTTAAATAAGGCTGAATACCTGGGGAGGTTTGAACCATCAGAATTTGCACGTTTGTTGGCTTGGAAACTTCACTTAGAAGGCGGAGGTCTCTCAGATGGTTTAAGCAGAGAGCTTTCAACGCCTTTCTACTGATGTCTAACAGAGTCGATGGTTCGGTGAAGTAAAAAGCACAATTCAGATCTGTTAGGAAGTTGGAAACATAAAGAAGCCATGGGATTTTTTTCCATTTCTCCAAAGATAGACAGTCTTGTAGTAGGGAACGGGTTAGGTGGCATTGGAGTTTGGTCCAAATCCGGTGTCATAAAAGAATTGGCTGGCATCTAATATTATCAATAATGTAATCGATACCCAGCTCGATATGGGAACCGTATATTGGAGCACTATGGGGAAGTGCCAGAATATATTTTAGGAACCCATTTTGGACCAGTTGTAATCCATCCACATAAGCGTAGCCCCAAACGCCAGCACCGTAGATGGCTACACTGTGGCATTTTGCATGGTAAATTTTAAGCAGCTCTTTTGGGGCCGGTTTACCCAGTTTTCTTGAGAAGGAAACAAGAGCTGAAGTTGCTCTTTGAAAGAGCATTTTTTTACTTGCAACTCCTGCTTTCCAATCTAGCTGATCATCCATTAGAATGCCTAAGTAGGGGTATTGTCTAGCACGCTCCAATCTAACCTGTTCAATAAAGATGGATTTAGGTTTCTTCACCTTGGGACCAAAATGCATAACATAAGTCTTACTCTTGTTAACTTTTAGCCCCAGAGATAGTATAAACTGACAATATTTATCTAGTTGTTTTTGCAACTGCGTTAGTGTCCTAGCTAAGATGACAGAGTCATCGCATATAATAAGGCGGGGATTGGACGATGTTTGATAGATGGTAAGTCCTGGCTTCCCTCCAGCATGGCCTTCTCAACCCTGTTGGTATAGAGGTTGAACAAAAAGGGAGCCAGGACACACCCTTGCCTTACTCCTCTATTTATTGTAAATAAGGGTGTTAATTCACCACATAACCCGTATCTCACGCATGCTGTAGCGTCAGAATAGAGCTCGCGGAGGAATTTAATAAGAGGAGGGTCCACCCCAAGTTTACTAAGAATGGACCACAGCTTGGAATGGATCACACAAACGAAAGCAGAGCTAAGGTCGACATATTTTTATATAGGTTGCCGCACTTAGCTCCGGCATATTTACCTATTAAGAGGGTTAAGTTTAATGCCTGTTCGACTGTGCCAAGACCCTCCTGGAACCCGTACTGAAGGTCAGTCATGATGTTATTCTCAGACGCCCAATCCTGGAGGCGTTCCAGGATCAGGTGCCCGGCAACTTTCCTCAGGGAGTCCAGGAGAGAAATGGGTCTATAACAGGCAGGGTTATTACGATCCCCCTTTTTGAAGATGGGTAGTAGAATGGAGGAGGACGAGGAATCTATAAGGCCAATTTTCGAGACTGCCGCCATCACCTGGGTGACGACAGGAGACCACAGTTCTATGTTATTTACAAAAATATCTACAGGGACCCCGTCAGGGCCAGGCGCCTTACCAGATTTGGAAGATGTTAATGCTTGAATGACCTCGCTAAGGCTAAAAGATAGTTCAATGGGATAAACCTGTGACCTAGCAGGGTCATCTGCTGGGTTGGCCGTTTTTATAGTGTCGACTGGGGACCCCCCGAATATTTTTGAGAAATGGGTCACCCACACGTCAGCGGGCACAACCACGTCAAGGTGCTTTGGCGCGTTAGTATTAGTTAGGAAAGGTGACTTGACGACACGCCAAAACTGAGAACTGTCTTTAGTTAGGCAGCTTTCGTGGAGTTGGGCCCATAAGGTTTTCTTTAGCTCCTTTTTACAGTTATGTTGAGCCACTTTATAAATCTTTCTTAGGTTAGCTATCTCCGTTGAGTTTCTATTTGTATTATGTAACGCCTTTTTTAATGCGGATAGGGCTTTACGACAAGCTGTATCAAACCATCTTAGGGACCCCTGATTACCTGGTTTATGATTGCGGAATAACTCTGATCGCATTGCTAATAAAATCTCAGAAAAACTATTTAAAATCAACTGAGGTGGGGAATCCTCTGCTAGGCAGTTGGTTATCCAAGGAAGAGTTTTTGATAAAACATTGCCACTGATAACTACCGGATCTATTTTGGACCATTTCACAGAGAATCCGTTTAGTTTATCCATGGTCAGTGATTGCTGGGTTAGTTGGCTGACCTTTTCGGGGTGACGAACACCAGTTTCTATGGACAAAGTAATACTATTGGGAAAATGGTCACTAGAGATATCTGTACCAGTGCTGAACCGTTGGAGTTTACCTTTTAGCGCTGAAGAGCATAAAATAAAATCGATGGTGCTAAACATGCCCCTGCCGTGGAAAGTGGGTCTAAATTCAACTGGAAAATCTGCTAGGTTGTTAGCATAGTCTAGTTCCATTTTGAAAAGACAATCGTTCAATGCGTTACCCAAGAATGAGTGTGTAAAGTGGGTTATTGGACAGTCGTGTTCGTCCAATAAACCACAAATACCTTTCATATGATTGACACACAGTGAGACATTAAAATCCCCCCCCCCCCATATCACATAGCAAGAGAATGTTGGGTGCTTGTTACATTGTTCATTAACAACAAACAAGATTTCTTTTACAGACTTAACACATTCAATTAGGGACAGGTTATTAAAATTAATAAAAAGATACACCGTACAATTACTAAATACAACCTTAACGATTTGAAAGTTCGCAGTGGTATGTAAGACAAATAAGTTCATTACAAATAAATTGTTTGAGATATACACCGCTAAACCTCCCTTGGATCTGCCATGTGTGGTAATACTGGCTGGGGAGTGGACGTTTTGTAGCCCTGGATATGAATCGGATCTATAGCCCACGTTTCCTGTAAACAAACTATTTGGTGGGGTGTTACTGTGTCCAACCATGGTTTAAGTTTTAACTTTGAACGGAGACCTGCAACATTCCAAAATAGAACAGAGAGCTGGTAAATAGGGGGAGTGAGCTTTCTGGTGTTCGACCTTTGATCTAAAATTAAAGTAACTGGGCTAAGTGAAGTATGTACTAGTGGGTCAACAGAAGATATATTCAAGTGAAGTTTTTTATTAGAAGCAGAATCTTGATATGGTATTGGTAGGGAAATTGGCACTTCTGAAGTTGATGCTTGTGGAATGGATAAAATACTGGTTGGGAAAGGGGAACACAAAGAGTTATCAAGGTGGTCTGGTAAATTAGGCACTGGAGAAAATGGAGCAATGCTATCCAGGTGACTGTCGGGTGGTGGTCAATCCACCATCTCCAGGCAGTCGTACCTGTTGGTCAGGGGCACACCTCTCCATCCAAGGGTTGGGGCTACATCTCTACCCCCAGTGTTTGACCAATCGACCCAGTCACGTCTCCTATTCCAGTTACCAACTTGTGTCCAGTTCCATTCTGGACCGATGTTATAATGCCTGGAGGGTAGAAGAAGGAGAGTCTTTTGGTACCAATTCCATCGGATGTATATTGTGTACCCCAGGAGCAAATATGCTCTACAGTATGGGGGTCCTCAAAGTTAACGATGACACAGTCACCCGGTATAGATTTTAGCTTTTTCCCACCCAGGGGACTCTGCGAACTGTTGTAACTGTTGTCAGAATAAGGAGGAAGAGGCCTATTGACAGAAAGCCAATGGAGTACCTTATTTCTAAGGGACCAGCCTGGTTCCTCCACGTTAGAATTCAACTCGGGGACCCCTGTCATGATGACAGTGTATGGGGCAGCTTCTGGGGGAAGAAGGATGGATTGACCCCCCTTCCTTCTGTTCTTATAGGTGGTATTTTGTGGCCATGGATTGTTAGTTTGCTTAGGGGGCGGAATGATAGGATGTACAGGTGGAGGGGCAGGCGTAGTCATTTGGGTAGGGGTATTAGTCGCCTTTGGAAGCGAGGGTTTGGGATGGGAAGCCCCTACTGTAGTATTTGGCTTTGTTGCTGTGGCCCCATCGATTGGATTTTTAGATTGTGGTTTTTGAACCCTAGGTTGACCCGATATATGACTGGGGGCAGACCCTTTGTTGGTTTTTATCGTTAATGATAGCCCTTCTAACTGTTTTTCTATTTTCGAGAGGGTAAGTTCAAGCAGTTGGAGGTAAGATTTGATTAGGGCCCCCAACCTGTCTAATAGTTGGTTATTTAGACCGTGGGGATCGCTATTACTACCCATGTTACTGGTAGCGCTAAGATTGAAAGAAGTGGTGGAAAGGTTTATTGTATCTGAGGGAATAAGATTCCCTTCGTCCAGTGAGGGGGCAACTTGTTTGGGGGATTGATGGGTAGGAAGGGATTGCATTGTATTTTGGGATTGTTTGTTGAAAATTTTGGTTTGCTGATAACTCCTGTTGTGCTGTGGGTTCTTTTTATTCTTTTTGTTCTTGGGTATTGCTCCCTCCCTGATACCCCGAATTGTGGTAACGGTAGGGTCATCCCTACTCGGGCTAGTGAGAAGAGCTGGTGTCTGCTCCAAGGACGTAGATAAATGAGATGTTTGAAGGGCTGATAGCTCAAGTGAGACTGACAAGTCCACAGTACCTGGGACTGAATGAGGGTCAACCAGCAGAGTATAAGGTTCTAAAGGGCGCAAGGGGGTTTTTGCTGCCGCTAGTAAGCCCAACGAAGAGCGCTTTGCGGCGGTTAAATCCTGTGAGACCCTCCGTTCCGGTAGAAGTACGCCTTGATTAATGGCGTCATTTGCTTTAGCAATAAATTGATCGATTGGGCCAGTAGTTTGAGCAGTATGGAGCGCCTTATTACTCCTGGTCCCTCTAGGAGACATAGTTCGTAATAGTAGGACCCAAGAAAGAGGAAAAAATACACAATAATTGGAGCTAGAACAAACAGTAGTTGGCAATATAGGAAATACCAATAGGCAATACCAATAGGCAAATGTCAATGGGGTTGCCCAGTCCAGTCTTACCAGGTCTTGAACGGGCTTAAACGGGCCCGCCCTTGGCCCGGGCTTAGCTCCGCGCTTGGCCCCGCGCTCGTCCCGCGTGCGCGTCAACCGTATTCAGTATATGACGAGAGGGGGGCGGGAAGAGGACCAGCTGCGGCGAGTCTTCAGCGCAGCGCCCGCTGGTCCTCGCAGTCCCGCAGGGTAAATGGCCTCAGTAGTTGGCTCCTCTCGTAGTCAGAGAATCCTTGGGGTCTGAAGCCTCGAGCGGCGCCCGCGAAGAGTGGGTTCGTAGGCAAAGAACACTTGTCCTGAAAGCAGAAAGATCGTCCCTCAAAGCAACGCAGTGCACAGAGCTCCCAGCGCTCTGTTCTTTAATCCAGGCGAGAGGGGGGCGGGAAGAGGACCAGCTGCGGCGAGTCTTCGGTGCAGCGCCCGCTGGTCCTCGCAGTCCCGCAGGGTAAACGGCCTCAGTAGTTGGCTCCTCTCGTAGTCAGAGAATCCTTGGGGTCTGAAGCCTCGAGCGGCGCCCGCGAAGCGGGGGCCGCGAGGAGTGGGTTCGTAGGCAAAGAACACTTGTCCTGAAAGCAGAAAGATCGTCCCTCAAAGCAACGCGGTGCACAGAGCTCCCAGCGCTCTGTTCTTTAATCCAGGCGAGAGGGGGGGCGGGAGGAGGACCAGCTGCGGCGAGTCTTCAGCACAGCGCCCGCTGGTCCTCGCAGTCCCGTAGGGTAAACGGCCTCAGTAGTGGCTCCTCTCGTCGTCAGAGAATCCTTGGGGTCTGAAGCCCCGAGCGGCGCCCGCGAAACGGGGGCCGCGAGGAGTGGGTTTGTAGGCAAAGAACACTTGTCCTGAAAGCAGAAAGATCGTCCCTCAAAGCAACGCGGTGCACAGAGCTTCCAGCGCTCTGTTCTTTAATCCAGGCAAGAGGGGGGTGGGAAGAGGACCAGCTGCGGCGAGTCTTCAGCGCAGTGCCCGCTGGTCCTCGCAGTCCCGCAGGGTAAACGGCCTCAGTAGTTGGCTCCTCTCGTAGTCAGAGAATCCTTGGGGTCTGAAGCCTCGAGCGGCGCCCGCGAAGCGGGGGCCGCGAGTAGTGGGTTCGTAGGCAAAGAACACTTGTCCTGAAAGCAGAAAGATCGTCCCTCAAAGCAACGGTCTTTATAAATTAAGGCTTTAATGTCTTCAAAGGTATGTTGTGGTAAAGTGCTCCAAGATTTCTTTTTAGATTGTATTTAAATCCCAAATGATTGTATCAATAGTACTGGCCGAAGGTATTACAAAATACACCGTTTGTCACTGATATCCTAAAACTCTTTAAGGGAGGGCAGACAGCTACTTAACATAGTAGTCATTAAATCATTTCGGCATTGAACAATTTGTCTTTAAACTTTATTTCCATTTTACGTAATAATCAAGCAATGTAGGGCAACATGCACATCACAGGCGAGTTGCAGTCAACGCATATTCGTTACAGACCATCAGGAAGCACAGCAGTACTATAGGCAGGAAATAGTAACCATTAAGAGTCACTACAGGCAAATGCAGGCACATTTATTAGTGTTAGCCCCCCTCGTCCCACGTGCTCCCTTAGTGTAGTTCAGCAAATATTTAGGTAGGACAGTGCCAGAATTTGTTTCTATCTCACACAACCACAATCCATTCACACATCACGCTCTACCTATCTGTTCTAACCAAAAACACAGAAGGACCTGCTCCCAGTTTCTAAGGTATTTCACTGCCCCACTCTACATTCACATTGTCATCATGTTCTATAAGCGCCAAGGATGCCTGAGAAGGCCCCATATATCCTTTGGGCTGCTGCTAGGTGGCATTAAATTATGGTAACTTTATGTTTGAGTGTTACAGTACACCATGTCAGTGTGTCATTCGTACAGCATTTGAAGGGGCCCTTCCATCCATCGCATCACTATCCTCCTCCTCCCTCACCAGCAATGAGCCAAGGGCAACCAGCCTCCGGCTTGCCGTTACCACATCCCTATCAATCAATCAATCAGTACATTTGTAGAGCACACTATTCGCCTGTGATGGTCTCAATGCACTGGGGGACGTAGGGGTGCTGCTACTGCTACTGCTCGAATAGCCAGGTCTCGAGAAGCCTCCTGAAAGTTAGTAGGTCCTGGGTCTGCCGTAGGAGGATGGGGAGGGTGTTCCAGATCTTGGCAGCGAGGTGGGTGAACGATCTGCCGCCGGTAGTTGCTCTTCGGATGCGGGGGACGGTGGCGAGGGCGAGGTCGGCAGAGCGGAGCTGTCGGTTTGGGGTGTAGCAGAGTCGTCTGTTGCGGTATGCTGGTCCGGTGTTGTGGAGCGCCTTGTGTGCGTGGGTTAGGAGCTTGAATGTGATCCTCTTGTTGACGGGGAGCCACTGCAGGTCTCTCAGGTGTGGTGTGATGGGGCTGTGACGTGGGATGTCGAGGATCAGGCGAGCAGAGGTGTTCTGTATGCGTTGTAGACGTTTCAGGAGTTTGGCTCAGGCTCCTGCGTAGAGGGAGTTACCATAGTCCAGCTTGCTGCTGACGAGGGGCTGGGTGACTGTTCTTCTTGTTCAAGGGGGGGTATCCGCCATTATATCTTGCAGAGCATGCGGAGGGTGTTGAAGCAGGATGAGACTGCGTTGACTTGCTAAGTCATGGAGAGTGTTGAGTCGAGGATAAACCCCAGGTTGCTTACGTGGTCGGTGGGTTTTGGTGCTGCTCCCAGTGCGGACGGCCACCAGGAGTCGTCCCAGGCTGAGGGGGTGGAGCTGAGGATGAGGACCTCTGTCCTGTCCGAGCTCAACTTCAGACGGCTGTTCTTCATCCACTCTGTGACTGCTTTCATTCCTTCTTGGAGGTTGGTTTTGGCGGAGAGGGGGTCCTTGGAGAGGGAGAGGATCAGCTGGGTGTGGTCAGCGTAGGAGATGATGTTGAGGTCGGGCAACGTGGGCGAGCTGTGCCATGTAGACTTAGAACAGTGTCGGGTGAGGGATGATCCTTGGGGTACGCTGCATATGATCTCGGAGGCTTCAGAGTGGAAAGGGGGGAGGCGGACGCTCTGGGATATGCCGAATAGGAAGGAGATGGTCCATTCCAGAGCCTTGTCTCAGATTCCTATGTCATGGAGGCATGTGCGTAGGGTGCGGTGGTAGACCGTGTCGAAGGCGGCTGATAGGTCCAGGAGGATAAGGACTGCGGGCTCGCCGTTGTACAGCAGGACCCAGATGTCATCGGTGGCGGCGTTGTGGGCAGTCTCAGTACTGTGGTTGCTGCGGAACCCGGACTGGGATGGGACCAGGATGTTGTTCTAGTCGAGGTAGCGGGTCAGCTGTCTGCTGGCGGTCTTCTCGATGACCTTTGCTGGGAACGGAAGCAGGAAGATGGGCCGGAAGTTCTTGAAGTCCCTTGGATCCGCCTTGGGTTTCTTCAGTAAGACGTTGATCTCTGCGTGCTTCCAGCTCTCTTGGAAGGTTGCGGTCTCAAAGGAGGTGTTGACCTTGCCTTGCAGAATTGGGGTACGATGGTGGCGCTAGCTTTGTTGAAGGTGTGGTGTGGGCCTGGGTCTGACGGAGAGCCGAGTGGATGGTGTTCATGATTTTGATTGTGCCGTCATCGTTTATGTTGGTCCAGGTGAGTAGGGAAACTATATGGGTGGTGGCCACAGGGTCTGAGGTGTCGGTTGATGTTGGAGTGGCCAGGTTCTTGAAGCTGTCTGCGATCTTGTGATGGAAGAAGGTGGCGAAGGAGTTGCAAAGGTCTTGTGATGGTGGGATGTCGTTGATGTTGGAGCTGGGGTTGGAGAGTTCCTTCATGATGTTGAAGAGCTCTTTGCTATTGTTCGCATTGTTTTCGAGTTGGTCCTTGAAGGAGGCCTTTTTGGCGGATCTGATGAGGTGATGGTGTCTGCGGATGGCGTTCTTGTGGGCTGCATAGCTGTCTGGTGTCTGTTCGTGGTCCCATTTCTTCTCTAGTGTATGGCAGGTTTGCTTGGAGGCCTGGAGGTCTGTAAACCAGCTGGCTTTCTTGTTGGTGTGTCTATTGGAGGGTTTCTTGATCGGGCATGGTTGGTGGCGCAGTTGTTGATCCAGGGTCTGAGGTTGCGGGCGGCGGTGTCAGTGGGGTCAGCAGGTGAGCTTTGGGCGAGACTGGTGTTTAGCTGGTCTTCGGTGATTTTGCTCCAGCTGCGGCGGGGGATCTGTTGGATGCGGTGGTGCGTGGTGAGTTTCCGGAAGGTGAAGTGGATGCAGCGATGGTCGGTCCAGTGGAGTTCGGTGGTGTGGCTGAAGGTGACGTGGGGGCTGGTGGAAAAGAAGGGCTCAAGCGTGTGGCCGGCGGAGTGGGTGGGTGTTGTGTCGAGCTGCCTGAGTCCGAGGTTGGCGAGATTGTCAATCAGGGTGGAGGAGATGGTGTTGTTGTTCTCGAGGTGGAATTTCAGGTCCCTGAGGAGGACGTAGTCTGTGGAGGCAAGGGCGTGCTTGCTGACTAAGTCGGCGATGGAGTCGCTGAACTGAGGCCAGTGTCCGGGAGGGGGGGGGGGGGTCTGTAGACGAGAGTTCCTCTGAGGGTGGTGTTGGGATCGGTGTGAATCTGGAAGTGCAGGTGTTCGGCGGTGCTGAGGTTGTCGTCTGTGCTGGTTGAGACCCTGAGGGTGTTCTTGTGGATTATGGCGATTCCACCTCCTACACCGTTGGTGCGGTCCCTGCGGGTGATCTTGTAGCCGTCCAGGATGGCTATGGCGATGTCTGGTGCCGAGGAGGCGTTCATCCAGGTCTTTGTCAAGAAGGCGATGTCCGGGGAGGATGTGTCGAGTGAGTGTTTGCGTGCGGAGCGGGTGTTCAGTAGTATGCATCTGAGGTGGTTGCATCCTGTCACGTTGGGCGGTTTGGCTTGTGAAGCTGCAGCTCTGGCAGGAGAAAGGTCCTTTGGTATGCTTCGGGGCAGCCAGGAAGCAGGTGTGCCCTCGTCCGGTGTTGAATGCGTGGAGGGTGCTGGCGTCGTAGTGGCATCGGGCGGTGTGGCGTACGCGGAGACCAGGGGGTCTGGCGCTGGGCGCAGTCCAGGCGTGGACAGGCGCAGACGGGCTTTCCTTAGGCGCGCCTTTGGCCACCATATAAGGGGAGGTGGGAGGGAGGAGCAGCTGGGAGGCTGGAGGGCAAATGGGCGAGCAGGGGGGCGGGCTGCAGGGGACGCAGCGGCGGGAAAATACAGGCGAGAACGGGGGCAAAAGGGCACCAGCGGGGGCAGGTGAGGGGCACAGAAGGCAAGGGGGCACAGAGACCACAAGGAGACAACAGCACACACTGAATAACAATTAAAAAGCGACAACAGCGGGCTATGTATAACAAATAGATGTCAAGAGCCTACGGCGGTGGCAGAGAGCGGGGGGAAACGTGCACAAAGGTGGCGTTGTGCGGCGTGGGGGAGTGACCTACCTGAATCAGGGTCAAGGGTCGCCCCAGGAGGGCCAGCATCCCGTGATCTTGTGCAGTTCTTGTATAATCGCCTGCTAAAAGCGCTGCACACAGGGCCAAAACCACAGCATGTGCGTGAAGCCAGCATCTTTCATTTCACAGCGTGGACAGAGAGACTCCTTCCGCAGTTTATATTGATGCAGCCTAGCCGTGGTATAGAACATCCATTCAGAGATACAATACGGATCACCAACCAACACTAGGTCTACTGCCAGTTCCTGATGGTTAAGTCCAAGTCAATTTGCCAGTTGCTGCGCGTCTTGTTAGTGCCTGGTGTCCTGCGAGAAAGCACACAATTTGACAACCATTCGACGCTTGCAAAAAATATGTGAGACTGGTACCTCTAATGGTTACGCTAGAGAGGCATCTACCACCAGCCACATCATGTAGTAGTGGAATTGCGCAACCACAATAATTCTCAAAAAAGTCACCCATGTATCGTATTCCGAGCCCACAGAGTGCTTTCAGTGCCGCCTTGTCTTACCCTAGATGGTACCATGCACACCATTCCAATCAAATTTGTGGGGAGCAAAGTAATGAGCCTCCCTATGAGGATGCCAGACCAATCCAACTGTTTTGTGTAATGCTCATAAGGTCTATTACATGAAAATGTCTCAGAGGCTTAGCGAATAAGAATTGAGGGAGCAACTGAGGCACTGTGGAGCCAGAAGTGATCGAACATACTGTGTGGCCTTGTAGTAGGCCTCAGGGAGCATTTAGCCAACCCAGTGTGTACAGGAAGTTGAGCATTTCCCTGCACTCATGCAGCTTCCTAACAGCCCAGGCCAGGCGCACAGTCAGATTACGCAAAGTTCAAAAGATCATGCCAAGCAGAAGGATTGGGATGTTCACAACAGGAACAGAAAACTTGGAAGCACTATCATGTTCATAATGACTATACATCCGCTGAGGGATAGGGGCAATCGTATCCATCTATCGCTTTGCCATAATTTTCTCACATTACTATCTCCGCACCTAAAGAGCATACAAGGTCCAATGTCCACGTCAACAGATATTCAATTTGCACTTCGGTTGTGGCAGCAGAAAGGGGGAAAAAAGGTATTTATCCCAATTAATACACAGTCCTAGTCCCCCATATGTTAAATGTCGTATACTTGTAAAGCGAACAGCTGCCCCAGCAAAGGGGCCTCTCGGCGCTGTATACCGCTGGGGTACCCATCCTGGCTTTCCCTGTGAGATGGTCCCTCCTGGGCATCTCCAAGGTGAATACAAGCATCCCCGGCGCTGATGGGGCCATTAGTAGAGATTAAGCAAGCTATTGCCCAGAGTTGCTGAGTGGGACCCATGGTTGGAGTAGGCACCGAGGCGAGAATTATCGAGTCCGCTGACCATGGCTCAAGACCCTGCCGCGTCGGGAATCGAACCCTGGTCCCAGGCCGACCTCTGCTTCCGGGTCTGCCGCCTCTAACCAGGGATGACCTTGATGAGTCGGTGCCGGTGGATTTAGGATTCCGGTTGTTTATGCAGGTGTGACTCTATTAGAAGGAGCTGGAGGAGCGTAATTTCTTCGCCCTGCCATATTTTGCCGCGTCACGTTTTGGATATAACTATTACCTCATCCGTGTTGGACCTTTGGACACCACATACCTGTGATTGCCCTGTAGTATCTTGGGCATTAGCTTGAGAGGATTTCTACCTCTTTGCCCTCCCCGTGTGGGAGTGGCGTATCCTTCGAATGGTAGCCCACTAGTACCCATGTCCTGATGAAGCCATAAAGAGACCACTGGCGGAAACGCGACCGCGACTGCGTCGACATTTCTGTGTTGAAGGAATCCCCTTATTTTGATGTTGTTTGTTTTATCCTTGTGCGCTTTACATTAAGACAGTTTAGTGAGAGAATTTTCTTCTCAGGCGCTAATAGGATTTCCTTGTTGATTTATATCACTCATAAGTAGGAGTGTATATATTTTTGAGAAAGGTTTCCTTTGCCTTTCTTAGGGTATGCTGTTCTTCGTATATTGTATATGTTGTATATAGATGTTGTATATATGTATATTTGTGATGTGTTTTCTTTAGATTAATTTCTTGTGCCGCTTTTTCCTGTGATACGTTTGTATGTCCATATCAAATTATGTACAATTATATGTGTTTACATTAAGTTGTAAAGAACAAGATAATTTTATTTTTTCTTGGTTCCAAGCATTAAATGTGAAATGTATCCCTTAATACCATTTTTTCTACTTTCCTCATCTTTTTGATGACCCCTGCTCCGGTATGGGAGGGTAATGTGGGCAGAACCCCTCTAATATGTTCTAGCCTCTAACCAGTGAGCCACACCACTCCACGAATAACCTCCTTAAGAACTGGTGAAAGATGTTGCCCTTGTTCTCGGACATATAGCAGCGTGTCATCAGCGTAGCGGACACAATCAGTCTGTAATTCCCACAGTGCACACCCCAACTATTCTGCCACTATCACTTACAGCAGCGGGACAGGGAGCGTCCCTGGCGTGTGCCTCTGGTGATAGTATTTAGGGCTGATATCAGACAATGGATAGGGATTCTAGCCGTAGGATCTGTGTATTAGGGCTGATATCCGACAATGGATAGGGATTCTAGCCGTAGGATCTGTGTATTATACTTGAGCCAGTTTCAGAAAAATGTCAACCACCCCTACGCAGTGCAGAACTCAAAGCATAAACCACCAATCCATTTAGATGAATGCTTTTTCTGCGTCTAAGAAGACTGCCTAATGAACGTAAGAATCAATATGAGATTGCACCAAAAAGAGTTCACAGGTAATAAATGAGACACAGTCCAGCCACAAAGCCAGTTTACTCAGGGCCCACAACGCCAGGAAGCAGTGGCACCAATTGTTTGGCCAGAACCTTTGGAAATATTTTTGTATCTATCTATTTAAAAGCAATAGTGGCCTATATGATCAGCAATGTTCAGACAGTTTGCCTGGCTTTGGGAGAGCCAACAAGAGGGACTCACGCATGGAGGGGGTCATATGGACATCACACACCATCTCCTGAAACAAAATAACCTGGTGTGGTACTAGCTTGTCTTGGTAAGCTTTGTAAAAGGCTAATGTTAGGGCATCTGGGCCCGGTGCCTTCCCTCCTGCATGTCTTTCACTGTGGCCACTATTTCAGTGGGGCGGAGCGGTGCTATCAGACGCTCTCTGTGTTAGTTTGTGAGCCATTTCATGGTGATGCACGAGAGATAATTGGCTATGGCCTATTTGTCACATGGGATTTGAGATGTGTAATGTTCGGTGTAATGGTCGGTGTGATAGAATTTGTCCACTACCTGGTTGAGGTCCTGGAGAGGTGTCCCATGTTAATTTATAGGACTTTATTGCCCTCCTGACTCAGCCAGAGCGCTGCCAGAGTAGCACCCGGTTGGTCGCCCTTGCGATATACCTGGGCTGTAGCCTATTTACCTAATGTGTATTTCCCCTACCTTGTGGGAAGCGATAGCATCACGAATCTATCAAGCCACAGCCCTCCACCATGGTTAAAATAGCGCAAGCCACAGTTGAAGGCCACCAGAGTGGGTCCCGGATGCGGTCTAGGTCAGGCGACCGTATACAATTACAATCCCCACCCCATAGCTGAGGTGGGTCTCCATAGTATGTCAGCTTAGTGTACACTGTGTGTGGAACAACGGACGGTTCTCATAGTTTGGACTGTACACCCTAAACAGCACTACAGCAAAGTGTTCTTTGTGGCAGCATGCAATTACATATCGGCTCCCAGGGTCCACCTGGACATCCTGCAGCTTTATGCCAGAATTGCCTTATCCAGATTAGGACCCCACATGCATGAGACGTGAAGCCCGCAGTATAGCAGGTCCCCCCTCATACACTGCCACGTTGGTAACCCACTATTGGAGGCCAAGTGTGTTCTCCTGCAATATGGCCAAGTCTATTTTGTGACACATGTGGTGGTTGCCCCCAGTTAGGGGACGCGGTCGCTGAACCATCAGGTACCCCCGCACTTTGCACCAATCAGCTAGTGCTGTCTCGATTTTCTATATGCGCATGGTAGCACTTGCCTGTGCCATATAACCTGTCGGATATGCCTATCCCCACCCATGGTCTACCCCCCCCCCTCCCACCCCAACAACTGGCATAACAGCACACAACCCTGCCCAGTCCCTCCCCTGTTGCCCCCAGAAAACCCCTTGAAGAACAGTTTGGTGCACATATGGAAACAGGAGTTCCCAGCGCTCCCACAACAAGAAGCCACAGGAGGATCTTGACATGGATGTGTAATGTGTCAATCATGCAGCAGGCAGTTAAAACGTCAGATAAACCATCTGCATTCTCACAAGTGCATAAAGCCAGGCACCCGTCACCAAAGCCACCACAACCACCATGGCTACATAAACGCCCGGCCTCGCAGGGATAGCTAGTCAATCATTTGGTTCTGCGCATCCAACCAGTCCACCTACGAGGCGCACCATTCGACATCTTATCCACTCTCCCACCTGACATAGTACACATCTGTAGCAACCAGATCACCATTCCACTAGAAAAAAAAAACATTTCAGGCACTTCAAAAGCAAATTATACTGGCAGTTTGTAAAGCTCCTCAGTTCAGTTCCTTCTGGTTTTGGGAGGCCTCTGGTTCAAACTCCTCTGGTCTCGGTGATCGTCATTTTTGGCTTGCTGTCTCCAGCTGTTTAAGAAACTGTTGCTGGAGTTTTAGGATCACTGAAAATCCTGGCCATCCCCTCTACAGTTACTCACAAGTGAGCTGGGTAGAGAATTGCGAGGTCAGGTTTCAACTCCTGCAGCCGCCTTTTACAGGTAAGAACTGTTGCTTTGCCTCCTGGACATGGGGTGTAAAATCCAGGAAAATAGATAGCGGTGTCCCCTCAGAGTAGTGGCTGCAGTTCTTTGGATCTTTGGAGTGCAGCATCACAATTCCAGTAGTTGAGTAGCCTGACGATGATTGGCCAAGTTCTGGGCAAGGGAACAATGAACATGCTCAACCACGAACATGTCAGAAAACGTTTCACACGCAAGCAGTTCCACGAGCAAGCATTCTCTAAAAGTCTACATGTTTCCGACATTGGTGGGCTTCGCCAGGCCCACTATGCACAGGTTATTCGGCTGAGAATGGGCTTCCATGTCCTCTGCTTTAGCTAGTACCACAGACAGCACTTTTCCCAGTTGTTTTTGTGTTCCTGCGAATGTAACCTGCTCGCCTTATGCGTCCGATACGCATCTCTCCTCCGCGTCTAATCATTTGCATGCTTGTCAGCGCACTCCTACATCTTGTCCTTGTGGTAGGAGAGGGTGCCAATCTTCCGATCTATTTTGGTGAGTGTTAGACTTGGCTGTCTCTAGTTGGCAGAGGTATACACTTCTGACAAATAGGGACTCACCTCCTCTAGTCAGGGCAAGAGGATCACACACTTAGACAACCCCTGCTCACCCCATTGGTAGCTTGGCAAAGCAGACAGGCTTATCTCAGAGGCAGTGCGTTAAGCATTTATGACCACATACAGTAATAAAGTGAATACACTACAAATGGACACAGCACAGTAGTATTATAAAAATAAGGATTTTTATATAAGGCTTAGCACAAGACCAAATAACGACAAAAATATACCACAATCTTAATAAATACTCTTGGAAGGAAAAATAATAGTTCAAGTGTAGTTTCTTCTTAGCACAAAGTCTTTAGTAACAAAAGCAACTCTTCTTCTTTAAATCACAGTTCTTGGCAACAATGTAACCCACACGGGAGTCACACGACGTCGAGGCAAAGTTAATCCAAAGGTTCGGCGTCGACCGCGAGGAGCGCTACGTCGAGCCCGGAGTCGCACAGACCCCCCACAACACAGTACCTTGGAAAAGCGAAGCACACGATGATCAGCGGCGTCGAGATGTCCGGCGTCGCGTCTTCTGTGTCGATCGGGCCTCGGAGTAGGGGCGATCTGCAGCGGCGTTGACAGATGTCAGGCAGGAGCAGCGCTCACGAGGTGAAGCAGGATACGGCGTCGGCATCGATGATGATGTTGCAGGAGTGAGCAGCGCTCACGGCTTCGAGAGGGCTCGGGGTCGATGCGATCAGCGGCGGTGCAGACACGGGGTCACTAGGAGCTGGAGCCGAACTCACTACTCACTGGTGTCGCTACTGGCGTCGATCGGGCCCGGCGGCCGGCGTCGAGGAAGCGGGACACTGGAGCCGTTACTCACGATGTCGAGCTGGATTTGGCGGCATCCGTCCGCGCCGAGATTGCTGAATTCTTTCAGAGGTGCTGGATTCTCAGGTTCCAGCAGCAAGCACTTTTAGCAAATAAATGAAGTCCTTTAGCCCTGTGACTTCAACAGCAGGCTTGCACTCTTCCAACCCTTGGAGATTTTCTTTAGCAAAGTTTGAGAGTACACACACAGTTCCTCTCTCCTGGTTCCTTGGCAAAAATAAAGAAGCAACTGCAGGATTCCCCACAGCAAACAACACTCTGGCGGAAGGGGTAGGCAAGTCCTTGGATCAGCAGGCTTCTTGTCCTTGGTTCAGGGTTCCTTGTCAGAATTGATCTAAAGTCTTGGTTCAGGGGTCCTTCTCTTATACCCCTTTTTGGCTTTGATCACTTTGTCCATGCAGGGGAATTCCCCTCATCCTGGGTTTGTTGTGGGTGTAGCCAGGCAGAGGCACCTGGCCTATTAGGTCCTCAGACGCCCAGCAGGAGGTGGAGCCAGTATTGTCACTGGCAGGAGCAGAGCTATCAGTCGCCCGGTAGGAGGTGGAGCCAGCATTGTATCAGGCAGGGCAGGCTATCAGGAACTACTCTCCCCCTACTCTCAATGCAAATGCACCACTCACCCCACACTGACTCATTCAGAACTCTGGAGCCACCCAGCCCCTGTCACACACACACCAAACCAGCAGAAACCAGAAATAGTTAGACAAGAAAATAGCCACTTTCTAACAGTGCTATTTTCAACCCCAGAGTCCAAAAACCATCCACACAAACGGATGCGTTATTAAACCCCGAGTTCAGGGATACCAATGTCGACATTGCGCCATGCTCCCCGAGCCAGCTAGGATTATACCATTAATAACCCCGGCAGCCCATTCTAACTAATGGAGAGCCGGTAACCTCACAATAGTGAAAAACAAATATGGCTGAAATTCACTAATAGGACATGCCAACTTGGTCAGGCTTGTCCTACCTTATGCTTACAATGCACCCTGCTCGTGGGCCTACCATAGGGGTGACTAACATGAAGTTAAGGGAAGGTTTAGGGACTGGCAAGTAGGTGTACTTGCGCAGTCAGCGTGACAGTACCAGACTGCATGTAAGTCTAGCAATGGCAGACCTTTAGACATACTTTTACTAGGCCGCTCTTGTGGGTGGCACAATATGTGCTGCAAGCCCACGAGCAGCATTTGTATTTGCAAGCCCTGGCACTCCTGGTGCACTAGACTAGGGACTGACAGGTAACCAAATAAACCAAACATGGAATTCAATCAATACAGTAATTTTACATAGGGAGCACTTGCACTGTGGCACTGATCAGCAGTGGCACAGTGCCCAAAGCAATATACCAGCAAAAACATCGTAAACAGAGGAGGAAAACAGAAAAAATGGAGGAGAGACTCAGGCCAATGATGTCAGGTCTAACAGTGAGGCTGAGCTGCATGGCTGCCAAGATCTGTCGGAGTTAACCTTCTAGTCTCCTGGATCGCTGCACCCTCCTCATGCGACCAAGGCAACCTTCGCAGGTCAATTTGTAGCTTGGGTTTAGTCTTGTCAGTCTTGCCCATCTTTCCGAATGGCACCTGGAATGCAGCAAGGCAGAAGTTGCCCTGCTTTAAGCCAACTATCGGCACTGCAAAGACAGGAATAGGGCTTAGCATCAAGTCCCTGGTGGTAGGAGACCCGCCAATTCCTTAGTGTGGGCTCCAGCACAATCCGGTTAGGACGCAGGGCTCATATTAGCTGTGGACCTACCTATGTTGGTTGGGCCCTCAGCCGGTAGCCTTCACCGTGATCCACATGTGCACTGTGTTCAGTCTAGCCTATTCAGACAGTCGATCTCCTGGGCCAAGGTCAGGGAGTACCATGCAGGGTTATCTGGCCAGTGCTACCCTCAGCATGGGTGGTAGTTTTCGTCCTCCCAGCCACCCGCCAGCAATATCACCTGGCCAGGGTAGGTGCAAGCCAAGTAACACAGGCTGTGTCTCTAGGGCTGCAGGAAGCCCCTACCATCAGCGTTGACACCAATTTACCCGTGGTGTCTTTCCCTCGCCAACATCCTCTCGCTTTAAGGTCTCCGATATAGACTACAGCAGGGCCCAATTAAGCTTGTAAAGTTCCCTGTAGCTATAGAATGTGAGTTACAACAAGTGACGCAGCAGTTAATACAGGGCCCAAGCACCAGGCAAAGCAAAACCGGCCACAAAGGAGGCAACAATCAGGAATAATCAAGTAACAGACATAGGAGGAAAACAGGATGTGCAATCCTTTGTGGCGGTGGTAGTCCACACCCAACCAGCAGTCGTCCCCATCCGCAACAACACCGCACATCAGAGCCTCTATCTACAGGGAGCACATTCCTCACCTTCCGCAGTCAGTCGTCTCGTCGAGGTCCAGGTTATAATCTCTGAGATTGCACCGGCAGGTGATCACACACGCGGAGGCCAGGCGCCTTCAGTTCCGGTGAGAGAGAACCAGCCCCCGCAATCTGCAGCACTTGCACAGGTGTCAGACAGGGTACCCTACTCTCCGTCAACAGATCGCACCACAGCACTGCAGGCTCCTCTCAGGCACTGGGGGCTCCGGATGAAAACAACAGACGAATACCCTGCAGGCTGGTGCACACTGAAGGCTGCGCTCTCCATATGTCGAAGAATGTCAGCTAGACTCACACCGCAAGGCGCTGTACCAGACCAAAATTTTGGCAGCAATCAGTGTCAAGCACTGGAGGGTTGTATTCAGGAGAATGACAACTGATTATTAAGGATTTTTTAATGTGGCAAAAGGAGCTTGCCAAGATGGCGGCCATCTTCAGGCCAGGCAAGCTTCGCCCCCACAGCATTGAATAGCTTTCCTGGCACAATGCTCTTTCAAATTTGCCATTACTGTTCAACTATTTCTTCACATAAATCCAGGTCTTTGGTAAATTGGCCTGCAGATTCAACTTAACTGAGGTTATGATCAATGAATAATATGCTTTCAATGCACCACCCACATGCTCGGAAATTCTCGGGCACCCCAGAAAAATACGGTTGATTACTGTAAATTTAGGTGTATTATTTATGCATAATGGATTAATTACCATAGTAATTCATATTTCAATCCTTTCATAGCACATAAATGAATATATTTTCATTGTAGTTCAGATATTGAACAATTTGGACAGACACACAAATGTTGCACATTGCTCACAAACAGGTGGGGACCCCGAGGTAGACTTGACTCCTTAATGTATCCATGAAGAAGATAGACTTCTCTTATGTAAATGTAATGTAAATGTATAGGCATTTATATAGCGCACTACTTACCCGGAGGGTCCCAAGGCGCTTCGACCGCTGCGAAACCCTTCCTGGCTTCCCTGAGAGATGGTCCCTTAATGGGTATCTCCAGGGTGAGACCAGGCATCCCCGGCGGTCTGGTGGGGCCGTTAGTGAAGATGAGGCAAGCTAATGCCCAGAGTTGCCGAGTGTGATCGCTGATCAGAGTGGGCACCGAGGCGAGAGAATTATCGAGTCCGCTGACCCTGGTCCAGAAACCTGCCGCGCCGGGATTCGAACCCTGGTCCCGGGCCGTCCTCTGCTCTCGGGTCTGCCGCCTCTAACCAGTGAGCCACACTACTTCACTACTTATAGGGTCAGTTAAACAATGTTAGACATATTGAAATACTCTACAGTGCAGCTCTATGTAGTGTTGGGATGAAATGGTGTTCATTCTCCAATGTTCACTGCTAGGTGAATCTGGATTTTTATTAATGTTAAAGAGGCTAGCATATGCTTAACCCTTTATTAGCCACTCCTCAGAGCTTAACAGTATCTTAGTAACCATGGAACTTAGAACAATATAATGCTGACAAACCTCAAACAGCCAACATTCCTCCTCTTGTGCTGCCCTGAATTCAAATAGTCCAGTTTGCATATTCTCCCACTAATCCTCACTGTAAAAAATAAACATCAGCTTTTCAACATATCAAAAAAACTTCTTTAATTCTCCCAAAGCTTTTATTATATGTAAACCTAATTGAGAAGGTTGCTGGCAGAAAATGTTACCACCCGCTTTTAATAAAATCTAAGCTCTCCTAACAGTTAATCTTGAAGACTCCACAATTAATGGCAAGAGTAGAAGTCATCATTATGCCTGTCCTGCAAAACCACCACTGGCACATTGCCCCTCTGACCTAAAATAATGAATAGCAAAATCTCTAAATAGACTAATCTGACACTTCAATATCTCCTGCAACCTACCTCCCACACCAAAGTCTCACCTGAAATAGTCCCCCAATGTATAGAATGTATCCTGAATATGCTCACAGCAACTCCACGGAGATGTATACTGACCATTACCCATTTCACAATCCCCTTGTAAGATTTCACTTACGAGAGTAACAACTGATTCTTATTGGATGGCCTGTACTTTAATATCCTACTCTCATAAGGCAATAAACGTACTACTCAAAGTTTAGACAAACTGTCCAAATATGGATAAAAATACTTTCACTCAGTTACATTTCTTCACCAAATCTAAAAAAAACAGTATGTAGTCCGTACAACCATCTGTCCTCTTCTATAGCACGAACATCAGAATTCCTTTTAAACAAAATTAAACGCAAAAGGGAAGCCAACTTTCAGCTTACCGGCCTCAACAGTTAGATATTCATTAGGCCGTTTCTGAACCAAACTGAACATCATAAACACATACCAAGTGAAACTATGAACAGGTCCTAGGCCTTTTCCTTAGAACCCACTTCTTACACTACCATAAAAACCAAAACACTCTTGCGAACACATTTACCATCATATCAAGAAAGACTTACTACTACTGCAGACTAGTAACAATTAACACAGACCTTTAATAAATAACATCTTAAATCTACTACCCTCATCTAAGAAGCTTCCAGGTGATCCAAACCCCTCTTCATAAATCCAACTTAACCATACTTTACATGGTACTCATTGCCTTCTTCTCTGCTGCCCAAGACTACTCAAGCAACTCATTTGCCAAATCTAAAAGGCCACCAACCTCTCTGAATCTCCTGTTAGCCTTCAGATGAGAAGGTTCAGGGCCCCTCTGTCTACCAGAGTGTTTCCTTCTATATCAAAAGACCAACTGTAGCAAGATACCACAGGGCTCTCCCACAGCCAACCCAAAGAAATTCAAGCATTTTTTACTCAAAAAATTGTCATGAACACTAATTGACACGGGTCTCCTCACTGTTAACAAAACTCTCTGCATCAACATGAAAGGACTGATTATGTCGCTAGTGGTACTGGAAGCCAATCCTGCTGAAACATATTGACTTTTAGAACACCCTGATATGACCTACCAAATGTAACTCTGTTTCAAATGAGCTGTCAGCCTGGATGTTACAAAGAGGCTGTCTTGTATGTTACGAAAGATGTAGGTTTATTAGGTTTAGATCAAGTGACAATTAAATCAGGTAAAGCTCCACCAGGAGCAGCATCCTGCTGCTAAGCCCTTCTCAATCCAAGTGTCCACCATCTAAGCACACTCTCAATATTCCAACCATCCAATGACCTCACTCACTGGCTGAGCAGCAGGAAACATCAAGACTGTGGGGGAATGTATAAGATAGTGTGCTCGAACCATGTGTGTCTCATGGCATACTCGCTGCTCTCTCGTAAGCTTCACCTCGAGACACACCACTATAACTTGTTTATTTTCAGAGTTGCTATAGTTTGAATAAGTCTGTATTTACCCCTTGCCAGTGGTAGTCAGTAGGTGGGCTTGCCTGTTGTATAGTCAGTTTATTCTGCGGCTCCTGCTGACCAGCGGCTACTTGTCATGGGCAAAGATTGTAACAAATAAACTTACCTTCCCTACTGGAAGTCTCCGTTGCTCCTTATTACATTTTGGAGATCTGGAGATAAAGAGTTCTTCGCCCATTGACCGACACAGCCACCTTCGACTTTTGGATTTTTTGTCTGGATTTATTTCCCTTTGTTACATAGACAGGGGTCCCAGACTGCGTATTTCTTAGCTTATGTCAAAATGTACTTAAGATTTATGTACATATAACTAATACCACAATTTCATTAGAGAGATGTTGTTTATTCACATCCTCATTTTCATACATTATATGTATGCATATATTTAAAAAAACACATTAGTGCCCATTATGGAAAAGGGGGAGGGGAAAGGAAAGGGTGTTTTGTGAAGGTCAAAGTAGTGGTTAGACAGGTATAGTGGTTGCATGTGGTCACACAAAAATACATATCGTTGACATCACATGGGCGCCATCGTTTCAGCCCCATACCTTGTATTAACATTCATGTAGTCCTATCCCATGTAATTCTTCACAGTAACAACACTTTGTTGAGAGTGGGCAGGCACTGTAGAAGATAGTCGACGTTTCGACCCCTACGCACTGTAGGTTCAGTTGTACCTTACAGGACTGGGATGTGATGTGGGGGAGGGGGGGCACCGAAAAACTGCCAGATACTTGGGGCAGCGTGGATCATGAGAGATGGTGGGCCCGTAGGTTCCAGGGAAAACGAGAGCGTGTTATGCCTTTCAAACAGCTTGTCAACATCCCCTCGACATTAATACTTCGCCCGAATCCATCGGCAGGGACACTCTAATATTTCAGGGGAGATAACGCTTGTGTATTAATCGCGAGCATAGCCTCCAGCCTCCGTCTGGTGAATCAATTTCCCTGCTGCTTTTTCTTTGATACGCTTCCAATTTGGCAGCACTTCTGTGCCACGCACTGCCTGCTGTGCGCCCTCCTATGTGCACTTTTGCTTCAAAGTTCACAGCAGAGCAGCAAGGTTGTGCAAGGCGTGCCTCCTTGCGTGTACTTCCGATTGGTTGCCGCAATGCCTAGGGATATTAGAAACACTGTGGTTTGCTTAGGGAGGATCGCCGCATCATCCCTTGTCGAACACCTGACTTGGCCTAGCGTCGGCAGAGCTAGTAGCAAACCCAAATTTCTGGCATCACACATGGCAGTGTAAACTACAGACTATTTCTAATTCCCGGTTTAATTGCTGGTTATTATTTGACCACACAACACAAGTTATCATGTAAAGAAATGGATAAAGCGCATCTGGAAGCAGAATCTGGATCATTACAGGTACTTTTCCTGACATTGTCAATTGGTTTTTGCTTGACATTTCACACTGTGTTTAAAGTTAATTTATTTCAATGGCTGATTCTCATCAAATTACACAGTCTCCACTTTTTTTTCCCTCACCTGGTAAACCAGGCATAAAATGGGCACATTGGTTACACTTATTTGAGAACCACTTAGCCATTGATGCATGTGGTTATTCTCCAGAAAGTATGTTAGCACTTTTATATGGCAGTTTAGGTCTTGCTGCTCAACAAAGATTTGGCCACCTGGTCTTGCTGCAGCAAGACCAGGTGGCCAATCTGGGGATAATCCTTGGAATGATTACTTGTAAGCTATTGAAAGACTGCGAAAACAATTTAGTGAGGAACCAAGCATCACTTAAGAAAGACATGACTTTGTCAAATGGAAACATCTCCTGGAATTGAGGAATATGTTTCGTCTCTTAAAATTTTAGCTGCAACTTGTGAATTTGGATCAAATATCGGCACACATATTAGTGATCAATTTCTTTTCAACTGCGTTTCAAGAAAGATTCAAGAACGTCTCCTTAGCTGGCAAAATTCGACCTGTGTGAAGTTTTAGATTTAGTTAAAAGCCTTGAAAGGTCACTGATTTCGTCAATAGCACGAAACCCTGCACTGTTGATCAGTTCAATTTCATATGCATCGCCTAAAGTTGAAAATGACACTTAAGGCACACAGTGTTGCCAACAGCCAGTGGCATTACATACACCTGTACCGCTAGTGCGGTCTTGGAGGAGCTGGCCAGCGCGGAGGGCTGTTTGCATTTTGATTAACCTCAAGGTCAAAATGCAAAAAAACAGTGGCGCACCTCCCTCCTTTAGTGATTTGGAAAGCCTGGACAATGCTAGAACCACCTAGATTCATGAATGAAAGATCACACTTTCGCTCCTTCACTAGGAATGCCTCTAGGACATGTATCTTCCTTTTGCCAGGGATAGGTAGAAGCCCTTCCAAAGCTGCTTTCACGAGAAGGGTCAAATCACTACTGCTTGAAAAACACTTTTTGCTACAGTCAGCACAATGCCCATCTGGGAGATAACTCTGCAGTGCCAGCATCTACTATTTGAAGTACAGTGTCTAAACCAAAAAGGGGATATTGTAGAAAAGATTGAGGTTTAATCATAAAAGCATATCAAGGCAAAGAATATTTTCTTCCCCTGAGAATCCTTCCTTTATTCTGACCCTGGGTAATCTGCAGGCCTAGCTAACCCATCATCTCTAATGAATTACGCAGTATGTGCATTGTGTAATTACTATGCAACGTGATGCAACTCTGTGATATATGTAATCAACATTGGAAGGATGGGCAATATTTTTGTGCACTGTACAGAACTCCAATACCCCTGGAGCATAAATGTCCTTAATGAAACTTTCAAATCAATAAAAATGCAGTAGAAGGGAGGGTGGAAGAAGATGCATCAAAGCATCCCAATGGCCCAAAAAGATAATGATCTAAGCCAGAACACTGGCTCAAGATTTTATTGGTTTGCCTACATATATGCTGCGGCATACTGCCTTCTTCTAATTTGATTGCTCTCCTGCAATAGTTGTTTTACATTTTGTAACGGTAACAAAAGAATGGTGGCTCTGTTTAGATGGATCTACCACCTACTAAGGTAAATGGTCTTACCTATACTGCCCAAAAACTAAAAGAGCTGCGGCAGACCCCACTGATAGGATGTGCCCGAGATTCTTGGCCATGCCCGGAAGGCCCCTTTTGCTGCCTGAATTGTCATTTTCAAGCATCTTATTACCATACTCATACGGGCACTAACACTGCTGGGGAGAATCCTCCTCCCAGTGGCCTAAAGATCTTTCTTTTGAACATCCGTTCCCTGCCAAAACATTACTGCGAACTATGGGATTTGGTCTACTCGGCCGTCCCAGACATTTGCTTCCTAACGGAAACATGGCTTAAACCACATACAGTCCCAACCATAATGCTGGGGGTCCCAGTAGGTTATAAGATTTTGCATCTAGACCGCCCAGACAAAATAGGAGGGGGCATAGCGGTCATATATAAAGACTTAAAAATGTCCATACTTGAACAACGCAACAGCCCTCTGATGGAAATACTAATATTTAAGGTCAGCTCCATTGCTAAAACTCATTGGAAAGAAGCTTTAGTCTATCGTCCTCCTGGATCAGCGCAGGGTTTCACATTGTCCCTTATGGAAATGCTGGCCCCTTAGCTTAGGGCAAAGGAAGACTTTATACTCTTAGGAGATTTTAACATTCACGCTGACATCCCAACGCATCCAGACACCTTCTCCTTGCTTTCAGACCTATCCACATTAGGACTCCACATACAAAATAGTGGGCCCACACATATAGGAGGCCACACTCTTGATTTGGTTTTTGCTAATTGCTCCAATATCCAATGTAGTCCTCATAGGTGCGTGAATTGGTCTGATCACTTCCTAGTCGAATTCTTCCTATTAGACATGAACATACCCCCCATAGATCACCTCTCCCAGCCATTTGGCATCGCCAATGGCATAAAGTAACAATGGAGGATCTACAGATAGTATGGAAGAAACCGGTCTTTTCAGAAACAGACGATGTGGAATCTGCATTGCTCAAGTTTAATAACTCCCTAGCAGAGGCAATTAATTACCTGCCCCCCCCCTTCAACTCCATAAACAACACCCCACTTCCAAACAAGAGGTCTGGTATTCAGAACAGCTTAGGATAGAGGAACAAGGGTGTAGAAACCTGGAGAAAGTATGGAGGAAAACCCGGACGGAGGAAAGCAAGAAAACATACTTAGAGGCTCAATCCAGTTACTACAATCACATTAGATTAGCCAGAAGGAATTGTCTTACCATGCAAATAGCTGAAGCAGGCAACTCCTCTAAAGAATTATATAAAATTCTACAAAATTTTGTTAAACCGGGAGCTTGTGAAAGCCCAGATGACTTCTCCCAACCCCTCTGCGATAACATCTCTATATTCTTTGAGAAGAAAATTGAGATGATATATGGAAAAATAACGTCCTCAAGACCTAGTAATTATATCATCACTGATACTCTGTCTCAATCATTTACTAATGATGACAGCTCGCTAATGATGTTCCCCGAAATCAATGACTCTGATTTTACCTCTCTAATTAGCCACATTAAAACAGGATCTCCTGATGATTTTATTCCTGCCAAAACGGTTGCCTCCCTGAGCTTATTGCTCAGGTCAGAGATGCTATTCGTAATGAATCTCTCACTTAGGGAGGGAAAAGTGCCCTTAGAGTGGAAGAAAGCCGTGGTGAACCCTATTCGCAAGAACACAACGCTACCCTGGACAGACCTTTCTAACCTCTGCCCCATCTCCCTTTTGCTATACCTTAGCAAGATGACCGAGGGGCATGTAAACACCCATGTGTCTAAATACATCGAGACAGCGGGAGGTCTGAACTATTCCCAATCTGGATTTAGACCTAATCACAGCACCGAATCTGCCCTCCTTTCCGTGACCAATAACATCAGGATGGCACTGGACAGTGGGGGCTCTATGATTCTGGTGCTGTTAGACCTTTCCGCTGCATTTGACACGGTGTCACATAGCATTCTTCTCGGTCGTCTGCGGAAGATGGGGATAGGAGGTCAGGCTCTGTCATGGCTGGAGAGTTTTCTCTCCAATCACACTCAAAGTGTCATGTTAGGCTCCCTACGTTCCACCTCTAGGGAGCTCACCTAGGGGGTGCCACAAGGCTCATGCCTAAGCCCTACACTCTTCAATGTGTATGTGGCCCCCTTGGCGGACATTGTGAGAGTGTATGGGTTCACCCCGGTATCATACGCTGACGACACCCAGCTTCTGTTCCCGTTTCAAACTCTCACACCCTCAGTCAGGAAATCCTTCACTGAGGGCATGAGCAGTGGCAGACTGGATGGCCTCTAATTGCCTCCAATGCAACGTAGGCAAAACTGAGGTCATGTTGTTCGGGGAAGCACCTCTCCTGTGGTCACCAGATTGGTGGCCTTTAGACCTGGGACCTGCTCCCTACCCTAGGAGAAAATTACAAAAAACAATTTGATGGACAGAATGTAGATCAATGTCTTACATTCACCCCAGTACAAGGATCTGGGCCTAAATCCATCGTTTTTTGCACTCCACACCACCCTGGGTCAGATAATGGCTTTATGCAAATCAGCTCTGACCCTGTACCCCATGGGAACAGTCCAGTCCGAACTACAACAGCCATATCTTTCCCAGACCGGAATCAAGCATCCGAGGACCGGACCGGTTTCGAGGTAACACCTCTCATCAGCCCGGCTAGCTTGACTCCAGTGGTGTGGAGGCTCTGGGACCCACGTCTGAGCTACCCCAGTACACTCAGGGAGAAAATTACAAAAAACAATTTGATGGACAGAATGTAGATCAATGTCTTACATTCACCCCAGTACAAGGATCTGGGCCTAAATCCATCGTTTTTTGCACTCCACACCACCCTGGGTCAGATAATGGCTTTATGCAAATCAGCTCTGACCCTGTGCCCCATGGGAACAGTCCAGTCCGAACTACAACAGCCATATCTTTCCCAGACCGGAATCAAGCATCCGAGGACCGGACCGGTTTCGAGGTAACACCTCTCATCAGCCCGGCTAGCTTGACTCCAGTGGTGTGGAGGCTCTGGGACCCACGTCTGAGCTACCCCAGTACACTCAGGGAGAAAATTACAAAAAACAATTTGATGGACAGAATGTAGATCAATGTCTTACATTCACCCCAGTACAAGGATCTGGGCCTAAATCCATCGTTTTTTGCACTCCACACCACCCTGGGTCAGATAATGGCTTTATGCAAATCAGCTCTGACCCTGTGCCCCATGGGAACAGTCCAGTCCGAACTACAACAGCCATATCTTTCCCAGACCGGAATCAAGCATCCGAGGACCGGACCGGTTTCGAGGTAACACCTCTCATCAGCCCGGCTAGCTTGACTCCAGTGGTGTGGAGGCTCTGGGACCCACGTCTGAGCTACCCCAGTACACTCAGGGAGAAAATTACAAAAAACAATTTGATGGACAGAATGTAGATCAATGTCTTACATTCACCCCAGTACAAGGATCTGGGCCTAAATCCATCGTTTTTTGCACTCCACACCACCCTGGGTCAGATAATGGCTTTATGCAAATCAGCTCTGACCCTGTGCCCCATGGGAACAGTCCAGTCCGAACTACAACAGCCATATCTTTCCCAGACCGGAATCAAGCATCCGAGGACCGGACCGGTTTCGAGGTAACACCTCTCATCAGCCCGGCTAGCTTGACTCCAGTGGTGTGGAGGCTCTGGGACCCACGTCTGAGCTACCCCAGTACACTCAGGGAGAAAATTACAAAAAACAATTTGATGGACAGAATGTAGATCAATGTCTTACATTCACCCCAGTACAAGGATCCGGGCCTAAATCCATCGTTTTTTGCACTCCACACCACCCTGGGTCAGATAATGGCTTTATGCAAATCAGCTCTGACCCTGTGCCCCATGGGAACAGTCCAGTCCGAACTACAACAGCCATATCTTTCCCAGACCGGAATCAAGCATCCGAGGACCGGACCGGTTTCGAGGTAACACCTCTCATCAGCCCGGCTAGCTTGACTCCAGTGGTGTGGAGGCTCTGGGACCCACGTCTGAGCTACCCCAGTACACTAAGGGAGAAAATTACAAAAAACAATTTGATGGACAGAATGTAGATCAATGTCTTACATTCACCCCAGTACAAGGATCTGGGCCTAAATCCATCGTTTTTTGCACTCCACACCACCCTGGGTCAGATAATGGCTTTATGCAAATCAGCTCTGACCCTGTGCCCCATGGGAACAGTCCAGTCCGAACTACAACAGCCATATCTTTCCCAGACCGGAATCAAGCATCCGAGGACCGGACCGGTTTTGAGGTAACACCTCTCATCAGCCCGGCTAGCTTGACTCCAGTGGTGTGGAGGCTCTGGGACCCACGTCTGAGCTACCCCAGTACACTCAGGGAGAAAATTACAAAAAACTATTTGATGGACAGAATGTAGATCAATGTCTTACATTCACCCCAGTACAAGGATCTGGTCCTAAATCCATCGTTTTTTTGCACTCCACACCACCCTGGGTCAGATAATGGCTTTATGCAAATCAGCTCTGACCCTGTGCCCCATGGGAACAGTCCAGTCCGAACTACAACAGCCATATCTTTCCCAGACCGGAATCAAGCATCCGAGGACCGGACCGGTTTCGAGGTAACACCTCTCATCAGCCCGGCTAGCTTGACTCCAGTGGTGTGGAGGCTCTGGGACCCACGTCTGAGCTACCCCAGTACACTCAGGGAGAAAATTACAAAAAACAATTTGATGGACAGAATGTAGATCAATGTCTTACATTCACCCCAGTACAAGGATCTGGGCCTAAATCCATCGTTTTTTGCACTCCACACCACCCTGGGTCAGATAATGGCTTTATGCAAATCAGCTCTGACCCTGTGCCCCATGGGAACAGTCCAGTCCGAACTACAACAGCCATATCTTTCCCAGACCGGAATCAAGCATCCGAGGACCGGACCGGTTTCGAGGTAACACCTCTCATCAGCCCGGCTAGCTTGACTCCAGTGGTGTGGAGGCTCTGGGACCCACGTCTCAGCTACCCCAGTACAGTGCGCGGGGGATGCCCAGACGTGGGTCCCAGGCACTCCACACCACTTGGAGTCAAGCTAGCCGGGCTGATGAGAGGTGTTACCTCGAAACCGGTCCGGTCCTCGGATGCTTGATTCCGTTCTGGGAAGGACATGGCTTTTGTAGTTCGGACTGGACTGTTCCCATGGGGCAACAGGGTCAGAGCTGATTTGCATATCGCCATTGTCTAACCCAGGGTGGTGTGGAGTGCAAAAAAACGATGGATTTGGGCCCAGATCTTTTGACTGGGGTGAATGTGTGACATTGATCCACATTCGGTCCATCACTTGTTGTTTTTGCAATTGCCGCCCTAAGTGCGCTGGGGATGCCCAGACGTGGGTCCCAGGCACTCCACACCACTTGGAGTCAAGCTAGCCGGGCTGATGAGAGGTGTTACCTCGAAACCGGTCCGGTCCTCGGATGCTTGATTCCGTTCTGGGAAGGACATGGCTTTTGTAGTTCGGACTGGACTGTTCCCATGGGGCAACAGGGTCAGAGCTGATTTGCATATCGCCATTGTCTAACCCAGGGTGGTGTGGAGTGCAAAAAAACGATGGATTTGGGCCCACATCTTTTGACTGGGGTGAATGTGTGACATTGATCCACATTCGGTCCATCACTTGTTGTTTTTGCAATTGCCGCCCTAAGTGCGCTGGGGATGCCCAGACGTGGGTCCCAGGCACTCCACACCACTTGGAGTCAAGCTAGCCGGGCTGATGAGAGGTGTTACCTCGAAACCGGTCCGGTCCTCGGATGCTTGATTCCGTTCTGGGAAGGACATGGCTTTTGTAGTTCGGACTGGACTGTTCCCATGGGGCAACAGGGTCAGAGCTGATTTGCATATCGCCATTGTCTAACCCAGGGTGGTGTGGAGTGCAAAAAAACGATGTATTTGGGCCCAGATCTTTTGACTGGGGTGAATGTGTGACATTGATCCACATTCGGTCCATCACTTGTTGTTTTTGCAATTGCCGCCCTAAGTGCGCTGGGGATGCCCAGACGTGGGTCCCAGGCACTCCACACCACTTGGAGTCAAGCTAGCCGGGCTGATGAGAGGTGTTACCTCGAAACCGGTCCGGTCCTCGGATGCTTGATTCCGTTCTGGGAAGGACATGGCTTTTGTAGTTCGGACTGGACTGTTCCCATGGGGCAACAGGGTCAGAGCTGATTTGCATATCGCCATTGTCTAACCCAGGGTGGTGTGGAGTGCAAAAAAACGATGGATTTGGGCCCAGATCTTTTGACTGGGGTGAATGTGTGACATTGATCCACATTCGGTCCATCACTTGTTGTTTTTGCAATTGCCGCCCTAAGTGCGCTGGGGATGCCCAGACGTGGGTCCCAGGCACTCCACACCACTTGGAGTCAAGCTAGCCGGGCTGATGAGAGGTGTTACCTCGAAACTGGTCCGGTCCTCGGATGCTTGATTCCGTTCTGGGAAGGACATGGCTTTTGTAGTTCGGACTGGACTGTTCCCATGGGGCAACAGGGTCAGAGCTGATTTGCATATCGCCATTGTCTAACCCAGGGTGGTGTGGAGTGCAAAAAAACGATGGATTTGGGCCCAGATCTTTTGACTGGGGTGAATGTGTGACATTGATCCACATTCTGTCCATCACTTGTTGTTTTTGCAACTGCTCCCTGCCCTAAGCAGATAGCAAAGAACCTTGGAGTACGTCTAGACCAGGCCTTGCTACTAAGAGAACATGTTACTCAGGTGACCGGGTCTTGTTTCCACACTATCGGACTCTTAAGACGAATCTTTCCATTCCTGCCTGATCAATATAGAAAGACCCTAGTTCAGACCCTTGTAATAAGTAGGTTAGACTACTGCAATGGCCTTTACATCTCTGCCAATGAGGAACAACTCAGTAGATTACAAGTGGTCCAGAACACCGCAGCAAGACTGGTCCTTAATGCCCCGGCCAGATCCCCCTCCCGTCCCCTCCTTGATACACTCCACTGGCTACCAGTAGGACAACGTATCAAGTTTAAGATTTGCTGTACTATTTTTAAATGTCTCTCTGGCTCTGGACCAAAATACCTGACAGAAATATTTATCCCCTATAGGCCTGAACGTGCTCTACGCTCCAGCAACCAAATGCTCCTTCAGGTACCACGTGTAAGGAAAGTAAGACAGGGAGGTCGAGCTGTGTCCTACAAGGGTCCCATGCTATGGAACTCGCTCCCCTTTATTCTGAGACAGGGCACTAACTTCCAGAGTTTTAAAAAATCCCTCAAAACCCATCTTTTCCCATCCATGTAACCACAGCACACCTTCCTGCGCAAGATTGGGTAACATAGCCTTGGCATAAGAGCGGAGATACCCTCTAGGGGGTCGATTCCTGCGCTATATAAGAAATAAAAATAAATAAATAAATAAATAAATAAACAAATGAAGTAGATCGCCTCTAGAGTTCCGATAGAGTTCATGATTTGCTTCTGTGGAGTCACGTGAGACGCTAACTGTGCAAGCTATGTCCCGAGAACCATGTTGGAGTCCGGAGTTGCTGCACACAGGGCCAGAGCCCTCGAGATCAGACCAGACCCACAGATTTTATTTCTTTATCCCGGCTCAAGAGTATAGGCTTACTGCTTCCTGCTAGTCACGCTGAGAGCCGTGTTTGATTCTGGAGTAGGGCTTTTATTCCGAGCACTCCAGGGCCATCTCGTCAGGCGAGGGCAGCGGCTGTGGAGAAGGTGCCCCAGGGGATCCGCGGAAACAGCCCGGCTAGGTTCGGGTGTGGTACCCCTGGTGAGCCCCACTCACTTGGTTGACAAGTACTCCCGAGGAATTGACCTGCAGCAGGACTACTGGCCCAGTGACCCAGGACTAGGTCCAGTACTGAAAAATAGGCGAATAGTTTTCGGAGCAGAGTGGAGAACAGTGTCTCTCACTGTAACACTCATATAGTAGCCTGTGGAAATCAGCAGAGCAGAGCGGTTTGGAGATTACCTGAGCGGAGGCTGGACCCAGTCACATCCAGCACCTGGAGGTAACGCTCGTGGATTACTGGAGATGGGGGGGGGCTAATGGTTACAGTTTGACCTTTGGTCGTTGAATTTCCTACTTGGATGAATTCACATTAGGTCAAGAGAGGTATCCCTAGCACTACTGACTGCAGCTATTGGGCACCAAGAGTTAAGCCGACCGCTTTAAAGACAGTCAAGCTATACAAGTATACATTCTGTCAGTTTGGGTTCTTGCATAAACCAATTCCAGCGCAAAATCCCTGGAAACCTCTGCAATTTCTCCAGCAAAATCGTTGGGAGGTGCTGCAGGCGGCCCACTCTATTGACACCACAAGCACTGCTGTCCCGGCTTACTTTGCTCTTTTGTTCTCGCCCCAGGATATTCTAGGATAACTCTGCCTTTAAGTCAGCCTATACAAGCGTCTGCAGGTCTCCAATCTCCAAAATCCAAACTCACAGTCTATCTTTGCTACCAGCGGCAGGCTTCCAATTTCCAACTCCAAACTCTAAACTACTGGTCTTTTTTCGCTATCAGCTGGCGAAACTGAGTGCCCCCACAGAAGCGACTCAGCAATGGCTGGGTGCAGCTTGCGGGGTTAGTCTGGAGTGCCCAGTCTAAGCTTTGCAGCTCAGTAATCCTGCGGCTAGGAGCAAGGTGGTTGGACTTGGTTTTGCATCTGAACAATCAGTACAGAAGTTATCTCAGGCTTACCCGCAGCCCTGTTATAACTCGACTGAGACTCAGCCGGAGTTACGACCGCAAATAAACTGCTTTCAGGAAAATTAGTTTATATAAGACCGTGTAAAAAAAAAAATCCTTTAAGGAACAAATAGATACAGCTAGACACTCTAAAAGGATTTAATGCCATTTCTACTTTTTTCAACAACAAAAAAGTCCAAATAAGGCAGCGACTATGGAGTTTAAGCCTGAATTTCATCCTGGAAAGGCTGAAGTGGAAACAGAAAAGTTACTTTATGCAAATCCTACCAATTCTTTACCCGGAATCAGAGTGACTCGGTCTTGGGTTGAAGCCCTGAAATCAGAGTGGAAGGTTCTCTGCTGGCAAATCATACCGTCTCCTCGATCGTAAACAGAGTGACTCAGTCTGTTGAAATATAAAATAGGGATGACTTGTGCCAAGGTGGGCTCTTGGAATTTTAAGAATAAAGCTGTAGGTTTTAATAAAGCAAATGGCAGAATCTACTGGAATACCTTAGCCACCACAAAACTTAAAGAGACTTTAACAGTTTTAATAGATTAGCAGCATATAAAATAGTGGGAGACCTACATCCTCCCCAAACTGATCGGTTGATAGCCTTTGGCCGCAATATAAATACCATGGTCCTGTCATGTAAATCTACCCATTTATCAATTAAACTGAGACCACCTCTCAATCCTCTGCTTCATATAAATAGGGCAATAAATCAATTAGTGAGGGCCCAGTTCCTGGACGTTTCCCTCAAATGAAGTAGTCTAATACATTTATTAAAGAGGAAAAGATAGAGGAAAAAACACCCTCTAAGACAACAAAAAAAGGAAGATTATGAATGGGTCCAGGTGAAAGAGGTGGCTTCCAAGAACAGTCCCAAAAGTTATTGGGAAATAATCGCGGATTGTAGAGGCACTACGGTAAAATTCCTCTCCATTTCAATAAAAGAAAAATGGAAATCGTATCTTTTAGAACTTTACTCTGCAAAACTTCATTCTTCCTGCCCGACCTCTATTTTAACAAATCTCCCCAAATTCCTTGAATCCAGTTTTGCTCCCACAAAGGGGGAAGTAGGATGACTCATTAAAAAAGCATGAGAGCTTCAGGAGCAATGGGTCCTAACGAAGTTCCAATGACAATTATTAAAAAAACATTGGCATAGCCAATAGGTCTCGCCCTTAGGATCTTGTAAGTGTTTAGCCAGGCAGCACATTATCCTATGTGCTGTGCCACTAGGGATTGAAGAGCTATACAATTGGCGAAAACTATGTATCGTTTATAAGCAGTAGCTATTTATAAAGGTCTGATTTACTCTTCCCGGAAGCAGTCAAAGAACCCCAAATCCAAAACTGTTGATAAGAAATTTAAAAGGCAATTAAGATGGAGGTCTGCAGTGAAATCATCAAATAAAGGGTTACGAGTTACCCAGACTGTTTGAACGCAAGGGCCATATTAATGGTAGACTGTACACTATACAAACGACTAAGTCATGAAATACCTGGAGACCCGGCTGAGTAAGTGCGTGTGGGTCTTACATTTTCCAAAACCTCCTTTGATAGACCGTAAAGCCTATTTATTTTTAAAACTTTATTGAATAGAGCAAGGATACAATCTGCTGTCTCGCACTGTCAACCTTGAATCTCGAGAGCCCGTTTCAAATTATGGCGTGTTTTCACCACACCACGCCGGATCAGGTGGGCCTTGTTGCAATTTTGCAAAGACAATTTTGTGTTATTACACGATCCAGATTAGAATGTAGGTTTAGGTTAAAATCCTGTGATCTCCTGTGGCTAAAAATTAATACATTTCTTCTGTAATGGAACTGTTTCTCGTGTAAAGTGCTCGAATACCTACTGGTCGAGTTTGCGCTATGTAAAACTGCAACAAAAAAAACACAGCCTGATGTCCTGTGTAAAGGCGTGGGGTGGCTGCTGGTGCTGTTGGCACTTAAGCTCTCCACAGCTACAGGTTGGCATAACGCGTGCTCCACCTTAGGACTGAGAACAGACACTGTGATCCTATTTGAACTTTGATGAACAGTAGCTGGCACTGCCTGCACTCTGGGAGTTGTATTTGGTTTTTCTTAAGCGGGCGGGGTGCAGCATTATTTTGGGGAGGGGTTTCTCTCAGTCCCAACAATTGAATCCTTAGAAGAATGCCAATTATACATTATTTTCACTTTCACTATTACTGCAGGAAGATCGCTCCCTGCATTTGTTTCTGTTCCCCGCTCTCAAGGGCTGTGAAGGTAAGAACACTGGGATTTTACAGGGCAGCCTTAACTTGTCACCTTCCGCACTAGTAATAGGTCACAGAGTGAGCGAACTATTTGCCTCCCTGTGGGGTCACGGTGGCCAGCAACGGTGAGCGGCAGAAGTGAAGAGACTGTTTACTTGCTGATTGCTCAGGCAGCCAAGGAATCACTTGAAAGGTCATAGCACAGACTACCCAAAGGGGCTGCGTTGCCATCGGAGCGACTCATTGTGAGCTAAGTATTCAGATAAATGTCTGAAATCTTAAAACTGTGCCCTTCAACTTTGCATATAATGTGAAGATCTCAGACATTTCTGTGAATAGTTATTATTTGGCACTGGTATAGCGCACAGTCACTCTTGTATGGCATTGCAGGGCATTTGGGTAGTCCATGCTAAGACTTTTCAAGTGATTTATTGACACCACCGTGCTGGTCAGCGTGATCACCTGAAACAGGCAGGGAGTGATCTTACTGCAGTAATAACGAAAGAGAAAACAATGTAGGCAGCAAAAATGTCTGAGCTCTTAAAATTGTGCCATTCGTCTTAGCATGCAAGGGTGAATGTTTGTCTTTTGTGATCAGCTCAAATGCATTTCTTATCTTACCTTCCCTGTGAACCTACTAATATTTATTTCTTCAACTCTTGGCTGCTCAGGATGTACTTGGAAATGAGATATATCAGCCCTGAACTGATGTGTGCACGCAACTGTTCATCACCAGGCGACTGCTCTTGATGGGAGTTGCTTTCAGCCTTTCCTCAATATTTGGCAACATTGTTTCATTTAACATGCAAGACAACTCAAGGCGCCTTTGTCGAGGCTGTTTCATATTTCACAGGCTGACACTCACTTTGACTTTATCATATCTCTTCTTCCCAGTCTCCCCTCAGCCTTCTTTCAACAGACCCCTTTGCCCTTCTCTTTCTTTTATCTGTTTTCGCCTTCCACCCGAGATTCCTGACGCACCCCGATTTTAAGTGACCAACACTTCGAGCTGCAAAGACTGGATCCCCCTGCTCGAACCTGGGAAGGAACTCGGGGTGAAAGTCTTCATATCACCTTATAATACGGCTCCCAGCCCTCCCCCACCCAAAATCCTTCTCTTTCTGCTGCTTCATATTGAGTAAACGTTTTAAAGTCCTGATATTCTATAGCAGTACTTTCCGAGATTCCAGAGAGTGCTACTATCTTCGCTTTTAACATTGATTTGTTTACTCTTGTCTGTTTTATTCTAATGTCTTCTACAAAATTGTTCTTACCTAAAGTGTTCTTCGCCCTGGGGGTTTGTTTGCGCTATAGGAAACTGTTAAATAAGTCAATAGGTTATTTGTATGCCCCTTATTTTGAGTGACACACACACGAGCTCTGGTCAGATCACTACTCCTGAGGCACAGCCGGGAGCGCTTTTTAAAAACTTGAAACTTTGTTGATTTTAAAAACTTTGTGTGTTGTATACTGTGTCACTGCCACTCCCCTTCCTCACCTGATCGATCCTTTGTTGGGCTGATCGCTTCTCTTTTCCCCACGCAGCAGAGCTAATCGCTGCAGCGGGAACGCCCAGATTCGCCGCCAGCAGCGAGTGAGCCGGTCCTCTGGCCACGCCCACTCGCTCGAGGCCACGCCCCCTTCGCCTTCTTAAGCAGAGCTGATCACGAGCTCTGGTCAGATCACTACTCCTGAGGCACAGCCGGGAGCGCTTTTTAAAAACTTGAAACTTTGTTGATTTTAAAAACTTTGTGTGTTGTATACTGTGTCACTGCCACTCCCCTTCCTCACCTGATCGATCCTTTGTTGGGCTGATCGCTTCTCTTTTCCCCACGCAGCAGAGCTAATCGCTGCAGCGGAAACGCCCAGATTCGCCGCCAGCAGCGAGTGAGCCGGTCCTGTGGCCACGCCCACTCGCTCAAGGCCACGCCCCCTTCGCCTTCCTAAACATGTGTATCTCACGTACGCGCAGCGGGCGCGACTAATGCAAGCCCGTCTGGGCCCGGACGGAACCAGGCCCAGGGACTCTGCCAGATCCACCCCCCATTCGTCTGATGTACCCAGCAGACAGGCTCCTGGATCTCCGACCTGAAAAAAACCAAGGATGTCGTTACATTCACGACGCACGTAAACCCTTCACAAACTGCACGCGCTGCAACCCAGTCACTCAGACCCCAGCCAATTCTAGATTACAGCTGGGTCTCCTCAACTGTCGCTCCCTCCCCAAGCATGCACTTGAAATCAATGGGATGATCCAAGATCAAGGCATAGACGCATTGTTTCTTACAGAAACCTGGCTTTCCGACAGTACTGATGCGGACATTGTCACCGCCCATCCCCCAGGTTACCTCATCCAAACCCTTCATAGACCCAGAGGAAGAGGAGGCGGGTTGGCTATAATCTACCGAGAACACCTCATCTGTAGAACCAATGACGCCAACATTGAAGACTCTGAAAGCTGCCATTTCTCCCTCCAAACCTCCCCGGCGCACTCCCTTTCGGGACTACTAATCTACCGCCCTCCGGGTACTCTTGGGAAATTCCTCAACGCGGTCACCGAAACGGTTTCTCAACTAGCCTCCTCCGTTTCCAACTTTCTTATCGTAGGCAATCTTAACCTCCATTTCACAGATCCCACTGACCGGACCGCTTCCGACCTACTTGTGGACCTTCTGTCACTTAACATTCGATTGGTGAATAACGAACCCACCCACGACAAGGGACACCTCTTAGATCCCGTCCTCACCAATGTCACCAATATTACCACCAGTCCTCCTTTGCCACTGGCATGGACCGATCACTTTCTAATCCCCATCTCCTGGGAGTCTCCTACTGTCACCCCCCAGTCCGCGAAAATCAAAGTCACCGACAGACGTTGGCATAAACTCCTACCGTCCGAATGGTCCTCCATTCTCTCTAATTCTATTCCAACGCTTTCCTCTGACCCAATTACGGCCGATAAACAGTTTAGCTCCTGGATCACATCCTCTTTGGACACACTCCTCCCCAAAACCGCCACTCTCAGACATACCAAACGAATACCTTCGGCCCCGTGGTATACTCCAGAGCTCAAGTCGCTACGGCAGGACTGTAAAAGAGCTGAACGTTCCTGGAGGAAGGAGAAATCCAATGCTAACAAGGATGCCTATTTCACCTCCCTATCAATATACAAATCTTCTATTGGCAAGACAAAAAGTCTATTCTTCCAGGAAAGAATTGAAAAAGCCGCCTGCTCTAGCAAAGAAACTTATACCATCCTTAAAGAACTCCTCAAGGTCCCCGACCCCGGCCCGAAAAACCCCCCAGACCCCAAAGCAGACCAGGAAAAATGCCATCAGCTAGCCAGCTTTTTCCAAGAAAAGATTCAAAAAATCCTCGACTCCATCCCTTCTACTAATCCGGGCGAGTTTGACGATCCCCCCGACACTCCGATCTCCCCCCGCCTATCCTCCTGGGGACAAATAACCACCGAAGAAGTTGAAAATACGCTAAAAACCATCAAAAGCGGATCTCCCAGGGACCCCGCCCTGCTACGGACCCTCAAGGAAGTAGCTCCCATCATCACCCCCCCCCCCCCCCTTCACCCATCTGATCAACGCGTCTTTACAACAAGGAGTCGTCCCCCCTAGTTGGAAAGCGGCAGTTGTTAAAGCGCTTCTAAAGAAACCCTCCTTGGATCCTGCGGAATTGGCCAACTACAGACCAATATCCCTCCTCCCCGGGACCAGCAAGATTGCTGAGAAACTGGTGAACAAGAAACTATCCCAGTTTCTTGAATCCAATAACCTGTTAAAAAACTCGCAGACAGGTTTTCGTCCAAGGCAGGGCACTGACATCGCCCTCCTGGCGGCGGTGGAGGAGGCCAGAGCACTCTTAGACGAAGGAGGATCAGTGGCAGTGATCCTCCTCGACCTGAGCGCGGCCTTCGACACCGTCAACCACCAACTCCTGATCAAACGGCTCAAGAGGGTAGGAGTGGAAGGCACTGCTCTATCCTGGCTTTCCTGCTTTCTGGCCCAACGTTCCTTCCAGATCTGGGAGAATAACACCGCTCCTCCGAAACACCCCTCCAATGTGGGGTGCCTCAGGGCTCCTCCCTGAGCCCCACATTGTTTAACATCTACATGTCCCCATTGGAGGAGGTCGTCACCCCGTTCGGAGTGAGCATCGTCAGTTATGAGGTTGACACACAACTAGTTGTCTCCCTATCCCACCCTAGTCAACAACCTGCGGACTTATTCAACTGCTTGACGCAGATACAAGGGTGGATGAACAGTTCAGCCTTAAAACTGAATGGTTCAAAGACGGACATTCTCCTTCTGGGTCAGAAAGGACTCACCTTCCCCCAGAACATCTGGCCACCCTGTCTGGGCCCCCCCCCCAGACCCAAAACAGGAAGTAAAAAGCCTGGGTGTATGGATCGAAACCGACCTTTCATTCACCACCCAAGCAAAAAAAGTAGCCGGTACTTGTTTCGGGCTACTGAAATCAATGAGAAAGATCCTGCCCCTACTTCCACTCACCTCGCAAAGACTTCTCATCCAAGGCCTTATACTTTCCAGGCTTGATTATAGCAACTCAATCTATCTGGGCGCACCCGAATCTACTCTGAACAAACTACAGAGAATCCAAAATGCGGCTGCCCGGATGCTCACTAACACCCCTGCCAGAGCTTCAGCCAAACCTGCACTGAAGCTCCTTCACTGGCTCCCAGTGAGGGAACGAGTGATATTCAAAGCCTTATGCCTGGCGCATAAACTACTGCAGAATCAAGGCCCCCATATTCTTAGGAAATTCATAAAACCATACAAAGCCCCAAGATCCCTCCGATCGGACAAGGAGTCCCTTTTCATCCTTCCCAGATTCAAGAAAGCTCGCACGGGTGGAAGACGCTTCTCGGTCCACACCGCACGCCTCTGGAATGCTCTCCCCCGAGACCTGAGAAAAGAACCTAACTACTTACGTTTCAGGAAACGGCTGAAAACTCACCTGTTCCCTTAACTTAATTATCTCCCCTTCTGAACCTGTCGTTCCCCCCCCCCCCCCTTTTTGCCCCCGGACCCACAGATGTAGGGATCTTCAGCGCTGGGATACCTCAGGGTGACTACGCGCTCTATAAAATTTTTTAATAATAATAACAGTGTTCTAGAAAGTCATGTTTGGGCTGAGGGAGGTGGGACGCATAGGGAGAGAGGAGACGTGCGGGAGAAGTCCGATCTTTCCAGTGGTCGGTTGTTTAACGAGGCAGCGCTACACGGGACCTGGAAAAATATGAGCAGCAGTGACAAATATGATACAAGTGCCGCTGATGCCTGCAGGTCAAGCCTGCTCGGTGTTAGTACCAACTTCACCTCTTTCCTGCTCTCTGGCCATTTCATGCCAGCTTGCCAACCACTGTCCCTCTATCACGCCCTCATTTTTGCATCTACTGTAGGTCCGTGCCCGGAGTAGGTTCCCGAGTCTTCATTTCTTTGTTGCACTTTGCCAATTGCAAAAGTGAAAGCAGGCAATGGGGCGTCTCTTAATGCGAAGCGGGGGGAAGGAAGACCCATTGCATTGAAAATAATTGGCACCACAACAACGGGAGGGAGGGCGCAGACAACCGGCAAGCGGGTGAAGGCTCGGACAACGGAGAGGGCGGGCGAAGGCACAGACAACAGGGGAGAAGACAGACAACGGGAGGGAGGTGGGCAGAAGGCAAAAAAGCAAGTCGTTCCTGCAGTAGGAGAACCTCATTAACGAAAATAGTGCTCACAGTCTAAATAACACGTACTATGTAACACTTAAAAGTAAAGAGGCCAGTCGCCTTGGGAGGTGACAAATGAAGAGGAGGCACTACTAAGGAGGGACTAACAAGCCTATTGACAAATCAGAAGCCAGCTTTTTGGACAGACAATGACACAAGCCAATCGCAAATATGGGCGGAGATTCTATTCACCTACTCCTCTACAATAAGCTTCGCAGAGCAGGGCATGCGCACTGGCTCGACCTAAAAGAGCCTCTGCTATGGGCTTTGTATCTTACTCCTCTGTTTGAAAGTTGTTACCTACATGGGTTGACTCCCCCCCGTCATGGTCCGGTAGTATCCAAATTACTTTACATAAAAAGGATCATAGACACCACCCGGGTAACTACCGGCTAATAGGCCTATTAGACACAGTGGGGGAAATATTTGCTCGCGGTATTCTTGACCATCTCAGACTGGGTGGTGGAGGAGAAAAATCTCCCCCTAGAACAAGCAGGGTTCAGGAAAAATCACTCCATCCTGGATAAGATCAGTATGCTGAAATTAATAGAGAAGTACACCCTATTTCGCAGGTCAAATGTATATGTGGCATTTATAGACTTCTCAACGGCCTTTGATAAGGTAGACCGCCACTACTGTTGAGAAAAATACATAAAATGGGGGGGGGGGGGCTGCCCCCCCGGTTACCATTAATTATTGCCCTTCACTCGCTAACTTGGTGTCAGGTGCTAATGGGGAAAAATCAGGGCCTATCAACAGTAATACCCACAGAAAATGGCCTGAAGCACGGCGGTCTACTATCACTGCTCCTCTTCTCTAAGTATCTAAGAGACTGATTATTTTTCTCCCTTAGAAGGAGACACACCAAAGATAGATGGCCGCCCTTTTCATGCATCATGTATGAAGATGATATTGCAATTATGGACCTGACCCCCAATAGGCTGAATAGAAAGTTGACATCACTGCAGAAATATACAATGGCACAGTTCTTGAAGATAAATGTTTATAAAAGTAAAGTTCTGCTCATGAAATGTAGCAAACGCAGAAAATGTTGTAATTTTAGTTGGAGAATTGGTTCCAAAAAGCTTAAGATTGTAGACACCTATCTCTGCCTGGGGAAAGTAATAACGGGTAATACAAAGAATAAGCTGCATATTGAACATGGTTCCTGCAAAGCGGCATCACGTGAAAATGGCTTACGCATATTCAACAGAGCTATGGGTCGAAAACATTATTTACATTTGCTCACAGTTTTTTTAAGTAAAATCCTCTCCACTTTGTTATATGCTATAGAATCTATTCCAGTAAGAGACTGGATTTTCCTTAACAAGACTGAAGGCCAGATTTTACTAAAATTATGTAATTTAAATACTCTGGTTCCAATATCTGCTATTAGATTGGAATTTGGCTTGGTTAGTTCAATTATACAAGGTTTAGCAAGGGTATTACGATGGAGATACCAGCTAAAGAATAGTGAGCTTACACATTAAGGGACTTTGTGTCAAGATTTTTGGGGAGGAAAAACATACAATTATTCTCTTTCTTGTGATTTCTCCTTGGCACTGAATTATTTCAGCGTACAAGAGGTGTCAGTGAGATCACTCCTGCTTTTAGAACTGTAATCTATTTTTTTTTAAAACACAAGTTGCACAGTTAGTCACCAGAGAGATTTAAAATGTTGCTGATCAAAGGAAAGACTCAAGACAATAGCCATGTCAAGTACCCCGAGAGTTCCTCAGAAATACCTATCCTGGAATCTAGATCATGGAATTTGCCGTCGGCATACTCTGGGTCATATGAATCTTTTGCCATTAACTGATCTAACGGCAAATTGGTCCCCTACTATGAAAATTGGGGAAAAAAACTGTAATATATGTAACCTGGGTGTTGTCTAGTTGTTATTTTGGGCGTTCTTCCCATTGGTCACTCAGCACGCTCGAGGCATAGAATGTGAATAGGTATTTAAGTTACGTCACTCCTTCTCATGTGGTGTGGTTCCATGACTATGCGTAGTCACCACTTCCCTGTGATTTATTACTTCAACTGTCACTACAATTTCCAACGAGGGACGGGACGAGTATTATTCAGAGCTTGCGATGGGAATTATCTTCAAGAAGCATTTTCTTCATTTTGAGGCAAGTGTTTAGTTTTCCTTTCAAATAAGGAAGCATTCCGTATATATAATTCTGCCTCTTTCCTTCTTATTGAGCTGTTTGCGGTTGAAGCCAAAGAGTACATAAGTGTGTCAATCGAGTGAGGAGTTTAGAGAATTTCTGGGGTCGGAGCAGCTGAACAAAGAAATCTGTCAGGCAAGTGTGGATATTCGTTTTGTGGGTATAAACTGTTAACATACACATAAATCCGATCCACGTATGTGTTGCAGCTTGTATGTCGGAGTTTGGCAGTTCAGCGTAATCGTGGTTGCTGAGGTGAGGGGCTGAAGACCGTTGCAATCGTTCGTTGACAGTTTGTTAACTGTCGACTGTCAAGTCTCAGCTGACGCATGCACCTCATCCTTGTTCTCCGATAGCCATATAGCGATCATCTGGTTTCCCGAGCCGCGTGAGTACGTCATCGCGTCTTGATGTAAGTACGCGACACCATTTTGGATCAGCGTTTTCTTCATCAGTATCGCGTTTTCTTCGAGTTTAGTGAAACTGTTCGCTTTGGCATTTCTTCAAGACTTACCACAAAAGGAGTTAGAAGGTAAACAAGTGTTTGTACATGTACAAGGAAGTAATTACGGTGCAAGGAGTCAAACAATTCTTTTCCTTGTGACTTTTAATCGAAAAATCACTTGATTGGAGACTTACAGCAGTTGAATTTCTATAGCACGCTAGTGTTAATCTTATATTATATTTTTGTCATTGTGTTTTTCTCACTTCTCATGATAGTCTATAAAAGGGTAATTATACTGCAACAAAATTGATTTTTTATTTAAGAAGGATACTTTATATGAAGATAAAGTTATGGCCAGTGAAAATAATTGTAATGCTCCAGCAAATTTCCTTGATACTCCAGGCAAACCAGTAATGAAATGGAGAAACTGGTACAGGGCTTTTGAGAATTATCTTGTTGCAATTAATGACAAGAAATACGAGCCTGAACGCAAAAAAGCAATTCTTTTTGGTCTTCTTGGTTTTGCCGGCCAAGAAATGTTTGACAGCCTTCCAGAATACGAGCCTGAACCGGGACAGTTTATTCCCCTGGATGAATTTCAGGAGGCTGTGAAAAGACTAGAGAAGCAGTTCGACGAACAAGAGAACATTATGTTTGGCAGACATTGCTTTGCAATGAGGAAACAGTCAGAGACAGAAAATGTAGAAGAGTATATTGGGAGTTTGAGGGTGTTAGCCACCAAATGTAGTTTTGGCGAATTAGTTGATGTATACATACGTGATCAATTTGTATTTCACTGTTTTGAGCACAAAATTCAGGAGCGTTTGCTTGCCTGTAAAAATCCTACGTTATCTGAGGTCATCGATATTGCCACGGGTATCAAACGTTCACTTGAAGGCAGAAAGGAACTAGCTAGAACAAATGAATCTTCAAGTTCAAATGTTTCATATGTTAATGACAAAGGAAAGAAAGAATTTGGTTCAAGTAATTTATACAGGTCAAATTATAATTATAATTTGTCCCATGTTGTTTGTTTTAGATGTGGTTTATATAACCACAAAGCAGATTCTTTGAATTGTCCAGCTATTGGAAAGAAATGCATCAGATGCCAGAAGGTAGGGCATTTTGCAAGCATGTGTGGAAATTTTGGACAAAAGCGCAATGTTAGAACTAAAATTAAAGTTGTTGACGACTTTAATGAGGATATGTGTTCCAATATTGTTTTAGCTCTAGGCAATTCAGACAAAGAGATTAAAGGTCCCTTAGGAGTTGCTCATGTTGGAGAAGTTGAACTCAGTATTATGGCGGATTCTGGGTCGCCCATCACGATAATTTCCGACAGAAAGTATTTGAAATATTGGCCTAATGTGAATCTGTTGCCCTCTGATGTAAACCCAAAGGCATTTGGGGAATTTGACATAAATATGTTCAGGTTTTTCGCAGAAGTGTTAAACATCAAGGGTAGATGCATAAATACAAAAATATATGTAGCAGAACGTGGGAGAGATATCGTAGGATGGAGACATCTTGCCAAATTGAACATAATACTCAAACCTGGATCAGATGATCCCATCGTATTAGATGAGGGTTTCATATCTCTTGTTTCTATTTCCTCAGAATCATGTAATGATTTAGCAGCAATTTTGAGTAAGTATAATCCACTATTTGAAGATCGAATAGGGTGTGTGAAGGGTTTTGTACACAAAATTATTCTAAAGAAAAATGCTATTCCTATCAGACACAAAGTTAGGCCTGTACCATTGTTGGTTCGTGATGAGTTACGAGTTTTATTGGAAAAACTAGTCAGTGAAAAAGTAATAGAACCGGCTGATTCAGCCGAATGGATTTCTGGGATCGTTTTAATTAAAAAATAAAAGTGGAGAGTACCGTCTATGTGCCGATTTAAGGTCGTTAAATAGAAATGTATTAGTGGATTGTTTTCCCCTTCCCAAAATCCAGGAGATATTAGCCAATACTTCCAGTTCTAAATATTTTTCTCTCATCGATCATAAGTCGGCATACCACCAGGTTAAACTGGATGAGGATTCAAAACTATTAACTACTTTCGTCACACCACTAGGTGCTTACAGGTATGTTCGCTTACCATTCGGATTGGCATCTTCTGCCAGCGTTTTTCAGAAGCTTATGGAAAACATGTTCGGTGAAATCAAAGGAGTTCAAAAGTTCCAAGACGACATTTTGATTCATGCAGATACAGAAAGTAAGCACAATGTTATTTTAGAAACCGTGTTGAATAAGTTGCAAGAGAGAGGTAGGACAGTGTCTAGAGACAAATGCAAATTTTTGAAAACAGAAGTGGAATATTTGGGCCATGTTCTGAGCGCTGAGGGAATCAAACCCAAATTGAATTTGATAAAAGGTATTACCGATGCACCTAATCCTGAGGGTAAACACTCATTGAGATCATGTTTAGGTCTTGGCGAGTATTATTCACGGTTTATTGAGAATTATTCCGGTGTGGTTGAGCCTTTGAGTGTACTGTAGCGCAAAGGCCAAATTTTTGAGTGGAATGAACAGCAGGATAATGCATTTAAGGAGATGAAAGAAGCAATTGTGAAAGCGCCTATGTTGAAACCATGCGACGCTAATGGAGTTAATATAATTACAGTTGACGCAAGTTCAGTGGGAATTGGTGCAGTGTTTACACAAAAAATTGGTAAGCACATTCACACTGTAGCTTTCATTTCACGCTGGTTGAACGACACAGAAAGGAATTACAGCACCATCGAGAGGGAGGCTCTCACCTGTGTATGGGCTGTTGAAAAATTAAAAATGTATATTTGGGGTAATGAGTTTGAATTGATTACGGACCATAAACCTCTCACCTTCATGTGTGACGGTATGGCAAAGGCAATGGAAAAGCATCAGCTAGATTGGTGAGTTTATTGGCTAAATTGCAGGAATTTAATTTTACAATCAAACACATTGCTGGTAAATCTAATATCAGAGCAGACTTTCTATCTCGCTTACCTACCGATAGTTCAGAAGTACAAAAAGAAGATGATACTGAATGTGTTGTGTCTAATGTTGATATTGTCCAACAAGCTAACTTGATGAGTCAAGATTCAGTTATGTTAAATGTTAAAAGGTACATGTCTACATCTTGGCCACCGGTTCGAAATCTTCCGTCTGATTTGAAAACATTTTTGCATGTTGCTAATGAGTTGAACATTTTCAAGGGTTTCCTTAGAAGAGGAGATTTACTTGTTCCCCCTCTACTATTAAAAGCAAATTAATTTCATTGGCGCATAAATCACATTTAGGAGCTACTATAACAAAAAGAATACTGAAGGAACACTACTGGTGGCCCGGTATGAACCTTGATGTCAATCTTTTTGTTGAAAGATGTGATATTTGTATCAAATATGACAAACATTGGAAGCTAAGGACACAAGAAATGCAACTCGTATCGATTCCCAACTCTGCGTTGGTTCAAAATCGCAATAGACATGGCCGGACCATTTCAACTCCTCAGACATGATTCTAGATTTTTAATTGCAAGGAGTGATTATTACTCAAAATGGATTTATCACAAGTTTGTCAGTACCATAGACTCTGATGCAGTCATAGACTTCCTTCGTTCCTGCTTTTCAATAGAAGGGAATCCTCGAATCATCGTTTCTGATAACGGGAAACAACTAACTTCAAACAAAATTTCCAATTTCTTCAATCTACATGGCGTTCGCCAAGAGAAGACTCCATTGTACTCCCCAAGGTCAAATGGACAAATTGAGAGGGTCAATCGCTTCCTCAAGGATGGAATTCAACTAGCTTTAGCATCCAAATTACCAGTCAAAGACTTTGTGCAAGAAAGAGTTTTCTCTTACAATACCACGCCCAACAGCACCACAGGATTTTCCCCATCCTTTTTAATTAGAGGAAGAAGAGGTGACAAAGACATTGTTCCTAAGTTTGATATGTCAGAAGGCACTTTGCCTTCAGCTATTGTTGTTAATGACGAACAGTTACAGGTCAAAAAAAAAGATAGTGGATTGTCAGTTAAAATCCAAGCAGTATCATGACAAGGTGCACAGGGCCATTAACAAGGAGTTCAGCAAGGGCGATTGGGCTTTAGTCACTAAACCTAGTGATCATCTCATAGGAGATACTAAGTTCCTTGATCCCGAAGAAGTTTTAGAGGTCTCCGATAGTGCAGTGCACCTAAAACATACAGGTTGGAGTAACAAAAGCGATGCTGTAAGGTTGACAAAAGCCAGGTTGATTTATGGCACAGAGGAAGGAAAGAAGATGTTGATGTTAACAATGAATATTCTTGGTTAAGTAATTACTCCTGTGAAAACGAACAAGATTGTTCTACCCAAGTAGATGTGTATACCTAGTAACACAGTAGGTGAGAGTGATAGCATTGTTGTAAAGGGTTGCAGTGATACTAGTGATCACACGGACAATCTCCAGGTTCATGACACCGCGTTCGCCCAACGTGGTAGTAAAGGCGTCCATCCTAGTCAGGCATCCTCCTCAGCTGCTCCAGAGTCCTTATGCTCCACCAGTGTGCAGGGTGGTTGGGAGGGCACCTGTACCAAGTTTGGCAGAATATCCAAGTTGCCCAGTGCACTTAGAGAATACAAATTAATGTAATCTTTCCCTTCCATAAAGGGAGATGTTGTAGGTCTAGTTGTTATGTTGAGATTTCTTCCCATTGGTCACTCAGCACGCTCGAGCCATAGAATGTGAATAGGTATTTAAGTGTCGTCACTCCTTCTCATGTGGTGTGGTTCCGTGACTCTGTGTAGTCACCACTTCCCTCGACAAGCTCTTGTTATTGAAAATAAACTTACAAGTGTACAGTAACGGTTCCTGTGATTTATTACTTCAACTGTCACTACACTGGGCATCCAGAATCATGACCATATGCTGTTTGTGTGCCCAGTTTTGTCACCTTTTCGCCAGATGGCTTTGACCAATGTTCCTACAAAACAGTATCAAAAATGTAACTTCTGCATGCAAATTCCTTCTCCTTCCAAAGCATGAAATAGTGCGTCCAAAAGTATTTAATTTTTTAGAGAAGTTTATGAATATATTTTATTTTTTAGTATATTCTTCATAAGTAGGTCCCTCCCTTAGTTATGTATACCTTATTCAACGTTATGTATAAAGAGGAGGATTCATGGCATGACCTATGATCATATGATCTGATACCAGTTACCTCTCTGGCTTCTTGGTAACTTTATGATTTAGCTTGTTGCTCACGAGATACCCGGCCCCCTTCAATTTTGCCCTCGTATTTCTTAAGGTTAAAGGAGTTTATTTCTCTTTGGTCTAAATTTTGCACTTGTACTGCTGCTACTTAACTGCTTTTTGCACAAAAATTGTGATATATACTTGCTTTTTAACTACCGCTGCTAAGGGAAAAAAAATGTTAGTTATACATATGTTAATTTTCCTTAGAATTTCTTTAGGTCTATAAACTTCTGCTGCCACATCATGAACTTTATTTAAAATAGGATCCAATATTAAGCTGCTATTATACTGTATTTTTTCCAAATTGCTAATGTATTGAACTCTATTTACTTGTTGCGGCAAATGATTTAACTAAGTTATTGTAATTCTGTATTTAGTTATAATGATGAATATGCTTACCTACACTTTGCTCATTCTGTGCCATTGCTTGCATTCTTCTACCTGTGGAGATTCTTCGTGGTATCTAAGAGAGATCTTTGAACTGGTTTTGAAGGATTTCAATACCTTTAGGATGGAGTAACTCATACATAAACTGCTTTTTTTTACAATGAATGTTTTCTTTAATTGAAGTGATTTTATTGTAAATGTATCATATGGTCTACTTTTGTATTTTATCCAATCTACTGTGGAAATGAACTGTGCTTGTATTTTAATATGCAATAATTGTGTGTATTCTTTATATGGACCTCATTGAGATCCAAATTCTTAATAAATTAATTGAATTGACTGATCCTTGGATTGCCCCAACTCCATCTCATCCGCATGCGACAGCTTACTATGTTGATCGTCAACCCCCCCACCCCCCCGAATTACTCAGTGAAGAGGACTGCTCCTATGCTCATCGAAAATATTCATTCAAATAACATAATCATGCTCTCTGTACCATGCTGCAAACTAACAGCACTGGCATAGCCAATAGGTATCGCCTTTGGGACCTTATAAGTGTTTAGCCATGAAACAGTTGATGTTGTTGCGCCAAGGATATTGTGCTGCATAACTATAAATGCTTATAAGGTCCCAAAGGCGAGACCTATTGGCTATGCCAATGCTTGTCTGACTAGGCAACCTTGATGGCCGTCTCTTAGATGCTGGAGACATTTGACCCGCAAGGTGGGTGCCATCAAGTGTGCTTGAAAAGGAGCAGACCGATTTCTAAAGGTCAAACCCTAGAGCAATGCTTGTGCTTTATTGGAATATCATGCAGAATCCATTTGTCAGACCCTCCTGGAATTCGAGATTTGCAAAAAAAAGTCACAAAATCTGCAGTTTTGTAAAAATGCAGCAATTTTTACAAAACTGCCCGTGAAATTTGGACGGTTGTTCAGCTCTTGGAAGGAGGCCCCTTGTAGGTGTCTGTGATAACAGGACAGCTGTCTGCAATGTCAATATGTGTGGCATATTTGTTAGGCCTTGGCATGTATCAGCAGATAAACGTTTCAACAATGTCTATCTAATGTTGCAGGAGCTGGGGAAGGTCTCTTTTTAGCAGATCTCGCCCGACCTGCTGAAATGTCGGCCCCATGTGTCTATTCCTGCACATCGCACTCCTAGGGAGCAGGGGGCGGCTTCACTCCTAGAAGTAACCGCCGCCCACCCTCCCCCTGCCAACACTAACCTATGGTCAATCTCTGAGCATCCTGTGGGGGGGCAAGCAAGGTGTGGGGGGGGAGGGGTCTGATGTGACCAGCGACAACTGCAGGCATTTAAATAAAAAATAAACTATGAGGGACAGAAATATGAGCAGCGTGGAGAGGGGGAGCTGCGAATGAGACATGAGGATGAGGATTGGAAGAGGAAAAGATGGAGCGGCAGTACGAGCGAGGGGTTGCGAACGGGGGAGGGCTGGATGATGTAGAGGCGATGGGAAGAGAGATTGGAGGCAGTGGAAAGGAAGAGACAAGGAGAGAGACGTGTGAGATGTGAAGGAAGAGTGAAGGACCTAGAAAGGGGAAGGTTGGAAAGAAATGGAAGGTGTGAGTTGGTGAAGGTGGGAAGGAAGATAGAGATGGGATAGAAGAATTAGGTGTGCGGAAGGAGGCCGAGGCTAAAGAGGGGAGGGAAGGGAGAGGCCTTGAGAGGGGCAGAACGAGATTGAGATGGGGAAAATGTGAGGTAGTATTTTAACAAACATGCTATAGTCATACAAATAATGCATGCATAAGTATGGGCTCAAAAGCACCAAACAATACTACTAAGTTCAAGGCCGTCATATCGCGGAAAGAAATCTGCTAGCCTCTTCCCATTATGTCGAGCTTGGTCATGTTCAACTTCATAACATACACGGCATGATGTTATGATGCCATCATGTGGCCACTTTTGCTATTGCAAGCATCAGTATAAGCACACTGGCACGTTAATGCTTGCACTTGTGCTGGCATCCACAACAGCGAGCAGCGGCGCACAGGCCATATGTTTTCAATTAGCACGGGTGCCACTGCTCACTACGGCAAGGTGGATGCCAGCACCAGCACAAGTGTGCTTGAAAAGGAGCAGACCGATTCTAAAGGTCAACCCTTAGAGCAACGAATGTGCGCTGCCTAGGCGAGACCTAAAACTGAAATCATTGTTTTTTTACCAATCACCGTTCCTATACTTCGGAATGCAACCGTCGCTTTGGTTTAAGTTTCAGCGTATTACATTTGTCGAAACTATGCAAAGCAAGACAGTTTACCAGAGTGACCCTTTCCAGTCAACATAAACGTTTTACACAGTCAGGAGCACTTTCACGCATTTACCCTGACACTCTTCCATCGTACCCAGCTGTCCTAAACACAACCTGCATACGAAATAGATTTCTTTAACACATACTCCTATAACTTGCTAACACTGGCCAGAAACATTAGTGGAATCACGTATTCACTACAGAAATGTAATTTTAACTCAAAGACTGTCCTACTGACAATGAGCGCATAAACTGCCTGATCTTCCCATAGTCAATAATACGACAATCGTAATATTAACACCTGCTACTTTAGAGAGTTTGTACAAATTTTACTTTGAATCAATGGACATCAAACACCTTCAGGTCGCTATGTAATCCCCCTCGTCCACCAGTCTAGTAAAAAGGGAAAACAGAATCCCTAAAGAAGGGGTACAAACGGCTGTTTCAATTCAGACAGATGTGGAAGAATTTGAGAGACTAATGTTGTGGAGGTATCGCATCACTCTTCACTCCACGTGTTTCACATTTTGAACTATTAGGAGGAGAGTTCCGAAGTTGATTTTGAATCCAGATTGGGTGAAGGAAATGCAAATTAAAAATGATTAAATCTGGCCCAATCTGAATGCCTTATTGAGTTAAGCGTCCAAGAAGCAAAGTAAGACAAAAGAAAGATTTGATAAGAACAGCGTTATGGAAATCATGTTTTGTGTAGGAAATTAGGTTTTAATTTGGAAAAAAAAACAAAAAACTTTTAGAGTCAATAAAGAAGAATCTAGGTATATGGCTCCTATTAAAGTGAGCATGGTTTCTAAAAATCCAGCTTACCTTGCAGAAAGAGGGAGGTGGAGTAAAAGGCTTATAAAATTAACAAACTTACAGGCTGAGAAGATTCTCTCAAGGTGAAAGGTCGTGAAAAAGAGAATATGTGGTTTGATTTCCTGAGTTCAGGTGAAAATTATTCTTTATCCGACACAGTAATACAAAGTTCTCCTATTGTTTTGTCTCTTATGGGATCACCAGTAGATGGTGGACCCCCTGCTACTATTTCAGATTTTGTGACCGAGATTATTTTACATTGTTCCACTGAAAATGTAAACGCTTCTAGTTCTAAGACCAATTTGTGAAGCTTGTGTACGCACCAGGTTTAAAGATTATTATTATTATTAGACTGCAACATTATTTGGTCAGGAACATTGTGTTCCTTGTTTTCTGTTCATAGAGGGAACGGTGTGTTACGTGCTCTAGAGCACGTATTAAGTTATTGTAAGAATGCTGCTTTTTGTGCGTTCTGAAACTCACATTCATTAAAGATTCCAAGCAATGGTTATTCTGTCAGTTGCTCTGGGGTTTTCACGGAGAGGGATCCATTCCAGTGGGTTCCTCTGCTATTCAAATAAACTTCTTTTAATCAAACATTGTGTTCCTGTATAGTCATTCTAAACAACACTGTAGGACTGAAAAGTCTATACATTAAGTAATTATGTTACGCTCTATACGCCCTGGTTTGCTCTACAGAAACATGTAATTAGGAAACATTCACTGGAACCATGCCTGCAATGCAACTGGATATTAAATGCCTGCGAGTTGTTTTCGGACAAACAGGAGGAACATTAAGAAAGTGATGACCATCTCAGGACTCAGTCTGAAGACATATCCGGGCTACACGCCTGTGGGGACTTCATAGTTTGGTCAAGCGGTGATGACGTCATGTGTGGCGTAGACAAAAACATTTGTTGATAAGTGGAGACAGAAGCCTGTGAGGGGTCCATCTTGGAAAGTTCCAAGACTCCTGCCAAATCCATATCATCCCTTTCATCCTCGAAAGCTTGTTTCTGAAAGGCTTCGAAACACATTGATGCATTATTATCTGACAGTCCCTGAGGCACCTGTCCATCCCCAGGCCTACAGACTTCGAATTTCACCCACTGGTACAGGGCGCATTTCCGGGCGCCGGGGCAACTCTGGATCAGGTGTTGAATGGTTGGATGAGTGAAGCCAAAAAAGTCATCTCCCGATGGCACCACGCCTGTGTGCAGACGCCCGCGGGCCCGGCTAATGGCCTCAAGCAGATGCGCATGGCAGTCGTGCGCCGAGGACGCCACTATGGCGTTCTGCTGGTCGTCCTCCGGTGCAATTTCGAACTGGGGTCCGCTGCCGCCATCTTTAATCTGGCAGGTATACAGGCACTTTTGGTCCGGGTTCCTCAAGCTGACATATACCCTTGTGCTGCAGAAGCCAACAGGGTATATGGCAATCTCGTCGTGGAAGCCAGTACGATCGCAGATGATCTCACCCAGGCTGTACACAGTGAGCCCGCCGAGGACGATAGGGAAAATCGGCCTTCCACAGGGGTCCAGGGAAATGGGCTGCACCAACTTCCTCGTAGCCCCCTCCGCGTTCCTCCTTTTGGACGAGTGCTTCGACGCATCGTTCTTTACACTCTCCTTTCCTCTTTCCTTCTTGTCCCGCTTCGGTTTCTTGCCGGTGTCTTCCTCCCCATCGGGTGTCGGGGCCACCATGACCAGGCCATCCTGGAGGGCCCCGGTCCCCCCAAAACCGGAGGGCTCAGGTAGTCCGCCTCCAGTGGTGCAGGCTGTGGGCTGGCCCTCCTTCTTGTGCAGAGCCTGCAACTGCAGCAGACGGGTCAGCAGGTAGCGGCGCTCCTCCTTGACACGGACAAACTTCTCCTCCAGGCGGGCCACCTCGTCGCAGACTGCGGCGTTCTCGAACACCATGGCCTTGGCAACCTTCCGCAGCCGCAGGTACTTGAGACGATACTTCTCGTTCTGGCTCTTCTTTAGTAGCCTCCTCATCTTGGGCTTGGTGTCCGGGAGGTCAGAGAGTGCCGGGAACCTGCTAGTCTTACTCATGGGTGCGAGGTCACACAGGTGAATAGCGGGCACTGTAACCGGAAAGCAGGATAATCACCGGTGCAGGGTTCCAGTGCGCGATCATTTAAACATCCCGAAATCACCGTCAGTTAAAACTTTAAATATGAAACATTTTCCATTAAAACGCTCACAAAAGTACGAGCGTTGGGAAACGTGCTGAGTACCTCCTTTAGTAGAAGGTGCTCGTCCTTGGATTGGCTGGAACGGCCTATTAAGTTGTTCATTGGCTGTGTAGCGATGAAGACTGTCTCGTAGCTTCAGATTGGCTGGAAAATGCATTCCAGTTGATCATTGGTCCCCCCAACAAGATAAACTGGACACTGTCACGGTATTATTAGCGTTAGCAGTCTAGTTCATAAGTGGAGGGCGGGTCTACGATTACTACCTTCTTAAGATATAAGTACCGATCATTTGTTTCTCCGTTAAGAATCTGCAAAAGCTCGGGTGTGGCATTTAAATAGGACTTTAGTCAAAATCGTCTGTACTAGCTTGTAAACATGACTTTTCTATCTGTCGCAGGATGAAATAGATAAATGAGACTAGGCTCGCAGGAGTAGTGTTTTCAAGAGAAGTTTAATCGTTAGGCAAACGACCCAGCAGCGGGGCACAAGTCCTTAACAAGCACTGGGAAAGCCATTATGTCTCGCCTATGCGAGAGCTTTTTGCTTTGGCAGTGTGTTTTAGACATTATGTACACCACAATCCTTTCTCATGCTCAATTCTTCTATAGAGGAGATTGAGGGTGCTGAAAGCCTAGGCTTTTTACTCTCTGTATCAGCTGTGGTGTGCGCTCTAGTCTATGACGCGAGCGCGATGACGCGTCACGTCATAGACCGGAGCGTCAGGAGCGCGCGCATGCGCAGAACGGGAGGCAACGACGGCGCGAAACGGGAATCGGGAGTTGGCGACCGGAGCTAGGCACAGATAGACGCTCGGCGCCCTTGCTCAGAAGAATTGTATTTGTATTTGAATAAATACCTGTTACCACTACACAGGCTCCGTGTGTACTTGAAGGGGGAAGACCAGACATTACATTGGCGACGAGGCTGGCACCTAGAACATCCACGTGCACACAGAACTGGATCTACACCCCCCTAACAGTCCCACATCAGCCAAAGGGACAGGACAACGAACAGCAAGAGCACAGGGCGTGGCAGCAGCGCAGGAACCGCGAGAAAGACCGGGGAACAGGTCAACTCACCAGGTCAGTGCTGTCCAAAGTACAGAACTCCTAGCCAGCACCCTGGCAGCCAAGAGCTTCACCCCTAATTCAGAGGTAGAGACACAGGAAGATAACCCCACACCGCCCATAAGGGACAGTACCCCAGGCAGCCCCAGGAGTCAAGGGGACGCAGCGGGAAGTGCGGGAACATCCAGGGGATTCAACCAGTCAGGCGCACAGGAGGAGAACCCCAGAGGTGAAGCAAGAATGGCAAATCAAGCCTCAGCCTTGATGGCACCGGTACCGTTTCTACCCAGGCCGGGGGAGCCGCAGTTAAAATGGGAAGACTGGAAAGAATACTTCCTAAACTACATAGAAGCCCTGGAAGACGAAGGCGAAGCGGAATACACCCCGGCAAGAAAGAAGAGATTGCTGCTCCACAATTTAGGCCCAGAAGGGGTGAGGGTGTTCAAGAATCTAGTACCCAAGGAGAGGGGCGCAGCAGAAGTAGATGTCTTCAAGAATGCAATCGATGATCTGGACAGCCACTACCGTCCAGCAGTATGCGTCTCCATAGATCGCTACAACTTTCAGCAGAGAAAACAAGAGGTGGGCGAATCCGTGGATGATTATGTGGCAGCTCTACGACGTTTGGCCATCACGTGTCGGTATGGTGCCCTCCAAGACGAATACATAAAAGACCAGATCGTGATGCACACGACCTGCAGAGCCGTTCAAGATAAGTTATGGGCAATGAATGAAACCACTCTCAAGGAGGTGGTGGCGATGGTCAAGAAAGCAGAGATGTCCAAACGAGGAGCAGATGCAGCGAAAAGGGAGAGTGTGCCGAGGCAAATGATTAATAAGATCGACGAGGTACCCCACCCCAGCAACCCGAAGGGCAGGTACGGAGAGATGCGGAAAGACACCAGAGGAGCGGGAAAGCAGACGAGTCGCTCCAACCCCAGCAGCAAATTCGCGTGCTACAGGTGCGGCAGCGCGGCGCACTCGGCTCAGGACCAAAGATGTCCCGCCTTCCGCGCCAGGTGCGCGTTCTGCGGTTTGACCGGACATTTCGAAAAGGTATGCCGGAAGAAAGGGTCGAAATCCTCAGTCAAGTGCGTAGAAGCAGCAGCCGTAGACGTGAGCGGGGAAGATGAAGTGGACGATGGGGATTTGGTGTTGTGCATCGAGGACCAAGTGCTGGAGGTGGCGGGAAAGAGAAGCGACAAACCCCGCACGGACATGCTCATTGGAGGGGTGAAAGTACACGTGGCAGTGGACTCAGGATCTCCCTGGACCATCGTGCAGAAGTCCATCTGGGAAGAGGATTTCGCTCCAGTTGTGGGGCCAGACCTATGGCCTCCAGACATCAGGCCCATATCATACACGGAGAACGCCATCCCCTTAGTGGGGTGCCGGGACTTTGAATTTGAATTCAGAGGAAGGACGGCCACGTGCACCCTGTACGTGGCGGAAAAAGGCCCATCTGTGCTGGGATGGAGAGACGCAGGAGACCTGGGCATCATCCTCAACCCTGGGGGGAAGGAGCAGATACTTTTGACAGATGAATGGCCCCTTGACCGAGACGAAGATTGGAGATCAGCATACCCGAAAGTCTTCGAGGGCACAGTGGGCAAATTGGACAAATTTGTACACAAAATGATCCTCAAGGAAGGAGCGGTGCCCGTGGTGCACAAAGTTCGGAACATACCCATCTCCACGAGCGATCTGGTACATCAAGAATTGACGAGACTGGAGGATCAGGGCATCATTGAGCCGGTGGACAGTGCAGAGTGGCTCTCGCCCTTGGTTGTGGTCAGGAAGCCAAACGGCAAGGTCCGCCTCTGCGTGGACCTTCGGGAACTCAATAAAAATCTCATAGTGGAGAGGTTTCCGCTCCCCAGAATAGAGGAGATGTTGGCGAAAACAAAAGGCGTTACCCATTTCACCACAATAGACCTCACGTCAGCGTACTACCAGATTGAGCTCCACCCGGCAAGCAGGAGGTACACGGCCTTCATAACACCATTCGGTTGTTACCAATTCCGGAGAATGCCCTTTGGGCCTAGCTTCCGCTGCGGCTGTGTTTCAGAAGCTCATGCATAGACTGTTCAAGGACATATCGGGGGTGCAGTATTTTCAAGATGACATCCTGGTGATGGGCTCATCCAAAGGTGATCACGACAAAAAGCTGCACAGAGTCCTTGGGGTGCTGCAGGACAAGGGCATGACGGCGGAATGGAGCAAGTGCCGGATTGGATCACAGGCCGTGACGTACTTGGGCCACGAAATAGGGACGCATGGGATCACTCCGAAGGCACAGAATGTGGAAGCCATCAAGAAAGCCAAGGCCCCATGCTCGAAGGAAGAAGTGCGGTCATTCCTGGGAATGGCTGAGTTTTACAGTAAATTCGTGAGGCACTTCGCCACCCGAACACACAAATTGAGGCAACTAACCAGGGAAAAGACCAAATTTGAATGGGATGCGGAAGCCCAACTGGAATTTGACACCGTCAAGGATTGCATCAGCCAGGCTATCCCACTGCAAGGATTCGTGCCCGATGGCAAGTCCATAGTAACCACGGACGCGAGCGACAAAGGTTTGGGAGCGGTCTTGGCACAAGTGAGAGAAGATGGGTCTACGGAGACAATCAGTTTCGCATCCCGGGCACTGTCCCCAACTGAACAGAGGTACAGTGTGATCGAGAAAGAGATGCTGGCGGTCACCTGGGCAATGAACAAGTTTCGCCAGTTTATTTGGGGCACCAGATTTAAACTCCAGACAGATCACAAGCCGCTGGTGAAAGTTCTGACTTCCTCGGGGCATGATACGGCGACCCCGAGAATAGCAAAGATGACCTTGAAACTGCTGGACTACACATATGATGTGGAGTATCTGCCTGGGACACAAAACAGGGTTGCGGATTACCTCAGCAGGGCTGCGGCCATGGAAAAAGCGCCGGAAGATGGCCAGGACAGCGAAGAGATGGTGGCCAGCATGGAGGACCACGAGACTACGATCAGCGCTCAGGAGTGGAAGGCTGCCTACGATAGGGACGAAGAGAAGATGGAGGTGAAAAAGCACCTCACCGCCGGCTGGCCGAACAAAAAAATGCTTGCAGAAGGAGTGCGGAGGTTCTTCGAAATGAGGGAAGAACTGTCCGTCAGTGATTCTGGTATATTCTTGTATAGAGGTGAGAGGGTCGTGCCCCCGGAGTCCCTTATACCCAAACTGTTGGAGCAACTACATGAGGGTCATTTGGGCATAGTAAAAACCAAGGCAAGAGTCAAGATGATGTACTGGTGGCCGGGGATGGACGCACAAATAGAAAGACAAGTGAGAGAGTGTGGACAGTGCCAAGGAGCAGACAAAGTGTTACGCCCCCTCAGACCGGCACTAGGGAAGTTCGACACCCCTCAAGGCCCCTGGGAAAATGTGGCCATAGACATTTTAGGGCCCATCCTGGACAGCAGAGGAGTGAACAAATACATATGTGTCATCATGGACAAGTACTCCAAGTGGCCTGAAGTGGACATACAGGAGTCCATGGAAACGGACACCATCCTGAAATTTCTATCATCGGTCTTCCTGAGGGAGGGCATACCAAAATCTATCCTCAGTGACAATGGTCCACAGTTTGTATCGGATAAATGGGTCCGGTTCATGAGAAGGAACGGGATTGAATCGAGGCACACAGCTGTGTACCATCCGGCCTGCAACGGTCAGGTGGAGCGGTTTAACCGCGTGTTAATGGGATCCATTCAGGCTGCTATCTCGCAGGGTAAGGACTGGGAGACGGAAGTGATGAGTATGCTGTGGGCCTACAGAATCACCCCCACGGCCGTGGGGTACAGCCCCTTCCAGGTACTAAGAGGCAGATATCCATTCACACGTGACAATGTAGTGTGGAGGGAAAAGACCATCACCAGCAAGTGGTCTCCTGCAGTGGTGCAGCACAACTTGGAGAAGGCCCAGAAGATCTACGCCGCCCACTACAATAACCGACGTAATGTAAAGGAGACAAGTCTGGAAGAAGGGGAGTGGGTCAGGGTCAAACTCCCTACCATGCAAAGGAAAGGCGAAAGCAAGTTTAGCCAGCCACTACAGGTCAAGGAGGTGCGAGGCAGAGCGGCACTCCTTAGCGACGGAAAGGTGTGGTCGCAAGACCGCATGGCCAGAGTTAACAAGATAATAAGGTGGCCCAAGGCAGAAGAGGAAGAGACACTGATAAACAGCCCAGTAGCAATGCCACAACCAGAGCAAAATGTGGCGGACCAGTGGGAAGAAGCAGAAGTAGACAATGAGGTAGATACACCCAATCAAGGGCCTACTGTAAGAGAAGAGGCACCAGCGATCGCAACACAGAGAGAAGATTCGAGAGATGGGGAGAAATCACGGTGCGAGTCTGATGTGAAGGAGAACATGCCGGTAAGACACACTCGCAGTGGCAGGCCTGTCATGGCGCCCTTGCGATACAGGGACTTTGTGATGGATGGACAGTAGGGAGGGGCCTGACCCTGCGCCCCCCATAGACTATGACTTTGTCCACCGGACACCCAGCTTGATGGGGGGGAATTGTTATTTTGTTCATATAAAAAGGGGGGAGATATGTGGTGTGCGCTCTAGTCTATGACGCGAGCGCGATGACGCGTCACGTCATAGACCGGAGCGTCAGGAGCGCGCGCATGCGCAGAACGGGAGGCAACGACGGCGCGAAACGGGAATCGGGAGTTGGCGACCGGAGCTAGGCACAGATAGACGCTCGGCGCCCTTGCTCAGAAGAATTGTATTTGTATTTGAATAAATACCTGTTACCACTACACAGGCTCCGTGTGTACTTGAAGGGGGAAGACCAGACATTACATCAGCCTGTAAAGAACTACATATACTCCGGTATTGAAGTTCAAATCGTTCTTTATTAAAATAACTGTTGTAAATAAAACTAATAACACTACAGTAAAGAGTGAAGCTGTAGTTTAATGCAGCAAAAGTAGCAGTAACCCTAACGCTAGCTGGCCAGGCACAAACTGACTCTCACAGAGTTCTAGTTGAGTCAGAGCCATCTAGAATGTGGAACACATGAAAGAGCATAGAGATTAAAACCATAGAGTAGAATAAATAAATAATATACAACACATCGTCCCTCATAATACAGAAAAAAGGAAACATAAAACAGTAATGAATAACAGAAAAATAAAATAGCAAATGAATCACAAAAATAATCATTTAAGTACAAGGGTGGTAAAAACCATGCCTGGATCGTTTTGCCATCATATACCAAATTAAAACCTCAGGAATACTTGAAAGAATGCTTCAGGGACCATTACAAAAGGAAACTAAGCCTTTTAAGGCTGGGCTGCTTCTCGTCCAAAGAGCTTACTCCTAAATGGCTACAGTCGTGGGCAACTCCCGACTGCCGCCTCTGTGGCAACGGTGCAGAATCTTTGCTGCACCTTATATGCATATGCCCGGCACTTCAGAATCTTAGAAAAACGCTTCTTCGACCACTTCTAAGAGAAGCTCAGGTGAGAACTTGCAGGGCGGCGGTGATAAGATGCCTAAGTGGATCTTGGATAGAACTCTCATGCAAAACCATAACATTTTTGAACCTCGCCGCCATAGAGCTGGAAAACAGGGTGGCAACCAAAGAGGTCTCTGGACAATAGGCCAGGCCTCGGCTGGCTACGGACTCTTCTCTCTCTTCCCCTCCTTTCCAAACGGATGTCTTCTTGCACCACGAGTTAAAAATAACGTGTCCCCTGTTTGAACTACCGTTATTTTCCCACACTTTTTATTTCTCTCCTTTTATCATGAGTTAAAAATATTGTGTACCCTGATTGATTTCACCCCATTCCTTTCATTTTTTTTTCTCCTTTAGATCTTTTTCCCCGTTAAATTTGCATATTTTATGATATCAGTTTTTAACTCCATTTAAAGTTGATTTTGTGTTTTTTATGATGTATACGCTGTTTGCATGGTGGTAAGCCCACCCTTTTATGATCTTTTTAAATCAAATAAAGTATTATTATTAGGGTGGTCTATGATACCTTGAATTTCTGACCACACCAGAATTGGAAACAGGACTATGAATTGATTGATTTGAAGTACTGTTAGGAACACTACTGTTGCATTCAGAGTCATAAGCATCACCACCTCCATCACTCCGTCTGGAAACAGAAAAGGAATGACAAGTGACAAAATCTTCAGCAGAAGAAAACATATAGCCACTATTCCTGTTGTTGGAGGCATTTCCCCCAGAAAAAGAGTTAGTACAAAAACTCTTGCTACTAACTCCCTTCTGATACAAAGTCACCCTCCGTAGATTCCATTTCTCACCATTTGACAAAACAATATATTGTGGGAAAACACTTTTGACCATGAATGGGCCTCTAAATTTGGAAAAAACCCCAACAATCCTACCAGGTTTCACCTTCACTAGATCGCCTTTCTCGATTTTAGAAAGATGACACTGTGGACTGGTGGAAGCAGAAACCTGCTCTTCATTTGACAACATTTTTTTAACCATGAGGGTGTCAACTTAGTGCTAGGAGCTCTGCCTCGCGTAATTTCAAATGGAGACTTATCCTTTAAACCATGACAAGTAGTACGATATGCATAAACCATTTCCTGTACCAAATCATTAACAGAGACACCTTGGGTAAGCGCCATCTGAATGATACCCTTTACAAGTCTGTTTAACCGTTCACACAAACCATTTCCTTGAGGGTTGTATAGTGAAGTCATATGATGCGTAATACCAGAGCTGTCTAAAAACGAACACATGGAATGAGACACCAACTGTGTACAATTGTCTGTAATTATAATACTTGGGAAACCCTCTTGTTGAAACAGAGACCTCAAATGTCTAATAGTTGTGTCAGTGGTGATGTCACTCAGAAATTCCACAGATAACCAATTGCTAAACAAATCATCTGAAACTAGAGCAAAACATTGAGACAAAGGCAGCTCAGACATTGGACCAATGAAATCAATACATAAAGTGTGCCAAGGTGAACCAGGATCAGACAACTTCCCCATGTTTGAGCCAACAGCAATTTTCCATCTTTTCTCACTTTCCTTGCAGAACGAACATGATTCAATCCAAGAGCAAACCTGAGAATCCAAACCAGGCCACCAAAAATTAACCTTCAATCTTTGTTGTGTTAAAGTATGGCCCAGGTGACCTTCATGTGCTAAAGCTATCAACTTTTGCCTTAGACCAGAGGGTGGAACAAATTTCTCTCCACACAATAAAACATTGTCACAGCACAACGAAAATTCATACATTATCTTTAAAAAAGGTCTAACACTGACACTGACACAAGACTCTCTCCTTGGACCAAGTTTCATTAACTGAATGACCTCATTCAGAACAACATCATCAGTGTAAATGTAAAAAATTGTAAAATGATACTTGTATAGCGCACTACTCACCCGCAAGGGTCTCAAGGCGCTTGTAGGAATACCGCTGTGGAACCCATCCTGGCTTTCCCTGTGAGGCGTCCACTCCTGGGCACCCCCAAGGCGGAGGCCAGGCATCCTTAGCGTTGTGGGGGCCGTTGTGGAGATTAAGCAAGCTATTGCCCAGAGTTGCAGAGTGGGACTCCATGATTGGAATAGGCTCCGAGGCGAGAATTATCAGGTCCGTGGAATTTTGAGCCCAAGACCCACCGAGGCGGGGAATTGAACCCTGGTCCCGGGCTAGACCTCTGCATCAGGGTCTGCCGCTCTAATCATTGAGCCACATTTCTCCACCAGTCATTGCAGCAACCCATTCTTCCTTAGAAAAAGAACCTTCACCCAAACAAATGATGTCATCAATCCAGGCAATGTTACAGTCAAAATCCTTCAGAGTAAAACCAAGCTTACTTGTATCTCAGGAGCGACTGAAAGCCTAGACAAACAATCCGCTGAAAATTCTTCCACCCCTGCAAATGAGAAATTTCAAAATTGTACTCTTGTAGCTTTCCAGCTAACCTAGCAAGTCTGGGTGAAGTAGAAATGGTACAACAGGAGAGAATATACGAATCAATGGTTTTTGATCAGTTTTTAGAGTAAACCTTGTACCCCACAAATATATATTCGAAAGTAGTGCGTCCCCCAAGCTTCCGCCAACGCCTCTTTCTCGATAACTGAATAATTTTTCGCAGATGAAGAAAGAGTGCGTGAGGTGAACGCTATGGGACGATCACCCCCCTTGTGCTTCTGTAAAAGGACAGCGCCTATCCCAGAGGCACTAGCACTAGCATCAACCATCAAAATAGAAGTTTTACTGGTATCAAAAGGTGCAAGAATCTTAGCATTACAAATATCTTTTTTTTTATGTTGTTAAAACAGCTATCATGTTCACCACTCCAAACAAATTTGCAACCTTTCTTTAGTAGCTCTCTCAAAAGCATAGTTTTTTCTGAGAACTTCTCAACAGATTTCGAGTAATATTCAATCAACCCCATAAAGGAGCACAATTGATCTTAATCATTAGGACTTGGAGCAAGACGTATAGCTTCCAAAAGGTCTTTCTTAGGCTTGACAATCAACCGAAATTTCATGTTCCAAATATTCAATGTTCTGCACAAGAAAAGAACACTTGTCTTCGCGTAAGTTGAGACCAGTATTCATAATCCTCCGCAAAACATCTTTAAGTACTCTGTTGTGAGTAGCAATGGTGTCACCAAAAAGTAAAATGTCGTCTTGGAAGAAAACAACATTGTTTAAACCTTTGAAGATCTCACTTACCATTCTTTGAAACACACTGGCCGCCCAAATTAATCCAAATGGAAGCCATGTGAACTGAAATATTCCCTCAGTGGTCACAAAAGCAGTGAGATTCTTTGAGGTTTCGTGCAATCTGACCTGATGGTATGCACTCTTAAGGTCGAGCTTAGAGAAAAACTTAGCCCCCTGAAGGGTGGAAACCATCTCACCTATATTAGGTAAAGGGAAGGTGTCTGCAATTACACATTTATTTAAACACCTACGGTCAACACAGAAACTCAATTTTCCGTCAGATATCTTCGAAATGACTACCGCAGAAACCCAAGCAGAGGCCTCCACCGGTTCGATCACACCACTCTGCAACATGCCATCTATAAGGGATAGAAGACACACTTTCGATAAGTGGTCAAAATAAACTCCAGAACAATAGGAGTCTTCTCTTCACTCCTGGCCAGTCAAATCCGTCGCCAACAAATGTTGTAAATAAAACTAATAACACTACACTAAAGAGATAAGCTGTAGTTTAATGCAGCAAAAGTAGCAGTAACCCTAACGCTAGCTGGCCAGGCACAAACTGGCTCTCACAGAGTTCTAGTTGAGTCAGAGCCATCTAGAATATGGAACACATGAAAGAGCATAGAGATTAAAACCATAGAGTAGAATAAATAAATAATATACAACAATAACCGGCACTGGATCCAGGAACTGCTGGAGCTAAACAACGTCAATGCTGTCGAGAGATCAGCTGTCAACTGTCAGTAGACAGTTGCCAGCTGATGTCACCACAGCTGCTACGGTGTCCGCGAAAGGACATAGGAATGTGATAACCCATACGGTGTCCACGCACGGACACAACACTAAAGTCACAACATATCCCCCCTCTTAGGGGAAAAGAAGAGAGATAGAAATAAAGAGATGGAATGTCTATTGTGTGGCAAAAGTCACTCACAAACGTAGTCTTTAAATGTCATTGGTGGGCCCAGTAGCCTACCTGCCTTGCTCCTACATACAGATTCAGTGTTGTCATATGCAGGCGGAGTTGGCAGCATACGTCTGACTCTTCCGGTTTCATACGGAATGGATACAACATCCAAAGGTCCAGAAATGGGCAGTGACTCGTGGCCACCTGTTGTGTGGTTGGAAACTCATTGTCGGACTCATAGTCAGAAGCCCAGCATTGTGCTGTGTTGCTCCTGCGCGTTTGTGAGTTGTCCATTTCCAACTCTGTGGGCATAGCAGTTCCAGAGTCTTTCAAGGGGTGTTTATATGCGGAGAGATTAGAGAAATGCCACACTCTTCCATCACTCAATAGTTCACCATTGCAGTACACTTCACTTACAGACAGGGGTTGTGTGTATTTGTCCTGACCCTTTCCAACATGTCCACTCCTCTTAACCTTGACGTTGTCCCCTATCTTGAGCTCCACGAGTTTGCATCCATACTTTTTGTCATATATCTCTTTGCCTCGGGACTGAGCCTGTTCAAGCCTTTTTTTGACGTGGTGGTTTGACCAACATACCCTCTTTGCGGCTTTAATCCAACCCACATTGTCTTTTGTGAGAGGAGTTCTTCCCCGCATCAATTCAAACGGACTGTGTCCTGTTGTCTCACATGGTGTGATTCTGAAGGCCCACACAGTTTTGAGTGTCTCTTGCCTCCAATTCAGGTTGTTGCTGTTTGCCAGTTGTATTATTCCTTTTATAACCCTGTTCAATCGCTCAACAGCTCAATTTCCGGCAGGTTGGTAGACTGAGGTGGTTTTATGTACAATTTTGTTTTGAAGATTTCAGACGTGAATTGAGCTCCGTTATCACTATCGATCTCCTTTGGGAGCCCCTCCTGCGTAAATATATCATCCATAAACTTGACTATGCTTAACGCATCAGGTTTGTTGATAAATTTGACTTCAGGCCACTTGGAGAAGTGATCAATCATAACAATTATGTACCACTTTTCTTGATCACCTAACAAAGGGCCCACAATGTCCACACCAATTCTCTCCCATGGCATGCCAGGACACGAAAGTGGTTGCAGAGGTGAGCTTTGCGTCACCTGTGACTTATCTGAGTCCATGCAAAGTGAGCACTCTCTGACCGTTCTCTCTACATCCATGCTTATCCCTTGCCACCAGTACATGTTTTTTACTCTGCCCTTTGTCTTTGCTATTCCCAGATGTCCTTCGTGACAAAGCTTGAGTAGTTTACTTCTTATACTTTTGGGCAGGACAAACCTACCACTTCTTAGAAGAAATCCATTTTCGTGTGACAATTCACTCTTCACATCCCAGAAAGGTTTTAGTTGTTCCTCTAGTTTGTTTTTGTTGTTCCATCCCTGGGTCGTCATCTGTATCATTTGTTGGATAGTACTGTCCTTTTCTTGTTCCAAGAACCATTCTTCTTTTGAAATCCCACTGGAATACTCTAGTACATTTGCAATTGTTCCCTCATCCTTTTCCAGACTGTCATCATTACCAGCCTCACCAACTGGCATTCTACTAAAAAAATCGTCTACTACATTTCGCATACCAGGAACATATTGTATGTCATACATGTAATCAAATAGGCGAACAGACAGCCTGGCTAATCTGGGAGAGGCTGAGTACAAACCCTTTGTGGTGAAGACTTTGGTTAAAGGTTTGTGATCAGTACACAACGTAACTTTTCTGCCCCAAACAAAATGTCTAAAATTTTCTAGAGCCCATACACAGGCTAGTGCTTCGCGTTCAATTACTGAAAAATGTTCTTCTGCAAGAGAAAGTGATCGTGACGCGAAAGCTATGGTGTATTCCTTACCTTTGGCATCTTTTTGTGAGAGTACGGCACCCAATCCTTTATTGCTTGCATCTGTTGTCACAAAATTTTGCAGTGTTGTGTCAAATCCTTGCAATGGCAACGTTGTGCACATATCCCATTTTATGTCTTGGAAACTTTTGTTGCATTCCTCTGTCCACTCAAACTTGTTTTTTAATTTAAGAAGTTGCCTTAATACGTACGTTTTTTGTGAAAAATGTCTGATGAATTTTGCGTAAAATTCAATCATACCCAGAAAATAACGCAGTTCATCTTTGTTTGTGGGTACAGGTGAATCTTTTATTGCTTGAACGAGCTCTTGTTTTGGGTTGATACCATCACCTGTTATACAGTGACCCAAATAGTTGACAGAATTGTTCGCAAATTTGCATTTGAGGTATTCTGCTGTCAACCCTTTCTTGTTGAGGATTTCTAATACCTGCATAACCTTGGTATCATGTTCTTCTCTTGTTCTGCCCATGATCAGAATATCATCCTGAAATAGACGAATGTCTTGTACTCCCTCAAAAATATTATGCATCAGTCTTGGAAACATGGCAGCCGCCGATGCAAGACCAAAAGGAACTCTGGTGAACCTGAAACATCCAAATGGAGTTATAAACGTTGCCAATTTCTTACTGTCCTTATGAAGTGGCACCGGGTGATAAGCGGACTTTAAGTCAATGGTGGAAAACCACCTGATACCTTTCGTGGTAGCAAGCATTTAGCTGATTTTTGGTAGGGGGTACGGCTCCACTACAATATTCTGGTTTAGATCGCGCAGGTCCACGCAAAGTCTCAGCTTGCCATTGGGCCGTTTGGCACAAACCAGAGGGGCGACCCATTCTGATGCTTGAACTTTCTCTATTATTCCCTCTTCCAGCAGTTTCTCGAGTTGTGCTCTGACTTCATTTCTTATAGCAAAAGGAATGTTTCTCGCCTTATTGACAACAGGGGTCGTAATTGCCTTTAGTTCGATCCTGTGCTGGTACCCTTTCAATGCACCTACCGTTCCGCTGAACACCTTGGGGTACTTTTCCAACAAGGATTTGGCATAATCCTTGTACTCTGTTACACTCAATACAGGGTAGGCTTTACTAGGGTCAAGCATTATGCTCAGATTACCTTGGTCCATCCATCCAAGAACTGATGGCCCAACCTTGGACACGTAAAGCTTCCCAACCGATTCTCTACCTTTGATTACGAATTCAAGATCTCTGTAGCCACACACTTCTATTGGTTCTCCTGTGAATGATTTAATTACTATATTTGTTTTTTTCAATTGTCCACTGACACTCCCACTGAACTTTTCTTCCCAAACTTTTTCATTCACTATGGTATAGGGTGAGCCTGAATCTGCCACTATACTTATGTTAACTCCTCCAATCATCATGTTGCACACAGGTTTCTTTGTTTTTGTTTTGCCAGTACTAGTGACTTCGTCAACTTGGTCGTCATCTATGTTAAGCACAAACATGTTAATGTCCTCATCATCTGTTATGCTTTGTTTGTATTCTTCAGAATAATCAACTATTTTTACTTCCTTTGGCTTGCGCTTGTAGCAAGCCTTGAAAAAATGACCTTTAACACCACAATGTGAGCACTTCACATTACGTGCAGGGCATTTTATATCGTTAGCCATATGTGACGTACTTCCACATCTATAACAGTGTCCCCAGCTCTTAGTCTTAAATGTTCTGAATTGTGGTTTGTAACTTTTTTTGTTCCAGTTCTGTTTTAAGTTCATTTTTTGGTCACTCACTTTACCAATTGCTTCACCCTCTTTCTTCTCTTTCTTCTCTATCAGGACAGCCTTAGCGCAGCGCCCAGTTAGTTCAGCCTTGCGTGCACTGTCAATAATGTTTTGCAGGGGATATTCGCCCTTAGCCCACAGGTTATCTTGGATGTTTTCATTGGATCCCTGCATTACAATTTGGTCCCTTATGAACTCGTCATGCAGTGCACCGAATCTACAATTGATTGCAAGATTTTTTAATGCCGACACAAAATCATCTATTGACTCATCCTTCCCTTGTTTGCGAAGGAAGAACTAGTAACGATCAACGCCAACGCATACTGTAGGTTTATAATATGTATTTAGATCATCTATTGCATTTTCAAATATATTCCCTTCATTTTCATCTCTTATTTTCTTGTTAATGGTATTCTAAACTTTTATTCCACCTGCGCCTAAACAATTCATGAGCATTTTAAATTTCTTTTTTGCCTTTACTTCTTCGTCTTCTTCCAAAGTGGAAATGTCGTTTAAAAAATATTCCCTCCATTCTTCCCATTTCAAGTTGGGTACTCCTCCCCATCGTAGGAAAGTTTCTGGTGGCGATAGGTTCCAAACACATCCTGACGCCATGTCTAGATGTTACTCTTGTATGCAGGTACTTGATGTAGCTCTATGTTTTATATGTGCACTGATGAGCAACTAATTTCTTTAAAAAAAATATTATTTCTTATCTCATCCCAAATGTGTGTTCTTCATAGAATTTGCAATACAGGTTTAGTAGGAGAGAAGTGTTATTTATTTACTACTTATGCTCATTGTTGCCTCATAACTTACTACCTTTTAGTGGCTTTATAGTTTTGCAATTATTTCCCTTTTTATATTCAGTTAGCTCATTTACCTTTTAAGTCGCTAGCATGTCTGAGCGAGTAAAGGGTTATGTGTGCTTATTTCCTTTATTAACAGTGTGGAAACTTGATCATCCGGCAACCTCCGTAGTGCTCTATTTGCAATTTTTCCAAAATGGCGTCTATTACGTTCGTAGGCCAACTAGACTGCTGACCTTGTTCTTAGAATGGCTGCCTGATGTTCCCCACGTACGTCGTGAATGACGTAAACTGTTAGTTGATTGTGACGTGGGCTGCAGCTATGTGCTGAAGAAGTTTGTTGGTAAAGCTGCGTCCGTTCAACTGCCACTGTAAGTGAACGTTTTTCCAACCGTCGCTTTACTCAAGTTTCCTCAAAAGGCTTAAATAGATGCACACGCACCTTCTGTTTGCTGATGAGTGTATTTACCATAAGTGGTTTCTGTTTAAGGTTAACTGCCCATTATATTCCCTCGCCGACGCTGTAGAGTTACCTCGGAATTAGGAGAAAGTCTTTATCTATTTTTTCCCACTTCACTAGCTTGAGATTTTTTCTGATGTTTTCTTCTGCGTATATTCCTTGTTTTTTTTTTTATCGTTCAATTGTGGAAATGCTTCGCAAGTAGCAGTCTGTTGTTTCGCTGTCTGTGATATTTTCCACAACAATCCCGATTTCAAAGTCATTCAGGTTTTTTTTTTATTGTAACTTATAGTTGTTTCTTCTTCGAGGATAATATGTCTTCTTCTTTACGAAATTGTCTTGCTTTTATTCTTCACTTGCGTAGTTTCTTCATAATTTTCATTTATTATACTTTCCGTAACTCCTTGGATATTCAATGACGTGGGTTCGTTCCTGTGCCGGTCCTCGTCGCCACTTTGTAAAGAACTACATATACTCCGGTATTGAAGTTCAAATCGTTCTTTATTAAAATAACCGGCACAGGCTCCAGGAACTGCTGAAGCTAAACAACGTCAATGCGGTCGAGAGATCAGCTGTCAACTGTCAGTAGACAGTTGCCAGCTGATATCATCACAGCTGCTACGGTATCCGCGAAAGGACATAGGAATGTGATAACCCATACGGTGTCCACGCACGGACACAACACTAAAGTCACAACACAGCCCAACAATCTATAGCTTGCGTACTGATTTATAGGCCTCACGACCCACAGCCAAGTTCACTGGGTTACTCAGCCAATCTGTTGGTCCAATCGTTTCCAAATATAGGCATTGTGTGGTGCTCGGAAACTTCAATATCCATATAATATACATATATATGCATAAAATTGCGTGATTTGCTGGGGATTTTCACCCTTGTCCCCTATGTATATTTTTCCACCCATGAGAAGGGCCTCTTCTCGAATATTATTTTACAGATTGATATTCTCCTCCCTTTGGTTTGGTCTGATCACTTTATGGTTGGGTTTGGCATTCCGAAGGAGATAACTCGCCCCACTTCTTACAGTAATCCTCTTTCATACAGCTTTAGATCTTTTAGCCAGATGACCCTTGAGCCCACCAGGTAGGTCACACCCCCTACGCACAGCACCGCCTGTGTGTCCCTGCCCCAGCTGCCGCTACTGAGGAAATTTGAGGCCCTCCACCACCCGCAGGCTACTACCTGCGCCTCATCCCTGGTGGCCAGTGGTAGGCCGTAGGTTTGTTCATCATCCGCTTTATTGTTTTATTGTATTACCTGTATTTCATTGTTGTGTCTGTGACTGCTGTTGTTCTGTCTTCCCCCACTGCCTGTTCGTGGTCCATGCCCATTTTCCTCCCTCTGTTCCCCTCGCTGTCCCCGTGTCTCTCAGCCCGGTTTTTCCTTCTGTATCCCTCGCTGCCCCTGTGTCTCTCAGCCCGGTTTTCCTTTCTGTTCCCCTTGCTGCCCCGTGCCTCTCTGGACGTTTTTGCCTTCTGTTTCTCAGCTGCCCCTGTATTCTTGTGCCCTTTTTGCCTTCTATGGCACTCATTTTTTCCCTGTATTTCTGTGCTCTCTTGCCTTCTGTGACACGCGTTTTCCCTCAGTTTTTGTGCCCTTTTGCCTTCTGTTCCCTTCATTGTCCCTCACCGCCCTTGCCGCTGCGTCCCCTGCGACCCTGCCCCCTGACTGCCCACTCGTTGCCCCCGCCTCCCAGCTGCTCCTCCATCCCATCTCCCCATACATGCCGACTGCTGCGCGGCCGAAGGGGCGCTAAGACCCCCTGGCCCCGCACCCGCCACAACGTCCGCCGCTACTACGATTCCAGCACTCCGAACGCTCTCAACTCCGGACGGACCCACACCTGCTTCAAGGCCGCCCCAAAACACATACACGGTCCCTTCACCTGCCAGAACTGCCTACACCAGCCTCAGAACCGATGAACTACCCTGCCTAGAAAGACCCCAACCACCTCTGATGCATACTACTGAACACCCGCTCTGCACGCAAACACGCCATCGAGCTCTGAGACCTGCTTGACACAACATCACCGGACGTCACCTTCCTGACAGAGACCTGGTTGAACGACTTCTCCGTACCCGACATCGCCATAGCCATCCCAGACGGCTACGAGATCACCCGCAGAGACCGCACCAACGGAGTCGGTATGAGGAATCGCCATCGTCCACAAGAACAGCATCAGGGTCTTGACTAGCACCGACGACGCGCTCAGCACCGACTAACACATCTTCCGTCTACCGGACCCCGTCCCCAGTTCAGCGACTCCATCGCAGACTTCATCAGCACGCACGCCCTGACCTCCACGAACTACATCCTCCTCGGAGACCGAACTTTCACATTGAGATCAACAACAACTCCACAACCCTGATTGATAACCTAGCCAACCTAGGACTGAAGCTATTCGTCACAATGTCCACCCACTCCGCCGGCCGCACGCTCGACCCATCTTCTCCTCAAGCCCGCACGTCTTCGTCAGCCACACAACCAAACTCCTCTGGACCGACCACCGCTGCATCCATTTCGCCTTCCAGAAACCCAACACACACCACCGCACCCAACAGATCCCCCTCCGCTGCTGGAGCAAAATCACCGAAGACCAACTACATGCAAACCTCGCTCTCAGCCCACCCACCGAACCCTCCAACACCGATGACGCTGCCCACAGCCTCAGACCCTGGATCGAGGACTGCGCCAACACCCTCGCCCCGCTGAAGAAAGCCCCCACAGAGACACCAGCAAGAGTGCCAGCTGGTTCACCCCAGAACTCCTTGCCTCCAAGCAAGCCTGCCGGAAACTAGTGAAGGAATAGCACAGTGAACAAACTCTGGACAGCCACGCAGCACACAAGGACACCATCCGCAACTATCACCACCTCATCAGGGTGGCCAAGAGGACCTCCTTCAAAGACCGCCTACTGCACACAATAGCAAGGAGCTCTTCAACATTGTGAAGGAACTTTCCAACCCCAGCTCCAACACCAACAACATCCCGCCGCCGCAAACCCTGTGCGAATCCCTCACCACCTTCTTCCACCGCAAGATAGCAGACATCCATGACAGCTTCAACACCCACACAGCCCCAACAGACAGCAACGCAACAGACCCTCCGCACACCATCGACCACGACCCCCTGCTAGCCTGGGCCAGCGTGAGCGTCGATAACACCATCAAATCCATGATCACGATCCACATGATCACAATCCACTCCGGCTCTCCGTCAGACCCATTCCCGCACCACGTCTTCAAGAAAGCAAGCAGCTCCATTGCACCCCATCTGCACAAAATCATCAATCTCTCCATCAAGACCGCTACCTTCCCAGAGAGCTGGAAACACGCCGAGATCTACGCCCTACTCAAAAAACCTAAGGCAGACCCAAGAGACCTCAAGAACTTCTGGCCCATCTCTCTGCTTCCCTTCCCAGCCAAGGTCATCGAGAAAATCATCAACAGACAGCTAAACCGATACCTCGAAGAAAACAAAATCCTGGACCCTTCCAAGTCAGAGTTCCGCAGCAACCACAGCACTGAGACTGCCCTCATCGCCGCCACCGACGACATCAGGACCCTGCTGGACAACGGTGAGACTGCAGCACTCATCCTCCTAGACCTCTCCGCCGCCTTCGACACCGTCTGCCACCGCACTCTAAGCGCACACCTCCATGCGGCAGGGATCCGAGACAAGGCTCTGGAATGGACCACCTCCTTCCTCTTCGACAGAACCCAGAGCATCCGCCTCCCCCCATTCCGTTTCAAAGCCTCCGAGATCATCTGCGGCGTACCCCAGGGATCCTCCCTCAGCCCGACAGTGTTCAACATTTACATGGCCCCGCTCGCAAATGTTGCCCGGCAGCACGACCTCAACATAATCTCCTACGCCCGACAACACTCAACTGATCCTCTCCCTCACCAATGACCCCGTCATTGCCAAAGCTAACCTCCACAAAGGAATGAAGGCCGTCGCCGACTGGATGAAGATCAGCTGTCTGAAGCTGAACTCGGACAAGACGGAGGTCCTTATCCTCTGCTCCAACCCTTCAGCCTGGGATGACTCCTGGTGGCCGACTGCACTTGGGGCAGCCCAACACCCACCGACCACGCACGCAACCTGGGAATCATCCTCGACTCAACGCTCTGAATGACCAAGCAAGTCAACGCCGTCTCCTCCTCCTGCTTCAACACCCTCCGCCTGCTCCGCAAGATCTACAGATGAATCCCGACAGATACAAGAAAGACAGTCACCCAGGCCTTCATCAGCAGTAGACTCGACTACGGAAACGGCCTCTACGATGGAGCCCCGACCAAGCTCATCAAACGACTAAAAACGCATCCAAAATGCCTCGGCACGACTGATCCTCGATGTACCACGACACAGCCACATCACCCCCCCCACTTGAGAAACCGCACTGGCTCCCCGTTAACAAGAGGATATCCTTCAAGCTCCTCATCCATGTACACAAAGCACTCCACAAGACCGTCTAAGCCTACCTCAACAGACGGCTCTCCTTCTACATCCCCGACCGCCAGCTATGCTCCGCCAACCTCTCACTCGCCACCGTCCCGCGCATCCGAAGAACAACCACTGGCGGGAGATCCTTCTCTCACCTCGCCGCTAAGACATGGAACACGCTCCCACTGAGCCTACGACAGAACCAAGACCCGCTGACCTTCAGGAGTATACCCAAGACCTGGCTGTTCGATCAGTAGCGCCCCCCCTCCCCTGCGCCTTGAGACCCTCGCGGGTATGTAGTGCGCTTTACAAATGATTGATTGATGACACCAAAGGCCATGAAGAGAGCTCTGGATCAACATGCGATACCTTTTTGTGATGACCCTGAGAGAGATGCTCTTGGTCTGGACAACTGGCTAGCGGGTCGGGCCTTTGAATTAGCCCCCCCTTCTTCGTGTGAGGCTAAATCTGCGTGCGTTTCTGCTTCCTGGTTCACTGAAAATCTCAGGAAAATCAGAAGCATCTGCAAACAATTGGAGAGAGTGTGGAGATCTAAATTTGACACAGGAGAAAAAATGAGATACAAACTGGGCCTTAAAATATACTATAAGGGCGTTTGTGAAGGTAAGCAACACTTTCTTGACTCAAAAATTGAGGCTGCCAGCAACAGGAGTAAGGAAATCTTTATAATTGTTAAGGAGTTTTCCTCCCCGAGTGCGGTGAGTATTCCATTCACCCCAACGTCTACTTGGGTCAATAATATATATATATTTTTTTATAACAGTTTTTATTGGCTTTTCATCAAGTTACACAAACATGTAATATTCAGTTTTCCGTACGTAAATACATATAATAATTGTCCGTTTACACAAGTCAGCATAGTATTTAGACGTCAACGTCTGCTATTTTACATTACAACACATTTTGTAAGTATTGGATGATTGGATCTTTGGAAGTTCCCTCCCCCATGGGTGATCCCTAGATTCTACATGACCTGAGTCCTTCCCCCCGCAACCATAGATAGCAAATAATAATAGCAGTCCTTCTTCTCCTCCCTTCATACCCATACACATATCCATTACATTTTCAGTATTTCAAGTGCTTCCCAACATGGGCTTGCTTCGGGTTCAGACACATCTTGTGGAGGTTCACATAGGTTTCCTCGATAATCGTTCCATTTCCCCCAGATCTTGGACCATTTTTTGGGGCAGCCCCTATGTACATATACAGCTCTTTCTGCCACCATCGCTGCATCCATATAATTTCCCCATTGTGTGCTTGTGGGTATCAGTCCGGAACCCCACTTCCTAGCAATGTTCCCCTTAGTAAGGGCCATGCCCAGTGTCGCCCAGGTCTGCAACCCTCGATTCAGATCCGTAGGTGACCAGATATTTTTAACAGACAACACCTGGGTTCTGGCTGCAGTTCTATCCCACTTGCTTCAGACATTTCCGACAGAACATTCGCCCAATACGTTTGTATTCTGGGACAATCCCATAGTATATGAAAGAATGTTCCCGGGAACCCGCAACCCCGCAGGCAGTCAGGCTCTGTGATGTGACCTAACTTATGCAGTAGCGTGCGGGAATAGTATATTCTGTGCAATATCTTTAACTGTATGAGTTTTAGCCGAGGCGGTATGGAGGCCTCTCTTGCCGATGCTAGTGCTTATAACCAGTCTTCGTCATCTATGTCTCCCATTTCCACCTCCCACTTGCTACGGAGAACTACCGTGGGGTCCGGGAAATTGTTTACCAATTTGCGGTATGTAAGTGAGATTGCTTTCTTGTCAAGGTGGTCAGTGAGGAGTCTATCCTCCAGGGGGGAGGATTCGGCAAGTGTCGTACCCGGTGGGATGGCCCCTTGCAAAGCATGTTTGATTTGTGCGTATCGATACTGCTCGGTATCCGCTATTCCGTACTTCTCTTGCAGAGCTGTGAATGTGATGATCTCCCCTCGTATCCACAAGTCGCCTATACTGGAGATACCAATGAGGTCCCATTGCCTGAACCCCTTAGTATTTGCCAAGGTACCAAGGCGACGTGTATCCCAGGGGAAGTATAGTCCTATCAAGGCTGTAGGCTGGGTCATGTTGTGGAGCATGTAACCACTGGTTGACTACCATTAGTTGTGCAGCCCAGTAATGCAGTTTAACACTTGGCAGGGCGATCCCCCCGTCGTACCAACTGCGGATTAGTTTTGCGTGCGAAATGCTGGCTGGTTTTCCGTTCCACAATAGTGAGGAGATTTCTGCGTCAATTGACTTAAAATACGTGAGAGGGACCGGAAAGGGGGTGTTTTGCAACACATAGATGAACCTGGGGAGTGAAAGCATCTTAAATAGCGCTGCCCTTCCCAACAATGTCAGTGGGAGGGAGCGCCAGTGTGTTACATCCGATTTTAGCCTCTGTAGAGGTTTCAGTAAATTTTCTTCCACAAAGATCGCTTCCTGTGGGGTGATATATATTCCAAGGTATCTAAACCCTCTGGTCACACTTTGTAGGGTACATGCAGGAGGCAGCGTGGGTATTTGTCCATGTAATACATATAGAAGCGATTTGGTCCAGTTAATCGTGTATCCTGACACTTCCCCGTAGGTCTTGAGTACAGCGATCAGGGCTGCCAGGGACGAGGAAGGGGACATTAACTATATCAATACGTCATCAGCGTAGAGGGAGATGCGATCTTCCCAGCCCGCCTCAAATGTGATCCCACGGATCATAGGTTCCAAGCAAATTTTTACCGCCTGGGGTTCTAGTATGAGTGCGAATAGGAGTGGGGATAGTGGGCACCCCTGCCTCGTTCCGCGACCCAACATGATTGTACGCAATATATGGCCATTAGCCACCACTTGTGCATGGGAGCTGATTAGAGCAATTTAATCCATCCACAGAATTTGGGGCAAAATCCCATCTTTCTAAGTACCGCGAAAAGGAATGGCCACTCCACCAGGTCGAACGCCATTGTAGCGTCTAGGGATAGAATGGCCGCGTCTTCACGTAGCATTGGAATGCAGTGTAGTACCACATTAAGGCGTCGCAGGTTAAGGGACATGTTTCGCCCGGGCATAAAGCCCGACTGGTCCGGGTGTACCAGTGTTGTGAGGTGCGGTTGTAAGCGCAGTGCCAATAGTTTCGCTAAGACTTTCGCATCCGCGTTCATTAGCGAAATCGGCCGATATGAGGACGTTTGATCAGGTGGTTTGCCCGGTTTATGTACCGTGACGATGGTGGCTTATCGTTGGTCAGGCGTAAGTGTGCCCTGTGCTAAACATTCATTATACATGGGAAGCATATACGGGATGATCTGTCGCGTCACGGCTTTATATAGTTCCACAGGTAAGCCGTTCGGTCCCATTGCCTTGCCCGTGTGTAAAGCTGCTAGGGCCTTCCCCAATTCATCTCCTGTTAAGTCACACTCAAGAGCTTGTGCATCCTCCTGTGATAGAGTGGTAAGGGGTACGTCTTGGAGGAAGTTCATGCTATCTGCTTCTGTCACCCCGCCTCGTGTAGTGTATACAGTTTCATAATAGTTGGCCATTTCCTCCACTATCTTTGAAGGAGGAGTTATGTGTGTGCCATTCGGTAGTGTTCATTTGGCTATCCACCTATATGCTCTGTCCTTCCTTTCAAGCCATGCGAGCATTTTCCCTGTCTTATCTCCTAATTCGTAGACCCTATGTAGAGTGTCAGTGAGTCTAGTTTTTGCCATTTCCCCTGCATATGCCCTATATTCGTGGAATGCTAGGGCTAGTGCTTGCACTTGTCCTCCGAGGGATCTGAGGCGTGGACCAATTCTGCCGTCTGGACTGCCGTTTCCAGCGACTCAATGATCGCCTTCTGGTTTTTCTTGTGTCTAGTGATATTGGAGATAGCTTGTCACCTAATCACTGTCTTGTACACCTCCCAGAGGACTGATGGCGAGTCTACAGAGGCCACGTTTTCGTTAAAGTATTGTGTGGTTGAGGTTTTCAATGCTTTCTCTATTGCGTGGTTTTTTAAATAACCCGGATAGACTGGGTATATTCGCTGTCGTCCAGTGGGTTGTACTGTATAGGTGAGTTGGACTGGGGAGTGGTCTGATATCCCCCTCGGCAGGTGTTCTAAAGCCGTTATCCTATCAGGAGGGATCGCTAATGTCAACATATAGTCTATCCGGGAGAGACTATTATGGGCTCCCGAGTGAAATGTGTAATGGCGGTCATTTGGATGTTTAAGTCTCCACATATCTACCAGTCCCAAAGCGTCCAGAAAATCGAGTTGGTTAGGCCTGGTAGCCTCTCGAGGAGGCTGCCGATCTATCGCCGAGTTTAATACTGCATTGAAGTCGCCCCCTATGATTATTTCTCCTTCCGGGAGTTCTAGTAGTAGTTTCCCCAGGTCTTGGAAGGTCCCTTGGTGTAGTGCGGGGGATATATACCGAGTATATTGTATGTCCGCCCCTCCCATTAACAAGTGACCGCAGCAAAGCAACCTTGGTCATCAGTCCATGTGTGTTTGATCATCAGTGGAGCATTTTTTTGGACAAGGATGCCTACCCCACGGGACCCGGATGAGAACTCAGCGTGTGTGACCATTTTGAAACCCAAACGGTTCAGAGCCTTACAGGCCGCTCCTACCAGGTGTGTTTCTTGTACTAAACCAAAGTGGGTGCTTTCCTTTTTAAGTATTGGAGGACCAGCCCCCGTTTCATTTTATGTCCTAGCCCATTAACGTTCCATGATATAATAGTCAGTGGAGGGGAGATCAATGGTTGTGGTTGGGGATCAAGTGCCGGGTGATCGTGATCTGCCATAGTATCTGGCATGTAGGTGTATCAGTACTACCGAGTTCTTCACCCGGGCTGAAGCCCGGTGCATGCTAACGTCTGGAGTGTACTCCAGGGCGTCTACCACTCGCCCCATAAGGTGGGCGCAGTGTATGACCGGGAGTAGCAGGCGTCCCATTAAGACTCGCCTTCTTCGAGGCAACCTGCCTGATTGTGTTGATAGGAACCAGAGTGCATGGTGTGTGCATATATGAAAAGCCAGCCAAGTCAGAAACAGGAACCAGTAACAAAAACAAAACGAACTTAATACGTGTAAACCCCTTACCCCCCACCCTGCCTCCCTGCCCATTGGATAAAAACCTTTCCACCTCCCCAACTGAGCAGAGTGCTTACAGTCCCAATTCATGAATATTGTTCGTGGGGGTGAGACTTCTGTGTCCTCTGGTGAGCCCCCCCCTCTGGTAGTGTCCATGCAGTGCTGTTTGTGATCAAGAGTCCTACCTGCAGGAGTCCATTCTTGCGTGATAGGAGTCTTACCATGTCCAGCCATCCACGACTGTCGGTTAGTAGTCTCTTCGTCTCCCCATGTACCCGACGTACCTCAGCTTTTTAAAAGGGAGTAAATAGACGTCTTAGTCCAATAAACAAACACCAAGGTGATGGATACACGTCTCAGTGTCCATTGTGCGATGACCTGTGCCTATTCGGTCTCGTTGGTTTCCTGAGGGCTTCTATTTCCGTTGTTCCGTTGCTGGTCACGATTCTTGGGTCCTCTCGCCTGTCTCCATCCTTCTAGCCAATCACGGGCTTCCCGCGGTGATTCGAAGAACCATGTCTTTCCTTCCGATTCGACTCGGAGCCTCGCTGGAAAAATCATAGAGTACTTGAGTTCCCAAACTCGTAGTTCCTTTTTTACTTCCGTGAAGCCTCTTCGCTGCTGAGCTATGGCCGCTGTATAGTCTGGATAGAGATTTATTTCAGAGTTATCGATTTTTAGCGGCGGGCGTGTGCGCGCTGCCTGCAAAATAGCGTCCCGGTCTCTGAAATTGAAGATTCGGGCTAAGATGGGCCGTGGTGGAGCCCCTGGTTTCGGCTTTCCTCCGGGTATCCGGTGGGCTCGTTCCACCGAGAAATATTTCGACAGTCCTTTGGGTTTGAGCTGATTATGTATGAGGTCTTCAACGTATACGTCTAGGGCCGGGCCGCCTTCAGATTCTGGTACACCGATCAGGATGATCTGTCGCGTCATGGCTTTAAATAGTTCCACAGGTAAGCTGTTCGGTCCCATTGCCTTGCCCGTGTGTAAAGCTGCTAGGGCCTTCCCCAATTCGTCTCCTGTTAAGTCACACTCAAGAGCTTGTGCATCCTCCTGTGATAGAGTGGTAAGGGGTACGTCTTGGAGGAAGTTCATGCTATCTGCTTCTGTCACCCCGCCTCGTGTAGTGTATACAGTTTCATAATAGTTGGCCATTTCCTCCACTATCTTTGAAGGAGGAGTTATGTGTGTGCCATTCGGGAGTGTTCATTTGTCTATCCACCGATATGCTCTGTCCTTCCTTTCAAGCCATGCGAGCATTCTCCCTGTCTTATCTCCTAATTCGTAGACCCTATGTAGAGTGTCAGTGAGTCTAGTTTTTGCCATTTCCCCTGCATATGCCCTATATTCGTGGGATGCTAGGGCTAGTGCTTGCACCTTGTCCTCCGAGGGATCTGAGATGTGGACCAATTCTGCCGTCTGGACTGCCGTTTCCAGCGACTCAATGATCGCCTTCTGGTTTTTCTTGTGTCTAGTGATATTGGAGATAGCTTGTCACCTAATCACTGTCTTGTACACCTCCCAGAGGACTGATGGCGAGTCTACAGAGGCCACGTTTTCGTTAAAGTATTGTGTGGTTGAGGTTTTCAATGCTTTCTCTATTGCGTGGTTTTTTAAATAACCCGGATAGACTGGGTATATTCTCTGTCGTCCAGTGGGTTGTACTGTATAGGTGAGTTGGACTGGGGAGTGGTCTGATATCCCCCTCGGCAGGTGTTCTAAAGCCGTTATCCTATCAGGAGGGATCGCTAATGTCAACATATAGTCTATCCGGGAGAGACTATTATGGGCTCCTGAGTGAAATGTGTAATGGCGGTCATTTGGATGTTTAAGTCTCCACATATCTACCAGTCCCAAAGCGTCCAGAAAATCGAGTTGGTTAGGCCTGGTAGCCTCTCGAGGAGGCTGCCGATCTATCGCCGAGTTTAATACTGCATTGAAGTCGCCCCCTATGATTATTTCTCCTTCCGGGAGTTCTAGTAGTAGTTTCCCCAGGTCTTGGAAGGTCCCTTGGTGTAGTGCGGGGGATATATACCGAGTATATTGTATGTCCGCCCCTCCCATTAACAAGTGACCGCAGCAAAGCAACCTTGGTCATCAGTCCATGTGTGTTTGATCATCAGTGGAGCATTTTTTGGGACAAGGATGCCTACCCCACGGGACCCGGATGAGAACTCAGCGTGTGTGACCATTTTGAAACCCCAACGGTTCAGAGCCTTACAGGCCACTCCTACCAGGTGTGTTTCTTGTACTAAACCAAAGTGGGTGCTTTCCTTTTTAAGTATTGGAGGACCAGCCCCCGTTTCATTTTATGTCCTAGCCCATTAACGTTCCATGATATAATAGTCAGTGGAGGGGAGATCAATGTTTGTGGTTGGGGATCAAGTGCCGGGTGATCGTGATCTGCCATAGTATCTGGCATGTAGGTGTATCAGTACTACCGAGTTCTTCACCCGGGCTGAAGCCCGGTGCATGCTAACGTCTGGAGTGTACTCCAGGGCGTCTACCACTCGCCCCATAAGGTGGGCGCAGTGTATGACCGGGAGTAGCAGGCGTCCCATTAAGACTCGCCTTCTTCGAGGCAACCTGCCTGATTGTGTTGATAGGAACCAGAGTGCATGGTGTGTGCATATATGAAAAGCCAGCCAAGTCAGAAACAGGAACCAGTAACAAAAACAAAACAAACTTAATACGTGTAAACCCCTTACCCCCCACCCTGCCTCCCTGCCCATTGGATAAAAACCTTTCCACCTCCCCAACTGAGCAGAGTGCTTACAGTCCCAATTCATAAATATTGTTCGTGGGGGTGAGACTTCTGTGTCCTCTGGTGAGCCCCCCCCTCTGGTAGTGTCCATGCAGTGCTGTTTGTGATCAAGAGTCCTACCTGCAGGAGTCCATTCTTGCGTGATAGGAGTCTTACCATGCCCAGCCATCCACGACTGTCGGTTAGTAGTCTCTTCGTCTCCCCATGTACCCGACGTACCTCAGCTTTTTAAAAGGGAGTAAATAGACGTCTTAGTCCAATAAACAAACACCAAGGTGATGGATACACGTCTCAGTGTCCATTGTGCGATGACCCGTGCCTATTCGGTCTCGTTGGTTTCCTGAGGGCTTCTATTTCCGTTGTTCCGTTGCTGGTCACGATTCTTGGGTCCTCTCGCCTGTCTCCATCCTTCTAGCCAATCACGGGCTTCCCGCGGTGATTCGAAGAACCATGTCTTTCCTTCCGATTCGACTCGGAGCCTCGCTGGAAAAATCATAGAGTACTTGAGTTCCCAAACTCGTAGTTCCTTTTTTACTTCCGTGAAGCCTCTTCGCTGCTGAGCTATGGCCGCTGTATAGTCTGGATAGAGATTTATTTCGGAGTTATCGATTTTTAGCGGCGGGCGTGTGCGCGCTGCCTGCAAAATAGCGTCCCGGTCTCTGAAATTGAAGATTCGGGCTAAGATGGGCCGTGGTGGAGCCCCTGGTTTCGGCTTTCCTCCGGGTATCCGGTGGGCTCGTTCCACCGAGAAATATTTCGACAGTCCTTTGGGTTTGAGCTGATTATGTATGAGGTCTTCAACGTATACGTCTAGGGCCGGGCCGCCTTCAGATTCTGGTACACCGATCAGGCGTACGTTATTACGTCTCGAGCGACCATCCTGATCGTCCAGCTTAGCCCGTAGCGTGGCATTGTCGTCTTCAAGCCTTTGGACTCTACGCTGCAGGTCTGACGTGTCTCCCACCAGCTCAGTAGTTGTCTTCTCCACCTCCACGAGAGGGTCTGACATTTTTGCAAAGTCCGCTCTAATCAGTGAGACATCTGTTGATATTGCGCCCATGGAGGATTGCATTGTTTTTAGCGTTGCCATGACGTCATGGAGGGTGATCCTATCGGCGTTATTCGTATCACCCATGGGCTGGGGCGGTGTTCGCAACGTTTCCCCTCTTGCAGTGTCCGGTGGGTCTTTGTGATAAACATATTTGTCCAATTTCAAGGCCTTTTGGCCTCTTGACCCCTCCCACTCATTTTGAAAGCCGCAGGATATAATGCGTAGCCTGGCGGTCGGGTTGCTTAGAGTATCTTCAACCAAACGCTATAGCAGAGCATCAGCCTCTCCAATCACTGGGCTAGCAGGTCAGATTCAGCGTGGTCTGTGCACGAGTGTGGCTTCTGCCCTCCGAGTAGTGATGGTAAGGCCGCTGCGTCAATGGCTCATCGCGCAGCAGCAATTTTATATGTCCTACAGTGCAGAGTCCGTGCGTTGCGATGTTTACCAAGCGGGGAGTCACTGCGGCTCTTTAATGGGCTGGATTCTACTGACTTATGATGGCAGGGCGCTTTCCCTCCTCACCTTTGCAATGTCCTCAGCCCCCGGAGCCGCCCTTGTTACCGGTGCGCTGCCGCCTTATGTTCCTCCCCGCATGAATAGTCGGTCAGGGTTTAGCGGGATGCCCGTCTATGTGCTCTGATATTCTGTGAGCGCTGCCGTCGTTTTCTTTCAGGAGGCTTATTGCGTGCCGGAGTCGGCGTCTGCTGCAGTGCTCGATTCCTGCTGGGCTTGCCACTTACGATAGTCCCCGGCTTGTGGTGCCAAAACAGGCTGCAGTCTTTCCCACAGCGTAGCTTCTCGGTCAGACCACGTACAGGGACACGGGCGGGATCGTCATGCACCGGAAGGTCCACCACTGCTGGTTCTTCAGGTTAGCAACTGCAGTGATGCCGGATTAATGATCGGATCGGTGGAGGAGTGCTCTTCAGTCACAGAGCTCCTTCAGACTGCGGCCATCTTGGTTGGTCGCTAGCCACGCCCCCCGAGTCAATAATATTGCTAACTATTTCTATGATAAAATTGTTACCATCCAACAGTCTTTCACCACCCCCGCCCCTGGTTTGCAAGCTGGACTAGTCGCAGTGGGTCGGGACATCAATGACACTAGGGAGCTCCTCACTAAAGTTTTGCCTATCTCTCTTGAGAAATCTCTTGAGATTATGCATTCTTTGAAGTCCGGCTCTCCACTAGATCCGTGTCCTGCAAAAACTATGACAGGCATTGCAGTGATTATTAATCCTGCAGTCAACTTGGTTCTTAACTCTTCATTACAGCAGGGGTTGGTCCCCATCCATTGGAAAAGGTTTAAAATTATCCCTTTGCTGAAAAAGCCTTCGGCAGACTCTAATGTTGTTGCAAACTATAGGCCCATCTCACTACTGCCATTCCTCTCCAAAACTTTTGAGAAGTACATCAACCTTCAACTGACGGAGTATGTAGAGGCCAACCATATTCGTCATGATAGTCAGTCTGGTTTCAGAATTCATCTCAGCACTGAAACAGCTTTACTAGAAGTCAGAGAACGCCATTAAAGATCAATTGGACAGAGGAGGAAGCGCGGTGTTGATACTTTTAGATCTTTCCGTGGCTTTTAACACCGTGCCCCAGAACCGGTTTTTACAAAGCTTGTCGGATTGTGGCATCAGGCGCACTGTACTGAAGTGGTTTGCTTCCTTCCTCAACGACCGCCATCAAGAAATATGGTCTCCCCCGTTTTCGGCCCCCATTCCCTCGTTGGAAGTGGGGGTCCCGCAGGGGTCCATTCTAAGTCCATCTCTTTTTTACATCTATATGGCTCCTCTTGCTCTTTTTGCTGAGTTGCATGGCGCTAAGATTATATCTTACACCGATGATACACAACTGCTATTCATGCGTGACAAAGGTTGTGACTTCAGTAGTGAGGAGATTAACACCTGTTTATCAAAAGTTTTTTCCTGGCTGCAGTTCAACCAATTGAAATGTAACACATTTTTTTGGGGAGTTAGCACACATCAATTATAAATTCTCAATTTAGATCAATATGTAAAGAAATGTCCGTGATAGTCAATAGATATAGCAGTTCCAGAATTTTCTTTATATTTGAAAAACTTGTTCTTTATTTATAGAAATGTTCAGTTGTTGAAAATCCAATGATCATACAATTAATGTAGCCAACGCGTTTCGTCTCATGCGAGACTTTTTCAAGTCTAAAAGAGAACATACATTTACACTACTTAAAATCTGTAAATAAATACATATATACAATCACAAATGACATAATACATTGCTTCAAACAAAGAGATAGAATATTCCAGAGTTAACTGAATGAAAACTAACGACACAATCATAACAAATTATTTGGGTCACAGAGCAAGTGTGCACAGCACTCACGCGTTAAATAGCTATTGTGGCTAGAAAACGGTACATGGACTTTTACAGGATGGTTTTGGACGTTGATCTCTGCTTGGGGCTGGAAAGTATTAACAGGCCTATGTATAATCATTGTAGTAATTTTTTCCTGTTGTGTCTGTATTCAATGCAGCCCAATGATTTGTTCTGTGTGTCAATGCTTGTATACCAACGAAAAGTAATATTACAGAAGTCAAAATGCAGAATGATCTGAAAAAGGAAATAGCTAGTATGATGGCCATTGATATAAGAGATGAATATCTGTCCTTTCCTAGGAAGTCGAATGTCTTCAGCTAATGCTGAAAGGGTCGTCTGTTGTAAATCAGCAGCGGTTAGATTAAGCATTAGCAGAAGACATGGTTTGGTTTTTTACCATTATCGTAACAAATGTGCCGACTCCATCTTGAATTTGTAGCTGCAATTTTGTGTGCCATACATTGCCATGTGCTCGTCATGTGCTTGGTCCTACCTTCTTGTCCATCACGCCTGGAGTCTGCCCGGCAACAGGCTATTTTTAGTAGTCTCCGCTTCTAGCATGTCCAGACATGCGCAGTAGGATCAGTGACCGTTACTTAATTGGTTCCAGACAGGAATGTGATCGGAGGCTGTTAACTCCCCCCACCTATCGATTGTGCCTTCTAAAATGTCCTTGTATCGTCATAAATCTGCTCTTGTCTTTTGTACCGCCTTTTCTTGAGCCCCCTCATTGTGTATTAAAGGGGCCATGTGTTTCAGTTCATTGTGCTACTCGATACAATACCGAAGGGTGTTGTGTGGGCTGTAGTACCACCTTTAAAGGTTTAATAAACTTTGCTCTTGTATTTTCCAGTTTCATTGCCAACTTCTTCCTAAGGTCTGAGGACTCTGTGCAGAGAAGGGCGAACCTTGCACTAAGTAGGCCTGGCTGAGGTTTGCTTACAACACAGTGAGTGGGGCTAAGATGTGAGCTGTTGGGGGTGGTTTGAGGCACCTTGTCGGTGCCTACCCCCTCCATTGGGCTTTGTGGGTGCTTCCAGAGCAGAAGTGGTGCTGATCTTTGTACACAGCTGCACCACAGTTGCTGACAGCTGCAATGTTGGGCACATTCATTTTATAGAGTTCCAGTGGGGGACTCAGGGGACTATGGTGCCAGTGTTTCATTTGGTCACAGCTGCCCGCCAGACAGTGGACAGCTGCAACGCTTGGAGGGCCAGTTCTTTTGTTGAGAAAGGGGTGAGTTGCACCCCACGCCCCAGCGCATCTGCTCCCTGTGTTTTCACTGCATTGGCAGCTGAGCCCTGACTTTGCTGGACATAGGGCATTGGAGCCCTAGAGAAGGCCAGTTGGCCTGGGGGCAGTTTTATGTGGTAGGGCGCAAGCCCTAATGTGATGCCTATGACATAATGTGTTGATGTTTAGGAGATTTATGCATAATGTGTTTATGCTGGCAAGGCTTATTGCGTAATGTGTTTATGCTAATGAGGTTTGGGGCATAATGTGTTTTATGCCTTCTGCTTATGCCTAATGTCATGTTATGATATTTTGGAATGGTTAACCAAAGTCCTGTCCACACGTATGAGTATAGTATGTTTTAGTGTAAAAACCAAAATTCTAAAACAATGTTCTTGAAGAAATAATGAAGGTTGACATCTCGAGTTTCATGCAGATGGATTTATAAATCAATCCAGATCAGTACAGTAAGAAACAAACCAGCCGACACGTGTTTCGTCATAACGTGGTACAGTTATGACTCTTTAGGGTTGGGAAGGACATAAAATAAAAAAGTAAAAGAAAAGAAAAAAAACGCTAAATTTACATTGTTACACAAAGCAAAAAAGGGAATGGACAAGAGTGATTACACTAGAACCACCTGGCTGAACGTGGAGACCCTATAGTTTAAAGGTACATTGGAATAGTGACTGCATAGAAAAAGCAAACCTTGTGGGGTAGTGGTGTGAAAATAGAGATACAAAAAAAACTGTTTGATGGTTGAGCAATGAAAATAAGCAATCTAAGAGAAGATACAAAAAATGTTCTGCACAGTGGCATGCCTGAAAGAATTGGGATACACATAGTGCACTGTTTGATGGTAGCTCAATGAATATCAGCAATCTAAGAGAAGACAAAAATATTTGCATAGTAGCAAGCTCGAAACCGATAATATGAGAAAACACATGTGTGAAAATGGTCGCCCGGGCAAAAAGGAAAAACCAAGGACAAATAAAACATCGGAAGGAACGGTGCATGGCCAAGTTTTTTTGTCACAAAATTACGCTATTGAGAGCATGGTGTCATATGTACAAGGAGGATTTTGAAATTTCAAAGTAAAAGCCACAAACTAAATGCTAAAGCGAGAAGAACAACTTAAAGAGGCAAAAAACAAAACATACATTCTTACACTGAGCGTTGAATATCACATTGCAGAGGTGCATGCTTTAAAAGGTTGGAGATCTAAAAGGCACTCGTACATCATATTTAAGTGCACCATTCTAAAACAGATAGTTACACAGTTTATTTGAGTGAGAAAAAGAGAATAGTTAGAGAGACAGGAAAGGCCAAAAGACTTTTTGGCGAGAAATAACAGAAGACGGTAACTAACATATTGTGAAAAATTGAGAACTGTGGTGTGTATACAGTGCTGAATGCATTCAGTGAAATAACAGGAATGCGACTTTTTAAATAAGGTTCAAATAAGTCGCAGGGACCTAATAACGATAACGCCTCTCTAGATAACTAGCTAAAGAATATGTAAAAATTAAGTATGAAGGTACCTGTAGGTTTGAGGAAAAGGTCAGGAAATCTGTGGGAAAAGGAGTGACAACGGGTCAGTTTTAGAAAAAGTCTAGGGACTCACTAAGTTGTGTAAAGCGACAAAATATACTACATTTAAATACACAGAAGATGGTGTGTACTTACCGCAAAACAGGTGATTTTTCCGACCCTGCAAAACCCAGGGGGCACCTCTAGTGGAACACTTTGAGAGGTTATGTCACCCCCCAGAAAGCCTGAGATAGTGGGTGATTGAAAAAGTCACTGCGAATCCTCGTGGGGGTAATTTTGCTGGCATCCTTAATACTAGGGAGTGCAAATGGATGCACATCTTTGATATGGTCAATAAGGGACTGAATGAATCTGAGGGAATCTCCAGGCAAATGGCCACTTTGAGTAATGGCTAGATCAGCTATATCTTCTCTGTGTATATGATCATGTATAATATGTATAGTCACCATCTGTAATGTATTCACTGTAATATATAATTCTAATTTTGGTATGCACATTTTGCACTATACTTGTTAATTTCGGCAATGTTTGCTTTGATCATGGCCTTTTTACTGCATCTCCGGACAAAGCCTGTACACCATGGCCTTTTTATTGTGCCTTCCGAAGTCCTTGTTCACTGTTCTATTTAATAGTTGCCACTGAACCAATTTTATATGCACATCTTTTTGTACAATGATAGCTACTGTAAAGAATCTTGATGCGCGCAGCTTGCTATGTTTAGCATACCGCACTGTATGAGAAATTTGCACTATGTGCTTTTTTCTTTTTTAATATTCTATTCTTCACCTTAGCAGTACAGTGAAAGTTAGGCTCAATTGACTTGTAGTCTTTTGTCGGTTTCACTTAACCGTGAGACGGTGGCTCGCTACGTCGGCACCGTAAACAATGAGTAGGAGCAGCATGCACGTCACGTTCCGTTTTCTCCGTCTTTAACCCCTTGCCCCCGGCCGGAATTCCGCTTCTGTGCTGGACATTCCGATCGCGGGCGTGGTCATGACGGCTCCAGGAGCACTTTGACGCATGACGGACAGGAGCCGTCATCAGCACACAAGGGGTTAAAACGCTTAAAGTCATCGCTTAGGCTGCCTTTTGGACGGAGCCCACCAGTGATCCTGCAATAGTTGCACATGCAGGTACGTTGTAAGTTGGTTACGCTTTGTAACCCTCTCTGACTGCCAGACTCGTGGCAATCGGCTTCTTCGAAGCATCACCCTAAATTAGCCTGTACACCTTTGTGTTTTTCTATAGGGTGCAGTGACTTAGCGCTGTTGGATGACCTTGCATGAACAATTTCTCACCACTAGACGTTACAGCGGGTGAGTGGATTTCTTGTTAGCGTCATCACGACTATTATGCCTAGTGCTTCCAATGATCCTGGTGATCATATTTGTAATGTCCTGTTCATGTTTGTTTGTCATTATAGTTAATCTTTGGATTTATCTCCACACTTGGACGTTTTCATTACGGCCTTGATATTTGGGAACTTTTTATGTCCATGGCACACCACTAAACTGCTCTGCTGCTGTCTCTGATGGAACAATCACTGTTCCTATATTGTCTGACTTAGGTGGGCATAGCCTTATGCATTCCTTCTCCAATTTCAGGTGGCCCACCGTCCTGCTGGGGGCTCTTTATGTTTCTACTTAGGTCAGTACCCATGCATGTTTGTACTTAGATGCATTACATGGTTATGGAGTTGGTTTTAATCTCATGGTTACTCTCTAGATTCCCTGCCCTCCCCCGTCCTGAGGAAGACCCGTAACTGAGGATTATAACTACCCCCGTAGCATCAGGGTCGAAATGTCGACGACAACCCCTTGCCTTGGGCCTGCACCCTTTTGTCCTCCGCCCCACCCCCTGCGACTTTGGAAACCTTCACAGATGAAGATATCGCTGTGCTATGATGAAATAGTAATTATGTCTTAACTGACGTCAGGGGCAGGCTCTTACCATTGCTAAGGATAATCAACCTTGGCACAACAAATGATTTGAAATTATCAATCTTGAATTTATTCCCTCTACCCCTCCTGTTTCTCCACACGAGCACTATTCTTTGCACTTTGCACTTTTTTCACTCACCACTTGGCAGTAACCAAATCAAACTGGAAGTTGTATTTTGTGTTCTGAAATATTTAAGAATAGACTGCCATTAAGCAAATACTGTGCGCTTTTTGGCCTGAAACTTATCAATGGGTATTGCTTTATGTCTATGAATGCATTTGGCTTGTTCTCTTTTCACTTTATCGTGCAGGCAGCAACCGCATATGATGATTAAATAGAATGTTTTAATTTATTGATCACTAGAAATATTGTCTAGGACCACTTGTTTCCCGTACCAATTGCTACCCAGGTCCTTTTGACTATTTGGGTCACCCTATTCTTATTAATATTTGTCCTCGTTATAAGCGCCTCCTAGTGCGTTTGGTGATGTCGGCGGCGTGCGCGCCGCTTGGGCAGCCGGGTAATGGAGTTCCATGAAATTACAAAATTGACCTCCTGAGTCGTTATTAGGCTTGTTAGTTCCTCCTTGGTACCACCTTGTCTGCATTTGTTACCTCCCATAACGACAGGACCTTTGACTGGTGTTGTTACATAGTCTGCTTTATAAGTCAGTGAGCACCATTTTATTTAATGCTCTTCCCCTATTCCACCCATTACCTCGCAGCACGTCATCTGCTTCTATTTGACTATTTAGTAATTTGGCTGCCCGCTTTAACTATAGTGGCTGCATTTATTTATTTATTTTAGCAGCACAGTCCACATTTAGCGGCCACGCTTATTTATTTATTTATTTTGTATACTAGCGCCCATGCTGCGCTTTCACTCCTAGAGGCCATGCTCCTTTCTTTACACAAACTGCGTCTAAAGAAAGGTACGTGGCCGACATTAAAGTGAAAGCGCTGCATGGGCGCTTTTACCCCAAAAAAATCTGTTTGTCAGCCTGACAAACAGTTGCTTTTTTTGTCAAAGCCCCAATGCCGCCATTTCACTTTAATGTCGGACACACCCCTCTCTTTAGACGCTGCTTGTCTAAAGAAAGGGTCGCGGCCTACATGAATGTGACAGCGTTGAATGGGCGCTAGAATAAAAACAAATATTTGCAATGCAACAGGTCTCACGTTTGCGAGATTTTAAGCTATTGCATTTCCAATAGCTTAAACTCTCGTTAATTCCGAGACCATTTGCATTGCAAATGCTTTTTAGTTTGAAGCCTACCAGACAGCATAGTTGTCTGGTTTGTTAAAGACATCTTGGGGACATTCAGAAAGCTGACCTAGGAATGCCGTCTGCCTGCTGTTTACCATTGGCTTTGTGGATATTAACTCACACACTCTGGCTTTCTATGTACTGGCTTTAATAATTGCTGTCCAGTAATGAGTTTGCGCCTCCCGTTGCCCACTAACTTGATTTCCGTAAACAGGCCTACCAATCTTGTTCTTATCTTGTGACATGTCCATTCAGAGACAGAGATCAAATGTCAAGCTCTCTCTTCTGAGAGAGCTTGGTGTTTACTTTTCTTTCTCTGACTTCAAAGTGATAACATTTATGTGACAATCCTGCTGAATATCCATGTAACACAAGAGGGTGTAGGTTGTTGTTTTTTATAGCACACAACAAAAATTAACAGTGCTGATGGTTCAGAATATATCAGAATTAATACAAATGAAGCAAATTTCTGTGTAATTCAGAACTGGGGTGGAAACAAATATTTTGAATATGATCAAAACGCATCAATACAGTAGGTGCACACATTATCGTTTGTGTGCAGTAAAACCGTATTTCGGTGAAAATGTAATGATCAGTTCAATTGAAAATGAGTTGTCTGTAATGGGTGTGTGCCACCACACCATGCTTACTCCACACTACACCACTTCACTCTATGCCATGCCACTCCATTCTTCGCCACTCCACTCTACGACATACCACTCCATTCTACACCCCTCCACTCAAAGTCACACTACAACATGCCACGCTACGCATGCCACTTGATTCCACACCATTTCAATCTACGTCACTCACTCCATTGCACATGCCACTCTACTCTAAGCTCCTTCACACCACTTACCACACTCCGCTCTACCTCACTCCAATCTACTCCACTCCAGTCTATCCTACTCCACTCATCTCCAATGTACCCCAGTCTACTCCACCCCACTCCACTTCATCTACTCCACACCAATATACCCCACTCAATCTACTCCACTCCACCCAATCTACCCCACACCACTCCAATCTACCCCATCCCAATTGCCCAACCCACTTCAATCCACCCCTCTCTAACCCAATCTACTCCACTTCACACTACCCCAATCCACCCCACTACGATCCAATCTACCTCACTACACTACAATCTACCCCAATCTACCCCACGGCAACCCAATATATCCAACTCAATCTAACCCAATTAATGATGCAATATTCAGTCAAAATATAGATATTATCTAAAGTGGGCATGTGATCACTCATTATATTTTAACACGTTCCTACCCAGTGCCACAACACAATTTCTGGTCAAGGTAATGGTCACAAATCAAATGATGGCGCGCTAAATAAATTGTTGGACTATTTTATTAATTTATGCAATTTATATAGCGCACAAAAACCCTGGGGTGTCTCGGCGCTGTGGAGTGAAAGAAGAGCAGTTGAGATGGGTGACTACTGGTTGAAGAGCCAGGTTTTTACTAGCTTCCTAAAAGTCAGGAGGGTGGGACTGGTTTTAATGTGAAGGGAGAGGGAATTCCATAGACTGGCTGTAGCAACTGTGAATCGTCTATCTTCCCATGATGATTTCTTTGTGCGAGGAATGGTAAGAAGGTGAGCTGAGGAGGAGCGCTAGGGTCTGTTAGGGGTGTATAGGCAGAGTACATTTTTTAGGAACTCAGGTCGAGAGTTGTTAATCGCTTTATATACGATGCAAAGTGCTTTAAATTTGGTTCGACTTCTAATCGGCAGCCAGTGAAGTTGACGTATGACTGGAGAGATCGATTTGAACTTGGGGGTGCCGGACAGAACTCTGGCAGCTGAATTCTGAACTAGTTAAAATTTGTTCAGGACTTTCTCCTGGGCATTTAGGAGGAGTCCGTTACAGTAGTCGACTTTCGACATAATCAGTGTGCACATGAGGGTTTTGCCTGTGCTGGGGGGGAGGAATGGTAGAAGTTTCCTTATCATTTTGAGGGTGTAGAAGGATGAGGAGACGACCGCGTTTGCATGGTGGGTGAACGAGAGCTTGTCATCGAACATTACGCCCAGGTTCCTGACCTTTGTGACAGGTCCTGGAGGAGATCCCAGATCTGTTGGCCACCAAGTGGGGGACCAAGCAGGGGATAGGCTGCCAAAAAATAATTACTTCTGTTTTATCGAAGTTCAACTTTAGGCAGTTGATTGCCATCCAGGAGCTGATGGCTAGCATTCCCTCCTGGAAGCTGGCCGCAACTGCTACTCCATCATTGTTTACTGCCAGCACCAATTGGGTGTCATCGGCGTACGAGGTTAGTCTCATCCCCTGGGGTTTGATGACCCTGGCCAAATTGGACACGTTGATGTTAAATAAGGTCGGACTTAGGGAGGACCCTTGGGGCACACCACAGGTAAGGGTAAATACCGGGGAGTAGAAGTCACCAAGTTTAACTGACTGGGTACGGTCGGAGAGAAATGAGGTTAGAAGGGCTCTGGCCTTATGCTGAATGCCGATGGAGGAGACACAGTCGATCAAGATGGCTTGACCGACCATGTCAAAGGCCGCGGACAGATCCTTAAGGATTAGGACTGCAGCGCCGCCTTGGTCTAGGATCATCCTGATCTCGTCGGATGCCTTAATGAGGGCCGTCTCGGTCCCGTGGCCCTTCCTAAACCCAAATTGGGTGTCATCCAAAAGATTGTTGTGGTCAATGAATTGAGAAATTTGAATGTTCATAATTTTTTCGAAGATTTTTGACAGAAATGGGAGTCATGCGATGGGTCTGTAATTTTTAGATAGTGAGGGATCGAGATTGGATTTTTTAGTAGGAGTTTGATGATGGCCTTTTTCCAGACTGAAGGCTAGGAGCCTGTATGGAACATTGAATTGCAAATATTGGTGAGGGTAGGACCTATGGAGTCCGGGATGAGTTTTAGAATGGAAGGGGGACAATGTTCGAGGTAGGATCCTGATTTACTATGACATGCCAGTAATGATTGTGCTGTTTTGATTCAGTTTTGAATATCCCTGTGAGAGTATCTAGTCCACTAAGGGCCGTCCTCCCTATGACTGTATTGGAAATAATTGTGGTTAACTAATAGTATGAAAAATAGTCAGAGCTGCATAATAAATAATTCCAACAAACTGGTGACAATTAAACATGACATTAGGATTTGTCGATTGCCAAAACAGTATGGAGACGCTTATATATATATAAAAAAATATTGTGCATATTTCATAAAGTGGCTCATAGTATATTGTTTTTTTGCCCAGAATATCCTGTTTCATGAGAGTCCCATTTAACCTTTAGGTGTGTGCACACTGTTAAAGAGATTTTGCACTAAGCATTTAATTGTCATGATATGTGTACATTACATAAAGAGATTTCATGGATTAATATAACGAGTTTGCACTTGGTATTTTGAATTGCTACTACTGTCTATATATACAAAAAAGTGTTTAACATTTTATTTTATTTTTAATTAGGCATTTAATCGGTAATAATTATGTGTGCAATCAATGAATAGATTATCTATTGCTGCAATCACTGCTGGGATACCGCTGTTGGGGCTGTGCAGACACCCGGTTGCCGTTACTACCTACTACCACCAGGGAACTCCATATCTCATCATCCCCTGCGGCGCACACGCCGCCCACCGCATTTCTGAGTGCCAGGAGGCGTTGAAAAGGGGGCCAGGCCGTAATTCTTACCGGCCAAGTGTTGCTGCAATCACTGCTGGGATACTGCTGTTGGGGCAGTGCAGACGCCCGGTTGCCGCTACTACCTACTGCCACCAGGGAACTTCATATCCCATCATCCCTTGCAGCGTGCACGCCGTGCACCGCATTTCTGAGCGCCAGGAGGCATTGAAAAGGGGGCCAGGGCTCCAGCAGGAGAACATACTTTTCAACGCAACTTTTACAACGCATGCCTTTACATTGCAAGCCTTACAAGGCATGCCATTACAACGCATTGCGCTGGGGGCGCTCTAGGATAGGGAATAGATTTAATTTACTATCCAACACCTTCCCTACTATCCACGGGGACTGGAGTTAGAACAGTAAATTAAACTATTCACTTTCCAGCACCCCTCAACATTATGGGTTGTAACAGCATGCGTTGTAAAACCTGCGATGTAAAGGCATTGCTGTAAAAGCATGCGTTGTAATGTCATACATCCCTCCAGCTGCACGGGCATGCGTGGGCATGCCCAAACCACGCCCAGGCGAAGCCCTGGCCAAGGGTGGGCCCGTCATAGCCCGGAAGAGGCTGGGCTGGGCAAATTCCCTAACATCTTGCCACTGGGAGCTACGGATTGGACATCTGCTGATAAAGGAAGGTACTGTTTATCAGGGGATCCCCCACACTCTGTCACCCTGTTCCCTGTTGTCTCTTGCCTGTAAGCTTTGATAACTAAGTTATAATAAGGAATGGAGAAGCGCAAGGGAGCAGTGGGAACATTGGATGCCTTCTTGGTAAGGGCAGAGTCATTACTAATCCATGAGATTGAATTAACTGAGCGACTACTCTCTTTGGATCCATCAACACAAAGAGACACTCAGGCAGTTGGCATGGGTATATCTGTAAATGATGGGTTGTTGGCCAAATCCCCCATTAATCCTTCATTTCTATCCTGCTCTCCTCTTACTCTTTCAATACTGGAACCTACGCCAGAAGTGGCGGAGGGTAGAGCCACCAGGACTAAGGCACAGAAATATGTGGTTGCACGTAAAAGTGAAATCTTATTGGCAAAAAGAAAATGGGGGGCACCCAAATCTGTGACGGCCTCTGAAGTAATGGATAGGTCAGACATAGAACATGATACAAATAGATGTCAAACTAAAACCACTTCCGTTGGCACACAGACAGATATTGCCCATGTTTTCCTCGATTCGGCTGGGGTAATACCAAGGAAGCTGCGACAGAAACTGACACTAATGTTAGTATTGGAACTGTAGATGTAATGGCTAATGATGTAGAAGGTTTTTTTTAATAAGGGCTTTACACAGCTTTGGGATAAACTGAATACTTTAGAAACAGCAATAAAAAATATAGGCAACAATAAGGAGGGCAGAATGGCTGAAGAGCAAAAAAGGGGACACAATGAGAGGGTGGATAGAACTATACACCAAATTAGGGAAGCACATGGTGGTAACTCTATTCAAACTATGCAGATTAGCATGGAAAACAGGCCCCAGGAGGCATCAACTGGTCCCAAATTTTTAGACACACAGGAAAGCGGTATAGCACGTCCTAATGTAGACAGGAGGCACGATACACGGAGCCCTACGACGATGCATAACTCTAGTAGAACTGCCAATTTGGACATCCTAAACTTGCCCCCTGCTTCATGCCCATATACGCTGATATTCGTTGTTCTCCCTGCTCTTAGAATGACTGAGAATGAAAGCTGGGAAGACCTACGGAACAAAGCCACAGATTCGCTAGCTAAACATAAAAGCTTCCAACTAGATGACACTAAGGAGATACTAATGCTAGGTAGGGTAGGTTGGATAGATCAATCCATTAAAAATATAGATGGAGATTGTATAGTGGTCAATTTTCGTAGGCCTCAGTTGGTCCGCTACATTCTGAATAAAAATGAGGTAACGCACTTGACGGATACCAACATTTGTACACTTCTGTTGTTTTTTTTTATAGACCACAGCCATGGCATCTAAAGGCTAGACAGTACCCAGCGCCACTGACAAATAGATACCATGCATTGTATGCTCAAGACTGACAATTATTTACATCTCAGGCACCAGAACTATTGGCAGTTGAGCTGCAACCTCAAGAGGAAGGGTTTGCCACGGCTATTGTTACTGATTTAAACACTTGTCAAGTAGACCCAGTTAACAATAATAGAAGAGACATTAGAACCAATCATACTAAGCATATTTCTAGTACAAAAAATGGGTGTATGGGACAAAGTGAGGCGTGCTGTCTAGGAGAAATAACATTGATCTCTTGGAACGTTTCAGGTCTTAGAAGGAATTTAGAAGATGCTGTACGGCAGGAATATATTGGGTAGAAGGATATAATTATGCTTCAAGAAACTTGGGCCATAGAACCTTTTTATAAAGTAGGCTATACAACTTTTAGCAAATACGCTATTCCCACTGTTAGAGGGAGGCCCTCAGGAGGCCTCTGTATTTGGGTAAAGGTGACTCTTGGTGTTGATGTTAAACTAGTCGAAACATGCATGCAGGATATCTTGGGAGTAAAATTTTATACACCGGACAAAAAGGAAGTTTATATATTAAATATATACTCCAGACCATATCCAACAAGCAAACAATCGATGGTTATTGAGCATTTTGACAATCTTTTAAGCTCGATTGAATCAAGGGCACTGAAAATTGTGGGAGGAGATTTTAACCGTAAATTCGAACCTATGGTGGGACTAGAAAACATCTTTAAGGAAGAAGATTTGGCTAACAATATCCCGCTCCTGGAAAGTAATCCAGTAGTGTCTTGCACAACAGCAGTTGCGCAGTTATTAAGACTTGTCTCGGGACACTGCTTGAGAGCCTGTAACGGCCACTTGCCCTCTGACAGTCCAAAAGCCCCCACATTTATTAGAAATAACATAAAGAGCCACATAGACTATATATTAATCTCAATTGAGCTCTGGTCGATGGCCCTTGATAGAGTAGTTGACAATAGAACAGAGAGTGGCCATTACCCATTAAGCCTGACACTGCCAGCTCACCTTTTTCATCTTGTCACCCAAGACCAAGAGAACTTGATAGTGATAATATAGATCCACTATTAAGTAACAATCGGAGGGCTCTAAAATGGCCCTCGATAGGGAGAAATCCAGCGGCAATTAAGCAGATCTAAGACACATTTGCAGACGGGGTCTCTTTGTATAAAGAAGGAAGAACATTTTAGGGATTAAGTCAAACTGTTTGCACCACTATTTAAGTACCATGTCTAAGTCGATGAGAAGGTGCTAGAACCAGGAATGTAATCCCTATACAGACCTAACAAAGAAAGTAGGGAAACCCTACTTCCTTGACATACTAGACTTTGAAAATGGACAGCACCCTTCAGGATTAAATACACAATTTTGGATAGATAGCAAAATGGTATCTCAACATTTGTTAAATCACATGTGACAATATCACAGTTGTTTTCCCAACAGATACATAGGCAAGAGACTCTGTGTCTTTAGTTTTCTGTCCTTTATTCAGTTTTTCATTTTCATTTAAAAATCGCTGATAGTCAAATAGCCAACGCGTTTCGTCCGTGACCGGACTTCTTCAGGGCTGAATAGGACGTATTTTCAGGTTCATAAATGATGAATGTTTTAGTGTCCAGTTGTGGATAGAATTTATAAAGTTGTCCTTTCTTATAAGGAAGTATTGGTAATTTGAATTAGAGTCATGGATCGGTATAACAAGGGTTTGATTCAGGCCAAGGTGAGCCCAAACTCCAGCATCAACGAGCGTAGCAAAAAGGTCTTCTGGGTCTCTTTGTATGTAGATTTACCTATCTCAGATATTCTGATCATGGACATCCATTGCAAACTAGTCAAAGATTTAGTACCTATACTGAGTAAAATCCCAAAGAAAGCTAACACTGGGATTATAGTGGCTGCAGAGTTGAAAAGCCCATGGTACAATAAAGCATGCTGCACTGTAAAAAATGAGCGCATTCTGGCTTCAAAAACCAAAAATGTAGTGGCCTTAAGGGAAAAAAGGGCAGAATATAAGCAACTATTAACCTCTACAAGGAAAGAATGGGAGGCGGACATTTGGGAAGAACTACTTGCAGCAGCAAAAGCAAAAGATCAAATTGGTTTTTGGCGGCTAATTTCAAAGGGAAATCAAAAAAAGCGGTTGTATTAAGGACCTTTTCCTAGGTGCAAATACCTGGGTAAAACACTTTTCTAGTCTTTACTCTTCCTCCCCTAATGATATTATTGCCCAATAAATTATGGAACTATATCAAATGCTGCACCGTTATCGTTTAGCTTGAAGGAAACACTAATAGCCATAGATACACTGAAATCAGGAAAGGCTCCCGGTCCTGACAAAATACCTGGAGACTTATGGAAGCATGATAAAGGTGTGTGGAGCCCCTACATTAATTTGTTGTGTAATTCTCTTGCCTCAGGTGCACCATAACCGGAAACATGGAAAGGGGCAGAGATTTAAGAAGGGCGATCGTCATAATCCCTCACACTATCGACCAATTAGTCTTATTGATGTTCTACAAAAGATATATGCTAGGAAAATTTCAAATAGATTGATCGATTGGATTGAGGAATATAACATTTTATCACAATATCAGGCAGGTTTTAGAGTAAAAACTGGCACGATTGACCAGGTTTTTAGATTTCATGGTATAGCCTGGAAATATATAACATTTAGGAAGGGACATTTGTATATTGCCTTTGTGGACCTAAAAGCAGTATTTGACCTTATTCCCAGAAATCTCCTGTGGAAGTGCCTAAAAGATCAAGGGGTCCCGGGGGAAATTCTTCTACAGATAATAAGATTACATGAAGACAACTGGGCAAAGGTCAGTTGGGGTCCACAAAGGGAATTAACTGAACCAATTAGGGTTAATAGGGGTGTAAGACAGGGGTGTGTTTTAGCTCCAACTCTATTTTCATTGTATGTTAACGACATCCCTGATTACCTTTTGGGTTGTGATCATGACTCCCATAGGCTAGGGGGGGTGCCTGTACCTGCACTCCTCTTTGCTGATGACACAATCTTAATTTGCCAAACACTGAAAGGCTTGCAAAATTTAATAAATTCATTTGGGGTATACTGTAAAGCTAAGGGACTAGAAATAAACCCCAGTAAAACTAAATATATGGCAGTTGACCCACATAAAACCTTTAGGAAAAATTTAATTGTGGATAACCAGAAGATCGAGTATGTGCATGATTTTAATTATTTAGGTATCACTTCGGATTCAAAAATGACTTGTAGACCCCAGCTAGAAAAAAGTAAAACCATACTACTCCAGAATACTTTTCCATTAATAAGGAAAATTGAAAGTAGTTTATCTAAAGCGGTCTCACCCGCTCTTGAAGTATATAAATGTAAGGCTCAATTGGCTTGATTGTACGGGGCAGAGCTGTGGGGCCCTGTGACGAATGAAACATTCATGGTGGGCGAAAACAAGTTTCTTAGGAAAATACTATGTCTCCCCACACGAACACCACTGACTCCTGTATTGATGGATTTCAACTTTCATCGTGTGGATGATCAAGCTAACCTAAGACCATTGTTGTTTTGGGTTCACCTGTGGTGCACAGATGAGCTTATCCATTATAGAGAGGGTCTTGAGGAAATCCTAGGATTAAATAAAAGTGTAGGTTTGACCTGGTTAAAGCACATTCACAACTGTTTTTTTTAACTGGGACTAAGGCACTATTGGGACGAGCCTTGTGGTTGACAACAGCCCCGAAAAAGCTTTAAAAAGAAACCTATTGGTCTTTTATACATGATTCTATATCCCATTCGTTAAGGGTGGGATCATTGACAACACAGTTCCTACAAATGAAAACAGTTTGGAACTTCGAGCCCTTCCTAGATGAAATACAGCCACAGCTAGCTAAATCTTTATAGCTTAAATATTGCTATGGTATCCTACAAACAAAGTCAAATAGTGTGAAATGGGCGCCGGGTGAAGTGGGGGAGGGCAGATGTGTTTTATGTGATTTAGGTGCAATAGAGAATGAAACACATCTGCTGTTCTTCTGTTCAGCCTATGTGCGATGTAGGAAGAAATGGATAAAACCTATTTGCCGTTTGCTTGGTACTAGATCCTGCCTTGAAACAGAAAGCAGAAAGATTATTACGATCTGATACCACGCAAACAGTGGTTTTTAGTGTTAGTCGGTATTTGTTCGGCATAAGCTTGATAAGGAAAAGGGAAGGTCTTAAACTCTAGGCTGAGAAAACGAATGGGAAATTATAATGAGCTTGGCACGTGCACTTTATTATTATAATGGGAAATATACATTGATTTATACATCATGTATAACATTTTCTTATTTTATTGAATGTAGGTTTTTTAAAGACTGTTTTAGAGGTATTTATTTGATTCTATTGGTGTATTATTAAATTTCCTGATATGTCTATTCCTCAAATCCGCTTTTGATTTTTTTTATATTATTATGTAATACTGAGTATTTTGAAATGTCTTTAGAACATCACAAAATTGGTCAGCCAAATCCATGTAGAATCCAGAGGAATTAGTAGTACCGTATTTTATGTTTAATATGATGTATTGTGGAAATTTTTGTATTGTTTTACTTTTTCTGTAAACCTTTTATGGATCTTTTTACCAAAATAAAGACTAAATGAAATTAAATGAAATGAATAGATTATAGTGCACAATACAATGAGTCTGCACTAGATATTTGAAATTTTCACCACTGTTCACCTCCTATAATTAATGTAAAATATATTTAGCAAAAACGTTACAGAGTGTTTATATAGTTCTATAATATCCTCTCTGATAACAAATCTTCCAGACTGTCTGGATATGAGTTGAAAATTGATATGTATTATGTTTATATATTTTTTTAACAGATGATTGCTTTGCCACTATATTGATTTGTAAAATATGATGATAGACGGAATGTTACACGATGGCAAAACATTCACCCCCAGTCACAGATCTGGGTTTAATCCATTGGTATTTTGCTCCAGACCGAACTGCCAAGCCATGTCTTTCCTGAACTGGAATCAAGCATCCAAGGAGCGGTTTCTGGCTATAAGCCTTCTTTAGCCAGGATAGCTTGACTCCTGTGGCTTAGTGAGCACGGGACCCACGTCTGGGCATACCCTTCCCACATAGGGTGAACAGCAAAATACACAAGATGATGGACGGAATGTTGTACGATGGCAAAACATTCACCCCCAGTCACAGAACTGGGTTTATTCCATCGTTATTTTGCTCACCAAGCCACCCCAGTTCAGACATGGCCATATGCAAATCAGTCTTGACCCTGTGCCTCATGGGAACAGTCCAGACCGAACTGCAAAGCCATGTCTTTCCTGGACCGGAATCAAGCATCCTCGGACCGGTTTCTGGCTATCAGCCGTCTTCAGCCAGGATAGCTTGACTCCAGTGGCTTAGTGAGCACGGGACCCACGTCTGGGCATACCCTTCCCACATAGGGTGAACAGCAAAATACACAAGATGATGGACGGAATGTTGCACGATGGCAAAACATTCACCCCCAGTCACAGATCTGGATTTAATCCATTGTTATTTTGCTCACCAAGCCACCCCAGTTCAGAGATGGCCATATGCAAATCAGTCTTGACCCTGTGCCTCATGGGAACAGTCCAGACCGAACTGCCAAGCCATGTCTTTCCTGGACCGGAATCAAAGATCCTAGGACCGGTTTCTGGCTATCAGCCGTCTTCAGCCAGGATAGCTTGACTCCAGTGGCTTACTGAGCACGGGTCCCACGTCTGGGCATACCCTTCCCACATAGGGTGAACAGCAAAATACACAAGATGATGGACGGAATGTTGCACGATGGCAAAACATTCACCCCCAGTCACAGATCTGGGTTTAATCTATCGTTATTTTGCTCACCAAGCCACCCCAGTTCAGACATGGCCATATGCAAATCAGTCTTGACCCTGTGCCTCATGGGAACAGTCCAGACCGAACTGCCAAGCCTTGTCTTTCCTGGACTAGAATCAAGCATCCTAGGACCAGTTTCTGGCTTTCAGCCATCTTCAGCCAGGATAGCTTGACTCCAGTGGCTTAGAGAGCACGGGACCCACGTCTGGGCATACCCTTCCCACATAGGGTGAACAGCAAAATACACAAGATGATGGACGGAATGTTGCACGATGGCAAAACATTCACCCCCAGTCACAGATCTGGGTTTAATCCATTGTTATTTTGCTCACCAAGCCACCCCAGTTCAGAGATGGCCATATGCAAATCAGTCTTGACCCTGTTCCTCATGGGAACAGTCCAGACCGAACTGCCAAGCCATGTCTTTCCTGGACCGGAATCAAAGATCCTAGGACCGGTTTCTGGCTATCAGCCGTCTTCAGCCAGGATAGCTTGACTCCAGTGGCTTACTGAGCACGGGTCCCACGTCTGGGCATACCCTTCCCACATAGGGTGAACAGCAAAATACACAAGATGATGGACGGAATGTTGCACGATGGCAAAACATTCACCCCCAGTCACAGATCTGGGTTTAATCCATTGTTATTTTGCTCACCAAGCCACCCCAGTTCAGAGATGGCCATATGCAAATCAGTCTTGACCCTGTGCCTAATGGGAACACCCAAGACTGAACTGCCAAGCCATGTCTTTCCTGGACCGGTATCAAGCATCCTAGGACCGGTTTCTGGCTATCAGCCGTCTTCAGCCAGGATAGCTTGACTCCAGTGGCTTACTGAGCACGTGACCCACGTCTGGGCATACCCTTCCCACATAGGGTCAACAGCAAAATACACAAGATGATGGACGGAATGTTGCACGATGGCAAAACATTCACCCCCAGTCACAGATCTGGGTTTAATCTATCGTTATTTTGCTCACCAAGCCACCCCAGTTCAGACATGGCCATATGCAAATCAGTCTTGACCCTGTGCCTCATGGGAACAGTCCAGACCGAACTGCCAAGCCTTGTCTTTCCTGGACTGGAATCAAGCATCCTAGGACCAGTTTCTGGCTTTCAGCCATATTCAGCCAGGATAGCTTGACTCCAGTGGCTTAGAGAGCACGGTACCCACGTCTGGGCATACCCTTCCCACATAGGTTGAACAGCAAAATACACAAGATGATGGACGGAATGTTGCACAATGGCAAAACATTCACCCCCAGTCACAGATCTGGAATTAATCCATCGTTATTTTGCTCACCAAGCCACCCAAGTTAAGACATGGCCATATGCAAATCAGTCTTGACACTGTGCCTCATGGGAACAGTCCAGACCGAACTGCGAAGCCATGTCTTTCCTGGACTGGAATCAAGCATCCTAGGACCGGTTACTGGCTATCAGCTTGACTCCAGTGGCTTAGCGAGCACGGGACCCACGTCTGGGCATACCCTTCCCACATAGGGTGAACAGCAAAATACACAAGATGATGGACGGAAGGTTGCACGATGGCAAAACATTCACAACCAGACACAGATCTGGGTTTAATCCATCGTTATTTTGCTCACCAAGCCACCCCAGTTCAGACATGGCCATATGCAAATCAGTCTTGACCCTGTGCCTCATGGGAACAGTCCAGACCGAACTGCCAAACCATGTCTTTCCTGGAACGGAATCAAGCATCCTAGTACCGGTTTCTGGCTATCAGCCGTCTTCAGCCAGGATAGCTTGACTCCAGTGGCTTAGTGAGCACGGGACCCACGTCTGGGCATACTCTTCCCACATAGGGTGAACAGCAAAATACACAAGATGAAGGACAGAATGTTGCACGATGGCAAAACATTCACCCCAGTAACAGATCTGGGTTTAATCCATTGTTATTTTGCTCACCAAGCCACCCCAGTTCAGACATGGCCATATGGAAATCAGGCTTGACCCTCTGCCTCATGGGAACAGCCCAGACCGATCTTGTGTGTTTTGCTGTTCACCCTATGTGGGAAGGGTATGCCCAGACGTGGGCCCCGTGCTCACTACGCTACTGGAGTCAAGCTATCCTGGCTGAAGACGGCTGATAGCCAGAAACCGGTCCTAGGATGCTTGATTCTAGTCCGGGGAAGACATGGCTTGGCAGTTCGGGCTGGACTGTTTCCATGAGGCACAGGGTCAAGGCTGATTTGCATATGGCCATGTCTGGACTGGGGTGGCTTGGTGAGCAAAATAACGATGGGTTAAACCCAGATCTGTGACTGGGGGGTGAATGTTTTGCCATTGTGCAACATCCCGTCCATCATCTTGTGTGTTTTGCTGTTCACCCTATGTGGGAAGGGTATGCCCAGACGTGGGTCCCGTGCTCAGTAAGCCACTGGAGTCAAGCTATCCTGGCTGAAGACGGCTGATAGCAAGAAACCGGTCCTAGGATCTTTGATTCCGGTCCAGGAAAGACATGGCTTGGCAGTTCGGTCTGGACTGTTCCCATGAAGCACAGGGTCAAGACTGATTTGCATATGGCCATCTCTGAACTGGGGTGGCTTGGTGAGCAAAATAACGATGGGTTAAACCCAGATCTGTGACTGGGGGGTGAATGTTTTGCCATTGTGCAACATCCCGTCCATCATCTTGTGTGTTTTGCTGTTCACCCTATGTGGGAAGGGTATGCTCAGACGTGGGTCCCGTGCTCACTACGCCACTGGAGTCAAGCTATCCTGGCTGAAGACGGCTAATAGCCAGAAACCGGTCCTAGGATGCTTGATTCCGGTCCAGGGAAGACATGGCTTGGCAGTTCCGGCTGGACTGTTCCCATGAGGCACAGGGTCAAGGCTGATTTGCATATGACCATGTCTTAACTGGGGTGGTTTGGTGAGCAAAATAACGATGGATTAAACCCAGATCTGTGACTGGGGGGTGCATAGTTTTACATTGTGCAACATCCCGTCCATCATCTTGTGTGTTTTGCTGTTCACCCTATGTTGGAAGGGTATGCCCAGACGTGGGTTCCGTGCTCACTACGCCACTGGAGTCAAGCTATCCTGGCTGAAGATGGCTGATAGCCAGAAACCGGTCCTAGGATGCTTGATTCCGGTCCGGGGAAGACGTGGCTTGGCAGTTCGGGCTGGACTGTTCCCATGAGGCACAGGGTCAAGGCTGATTTGCATATGGCCATGTCTGAACTGGGGTGGCTTGGTGAGCAAAATAACGATGGATTAAACCTAGATCTGTGAGTGGGGGGTGCATAGTTTGCCATTGTGCAACATCCCGTCCATCATCTTGTGTGTTTTGCTGTTCACCCTATGTGGGAAGGGTTAGCCCAGACGTGGTTTCCGTGCTCACTACACCATTGGAGTCAAGCTAGCTTGGCTGAAAACGTCTGATAGCCAGAAACCGCCCTAGGATGCTTGATTCCGGTCCGGGGAAGACATGGCTTGGCAGTTTGGGCTGGACTGTTCCCATGAGGCACGGAGTCAAGGCTGATTTGCCTATGACCATGTCTGATCTGGGATGGCTTGGTGAGCAAAATAACAATGGATTAAACCCAGATCTGTGACTGGGGGGTGAATGTTTTGCCATTGTGCAACATCCCGTCCATCATCTTGTGTGTTTTGCTGTTCACCCAATGTGGGAAGGGTATGCCCATACATGGGTCCCGTGCTCACTACGCCACTGGAGTCAAGCTATCCTGGCTGAAGACGGCTGATAGCCAGAAACCGGTCCTAGGATGCTTGATTCCGGTCCGGGGAAGACATGGCTTGGCAGTTCGGGATTGACTGTTCCCATGAGGCACAGGGTCAAGGCTGATTTGCATATGGCCATGTCGGAACTGGGGTGGCTTGGTAAGCAAAATAACGATGGATTAAACCCAGGTCTGTGACTGGGGGGGTGAATGTTTTGCCATTGTGCAACATCCGGTCCATCATCTTGTGTGTTTTGCTGTTCACCCTAGGTGGAAAGGGTATGCCCAGACGTGGGTCCCGGGCTCACTACGCCACTGGAGTCAAGCTATCCTGGCTGAAGACGGCTGATAGCCAGAAACTGGTCCTAGGATGCTTGATTCCGGTCCGGGGAAGACATGGCTTGGCAGTTCGGGCTGGACTGTTACCATGAGGCACAGGGTCAAGGCTGATTTGCATATGGCCATGTCTGAACTGGGGTGGCTTGGTGAGCAAAATAACGATGGATTAAACCCAGATCTGTGACTGGGGGGTGAATATTTTGCCATTGTGCAACATCCCGTCCATCATCTTGTGTGTTTTACTATATTGATTTGTGTTGTAGTTCTTCCTAAACTAAAAGAAAATCTATAGACAACTCACATATAATTTCAAGGTATGTTATTTACGAGATTGTAGAGTATTTGAATTTAGTGAACTAATGAGAATGCTCTTGAGAAAAGCAATGTATAACGAAGTACTTTTTTTTACAGCAGTAGCTGATTTACGGTGAATTAATGAACTTTCCTCATATAATCGCTTTATACACTGATGGGGTATGGTCAGGAATAAACATACAGCAGCTACTACCAATAACACAGCATGCACCACCTCTATCTGCTAACATTACGTCTAATTCCATCCTGTTCTGCAAAGCTACAATTCTAGCTATTTGTAGCTCTTCAGTAATGTTTCCTAAGGCTGCAGCTGTTTGAACAGTAACAGCTTCCACTACTCTAGTCAATCGTCGTATTTTCCTGCTATTTAATGCAGCACCCACAAAAAAGAACAATCCTAAATTGAAATCTACATTCTGTTGTAGGCTAGTGTCAGTCTGATCAACATCATCTGTAGTCAATGTCCTTTTATATCTGTTTACAGTAATATTATTGAACAATTTAAGATTTTGGTGCTACATTGGAGGAGCTAAGAATACAGGGGGCAACAGAGAAGAGACATAACAAATACCAGTCCAACCGGCTGGCAATCGATAATATCCTCGATTTCCGCATACAAAATACGTATTGTGCGAAGCTAGAAAAGTACTACTGTTCAAACCATCTATATTTAATACAGTCACTTATCCCTACAGGGATATGCCCAATGCTCTGTACACAAAGTTCTGCTTGTGTTTGGGTAACAGAAATAACAAAATGTTCAGCCTCAAATGAGTCTCTCGTGTTGGTGAAGATATATGGTGTTGAAACATTGTCCGGTCGATATTCTTTCCACTCCCATATTGTTCCATTCGCTTGAGGATACCCATCTTTGTCCTGATGGCACTCTTTGTTCAACCGGGAAAGCAGTCTGCCCACTGTAGGCTTCCTAGTCGCGAAGAGCAAAGTGTACCAGGCTCGACAAGAGCCATTATGCGAAAAAGGGAGAGGTATAAACGGTGTACCACCTTTCTTTTGGTGTGCAGGCATCATCCCACAAATTCAACAGTTTGTTGCATTAGTAGCAATGTGGGTAGGATGTAACATTTGAACGAACGTATTATTCAAATAAGATTGTCGATGTTTCAATTCTTGATATGGGAGCGTAAAGAAATAATGCTCCTCTGGTGCAGGTGTAGTAACAATGAACAACTCACGAGCAGGAGTTGTTTCCTCAACAGACCATGTTATTGCTGCCACAATCATCAAGGCAACAATAAACCCTATACCACAAAAAATCTTCTTCTTCTTCTCCATTCTCAGTCACGGCACAAAACAAATCTTTCTGAAACTAAAGTAGTTGTCAGAGCTCTTACCCCTGGGTAGCCGTTGATTTCTTCACCACGGGCCAAGACGGGTGTCACTACTCTAATGCAGGGCTGATCCCCCCCCTTGCCACATCGGCTCTCCGTTTCACTGACCCAGAGAATGCTCAGACAACTTTCATAATGCTGCAGATTTCTCTCTCGGCCTCAAATTATATCTGGTTGCACCAGGGACTGTCTGGTCTGGGAAGAACTCCTCAGATCTGTCAGGTGTAACAGCACAACCTCTTTCCGCAGTCAGAACCTCTCGGTGGTCGGTCAATACAGCAGGCTCCACCAAAGTCGGGAGTACTCAGCGACAATGGGTCCCATAAACCCAGTTCTTCTGATTCGTGACTCGAACTGCTGTTCTTGTAGCAAGTAGAACCTGCTCCGGCCCACGCCACCTCGGTTCCAAACTGCTCGATCTCTCAAAGGATTTCAGAAGAACAAAATCACCAGGTCGGAGGTTGTGGCCTTCTCCTGTGGATCTGTCGGGAAGTGCTTCTCGAACCTGTTGATGAATAGAAACCAAGTTATCAGTTAATTGTGCCAAATAGTCATTCATTAAGACACAAGGTACATCATACACAGAACTTGATTTAGGAATTCCCCAGATATTCATAGGTCGGCCAAAGAGGACCTCATAAGGTGTTAGACCCGTTTGAGAATGAGGCACTGATCTGATTGACAGCAATGCCAGTGGCAACGCATCTGGCCAAGTCAGAGAAGTAGAAGCCTGTATTTTAGCTAATTTCAGTTTCAGTGTTGCATTGTATCTTTCCACCAAACCTGCTGAATGTGGGTGGAACACTGCATGAAACTTCTGTTTGATCCCTAATCCTTTCAGGACATACATAACGTCCCCTACAAAATGAGGCCCGTTATCACTCCACAAAAATCTACAAACACCATAACGAGGAAAAAATTCCTTCAAAAGCACCTTTGCCATAGTAATTACAGTATTTTCCATTGGTAGGATACGCCTCAATCCATTTACTGAAGGCACATACCACAACCAAGAGGTACTTCAAATTATTAGAGCGTTCAAGCTGGATATAATCCATTTTTAAAACCTCAAAAGGTGCAGTTGGTGTAGCAAATCCCCCTGCTGGAGTTCGTGTTCCTTTTCCAGTATTAAATCGTAAGCAAATCATACAGGACTGTACTACTCTCTTAGCTGTGCTAGCAATTTCTGGATGCTCCCAAACTTGTGTAAGCAATTTCACTATTGCTGAAGCTCCAACATGTGCTAGCCCATGCGCCATCTGAACCATAGGTTGTACAAAAGCTATAGGCAATTTCCATTTATCCATCTGTTTGTTTCGCCAACAACCTTCATTGTCCAACTCTCCATCTATGGACCATTGCTCCCGTTCTTTGTCAGAAGCGGTCCTTTATATCTCTAATACTTCTTTCCTGGCATCGTACCACCGCTCAGCTTGCGATTTCACTACATACATGGAATTAGTGTCGGGCTGCATCGCAGTCTCACGTGCCACCCGGTCTACAAAGGCATTTCCTTGTCCCACCTTAACAGTCACTTTCTTGTGTGCACTACATTTTATTATAGCTATTTTCTTTGGGTATGTTAGTGCAGTCAAAAGATTATGCACTAGTTCTCCATGCATTATCTGTATCCCATGTGATGTCAAAAAGCCTCTTTCCTTCCAGAGCAGGCCAAAATCATGGGCCACTCCATGTATAAATGTTCACACACAATCCTTTACTAAGCTCAAACGCTCGTGTCAAAGCTCTCAGTTCTGCTGCTTGAGCTGACTTCTGTGGTATATGAGCTGCCTCTACTATCGTGTGAAGCATAGTAATTGCATATGCGGCTGAAGTTGTACCATCCGGAAACTTCATTCAAGATCCATCAACCCACAGTTCTCCATCCACATCTGGAAGGGCCGTATCTTGCAAATCAATACGGCCCTTTGTCTGTTCCTCAGTCAGAAAAATACAATCGTGTGTTTCCTGCGCCTCAGGGTGAGTCGCCGGATATGGCAACAAAGTGGCTGGGTTTAACGTTGCACATCTCTTCAGTGTAATATGAGGAGCCAACAGCGTCAGCTCATATCCTGTCAGACGAGCACTGGTTAAATGCTGCGTCTTTGTTTGATTCAAAAGAGCATCAACAGCATGAGGTACCAACACCAAAAGTTTATGTGATAAGACCATCCCTTCACTCTGGCGTATTGACACAGCTGTCGCTGCAACCGAGCTAAAACATCCAGGCAACGCTCGAGCAACAGGATCAAGTACTGCTGAAAAATATGCACAAGGGCGTTGCTTATCGCCGTGTGCTTGTACTAAAACTGACAATGCACATCCATCACTCTCGTGTACATACAATGTAAAAAGCTTCGTGTAATCTGGAGTACCTAACACTGGTGCTGGACAAAGGGCTTGTCGTAACTGTCAGAAAGCATTCTCACATTCATCTTTCCAGGGAAGGGGTACTTGAGTATCCTTTGTCAATAGTGCTAACAAAGGGTTAACGATGTGTGAAAATCCTAATGTCCATTGCCTACAAAAAGAAGTAAGACCCAAAAATGCTCGAACCCCTTTCTGTGTAGAAGGTACTGGTGTATCTAAAATTGCTTGAATGCGATCTGATGTGAGCGCACGCCCCTCCTTAGACAAAAGGTGACCTAAGTAGGTTACCTTTAGTCTACAATATTGCAGTTTCTTTCTGGAGACTTTGTGGTGGTGCGAAGCAAGGAAAGAGAGCAAAGACAGCGTGCATTTCTCACATTGTTCGGGGGTATCGGCTGCTAACAGAATGTCATCAACGTACTGAATGAGTGCCACACCCTCGGACAGAACAAAAGAATCAAGTTGTCTTTTCAATGCTTGACTGTAAATACTAGGACTCTCAGTATAGCCTTGAGGAACTCTACAAAATCTATACGATCGATTATTCAAAGTGAAACCGAACAAATATCGGCTATCAGGATGAATAGGGATCGAAAAGAAAGCGTTCTTCAAGTCTATAATAGAGAACGTTGTTGCAGTAGGCGGAACTAGGGTAAGGAGCGTTGTGATGTCAGAAACCACTGGATATTGTGGCACCACTATCTTGTTGACCTCCCGCAAATCGATAATAAATCTGTAGATCCTTGTATCAGTGTCTTTATTCAAAATCGGGAGGATCGGACTGTTACAAATATTAAAAGGAACTTCCTCAACAACCCTAACTTCAATAAGATCTTGTACAATTTGTGTGAGTGCTTCCTCACCCTCCTGTGAAATTCGATATTGAGGCAGGCGTGGCAACACAGCTCCCTCCTTAACACTAATATGTACTGGTGGAATAACCATCTGACCCACATCTGTATCTGAAGTGGCCCACAGAGTGTTAGGTAGGGAAGCTAATGCAATATCTTCTTGAACAATGCAAACTCTGTCCGTTATTGGGGGAATGTCATTTAAAATCACACGCACTACTTCAGGGGAACATCGTATTGTGGCTCTGAAATACTTGAGCATATCAAGACCCACAATATTATCTGGCGTGTTCGGGGAAAGCAAAAATGGGCATGGGGCAGTAAACTTATCAACATGAAACGCAAGTGGTAGTGACAATGGGCTAAGGGAAGGAGTTCCATCGAACCCTATCGATGTAATCGTTAAGCCAGACAGGGGAGCCCTTGGAACCAATTGTTTAGACAAAGCGCTAAGAGTAGCTCCTGTATCAACCAGAAACTGATCAGTAGAACCCAAAACATGTGCTGTAACATAAGGACCCCTCTGATCTACTGGAACTTCAACTGATTCCTTACCCCATCCTACGCAATCCTATGCAAAAGCAGAATCATGCAATTCAGGCTGCGCATAATCAGACATTTGATATTGGTTACGCCTATCAAAAGCATTAGACCCATTTTGTACCCGCACATTAGAATCAAACCTAGCGCGATCATTCATAGCGGCTCTAAAACCGGAATTCCCCGAGCGGTTCCTCATGGATCCTCGGTCACGGACATAGTGCTGTGAGCGCAACAATGGGCACTCATCTGCCCAGTGACCAAATTTCTTACAATACGCACATTGATCAATAGCCAAAGAGTAACGAGTAGAGGAGGAGTTAGAAAATCCTCGTCCGCCTCTATCATTACCTCGAAAGGGTGGACCATAGGCCTGAGATAACATGACTTTTGTTTTTAATTCTTTAGATTTCTTTTCCTCATTGCCCTTCGCTTCAAGTTCCTGACGCTCGTAATATTGAACCATTGTCAGGACGGATGTCCGAGAAGAGGTTGTCCAAGAGCTTTCGCTGGCTTTCTAGCGGTTAGCCACTCCTGGTAATAGCTTCGTAACATACTTGTCTACAAATAAGTGACGGCCCGTATCGTCCGTTAGTGACTGGTCACTAAAATCATGAAAAGCCTCCTCAAAACGTGTAAAGAAATCTGAAACCGATTCATCTGTCTTTTGTTTACAGGATGCTAAAACAGTCCAATCAATCTTTTTAGGGGGAATAATTGTTTTTAATTGAGCTAATATTGCACCAGGGAGATTTAAAATCAATTGACATGGCTTTTGCGCTGGTTCCCTATCCGCATCTTCCCCCTCTATCTCTTTCCATACCGCCCCATATGCTGCGCGGTCATCGATTTTACGCACGGAGCGCCACATATCGAGCGGCAATATGAGCCCAAAAAATAAATCGATATCAGCCAGCGTCATGGTACAAGAATTTATGGCTCCCGCAACTTCTTCATAAAAGGCAGCAGGGTTTTTACGCGGGTCAGGCAATGCAGCTTTAAGTGCCATAACATCTGCTCTATTCCAGGGAGTATACATCCAATTATAAAATACCCTTTTGCATCTATGGAATATTTATCATCACTGGTACCTGTTCCTTTAGGAGGAACATATAAAGGCGCGGCCTCACGCATAGGCTGTGCATGCACTATCGAGGTCTTATCTGTTTCGAAAATAGATGATTGTTTCCCGTTGATCAATCCCGTTCGGTCATCTGTTTTAGCTTTTCGTTGCTCCTCCCGTAGCCGAAGCGCTCCGTTTTGAAGATTAACCAGTCGCCTGATGATATCAGTCACCTGGGAAAGAGGGAAAGAACCTTTACGTAATTGCTTACAATCAGTTGCCACATCATCAGGTTCAAGAACATCTGACACTTTTCGAAACATTCCAACGAATTCATCTGAAAAATACTCAGTAAAATACAACTGCTCTTTATCATGCCATCCCTTAAGAGCTTCTAAAATCTCTAACACAGTAACCGTATCCTTGAGTGACTTCCAAGCCAGGTTCCTAAGTTCAGCCGCCCGTTCGACCGAAATCATGGAGCGGGTACTCGGTTTCGTATGACCAGCATCAAAATCCTCATCGTTGCCAGATGGAGCGGACGGAATGATATACGGAGGCGGAGGACGATCTAACAAAGAAAAATCATCTTGCAGTTTATTAAGGACAGGATAAAGAGGTTGTCGAACAGCATATTGGCCAGATATCTGTAATCTACGCTCTTTTTCCTGTCTCTCTTCCAACTCTTTCGCCTAATTTTTCCTCAATTCTTGCGCTTTTTCATACACATTCTTCCGTTGCTCTTTCTCAATCAGAGCTTGCTCACGTTTCTCACTCTCACGTACTTCTTTCACCCACATCCGCACACTTTCAAACATATCTTGTCTAGACTTTCGCTTAAACATATAGTGTTCCACATACTCAATTTTTTCGCATATCAAACGACCCATACTTCGGCCAACACAATTCAGGATCCTTTCGCGTGTATTTCCTCCACAACGTGCTGTACATTATAGAAGAAAGACCATATTTCACATACATTTCTCGATGAGGCGTCCCCTCTGGGGGAGCCGGTTGCGATTCCTCAAGTTTTAACCGGTTATTTTGACAAAAGCCGCACATTTTACGAAGTGCGCTAAAAATAGGCATGCCAAAAAATAGTGCAAAATATGCAATAATATAATCAAAGTAGCACTTAAAGTATCTGTAATACGTTGTACCGTTCAAATCAAAATCGTATCATGGAGAAAAATCTCCTCATTACCTGTCTATATGTATTGCAACACATATATTTCACATACACATACACATACACATACACATACACATACACATACACATCAGGGACTAGTCCTTCCAAAATTGCCACAGCAAGCATATCCTAAAACTGTCTTGCCACTCACAGGCTTCCAAAACCCACAGCAAGTACCGTATAACGCTTCTTACTACTCACACGGTGTCCAGTCTCCAACTGCCAAGTTCTAAATTCGACCAAACGGCCACTGCACAGCAAGCCAACAGAAGAGATCTCAGTCGAGGACCGGCACCACCTGGATGGTCAGATCGGAAAGAAAGGAAAAAAATGCCTTGGATGCCAAGACTCGGGTCTCCTCTGGCATGCGTACGCTTCCGCAGCGAGATTCCAATCCTTTGTCACGACCGCTCCTGCGGGTATCCGAGTCGCCGATGAGCCCCACGTGTCGGGCGCCAATTTGTTGTAAGCAAACCTCAGCCAGGCCTACTTAGTGCAAGGGTTCGCCCTTCTCTGCACAGAATCCTCAGACCTTAGGAAGAAGTTGGCAATGAAACTGGAAAATACAAGAGCAAAGTTTATTAAACCTTTAAAGGTGGTACTAGAGCCCACAAAACACCCTTCGGTATTGTACAATGAACTGAAGCACATGGCCCCTTTTATACACAATGAGGGGGCTCAAGAAAAGGCGGTACAAAAGACAAGAGCAGATTTATGACCATACAAGGACATTTTAGAAGGCACAATCGATAGGTGGGCGGAGTTAACAGTCTCCGATCACATTCCTGTCTGGAACCAATTAAGTAACGGTCACTGATCCTACTGCGCATGTCTGGACATGCTGGAAGCGGAGACTACTAAAAATAGCCTGTTGCTGGGCAGACTCGAGGCGCGATGGACAAGAAGGTAGGACCAAGCACATGACGAGCACATGGCAATGTATGGCACACAAAATGGCCGCTACAAATTCAAGATGGAGTTGGCACATTTGTTACGATAATGGTAAAAAACCAGACCATGTCTTCTGCTAATGCTTAATCTAACCGCTGCTGATTTACAACAACCGGGGCTGTCCCTTAACGGTCTCTGTATCCTCCGGTGGGACAGTAACTCTGCTTTTCACCCAGTCACTCTCCTAGGACCGAGACTTCGACAAGGAGCCTGCGAGGCTCCGGACATCCTGGGCTGGCCGTGGGGCTCCTCTCAACAACACAGGAGCCCTGCTTGGGCCAGCAGCCACTTCCTCACTCTGGCCGGTGTAGCACACGCGGGGCTATCCATTCACCACGGGAGCCCCGCTGCTTAGCTGCAGTCCCTCTCCTCCCTTCCGTCAGTCTCTGCTTCTGTGGATTGGCCACGCCCACCATTAGGCAGCAGGCGCCTGGCTACCGGGTCGCCTGTCCTGGGTCGCGGCAGTGATTTCCCTTCTTGGCAAAGTGCAGGGTGGGCACCTACCTTGAATAAAGCTCACTTGCGGGGTGGGCACCCGCTCTCACAAAAACCCCAAAATGGCATAAACACGGGGTGGGCTCCTGCCGAAGCATACCACAAAGTGGGTTGGGCTCTCGCCTGATTTAAACAACGTGGGGTAGGCACCCGCAATCCAAATAACACAGGTGCGGGGTGGGCCCGAACTGGAGCAGTACCCCTGGAAGCCAAACCGGTCAGGACACTGGTTACAGATGTTACTCCCTCCAGATCAGGCAGATCCTGAACCTGTCCTTCCAACCTTGGGGCTGAGCACCGTGGCTGAGCACTTGCCTGGCACGCCAGGACTTCTGGGGACTCACATAGTATCCCCCCAGTCAGGACACCACCTACTTATGCCCTTCCCGCCAGGTCAGGTGTTTGTACTTCTCCCTCATCACTAGATAACATAATCCTGCTGCCAACATCTGAGCTGTACTCCACCTCCAACTCAGCAAAGCTCACTTCCTGAGCCACATTCTTTTCCTTTTCAGCTAAGGCTCACTCTATCTCCTCGCACTCCCGGTCTAGCTGCCTCAGCCTCCGGTCACAAGCATGATTCCGATTCCTCTCTTCATGAGCCAATCTTTCCCAAAATGTTTCTTCCTCAGGGCCACTGTTCTCTTGCGACTCTGGCTGGGGTCCTCCGCCTCAGGTTCCTCCTCAGAGTCATCTGCTCGTATTGCTTCCCAGCGTATCACCTCATAGCTATACATGGCTGCCTCAAGATCCTGTCTTGTGTATCTCCTCTTCACAGGTAGCCCCCTCTCCTTGCACAATAATTTTAGCTCCCTTATCTTGTAGATGTACAGGTGCCAAAAGTTGACTTCCATTTTGAGAAGGCCCAACAGGTGCAACAAATAACCAGAGTTCCAATGACCAAATTCCAAAGGGAAACAGTGAAAAATAGAATGTGGTTGCGTAATGGTCTGCACTAGTCCAGTGATGTACACCAATCACTGTGGGTCAAGTACAAATACAAGTTCAAAACCTCACCGCTGACCACCAATGTTTGAAATGGGGGTCTCTAGTTGGTAGAAGTAGGTGCCCTTGACCAAATAGGGACCCTTGCTTCAAGTCAGGGTAAGGGTATACACTCCTTAGATAACCCCTGCTCACTCCCTTGGTAGCTTGGCACAAGCAGTTAGGCTTATCCCAGAGGCAATGTGTAAAGTGTTTGCGCAACACACACACACAGCAGCAACACACTAAGCACACCACAAAAGAAAGTCCTCACAAGGTTATATAAAAAACAGCCTTTGTATTATCATAAACACATTAGAAACCTAATCACACATTTACACTCTGCCAACTGGACTTGCAATATTCACAGGGGATTATATACAGGACCAGGCCAATCGGGCCACGGTCAGAACCATCAGAACAGGTAAGTAAATGCAAAACACAACCAGTAACTACTGGTACCATAATGACCTAAGCATTATCACATTAGCAATAGACACCATCCTAAAATATCATAACATGACATCAGGCATAAGCAGTAGGCATAAAACACACTAGGCCCCAAACCTCATAAGCATAAACACATTACGCAATAGGCCTTACCAGCATAAACACAGTATGCATAAACCTCATAAACATCAACACATTATGTAACAGGCATCACAGTAGAGCCTTGCGCCCTACCACATAAAACTGACCCCCAGGCCAACTGACCTTCTCTAGGGCTCCAATGTCCGATGTCCAGCAACGTCAGGGCTCAGCTGCCAATGCGCAAAAACACAGGGCGCAGATGCGCTGGGGCGTGGGGTGTAACTCACCCCTTTCTCAACAAAAGAACTAGCTCCCCAAGCGTTGCATCTGCCCCCTGTCTGGCAGGGCAGCTGTGACCAAATGAAACACTGGCACCACAGTGCCCTGAGTCCCCCACTGGGACTTTATAAAACAAATGTGCCCAACGTTGAGCTGCCCGCAACTGTGGTGCAGCTGTGTACAAAGATCAGCACCACTTCCGCTCTGGCAGCACCCACAAGGCCCAATGGAGGGGGTAGGCACCGACAACGTGCCTCGAACCACCCTCTACAGCTCACATCTTAGCCCCACTCACTGGGGCTGTCCCTCGATGGTCTCTGCCTTCTCCGGTGTGGTGGTAATTCTGCTCCTCACCCGGTCCCTCTCCTGGGACCGGGACTTCGGCAAGGAGCCTTCGATCTCCGAACATCCTGGGCTGCCCGTGGGGCTCCTCCCAACAACACGGGAGCCCTGGCCAGTCCGGCAGCCACTTCCTCACTCTGGCCGGTGCAGCACACGCGGGGCTCTCCCTTCACCACGGGAGCCCAGCTGATTAGCTGCAGTCACTCGCCTCCCTTCCGGCGGCCTCTGCTTCCGTGGATTGGCCCCACCCACCATCAGGCAGCAGGTGCCTGGCTTCCAGGTCGCCTGTCCCTGGTTGCGGCGGTGATTTCCCTTCTTGGCAAAGTGCGGGGTTGGCATCCGCCTTGAATAAAGCTCACATGCGGGGCGGGGTCCCGCTCTCATAAAAACCCCAAAATGGCAGAAACACTGGGTGGGCTCCTGCCGGAACAGAAAACCACACGTGTGGTGGGCTCCTGCTCAATTCAAACAACGTGGGGTAGGCACCCACAATCCAAACAGCACAGGTGCGGGGTGGGCTCCCGCCAACCTTGGCCAAATACGGGGTAGGCACCCGCTATTCAAAGAGACCACAAAATGCAAGTTGGGCACTTGCTCCCCCTGGCAGCTCGGGGGAATCCCAATGTCCGGATCCCTTTATAATCACTGCATCAGTGCGCTGCCCGCCGCCAGCTCCTCACTCTCCTCTTGGGTAATGAAAATACAGCGCTCACAAGGTGCTATGCCCAAAAAAACACCCAGGGCAAAGACTGGGCAGGGAACTAAAAGTCATTGAGGCTGGGGGCACCCCAGCAGGGCGCAGCCAGGCAGGCGAGCACGCAGGGACCCCCAAGAAGCGGCAGCTGGGTCCCATGGTGGTTCCTCCTGGCAGTGTCCCCCCCAGCCCAAGTCAAACACAGGAACAACACTTTTTCATGGGGTCACAGCCCATATCTTTATACCGCTTTTCCCCTTTGTCTACAAAGCACAGGGCTTGGGGAAACCAGTTCCAACTGGTTCTGTTTACCAGGCTCCTCTTCCCTACTGTTAGGTGGGGGCTTGCCATCAGACACTCCACAGAGGGCAAAGCCAGCATTCACTAGTGCAGGCGCCATCCTATTCAGGGACCAGGGACTTCTCCTCCCACCACTCCAAATGCAGATGTTCCATTCAGTCTAGCCCTGACTCACCCTGCCCCTCCTGGAGCCATACACAGCCCCTGTCAATCAAAAGCCAGGCATGCAATTCACACAGCACACAGAAATGTCTAAAGGTGGCATTTCTAATATAGTTATAATAAATCTGCGCACACCATTGCGTAGCATTCATTATTACTATTTCAAACATACCAAACTTGACCATGCTGCTCCCCTCATATCAGGAATTACCACTGAAACACTTATCAGGGAATCCCCAATACATTCCTATGGGAGGGCAGCCCCACAGTAGTGAGAAACCAAAATGGCTGTTTGTTACTACCAGGGCCACCTCCCCAAACAGCCCAGAAGGCTGCCAGGAGTACCGACGGACAGAGCAGTGCTCCATTGTCCTGAGCTGCTTGCCAGGTGAGGAGAAACACGTTCCCCTTGAATCTAAGGAGGAAAACCAGAAGGAAACAGGTGACATTTACCATTGTTGTTCACTATTGTTTTAGTTCATCACGTAGGAGCAGTAGCAATTAAGTTTATGGGTCCTGAAGAAGCGGCAGGTACCAATTTGGACCTTTAAATGTCAGCAGAAACATGTCGACCAGATAACCCAGTCAGACGTTATTTGTTTGAACCATCTGACTTTTTTGTACTCTATTGTTTTTATTGTTGGAAGTGCACGACTCCAGAATAAAGTTATATTGCGTACACTATCCAATTTTATCACAAGCACATTTCTTTATCACAAATCACATATGCACTGCTTTCAGTTACGTACAAACAACATCCACCAATCATCCTATATAGCAACATCATCAAAACCAACCTTTTCCTAGTAACATCTGTGGAGATGGTCAATACGGACTACCTACTGTGAAGTAGACCATATGATGAATTGGGCAGTACAGGAAGAGTAACTGATGGACACTTTTCACAAAGGGTAATTGTCCAGTAGTCTGCTTAAATTTGGAAGCGTACACCTAGCCATATTTACACACACATAGCTTTCCTTCCGTCTTAGACCCACAGTTATTCTTTGTGTTTTCCATAACTTGCCAGGGGGATTATAACTGTGCTGAGGTCGTTAAACATTCCCTCAGACCCTCTACCTATCTTTTTGTTTGTTGTAGTACTACCAGGGCATGCCACACACTTAAGGTATATGTCCTATCTTTTACCTACAGTGCACCCAACACATAGAGCTAGCTAGGGCCTACCTTAGGGGTGACTGACATGCAGTAAAAGGGTGTCACAGACATGGCACACACTTTAGGTGCCACGTCACAGTGGCAGTAACACTGCTCCACAGGCCCTGCAATGGCAAAGGTCTGAGATAGGTTTGAAAGTCTAATTTGGTTGTGGCGCAATCAGCGCTGCAAGCCCACTAGTATTAAAACATATCAGGAGTAGGACCCATAGACCACGTCAGGTTTGGGTGCAATTTAGAAACAAAAAACAATATCCCAACAGGTGTAAGTTCAGAGACAGTTATGCATGTATGCAAAAAGCATTACACTAACAAGAAAAAAGGAGACTCAAATTGGATTTGGTTTGGGGTGTTAATCACCATATATTTCAAGTAATGATTCATCAGGGTATACAGTTAAAGCAGCACTGTATGAAAGAAATCATGTAACAACCCGAAGGCACTTGGTGCAAAGCAATATATACAAGTGAGTAGAGGTGGCGACGCAAGTGGTTTTAGTGAACAATTGTGTGACTAATATACAGTGGATGGCTCAAAAAATACAATTATATTGACTGTTTTCGTACACTTTCAATTTCAGTGAGCCATTTGTAGGAGATGCGCCTAATATTGCGCTGTGGAGTCGACGGCATTTCGATCCTCTCGAATTGGGATCGTCTTCAGGACGGGGTTGTCCAGTTCGTAAAGTGCTGCGTGGTACCTCTTTGAGGGTGGGTGCCTGAGCCGTTGGAAGGAAGCGGCAGAGTCTTCCTGGTTATTAAGTGGGTGAAAACGTGGAGCACCGTCAGTGGACGTCTCCAGGAATCTGGGGGAGACGGGCGATCCATTCCATTTGAGCAGTACCTGAATTAATCGTGGTAACCATTGCGGACTGGATCCGGGGGCCAAGTGAAGCGGCAGTGGAGCTGTCACAGTTAAATTACCGATTTCCTAAATACAGATTCAGTATATTACCAAATTCCTAATGTAGGGAGCACTTAAATGAGTGCTTATACAATGTTAGGTTTCGTTATTTACCACCAACTACAAGTTGGTGGTAAATAACGAAAAAAAACAAAAAGCAATTTAATGCAAATTGCTTCAGTGCCATGTTGCAGACATACATGTCCTTAGGGCATGTATGTCTGCAACATGTGCACCCATAAACAATTGAGGGGTGCAACAGGGTATCAAAGTGACACCCTGCCACCCTTCAATGTTTTCCCCCTTTTACCGATTCAGTATTTACCAATTCGGTAATTGACATTCATTCCTTCCAGGCCCATAGGAATGAATGGCAATTACCGAATCGGTAAATACCGATTCGGTACATACCGAATCTTAACGATTCGGTAATTTTTACCCAATTTTTAGGTACATAGGGCCAGATGTAGGTAACTCAATTTTACCGATTCTTAAATACCGATTTTTACCGAATCGGTATTTAAGAAAAGGGAAATGAGATGTAGGTAAAAAATCGGTAAAAAATACAGATTCGGTAAAATTAAGAAACCCCGACCCGGTATTTACCGAATCGGTATTTACCGATACGGCGTATACCGAATCGGAAATACACATGCAATCCTATGGGCCCGGATGCCCATAGGAATTAATTGAATTTACCGATTCGGTATTTACTGATTCGGTATTTTCCGAATCGGTAAATACCGAGTCGGGAATACAAAACATCATGCAGTTGAAGTATCAACCAATCACGTGCCTCCACCCCGCCCCTCAGCCAACCAACAGAGCAATCCACCAATCCTGTGCACCCACCCCACCCCACAACCAGGAAGTGGCCACACCCATGCAGGTGCAGAGTATCTGATCACACAGGAGAGCAGTTACACAGAGACAGGCTGTTGTGAAGCTGAGCTCTGCAGGACAAACAAATGGATCCCCAAGACTCACAGAGGGAAGGTGCAGAGAGGAAGAGGAAGATGAAGTTCAGCACTGGTGAACTTCAGGTGCTGGTGGAGGAGGTTGTCAAGCACTACCCAAAAATCTTTGGAAAGCAGTCCCTGCAGGTACCAGAGGCTGTCAAGAGGAACACCTGGCTGGGGATCCAGACCAAAGTTAGCGCAATAGGAGTGACAACCAAGGAAGTGGACGATCTCAAGAAGAGATGGTATGATCTAAGGATCATTACAAAGAAAAAATTGGCTGCAAGAAGTAAGGAGGCCAATGCTACAGGTGGAGGGAAGAACAGAGCACCTGCTCTCACAGACCTGGAAGAGCTTGTGGAGTCCACACTGGAGCCAGAGTGCGTTGTGGGGATTGGTGATGCAGACAGCTTAGCCCGAGCTGCATCTAAGAAAGGTTAGGGAAATGTCCATCATCCCTCACCCCCTGCCTGTTTCCCTCCCCCAATGTGGCTATGTTTTGAGGAAATCCAGTACGGACTTCAGTATTCACCTGCAATGCATTATGGGAGTGGTAGTCATAAGAATACCCATCAGAGCTGTCAACATGAAATAATGTCAGGCATGCCACACAATACAATCTGCAACATGGGAGGAGCAGGAAATAGTGATATAATAATGTGATTTAATAGTGAATTACACGGTGAAAGCATCACTAAGACACTGTCCATATCTGTCCACAGGAGAGACATCACGCAAGTCAATGCAGGAGAGGGAGAAGACACATCCCCAAAGGGATAGGAGTGAGCAAGAAGGCAGGGATGCAGGGCCCAGCACTGCAACACCTACAGCACCCTGCACACAAGCAGCTGCCACACCAGAGGCAGACACCATGCAACTTGAAGCATCTCTTGTGCTCCTTGACTCACCACAACATGAGTCACAACAACTTGATACACCAGCAGACACAGAGGTGCCAGACATCTGCATGCCCAGGAGGCATGACGGTCCCCCGCAAAGGATCCTACAAACATCCTCCGATGAGGAAAGGGAGGGTGAGGAGTCAAGAGAGTCAATGGCAGGAAATGCACCAGGTCTTACATCCACTCCTGTCAGCCGATCTGGAGGAACAAGACGTCGTAGGGTCCGGGAGGCAAGCGTGAGTGGCCGTGATGAGGGTGTCTTCCGTGGCCTTGAGACCACAATGGTCAAGGTGCAGCGCCTGCAGGCAAAAGCTATTAGTGCAGTGCAGCCCGCCTGGTGCATGGCCTATCTAAATATCATCACTCTTCACCTCTTCTCATGGCTCTTCACTGGCTTCCCATTAAACAAAGAGCCCTCTTCAAACTCCGCTGCCTCACTTTTCAAGCCCAGGCGGGTAGTGCCCCCGCCTTCATTAACTCTGCCATCCACAACTACAGCCCTTCCAGAGACCTACGCTCCTCCACTAAATTTTTATTAGTCATCCCCCGCTTTAAGAAAAAACGATCTGGTGGCCAGAAATTTTCGGTCCTCGCGCCCACCTTCTGGAACACCCTTCCGTCCCCTGTCAGATCCTCCCCTTCCTACACTGAGTTTCGCAAAGCCCTTAAGACTTTTCTGTTTCAGCAAGCTTTAGCCCATAGTCCCCGGTACCCTCCTCAGTTCAGGAATCCTTTAGCGCCAAGAAACTTCTCAGTGAATGTGCGCTTTATAAATTGCTAAAAATTTCAAATTCAAATAGACAAATGCGCCATTTGAACACAAATTTTGTAAACATGAACAAGGGAATTACATCAATGGCAGACAGCATGAGGGACATGGCGGATGGAGTCAGGCACATGTCACAGTGTGTGATGTCACTCTGTGAGGAACTACATGAGGACCATGCACAAAGGCGCAGGGAGAGCCATCGCATGCAACAGCAGACAAGGGGCATGCACCGTCTTGCAACTGCGACTTCACTGCTGTTTCGCCTTTCAATGGCGAAGCAGGAGGGGCTGGTGCACTGCTGTACTGATCTCACGAGGGGGATGGGTAGAGTCACTACAGCAATGGAAGTGCTGCTGACAAACCAGTCAGCCACCACAGGAGCAGAAGGTGTAGGGGAAAAAGATACCACTAGTAGCAGGAGCAGCACCCCTGTCCCTGAAATACAGAGGATCAGCAGACGCCAGAGTGCTGGCGCTGGCACAGCAGACTTTGAACTAAGCCAACCTTACGCATCACGCGGTGCTGTTCATGGGCGCAAGCAGTGAGTCTGCCAAATTCAGTTGGACATGTGAGGGTGAGGTAACCCCCGTCCACCCAGTAGTGCTAGTCACACTAGTATGTTACAATTGTGTCTTCTGACATTTAAACGTAGTGCCAAATAAACTACGTGCATTGAAGTACAACACATGCTTTGTCTCTATACTTACTCAGTGGAGTGGAGAAGTGTGGCTCAATGGTTAGAGTGGCAGACCCTGATGCAGAGGTCTAACCTGGGACCAGGGTTCAATTCCCCGCCTCGGCGGGTCTTGGGCTAAAAATTCCACGGACCTGATAATTCTCGCCTCGGTGCCTACTCCAATCATGGAGTCCCACTCTGCAACTCTGGGCAATAGCTTGCTTAATCTCCACAACGGCCCCCACAACGCTAAGGATGCCTGGCCTCCACCTTGGGGGTGCCCAGGAGTGGACGCCTCACAGGGAAAGCCAGGATGGGTTCCACAGCGGTATTCGTACAAGCGCCTTGAGACCCTTGCGGGTGAGTAGTGTGCTATACAAGTATCAATTTACATTTACTCAAAAGTAGTTGTGTGTGATCTCTGTCTTCCATCTGTGGGTGTTGGTACTCCTACTGTGTTGGCTGCTGGTAGTGCCTGCTCATCGTCATGGTCTTCATAGTCCTCCAATTCCACCTCTGTGCCCTTCTTAGTTGTGAGGTTGTGCAACATTGCACAGGTTGCAATGATCTTACAGCATGTTACAGGTGAGTACTGCCGTGCCCCCCCACTTTTGTGGAGGCAGCAGAACCGGCTCTTCAGGAGCCCAAAGGTGCGCTCCACGATGTTCCGTGTGGATTTATGTGCCACATTGTATCATCTCTGGCTGGTGGTTGTGGGGTTGAGGTAGGGTGTCAGGACGAAGGAACGGAGTGCATATGCACTATCCCCTAATGTGAAAGAAAAAAATACATTACTCACAGGCACACATTGACATACGTCTGCTTCATCTATCAAGGGAGTGTCACCCAGTAATTTACCTAGCAGGTATCCTTCCCCGAATTCACCCGCTGTCAGGCGGGTATAGATCCCACTGTTTTGGAATATGTAGGTGTCGTGGGTGCTTCCTGGGTACCTGGCCACTATATCTGTGATAATGTACTTGGCATCACAGATTGCTTGTACATTAATTGTGTGTGATGACTTCCTGTTCCTGTATATGTGCTCAGTGGCAGCTGGGGAGCAAATGGGGATGTGGGTCCCATCAATGCAGCCAATCACGTGTGGTCCTGAGCAAGTCCGCATCAGTGTCTGGGAAGTGGATGTAATGCTCCATTCTTTGCATCATGGCATCCAGGAACTTTCGGAAAAAATGCGACAGGCAGCTCTGGAACACCCCACCTACCGCAGCAACAACACTCTGGTAGCTCCCAGATGCAAGCAGGTGTATGCTACAGAGCACCTGAACATGGGGTGGGATGGTGTGGGCCCTTGGTTTTGGGTGGTCCAGGAGTGGGTGCAGGTCCCTGATCAGGTCCATGATGGTCTGGGGGTGCAGTCTGTATCTTTGCAGTATCTCTGGCTCTGTCAATTGGAAGAGTGTTATCCTCTGCCTGTACACCTGCTCCTCCCTTCTCCATTCCCTCTCACCTGCTGCCTGTAGCCATAGATGTCTTGCTATGACATAGAAAGCCACCATTGTGGTTCCAGTGTTGCATTTTGGGGCCCTTTTTTATAGGCTGCACCTGGTTACCATCTGCTTTCAATCCATGTTAAATACCAATTCCTAAATACCGAATTTTCAGTGAATTCGGTAATTTATGGGTGACCTACATCTCAATGGTGTTGTTTTTTCCATTTCTTAATTTCCGATTCGGTATTTTTACCGATTCGGTACATTTACAGACTCGGTATCGTTTCCGATTCGGAGATTTTACCGATTCGGAACATTTACCGACTCTGTATATTTTCCGATTCGGTAAAATTTCCGATTCGGTAATTTTACCGGTTCAGTAATATTTCCGAGCCGGTAATCTACCGATTCGGAATTTTTACCGATTCTGTATATTTTGGGCGACCTACATCTCAATGTCCAAATACCGGTCAGTAAAGGCCTTAATTACTGATTTTCGGCCGTTACGACCGGTATTTGGCTACCTACATCTGGCCCTTAGCATTTACAGATTCGTAAATTCCGAATCGGTAAAATTCGGTATTTACAAATCGGTAAATACTATTTACCTACATCTAGCCCTTGATGTTTAGGTGTGATGCAAAGCGCGCTGACATCCTGCATTGGGAAGAGTAGCACTATAAAAGAAAATTTAAGAAATAGTGGTAAATAGTTATTTGTTTAAATACTGAAACTGACCCACAGATCTGATATTCTTGCAGTGCATACATATCAGGGACAGAACAGCGTAAAAAGCATGCCTCCCTTAAGAATTTGTGAGGTGTTAACAACAATCTGTGTGCCTTTGTTTCCCTCACCTTGCATCTAAGTGTGAGGCTCAGATATCTGCAAGTAAGGATAGTGAAACAAAAGGAGGCCTGATGGCCCCTTAAAGTCAGCCTTTCTTATGGGCCTGGCTGGAGTCTGAAATATGAAAGACCCCTCACTACCTGCACGTTTCTGCTGGAAATGAAAACAGACAACGTGCAGACGCTGTTGAACGTGTCCCGGTGTCGGAAAATGACACAGGGATAAGTCCAGCATATTTCAGCGGGGTCAACTTCTTGCAGGGTGGACGGTGTCCACCATGTGAAAATAGTGGGTGGGCGTCGTGTACCTGCGTGTACCCCTGACTTGTGCCCTGCCCAGCAGAGCTTGCGAATCTTAAATATTCTAACTGCCATCGAACAATAGCCAAGGAACATTAAAAGAGAAACAACATACATTGTATTTATTGTTCCTAAACAATACATTTTATCTCACCCACCTGAAAAGAAAAATGAAAAACAAAATAAACAATAAATAAACCCATTGATAAATCATAGTCCATTAACTGGACATGTATTTTGATTTCGTGGCATACATGTGTCCTGAGAAACTGTATCATTGAACCCAAGGGGAACACTGGGTGCTAGATTACTTATTCTTCACTATGTGCTGAGCATCCCTTCACCTGGAGGAATATTAGGATGCAGAAGATTGTCCACTATCATTGTTCTGCCTTTGTGTGGCCAAGCAAAACAAATCAGTAGGTAAATAGCACTCATGGACATTATGAGCAGAAATTGCACCATCAGTCACATCAGAATATAAAGGAGTACCATAAGCATAAATAAAACACCACCCTCGACATCATCTCCAAAAATGCTGGTACATTCATATATTTCAACATGTTTTTCTGAAATGGGAACAAGACTATTCTTATTCCACCAACCCTTTTGATGCAACATAACAGATCCTTTACTCACCCTAAGAATTTCCACAGGCTTGGTAAACTTGAAATGTGACTCTTGCCGCATTTGCAAAGAACGGATGGTGTGTTCCTGATTACCCAGCTAAACCGGCCAGCCTGAGAAGGAAAACTGTTCGCCGGACCCGTTCCGCGGGTCCCGCTTCACCTGGGCTTGATCTGCGTGCTGGGTGCGAGGCGTGCAGGGCTGCGAGCGTGACGCGGGGGACTTCAGCAACCAGGACTCCCTGCGAGGCCGATTAACACCACCTGGCCCACTCTCCCTGCAAGGCACGCCCACACCACACACGTATATCACCATAGTAACACCCACGCACGTGGGACGCGCGCGGGACTCAGCCCGGGGCTAAGACCGGGCAAAGAGTGGGCCGTTTGAGGCCGTTCGAGGACGGAAGAGACCGGACCGGGCCCCCCCTCTATCGAGGCCTGTATATCTTCCCCCGTATACTACCATTAGGATTCTGCCAGCCTCCATAAGTAGTTCCGCTACAATGAGCAAAATGGAGACTAGGAGTAAAACTAATTTGGCTGCGGCTGGACCTTCCACGGTTGCAACGGCCCAAGGTAAAATTGACAATTATTTCCTTAAGGCGGGTTCTTTGCTGATCGATGACATTACTGTTTTAGAAAGACGCATCTCCCAGGAAATCGAGTGGGTTAGGAGATCATCTATGGGCATTCTAGCGCTGGCCAAGACCCCCGAGGAAAGGCTGAATGTGAATGGCTCACTGGCTGGAGCTTGTGGGGGGGACCAACCACCTGTCAACCTAGATCTTTCTGAGGAAACTTTAAGCAACCTTGAAGATATGAGCCTACTGACCCTCCCACTGACCCAAATTGCACAACCTCCAACCTCTATTATTGTGGAGGAACCTACCGAACAAATTCTTAATTCACCTAGGGAGGAACTCCCACCGGCAACGCACACCTTAGACACAACAGATCCATCAAGCAGAGCTAGGGGTGCAAGGGAAGGGGCAATACAAAAAAGGAAGATGGGGGACCAAGTAATAGAGAAAGGAAGGCTAAAACACCAAGGCTAGGCACAACACATGATAAGGGTAGCCTTGACAACACCAGACCGGAGACCCCATCACTAGACAGAACGGAGCCTCCCCCACTAGCTAATGTTTCTATCGAACCTCCACCTTCCACAACAGACCACACCATGGAGGTAGCCGAAGAGGATATCACACTCGCAGACATAGGAAACTTGTTCAGGTCATTGCTCAGTCCCATAGAAGCTCGCCTGATCAAGATAGAAGCGAGGCTTACCAAATTTGAGAAATCCACCACCCAGTTTATGGATAGTTGGAAAGCCATGAATACCTGCCCTATAGTACCAAGCACAGACCCAAAACACAAGAAGGGTCCTGAGTCCCAGACCTCGACCAAGAAAAAGGGGGCAGAAAATACAAAATCCTCAAATTTAATTGCAAATTCAAAAATCGGCCAGGCACCTAGCCTAAAGCATAATAATCCCTCCTCCTGCTTACAGCAACCAGCAATAGTCGCAGATGCAGCACACACACACCCCCCCTGTACACAGCAAACAGTAACAGCTACCGATGCATCACACCCACAGTCATCAACTACAATTGTACCCAAACCTCCACAAATCAATACACAAAATCCACAAAACCCCAATATTATATCACAAAAAACACAAAAAACAGTAACAGTAAATCTTCCACCAGAGGTAGCTGCATACACTGTTATTTTAGCCGGGGTACCGGAACTAAAACCAGCGACCAGTGAAACAGGGGCCTCGTTAAAAAACAAAGTCATAAATTGGCTATCTACATTTAGGCCACTCCCCAGAGGCATGACAAGTGATATTCGCATGGTGAGAAGAGTCTCATGGGTAGGGAAGAGGCCCAAAACAATCAGTGGCGGCTGTATACTGGTCAGTTTCAAAGAACCAGGAACAGTTTCCTATATCTGTGGTTGTTTTCCAGATGATGAGGGGAATAATATCCAGCCACTTCCTCTCTCATTCTTCTATCCATAAAATACCCACATAGTCAATGATCAGAGATGGGAATATTCACATGAGTCACTGGGAAATTGGGGGGAAAATCAAGGAGGGAGGAGGAATCCCTACAACCAAATGCGAATGGCACCGGGTCATGCTTTGACACATGACGAGGCTCAGGGATGGGAAACTGTCACTAGAAGAGGGATGGGAAGGGGTGGTCGAGAGCGAGGAGCAATCTGGCCCCCTAGAAACTATCAGCCCCCATTTCTTCCAATTTTCAACCGCTTTGATTGTCTTGAAATGGTGGATTGACTGTATGACTCGGAAGGTAGGGCACATCCCCACCCACCCGGGCAAGCCGCACCCAACACTATCGGTGGCGGCGGGTATAAACTTTCCAACATTAACCATGGGGGGGAGCACCCCGCCTGCATAAACTTAGAAGATTCCCCACAGAGAGCAGACAGGGAAATAGAACCAGTGGATGTCCATAGGGGACAAGGGTCCACACGGGGGACGTCCCCAAAAGATCATACCAACTTAATGGCAAACCCAGGCACAAGGGGAAACAGCCAGCATGTTCCTCATATACTAAAGCTGCTGTCATGGAACGTCGCTGGATTGGCCAATAAAAAAGATTCCCAATCGTGGGTCGACCTAATCGACTCTAAAAGTGTCTGCCTCTTCCAAGAGACTTGGGCAAGGGAGGAGTATACCTCCCGGGGTTTTGAGATATTTTCAATACCAGCAAAATGGGGAGGGAGAGGCCGCCCATCGGGGGGTCTGGCAATCTGGGTGGCATCGCATCTGGGTTTCCTAGCTACACGCCAAAGTGTGGATTCAGAAGACATACTGGCTGTCCTCCTTGAATGGCCTAGATCATTTAAACTACTTATAATAAATGTCTATTCCAGACCGCTCCCCATATCCAGCACCTCAAAAACCATTGAAGAACTGTCCTCTCCACTGGAGGACATTCCGGAGGGCACATCATATCTAGTGGGGGGGGGGGGGGATTTCAACTCGCATTTTGAGCCATTACCAGGCCTACTTGATGGACCCTCCCTAGAGGAGGATTCAAGTTGGCAGGTTCCCCCGACAGAGGCCCCCCCTCCGAGAGCATGGACACCACTAGCCGTGCAGATAAATATGCTCACCCTTACTCATGGCCTCAGGGCTTGCAACGGCCATGTCCAATCTGATATCCCGTGTAAATGTACATAAAATAAAATTGGGAGAGAATCAAGATTAGACTACCTCCTGGTACAATTATTCGCTTGGAAAAGGGTGATAGATTTCAGAGTAACAACCAGAGAAGACAGTGACCACAATGCCTTCGAACTGGAATACGCCATCCCCGTATTGAGGATAGGGCATCGAACGAACAAAAGCTCAGGGAAGGATACCTCCTAGAAAACAACAGAAGGAGGATAAGATGGGAAAAGTTGTCCACTAGAGAAGATAAGTTAGCCATCCTCTACGCTAGGATTACACCAATTTTAGCAGAGGCATTCGCCTCGTGGGTCCCAGTGAGCACGCAGGAAAATAGAGAGCATCTCCTGCGCTTACATGAACAATTAAATAAAACTCTGGAGATGGACCTCTTCAGTAGCGGACCTTCCAGGACCCGGGGACCACATAAAGATACCAGGTTCAATACCTCATGTCGAAACGCCAAACGTGACCTTCTACTTACCATTAAAGCTGGAGGATCGAGGGAGGAGATCCGCACTAGAAGGCGGGCGTACAAGACACTTGTGGCAAACGCCAAGATAGAGTGGGATCTCCAACATTGGGAGAACCTGTCGGAGCTATTAGCAATGAGGGATTCCCGCAAATTTTGGCGCGTAGTCAATCATGGTTCTGAAGACCTTCCCTCGGCAATTGAACCAAACATTGCCCCGAGTGTCTGGCAAAATCACTACCAGTCTTTATACTCCCCGGAGGCTGGAGGGCTGAAATCTCCACTTTACATCACGCAAAACAATCAGGCACCGGACCCTTTCACCGAAAAAGAGGTGAGGATGGCGATAGTAGGGTTATCCTGCGGAAAGGCACCTGGCCTGGATGAGGTGCCGGAGATTTATTCAAACAGGAACCAGGAATTTGGGCACCTTATCTTCTGCTGATGTTCAATGCAGTCCTTGAGGGGATGGAATTACCTGATACTTGGCTGGGGGCGGAGGTGGTCCCGATTTTCAAAAAGGGATCTCCTCTGCTTCCAGCCAACTATCGCCCAATAAGCCTCATTGACGTCTCGCAGAAGCTATTTGGCAGGCTAATACTCAACAGGCTACAAACCTGGTTGGAGGAGACTGATACCCTTAGTCCATTGCAGGCGGGATTCAGAAAAGGAGTCTCCACAGTCGACCGAATACTCCGATTAAACATCATTTACTGGAAGACAGCATTGATCGAGGGCGGTACTCTTTATGCGGTCTTTGTGGACCTTCGTGCCGCCTTCGATCTGGACCCAAGGGCCAAACTGTGGGAGGTACTGGCCGAGTTGGACGTCCCGGGAGACATCCTTCAAATCCTAATTAGACTGCACAAAGATAATTATGTCCGAGTTAGATGTGGGAAAGGTGGCAGGTTGACCGACAGGTTTCCCGTTCGCAGAGGGGTACGGTAGGGTTGCGTACTAGCCCCGACCCTGTTTTGCCTCTTTGTGAACGGGGTGATAGAGCATCTGAGCAGGATTTCCAATATTGATGCACCAAAATTGAACGGCAGCAGGGTGCCCGCGATTATGTTTGCGGACGACACCCTGCTGCTGTCCAAATTGCCAATGGGGTTACAGAGGGTCTTGGGTGGCTTTTTGGGCTTCTGCAACGAAAGGGGGCTTGAAATCAACCCTTCAAAAACAAAATTTATGATCCTTAATCCCAAGCCCAAAAATTGCCCAAATCCCCGCCTGGGCACAACATCTCTGGAAAGGGTCTACACAATAGAATATCTTGGAATAACCCTAAACCAGAACCTAACATGGTCGGCCCACATAACAAAAGCGAGCACAAAACCAGCTCAGAGGGTGGGAGGCATCACAAGAATTGCTAGGAAATCCCCACTTCGCCCGTTGGCACCTGCTATTCATATTTACAAAACTCAAGCTCGGGGGGGAATTATCTATGGGAGCGAGCTCTGGGGACATACCTTGCCACACACCATCCAGGCTATAGAAAACAAATTCATCAGACAACTGGTTGCCCTCCCCCAAGCACCCCACTCCTCCCACTAAGACTGGACCTGGCACTGCGACCCATGCATTCGGCCCAGTTGCGTTCTTTCAAAAACTGTGTTACATATAGTATCTGTATAACCATTCCTTTAAGAATTGTATTCTAAAAATAGCATACTCGTATAATGTTTTTTTAAACTTTTTTAATGATCAAATAATTTGTATATCTTTTATGATCTTTTATGATCGAAATAAAGATTTTTGAATTGAATTGAAATACTCGTTTCTTATTTTAAAAGGTGTCTTAATAAGACCCCGCCCACAAGCCAAAAAGTCTATACATTTGACATTTTTCTTATCAAAATAAGTTTTTTTCTCTTTTTAAAACACAACTCTGTTACAAGAACGCCGAACAATGGAGCATACTCGCTCATTTGATTTGGAGGGTCATACTGTCCCGTGTAGAGTGGACTTTGCCAGATACGGGAGATACCTGCGTATTTAATTTTGAAGAACACAGATCTCGAGATACTGAAAATAAGAAATTAATAGCAATAGACAGTGGAGACACTTTTGGACCTTTTATTGTTGATTTGATACAAGATGGAAGTACAACCAAGACTGGGAACTTGTATTAATTAGCCACACAGCCCTGAGGAATTCGTGGGCTACTCCCCATAGTGACGAAACACGTGTTGGGTAAAAAGACTTGTGACCAAGACGGGGTCCTACATTCTTATCCACCAGGTAATGGGGTTGGATCATGCAGTAAGGGGATTCATGGCACAAAATACACATTCACCCTAGGTAAAAGGTTAGGGTCTGCATAGCAGGAGTACGCCAGATTGTCATATAATTTCAAATGCTTGCAAATATACGTTGTTTAAGCACAATGGTGGAATTTTCTGCTTTATTCACAGTCTTGATACTTCTCATAACTTTCATCTGCTTCTCTCTATTGATCATTGATCATTGCAGCACTTATATTATTTCTAAGAATCACATTGGTTCAATAAACATTGAAAACGTCCCTCTGTGTATTCTTTCTGTAACGAGAGCATGAGTGTATGAGTAAAAGGTTCTAGATCTGTCAGCACAGTTTTTTTTTTAGTTTTATATAGCACAAGCTAGACCTGAGGGTGTCGGGGTGCTTTACATGAGCACCAGTTTGTTACAGATGGACACATTCATTTTTGTTAGGCATGGGAGATTACATGATTTGCCCAGAATCACAGGATGCTGAGCGTTGTTGCCGAGACAATACCTGGTTCCCCAGCTTCAAAGTCGACCCCTCCTGAAGGAGGAGGTTTGTATGTTCGGTGGTTGCCAGAACTGTTTGCTCACTCTAGGTTTAGGGGGGCTAATGTTGGAACTGTGAGCTAGCTGGTCTATGGGGCAACATATCCTGCAGGGGGGCACGGAGGCAGTCTGGCACCATCTCAAAGTTTATGTTGTTTAGAAACACGCAGTTCCTACTGATTAGTGGAAACTACACAACAGGGACTGGCATTGATTTAAAAGGTAATTAATTAGGTAAAAGTTACACCTTATCCCAATGATGTGTAATGCATATGTATTTAATTTAACAATTTTCAAAATGTATTTAAGCACGCTTGTATGGTAATTATTTTTTGATTAATATACTTATTTGTGCAAGTGTCCATTATTTTAGGGCAGTTTCCTCCAAATGTATATATACACAATGTAATCGTACAGTTGTGTTTCTTTAACTTTCTTAAATGTCAACTATACACACATAATTCCATCATCTGTTGTTTTTGTATTTGTTGCCCTTTGTGGGAAGGGTATGCCCAGACAAAGACCCCATGCTCACTGCACCACTGGATCAAGCTAGCCTAGCTGATATGGGGTGATACCCCAAAACCAGTCCCAGGATGCTTGTTTCTGGTCCAGGGAGGATCTGGCTTGTAAGTTCGAGCTGGACTGCTCCCATGAGAAGCAGTATCAAGGCTGATTTGCAATTGGCTGGGTCTTAATTGGGGTGGTGTGGTGGGCAAAACAACAATGGATTAAACCCAGATCTGTTGACTGGGGGTGAATGTATTTGTTCAGCATTCTGTCCTTCATCTGTTCTTTTTGCATTTGTCACCCTAAGTTGGAAGGGAATGCCAAGATTTGGGTCCAGTGCTCACCGCACCACTGGATATAAGCTTGTCTGGCTGATGAGAGATGATGCCCTGAAACCGGTCCCAGGATTCTTGCGTCTGGTCCAGGGAGGACCTGGCTTGGCAGTTCGGGCTGAACTGTTCCCATGAGGAGCAGGGCCTTGACTAATTTGCATATTGCTGGGGCCAAACTGGGATGGCGAGGTGGGCAGAAAATGATGGATTAAACCCAGATCTGTTGACTGGGGTTGATTGTTTGCTTTGTTCAGCATTCCGCCCATCACCTGTTCTTTTTGCATAATTCTTGTGAAAGGCATATGCTAAAGTGAATAGTCATTTAAGTGTTGATGGATTTTACTCTTTATTAAAACCTACCAATAGGTATTTTGTTATGTGTAATCACACAGATTGCCATAGTAGACAAGGGTTTGGCGTTGGCATCCCACTCACAAAAACCCTGGGGTTTTTCACTGAGATGATTCTTGTAAGGCCCTGTTGAGTGAGGCAGTATATTGGTTTGTAAGCTAAATTTTCTACATATTTGTTATTTTATAACTGTATGTCTGATGGTTGCCAGTGTATGTGCACTTGAATAATCCACTATAGGCTAAGATGTAAATGCAATAGTAAGGGTAAAGGCTTCAATGGCTCCTTTGGAAAAGTTAGCCACATGTAATTTTTTAATTTTTAACATTTTGTATTTCACTTATAGAGCGCACAAATCACCCCATAAGGGTATCTCAGCGCTGGGGTCACATAAGCGAACTGAGGAGACCTGTTTAGAAGAGCGATGTTTTCAACAGTTTCCTAAAGCCAAGTAGTCTTGAAATTGTCGCAGGCGAATAGGGAGCTCGTTCCATAAGCGTGGGGCAAGATGGTAAAAGGCCTTACCACCTTGTCGAGACTTTCCAAAGCGCGGGACTGAAATCAGGGCTTTGTCTCCTGAACGGAGGGGTCTGAAAGGCACATAGCTAACGAATTTGTCATTGAGATAACTGGGGCCTAATCTGTATGCGGCTTTATAAGCCATACAGCATATTTTAAAATGAATCCTTCTCCGTATGGGTAGCCAATGTAGTTTCTGCAGCAAAGGGAGGGAGGCTATTCTTGGGGGGGCATTGGTCACCAGACGAGCCACGGTGTTTTGGACAACCTGTAATCTATTTTTGTCCCTTTCGTTGGCTGAGATCAACAGCGCATTACAGTAGTCTAATCTGCTTAAAATCAATGCCTGAATCAAGGTTTTCCTTGAAGATAGTGGTAGGAAAGGGAAGACTCTTCTGAGCATGCTAAGGCTATGGAAGCAGTTTCCGATAGTAGAAGTGACATGGTCTCCCAGGGTGAGTTTTTGGTCCAGTCAGACTCCATGGTTTTTCACCACTAGTTTAGGCCATGGGGTGGGACCTAGTTCCTCTGGCCAACAATTAGGCGTCCATATCACAATGGCGATGCTACGAGGGAAGGGGTCCCAGTGGGAATGAGATAGTTATATGTAAATTGAACTAAATAAAGAAACAATTAATGGGTCTACAATGTTTTATTCACATTATAGAACAAACCAAGGATATAGTATCGAACATTGTCATTTCGAAAAGGTTGAATAGTGCCCCTGGAGGTGAGGAGGAGGTGATATAGTGAGGGTAGTGCAGGTAAGGAGTAGTGACAATAAAATCAGATGTGTATCTGATGCATCCGAAAATCAATTGTAAATGTACATAACGGTCATTGATCCAAACACATTATTTCATCAAGCACATGCCCCACAATACATAGTATGTAACAATAGTGGATAGGGGGCTGTATTAGGCAGGGACTTGTCGACGTTTCGACCCCAGACAGTGCAGGAATCAGTGGAGTCCTTGCGGCGGAGTCTTCATCAGGACAAAGGGGGGACTAGCAACCTATTAATGTCAAGTGATAGGTACACATTACTTGTCTAATCAAAATTGCCTTAGTCGCATAATTAAAAATAAAAAGGACACACCATTAGAGGGCCTACCTATGAAATCGGTGCCTTCTGTCATATAATCACATTCAAAAAATCCGCGAGAAGACCGGTACATCCTGCGGAGAATTCAAACATTGTGTAAATATTTTGAAAAAAGGTGCGCATGGGCGGACTGAATTACATCCAGTACACTTAGATGAGTCAGAAAGACTTACAATTGGCTTGTAAATGTTGGCGTTAGGGCGAGATTAGAAGGTTGGCCCGGGGATGCTGGGCACTGGAAATCACTCGAGGTATCTAAATGAGTGAGGGATTAGGTTAATATTTATACATGGAACGCTTGCTAAAAGGAAGATATTCAGTCAAGGCAGGAGTGGCTTACCGGGTTTAATTATTCACGTAGAAAAACTCATATCACAATGGCATCACAATGGCATCACCAAATAGCATTATCTCCGAATTGGCAGCGTTCAGTTGGAAAAAAATCATTTTCATCCATTCCGCTGTAGATTTCATTCTTCACAAAAGGTGGCTTGGATATTAGGGTTGGATTTGTCAAGTGAAAGGAGTAACTGGGTGTCATCTGTGTATGAAATAGGGATGACGCCCTGTTTTCTCAACAGTCTCGCTAGGGGAGCAACGTAAACTTTGAACAAGGTAGGGCTCAAACATGAGTACTGTGGATAGGAAGTTTGTTAACCATTTCAGAGCTTTTCCTGTGATGCCAATGTCACCCAGTCTTCTGAGTAAAATTTGGTGGGATATGGTGTTGAATGCTGCGAAAAAGGTCAAGCAGCACCAGAAGCACCGCTTGACCCTTATCCAACAGCATCCTGATGTTGTCCGTTACTGCCACTAGGGTTGATTCAGTACTATATATGGGGCAAAATCCAGATTGTGAGGAATCTAGGCTGTTAGTGGATTCAATGAAGTTGGAAAGGTGTGTATTGATGTGTTTTTTTAGGATTTTGGTGTGGAGGGAAAGGAGCGAGATGGGTCGATAGTTTGTTACAACTTCGGTGAGATTTTGAGATTATTTTTAATCGGAAGTATCTGTGCAGATTTCAAATCAGGAGGGAGGGCTCCTTCCTTCAGGGAGCTATTAAGAATATTAGAAATGGGGTCTGAGAGCTGTTTGGCCAAGGTGGTAGTTAGTTAAGCAGGTATCAGATCCAATGGGTAGCCTGATTTTGCGCCTTTTAAGAGAGCTTCTGTATCTTCTATTGTGAGTAGTGGAAAATTTCCGAATGAACTGGTTGCTGGTGGGATGTGCAAGGGTTCAATTCCTAATTTAGGGTGGGGATTTATAGTAGAAGTGATTTTGTTATAACTCATGTCTATTTTCTGAGTGAAATGACTAGCAATGTTATCGCACAGCGTTTGGGATGGTACTGATGCCGTGTCGCAGGCCAAAGGATTGGTGAAGGTTTTTAGAATTTGATAGAGGCATTTCTGAGAGCTACCAGCTTGTTCGAGAGAGGCTGCGATATGGGTCTTCCTCGCATTTTTTAGATTGCGGTGGTAGTGAATTAGAGCTTCCTTGAATTTTTCTTTATCTGAAGGGTTTTCAGAACGGCGCCAATGGTGTTGGAGTCTTTTGCATGAGCCATGAGTTTTGATTTGTTTATTATGTCTTTTTATTACAGAACCAGTACTCGGCGACCCGGCGGGGAGTCCGCACTGGCTTCCAGGAAACATCCGCTTGTCAACAGCGATAGACATGATGGAGACTGGATTTTGTTTTCCACAAGGTTTCTCCATGTGGTCTGAACGTTGCAGGGGCACATGTTGCATGGAGCAAAGGACAGTGGGTCTGGGGGGGAGGGGGATAAGCCAGGATCTACGCTCCGAGGCAGCAGCACCCAGTTTATTTCAGGCATTAACATATTTTTCTCATAAGGCCCCCTAATGCTTCTGGTTGTTGCGCTAGACCCCGATGCACGTGCAAATTAGAGCCTTCTCCTACAGAGCTACCTTTGAAATGTATATTTCCCCCAATATGTTTGAGAAAGTGTGCAGTAAATGAAAGACCTTGCTTCGGCTTTAAAAAAAATAAAAGCAACAACTGGGATGCCCCAACTCTTTTGGAGAGGAACAGACTGGCTCACCTCACTGTTTTACTGCCCCCGTCCAGTCTCGTCCAGTGAAGCAAGAGGCTGGCATTAATACATTCCCATGGGTTGCGTTTATTCCCAGTCAGACTGGGCCCTCAGGGGGAGCGGCACGAGCTGTCTCCCCCTGGGGTTATTCGCGCATGTGGAACGGGCCACACAGCAATTTGCGGAGGGAGCGGCAGGCAGGGGCGCGCGCTAGAGAGTTTATCGGTGCGTAGGCAAGGAGATTAGGAGCGCGAGCGAGGCTGAGGCGGCAGGGCGCGTTTTCTTCGGATCCCACCCCCCAAATTTTTTTTTACACAAAAAGAGGAATGATGTAAGAATTTTTAATTTGCCACTTCAAGACATGATATTCTCTAGCTGAGGTTTAGGGGCGTAAATCGGGGAGGATACGTCTGGAGCGGGCTTGTCCAGTCCTTCGTGTGGGGGAGGGGGAGTTTAGTGAGAACAAATTGAGGGGAAGAATTTAAGGAAAATAGGTTTGGAAGTTGAATTCAGTATTGTGACACAAGAAAATGATATTGATGGTTTTGGTGCGATGACAAAAGGTTTCGGTTTTATTTGCCAAATTTGCATTGTAATAATAAAATGGATTATTTGATGGGAATTTATCTTTCTTGAATAAAGTGGCCTTTTTTGCTACAATGATTTATGTGGTCTGGATTATGTGGGCGAATGGGTCGTGGTCTGGCTCCCTCTTTCCTATCTGCAAATGTCCAAAAGCACGTATTTTACTGGTGCGCTGATCTCCCATATGGAACAAAACAGCACCTGCTGAAAGCACTGTAAAGCACTGTACAGTTTGCCACCCAACGCCACCTTTTTTCTTTCTCTGGCTTCCCAACAAATTGCAGCCACGTTAGCAAACAGGCCAGGTGAAAGTAGCGTCAGAACAACTGATAGCTGGCCTCTCCTTTTATCCTGCTCTCATTCGCCTTTCTATTTTCTGCAAAACCTTTGCTCCTTGTAAAAAAAGGTGGGAATCTCTTTGTATCTCAGTCAGCCTCAAAAAGTGGGGTTGTATTACTCTATTTCCGTCGTTTATCCAAATGTAAGACTCTGGGTACATCTGATTGTTTGAAGACCAGTTTTAACTCATAGTTGACCTAACAGCTCTGAGCTGTGGCCAGAATTGGAATGGGAGAAACGGTTGCACTGGTTGAGTTTTCAGGTGTCGCACAGTTTTTAGGTCTCGGCGTCAACGCGCGGAAGCGCGTCTCCGCCGAGATCTTTTGTCAGCGACTATGCTCCCCAGGAGACAGTCCCGGCCGCGCGCATTTCCTGTTGAGGCAATTGCCGCGGGCCGCGCGCTCAGCCACTGTCTCCTGAGAAGCTTCAAACACGCCTGCGCATACACGCATACACACACGCATGCACACAGACACACACATCCCCACCAATACGGGAGCCGCCCGCCCCCCCCCCCACCGCCGACAGATGCGCACCTCTTAAAAACTCTCCAGCAACGGGCCCCTTATGCCGTTGCTACTCCGGTGATCAACCATTTTCATGTCCCTTCCGCAGCAGCCCTGCTCAGCGCTCGCTATGCCACCCCACTCTTCACATCGCTGATGTTCCTCAATTGCCCACTATCCCGGCACTCTCGCCCCCCCTTCGCATGCCTCCCAGTGCCTCGTCCGCTCTCTCCTTTGCCCACGATACTGCACCCACCCCTCCCCCACCTCGCCTCACACTCTACGCCGCACCTCTTCTGACAATTCCCCCAGCGCCCACGCACCCACATACATAGACACACACCCCCGGACACACACACACATACACGCGCACAAGCACACACACACGTGCACCAAGGCCCCCCATCGCACACATACATATACACACACAAGCGCACCCCCCCCCCTCTATCCCCCCTACAAGTAAGGGCACTTACCGCCACTCCGGAGATCTGCAGCCTCAACCACTGCTCCTCGGGCCAGGCACTCGGGGGTGCGGGCTTCGCGCACAAGGCGGAAGTCCCGCCCCCATCATAGCTTTCGTTTTCAGGAGTGCGCGCGCCGTAGCGAACAATGGTAAGACTTTCATTCTCAGCCAGCCCATCATAGGAGGGTCACGCAGAAGGGGGCGTGCTTTGTGCTTCCTCCACAGCCCCGCAGAGGAAATAAACAAGGGGCCAGCCGCGTAGCTAGGGGGGGACGGGGGGGGCGGGCTCATCGTCTCGTCATTTAATGGTACAAGTATCTTATTCAGGACTCGAGGTGGTGATTCCATGGCGCCGCGCGGCTGTGAGTCAGACAGCATGACGCAGGCCTGGGCCCAACTGATACAATTGGCCAGTGGCGCAGCGGAGAACGTCACGTCCTGCTGCCATCTGGCGCAGCGGGAAGTTCAAGCTAAAAAGCCAGCACAGTGTGGGCTCATTGGTTTGCAGGTAGCGCCGCGCTCGGCTTTCTCAGCATTGCTGTCTGCTCGTAGGGGCCCCCATGCTGTGGGGCTTATGATGGGCGCCACAAGTGAATGCGATTTTGCCATACCCTGCTGAGGAAGAGTGCAGTGAAGTGATCGGACATCATGGAGTCTTCCGTGTGACACCCACTGAACAGTAAGATTGGTGCAGCAGCCAGTGCCAGGCCCGATAGAACTTAAATCAGGGACAGACTGTCAGCCGGAACTAAGGCTACCCACCTCTTAAAATGAAATGATTACCGCGAAGGGGGGGAGGGCGGAGTGGATCATGGTCTGAGCCTGGCATCAGGGAGAGGGGGGCGGGGGGAGTGTATCACGGCCTGAGCCTGGCATCAGTGCTGCAGAGTCCCCAACCGGCCAGTCAGGCTGCATGCATCCCTGCACTTACATGATTTCTCTCTCGCTCACGTACTCGCAGCAGCTTGCCCCTCCCGCCTCTTGTGCCTTAAGAAGACTCAGTGCTTGACCTTTGTGCCGACAACCACCTTGGTTCACTGTGAGCACAAAATATGCTGGTTCCTCAGGCACAACGGTAAGGCCCCCACTCGGGTTCTTCTGCCACGCCCGGGGGTCTGTTTCGAACTTTTAGCGCTGCAGTCCTTGCCGCTCCTGTGTCCCCACGTAACCCCATGCTTAAACCAACACTAATAACAGGAGCACGCTTTGTACGTTCTAAAAACTGCAATGTTAGTTACACTGTACTTTTAGAGTCCTGGAACGGAGCGAGCCCGCAGTGTCATGTACTAATTCGTTTTAATTGGGCCGCGCCGGTGACTCTGCTCAGTGGTGTGTAGGTCTCTGTGAAAGCTGTGGTGTGTTGTGATCTGTGCAAAGAAGGGGGCGGGGGCAATAATTATTATTTTTGGTATCACTAAATTGATGGGTAGTTTATGAAATACTGCCGCTGGCTGTGTACCTCAGCTGCTTAGTGCTATTTGTTGCCCAGTCAATGTCTGTGCCTGTCTGCAGCAGAGTCCACGAGTCAGCTGTTGACTCTTAATTTTAAATGTGCTTTCAATACCTGCAGCCTGGATGTCCCCTTATGAGCGTGGGAGACACAGAAGGGCAGAGAAGCGCCTCAGAACTCAAGGAGGGCTGGAGGTTCTGGGTGGTAGTGGTGTGTTAGAAGCTGCCCATCTAGCACATTCACACATGTATCATGACCCTACATGTGTGTCAGCAGCCTGGGTGACCCCTTAGAGTTGTGAGAGACATGGTAGCGCAGAGGGAGCACCTCAGAACTTAGGGAGGACAGGAGGGGACGTGGATCATTGGTGTTAGGTGCTTAGAAGCAGAGTGACTCACACATTTACACCTGTAGTACAAGGCTGGGTGTCCGCTATGGAATGTGAGAGACATAGTAGGGCGATTAGAGTGCCCCAGAACTCAGGGAGGCCGTGGCTGGAGATCCTGGGGGTCATGGGCATGAGGTGCTTAAAAGCAGCGCGCCTCGCACATTCACACTGAAGTGCTCTTCCATTTCTGGTGCTTTTTAACAGTTTTAAGATCTTAGAGTTTCTCATTCCTCAGATGGTTGTAATTCCTGATATTTATATGCTTCCCTCGTCCTTATTACTTGATTTTGCTCGCGAGAAGGTGTCACTCATATTTGTTGAAATGTCACTCATAATTGCACTGAAATTATGAAAATGTCACACATAGCAATCTGAAACCTTGGCAGCTATGCACATTGGCACTTGAGGGAGACTAGCATGATGTGCCTGTGACTTGGCCCTCATATTTAACCCAACACTTCCTGTCGCTTGATTCTAGGAAGCACTTACCGAACTGCAGAGTTAAGCAGGCTCATTCAACCCTCTCAAGCTTTCTGGTTCCGAATAGGAGTATCTAATCAAGTCCAGATGTTTTCCTTTCAATTCTGAGATTTGCAGATCTGAATTTATAAAGGGGTACAGAGGATTGCAAGTCGCAGAATCCAAAGCAAAAAACCTGGACAAGCTACTCGTATAACTGTGTATCCTTCCTCCTAGTGAGTGCAGAGTAGTGAGTGCAGAGTAGTGAGTGCAGAGTGCAGAGTAGTGAGTGCTGAGTGCAGAGTAGTGAGTGCATAATAGTGAGTAGTGAGTGCAGAGTAGTGAGTGCATAATAGTGAGTAGTGAGTGCAGAGTAGTGAGTGCAGAGTAGTGAGTGCAGAGTAGTGAGTGCAGAGTAGTGAGTGCAGAGGAGTGAGTGCAGAGGAGTGAGTGCCGAGGAGTGAGTGCCGAAGAGTGAGTGCAAAGTGAGTGTGCAGAGTAGTGAGTGCAGAGTAGTGAGTGCAGAGTGAGTGTGCAGAGTAGTGAGTGCAGAGTGAGTGTGCAGAGCAGTGAGTGTGCAGAGCATTGTGTGCTGTTGAGTGCAGAGTGCTGTGTATTGGCAATGTTAATGACAATGCCATTTATTTGTGATTTAAAGAAAAAAAAATGTCATGAGCAATGCCAATAGCTCTACCATTAATGATGCCGAGACCATTGCATTGCAAATGCTTGTTTTTGTCAGTGGATGCCAGGTTATTGCTTAAAGATACATACGAGTGCCCTCCTGGTCTTAAACAGTAAATTGAACATTGAACACGTACCCTAGGTTTTAATTACAATCTCTATCTTTCGCTTGCTTTCCTTCCATCACATCTCTGTCTTTCTCGAACTCTTTCTAGGTCTCGAATCTCCTCTATCCAGCTCTCCCCCTCTAGCTCTTCCTCTCGCCCTTTCTCTTTCCTTTACGTTTTCTTGCATGTTCCCCCCCCCCCTCTTCTTTCCCACTATCCTACCCTCTTACCATTCTCTGTCTTTGTGCATCTCTCTCTGGATTCCCCATTTTCTCCCATCAGGCGTCTGATCAACCCCGGTATTACAAATCAGTGCATGGTTACAAGTTTCGTTTTGAAACCATGGGCCAACATGTAAACCTCACACTGTGCTGAGATCAGGAATCATGGAGAGAGAAGAAAGACAATTAATCAACCTAATGATCTCACCAGTAAGTAACAGGAGTTACACTTGAAGCGTTCATTTTGTGACCAAGCAATAATACAGATGTTCATGGCGAAGGATAAGAATAAAACTTACCAGACTCAGCAGATGTTCAAAAGCATATTTTTATTGGGGGGGGGGGGAGGGGAAGACACCAGGGCAGTACTACTCACTAAAGTACTTGTTAGAGAATAAATTATCCTAAGTAAAATTTGGGCTAAGACATCCTTTTGACTGTATCCACCACATCTGACAACTCACTAACACGAACGTTGGGGTGACTGCAACAAGCCAGTGGAAACCCCAAGGGACACCGTACTTCCGGGGCCTCATATATGAAAACACAGTGCTTGCAAGGCAGAGCAAAGGCATTCCACTGGCTATCAGATGCACTCGACATTAGCGTGTTTTTAGCCAGAATTCATCATGGTGGGAAGGGGAGTATCAGTGGTACAACAGGTGTAGCGGCACCGTGCCTAGGAGCATGGGAATGACACTACACCCGTTATGCTTGCTTTGTTCTGTCCAAATAATTGGTTTAGAGATTATTTGTCTTCCTTGCACAGGGAACCGTGGAACCATTGCTACGACACGGATGGTGACTGTAAAAAATACTAGAACTCTAGAATAGAAGAAACATATAAAAGTCCCATAGTTATAATGTATTCCATAGGGCAAGCAAAAGCCTGCAGTCGAGTACAGTGGCACTCCCATTGGCTGCCGCCTAGAAATGTATTTCTTTTGATTTAGCTGGGGCAACCAAACGAACGACAAACAGTTGCAGCCACCTTTCTTTTATGTATAAAGAGGGGCAGTTTCTATAAAGATACGGAAAAATGTGCAGCTTTGGTAAGAAGCTATACTGATGACCCCCATCCGCATGTAACAAATTATTGATGAAATATCAGGTGACAGCTACCTATGGCACGTGCTTTGGGTAATGAGCCTCCTTAAGAGGGTATTCCAGTGGCTGCGGCTGACTTCTCAGAAGACCCTCGTCCAGGCTCTAATGATCAGCTGTCTGGATTATGGAAATGCGCTGCTTGCAGCATCTAAGGAATCCCCCCCCAATCGAAATTGCAGGTGGTACAAAATACTGCTGCCCGACTGGTTAACAAACAGCCATCAGGCACACATTCGGCCCCCCTGCTCAAAGCCCTTTATTGGCTCACAGTAAGGAAAAGAGCAATTTTTAAACTTCTCTGCCTGACCTATAAATCTCGGTCAGGCAAAGGATCTAAATATCTACAGGACCAACTAGTTCCCTATTGCCCCCAAATAAATCTCAGATCAAGGAGCCAGCTCCTTCTCCACCCCAACGTATTCGAACATTAAAATATGGCGGTCAGTCCTTCTCGTATCACTGGATACCCAGTGCTTAATTTGTAAAATATGAAGTCCAGGTGCTCAAATGTTTGTCGAAGGCCATGCCCACATTTCCCTGGCTCCACCTACTTCCTCCACTGGCCCCACCCACTTATTTTGTTGGCACTGCTAAAAGTAAGATTTAATAATACCCAATCTGAATTGCAGCAAGGGAGCCTTCCTCATAGTAAGGTGTTTTCGGCCACACTAGAGAGTTTTGCTCCAGAGCAAAACAGATTACATTTTCAGCACAACCTTGTCCTAAAAATTACAAAATATTGCTCAAAGGATTTGAACAATCACAGACGTGTAATGCCCTGTTTGGGAGAATAATGTAGCGGGTACTTTAATAAAGGGTGATGATTCAGCTCAAAACATATAATTCAGACATTCTTAATGCGCAAATGGGTGCGATGCCTGATATTTATATGTTTCTCTCGTCTTCATTGCTTGATTTTTCTCGTCACAAAGTGTCATTCATAGTCGTTGAAATGACACTCATAATTACACTGAATAGACTGAAATTATGAAAATGGCACTCATAGGAATCTGAAACCTTGGCAGCTATGCAGTAGGTGTCAGTGCCACTGTGCGAAGGGTGCACTGCTGCCAAGAGAAGAGCACTTCCTTCCAGGCCTGGCTGTTCCCTATTTACTCATCCCCAGCCTCTGCTGCGAGGTAACCATGCTACTTCCTGCTCCTTTCATTTGATCCCACACTGCTAGCGTGTGGCAAACGTGGGGAATACAGAAAGAAACACAGACCCCACTTGCTCCTTGAATCAGGAGTTGGAAGGGACAGAATTGTCTATGGATTTTTTTTATATGAATGTGTTTTTGTATATTTTAATTTATATTTATTATTTTTAAATTGTGTTTTCTCTGTCATAGATTCCTAGGTATCTGTTACACATGACTTTTTCTAACTCCTGCCTGACCTGGTTTGGTGTGTGGATTTTTACTTAATAAATGATAACATTTGTAAAACTGTTTAATTTCAGGTAGAATGTCTTCTCCTTAATTGCAAATTCTACATTCATTGCAATTATTTCAATCATTAATATTCCCGGGTATAGAGAAAGCCCTTGTATGAGAACAGTGGGTTAAACAAAATGTGAAATTCATTTTGTTTTTTAAACAATTTTTTTTAAACAAAGACTAATTAATAAGATGAATAATTCACATTTTGTTTTAGGATCAGGTTTCATTGGACTGAAAATATTTCAAGACCCTTTATTAGCGTTGGAAGGGCATGACAGCGCCGAGTGTGCTCCGAATCCAAACTCAAAATCTGAGCTCTGGTTGAAAAGAAATGAAAATGCTGAACACCAACAGCTTTTGCGCGCCCCCAGGTCTCACAGCACTGCACATTTAAAGTATCTGGTCACCACAGCACTGCCACACTCTGCTAAACTCTGCACAGAATGGCCCTCCAGGGCCTCGGGCCATCCAACAAATCAAACACATACCAAACGTGGCCGGCTGCTGGCAACGGGAAAACATCAATGAAGCTAAATGCGCAATGAAGGAAGTGAAGTTAAACATCACCCGCAAACTAAGTGTGAGAGGCCACGCAGAAACAGATGGAATAGCCTGCAGCCCAACACGTCCGTACCCCATATGACATCAGGAACCAGTGACCATCACTGCACCGCTGCATGCACAAACAACCACGAGCCTTGAGGACGACGGTAGCATAGAAATAAACTTTTAACTGCCACATGCCACCATATTGCAATGCGCATGCACACGCACAGAGATGAAACGCAATGAAAAACAGTACATTTTCATGAATAAACAAAACGTTAGAGGTTAAGTTAAAGGCCGCACTTTTCCAGCCTCCTCCTGGCCCGGGGCATTGCAATAGCCCACGGTGTCCAGTGCCAAAGATACTCAGGGAAGGCCTCAAACTCGGTTCACTTCATACAAAGTAAATCTGTTCATTAGCAAGCAGCGTTGGTTTGTCTACTTACTATTTGCTGCCTTTCTTAATAAGCCTGCTGCAGCCTACCCTCGACGCCGACTGAACGTCTCGTGACTCGTGGGGTGCGTGTGTGCAGGGGCGTGGCGTTTTGAAAAAGATCTAACGCACACTCCCTCACAGCCCCAAAGCCCGGCAGAACCAAATCCAGCTGAATCCGTGTCCCGCCCACCGGCAACACGGAACTAAGGGCCTTCGGCAAATTTACATTTGGATATGGTTTGAATCTTTATTCTAATGGCTCTCACTGCTGCAACACTCTTCACAAGGGACTCGGCCGACGAACACCACGGTGAGTCAGTGAAGTAATTATATTTACTTTGGCACAATACTATTTGATGTCCTGACGCGAGGTGTAGACCCGGCCCTGATAAATAAGTGCCGGTGTTAAGCACCGGAAAGCACCGGCACAAATTAAGCACTGTGGATACCCCCCTTTGTATTTGGGCATGCACTGAATTTTCAGGCTTCAAAAGACATCTCAAAACCTGGCTGTTCTAATGGATGCTTCCTGACCTGTCTGTTATCCAAGTGCCGAGATGCCCCTTTGTGGGAGAGTCACTGCACTATATCTAGTATCCATTGACATAACAATGGCAGTGCATTTTCACTGTGGTTACCTTAATCTAGGGGTTTGTGAAATTCATACAATTTGCTTTTGCATAATTACACATAATTCAGAGAGGTGGTCCGAGGCCATGTCCCTTGTTACACCTCTCTGCAACGCAGCTCTGTTGCGCTTACTGGAGGTACCTGGTGAGCTAGTTGGCCTCCCCCCACCCCCGAACCCTCAGCATTCAAGGGGACTTAATAGGGACGCTATAGTTAGAAATTAGCATTTAAAAACCTTTGAAATTCACTGAAAAAACATAGGTTTCAGGGACGTCATAGTTATAAAAATTAGCATTTAAAAAACCTTAGAAATTCACTGAAAAAAACATAGGTTTCAGGGACGTTATAGTTAGAAATTAGCATTTACAAAAACCTTAGAAATTGACTGAAAAACCATAGGTTTCAGGGGCATTATAGTTAGTTGGACATTTCACTCATATGAAACCAGAGAAATGTGGCCGTTATAATTAGTAGAGCTAACTATAACTCGCACCCCTGCAATGCACTGCTGATGATGTCACATATTACATCACTCATGACATGGTCAGTGACATCACTGATGACATCTCAAATGACATCACTGATTACATCATCCATGTGATAATTTTATGCACCTCCTCACGCCCTAATATAAGCTTTGATACATCCACTCTAAAATACAGACTACCATTTTTGAAACCATAAACAAACCAATAGCAGTTACTACATACCCACTGACTGGTTCCTAGGTATACACACATATCCATTAATTTACCTATACAGGCACTCATCAATACAGCACTTTCATATGCATTCATACACCTATACAGACACTCACACACTGCCACTCATCCATAGAGTTATTCACACACCTAGCCAATCATGTAAAGAATCAATAACACTGCCATTTACTCACCTATACAGTTATACATTCACCACCTCACCTATTCATACAGATACTAACATATACTTTCTTTCTTGTTCTTTCTTGGAGAAGTGTGGCTCACGGTGTAGAGCAGGCAGACCCGGAAGCTGAGGTCAGACCCGGGACCAGGGTTCAATTCCTGACGCGGCAGGGTCTTGAGCTCAAATGTCCACGGACTCGATAATTCTCGCTTCGGTGCCTGCTCTAATCATGGGTTCTCACTCTGCAACTCTGGGCATTAAGCTTGCTTAATCTCCACAACGGCCCCCTGCGGCGGGATGCCTGGCTTTCACCTTGGGGATGCCCTGTAGGGGCTATCTCACAGGGAAAAGCCAGGACGGGTTCCCAAGGCAAGCGCCGGGAAACCTCCGGGTAGCTGTGCGCTCAATAAAATGCAATAATAATAATAATAATCACTGACACAAGCACACACTCATTCTTACAGCCACTCTCACAATCACTCACTCGCACATATACTCCAAAACTCACATATACTGCCTTTCACATATGTAGTTACTCACACATATACCACTGAGACATCCATTCACTCACCAATACACTCATACACACACCTACCCACCCCCATACAGTTATTTCCACATGCACTCCTGAACCCATACACCCAGTGAATCATCCACTCACGCATCTATGCACAAAGTCACACACCCCCCACCCACACAAACACTCAGGTACCCATACAGATACTCATGTAACCAATAAATAACCCATATAGATACTCCTGTAGCTACTCATCAGCCCATGCAGCAGCTTACACAACAACAGACAGACTGATACAGATATTCACACAGTTTAGTCACTAACCCATGCATTCAGTAAGACACAATTAATCACTCACTTATACAGTCAGTCACACACCTATTAAAACCTCCAACCAGACATGTATACACCCACTCATTCTTCAATACACTTTGGCATATATATAAAACATATTTAAACTTTATAGAAACACACGTTCACTGGATGATGTCATCAGTGATGTCCTTTGAGATTTCATCAGTGATGTCACTGACCATGTCATGAATGATGTAATATGTGATGTCATCAGCAGTGCATTGCGGGGGCACGAGTTATAGTTAGCTCTTCTAACTATAACAGCCACATTTTTTTTGGTTTTGTACGAGTGAAATGTCCAACTAACTATAACGTCCCTGAAACCTATGGTTTTTTTCAGTGAATCAGTGTATAGTTAATCTCAACATTGTATCCGTTAGAGTTAATAGTACATTTTCCAGGTCTTCCAATGCTAGCAATGTTGGGGGTGAGAATTGATTCATTATTATAAATGTGTCCTAACATGTACAATGGAGGGAAGGGCTGTTCACTGAGTCTTTTGTCTTTAATCTGGTATGACTGAGATCACTGATTGTTTGCTAGTTTCAAGACAATGGTTGGGATGGAGAAGTAGCTGAAGCTATTGGCTGGAGGTAATCAAGAATAAACTCTGTTTCTAATTACCATTTGTGTGTTATAATTTAAAACACAGCACAAACTTTCTATAGCCTGTGTGTCCAATATATAAACCTGCGACCAGGACATTAAAAAAACCTAATAAGGAGTTCAGTGTAACAGCTACAAATCAAATGTGGTTTTTCTTCTTTAGGTTTTTAAGTTGACTGTAGGATGACATCCAGCTTTCAAGAAGGGATAAAAACCGTCACGACCTGGATGAGAACAGCTGCTTGAAGCTCAACTTTGAGAAAACAGAAGTCCTCATCCTTGGCTCCACCCCCTCTGCATGGGATGACACCTGGTGACTCCCCGCCCTCAAAAATCCACCCACCCAATGGACCATGCACGCAACCTCGGCATCATGCTCGTTTCATCACTCACCATGAATCGCTAGATCAACGTCGCCTCCTCCGCATGCTTCAACACCCTCTGCATACTTGGCAAAATGTTCAAGTGGATTGCAACTCCAGGAAAACCGTCACTCACGCACCCATCACCAGCAGATTGGACTACGGCAACTCCCTCTATGCCAGAATTAACAAAAAACTCCTCTGCAAACTCCAGACCGTCCAGAAAGCCACAGCCAGACTTATCATCGATATCCTACGGCACAACTACATCACCCAACACCTCCGCGACCTCCACTGGCTCCCCATTGAACGAAGAATAATGCTCAAGCTGCTCACACATGCCTACAAGGCCCTCCTCAACACTGGACCCCAATACCTCAACAACTGAATCTCCTTCCACGCCCCCAAGAGAAACCTCCACTCAGCCGACCTCACCCTAGCCACCATCCCATGTTTTTACAAGACCAGACCAGGTGAAAGATCCTTCTCCTACCTCGCGGCTAAAACCTGGAACGAACTCCCCTTTCAACTCTGATGAAGCCCTATACTGCACCAATTCAGGAAGGACCTCAAGACCTGGCTGTTCATATGACCCAAACGGAGCTGCTCACACCCACCCCCAGCACCTTGAGACCCTCACGGGTGAGTAGTACGCTTTACAAACCCTGATTGGGTGATTGACTTTGTTATAGCTCGGAGTTTGGAATCAATGCATTTTCAGAAGCAGCAACAAGGGTAACTAGAGTTTACACTTTAGGTTTAATCAGAATGCTGAGTCAAAAGTAGTGGGGGCTAAGGCTCTTTGCATTTTTCTGAAGCACATATTAGAACCTCTCACTGGAACCTCATTTGCACCCCCATTTAATTGGAAGATGTTCCGGAGCTTTTAGGCTACTAAAGTCCTGCAGCCAAAGGGCACATTGGACATCCCACGCACTACACCAAAGACAGATGAAAAATATGTGTGCCATCAGCATAGAAGCCTAAATTATTTTCATGATCATATAGCATGGTTTCAGGTGATACAGTTACCGTGGCTCAGGCAAGAAATTTGTATTCAGCTAAAGGCTGGTCGCTCCTTTTTAAATTTTAGATGGTAGTTTTATGCTTAAGTTAGGTACCAGGAGTGTGAAGTATTTGGGACACTTGTATTGAATTTGTAATCACAATTCTCAAGTTTGAGCCTGTGTGTGATTGATAACATTAATGTGTCTTTAGGGTTTGTAGGTAGCTGGCTTAGTATATGGTGCACACTTATTTAAGTGCTGCACCTTGAACTAATTCAGAAAAGTCTTATGGTGATTTTAGTGGTCTTGATAATTATAGAAAGCTCTCAAAGTGGTAGCTGTGGAGAACAGCCTTAAGGCTTATCTTTACGGAGTGTAAAGCAGCTTGTTTCATCAATTTTAATGAATAGTGCAAGTTAAATGAAAAAGAACCACTCAGTGTGTATATAAAAATATGTCTATTTATTACACAAAACAATCGCTAACACATTGGCATATCTCCTACCTGGAAATATCAACACAATACATACAAATATTCAGGTAAGTAGCACAAATATACACTGGTCTCCAGGGGGAAACCAAACCATATATTAAGAAAGTGGAATGCGAACTACAAAGGAGGGTGGGACTTGGACCTGAAGACTCAGAAAAGCTTGGCACATGAGGAACCACCGAAGGTAAGTACCCAGGAACCCCAAGGAGGCTGTGTGCAGAGTGGAAACACAGCTGCATGCCCAATGGAAGTCAATGAAGAAGTTGCGGTTGGAGTTCCCGGAGAACCCCGAAAAAAACCATTTGGAAGACAAAAGGTTGAAGAGCCAGCCCACCTTTGGATGCCCCAGGAACCAGGCTACCTGCACCAGAAAAGCTGGTTGTATAGGGGTGAAGTGACATTGGAACCTGCTGTAGATGACAATGGGAGACTTCGAAGAAGATGCCTCTGGAGAAGACTGTGAAGGAGTCTTGTGAAATCCAAGTGTGGATTCTTAAAGTGAAGAACCTGCAAGCAGAGTGGACAGAGTCTATGCCATTTGGAGGTGACCAGGAGGCATGGAAGCACAATGCCCACCGATGTCGAGAGGTTCAGCAGAGATGATGGTGAACTTGTTGCTGCAGCTGGGAGGACCAGGCGATGCTGAGCAAGACCAAAAGCCTTGCACGAGCTGTCCCACATTGGATGTCGGTGTCTAGGTGGTTTGTGTCTGGCGGGAGCACTAACAAGCCTTGGCAGCCAAAACTGGTGTGGAAAATGAAAAAGAGCAAACATTGGGACGAGCAAGGTCCAAGGGACTTACCAAAGCCAGGACACTCAGAGCAGACCCCGAGCAGGCAGGGGAGCCCACTGAAGTAAGAGGAGACCCTCAATAGGACCCACAGGCCAGAAGCACAGGTGTCTCAAGAGGACCTCAAGCAGCTTAGTAAAGTTGGAGGCCATGATGCAGGAGATGCAGGTGGGACTCTATTCTTTAGGAAGATAGGTGATGGAGGGTGGAGCATCTTGTAGCCTGAAAATCTCTGGAGTGCAGAGCCAACAAGACTTGGCAACTGCAAGTCAACACAGTGCACAGGAGTCGTTCTCAGAAGCCCCCACAAGGGATACTGTCCTCCAAATTGGAGGGAAAACAGGCCAGGCCTCTAGGGAGCCACAGGTCCACCACCTGTGTTGCTGAACCTCTGCATGTCTGTGGGACATCAGGAGCAGCAGACCGTTCAGTCTTACTGCGGTGCCTGCAGATGCTGGGGAGTGACTCTTTCGCTCCAAGGGAGATTTCTTCAGGTGTCCTTTATACCCATAGGTCTTTAGGAGATCCTGGATGAAGCACAGACACCAACGATGCAGGAGACTTGAAGAACAGTGAGACCAGGAGCAGCAGGATTCTTCCTTGATGCAGTCTTGGTTCCAGTCGAAGTCCGAGTGTCCAGATGATTGAGGAGTGTAGTAGTTTCAGAGGTGAGTCTTGTTCCATGACGAATCTAAGGACCCACCCACAAGGAAGCCGTTAAGTAACCTAGCGAGAGGGTTGGAATGACATGGGGGTCCCTCCCAGAGGGAGGAGGGCTGGACAGAGGGGAGGATACTACCCTGTCCTTTGTCCAGTTTCGCACCAGAGCGGGAACCAATGGGTCCCTGAACTGGCTCAAACTGGAGTCTGCAAGGATGGCACCATCTGTGGCCTTCAAAGCAGTCAGGTGGTGCTGGCAAGCACCCTAAGCCAAATACACTAAGTCCTGTCTGGAAGGTGGTCACACCTCCCTGCGGCAGAAAACCTATTGTCCACCTTCCCCTGCTTGAGCATAGCTCAGCAGTAGGAGGGCAGAATCGTGTCTGTAGTTGGGAGCAGCACTAGCTTGCTTGCAGACCCTGAAAGGCTGTTACCTGGAGTATAGGGGGATCATACTTTCACCACTCGAATCAATGTTGGGGTATGATTCCAACATGTTTGATACGAAACATGACCGGGTTAGGTACATCCATTAAATAGTTAGACACCTCGTAATTACTGATATCCACCATATGTCTTAAAATTGCTGACTGCACTTACAAATCCTGGAGAATCATCTTCGGGGTTTGTAGAGGGGCCCTTCTCAAGCAGGGGCACCCTCACACTTGTAACCCTGCACCCTGCCCTGAGGACTGAAAAGCATTCCATAGGGGTGACTTATAGGTTTTAAGTGCAGCGACCTTAGATATAAGGTATATGATATAAGGTAATCACACGGGCTGCAATGGCAGATCTGTAGTCACAATTTAAGTAGACTCCCATTGGTGGCACAATACATGCTGCAGTCCATGGGAGACCCCTGGCATACCTATTCCTTGGGTACCTTACTACCATATACTAGGTACTAAGGGCCATATGCATGAGCACATTTTCCCACAGACACAGAATGGGCAAAACTCTTTGATGCATCTGGCCCTAATAGAGGTACACCAGTAGCCAACAGTGGAGGTGCCAAAGTATTTACCAGAACCAATTTAGGGGATAGAGCATGTTTGATGGGGTCCTGATTAGCAGGATCTCAGCAGACTAAGTCAAAAACATACTGACACCAGGCAAAAAGTGGGGGGACCCATGCTAGAAGGATCCTACCTTCCTGCAGGGTTGCACTGGATACAGCTATTAAATATGCTCTGAGCAATATTCAAATGTTCTGCATTAACACATTAGTGCTACGGAGCTGTCAAGCCTGATCGACGTTGACCCTCCTGTAAGAAACCAAAGTCAAATAATTACCCATAGAAATCAAGGCTTGGTGAATCTCCTTCATCACGTTCTTGTACAGTTCCTTCTGCCATTCGTGTAGAAGTTTCCATTCCTCTTCTGAGAAGCAGACAGCGACATCCCGAAATGTAACCCATGCCTAACAAGGCAACGTTCACATTAGTAATTGGCAGCTTTGCTCTTAGGAAGACTCATACAATGGACATTTCAACTTGTGCTCTTCTTTATCTTCCCCGCCCTCTTACCAACTCCTTCTCCTTTTCGGACTGTACCTCAATCACACAAGTGATAGACAACTCTCCAAATTAGCATTAGGTGTATCCCCAACCTAACCCCGTAATTCGCCACGGTGTCTTCTGTTGCTCACTTATTCCCAAAAGGAAAGATTTTAAGCAAATGTTTGGGCTAGACAGTGGGGAAATTCATAAACTGATATTTAGAAATCAATAAATTACTGCAGTGCATTTTTATAAGCGTTGGTCATACTGAATAAAATAAAACACATTTAGAGAAATGATTGTAACCATTTCTCAAGCATATTTTTTCATTGCACCCAGGGTGTTGTTTCATTCCAGCTTTCTTTTCTATCCAGCTCCCTATACCCACGCTGTTTTAGCTCTGCCTCGGGATTGGTGTGGTCTAAACTCCTTGTCCCCCTTCATGCTTTCAATCTTTCTTTATTTTTGTTCTTATGCTCTGGGGCTCTCTTCCACTTTCTGTGCACTCTTGTACAACTCTATTTTTCAGACTATGTTTAAAACCCACAGTATTCCAGGGTTGATTAGGCCCCTTACTCGATACATGCTCTTTCCCCCTGGTTCTTGATGATCTCTGCTTTTTATTAGTAACGTTATTTTAAGTTATTATTTTTGTACAGAGAACAGAAACCTCTGCAACATAAATAAAATAATACAATACGCCTGGGCTTAGGGTCTACTCGCAAATAAATGTAATTATACATTGCAAATTCAATAATTCCAAGGCACTCTGGAACAGAATTGTCAAAAGAGGATACATGTTACAAATCTAATTGTAAAAATGATGCATGTTGATTTACTAACAGAATTAACAAAAACTGAAGAAAATGGGGATTTGGGGGTAAAAAAAACCTAATGAAATATATCATTCATAAACACAAATATAAATCAAGTGAAGGTTGCTTGTCACCATCAGCGGCATCGTCCAATATTCCTGTTCTTTATTAGGTCTGGCTCAACAGACTAATACTTTAAATATACATAGAGTGGGCTTTGGCTCTGTCCAGACGAGTATTACTCTCTCTCTCTCTCTTCATGCTATTGGCTGTTTTGTATCTCATTCCACCTCCAGTAGACTGCTTTCATTATATTGCATGAGGGACTATGTGATGTCGGAGTATTCTGTGTTGGAATACTGGGGGCATCACTGGGTATCTGGAGTGTTGAGGGTGGAATGTACGGGGAGGCTGGAGAGACGGTTGAGGAGTCGGTGATTTGAAGAAGTGGATGTTGTTTTCCCCTGACTGCAGAGTTGCCAATAAAGTACTTAAAGATAACAACTGACTGAGACCAATCTCTACAGACTAGTTTACATTTCAAAGGTACACGGAAACATCACACATTACAATCTCTGTGTCATACACGCATCCTGTAGAGGGAGCATTCCTTTCTGTTCTGTTTGTGCACTGTAGAAGGCTTTTTATTGTTTTCATCAAGACTGATATTTTTCCTGCTCCAGCACTTCATATACACTGAAAGATAAGCCTTGGCAGAGCTGATCAAGCTAGCTTTAATATGCCAACACAGGCATGCACGCCTGCAGTTTGTAGACGTTTACACATCAAAACCAGGCACACTGGCTTTGCCAAAGCTTGCCCCACTATGCGCACAACCTTCAATTAAACTTCATCTTTACACCAACTCTGAATGCTCATTTACGAGCCACCTCTGTTACTCCTGTTGTAGAAAACCAGATGTCTCTTGGTGATGTATTGACCTTCTTAACCTGCAGGCCGAACCCTAAATTTAAATATAAAAGATAATATTGTTTTGCTCTATAAAGTAATAAGCCTTTTGGGGGCTCACGTGCTAATGTGCACAACTAATTCCCAACACATACATTTGCACTGTGCCTGTTTGCATTTTGCAAGGGTGCATAGGATAAACATCATGAAGCTTGTGAAGGCCACATGGATAGTTCCCAAGATAAGGTAGTTATAGTAGAGATAAAAGCTCTGATAGGCTTTGGAGGATGACATAGGAGACATAATAGAAGATCAGTGGCAGGAAGCTAGAATGGCCTTACACGAATTCAGAACTGCGGTCCAATTCTACATGATCCAACTTTATGATCTAAATCGTACCTACCTCACCTTATGAAAGCTGTAGTGCTATGACTGATCGGATCCCCAGAATGACTAAGATGCTTGAATTAAATTGGGGATTTCAGACATATGGTCTGGGAATATTGTAAAATATAACTATTATGGGAAGGGGTTCATAGCACACCCAGCGAGGTATGGTGATGGAATATATAGATCCAAAACTAGCTCTATAACAGATAGCCACATACATAGCCACAAATAGATTCAAAATGTTGCTGCTCTGGATAGTTTTATTGTCATCCAAAAGAGATGTCGCTAAGAACTGTTATAGAGTAGAACCCCGTTCCTCAAAAGCTTGAAAGAAGGGGCTCAACTATTGCATGACCCTTGTGATACCTATTTTCAAACCCAGAAAGTGTCCCCAAAAGCATTTGAAAATGTGGATGGAGTGGTGCCAACAAAAAGGAATCACCCCTGACATATGGAAACAATCAAAACAGGATTGCAACTCATTGTTGACACAGTCTGAGATGCAGTGTATGCATAGTGGTCTTTTTTCATAAGGACATTGTGAAAAGTTTGCCTGGTATATGCTGTCCACTAATAAAAGTGGGCACCTTGTACCAGTCCAAACGACCCTTATTGATGATTAGTTCATAGACAACCTTTAAAGAAATCTATCCTAGTGGTACCTGTGGAGAGCAGGCTTGAGGCTAAGTCTCGAAGGAATATAAGGCAGCTTGTTTTACCAGATTAGAACCTCCTGAATAACCAAATGAAAGGAGAACCACTCAAGAGATATATAAAATATATGTATTTATTACTAAACATTCTCTAATAACCTCTATACGATATTAGAGCACAAGGCACACAATACTTAATCAATAGAACAACAGTAAATAGCACAATACACATGGGTTTCCAGGGAGAAACCGAACCATATACTAAGAAAGTGGTATAACAACTACGACTTGACCAGACACACTGCCTAGAGCAAGTAGAATCAAAGGAACCCCAAGGAACCACCCAAAGGAGTGACACAGGGAGCCGTTGCAGGATAGGTGCAGTGTGTGAACACAGGCGCAAGTTCTGTACAACTCCGTACAGCTCTTTGGGTTACTGGTGTGGAGGTATGATTCCAAAGTGTTTGACACCTAACACGACATGTTTCTAAGCTGCCGTTTTAAAGTTAGCATTTACCACGAGATTATAATGCACTTAAGTATATATGGTTTGGCTTCATCACAGACAACCCCGGGGAATAGATTCTGAAGGCTGCAGAGGGGCTCTGCTCATGCAGGGGCACCCTCGCACACAAAACCCAGCACCCTGCCTTCAGGATTGATAAGGCTTGCCATAGGGGTGACTGATAGGTTTATACGTGCAGTGATTAAAATAGATATAGGTAACCTATATCTAACTAAGGGGTGCATGGACTGCATGCTCAACCTTACACAGGCTGCAGTAGCAGACCTGTGGTGTCAGTTTGAAGGTGGGTGGGCGCACGTACACTCCCTCACACTCCAGCACTCACTTTGCCCCGATGCATCATAGTAAATGCAGTGCATGATAACACTTTCTTCGGTGTCAGGCGTTATCTTTTCACCCTTGTGGGTGCAGCCAGTGCTGTGTATCTCTAGACATGCGTTTCAGGATAAATGCCCTTCTTCAGTAGAGAGGTACACTTTGAGAGGCAGTGTGCGCCCACCCCCCTCCTGTTTGAAAAGGCTCCCTTGAGCTGAGCAAAACCCTGGCATGGCTGACGAAACACACTTTTAACCACAATACAGAGCACACGCTGACAGCTGACTCGAGGAATGCCATAGTCGGAACTAAAAATATACTCCACGCATCTTATTCCTACTACTCTGACCTCTGCAGACAAAATCAGATATGCTGTAGAATGATATACTGCATTGCATGGCGCTGGCCTGGCTTGAAGGCAGAGTGCACAACTACCTCAAAGCTCCATATTCCTATATCGAACGAGATCAGGTTAAGCTGGATGATCAATAGTCATCCAACCAGACCCTTACAACTAACACAAACAGTGAAATGTACCTGCTCGTCAATTCAATGTATGGCCAGGAAAGTGAACCTTAGTTTTCTCTATTCGTCAGCTATACAAATGGCCAACAGCCCTGCCATAACACCTCTGCTCGACATGGAGTCACAGATAGTATTCAAGAGGTTGGGATCACTGGGGTCAGACATTTATTGTCAGATTGGAGTTTCCTCCCCCTTGAACAGTTTAAGGGAGAAAGATGGATTAACACCCTTTGTCTTTGAATATTACAGAAAACGGCATTTAATTTAAAAGCTTTGGCTGATGTTCACTGCAGAACCCCCAGATTCCCCTCCTCTGACACAACTACTTAAAACTCCAACCACACGAAGTTGGATCTCCAAACTACTGACTGCACATAGACTGCCTTCCTCAAACCAACTGCAAAAACAACAAGTGATGGACCGAATGTGGATCAATGTCACACATTCCCCCAGTCAAAAGATCTGGGCCCAAATCCATCGTTTTTTTGCACTCCACACCACCCTGGGTTAGACAATGGCGATATGCAAATCAGCTCTGACCCTGTTGCCCCATGGGAACAGTCCAGTCCGAACTACAAAAGCCATGTCCTTCCCAGAACGGAATCAAGCATCCGAGGACCGGACCGGTTTCGAGGTAACACCTCTCATCAGCCCGGCTAGCTTGACTCCAAGTGGTGTGGAGTGCCTGGGACCCACGTCTGGGCATCCCCAGCGCACTTAGGGCGGCAATTGCAAAAACAACAAGTGATGGACCGAATGTGGATCAATGTCACACATTCCCCCAGTCAAAAGATCTGGGCCCAAATCCATCGTTTTTTTGCACTCCACACCACCCTGGGTTAGACAATGGCGATATGCAAATCCGCTCTGACCCTGTTGCCCCATGGGAACAGTCCAGTCCGAACTACAAAAGCCATGTCCTTCCCAGAACGGAATCAAGCATCCGAGGACCGGACCGGTTTCGAGGTAACACCTCTCATCAGCCCGGCTAGCTTGACTCCAAGTGGTGTGGAGTGCCTGGGACCCACGTCTGGGCATCCCCAGCGCACTTAGGGCGGCAATTGCAAAAACAACAAGTGATGGACCGAATGTGGATCAATGTCACACATTCCCCCAGTCAAAAGATCTGGGCCCAAATCCATCGTTTTTTTGCACTCCACACCACCCTGGGTTAGACAATGGCGATATGCAAATCAGCTCTGACCCTGTTGCCCCATGGGAACAGTCCAGTCCGAACTACAAAAGCCATGTCCTTCCCAGAACGGAATCAAGCATCCGAGGACCGGACCGGTTTCGAGGTAACACCTCTCATCAGCCCGGCTAGCTTGACTCCAAGTGGTGTGGAGTGCCTGGGACCCACGTCTGGGCATCCCCAGCGCACTTAGGGCGGCAATTGCAAAAACAACAAGTGATGGACCGAATGTGGATCAATGTCACACATTCCCCCAGTCAAAAGATCTGGGCCCAAATCCATCGTTTTTTTGCACTCCACACCACCCTGGGTTAGACAATGGCGATATGCAAATCAGCTCTGACCCTGTTGCCCCATGGGAACAGTCCAGTCCGAACTACAAAAGCCATGTCCTTCCCAGAACGGAATCAAGCATCCGAGGACCGGACCGGTTTCGAGGTAACACCTCTCATCAGCCCGGCTAGCTTGACTCCAAGTAGTGTGGAGTGCCTGGGACCCACGTCTGGGCATCCCCAGCGCACTTAGGGCGGCAATTGCAAAAACAACAAGTGATGGACCGAATGTGGATCAATGTCACACATTCCCCCAGTCAAAAGATCTGGGCCCAAATCCATCGTTTTTTTGCACTCCACACCACCCTGGGTTAGACAATGGCGATATGCAAATCAGCTCTGACCCTGTTGCCCCATGGGAACAGTCCAGTCCGAACTACAAAAGCCATGTCCTTCCCAGAACGGAATCAAGCATCCGAGGACCGGACCGGTTTCGAGGTAACACCTCTCATCAGCCCGGCTAGCTTGACTCCAAGTGGTGTGGAGTGCCTGGGACCCACGTCTGGGCATCCCCAGCGCACTTAGGGCGGCAATTGCAAAAACAACAAGTGATGGACCGAATGTGGATCAATGTCACACATTCCACCAGTCAAAAGATCTGGGCCCAAATCCATCGTTTTTTTGCACTCCACACCACCCTGGGTTAGACAATGGCGATATGCAAATCAGCTCTGACCCTGTTGCCCCATGGGAACAGTCCAGTCCGAACTACAAAAGCCATGTCCTTCCCAGAACGGAATCAAGCATCCGAGGACCGGACCGGTTTCGAGGTAACACCTCTCATCAGCCCGGCTAGCTTGACTCCAAGTGGTGTGGAGTGCCTGGGACCCACGTCTGGGCATCCCCAGCGCACTTAGGGCGGCAATTGCAAAAACAACAAGTGATGGACCGAATGTGGATCAATGTCACACATTCCCCCAGTCAAAAGATCTGGGCCCAAATCCATCGTTTTTTTGCACTCCACACCACCCTGGGTTAGACAATGGCGATATGCAAATCAGCTCTGACCCTGTTGCCCCATGGGAACAGTCCAGTCCGAACTACAAAAGCCATGTCCTTCCCAGAACGGAATCAAGCATCCGAGGACCGGACCGGTTTCGAGGTAACACCTCTCATCAGCCCGGCTAGCTTGACTCCAAGTGGTGTGGAGTGCCTGGGACCCACGTCTGGGCATCCCCAGCGCACTTAGGGCGGCAATTGCAAAAACAACAAGTGATGGACCGAATGTGGATCAATGTCACACATTCCACCAGTCAAAAGATCTGGGCCCAAATCCATCGTTTTTTTGCACTCCACACCACCCTGGGTTAGACAATGGCGATATGCAAATCAGCTCTGACCCTGTTGCCCCATGGGAACAGTCCAGTCCGAACTACAAAAGCCATGTCCTTCCCAGAACGGAATCAAGCATCCGAGGACCGGACCGGTTTCGAGGTAACACCTCTCATCAGCCCGGCTAGCTTGACTCCAAGTGGTGTGGAGTGCCTGGGACCCACGTCTGGGCATCCCCAGCGCACTTAGGGCGGCAATTGCAAAAACAACAAGTGATGGACCGAATGTGGATCAATGTCACACATTCCCCCAGTCAAAAGATCTGGGCCCAAATCCATCGTTTTTTTGCACTCCACACCACCCTGGGTTAGACAATGGCGATATGCAAATCAGCTCTGACCCTGTTGCCCCATGGGAACAGTCCAGTCCGAACTACAAAAGCCATGTCCTTCCCAGAACGGAATCAAGCATCCGAGGACCGGACCGGTTTCGAGGTAACACCTCTCATCAGCCCGGCTAGCTTGACTCCAAGTGGTGTGGAGTGCCTGGGACCCACGTCTGGGCATCCCCAGCGCACTTAGGGCGGCAATTGCAAAAACAACAAGTGATGGACCGAATGTGGATCAATGTCACACATTCCCCCAGTCAAAAGATCTGGGCCCAAATCCATCGTTTTTTTGCACTCCACACCACCCTGGGTTAGACAATGGCGATATGCAAATCAGCTCTGACCCTGTTGCCCCATGGGAACAGTCCAGTCCGAACTACAAAAGCCATGTCCTTCCCAGAACGGAATCAAGCATCCGAGGACCGGACCGGTTTCGAGGTAACACCTCTCATCAGCCCGGCTAGCTTGACTCCAAGTGGTGTGGAGTGCCTGGGACCCACGTCTGGGCATCCCCAGCGCACTTAGGGCGGCAATTGCAAAAACAACAAGTGATGGACCGAATGTGGATCAATGTCACACATTCCCCCAGTCAAAAGATCTGGGCCCAAATCCATCGTTTTTTTGCACTCCACACCACCCTGGGTTAGACAATGGCGATATGCAAATCAGCTCTGACCCTGTTGCCCCATGGGAACAGTCCAGTCCGAACTACAAAAGCCATGTCCTTCCCAGAACGGAATCAAGCATCCAAGGACCGGACCGGTTTCGAGGTAACACCTCTCATCAGCCCGGCTAGCTTGACTCCAAGTGGTGTGGAGTGCCTGGGACCCACGTCTGGGCATCCCCAGCGCACTTAGGGCGGCAATTGCAAAAACAACAAGTGATGGACCGAATGTGGATCAATGTCACACATTCCCCCAGTCAAAAGATCTGGGCCCAAATCCATCGTTTTTTTGCACTCCACACCACCCTGGGTTAGACAATGGCGATATGCAAATCAGCTCTGACCCTGTTGCCCCATGGGAACAGTCCAGTCCGAACTACAAAAGCCATGTCCTTCCCAGAACGGAATCAAGCATCCGAGGACCGGACCGGTTTCGAGGTAACACCTCTCATCAGCCCGGCTAGCTTGACTCCAAGTGGTGTGGAGTGCCTGGGACCCACGTCTGGGCATCCCCAGCGCACTTAGGGCGGCAATTGCAAAAACAACAAGTGATGGACCGAATGTGGATCAATGTCACACATTCCCCCAGTCAAAAGATCTGGGCCCAAATCCATCGTTTTTTTGCACTCCACACCACCCTGGGTTAGACAATGGCGATATGCAAATCAGCTCTGACCCTGTTGCCCCATGGGAACAGTCCAGTCCGAACTACAAAAGCCATGTCCTTCCCAGAACGGAATCAAGCATCCGAGGACCGGACCGGTTTCGAGGTAACACCTCTCATCAGCCCGGCTAGCTTGACTCCAAGTGGTGTGGAGTGCCTGGGACCCACGTCTGGGCATCCCCAGCGCACTTAGAGCGGCAATTGCAAAAACAACAAGTGATGGACCGAATGTGGATCAATGTCACACATTCCCCCAGTCAAAAGATCTGGGCCCAAATCCATCGTTTTTTTGCACTCCACACCACCCTGGGTTAGACAATGGCGATATGCAAATCAGCTCTGACCCTGTTGCCCCATGGGAACAGTCCAGTCCGAACTACAAAAGCCATGTCCTTCCCAGAACGGAATCAAGCATCCGAGGACCGGACCGGTTTCGAGGTAACACCTCTCATCAGCCCGGCTAGCTTGACTCCAAGTGGTGTGGAGTGCCTGGGACCCACGTCTGGGCATCCCCAGCGCACTTAGGGCGGCAATTGCAAAAACAACAAGTGATGGACCGAATGTGGATCAATGTCACACATTCCACCAGTCAAAAGATCTGGGCCCAAATCCATCGTTTTTTTGCACTCCACACCACCCTGGGTTAGACAATGGCGATATGCAAATCAGCTCTGACCCTGTTGCCCCATGGGAACAGTCCAGTCCGAACTACAAAAGCCATGTCCTTCCCAGAACGGAATCAAGCATCCGAGGACCGGACCGGTTTCGAGGTAACACCTCTCATCAGCCCGGCTAGCTTGACTCCAAGTGGTGTGGAGTGCCTGGGACCCACGTCTGGGCATCCCCAGCGCACTTAGGGCGGCAATTGCAAAAACAACAAGTGATGGACCGAATGTGGATCAATGTCACACATTCCCCCAGTCAAAAGATCTGGGCCCAAATCCATCGTTTTTTTGCACTCCACACCACCCTGGGTTAGACAATGGCGATATGCAAATCAGCTCTGACCCTGTTGCCCCATGGGAACAGTCCAGTCCGAACTACAAAAGCCATGTCCTTCCCAGAACGGAATCAAGCATCCGAGGACCGGACCGGTTTCGAGGTAACACCTCTCATCAGCCCGGCTAGCTTGACTCCAAGTGGTGTGGAGTGCCTGGGACCCACGTCTGGGCATCCCCAGCGCACTTAGGGCGGCAATTGCAAAAACAACAAGTGATGGACCGAATGTGGATCAATGTCACACATTCCCCCAGTCAAAAGATCTGGGCCCAAATCCATCGTTTTTTTGCACTCCACACCACCCTGGGTTAGACAATGGCGATATGCAAATCAGCTCTGACCCTGTTGCCCCATGGGAACAGTCCAGTCCGAACTACAAAAGCCATGTCCTTCCCAGAACGGAATCAAGCATCCGAGGACCGGACCGGTTTCGAGGTAACACCTCTCATCAGCCCGGCTAGCTTGACTCCAAGTGGTGTGGAGTGCCTGGGACCCACGTCTGGGCATCCCCAGCGCACTTAGGGCGGCAATTGCAAAAACAACAAGTGATGGACCGAATGTGGATCAATGTCACACATTCCCCCAGTCAAAAGATCTGGGCCCAAATCCATCGTTTTTTTGCACTCCACACCACCCTGGGTTAGACAATGGCGATATGCAAATCAGCTCTGACCCTGTTGCCCCATGGGAACAGTCCAGTCCGAACTACAAAAGCCATGTCCTTCCCAGAACGGAATCAAGCATCCGAGGACCGGACCGGTTTCGAGGTAACACCTCTCATCAGCCCGGCTAGCTTGACTCCAAGTGGTGTGGAGTGCCTGGGACCCACGTCTGGGCATCCCCAGCGCACTTAGGGCGGCAATTGCAAAAACAACAAGTGATGGACCGAATGTGGATCAATGTCACACATTCCCCCAGTCAAAAGATCTGGGCCCAAATCCATCGTTTTTTTGCACTCCACACCACCCTGGGTTAGACAATGGCGATATGCAAATCAGCTCTGACCCTGTTGCCCCATGGGAACAGTCCAGTCCGAACTACAAAAGCCATGTCCTTCCCAGAACGGAATCAAGCATCCGAGGACCGGACCGGTTTCGAGGTAACACCTCTCATCAGCCCGGCTAGCTTGACTCCAAGTGGTGTGGAGTGCCTGGGACCCACGTCTGGGCATCCCCAGCGCACTTAGGGCGGCAATTGCAAAAACAACAAGTGATGGACCGAATGTGGATCAATGCCACACATTCCCCCAGTCAAAAGATCTGGGCCCAAATCCATCGTTTTTTTGCACTCCACACCACCCTGGGTTAGACAATGGCGATATGCAAATCAGCTCTGACCCTGTTGCCCCATGGGAACAGTCCAGTCCGAACTACAAAAGCTATGTCCTTCCCAGAACGGAATCAAGCATCCGAGGACCGGACCAGTTTCGAGGTAACACCTCTCATCAGCCCGGCTAGCTTGACTCCAAGTGGTGTGGAGTGCCTGGGACCCACGTCTGGGCATCCCCAGCGCACTTAGGGCGGCAATTGCAAAAACAACAAGTGATGGACCGAATGTGGATCAATGTCACACATTCCCCCAGTCAAAAGATCTGGGCCCAAATCCATCGTTTTTTTGCACTCCACACCACCCTGGGTTAGACAATGGCGATATGCAAATCAGCTCTGACCCTGTTGCCCCATGGGAACAGTCCAGTCCGAACTACAAAAGCCATGTCCTTCCCAGAACGGAATCAAGCATCCGAGGACCGGACCGGTTTCGAGGTAACACCTCTCATCAGCCCGGCTAGCTTGACTCCAAGTGGTGTGGAGTGCCTGGGACCCACGTCTGAGAGGTGTTACCTCGAAACCGGTCCGGTCCTCGGATGCTTGATTCCGGTCTGGGAAAGATATGGCTGTGTAGTTCGGACTGGACTGTTCCCATGGGGCACAGGGTCAGAGCTGATTTGCATAAAGCCATTATCTAACCCAGGGTGGTGTGGAGTGCAAAAAACGATGGATTTAGGCCCAGATCCTTGTACTGGGGTGAATGTAAGACATTGATCTACATTCTGTCCATCAAATTGTTTTTTGTAATTTTCTCCCTGAGTGTACTGGGGTAGCTCAGATGTGGGTCCCAGAGCCTCCACACCACTGGAGTCAAGCTAGCCGGGCTGATGAGAGGTGTTACCTCGAAACCGGTCCGGTCCTCGGATGCTTGATTCCGGTCTGGGAAAGATATGGCTGTGTAGTTCGGACTGGACTGTTCCCATGGGGCACAGGGTCAGAGCTGATTTGCATAAAGCCATTATCTAACCCAGGGTGGTGTGGAGTGCAAAAAACGATGGATTTAGGCCCAGATCCTTGTACTGGGGTGAATGTAAGACATTGATCTACATTCTGTCCATCAAATTGTTTTTTGTAATTTTCTCCCTGAGTGTACTGGGGTAGCTCAGACGTGGGTCCCAGAGCCTCCACACCACTGGAGTCAAGCTAGCCGGGCTGATGAGAGGTGTTACCTCGAAACCGGTCCGGTCCTCGGATGCTTGATTCCGGTCTGGGAAAGATATGGCTGTGTAGTTCGGACTGGACTGTTCCCATGGGGCACAGGGTCAGAGCTGATTTGCATAAAGCCATTATCTAACCCAGGGTGGTGTGGAGTGCAAAAAACGATGGATTTAGGCCCAGATCCTTGTACTGGGGTGAAGGTAAGACATTGATCTACATTCTGTCCATCAAATTGTTTTTTGTAATTTTCTCCCTGAGTGTACTGGGGTAGCTCAGACGTGGGTCCCAGAGCCTCCACACCACTGGAGTCAAGCTAGCCGGGCTGATGAGAGGTGTTACCTCGAAACCGGTCCGGTCCTCGGATGCTTGATTCCGGTCTGGGAAAGATATGGCTGTGTAGTTCGGACTGGACTGTTCCCATGGGGCACAGGGTCAGAGCTGATTTGCATAAAGCCATTATCTAACCCAGGGTGGTGTGGAGTGCAAACAACGATGGATTTAGGCCCAGATCCTTGTACTGGGGTGAATGTAAGACATTGATCTACATTCTGTCCATCAAATTGTTTTTTGTAATTTTCTCCCTGAGTGTACTGGGGTAGCTCAGACGTGGGTCCCAGAGCCTCCACACCACTGGAGTCAAGCTAGCCGGGCTGATGAGAGGTGTTACCTCGAAACCGGTCCGGTCCTCGGATGCTTGATTCCGGTCTGGGAAAGATATGGCTGTGTAGTTCGGACTGGACTGTTCCCATGGGGCACAGGGTCAGAGCTGATTTGCATAAAGCCATTATCTAACCCAGGGTGGTGTGGAGTGCAAAAAACGATGGATTTAGGCCCAGATCCTTGTACTGGGGGGAATGTAAGACATTGATCTACATTCTGTCCATCAAATTGTTTTTTGTAATTTTCTCCCTGAGTGTACTGGGGTAGCTCAGACGTGGGTCCCAGTGCCTCCACACCACTGGAGTCAAGCTAGCCGGGCTGATGAGAGGTGTTACCTCGAAACCGGTCCGGTCCTTGGATGCTTGATTCCGGTCTGGGAAAGATATGGCTGTGTAGTTCGGACTGGACTGTTCCCATGGGGCACAGGGTCAGAGCTGATTTGCATAAAGCCATTATCTAACCCAGGGTGGTGTGGAGTGCAAAAAACGATGGATTTAGGCCCAGATCCTTGTACTGGGGTGAATGTAAGACATTGATCTACATTCTGTCCATCAAATTGTTTTTTGTAATTTCCTCAAACCAACAGCACTGCGCTAGGTAAATGGGAGTCAGACCTTAATGAGAACATCAAGGACACTGTCTGGACATACTGCTGCATGCTAACAAAGCTCCCCCCAATTAACCACAGACACAAATTGATTGCATTTTAAATTTCTGATCAGTATCTAATGTACCCTCAAACTTCTACATGCTATTGATCCCAAATCTCGGGGGCATTGCGCTTGCGTTTCTACCGAACTGGCAAGCTTCTTTCACTTGGCATGGTGAGAACTTTCTGAATAAAGGTTGCTAAAATCAAACAGCCTCCACAACCCACAGAAGAATTACAGCTGTGTGGTAACTACTAGCAAAGTGCTGATCACCTGTGACCTGGATAAAAGGTTTACTCCCAGTGTCAAAAGCTTGGCTTAAAGATGCTGCATACAGCAGCGAGACTGCAGAAACATACACTGAACTGCAACTAAAAGATATTTGCGAACCCTTGAGACCATATCTGGATGCAGCCCCATGAACGTCAAATCAGGGTTGGCAGTGGTCGCAGTTGTGCCCCTAACTTACTCCGTGAGACCCCTATTACTGCATTTGCAACCCCTGGACACAGAGGTAGTAAAAGCAGTGCCAGAAACACTGAGGCACCATGTCCTATGGACATTGGTTGAGGATCCAATCTGCTTTTCTTTTGTCTTGTTTTGTCACGAATAGTGATTAACCGTATATGTATTCACTGTTAGTGTAATAAAAAATGGAGTACAACTAGCTAGAATATAACCCCGCGGGAGCGAGTATGTGAATCTGTGATTGTGTGTTAATGTATGGGCCACATGTGGTGTGATTTCACTTCCACTACCCCTGGCCTTTCTGTGAATTGACATTCATGTGCAGCCCCATCTCATATGTGACCCTAGCAAGCATTACATTCTCACCTCACCCCATTCATTGTCCCCTCCTGTGCCACCTTGACTCAAAACACGAACTCATACAAGTGGAAAACACTTCCAACCGATTCAAAAGTATAGATTTATAGAGTAATCTTAAAGTTAATCATATTATCTGCCATATAGCTTGGATGCATTGACCTGTACCCTATGTATATTGCTGTTAATCTTGTAGTAAAAGAAAACATATCTCCTCTTTACCTTTGTACGCACCCAGTATGAACATAGAGCAGTCTCTACCACTGAATGACTTGTATCAGGAAAACGTCTGTCATAGAAAGTGCCATGACGCTTTGTGCAGCCAGAGTGGACACCATGCAATAATGGAATATCAAACTAACTATACAAAACCAAACTCTAAACAGATTTATAGCCATATGAAGGGGGCTTATGTAATACCTGAAGTGACAATTCGCTACTCAACTGTTCAAACATTTAAAGTTCCGCAATATTCTCATACTGTTTCCTTCGTATCTATTAATAAAGTATTGCTTTCATATCCTGGGTCCTTTCCACAAAAATGCCTTTGATTGTCCTCTTCTTCCACTGTCCTAATCCACCATCACAATGTTCCCACTAGCTATTTACTCCTCAAATAACTAAAGCATTTCTCACTAAGGGCCCGATGTAGGTGTCCATTTACCGACCGGTAACGGCCGATTTCGGCCGTTACCGACCGGTAAATGGACATTCCTGATGTAGGTGAGCCATTTTACCGATTCGGTAAATTTACCGAATCTGTAAATTTACCGAATCGATAAAATACCGAATCGGTATTTTTACCGATTCGGTAATTTCCTAATGTAGGTGGGACTCTTCTGAGTCCCACAGGCCAGTCAGATTGGGTATTTTACCATCCAATCCTATTGGATGGTAAAATACCGAATACAGGTGTGTCTGTGTGCCACATGGCACACATGCCTGAATTCAGGGTGCTAGAGGGTGTCAAAGTGACACCCCCTGCACCCTTGCAAAATTCGGTATTTACCGATTTGGTAATGCCCATTGATTCCTATGGGCTTCAATGCCCATAGGAATCAATGGTCATTACCGATTCGGTATTTACCGAATCGGTAAATACCGATTCCTTCCGATTCGGTAATTTTTTTAATAAAATTACCTACATCTGCCCTTCTCTTTTTGACCACTTCTTAAATACTGATTCGGTATGATTCGGTATTTATGAAGTGGTAAAAAAGATTTACCTACATCGGGCCCTAAGAGTTAAGCCACTTCAGTGAACAACCAAACCACAGAAATTGCAATAAAACTGCTTTATATGTGTGTGACAAAAAGGCACTGGCAGATGCAATAACAAGGGTGAAAGAAAGCTCAGCCAGGGAAATGGAAGGGCAGTGAAGTGAAGTAGTTTGCCTAAGATCACATGATACTAAACAGGCAGGAAGAGAAGCAGGGCGAAACCTGTCATTACTTTTGAGACTTTCGCTGGGCTGAGAGCCAGTCCTGTGTCTCTGCTTGAAGAGTGGCTCAGCAGACCGTCCCAGTTTGCCTCTGCATAAAATGTCTGTGGTGGCGTAACATTTAATTATAGATCTTGCCTAGATTACAAAAAAAAATATCTCCATTGTCCTGAGTCAAGTGGATGTCATCCATGGCGGCGATGAGGGCAGTTTCTGTACTGTTTGGATCTGAAAGCAAACTGAGTGGTGTTGCGTAGTTGGTGGTTATTGCGGTATTCGGTTTGGCGTCTGATGATTTTCCCTAAAACCTTGGCTGGGAGTAGTGGCTGGGAGATCAGTCTGTAGTTGACGAGCATTAAAGGGCCTGTAGAAGGTTTTTCAGCAATGGGAGGACGATTGTATGTTTTCAAGCATCTGGGAATGTTACGGAGGAAGTGGAGGCATTCAGAATCGATGAGAGAATGGTGCTGATGGGTTGCAATTCTCTGGACTAAACATGGTGGGGACAGCGGACAGGTGGGGTCCCTGAGTAGATGGACTTCATGGTAGAAGCTTTTTTTGTGGGATGATGAAGGGCCATGTGGTTAGCGTTGGTTCTCTGGATAAGTTTGTAAGATGGTTGGCAAGGTCAGGCCCGGACTGGCCGTTGCGGGCACCGGGCAATCCCCCGGTGCGCCGCAAGGGTGGGGCCCGGTTTTGGGCCCGGGGGCCATTTTGTTACATAGCTGCAAAATCGGCCCTGTAACAAAATCGGCAGAAAACCGGCCCCACCAAAGAGCTCGGTCGCACCCCCCGGGGGCCGGCCGAGCACTTTGCCAGGGCCGGTTTTGGTTCTCAGTCCAGCCCTGCGCGAGGTCAATCACTGCCATCTCCCACTCCCAGAATGTGCTGTTGGTGCAGTGGACTTTTCCTGTGAGGAGGACTGATGCATGTCCAACCGCTAGCTTTCCAATTACTTTCAACGCATAGACCTCAATCCTACAGTGTTTTACTCATGCACTTGCCTCTGAAGTCAATTTCATACAATCATTTGTATAGGATTTGCAGGGGGAAGGGTTTTTGGGATCATTTATTTTACTTTTGGGGAACAAAACCTTTTTAAAAGATAAAGACTACAACGTTTTATAATGGCAGATTTTTTCTTAGAACAGCAGAGTGCTGCACCCAGCACAAATCTTCTTTCACAATACTCAAATTTTAAACACCAAAGCGCTCCAAAAAAAGCTGTAGTTGAACACTGGTCACCCAACTTGACCAACAAAATCATCCTTTGCGCACTTCGTCTCACCTGACAGGCGCCACATTCCACGGTACACTGAGTCTGCAGTAATGACTTTAGGAATGCCGTATGTGTTCAGCAGTGCCTCCAGCCGCTCACTTACACAAAGGCAACAGTGACATTGTATCATTTGTAAAGCACTTTTGTGCCCTGTGCATGGCACTCATGCAGATCCTTGACCACTTCTGCTGCAGAACTGGCGTCAGGAAGGACAGGAAAGGGAAATGTAAGCCCTCGTGGAAGAAATATTAAAATAAAACAGAGAACAAATATAGCATCCAGCTGTTGAGAGAACTTTTTATTTAGTGCTATGCACCCTATAATATCCAAAAACTAAATGCAGAGGCCGTGGAGGACGGTGTCCCAGTGAGGTGCAAGATAAGGCACAGGTAAGTTTTTAAGGTGGACAACTGGCTGTGTATGATAAAGAGCACCTTTATTAGGATTTTTTTTTAATATGCTTTTTATAGGTCAATGCATAACAATGGAAAGAAAAAGCGAAACTGCAAGTACCAGAAATCTAGAATACCATAAGATAACCATTTAAAAAGAAAACACATAGACTGGCACAAGGTGGTCTTGATAACACTTAGTCAACTGTCAACGCAGAAGGGTTATTATGATGTTTACTGTTTATACTAAATATCATTTCCCAGTGGAGGAATGTTTTTAGGGGAAAACATGGCCAAGAAAACTTAAAATCTGTACAAGTGAGGAACAAAGGGGCGCGGGCAGTGGTGGGAGACAAGCATAATATTAATAAAGGAACAACGGTGTGGTGTTGGGCCTCTGGCCCGCATTATGTAATTGGTAGACACAGACACCAGGTGAGGTAGTGTTGTAACTGGCCACAAGCACGTGCACCCAGGCCCTTTTATTCGCAGGGCCACGTCACTCATGACACCCGTGATTGATGGGTGTGGGGGTGCAGTGTGTCCAGCCCTCAAGAGAGTGGCTGGGGTTACAGCTTCCAGGGGAACGCTAGAATGTGTCCCGCAGGACATTACATTCCTCCCCAACTTTATTGAAGAACAAACAAAACGTCAGTCCAACCTGTGGGGATAAAACAAACAGTTATCTGGCAGATGCATCAAACAAAATAGCTCCCGGTAAAATAGCGTATCGGTAAACAGGCCGTTCCCGAACGCAAAACCTGAAATCCCAATGCATCAACCCCAAATCCGAAAAAAATAAAGAATTGCAATATAACCCCAGCGGTAAATTACCAAATCGTAAATTACCAAATCGGTAATACAGAGAATGAAATCAGCCCCCGGAAATACCGAATCGCTATTAAAAAGTTGCTACGATATGCACCAAAAATCGCAAATAACGAAAATTAACCAAATCGCTATTTAGCATGAGCAAAATAAGGGAAATCTCAACCAGGAGCTAAAGTTGGTGGGAGGAAAAAAAAATAATAATAATACAGTCAGGTGGATTCAATCAGAAACCCTTCAAATATGCCTCTGGAGACCCTGTATGTCTTACAAAATGGCTGTCCTCTACGTGCTTGCTAGGAGGATGAGAATCAATGCTGCTGCACAGAGCAGGAGGAGGATCCAGGAGAGGGTTTTCAGGGTGCGCATCACATTGCTGGGCCAGACAGGGGAACTAATCTATGACAAGTACAGACTGAATCTGACAATGATCATGTGCCTCATTGATGACCTGGAACCACTACTGCAGCACCATACCCGTAGGACCAATGCCATCCCTGCCCACGTCCAGGTCCTATGCAGCCTACACCTGCTGGTGCCTGTAAGTTTCCAGGGGGTTGTAACAGTACCCGAAGCTGAGTCTCAAAGCGCACTTTCACGCTTCTTCCGCAAATTCCTAGCTGCCATGCGGACAATGATTCATACCCACATCACCTTCCCCACAACCCCACAGCAGTTGAACTGCACCAAACACGACTTCTACCAGGTGGCACAATTTCCCCATGTGATAGGATGCGTTGACTGCACGCATGTCCCCATCTGTCCCCCCTCAGCCAACGAATACATATTCCGTAATCGTAAGTCCTATCACTCCATTAACGTGCAGGTCGTGTGCAATGCCAAGCACATCATAACGGACATTGTAGCACAATTTCCTGGAAGCACACACGACGCATACATATTCCTACACAGTGGCATCCACAGGTGTCTGCTCAACTGTGAATTTGGAGAGGGACACCTACTTGGTGCATACTTATGCCTCATCATTGACTCCATCCTCAAATATGTAATTGAATTCATGCCGCTAAACCTTGCTACCCACTCTGCAGGTGACAGCGCCTACGCCTTGCGTGAATATCTACTCACTCCCTACCTCAACCCAGCAATACCTCAGGATCAGTGCTACAACGCAGCACATATCAGTACCAGGAATGTGGTAGAGCGAACCTTTGGCATCGTAAAGAGTCGCTTCCAGATCCTACACAAGACAGGAGTTGCCTTGCAGTATGACCTGGTGACCTACTGCCGGATAATAGCGGTATGTGCCATGCTGCACAACATTGCCACAAGAATAAGGATACCAATAGAGGTGGACACAGATGACGACTTTCGTGCACAGCACCCCCCCCCCAACACCAACAGGAACACGTGCCTAACACAGCTGAAGGTCAAAGGAGACGGACATACATCACACAACATGACTTCAGAGACAGGTAAGAGTGAGCCATCACAACAAAATCTAGGGTGCAAATGTTTAATGCACATGAACACATGTCTGGTGAATATTAATGATACGTCTACATGATGCAGAGTCAAAACATAGATAAGGATACATATCCATTGTCATCACGGGAGAATCTTGAAGTAATGTAGGTGGCCCATGGTTACATCACCATGGCCAAGGACCCTATGGAACATGGCTATTTGCGCCTCCTACGTACCCCCAGCCACCTGTCGCGCGACTCCTCCACATCACCACAATGTGTGTCAGTGGCTGTGGAGCTGCGGAAGCTACGCCTCCTATCCCTGGCCTCTGGCACAAAGACGCTTGTGACGCTTGATGCAGCCTCACTCCCCTCCTCCACTCCCAAACTGCTGGCACTAAAAGTCCCAGACTGCAGATGCTCCACTGCAGTGGTCACTTGGCCCAAGGCCTTTGCCACGCCACCACAGTAATGGCCCAGGTCAACCTGCAGTGACACAGATCTCCGTGACAGTACAGCTGTGCTGTTGCAGAGCTTCATGATGGCCCTAATGGAGGCATTGGAACGGAGCAAGTTCCGGCGATGTCTCCTGCGCTCGCTCTGTTGCCCTGCTATGACGGCACAGGTGAGCTCCTGTAGGCACAGTTTTATGTCTCTGTTACCCTCATCGTGCCCATTTTGCTAGCCAATTTTGCCATGTTGATGTTAATTGCACCCATGTGTCTCCCCTGCAGGCGCTGAACACGCAGCGTCCTTGACTCAACCTCACCGTAGCCGTGTGTAGGCTCTTCTGATCCCTCTGCAGTTCTTCCCTGGGGCCTGCCCCGCTCTGGTTTGTTGTATCAGTGTTTCTCTCCTCAGCTCCTGTGCTCTGCCTCCTCCTCTGCGCTCTTCAGGGCACTGAATGAAGCTGGAAGACTTCCTAGTTGTGATGTCATCAACCTGCTTCCAAAGCAACCTTTTTTAGCGAATTCGCTAATACCGAAATCGCAAATAACGATTCGGTATTTGCTAATTCGGTATTTGCTATTCTTTATTTTGGACTCTCGCTATTGTGGTTTCGGTATATTTTACCGATTTGTAGCGATTCAGTATTAAATACCGAATCTGTTGATGCATCGCGGAATGCGAGTCCTTATTTGCTATTCCTTATTTTTTGAAAATAGGGACTCGTTTTACTGAATTTTGATGCATATGCCCAAATCTGAATACTACAGGGTCCATCAGTCTTCTGAGTCAGGTGGCAGGACGACGTCAGACTGGAGCTGGTGACTTTGTTTGCAGCAGGAGCCTCTCTGCGGGCATCCATAATGTAACCTGAGGGGTTCAGTACACGACCGCTGACTTGGAGACGTCCGCTGCATACGGTCAGTTCACTGATGATGACATGTCAAACGGTTGTGCATGGCTCTCACCTTGCTGACATTGGTGCTGGTCTGTTGTAATTTCTAACAGTTCTTTACAGTGGGTTGCGTCATGAGCATGGATGGAACCCACGGTGAGAACTCACAGAGGTTTTACTGGACCGACTGTCCCTGTTCATCTGCTTGGCTGTGACCGGTAACCTGTCTCTTCTCGCTCTCCCTGGGGAGATCCGTTGTCGGGGTTGCTGTGGGAATGTAGGAGGGCTGCTCTAGGGGCCGCTTGTGTGCCATCTGGGGGCAGCTGCAGGACCGCAGAGGAGCCGTTAATTAGTCACATGCACAACCCTCACGATCGGATGAGCCTTGGCCAAGACGTGCACTCGCTGCCACGGTTCCAGTGTAGGCCAGGTTCACAGGTGGCTTCTGATTTCTTTTAGTCGGCTGATGTGGCAACGGTGTCGGACTCCGTCCATCGGAACTCGGGGAGTGGTGTTTGACGCATGCGCTGATGTCTGGCGTGATGACGGTTGCCAGTCATGTGGTGAGTCGAAATGACAGGTGGTGGTGACTTGCTAGGAGAGTTTGGATGTCAGGAGGGACTTAGCAGCCAGGTGTCCCCGCTTTGTTGCGGTTGATCTTCGGTCGCGGCTTTACATGTAGAGTGTACGGATCCTCTCTTGCCTGTTTTGGGGCCACTGCCGACTGTATCTTGAGGCGGTGTGAGGGCAGGCACTCAGTGTTGATCTTCACCTGTGGCATCTGCGAACAGGAGCAGGGATGCCAACTGACTTAGACTGCCGACGCTCGGAGATGGATGCTCGCCTGGGAAAGCGGTGGGATGAGACGCGGTTTGCGCTTGCTCAGCTTATGTTCGGTTCATCCGTGAGGCTGTACCCTGGGACGTCGGTCCGCCTTGGTGGCTGTCTGGTGTGTCAGGGTGTGCTCTTGGCTTACTGTGAGTCCTCAGTCTACTCTCTTTGTTGGTCTATTCAGCCCACCTGTGTTCCTCCGATTTTTGGGGTGTCAGGCCTGTCACTCTCTTCTTTCTTCCAGGGCATCTCGCTTGGACCTAGAGGTGGCGGTGTCATGGTGTCGGCTTCTGCTTTTGCTCCGGCGTGCTCCTTGCTTGCTAAGCGATGTGACGCCTGGTCTCGTGTCACTGGTTGTTGGAGCGCATGTTGCTGTGGCAGCCTGCCACGTGGAGTGTGAGACTCCCCTCTTGCCTGGTGTGGGTCCCTGATGACTCCATCTGTAGGCAGTGTGAGGGAGGACACTTCTGTGTTGTGTTCGGCCCACCACGGGTCTTCGCTGGTGTAGCAGAGACGTGGTTGTTCTCTGTGCAGCGTTCAGCCGTGCTTCATTATTGAGATGTCTCTATCTCCCGGGCGCCTGCCCGTGCAGTTATATTTGCTGGTGCGGTTTTCTGCGTGTCTCTGACTAAGAGCGCTTTGTCCTCTTCCTGGGTGCTCTCTTCTGGCAATTGGTGTGCCTGTGGTGTGGTTGGTGGTTGTGACTGTTCACCAGTAGGAGGGAGTGGGTGATGCGACCTCTTCACTGGCTTTGGCGTTGAGTAGCCCTGTGTGGTGCATGCTCCGCACCAGTCCCTTCTTGAGCTATTGCTGGGGGCAGCTCCTTTGAGATGTTGCTGTCTTCGAAGGTGTCCTTGCTGCTCACACCTGTAGGGTGCAGAGGGTCACTTTGTGAGCATTCTTCTCTGATGACATGTCTTGCTGTGCATAGTGCAGTTCCTTCTCAGCAACTGGGCGTGAGCAGGCAGTCCTCCTGGTGGTGGCGGTGTGCACTCTAGGATCTGTTGACTGCTGTTACCTGCTGATTAGAAGGATGCTATGCTGTGCTCTAGTACTGCTGGTCTGTGGGGTGCAGTGCAGGCACATTCGTCACTGGTCTGCCACTCTCGCCTGCTGATGTCGGTTGCGGTGGGAAGTCAGTGCGTGTCATGTGGCTTCTTCTGGGGCTCGCCATCTTAATTGGCTTTGTTGCATAGGGACAGACACTGTAGACCTCTTATGTGCTTTTCTCTTGCAGGGCAGAGACGTGCAATCAGTTCTTGTGCTGGCTGTGCTTTGCAGCCTCATTTCTCCTTGAGCGAGGGCGGTGCAGAGCTGTAGATGTCCCTATTCTCAAATGTTAGTTTAGGTAGGGTTGGGTACTCTCCTCTGTCGACGCGCTCCCTTTCCTCTTCCTGGGCGCTGCATGCTCAGGCTGTGCTGCTTTGGGCCTTTGGCACACTGTTCTGGCTGAGGTTTACTTGCGACACAGGTTTAGGCTTCATGCACGCTCCCTGAGGGGTAAGCAGTCTGTCCTTTGTGCTCATGGTAGCCATGAAGCTCATGTGGCTGACATCCTTAAGCGGATGGGCAGTGTCGCTGTCAGTGTTGGTGTTACTTCTTCCTTCACTGGTTTTCCCATATGCATGTCCCCCTTTTTCCAACCGTAACGATTGGGTAGTATTGCATTGGACGCGGACCTTATGTGGCTGGTCTCGATTGTTGCTGTGCTTTGCTGAGGTGGCAAGCAGTGCTCTGTTTTAACACTTGCAGAATACAGTGATGTAGAGCGGGTGATGCACTCCTACCTGTAATCCTTGTCATGCCATGTCATGCAGGTGCTCGCGTTTCTGGCTGACTCCCACTTGCCATGAGTGACTGCCTTTTGCCTCAGTGTGGAAGCTGGGAAATGGTGTGTAGTTTCGTTTGGGCTGAGGAAGAGCTGGCTGCACTCTGTACTTGTATGGTTCCAGTTCCTGATGGCCATCTTGCCTCATGGGAGAATGCTGGTACTAGTGCAGTTTTGGCGAGGTGCCCTGACGCAGCTGCTAGGCGGCGCTGCAGTGACTCCGTCCATGCTCCTGAAACTCAAGCAGGCCCGGTGCAGGAAGGTGCTGGAGCTGAGGATGCGTGCGCAGGGACACACTGCGCTGGTGCGGTAAGGCGGCCCTTACTGTGTCTTTTCTTCTGTCCACCCGCTGCTGTAGACTCGCTAGATTGTGCCTCCACAACACTGCGGGCCCCGTTAGGGTCTTTACATTAGCGTCTGATGCTCGCCTGGTGCAGTCCACTGGGCCACAGCTAGGTGGCACCTCTGACATATCTGATCACTGTATCGGGAGCCATTACTCTAGCCGCAGGCAGCCGCGGTGAAATTCCTGCTCCTGCGGGACGCTCTCATGCAGGCATGTACTTGGTGTAGTGACCCAGAGTCACAGTCAGCAGTCTAGTGGTTTGTATGCCAGCACACTGAACACCCACCACTGATGTCACTGGTCAGGTGACACAGTTCTAATAAAAGAGGCCGAGCCCACGTGCTCTGGGCCAGTTGTACCATGTAACCCACTGTGTCTGCATCAGTCTTTTTGCAGCATGAGGGCCTAGGGCCCCCATTATTACATTGGCGACGAGGCGGTAACGCGATGCCACGCGTGCCAGCTAAAAGAAATTCGTAAGGGGAAAAGGAGGAGAACGCTGTCCGTGCAATGAGCACTCCCCCTGCAGGAAGCGACAATTAGCGGAGGCTCGGGGGGCCTGTGCTGAGCCCCGGGCCGAGAACACGTAGGAGGTGACCGGGAGCCCACCCCGCACCTCTGTGCCCAGCGTGAGCCTCCCTGCGTGAGGAGAAAGTGCAGCGGGCCGACCGGACCCACCTGCGCCGGCCGCAACTGCGCCCCATGGAAGGGAGCGACGGCGGAGCCCACTGCCATAGCTATTGAAAAGGCCCGTGGGCCTGAGGTGAGCCTGGGAGGCCGCGCAAACCAGAAGCGACCCCCCTCATGCACATAGACTGAAGCGGAGCCCAACCACACTCACCACAGCGGCACCATGAACATTAAGTGCAGCAGGGCCAGCGGAGCCCACCGGCGGCCTGCCTGAAGAGTCCCCTGTTCCCCACCGCGCAGCGAGCGACTGAAGCTGCCGCGGGGAGGGGGGAGGGGGTAGATGACCTGGAGTGCGAAGCGCCCGCAGCGTGAGGCGAGCTGCCGGCGGGAAAACGTCGCAAGCGGAGCTCACCCGCAAAGCGATAAGGCCCGTAGGCCGGAGGTGAGCCCGGGCGTGGAGAGAGGTGTCCGGGGGGACGCGCAAGCATGGAGCGACCCCCCTAATGTGAAAAACCGAAAACGGAGCCCTCCCGCAACGGGGTTAACAGAGACAGTGGCGGCCGACAGCCGGCGCTGCCGAAAACATAAAGCGGAGCCTACCCGCTGTGAACCTTAAAAGCCGCCCCAACAGTGCGCAATGAAGCAAGGCCGGCAGAGCCCACCCGCGGCCTGCTAGGAGCGTCCTCTGTCCCTGCCGAGCAGCGTGTATGAGTGGAGGCTGCGGCGGTGGGGTAAATATCCAAAGGAAGCGCCCGCAGCATGTGGAGAGCTGCCGGGTGCCTATACACGCTAAGCAGAGCCCACCCGCTGTAAGCAAAGGAGCGGTGAGGCTAGCGTGCGGCCAGCAGCTGATTTGTGCAACCCCCCTCCTCCCCCGCAGCCGTGAACTGAAAGGGCCTGCTGCGAGGGGCAGGGGACTAGGGGAAAGACTGCATGCGGCCAGCGCCGCCTAGAAGTGTGCTACAAAGCCCCAAGTACCGCAGAGCAGCGTAGGCCATGACCCCTCTTCCTCCGTCACATGAAATGATCACAGGGGGAGAAAGAAGGGCACGAGCGTCCCTCCACACAAAGCCCCAGCGGAATGGAAATGGAACTCTAAACTCACCGGCAGTCAGGAGGAGTCCCCAGTAATCTCTGCACCCACATGCCCTGAGGGGCGGCCATCGGGGGTTGCGCTCGCCCTTGGTCAAGGAATATTGGACCCCCAGGAGTCTGAGGACAGGCCTGGATGGGCCCGGGACACGGCTGGGCCAAACATGAAAAGCACACAGAGCTTGCAGTGTGCGAGGAACTAGCCAGGATCACGTTGAAACGTGCAACACTGCCACCTAGTGGACATTATCAAGTATTGCAGCAAATTCAGAAAACAAGCCTTCAACAAGCCAAGGTGGCACAATAGCTACATACAGAACATGTGTAGGATCGACAGAGCTCCCCAAGATGAACAAAGTGGCGAACAGTGGTAACAGGTCACCAGAGAACGCTGCCACCCAGGACGAACGCCACACAGCGACAAGGAAGCCACACCAGGACAACGGGGCACTGCGCAGGAACGCGCAAGGAGTGAAGTAACTCCACACCTCAGGACCGAACAGCACTGCGCAGGAACGCGCAAGGAGTGAAAGAACTCCACACCTCAAGACCGAACAGCACTGCGCAGGAACGCGCAAGGAGTGAAGGAACTCCACACCTCAGGACCGAACAGCACTGCGCAGGAACGCGCAAGGAGTGAAGGAACTCCACACCTCAAGACCGAACAGCACTGCGCAGGAACGCGCAAGGAGTGAAGGAACTCCACACCTCAGGACCGCACAGCCTTGTGCAGGAACACGCAAGGAGTGAAGGAACTCCACACATCAGGATAGCACAGCATTGCGCAGGACCGCGCAAGGAGTGAAGGAAATCCACGCCACAACGACTGAGTGACGCAGGGATCGCGTCCTCGGAGACCTGTCAGTAGGTCACAGCGAAGATGACTTGCCAGAAAGTCACCACCAGACGTGGCCAAGTCGGATGGTCGCCCAAAAGGAAAGGAAGATGACCAGTCAGTTGGTCGCCTGAAAGGAAAGGAGGAAGCTGACCAGGCAGATGGTCGCCCGGAAAGGAAAGGAGAAAGCTGACCAGGCAGATGGTCGCCCGAAAAGAAAGGAAGAAGATGACCAGTCAGGTGGTCGCCCGGTAAGAAAAGGAGATGCCAAGAGCGCATAACCCCCACAAGTGATGCCCAGAGACTGCAACAAGGCAAATGACATTGACTCACAAAGGGAGTCAGATCCAAGCTGCTTAGGAGAAGGAAAATACAGCAGCAGCACAGCACGAAGAGAAAGAACGTACCAAGCTCATCACACAGCCTGAGAAGAAAAACGCGACAGCGCGGGAGTGCACCACAGCGAAAAGAACACCTCAGGAACAGGAGTGCAAGAACTCCCTTGGAAACTCCCACAAGCATGCCGCAAGTGTGCCAAGGGAAGTTCCAAAGAATCGCAACCGACCACGCAGAAGCAGCAAGACCGAAAGAAGGTCAATGGAGTGGTGACGCAACCCTCCAAGAAGCGACACTACAGAAGCACCTACGCCACGCCGGAAAAGAACACAGCGATGCCTGGTGGCCACAGGCCATTGCTGCAGCAGTAAGGCGATGACAGGCGTACCAACACACGAACTGATGAAGGTTCTGGAACCCGGCATTAGGTAGTGCGAAGACGCATGACACAAATGCGCCGCAGTGCAGATCAGCACTAACCCAAAGCAGCAAGTCACAAGGGAACACCCGAAGAGCGCACCCAGATGCGCGCCAAAGCAGCCGAACTGCGACGCAAAGGAAATGGTTGCGCAGACAACCTGCAGCAGTGAAGATCCAACACAGAAGCAACCTGACCACTCAGCCTGGTCACAAAGCACTGAGTCGACCAGCCAGATGTTCGCACCACGAATCCTACCTGCCGGACATCGGCAGAAGGGACCAGCATGAGGTTCAAGAAGCTCAGCACCATGAAGCCTACCTGCCAGACCTCGGCAGAAGGGACCAGCACGAGGTCCAAGAAGTTCAGACAAGGCGCGGTCCGAGGACATGGACCCACGAACTTCAACCACACAAATTAACAAAAGCGACAGTAAGATGTGAAGGACGCGACAATAACCTGGGAGTAGAGTGACAAGAAGACAGTGTCCTAGGACTAGGACAAGACCAGGAAGACCTGTGTGGAGTGCGCGTGCTGCATGGGGAAGCCTGGCCAGAGAATATGAAGAAAAGGGAACCAGGGTACGTCGCGAGAAGAGGAGAAGAGATGAAGAAAGATCGGAGTGGCACGCCGCCACAGAGGAAAGGAAAAATGGAGAAGTCGGAATGACACGCTGCCACTGCAAGAAGAAGCCGCCCCTGCGGAAAGAAGCAAGGTGACCGGCACTGGAACATAGGAGTGCAGTGGAGAATAAGGCCTGGCAGGAACACCGTCGGCACAAGTCAAAGATATCCACCTACAAGCCATCCATCCATGTGGCAAACGCAGAAGAGGGCAAGTTTGGACTGTTGACAACAATCTACCTTTGGGGTTGAGCGGAAGATTGGATGGCGAGAGTGCTCACACATCCGGCTGAGGAACTGACCACTCCACACCAACCCGTGGCAGCCCAAGAAGCAAAGGCCTCAAAGGACTCCGGTGGCAGCAAGTCCCGCAAGAGAGACAGATCCACAACGGTGCGTCTGCAAGACCCACTGAAAGGAAAGCTTCTCGTGCAAGGAAAAGATTCAACAGCGTAACCTTCAGGTGGAACTAGGACACAACGGTGGAGATCGTGGAGCACCCCGCTCACGGCCCGAAGGCTATGGTGGAGCAACACCAGTCCAGTGGAAACCTGGCAAAGAGGTCCTCCCGGACATCTTGTGAGAGAGGAATACCGGTGAGAGGGGCATCCTAGTGAGAGGTATGTATACACCTACTCCTTTCATCTTCCCAGAAATACTTTGAAGCCTACCCGAGACATCACCAAGGACCAGGACTGAAGAGGAGAACCGAGAAGACAAACAATACTCAGATCACGTCACCCTTCTCTCTAACTACCAACTGACCGAGAACAACGTCCAGGCGGCATAGACAGAAGACAGGACCCGCCAAACAACTAACTGTGGTCCTGAATGCAGTAACTACACCATCTGCGGGCGGCAATCCGCCAAAGAGACTCGTTTCAAATCATCGAGTCCAGTGTTATATTTTCTGTATAGTTTTCCCACAGGTTGAACTTTTGTCGTGGGATTTGCAAACTGTACTTTTTCTCCCACAGGTTGGACTTTCTTTTGTTTTCATTTCCCCCCAAGTTTGGGAGGGATGTAGTGACCCAGAGTTACAGTCAGCAGTCTAGTGGTTTGTATGCCAGCACACTGAACACCCACCCACCACTGATGTCACTGGTCAGGTGACACAGTTCTAATGAAAGAGGCCGAGCCCACGTGCTCTGGGCCAGTTGTACCATGTAACCCACTGTGTCTGCGTCAGTCCTTTTGCAGCATGAGGGCCCAGGGCCCCCATCATTACACTTGGCTTCTTGGGCAGATCGGGGCTACAAAACACCACTCGTGTTTTCTACAGAGGTAGGCGACAACCTTCTACTTCTGGCCACCGCACTGGATTATATTTTCCCTGTCACAGTGGTGTCGCAGGTTTGCCTGTAGTACGGCGGTGACTCCTTGTGAACAGTAGACTGGGTGCTTGTCCAGTGATAAGCAGTGGGGCAATTCCACTGGGTCTTGCGGATGCCGGGTGGGCCTCGCCGCGAACCTCACATGCGGGAGGTTAGGGGCCTGTGTGTGTGTCACCTGGAATGCGCTTGGGATGTTCGGAGCTGGTATGCTCTCTGTCGTGGCACTGACCGTGGGGCTTGCAGGCAATGTGGGTCGGCAGTGCTAAGACGCCTCGGGCATTGTGCTGGCTGTGATACTTCGCTAGTTCAGCTGATGCCTCGGGCTGGTAAGGCACGGATGCCACTTGGGTGTACAGCTCCTTGTTCAGACGTGGCAGGATGGCTCTCCCTGTTGCCCCACGGCGAGGGTCACGGGACCTCTTGATTGCAGCACTCACAGTCCGCGCGGCAGCGGGTGCATTGCTGGCATCGAGGGGGCTCTCGCTCTCACCACAGTGGATCGTTTCTGCGCTATAGTTGGTGCCACATGGGGAGTGCTTTTCTTTCTTGTTTCTGGCGGAACCGATGGGCAGCACGGTGAAGGATGTCACAGCTTCAGGCATGCTTCCTCCTTATGAGGGACGACGCAGTGCCGAGCTGCAGGCACACAGGGTCAAAACCGCCTCGTCACTAATGTGTGTTGGGCCTCTGGCCCGCATTATGTAATTGGTAGACACAGACACCAGGCGAGGTAGTGTTGTAACTGGCGACGAGCACGGGCACCCCGCCCTTTTATTCTCCCGTGATGGATGGGTGTGGGGGTGCAGTGTGTCCAGCCCTCAAGGGAGTGGCTGGGGTTACAGCTTCCTGCCGAGCACTAGAATGAGTCCCGCAGGACATTACAAGCGGACCCCAAGACCTGCACGCGCTATAGCAGGCTGCTTAGGGGTCTGTACACAGGAACCTCCAGGTAACAGCCCATCTACCCCAGATTTCAATCACTGCAGAGAACGTGTGGCCCAGTGGGAAGATTTCAGGCCTTTCAAGTAAAGAAATAACCAAGGGGCATATTAGCAAGTAATAGCGATATTAATCTCAAAATGCGCTTAGCACAGTTTTTTTTAATCGCTGCCTATCACTGGATATGTGAGTGGAGAAAACATGCTATTAGCAACGCTTTTCTACATTGTGCTAAAATATCCAGTGATTGCCGCGAAATGCGTTAATATCGCTGGAAATCCAGTGATATTCACGCATTAACGCCAATGGGTACTTAACCAGACAATCCAGCTCCCATTGGATAAACAGGTAAGTCATGTTTTTAGCAGGCTTTAGATTATAGCGATAATCACGCTTAGCGTGATTTTTTATCGCTTTGTCTGCCTTGCTAATAGGCAATAGCTGTGTTAGCAACTGCTTTCAGTCGCTAACAGTTTGGGTACGCCCACTTTGCATGTCATTAGTGATAAATATCACTGACATGCAAAGCGGGCCCCAAACCGATCGCTATCGCCTGAAAGATGTGCTGTTAGTGACAGGTTGCTGATAGGGCGATAAAAATATTTTTGCTTTAGCGGCAAAAAATGCCGCTAAAGCGGCGATATGGCCCTTGCTAGTATGCCCCCAAGTCCCCTAGAAACCTGTATAGTTTTATCTCTTATCAGTTGCCATCCCCTGTATCACCATTATGTTTCAATATTAAAAATAATCATAATACATTTTTTTTAAAAACACCTCAAAAATAGTTTGATTTTAAAGCCCACCACACAACTTCAGGCCTGCTTTCGGACACAGTGAAACTCCAGCTATCATCTAGTGGAAACACTCTATCTCAGCTGCTGGGTCCAGCTTTGTGATGACCTTCCAACCTACTTTGACCTTCATAGGCCCCGGTGTTTTTAGCCAGCAGCAATTAGCATCCTCCGATGTGTAGGTTCTTGTGGCATAACTGAAAGCCTGTGGGTTCCAGCATTTCCGGACTGGTAAAAGGTGGTCTGTGTCCGCCTGGTAGCTGTAGCCTGCTGAAATGCAACTTCGACTTATTCCACCGAAGAACTTATTTCGTAATGAACAATAGCAGCAAACACAGCCGTGCCTGTATTAGCAGATCTTACAATCCACATATAAAGTAAGAAGAATTAAGCTCGGTGGCACCAGGTGCTTTGGGTGTTGGTAGCACAACACACATGCAGAATCGGCCCATGTTGAAACAGTTCTGTAGCCAGTGTGTCATGGGTCCAAGTGCAAGAGGGGCGTAGGTCTTTTCGCTGCTGTTTACATTACTCAATACAATAACAATCTGGATTTGTGTGGCCCCTCAAACATCTGTGCCCCGGTGCCACTGCACCTGCTGCACCAATGGAAGCTACGCCCCTTTGCTGAGAAATGTTTGTTGCGATCTCTCACATCACGCACCTGGCTTGGATCCTGAAGGGACATATCTACTCCTCTATATCTGAAAAGGGGGGTTTAGGGGGCAGACGAGCCTGCGAGGTCTGCCACACGGGCAGTTTGGGAGGGGATTGGGTGGCAGGCAGCAGCCATTTTTTGTTAATTATTTTGGGCTCTGGGGGTATAGCCCAAAAGTAGCCCAAATAATTTTTATAGCCCAAAGGCCTCACACGGCGTATCCGGTACCGGCGAAGGAGTCCGTCGCGGCCACCTTAAGTAGGCCCCAGAACGGTCTCGCTAGCCCCAACACCCAATGGCCCTCATTGGGGCACGGGACATTTTGGACGCAGGACCACACAGGATGGTTTTATCAGGGATTTGAGGAGAAGGCGTCAGCGCCCCCTGTAGTAAGGGGTTGGGAGCAGTTGGAGCCTGAGGATTTAGACTTTGATGGGGATAGTCTTGAGGAGGGTTAATTGAGGAAAAGCAACTACAAGGGGTGGCTGGACGAGTAATGTTGTTGGTAGTACCATGCAGATGCCACAACGCCAGGCGGGACCTATGGGTCAGACAGCTGGATTGGCGGCAGCAACGGCTCCAGCGGAGAGGTGGGCTACAGTGAGAAGGGCGCCCTCAGAACCAGGTAAAACGAACGAAGGATGGGTGAAACCGGCGATGGTTTCGGTGGGGACCAGAGGGGGGAGGGTTAAGCGGGGGAAAATATGTTTTGGATGTGGGAGTAAATACGGAGAACAGACAAGACAGCAGGAGGAGTAGGGGACGACTTTAAATCAAAGACAGCAAGTGACTCTGGGGCAGCAGTGACAGGAGAGTCCGATGTAAAGTTAGAGCGCAAGGAGTTAAAAATCAAGAAGCTACCGTATATGGGAGTGACGAAGCCATAGGGCGCTCACCTGATGTTAGCCACTAAAGAGCGGATATGGAAGGGAGAGTATGTGGAAATGCTCAAGCTGCTGCACAGGAAGATTCGAGCTAAAGAGGGGTCGAAGGGCAAAGCGTCCAAGGGTGCGGCTCACGATAGAAAATTGGACGGCAGCGTTTTTAATATATGCCAGCGTATATTGCGAGAAATACCCGGAGAGGTGCTTGTCACTCTTTAAGTATATGGATGTCATTAGGGAGGGTCAGATCATGGGGAGGGTTACGCTTGGGCCCAGTACAACGAGGAGTTTAGAGCTCATATGGCATGGGATACAGAAGCTAAATAGGGGGAGTTGGATACGGACCTCTGGCAACACACGATGGGGTCAGCCCAGGCGGGGAAGACTGTATTCTCGGCCAGCGGGCTAGTGCTCGTTTATCGGCATTCTCAGGGGCAGCCCACTTGAGGAGAGCCGGGTAGTACAGGAAGGGGACAGACAGGCTTAGTGGGAGCCTGCTGGGAGTTCAATCAGGGATTGTGCACTAGGGATTTTTGTAAGTTCCGGCATGACTGCTCGAAATGCGGAGGCAGCCACGCTTTGGTGAATTACTTTGGGGTCCGGGACCACAGGCAGGGGGCCAGCAGTGGCAACAAGGGGGTTTTCAGGCGGGGGGTCAGAAGAAGCAGCCTGTTGGGGGCTAGAGGGATGGGACCCAGAGACCCGTACGCTAATGAGGGTGATAAAATTCTGCGGGCAGTCTTACACGGTTGGAACATACCAGAGGACTGCATAGGCGCTACAGGCAGATTTATAGACAGTGGGACGAACAGACAGTTTTGGACATCAGGGGAATACTCAGAGGGATGCATGATAAATAGGTCAAAGATAGGGCACACAGCTTGCATGACGTGGCCAAGTCACTGGGAGTGACCATGGGCGTCGTAGTAGTTGGTTGACGTGCCCATGTCACTGGTAAGTGACCGCAGGCGCAACTTGGTCAAGATAGGATGCAACATACAGTCAGCTTTCCGAAGGCTTCCAGCTCACCCGGAGGATGTGGACCTCCCAGGCATTCATTTTGGCAGTGAATCGTATGTGGGCAAAGCATTATCAAGGGGCGGCTTATGTCTGGCGCATCCCTTGAATTTCTTCCGGATCATTCTGCCAGGTGACCGATTTCAGCAACGGCACTGTGATCATGGTGTCTAATTAGCTGTTTGGCATGGCCAAATCAATGGGAGTGACCACTGGCGTCGTAGTAGTTGGTTGACATGGCCATGTCACTGGTAAGTGACCACGAGTGCAACTTGGACATGGGAGGATGTGATTGAGGTTGTCTGTCTCCAAGGAGATTCTGAACAGGAGAAGCAGCTTCCAACCCCCTGGCCAGCAAGCCTTGTCTGAGGTCGCTGGGACCTTATATGATCTGCTAGTGGTTGGTAAATGTCTACACTGATTGGTGGTTGTATCTGGTGTTTCTATTGGATTAGGGTTAATGGCCTCATTGGTTGGGTATTTGAGGGTTCTGATTGGTTTCTGGGTCTGTGATTCAATCATTGTAGGGTTGGGACTAGGGCTAGGGTTAGGGTTTCTATTGGAAGTAGGGACTAGGGCTTCCTATGTTATTGGTTGTTGGGAGTAAGGTAGGACTAGGGCTAGAGTTAGACCTTTAATTGGAAGTAATGATTAGGGCTTCTGGTTTGATTGGTTGCTGGACTGGGTGTGGGACTTAGAGTAGGGTTAGGCTTTCTATTGGAAGTGGGGACTAGGGCTACCTGTGCCATTGGTTGCATGGACTTGTTTTGGGACTACTGGTAGGGCTAGGGCCTTTATTGGACGTAGAGATCAGGGTTTTTTAACTGATTGGGTGCTTGAACTAGGGCTAAGATTGGCTGTAAGGTCCTGTTCTCCTATTGGTTCCTAGATTTTAAGGTTAGTGTTGTGATTGGATAGTGTTAGGGCTAGGGTTCCCATTGGCTGAAGGGGTCACCTGATTACTAGGGCTATAAAAAAGGTCAGGCTTAGGGCGTCTCAGACCAGGCGTCGAGGCTTAGGGCAGAGAGGACAAGGGCAGTTGCCTGTTTGAGCCTGTTAAGGGCAGAGAGGACAAGGGCAGTTGCCTGTTTGATCCTGTTCGAGACTGGTCGGGACTAGGGCCAGAAATGCTGTCCTTTTTCTCATTTAGAAATACCCAGCCCACACCATCCACATACACAAACAGAGCAACACGCTCACACCAAATGTACACCACGCACAATACTATGCACAGATTAATGTACCAGCCTGCACTACAAACCCAACCAAACCACATCTACACACCCTACTATCCCAACTACCACACATATCCACCATCGCCTACAAACAGTATACAACTCTATCCTATACCACTAACTAATACACTCATCACTAACACAACACCAATCAACACCATACATAACTACATCCCATTCAGACACACTCTCCCTGCTGTAATTACAATTACCAGACCTTCCATCAGTTGTCCAACAAACACCCTCCTCTCCCTTCTACCATAAAAACACTAACGCACAACACACACACTGCACACCTCCACACATTGTAACTCGTGTAACACGTATACTTTCAATGTAATTATGGATCTACATATTTATCACTTTCTTCTAATTTAGCATTTCCAATGCACTACCCTAGTTCTCAGCCTATACTTTGCTCAATATATCTTCTAGCCCAACCTTCTGACTTATCTCAAACTTCTTCTACTACTCCTTCCAATGCACTACCCTATCTCTCATCCTATACATCTGTCAATATATCCTCTACATCCACTCTCTCATTTATCCCAAACCCCATACCACTACTATGATTGCCAAAATAACCCTTTCTACACTCTCTCCTACTCTGCCCCTCCTTGTATCATCTGACACTTCTTTTATTAAGCCGATACTCTTTCGTCTGAGTCCTCCCCTCCAAAACTCATTTTTACTCATCCAAAAGCCTCCTCCTATTGCTAAGACCTAAACAAATTTAAAAAAGAAAAAAATCTTTCACTCTTTTATGCCTCCACTATCTTTTTCAATCAAAATTAACAGACTAACATGTTCACTTTTCACATTCCATATTAAACTATACTAATATACTACCCAAATAACTGAATAAAATATCCACTACTCAAATTACTTCATATTTTTTTACTATACTAATTTTCAACAGTAATCCTTTATGGGTTAAGGGGTGGCGTGCTACTCACCAGAGACGAGATTCAACAGCTATCAGGGGTAACAAGTGCTATATGAATGCAAATCTTTCTTCCCTTTGTATCCATCCGCTATCCTTCTCACTCCAAGTAACTGAATAATATCCACCACTGAAATTACTTCATATTTTTTTACTATACTAATTTTCAACAGTAATCCTTTATGGGTTAAGGGGTGGCGTGCTACTCACCAGAGACGAGATTCAACAGCTATCAGGGGTAACAAGTGCTATATGAATGCAAATCTTTCTTCCCTTTGTATCCATCCGCTATCCTTCTCACTCCAAGTAACTGAATAATATCCACCACTGAAATTACTTCATATTTCCCCATATTAATTCACCACTAATCCTTTGTAGGCTTCCTGAATAGCGTGCGTCAACAAGCGCTATATAAATACAAACCTTTGTCCTCCTCTATCCTTCTGCTATCATTCCAAATCCAAATAACTGATTAACCTATCCACCACTTAAAATGTACTTATTTATTTATTCAGAGTTTTATATAGCGCGAACAAGATCTTTGCAGATATATGAGCGCTTTACAGAAACAAGGGGTAGGGGCAACAGGAGGGTGATAAAACAAACTATTGGGTACAATATAGTAGTCGGTAGTGAGTGAGTAGCAAAATAGGATAGCAATCATAAAAAAATATAATACCAATAAACGATCAGGTAACCAATGATACAGAAACAGTGCAAAGTCTTTGATCCAACAGCGATAGAGTTCAGGTGAACTTGGCCATAAGGATGGCTTTTACCTCTTTCTTAAAAAATGCAGTGGAGGAGATAAGCCTGGTTTCAGGAGGGAGTGCATTCCAGATCCTGGGTGCCATTCCTGAGAAGGAGCGTTTGTATGTTTTTTCCTTCCGGAATCTTCGAGGTTTCAGGAGGAGATTTTTAGTACTTCTATTGGATCTCAAGCCTCCTGATATAGTCAGCTTTGGAGTGAGGTAGTTGGGTGACTTGTGGTGAACGGCCGAGTGTGTCATACAGGCAATTTTCAGCTGTATTCTGGCTTCAAAAAGCAGCCAGTTCAGGGATTTTAAGTCAGGGGATATATGCGAGTGTTTACTTGAACCAGTGATGAGTCTCGCGGCAGCGTTTAAGGAGGCTCTTAGGGGTGCAGTTGTTGAAAGGGGGAGTCCGCTGAGGGCCACAATTCCGTAGTCTATGCGAGGGATGACTAGGGCTTGTACAGCAGTTTGGAAGTCCTTAGCTGGGAAGAAGGGTTTAAGTTTCCTCAGAGTGTTGATTTGGAAATTAGCTCCTTTAGTTGCTCTGCTAATGTGCTGCTGCATGTTGAGGTTGGCGTCAAGTGTGATGCCTAAGGATTTCGCGGATTCCACGATGGTGGGTTGGACATTGAGCGCAGTTAGGTGATTGAGCCAGGTTTGGTGATGGCGATTTTCGCAGGAGGTGAGATCAGAAGAAACTCAGTTTTCACAGCATTTAGTTTGAGGTGATTATCGGCCAACCATGATTGGGTGTTTCTGAGTGTGGAATTCAGAAGTTTGATGTCTTCCGGGGATTGTAGCTTGAGGTAAAGTTGAGTGTCATCGGCATACATATGGAAGTGTACATTAGATGCTTGCAGCAGGGTGGTGAGTGGTTCCATGACGAGGTTGAACAATGTGGGGGATAGGGAAGATCCTTGTGGGATGCCTAAAGTTACAGGCACCGATGAGGACAGCACGTTGTTGATCTTGAACTTCTGAGACCGGTTATGTAGATAGGAAGAGAACCATTTGAGAACAGTCCCGGATAAACCCATTCTGGTATTTAACAGCTCCAGTAGGTTCTCATGTTTGACAGTATCAAATGCTGAGGAGAGATCAAGAAGGATGAGGAGGCAGGAATCATTGCGATCAAGGATTTGGAGGGCGTCATCAATTATGTGCGTCATAGCCGTTTCCGTGCTGTGTTTCGCTCGGAAGCCTGATTGATGAGGGTTGAGGAGGTCAAACTGATCAATGTGTTTTGTCAGTTGGAGTTGTACGCATTTTTCCAGCAGTTTGGCCAGGGTGGGGATATTGGTGATAGGGCGGTAATTGTTTAGGTCCGCCGATTCAGCTGCAGGTTTCTTGAGTATAGGCGTGACTTGCCCCACCTTGAGGGAGTCTGGGATGAGTCCTTGCTGAAGGGAGCTGTTAATGATTTTAGTCCAGAGTGGGAGGAGCAGGGGGGTGAAGTCTTTTACAGCATTAGCAGGTAGGGGGTCTGTGAAGTGATTAGAGGGCTTCAAGGTGCCGAGCAGCTTGTGAATTGTTTCTTCAGAGTAGGTGTCAAAGGACGTCCATGATGCGTTGTTTTTAGGTTGAATGGTAGTCATGCTGATGGGGCTGGAGTATCGGCTTACATCATTGAGGAGCTCACTTCTTATGTTGTCGGTCTTTAGCTTAAAGAAAGCAGAAAAGTCTTCACAGTGTGGAATATCGCTTGTTGTGGTGTTTGCTTGTAAGGGTTGCATCTTGGTTTGAGTTTTGACGAGTTGGAACAGTTTTCTTGGTCGTTTTTTTGCTTGGTCCAGCTGGAGGCTAAAGAAGTCTGATTTCGAGCGCTTGATTTTCCTAAAGTAGGCATTTCTCTTGTTCTTAAGCGTTTTAAGGTGCGGTGCTGAGGGGTCAGATCTCCAGGTGCGCTCTGCCATTCTCATAGCACGCCTGTCTTCATTGAGTCTACCATCATACCATGCGTACTTGCATGTTTCACTATACTAATTCAACACTAATCCTCTATGGGTCCCGGAGTAGGGTGCTACTCGCCGAAAAAGCGATTTGACGCCTCATCAGGGGTATTAAGCGCTATATAAATGCAATTACAATACAATACAATACATACTGTCAGCTTTCTGAAGGCTTCCAGCCCACCTGGAGGATGGGAACCTCCGGGCATCCATTTCAGTAGTGAATGGTGCATAGGCAAAGCATTATCAATGGGCGGCTTATGTCTGGCGCATCCCTCGAATTTCTTCCACATCATTCTTCCAGTAGTTATTTTCCGGGCACACAAGTCACTGGTACCTGGATGTCTTCCTCTATGACGGCACCTCAAACTCCACGGAATGCCAGGCAGCACTGGACTGTTCAAAGAGTTCATGAGCGGCCTTTAACAGGGTCAGCTGATGGGCCTGGCACGGCTGGAATTTGGGATGTTGAATGGACAGTCAGCCTGAGGGAGACTTGTCTGCTGATGGGCGTACAGTAGCGGAAGCAGGACGGACTTGGGTGGACGACGGGGAGTGGGGGGGTGTTGACAGGCCGGAGACCTCGTCTTCTCGGTGACCGTAGAGAGGAACCAGGGTGGTAACATGTGGGGGCAACAAGGATGATGTCAAATGGTGACAAGAGTTATGCTAGCAGCGCTGCAGGAGGTTTATAGCGTGGTAATGTTTGTTTCGTCTGCTCACATAGTTTTCTATTTCAGTTTCTAGCATGGACCCCATCGCAACGGACAGGATCATATGGATATTGGGGTGTTCTTTCGGGAAGCGGGCCCAGTTCAGGGAGTGATCCTGTGTTTTTGGAGCAAATTTAGTTTAATATAGTTTTATTCAAGATTTTGTGGAATGGATGGGGAACAGGCGGTGGAAAGAACTATGTGTTCATTGTATGGCATGTTGGTGGCTGGTAAGTGCCACGACATGTAGTACATTCACATGGGCGGAATAGGAGGAACACTGAAAGGGTACGTTATTGCAGAGTTTTGGGGGGTTTTGCACAGGGGAAGATTCAGTTGTCTCGAGGGACTTTTCAAGAATAATAATACTCCTAGTAGGGCGGGTGGGCAGAAAAAAGGGGAGGCGGCTTCACGCCTATGCTCCCTCTTTTTCCTGGGTCGCGGGGTTGTCCTAAAGTTGGTCAGATTGGCAGAAGTTTGGAGTTACATTTTGGGAAGTTTTGGGGGCAGGGCCAGGGAATGGTTAGGCAGGTAGGATAAGTTTACAATAGAGGTTAGGTAGTTGCAGAAGGACAGATAGGACTGTAGGTTTTATTAGATGGCAGGAGTTTGGAACTGCAATACTGTGGAATAGGATTCTTATGGAATGTTATGTAATGTTATGTTATCAGTAGGGTGGGGGATTTATGTGGGGATCGAAGGGGTGGGGTGTTAAAAATGGAGGAGCAGTTTTATTGATGTATAGTGAGGTTTTAGTTTGTAAGGTAATGGCCTAGGTTGGACATTATGATATGCACCTGTTTTCAATAAAGCAGCCTTTTTCACCCACAAAAAATGGGTCTCGTGTTGGCTGTCCCCCTTCCTCCCAAAGGTCCAAGGCGGAGACTGGGCAGAGAATGGATGAGACAGCCAGACTGACACTTCACTTCCAGAGGCAAAAATCACTGGCCTCGTCTTAGTAATCATCTGGACAGAATTTCCGAGGACGTTCCATTATTTGCTTCTTCAAAAGGCACGTATTGTCCCATAATTATGGCAATCAGGACTACAGCTAGTGCCGCCTCGTTGCTTTTGCCCAATCAAGATGCTAAAAATATATTATTAGCTGAAAGAAGAGTGGAGAAGTGTGGCTCAATGGTTAGAGCGGCAGACCTTGATGCAGAGCGCTGGCCAGGGACCAGGGTTCGATTCCCGCCTCGGCGGGATCGCGCTTAAATTCCTCTGACCGGATATCCTCGCCTCAGTGCCGAATCTAAGCATGGGCCCCATGCTGCAACTCTGGGCAATAGCTTGCTTAGTCTCCACAATGGCCCCCGATACACAAGTGATGCCTTGTTTCACCATGGGATGCCCAGGAGTGGACACCTCACAAGGAAAAGCCAAGAGGGGTTCCCTTGTGGTAGGAGTACAAGCGCCGGGATGCTTACGGGTTACTGTTCGCGCTATACAAATACAACACATTTACATTTACACATTTACAAAAGCAAGGTAAGATTACATAGGCTTAATGTATTTTTATCAGGCGATTGGCTGAAGTAAAATGGTAATAATCGGTTACTGTATCTTGCGCAGCTACGAAGGTTGCGTTGTGGTTGTTTGGGATTACAAAAACAGAACGTCCCTAGCTGGTGGGGGTATACCCTGGGGCGTGAGATAACCTGGCCGAAAGGCTTGAGGGTTATCTACGCTCACAGAGACAAGAAATGTGTCAACATACCATAGTTTTAATAGAGGCCAACAGTCAGTGTAGGAACCCTATCTATTCACACAACAGTTAAGAGACTATAATCTTCACCAGTATAAAAACAACAATTTATTAAAAACAATACAGTATCAGTTTGCATCAGAAAAAAACATTATACAATCAAGTACACATTTAAAAAACCAAAAGTCGACGCGGCGTTTCGGTGTCTTTTGTTGATGATGACACCTTCTTCAGGACAGGGTTTTTTTTGTTAAAAATCCCTAAAAAGGTAAGATTACAAAAACATATAATCAATAGGGGCCTATTATACACTGACTGTTAACATTACACTAGGTGTCACATATACACAGCATGCAAATTCATTATTTAACATTATAAGTTCTTGCATTACAATTTCTATGCAGAAAAAGACGAAAATTCTTAAACATATGTTTTTTTAAGTTGCGAATAAATGACTACAATGGTCATCCCTGCATTCCAACTATCATGCACAGAGAAACGGAAATTCTTTTGTGTACATTAATCCCGCTTGACTAAATAGGCTAAATAGCGTTTTTTTGCAGAGTCACTATAAATTAGAGCATTCGATAAGCATTAGTTATAGGCATTCATACATGGCATATGGTCCTATAAAAATTGGTAAATGGGGAACATTTCAGATTAAGACTCATTCGTTTCTTAAATTATGGGTATCCTTCACTCAAAACTATACCATCTCTTTAGGCTATTATTATCATTCGTTGCATTCTTGCTATATACTTTCTAGTGACTACTTTTTATCACCATGAGATTTTCAACCTACCTCAAAAGTTATGAGGGATTCGAAGCATATGTAATCTCATAAGGATGCAGTTTTTTCTATCATTACTCTGCCTCCCATGGACTTATCTTCGTTGGCGGAATTTTATCAATAATTATTCCACCTAGGGGGTAAATTACATAGTTCAAATGTACCCAGTCTTTTTTATAGCTTGCTATGCTTATTATCTAGTCTTATCTTCAAGGGTTCATTACCTGAATAAAACATTTCATATGTATGGTCTTTGCTGTATCGGGGGTGACCACCGTATATCTTTTAGGCTTTAACCACATGTAACTGCAAGAGGACAGAAATACATAGTTGTTTTGGTTAGATTGAAGAAAACAACAAAAACCTGAGTCCTTTGATTTATGGCCAAATAATTCGTTTTCAATAGAATATACCTTTTGTGGTCTTGTGTGTACAACGTTCCAACTTGTCATGTGTAGGTAGAGGGATTCATATCTACTTTTCGTTTCCTTCTACCAGCTCGTTGTTATTTCCTTCCCTTGTGGGCTTTCGAAATGGAACTGTTTGTGTTGTCTGCACCAAAAGAGAACGAGTCAGTAATATATTCCTGGTTCACCTCGTCTCTCTAACCCGATTTGCAACAATAATGAATATTATCCCATTTTTTAAGGAAAGTCCGATCATTTTATACAGTTGTGCGGTTACCCTCGCGATGGGGGCAATTGCCTTATGGGCCGATATCCTTGAATTCCAATCTTAGCGGAATTCCATTTATTCTTTTTTTAGACTATTTTTAAAAAAAAAAAAGGATCACAGCCGAGTCGGTTAGAAACAGCATAAACCCTTGTTAATGGATTTTCTGTTAAATAGGACTGTTCTACGATATTTCCTATTTCCTTGTAACTTACTTTGATTTTTAATTTGTTGTAAGTCGAGACGAGCTGTTATTCGAGCCTACTCTATGTCTCCAATTATTAGGGACCCTTACATCCAGTCACCCGATAATGTCACTGTTTCTGCCTTTGTCTAAACTACAATTATGCAGAAACGTGCTAAGGCATTTTTCTCTATATTACTATACATTACACAGATACCAAGGGGATTAGTTCTAAGGGAAACGTAATGACCATATGTCCCACCCTTATCTTAACGTAGTTCCTGGGCTCTCTAGCATGAAATTCCGACATGCGGTTGCGGGGCAGTTCTTACCTTTCCGCTGGGTATCGGCCTCCCTGTCACCTAGTTCCGGATACAGCTTCCTCATGGACTGTTATCCATTGCTGTGTGTCCCCTTTTATTGGGCGTTAGAGCGCGATGTTTTAAGTAATTGAATACAGGTGATAGTTCCTATTACGCAATCTTCTAAGAAAGTATCCGCCATTTTTAAATGTGCAAATTATTGGTCTATGCTATATCCTATAAGGCACCAAACTTGAACTATTAATATAAGCCTAATTATGTATATTGCTTCATGGTCCCTACTGACTCAGATCCTAATTTATTTTTTTATTCTTTATTCTTTTGCGGCGATTTAATGCGCAATGTTTAATATGGATCAGCGTGGACATTTGGTGGGCTGAACGCGCATAGATGAACCTAAGGGAAATGCGTCGGCCATCTTTAACTAATGGCCGACGCATAGACCAATAATTTGCACATTTAAAAATGGCGGATACTTTCTTAGAAGATTGCGTAATAGGAACTATCACCTGTATTCAATTACTTAAAACATCGCGCTCTAACGCCCAATAAAAGGGGACACACAGCAATGGATAACAGTCCATGAGGAAGCTGTATCCGGAACTAGGTGACAGGGAGGCCGATACCCAGCGGAAAGGTAAGAACTGCCCCGCAACCGCATGTCGGAATTTCATGCTAGAGAGCCCAGGAACTACGTTAAGATAAGGGTGGGACATATGGTCATTACGTTTCCCTTAGAACTAATCCCCTTGGTATCTGTGTAATGTATAGTAATATAGAGAAAAATGCCTTAGCACGTTTCTGCATAATTGTAGTTTAGACAAAGGCAGAAACAGTGACATTATCGGGTGACTGGATGTAAGGGTCCCTAATAATTGGAGACATAGAGTAGGCTCGAATAACAGCTCGTCTCGACTTACAACAAATTAAAAATCAAAGTAAGTTACAAGGAAATAGGAAATATCGTAGAACAGTCCTATTTAACAGAAAATCCATTAACAAGGGTTTATGCTGTTTCTAACCGACTCGGCTGTGATCCTTTTTTTTTTTTTAAAAATAGTCTAAAAAAAGAATAAATGGAATTCCGCTAAGATTGGAATTCAAGGATATCGGCCCATAAGGCAATTGCCCCCATCGCGAGGGTAACCGCACGACTGTATAAAATGATCGGACTTTCCTTAAAAAATGGGATAATATTCATTATTGTTGCAAATCGGGTTAGAGAGACGAGGTGAACCAGGAATATATTACTGACTCATTCTCTTTTGGTGCAGACAACACAAACAGTTCCATTTCGAAAGCCCACAAGGGAAGGAAATAACAACGAGCTGGTAGAAGGAAACGAAAAGTAGATATGAATGCCTCTACCTACACATGACAAGTTGGAACGTTGTACACACAAGACCACAAAAGGTATATTCTATTGAAAACGAATTATTTGGCCATAAATCAAAGGACTCAGGTTTTTGTTGTTTTCTTCAATCTAACCAAAACAACTATGTATTTCTGTCCTCTTGCAGTTACATGTGGTTAAAGCCTAAAAGATATACGGTGGTCACCCCCGATACAGCAAAGACCATACATATGAAATGTTTTATTCAGGTAATGAACCCTTGAAGATAAGACTAGATAATAAGCATAGCAAGCTATAAAAAAGACTGGGTACATTTGAACTATGTAATTTACCCCCTAGGTGGAATAATTATTGATAAAATTCCGCCAACGAAGATAAGTCCATGGGAGGCAGAGTAATGATAGAAAAAACTGCATCCTTATGAGATTACATATGCTTCGAATCCCTCATAACTTTTGAGGTAGGTTGGAAATCTCATGGTGATAAAAAGTAGTCACTAGAAAGTATATAGCAAGAATGCAACGAATGATAATAATAGCCTAAAGAGATGGTATCGTTTTGAGTGAAGGATACCCATAATTTAAGAAACGAATGAGTCTTAATCTGAAATGTTCCCCATTTACCAATTTTTATAGGACCATATGCCATGTATGAATGCCTATAACTAATGCTTATCGAATGCTCTAATTTATAGTTACTCTGCAAAAAAACGCTATTTAGCCTTTTTAGTCAAGCGGGATTAATGTACACAAAAGAATTTCCGTTTCTCTGTGCATGATAGTTGGAATGCAGGGATGACCATTGTAGTCATTTATTCGCAACTTAAAAAAACATATGTTTAAGAATTTTCGTCTTTTTCTGCATAGAAATTGTAATGCAAGAACTTATAATGTTAAATAATGAATTTGCATGCTGTGTATATGTGACACCTAATATAATGTTAACAGTCAGTGTATAATAGGCCCCTATTGATTATATGTTTTTGTAATCTTACCTTTTTAGAGATTTTTAACAAAAAAAACCCTGTCCTGAAGAAGGTGTCATCATCAACAAAAGACACCGAAACGCCGCGTCGACTTTTGGTTTTTTAAATGTGTACTTGATTGTATAATGTTTTTTTCTGATGCAAACTGATACTGTATTGTTTTTAATAAATTGTTGTTTTTATACTGGTGAAGATTATAGTCTCTTAACTGTTGTGTGAATTATAGATAGGGTTCCTACACTGACTGTTGGCCTCTATTAGAACTATGGTATGTTGACACATTTCTTGTCTCTGTAAGCGTAGATAACCCTCAAGCCTTTCGGCCAGGTTATCTCACGCCCCAGGGTATACCCCCACCAGCTAGGGACGTTCTGTTTTTGTACACTGCTTACCCGGTCCCTAACGGTTCCAAGGGTACCTCCCTCCTTGTGCTGTGTGTTTGGGATTACTGCATCACGTCCGTTTACGTTCATATGAAGCGTGGGCTTGCAGAGGCACGGCCTGGCTTTATTTACAGAGAGCAGCACGGGTCTCACCCCTACCAAATCGACTCAGCGAACTGTTGCATAATATTAGCCAACCCGTGGAGTTAGTGAGATCACTAGGCTCTGACCTCGTATTCAAATACCTGGCTATGATTCTGTTATACAGAAGCTCAGAGTGGTGCTGAAACCCAAGAAGCTAGTTCTCTCTAGACTGGATTATGGCAATTCTCTTCTGACTGGCCTACCCAAATCTCACTCTCCCCCCTCAAATCCGTCCTCCATTCAGCAGCTCGCTTTATTTCAGGGTCCAAATGAAGTGACCACATCACTCCTATCCTGCCTTCTCTTAGATGGTTTCCAATTGTGGCAAGATCAATTTACAAAACAGCCTGCATCACCCACAAAGCCTTGCACACTTCCTCCCCTCGTTACCTGGCGAATAAACTGAAAATGTCTGGAGGTTTGAGATCTTCTCGGAATGCAAAAAAGTTTCTGCTTGAGCACCCCTCCTTCAAAAGGGAAAAATCGAAGGCTCAATCATTCTCAGGTAATGCAGTTAGAATCTAGAACTCGCTTCCTATATTGCTTCGTGCCACTATCTCTATCCAGATCTTCAAAGCTGACCTCAAATCTATTCTCTTCCAAGGACACTTTTAGAACTAATGCCTTCATTCTCAGACCCCTCTAGGAAGTTTGTTAGTCATTGTAAATTTGTAACATTTTCTTGTACATTCCTCACCCTTGCTTGCTGTGTTTGATATTGTGTTCTTGCCTTCTATGTCTTACCCTACCTCTTCTTGCATGCTGTGTTTGATATTGAGTCCAGCTATTTCTGTAACGTTCTATTTTGTAACATTTCTCTCGTGTAACATAACTGGATCTATTGTCAGCGCTCTGACACCTTCGGGTAAAGTCCACACTTAAAAAAATGCATTAAATAAATAAATAAAACATCTTTCCAAAATATGAGCAAGCGTTGGGAAAATCAATAGGCCATGCTTTTAAATAAGTGTTGTGTGGGAGCCTGGATGAATTAAATTAAAAGGAAGAGTGGAGCAAGGCAAGCTGACCAGTGCCAGGGCACAGGACTGCGTTAGGTGTGGCAGAGACCAGGGATGTTTGCAGAGGCTGGGTATAAAGGTGATGAAGATCAGTGATGTATATATCACTTTCTTTATTCTAGCACAATGCCCACATAAGTTACATATAAACCGTCAACAGCAGAATCCTTCATAATACATTTGATGGGCAAGTCAAGCGCTTGGCTTAACATAACAGAAAATAGACAATAACACATCTCCTCCTGAGGAAAGACAGAAAGTAGCAGAAGCAGAGTTTCAATTGACTGGTTTAACAAATACAATATAAGACAAGAAGATAACAAGGAAAAGTCACATAGAGGAAAATCAAGTCCAGATGGTAACAGAATAAACATATGTAGCTAATACTAGATACATTTTACCATAGAATCTTTACCCTGCCATTGTGTTTAACTCTGGCAGCAATGGTGTCAACTTATGACAAATGAGTATCTACTTGGAAATCGACACATTCATAAGACAATCTGGAACCACACTCCCTAGAAGAACATTACCCACCTGACCTGAATGCAATAAATGTTTTCAGCTACTTCATTTTGGTCATAAGCCATCATACCTACTGAGACAATTTCTTTCTTCAATACCCATGGGTTCAAATTGGTGACAGGATCTGTAGCCCTTAGTAATTGGACTGGACTACCCTCAGTAAGCGTATGTGGAGTAACACAATATAACCATAGCTTATCACAAACATACTCTTTCCATTCATGTCCGAATGTGCATACCCACACAATGCAGTCCTTGAGAACACAATTGAATCTCTATACTTGACCATTGCACTTAGGGTCAAACAGTTCTCTAGTAATATGTTCACTACCACACTGAATCAAGTACTCTCTCATTTCGATCAGCTTCAACTGTACACCATCGTCTGTAAGCATGGAACTCAGGTGTCCTTTTCTACTGAAAATCTCCTTAAAGAAGTCAATCACCCCCGCTTTTGCGGCTTACTCAATTTGTTTTACTTCTGGCAATTTTGAATCCATAATTTTGAATAATCCACTAAAACCAGTGCGTACTGGGAAATAGTCGACACATTTTTAAATTAACCTGAAATAGCAATAGCAGCCTTCTCCCAAGGCAGTCCTGGTGAAGGAACAGGATTCAGAGGACCTGTATAGATCTTCATCACTATTACCACACTCCTGGCATTCTCCCACCCACCTGTCTGCCATTTTGTCGATATCAGGCCACCAGATGTGTTCCCTAAGTCTCCTTTTCATGGAAGACATCCCTGGAAGTCCTTCATGAGCAGCCTGAAGAACTATTTGCGGATATCTATCAGGAGTAAGCATTTTCCTCTCCTAAACAACAACATACCTTCCACTTTACTGGCCACATTACAAAATGGTAATGCTTCTGGGGAAAACACTCCAGTTCTGGCCAGCCTTCCACAAGCATCTCCTTCTCTCTGACACTCAACACATTTTCAGAGGCGGCTGGTGGATTTTCAAAGTGGTGAGGCGAAAATGTTCTACCCAAGTATAATGAGCGTCTGCACGCATCAGTCTGTGTGCGCCTTCTCTTTTACTTGTCAGACAGCCTCCTGGGTAAACAACGGGGGGTATCTGCAAAAGACTATGCGAGTAGGCCGGAGAACTATACAGCAATTCTCGCAAACGGCCTCTGACACTCCACAGCCCGCTCCCTGCAAATCTAGTGCCCAACCAAAGACTAATGTCAGCCTGACTTAAACATGAGGAGATGAGACAGGGGCATTCAGCCAGCAGAGCAGCAGCTGCACCTAATCCCTGAAGGTCACTCGGTGGTTCCAGGCATCATGCGTCCCCACGTGAACAAATCTACCTCATCTTGGCCCAGGGGAATCAGTGCCAAGTCACTCTAGGGGTGTGTGTAATGCCAGGTTGCCTCCTACAGAACCTCTTACAGTCTTACTTCCTCCTTTCTCTTCTCACAGCCCTCTCCAGGCCCCTTCCTTTTGGTAGAATTGCGGGTCAGTAGAAGAAAGAGGGTATATACTGTCCTTTCATATCTTCTGTCCGCTCTTTAATATTTTCACTATTTCTGTCTGAGGCACTGCAAAGTGGTCCTATGTAAAACCTCCAAGCGCGTGAACTACACAGCAGCCTAAGAAAAATATTATTCTCTTCTTCCTCCCTACATCTGTCTGGGTTTTTTTTTTTTTTTTGGTAAGCTCCTTCTCTTGTTCTCGTTCCCCGCACCCCCATTCCCCCCGTTCTCTAATATATTAATACTTTCCTTCCAAGAATTTCACATATGCCTCTGCCATTAGCACGTTCAAAATAACCATATGGAGAGGAAATGCTTATAAAAATGATTTGCTTTGCTAGACTCACCTGAAAAACAGGTGCTGGCAGCCCGAGTGCCCAAATGTGTCGTATATTCGCCTGTTCAGCTCTCCTTAATTCACAACTACCACCAACATCCGAGGGTTTCTGCGAGGAGATCTGGGCCGGGGGCCTGTCCACAGTGCTATGAACAACACGTTCTTCTTCTACCTTACCATGCATCAGTCACAAACAACTTAAAAGAATGCTGCCAAGTGGTTTACGTCATCAGCTGCGGCCGACATGACTGGGGGATTGGGGGTTCCGGGGGAGGTTGGGGGTTCCGGGGGGTGGGGGTTCCGGGCCGGGGGTGGAGGTTCCGGGGGATGGGGGGGGGGGTCGCGCGGGGAGGTGTTTATCTATACCAATATAATAATGAGAGAGCCCAAACCTTTGAGGCGGGTAATCTCAGGAACCACAGCACCAATCACAACACCCAATACAGCGTTGGAAAGGGCAGTTGTAGCAGAAGGACATAGGCTATGCAGACGCCCACCATATACATTTAAAAGGTAAAAGAACCATGCCAGCAAAGTAGTCCCTTGTGGGCGTGTCTGCGATGTGCTGTGGGCGTGTGCTGGGGGCGTGACAAATGCTGGGGGCATGTGGTACGTTCCGGCCTTCATGCCATGTCTCATATCGTGTGCTGTGGATGTGTGCTGGGGGCGTGGGCGTGTGCGGGTCGCGGGATTACGGAAAAAAAAGCGAGCGTTGTGCCCAATATTTCATTGTTTTTTCTTCCCAGGTTCTGTACATTCCAGCTCCGGGTGTCCACCCTGCTCCCTTTAAATACCCCTGCACCCCATAATCATAACTCACCCTTACTCCTTAAAATACCCCAACAACCTTAAACACTAACTCATCTTAACCCTATAAATATACCCTGTACCCCAAAACCCAAACCCGTCCCTAAACCCTAAAAATACCCCTGTACCCCAAAACTCAAATCTAGCCCTGAACCCTACAAATACCCCTGTACCTCAAAACCCAAACCTACCCCTGAACCCTAAAAATACCCCTGTACCCCAAACCCAAACCTAGCCCTGAACCCTTAAAATACCCCTGTACCCCAAAATCCAAACCTACCCCTGAACCTTAAAAATACCCCTATACCCCTAAACTCAAACCTAACCCTGAACCCTAAAAATACCCCTGTACCCCAAAACCCATACCTATCCCTAAACCCTAAAACTACCCCTGTACCCCATAACCCAAAACTATATCTGAACCCTTAAAATACCCAAACACCCCAAAAATTACACCTTAGTACCCCAAAATATATACCCCTATACCCATAGTTACCTTATCCAAACATTAAAAAAAGCATGTGTTTACCATTCATGCATGTACAACGAATTTCGTTGTAAATGTATGCGTGGTAAAAGCATATAAAATGTAATGCCATGCATTATAATGGCATTGCGGAGTCATGGTACTGAAATTATGCGGAGTGATGGTATGCCCCGGTAAGTACATTGGTGGCACAACGGCCCACATCTCCAGAAACATACTCATTTTTTTTCACCACCGATTTGAAAAATGCACAGGTCTCTCTCCTTGATGGCCAGCACCGACATACACTTTTAGACACACTTCCCGCCACAAGTTCTAGAATTGCGAACTTTAGAGCTGGGGAGCTACATTCGAATCTCGGCATCAGCTCAACATCCTGTGATTCCAGGCAAATCGCTTTGTCTCCCCGTGCCTACCACAATTGAATGTGTTCTTCTGTAATGTAAATTGTGCTCATGCCATGTTGTCGAGTTCGCGCTATATAATATTGCAAAGAAAAATAAAGTAGGGAAACTGCATCAGCAGTGCAATGTGAATCGGAGCGTTTCACAGGCCTGTTACAGATAAGAAATGCTATCAAAATGAAATCCTACAAAACAATATACTACTGGCCGGCAGCAATTCATACCCGGACAACGTCGGGCGGGCTGCTAGTTTAAATTAATAAAATAAAAACAAACATACCAGGCATCTCCTCTGCCGGTTCCGCGTCGCATCATGCACATCTCCTCTCACACATGTGAATAACTTCTCCCTGCTCTTTTCTGCTTGACTGGCAAGTGGCATGACTGGGGGCGGCTACTAGGCTCAGGCTGTATCCTTACATTTGACTGGGCATGGGGCGACTGTACGTCACCGCCCAGCAGGATTTCATCTCCAGAGTCCTGCACTACACTAGGCATGCGCAGCATGCCTAATGTAATGTCAATGGAGTCGCCGTGCTAAATAAAAAGCGCCCCTCACAGATGTGCAGTAGGAGTCCACTTCTCTGGACTCCTGCTGCTCTCGCCTGCGTGCATGCACTGTGCGTTATTGTTGAATAACGCATGCGCACTTGAGGCTGTGAAGCAGCTGCCAACAAAGGACGGAAATGTAAATAGAGAAATTGTCAAAGCTGTCAATTCGTCTTCTTACATTTTTTGCTGCCCGATTATTGAGCAGTCAGTTTTGCCTAGTGGGGCGCTGCCCCATCGCCCCCTATGGACCAGCCACCACTGCACATTATCCTTTTCTGCACTTTTCCATTCTTAAAAAACTGCAGTCAAAACCGGAGAAATTACTTCTCCTAATGTACCCATTACTTCCTTGTTAATCTTATACTTAACGTACTTATTGTAAACTATCACATCTAATGGTAACCTTGAAAGGCAAACAGCGCTCCCATTCAAAATCATATTGATTCTTCCAGACACATACTCCACATGAATACAGTGTTCTTGTAATTTAGATGTTAACCTTGCAATTCGGGCAGTGGCAATCCAACCCCTAGCAGGCGACAGAATACCAATCAGATGCTTGCGGTCAGTTCGCAGAAGGATTTGATTAACCCATACACAATTGTGAAAATGGTCCACTGCCCATACACATGCTTATAACTTCCTCTCAATCACTGTATACATCCTTTCCATGGCATTCAATGTCCGGGAGGCAAATTCAAAATTCCATGCTTACTCTCTGAGAAAGAACAGTTCCCACACCATAGAGACTGGCATCAACTGTTATTACACACTCCTTGCCCACACAATAAGGTTTGAGTTTGGTGCTTCAATATGGTTCTTCTTGACTTGCTCAAAAGCTTTTTTTGTACATCTGTCCAAGAAAATTCAACATTGTTCTCAATAACTTTCTTGTAGGTTCAATTTTTTCAGCAAATGTATTAACAAATTAACTGTAATAGTTGCAAAAGCCAAGAAAAGATAAGAGTTTTTCCTCATTGTCAGGAGGTAGAATTTTTTTATTGCATTGACAAGTGAGGCCTTTGGTACCACCCCATTTCCCAACAATGTATGAGCCAAACGTTACACTTTGTTTCAGAACACCTGTGCATCTAACCATTTTTCTAAAGATGTTTACATACTTCCTTTAAGTGATCAATGTGTCCTTCTTCTGATTTAGAGAAAAGCAAACTATCAACTTGGAAGCATTTTACATACATTTCTATGTCTTTACAGATGTGAAACATTGCACTCTGAAACGTTCATGAAGCTGAAGCCAAACAAAATGGCATCCTTCTAAATTGATACAAATCAAATGGAGTCAAGAAAGCTGTAAGTTGTTTGGAATCAGGCTTCAGTAACACTTGATGGTACGCACAACGCATATTAAGCGCGGAGAACCATTTGTCCCACTCCAGGGTAGAAATTAACTCATTAATGTTTGAAAGGGAATGACAATCAATGCTAATCTTTGCAGTCAGTGCTCTTAGGTCCACATGAAGTCTCAAATTGGTGCTTCTTTCATTAATCCTCAAATTCTCCCTGGCAAAAGCTACCACATCAATCTTACTACCATCAAATGCTTCTGCCAAAATATCAGAGGGTTCTAACTAAAGCTCTGCAATCAAGTCTCCAAACAATTCTCCAAATAAATTGTAATGATTGTCCATGGAGAGACTGAATTAGCCAAAAGATCCAAAGCTCTAGCTAAAATCAAAACTTGGCATTTGGGTGGGGAGAGGACTACCAGTTCACATACCTGCTCTCATTTGTGCTCTTCAAAACTTTTAATTACCAGAACTACACTCTTTACTTCCTCAGGGCGACATTCACAGACACATGAACTGCAAGGCACTTCTGAATCCTCATACTCACACAAGCCAGTCTCCCTTTTGTGAGTTATCCCTACGCAGTTTATAAATGGCCCAGTTTACCTCAATTTTTGCACTTCTTTCCATCTGGAGTACAACATTTTATAAACTCTAAATGACACTTAACAAAAGAGAACTTTATCATCCTTTGTTTTTAAGAGAACTTTATCATCCCCTATTTTCCTATACTCATATGGTTAGAAGACACATTCACATTACATACTCCTGCACACTTTAACTCATTATTTTCTTCATTCACAATCTACATCCACCTCTCAGACTTTTCAATGGCCTTGGCAGTCGCTATGGCATCCTGCAACGTAGGATCTCCAAGAACCCATAATCGCTCCTGAATTTTCTTACTTTTCACATTAGCTAGAATCTGGTCTCTGACCATCTCCTCTTCCATGACACCAACATTACATGACATTGATAATGCTCTCAGTGCTGTCAAACATTCATCAAAAGATTTACCCTTATGCTGTGCCCTGCTGTAAAACATATATCTGTCTAATGCAAAGCTGACATTTGGTTTAAACCTTTACCCCGTCGTTAGCATAGCTTTTTCAAACTCATTGATGTCCCCTTGTCCCTCTATTTGAAACACCTGTGGCAATGTGTGATAAAGAACTTGTCCTTCTGAACTCAAAGCATGTAAGAATATATTTTTCCTTCTTTCCACAATCATATTATGTGCTTCAATTGCCCTATTAAAGTTACAAAGTCCTCCTTCAACCTCTTCCATGAAACAGGAGGTTCTCCTTTACACTGGAGAAATTTAGTAGGAGGATCAAACTGTATTGTAGAATAAAATATACTTCTCAATGGATTTCAAGAGAATATATCATCAAAAATATTATTTTTAACAAGGAGGGAAACAACCCCAAAAACAAGCTTTACAAAGATGCAAAAACCATTGCCATTGTTAGAAATTGGGTGTCTGTTTGGCAGAGGTATTCACCTTGTCCAAGCAGGAACCACAGTCCTACTCAGGCTAAGTCGGTAACACACTCTAAATTAACCTGTGCTCACCCTCTGGTAGCTTGGCACAGAGTAGTCAGGCTTAACTAAGTGACAATGTGTAAAGTATTTGTGTACATAACACACAGAAACACAGTGAAAACACCACAAAGAGAACTCCACGCCTGTTTAGAAAAATAGCCAATATTTCTATGAGTCACACAAGACCAAAACAACAAAAATCCAATAAGCAGAAGTCAAGTAATGAATTTTTAAAACATAAACTGTTTTGTATTGCTTAGAAACAAATAGCACCAACCGGGGCATTGCTACCTGATCGCGCTTGGCCGGTGCCAATCCAAATGTTCAGGCCTACCACGCTGGAACGCGGGTCGGCTACAGCGACCAACCATGGCCCTCTGAACAGTACCTTGGATCCGTCGACTTCAAAGAGGATGCGTGAAGCAAAGCAGGCGATGCATTGCTGTTGATCCTGAAGATGAAGGGGATGCGCCAGTTACGAGCTGTGAAAAGTTGAAGATGCGATGAACATTGGGGTGATGCATCATCGTCGAACAGTTGGGCTTTAGGTGATGCAAGCAGCACAAAGCAATGCATTGGCCTTGCAAGCTCAGAGATGCATCAGAAACAGGGGACGATGCTTCGTACAGTCAGCAATGCGGTGTCTGCGGTTTGTGCAGCATCACCGATGCGTCGATGTTGAAGGAAATGCACCGGTTCTGATCAGCGCAATACCGTAGATGCAGGAACTTTCTGGGTTGCAGCGCTGAAAACTCGCTTCCAAGGGCCCAGGAGTGGATTGGCACCACTTGGCATAGCAAGGCTTACAGCAGAAAGAGTCCAGGTGCTGGTTGCAGGGTGAAGTCTCTGATATCCCTGAGACTTCAAAAACAGGAGGCAAGCCAACAAGCCCTTAGAGATACTTTGGTTCTGGGATGTAGAGAGGTCCAGTCCTTCTCACTCCCAGGCAAGAAGCAGCAGGCATCAGGCCAACACAGCAAAGCAGTTCAGCAAAGTGGAGGTCCCCCTGGTAGCAAAGCAGTCCTTCTTCCTGCTGGCATGGCCTCAGTTCCAGAAGTGTTCTTGTTTGGTGGTGTCAGAGGAGCCTGCCCTCCTGCCCTGGCTTCAGACTCACTACAGGGGGTATGCAACCATTTGTGTGGGGACAGGACACAGCCCTTGTATGTGTAAGTGCCAGCTCTTCCCTCCCAAACTGCTCAGGATGACCCATCAACATGTAGATGGGCACTCACTCACACCTATCCTTCCTTAGTGTGTGGCTGTCTAGAGGGAATGCTGGAAGCCAGCTGACTATACCCCAGACTAGTATTCCAGAGACAGGCAGAAAGCGCCAAATTGTTTCAGTAAAAAAATGCCCAACTTTTTAAAAGTGGTATTTTCAGAATTACAATTAGACCATAAGTTGTATTTTTAAATTGTGATTCTACAGACACCAAATTTGGGGGTTCCATCTTTTCCCAACTGGAAATTACACTTATAAAATGTAATATGGCAATCCCAATGTTATGCTATGGTAGAGATAGGCCTTGCAGTAGTAAAAAACAAATTTAAGAATATTTCACTCCCAGGACATATAAAACCTAAAAGTACACATAATACTTTTTAAATCTCCTGCTCCCTGCCCAAGGGCTGTCCAGGGCCCATCTTAGGGGTGATCTATATGTAATAATAAGGAAGGTTTGGGCCTGGCCAGTTAGTTAACTTGCTAGGTCGAAATGGCAGTTTAAAACTGCACACACAGGCTCTGCAGTGGCTGGCCTGAGTCATGTTTAAAGGGCTACTTCAGTGTGTTGCACAATCAGTGCTGCAGACCCACTATTAGCAGTTGATTTAAAGGCCCTCTGCACATGTAGTGCACTTTACTAGAGACTTATACGTAAATCAAATATGCCAATTGTGGATAAACTAAGGTTGCCATGTTTTAAGTAAACAGCACATGCACTTTAGCACTGGTTAGCAAATATAATGTTCTCATAGTCCTGAGGCCAGCAAAAAGTAGGTCCACAAAAACAGGAGGTCAGAAGGCAGAAAGTCAGGGGAAACCACACCAAGGATGCCAGGTCTAACAGTCATATCAACTTGTAGCAAATATATGTGCACATAGGTTAACTTCTCAAGATATGTTGTACTCAATTATATGTGAATATCACACATGCATTTTAATAATTTATTTTGTAAATATGTGTGCCCATCACAGATTGATCACTATAGAAGTGCTGTCTTCAATTATGTATGCATGTCACAGATGAAATGTAATTAATAATTTGAAAACTGTTACATTTAACAATAAGGTTAAAAAATCCAATTCCATCAGCAATGAAGTTTGAAAATACCAGTTGCTAACTGTTGGACTTAAACCTTTCTGCAGAGTCATCGCCAAACTTTTTGCCTTCACCCTTTGTGTTGGCTTTTAGGACTCTGTGCCCTTTACCAGTGCAAACGTGTGTGTGCTCACTCCTTAAATCATGGTAAAATTGGTTTCTCCCCAATTGGTATATTTAATTTATTTCTATGTACCTAGTAAAGAGGTACTACATGTGTCCAGGGCCTGTAAATTAAATACTACCAGTGGTCCTGCAGCCCTGATTGTACCACCCATTTAAGTAGCCCTTTAAACATGTTTCAGGCCTGCCATTGAAGCCTATTTGTGCAGTTTTAAACTGCCTTTTCAACACACAAACGGTTTCACAGAAAAGAGTCCCAGTGAACCAATGTTCTAGAGAAATATATACACCCATGTCCTGGGGGGCATACTGTATCGGTCTTTGTTTGTATATATACTTTTAAAAAGGTGGCATTTTTCTGCCTAAACCAAGCGTGCCTTTTGACAGTGCCCATAGTCACGACTGTAAATGGTTCCCCTATGATGTGCTGTGTATTCCTTCCAGACAGGGAGCAAAAGAGCCTTGGATCTGGTGCAGGGTGTTCTTCTCCTGGGCAGGATGACCTGGTAGGTTGTACTCAGCCCTTCCAGAGCTTCAAATGATAGCCTGAGGGCTGTACCCACCGACTTCCTGACTTCTGAAGCTGCTTGCCCTGCCACTAGCAAATGCAGCTCACACCTGTCCGTGGCTGCTCTTTGTCATCCTAGACAGTTTGGAGCCAGACCCAGGGGAAGAGGAAGAACAGACCAGAATGAGTTTAAGGATAGACTGAGAGAATCCCACACAGAGGCTGGCACTGGGTGTAAATGTCACCCTCAGAATCTGCAGGTCGGTTTGGCCGTCCTAAAAAGGCCGGCCAAACTGACATGTCCATTTGCAGCAGTGTCACCACTGCTACTGTCAGCGAGGACAGCCCGGCCCTTTCCTACCTTGGACTTGGCTCAGCAAAGAAAAATACAATTTTATTTTTTATTTTTTCATTACTGAGAACAGAGCAGCAACAATCTTCCACCTTAACTGAGGAGCCACCTCTGTTCAAAAGAAAGACTGACCTGCTGTCTGAAGTAGGAAAACTGGACCTGCTTACCATGAACCCAGGATCCGCAGAAGTGACTCCAAGGATTGATCTCCTGTTTGAGCTACAGGGACACAACAAGCTTCCAGAGGTCTCTTCTGCTTCCCAGCTGAACAGACCCAACTGGACCTGTCCTGATCGGCCTTAAGATCCAGAACCCTTAGCCTTGTGAAATTGAAGGTTTCATCAGATCCAATGCAGCGCAGTGCAGACTGATGCAGGGCCTTGCTTTGCAGCAATTTGCAGCTCCAGATTGTGCGTTCATTGGAACCGTTGTGGCGCAGACTGACACAGCCCTATTCAGCTCCTGATCAGTGGCTTCAGTGGAACTGACAGAGTGCGGCAGAGGCCAACTCAGGACGTCTTATTGCTACACCTCTCAGCTCTTGATGGCAGCTTCACTGGAACCAACGCAGAACTTTGAAGCACTGCACAGCCCATATACCAAAGATAGAAGGTGCAACTCCCAGTGGGCTGCACCTAGTCATGTTTCCAGCTAACAGTCCGTCGTGGTCAGCTTACACTTGTGACTTTTGCGGGTCTGGTGCAACCATATACTCACAGTTGGTGCTTCGCACCCTTTTTGGTGCTATTTTTCCACAAACTTGAAAAACTCATACCTCAGGTTCCACCGATTGGACTTTTATCATTTTGTTGTTATTTTATTGTAAGGGAATGCCTTTTTTGTATGATCATCTCTAAAGTTTTGGACTAATGCTGCTGGTTTTCGACTTGAGAGTGCACTGAGCCCTGTTAAACAGGCCACAGTGCCAGTGCTCTGACACTTAAAACGTGTATATCTGATTGGCTCACCCACAATTGACATAGGTTAACTAAATTATAGATCCGTAGTATAAGGTATTCGGAGGATCCAGGGCCTATAAGTTAAAGTGTCCCTTGTGGACTGCAGCACTTATTGTGTCACAATACTCCCAGTCTGCCATTGCTGAATGGCAAAGCAGTTTTCAAACTCCTAAATCAAAGTTGCCATTTAAGCCAATGACAAAGCCCAGACTTCCCTTTCTCCTACATATATATATGATTCTGAAACATAACAAGCCGAGTGAGACCAATAAGACAACATATTTAACTGTGTGAATTCATCTATGTCATGTACAAGTTGAGATATCTCTATGTCTCAAAGAGGCATCATGTACATGGCAATTGATTTGTCACAATATGTATGTCAATGCTTATCTGGTGCAAATAAAACCCCAGTGGGTCGCTGTGCATGTTCCAGTCAATTCACCAACACCTCATTACCTCCATCAACAGCTCCTGTCTCTCAATTCAGGTGCTTTAAAAATCTGTGGGTGCATGCTCAGACCAGCCTGGCCCAAGAAGAAGTGCTAGTGCACAAAACGCGTCGGCGAATGGCTGGACATTTTTCAATTTGCTTTGTGTTTGATTTAGACATTCATACGGCAACCTCCAATAAAGACTCAAGTGAAACCTACCTGATTGAGGCTCTTCCGTTTTTGGGTAACTTTTGATGGATTTGTACGGCTTGCCTACGCCGTGGAATGAGCCAGCTGCATCGGAGCAGACCCTCGGCAAACGCCAGTGGCGGAGCCATGTTGAGATAGGAGCTGTTAATGGAGGTAATGAGGTGTCGGTGAATTGACTGGAACATGCACAGCGACCCACTAGGGTTTTATTTGCAACACACACTGTCTGAGATGCACCACAGACTCACTGTAGTAATACCAGAGCACTACTAATACCAGGAGGCTGAGCAGTATTGGCCACGCCCATGTGAGCGGGTATTAAATGTTAATTCAGGTGCTTTAAAAATCTATGGGTGCATGCTCAGACCAGCCTGGCCCAAGAAGAAGTGCTGGTGCACGAAACGCGTCGGCGAATGGCTGGACATTTTTCACTTTGCTTTGTGTTTGATTTGGACATTCATACGGCAACCTCCATTAAACATTCATGCGAAACCTACCTGATCGAGGCTCTTCCGTTTTTGGGTAACTTTTGATGGATATATATATAGATAGACAGGGTCCGGTTCGTTCTTTTTGTCCTGTGGCAGCGGATATCTAAACGAAGTTCTTGGAATATATATAGATATATATAAGTCTTCCCTAAGGCAGGCCTATCGAGCCCTAAGGCAGGGTGCTATATATTAATATGTTGGATGTGTTTTTATATGTCTAACAGCAAAAACCCAATTTGTATTTTTTGCTGTAGAAAGGCCCATTGGGTTAGACACTGACAACTCAGTTGTGCTAACTTATTAATGGACTACTAAAGGTGGTACTACTTCAAGCTGTAAAAAAAAATGTTACATTGAACCTAACTTTTTGTCCAAGTCGAATTTAATGTAACTTTTAAGTAGATGATAACCTTAGGAAGTTTGAAGAAACCAGGTAGCTACCTGGACACAGGGCACTCCAACATTAAGGCCCTACACATGTAATGGATGAAGAGACTTACTTGCTGTTTGAAAAGGATCCTTCAGATAAACTTATGGAAACATTGTTGATAATCTTGAATTCAGCTCTTGACCAAGGTTAGATTTTAGAACGAACCATGAAATTCTTGAAGACAAACTACCCCAAAAGACCTCGGATATACATGTTGCCTAAAATTCATAAACATTTCAGCAGATCCACCTTTTAGACCAATTGTGTCAGGATGTGGCTCATTATTTGAACAAATTGTGAGATACTTGGACCACTTTTTACAACATATGGTGCAATCCTGGAGATCTTACATTCGTGACACAACAGATTTCTTAATAAAGTTAGATTCAATAACAAAATGTTGACAGCACAACAATCCTACTGTGTACTATCGATGTTACGTCTCTCTACACATCTATTCCACACTCAGAGGGATTAGAAGCTGTAGAATGGATGCTCTTACAGCATGAAGGGATCAAAGCTAACAGAATCTTTTTGTTGCAGTTGCTACACTTTTGTATGTTTCACAGCTATTTCACTTGGCAAGATAATTTCTTTCTTCAGTGAACCGGTACTTGCAGGGATTTTGCTGGGGCACCTGCTTACGCTAATGTCTTTATGGCTTAATTCGAAAAAAGCATATCTTTGACAACACATCAAGGTCTGATTATCTCATTTTATACCATTATGTTGTTGATGATATTTTCTTAATCTAGAAAGGCAGCAGAAATACATTGGAAGGAAACATTTATGCATTAAACACTTGTAATACTCGGATACAATTTACACAGAAAATCATTCAAACTACTATTAACTTTTTAGATCTGCATATTGAACTCACAGCAACAGGATTGTCAACTAGCACCTTTCAAAACCCAACAGATAGAAACAACAAACTCAGATATGATAGTTTTCATCCACCATCCCTAAAGAAGCACTTGACAATGTTGCAGTGTATGTGCATCAAACATATTGCATCAGATCAACAGACTTACCAGACCACAATCCTCAGTTCTTGTCAAAATACATGCAACAGGCTTATCCAAACAACATACTAGATACAGCCATCCAACAAGCCTCACAAGACACACTATTACATACAGGCTACAAAAAGTCTAAGAAACCTGAGGTATTGTTTAATAATTTTCCACTAAAGCTCATGAAATCAAACATCAGGTTTTAAAACCTTGGGAGTTGTTATAGATAGAACCAGATTTCAAAGATCTATTTCATGACAAACTTTGGTGAGGACACAACACTGTAAAAAATAGGACAATTCTTAAGTTTTGATGGACATAGATGAACAGATCTGTCCACAAAAGGTTTTTCTTTGATACGGTGTACTGCATGCAGTTTGATATGTATCTGAGTATCATGGATGATATACCTGCTTAATCATGTTCACATAGGATCATCATTACTTGAAATGAGAGTTTAGACAACATACCTATAGGTAACAACAGTAAAAGGATATTGATGCATATTCTGCTGAATCTATACTGATGCAGCGTGGCTCCCAAAAAAATCCTCAATTAATCTCATTAACCCAGGAGCAACTATTTTACTCATCGGTGGGGCCCATGACACCGGGAATCACACATTCACACATCAGCATTCACTGCTCCTGAATCAATGATAAAAGAAGGAGAGCTGCTGGATAAGCGGGGTGCCTCATTAACCTAAATTCTATATTTATTACATTATATATACATTTCAAAATTATTCAACAGTCATGAAGAATGACATATCAAGATACTCCGCTATTTGGTCGATGAACCAACTAGTAGAATTCAGTTGATGGCGATTAAGTCCAGCTCAATCACAATATAGTCCCATAACTTTTAATATTTAATTTGTCATGACTTTTATTCTAAATTAAAAAAAGACTCATGTTTATATTTTACAGTCAATGTATTTAAATTCATTAGGAAAGGAAAATAGCATTTTCTTTAGACAAGCACAATTTAAGCATTTATTAATTATATTCAATACATGAAAAATTAGAAAGCATATTACCAATCTACCATAGAAAGATGACAGAACTGCATAGAACAGGTTCCCAAGCTGACTGTCTTTCTAACCTCCTCGATGTCTCCCTCCCGACATTGATCTTCGCGATCGATCTCTTTGCCCCATTAAAATTTAAAGTCCAAAAATATTTCAAAGTCCTTTGCTCCATAAAATTGGTCAAACCGACAGCATGTTGTGGTGCGAAATAAAATCCACTGCACCAACATTTTCCCTCATTTACACAATCTCTTTTATACCCTTTTCACTAACTATCTAACCCAAAATTAAAACTTTTAGGGTCCTCACTCATTTCTCATTGGTCCATTAGAGGGGTGGTGATGATCACGTCATGGCCTCCTTGTTCAAACCAGTTCACAAATTTGCCCTGTAATTCCCAAGGCTTTCTCATAACTTAATGTTCACATTCATATTTGTCTTTCAGTTCCTGTATCATTTATATAACAGAAAGTTCAGCTTCCCCCTTTCCCAGGCTTTTAAATGCAGGCATCCTTTGGCACATCTCCCGTTCATAGGCCAACCTGGCCTTGACATCTCTCGCTCCGAGCATAGGCCGTTCACTCATCTCTCATCTACTCCCGCGCATGCGTGGGGGCCATCTTTTTGGAGTCAACTTTCATGGTTTCGTTTAAACAGCCATTTTCAGACTAGTCCGCGCAGGCCTCAATGGGAACTAATTCTGTTTACCTCCCACCATTCAAAATTTTCCCTGGTAGTAGTTAACTAGCAAACAAAAAGCACACAAACATGCATCATTTACTTACCATCTGCATTCTTTTTGCCACAAAAACTACTAACATAAGCACAAATACACACATTTATTAAATTATATCTACAATACCACAGCTCTATATTAGTATGACTCCTTGTTTTATTAGCAAATTAATTTTTAGCAAAAACAGCAATTAGATTTTCCCACGTGTTGTGTTAATTCTGTTTGCACTTGGTTGATTAGCCTCCATGCTTCACAAAATTAGTATTATTACGGTTATGAGAGAATTACTTTACAAGGGGTACACACATTTTTTTGTCTTTCCCCTGCTCCTTCAACTCCCCCCTTTGGTGATTTTATCACCACCAATCACCCCAATTAAATTTTTTAAAAAAACATGTTTCAGGTTCTTTTCTTTTGTTATAGCTTAAACTTTAGTATCTATCATGCTTTGTCCTTCTGAATTGTTATACATTTTCTCTCTATATTCTTCCAACTCTATTTCTCCCAATTCATGCTCTCTCTGCTTATTCTTTTCTATTCTCTCCATTATCTGTTTTTCTTTTTCTAACACATTTGCACAGTAGTCTTAGTATTAATGCTATTAATATTACTACTGTTACTGGGATTAATACTTTTCCTACTATTGAGCTACCTTTTCTACAAACCACTTCTTTACAGCAGAAAGACTCTTACCAAGTTTCTCTAGAACACCATCAACCTCCAGTGGAGTAATTTCTTTATGTAACTCAGTAATATTCTTAATATATCTTTGAATGTTCTGACTTTGTCAGGTCTATAAGTACAACAGTGTTGCATTTCAATACTCCGCAAACTCCTCCTTCTTTTGCTAATAAAATGCCAAGAGCAAGTCAATTTTGCATCACCGTAGCTCTCATGGCAACCATTTCAGTATTTACCATTAAAAATCCTCCGGCAGTACTTGTTGATAATCGATCTACTATTGTTGATCATTTTCTAATTGTATTTGCATTAAATAATATACCCACTGCTGGTATCAATGCTCCAAAAATGTCACCTATTATTTCTAAAAAAACGTTCCCTTCTTCTACGAGTTAATGGTTATCTATCTCATGAACTCCATTAGTTCCCCTATCTACATGAAATATTTTTGAAAAGACCAGACCTACGTAACATGTCCCATACCAGTGATCTGGTAACCTATAATAAGCTTTGTTTCCACATATAACATAAATTCCAGGAAAAACAGGATCATTTCCACCTTTAAATCCCCATCCCCCTTTAATTATGTATGCCTCTTTGCATTCACTTGCACCTACAAAATAATTGTCATACATAGTATTATCTCTACGGATACACAATTTCCCTTGTTGTGGCGTATCAATACCTATTGCTACATCAAGGTTTTCATCTTCAAAATTCCATATTGTTGTTTTCTTTTTACTTTCAGTTGCTTTTCTTTGATATCTTAGTCTCCTTTCTTCAACCATATCTATAACAGCTTTTTCCTCCTTACGTATTTTACATGTAAGGTTATATCTAAAAGCATATTCTAAAGTCATTTCTTTTGTTTCCAGAAAACATTCACCAAAAACGTTACCCATTTTCATTTTGTTCAATCCATGTGTTATCGAAAGTGTTGCAAAAGTCTCATCTAAATCTGAATAATAACATTCTACTTTACCTGTTTTGTAAAATAAACTAGCTAATACACTACAAGTTATTCCATAAGTCAAAGGAAGGTGATGATATGTCACTCCCTCTGATACAGATGCAGGTAACGGCATACAAACGTAGCAGTCCCGGACGTCCATCTTTCGACATATTCATATAGTAATCTAGTAAAAACATTCTTTGAAAAATCATTAATAGATCTATCTCTATGAAGCTCAGTGTTATCTACAAATTTCACATCATTCTTTAAGTCATGTATCTTTACGCTCTTGTTGTCATTTTGTTCTTCATGTGAATGTTCAGAACTCGTTCTAAATGACATTATTATTGCTAAAATGAACCATATAAGCATTAATAAACCTGTACAAATCAACCACATTCTACACCATTTACGAATAATAGCACACTTAGATCTTCTATTATCATTTTGAGACATTTTGTTTTGTAAATAAAAAAACACAAAGTATCTTCTACACTAAGATATGTATCCTCTAAATCCTTCTTTTAAAATGTCTCTTTCAACATTTTGAATATTAAAAAAAAGAGTCCTTTAAAATCCTTACTTTTGGTAATGTCTCTTTTCTTTCTATGTTGTTGTCCTTCTTTAATTTGTCATCCTTCGGTTTCCAGTTCTAACACAATATGTTTTTAATCACCTTTTTCACTCACCAAAGTTTCTTTGAATCTCTTGGCTGTGTTCAACTTCCTCTATATCAGGCAATGCAATTTAAGTCCATTCAGGGGATTTATATTTTTGGTTTGGTCTCCTCACTCTTTTTGACCTTTGCACAATTTCTTTGTTTCCTTTTATTTAATCTTTTTGACTTGTTATTTCATTCACTTGTTCGTCTTGATTTCTATTTACATTCATCAATTTGAACTTCAGTCCTTTAATTTCTTTAGGCCAATTATCTCTTTTTTTTTGGCTTTTTTATTTCAAACTCTATAATCCCACATTCAATTTCCAAGCTCTTTTCTAGGACTTTTTCGTTGAACTATTTCTCCTTCACTGTCATCAGACTCTGTGAATGTGTGTCATAACATCGCATACTAATACCACGCATGCCATTACAATGCGGGTATTAGTACGCAATGTCAATGACATTGTATGCCATAACATTGCATACCTTTACCACGAGTATGCTTTTACCACGCATGCCATTACAATGCAAAGGCATGCGTGGTAAAGCTATTCTTGTGGTAAAAGTATGCAAGGTAAGTAACATCCCTATCCCTACACCTACACAACAGACTACTCCCACCCCTACACTGCCCCAACTCAAAAACACTGCCACACTACTACACTACCCACACTACTCCCACCCTTACACTACCCTAAACCACTAATTTCTAATTTAAAAACACTTGTAAAGCGCGACGTACACCTTGCGGTTTCTTGGCGCTGGGGGTTCATCAACTGAGGGAGAAAGACCAGGGAAAGGGTGAGGTAAGTTTAAGCGGGGAAAGCCTGGCAGAAGAGGAAAGTTTTCAGGTCTCTACGGAAGGAGAGGTACTGAGTTGCAGAACGAAGATTGTCTGGAAGTGAGTTCCAGAAAGTAGGGGCCAGAGTTGAGAAGTTGGACCCGCCCCACTTTTTGCGTGAGAAGCGGGGGATCTGGAGAAGGGACTTGGAGGAAGACCGGAGATCTCTTGCAGGGACATAAGGTTTAATAAGTGAAGTGATGAAAGCAGGGGCAGTGCCCTGACGGGCCTGAAAAACCATGCATCCGATCTTGAATAGGGAGCGCTGTTTCACGGGGAGCCAGTGGAGCTCTTTCAGTAGGGGGGTGGAGTGGTGATAGCGGGGAAGGCCGTATACCAGCCGGGCCGCCTGGTTCTGGATAGTTTGGAGTCTACGCAGGCTGTACGCTGGAATACCATGATAAAGGGCGTTGGCGTAGTCCAAACGCGAAATTACCAGGGCGGCTATGATCATCTTTAGTGCCTGGGGGGAAAAGAAGCGGGAGACAGAGCGGATAGTTCGGAGAGTGAGGAAACAGGAAGAGACCACGGAGCTGATTTGAGAGTGAAGAGTGAGCTGATTATTCATTTTGACACCCAGTGTTTTGACCGAAGTGGAGGGGGATGGTGCAGGGCCGAGAGAGGGGGGCCAGAAAAGAGAGTACTACTACACTACTACACTACCCACACTAATCTCACCCCTACACTACCCTAAACCCTAAAACACTACTACGCTGCCCACACTACTCCCACCCTTACACTACCCTAAACCCTAAAACACTACTACGCTACCCACACTACTCCCACCCCTACACTACCCTAAACCCTAAAGCTCTACTACGCTACCTACACTGCTCCCACCCTTACACTACCCTAAACCCTAAAACACTACTACGCTACCCACACTACTCCCACCCCTACACTACCCTAAACCCTAAAACACTACTACGCTACCCACACTACTTCCACCCCTACACTACCCTAAACCCTAAAACACTACTACAGTACCCACACTACTCCCACCCCTACACTACCCTAAACACTAAAACACTACTACGCTACCCACATTACTCCCACCCTTACACTACCCTAAACCCTAAAACACTACTACGCTACCCACACTACTCCTACCCTTACACTACCCTAAACCCTAAAACACTACTACACTACAACACTACCCACACTACTCCCACCCCTACACTACTCCCACCCCTACACTACCCTAAACCCTAAAACACTACTACGCTACCCACACTACTCCCACCCCACCACTACCCTAAACCCTAAAACACTACTACGCTACCCACACTACTCCCACCCCTACACTACTCTAAATCCTAAAACACTACTATGCTACCCACACTACCCCCACCCTTACACTACCCTAAACCCTAGAACACTACTATGCTACCCACACTACTCAAAATGGTCGCATGAGTGCTCAGCTCTGCCGGACCTGGCCCCCTGCCCCAATATCCTGCTACCTATCCTGTTGACAGAACCTGCCGCTAGTCTGCTGAAGAGAAGCGGTGCACGGTAAGGTGACTCCGACCCGCTGTGACATCGCGGGCCGGAGATACGCCTCCCGACGTCTGAGGCCCGTCGACTGTCTAGAGCCTGGGGCTCGATTTCTGGAAGGAGCCGGCTGCGAATGCGACAACACCGGGCCGAAACCGGAAGTTGCCGGTCGGGCCCCGGTGCCAACAAATTGCTTCCTGCGGCCGCGGTGAAAGAGGGGCTGGTAGGTGGGCTGTAGTGAGGCCCCCGCCGCGAAGACAGAAGGCTGAGTTCCTGCGGAGGAAAGGCGCATGAGGAGAGAGCACGATCGGAGCAGGGGGCGGTCGGAGAACTGAGGCATTGACCGCTCCTGTTGAGACCGCGCTGTCGGAAGGGCCCACTTGCATTGCCCTGGTGGAGGGGCCATCGGACACGGGTTATTTCCCCCGCCCAGGTGGAAGACCCCCTGCTGCTGTGGGGAACAGAGCGGAGGAGCTGTGGTGTGCCTTGGCCCTGAGGGGGGGCAGTCTGCTAGGAGTCCTGCATTGGTTTACTGCCAGCTGTTTGTGGCTAAGACCCCCACACGTGGGGCCCACACTGCTATTTGGTCACAGACCTGGCTTGGCACCCGACTGGTCACGACCTGGAGCAGTGGCCGATTTTTGCTTATGTGGCAGCAGAGGCGCAGTGACATCGGCCAGCGGCTGACTGTGTGGAGGAGTGCCCCCTGCTGAGCTATCCTACTTGAACCCCATACACTGGGCTGTCTCCTCCATTGGGAGGCATATCACGTGGGCACGTGAGCTTTGTTGTCTGAACGCAGCGGGAGGCCCTTTTCTGCGGAGCCAGAATGGCCGCCCTCTCGATGCTGGCGGTGAGTCGGCAGCTGGCCCTTGGGGGCCTAGAAAGGTGTGATTTGTGACTCCGGACTGGCACTTCTACCTTTTCCCCCAAGGCTGCTGTTCTGCTGAGAATTGGCAGTGGCCTTCTGGATCTGAGGCTCTCCTGCGGCAAGCTCTGCCTGTTCTTTACCTCCGAGGTCCAGCTGCTCTCAAATGACCACTGCCTTCGTGGCAGGGCTTGTCCAGTGACTCGCTCTGGTGCTCCAGCCGATCGGGTGCGTTGATCGGTCACCCACTGTTGCCATTTCTTCGTTGACTGCGTGACGCTGCTGCGCTTGGTGGAACAGAGAGGCTCGGGGGCCCCTGAAGAGGCATTTCTGATGGCGACTAAACCCGACGCTGACAAGCAGCACTCCAGGAAAGCCAAGGGGTCTAGGCATATCCAGACCAAAAAGCTGGACCGCTACACAATGCTTAGGGGGGTCTCCGCCAGAGCCGAGGACGATTCAGTCGTTGGGGGGGACTCCACTGGTCCGCCGGCTGAGCCAATGCTGATAGACGTGATGGCGGCTATCGATGGCGCCAGGTCATCCCTGGGACAAAAGATGGAATCGCTGGACAATAAACTGGACACTGTCACCATTGAGGTCAATCTCATCCGCGCGGGCCTCACGAAGGCAAGTGAAAAAGTCAAGTCTCTAGACATCAAGACCGCCAGCTTAACGGGCGATGTGGCTTTGCTTCAGCAGGAGGTACGGGACCTCAAGGCTTCTAGTGACCTCACCAATCGGAAATTGGATGAATATGAAGGGAGAGCTTGATGGAACAATGTTCGTATCATTGGTGTTCCCGAGAAGGCCAGGCCCCAGATTTGTTTGTTGAGGACATCATCCTCAACCATCTCAAGCCCAAGGGACTGGGCAACTTCATCACGATCGAGCGGGCACACCGGGTGCCGGGGGGGGGGAGACCCAGGCCTGGAGCACCCTCTCGCCCGATGATTGTGAGGGTGTTGAACTTTAGAGACCGAGATGCTATCCTGCAGGCTTCCCGATCGGGGGCCCCCTGAAATATGAAAAGGCTACTCTTTCCTTTTTTCCTGACTTCACGCAGGCCGTCCAGAGGCAGCCCCAAAGTTTCCTTGGAGTGAAGAAGAAGCTCAGGGACAGAGGTCTGAAATATGCAATGATGTTTCCAGCCAAGTTGAGAGTGGAGGTCGAGGGGAGAGCCTGTTTTTTTGATAATCCAGAGGTGGCATCAGACTGGTTGGACAGTCGCCCCCCAAGTGGGCCGGAGGGGCAAGATAGAGATTGTGGTGGCGGCCTGCAGGAGCAGGAATGACTGAGACCTCTGTTTAAATGGAACTATCAAGACTGTCAGGTAGTGGGTCTTACCCACTTGTATTTCCTCTGACTTGATCCCGTGGACCAAGAGTTGTGGCAGACGTAGGGTGGGGTTATTCTGAAGTGGGGTGGGGGGGAGACGGGGTCCTGATTTCCTCCACTTTTCTACTTTTAGTTAGTCAGTAGTTTAGTTTAAGGGGCAACAGGCACACTGCTAGTTGGGGGATGGGCGGAAACCATGAGCAGGGGTGCAGGGAGGGGGGGTCGGGGTTTGGAGGGCCGGGGGTTTTGGGGTTTAGATATTTGTTCGCGATTTGTTCAGTTTCTTTAACATCAGGTGACGATGATTGTTTCATGTTTGTGACATCAGGAGATAATGTAGCGACACTTCCATGCCAGCTTAATGTCAAATGGTAAGAGGGGGATCAAAGTGTTCAGCTGGAATGTAAACAGGTTGGGCGACAAAATCAAAAGGGGGATGGTTAGCCAGTTCATTAGACGTCACTCCCCGGACGGGGTGCTGTTGCAGGAGACGCACCTTATCGGGAATAGGTGTATGGCCCTCCACAGGGGAGGCTACAAACTGGTTACACATGGGGTTTCAGTTCTGGTTCGAGGGGGGTCGGCATTTGGCTAAAAAACTCCTTTCCCCTGACTATTCAAGATACTTGGTCTGATCAGCAGGGTTGGTAAGTCGGCATCTCAGGTCAATGGAAAGGGAAAGTTGCCACTTTTATTTCCATCTATGTCCCACCAGGTTTACAGGCAGGTACATTACGAGATTTGGGCACAATTTTTTTAATGTTGCCTCTGGGTATCCTGGTTCTGGGTGGCGATTTTAATGCACTGTTCGATAGTGAAAAGGATAGGCACCCAGCCAGAACACTGCAAATGGCGCAGGCTTCCTGATTACTTGGATACAACTGGCTTGGTTGATAGTTGGAGGCAGTATAACTTAGGAGGCCTGCAGTATACACATGTGTCGACTGCACACCACAGTATGTCCAGGATAGATTATATTTTAGTCCCGGCCGCCCAGGTGTGTGCGGTCTGAGAGGTGCAGCACCTTGGGAGGGGCATCTCAGACCATTCACCGGTATGGTTGCAGCTGGAATTTAATCAGGTCACGGCTGGCAAGATTGCCCCATCAACCCTTGGCATTTAAGAGACCCCGCTGTAAAGAAAGATATATAGTGCAGAAAAAGAGTGAACGGCAGGCAGATTTGGTGAAGGCGGAGGAGGCAGTACTGACTCTAGACAAGGAAATATCCCAGGCAGTTTCTCCTGAAGGTCTCCACCATCTTAGGTTACGTCAGGACGAGTTTGGGAGCCTCGCAAGGGAGAGGGCCAGGGCGCAGTATGGAGAGACCCAGAGTAGGATATATGAGCTGGGAGATAAGGAGGGAAAATTAATTGCGTGGCTGGAGAGGAAAGAGTGGGCATCTAGGCTGGTACCTGAATTGCAGGGAGATGACTCTGATGTGATCACTGACCCACAGGCCATTGCCGACAGGTTTGCGGACTATTACCGGGAGGTATATCGCTTGGAGGGGGTGTACACAGAGGAAGACAACAGGGGAATGATTAGGGACATTCAATTGCCCACGCTCTCAGTCGATGACCGTAAATATCTTGACTCCCCGCTCACGAATGACGAGGTAGCGCAGGCTATCAGAGGAGTACGCTCTGGCAAGGTCTCGGGACCGAATGTTATTCCCGTTGAGCTCTACAAGTTGAGCTCCAACAGACTTGCTCCATTCCTTCACTCTATGTTTAACGAAAGTAGAGAAAAGGGAGAGCTTCCATATGACCAACATATTGCCAACACAGTGGTCATCCATAAGGAGGGTAAACCCAGAGGATGCTGTTTGTCATATAGGCCTATCTCGCTTTTGAACGTAGAACCCAAGGTCCTGGTGAATCTGTTGGCCAGGAAATTGACCAAGGTTATCACCACCTTCGTGCACCCGGACCCGTCTGGCTTTATGCCACACCAAAATACTACCCTTAACTTGCCCCGACTTCACGGGGTCTTGGGCCAGGCCACAACAATTCAGGAACCAGCGGTGCTAGTGTCCCTAGATGCCACTATGGCATTCAACAGAGCCGAATGGCCCTACCTTTTTGCGGTTCTGGAGAAGCTTGGCTTTGGACCAAATTTTATTGACTGGGTGTGCCTTTTGTACTCGGCTCCATTGGCCCGGGTAGTGGTGAACAATCGCAAGTCCCCCAATTTTTCCTTAAGCAGGGGGACCAGACAGGGATGCCCCCTGTCTCCACTCCTATTGGCGCTGGCCTTGGAGCCTTTGGCGGCGTGGGTCCGACAGGACCTTTCAATACATGGGATGAGATGGACTTTGGAGTGGGAGGATAAAATCTCACTCTACGCTGATGATATCCTGCTTTACCTCACCAACCCAAGGTGGTCCTTGAGCTGATTTCTGGATGTGTTGGCTATTTTCTGAAGGTACTTGGGCTTTGCCATTAATTGGTCTAAGTCGGTTAGCTTCGCCCTCAGAGGGGACCCACCGGATGTCCCTAGCGCTTGCCCGATACAGGTCGCCCCAGAGGATTGTAAGTTTCTTGGGATCTATATCTCCTTAGATCCTAAGCTCCGCTATGCCAAGAACCTGTCTTCCCCACTGGCGCGATTTAGAAATGATGTGGCACGATGGAAGGCACCTTTCTAGGGAGGGCGGTACTCTTTCAAATGTTGGCCTTGCCCCGGTTCCTGTATGCACTACAGAATGCAATGGATCCCGTTCCAGCGACCTATTTCAAGGAGATAGAATCCCTTCAGAGGCAGCTATTTTGGGATGGTAAACCCCGCATTGCGTTTCTTAAACGTACTCTTCCCTGGTATGATGGATGCATAGGCCTGCCAGACCTCAAGAAATATTACTGTGCCTCACAGTAAACCATGGGATATACGGTGCCCCGAACTACCCCGGGTACGCCATGGACCATTGGTTAATGCCAGGAGGCGGCTACACTAGAGCGCTCTATGCTAGACCCCGCAGATTTCCCCTCACATGGCCTAAGGCACATGCCGTCCAGGTATGGCATGCAGCTAACAGGCACCTTAAGTGGGAAGGGAAGCTCACAGTCGCCACTCCATTATGGAGTTCGGAGAAGTTGGGTAGCCTGTGGAAATCGAAAGGCTTTGACAGGTGGGACCTCATTGGTATCGCGCACGTACGGGACGTTTGGGGGGAGGACACGATACACTCGTTTGCTTCCCTTAAGCTACAATATCACCTGAGTGACGTGAATATTTCCGTTATTTGCAGGTGCGGCATGCACTGCTTACACATATCCCCAGGGGCACGACGCTTCCCGAGGCCTCTCCCTTTGAAGACAGAGTGTTAGACGTCCATCTTCCTGAGAAGGCTATCTCTTTGCTGTACAAGAAGCTTATTAACAATATGGAAAACCCGCTGGTAGATCTTAGACGACATTGGCAGGAGGATGGGCTGGAGCTAGTTGATGAGGATTGGCAGGAAGCAGTGTCATCCCCGTAGGTTGTGGCAATTCCAATGCGGCTCCGACTGGTGCAACTAAAGATCCTACATAGGTCATATGTCACAGGGCCCCGACTGATCCACATGGGCAGCTCGGAAACTGAGGGATGCATGAGGGGGTGTGGGGAACTGGGGACCTTTATGCACATCCTGTGGCATTGTACAAGAGTGCAGGAGTATTGGGTTAAGATCCACAGCACGGTGCGAACAGTCCTGAGTACAGAAATACAGTTGGAAGCCCGCAGGTGTATTCTGAATGTATGGGAACCAACCAACCTTAATTCGTATAAGAACCAATGGGCAACACTGGCATTCATGATTGCGAAGCACAATATAGCGTAACTGTGGGGAGCTCCCCAGCCGCCTGGTGTGGAAAAGTGGAGGGAGGATTTGGACTGGTGTATGTTCAGGGAAAGAGCAGTGTACTCCACCAGGGGTTGTCCACGAAAGTGGGGTAAAATCTGGGGGTCATGAAATCACTATAGAGGTGAAATATCTGTGTTGCAGCGCAGCTCCAGAAATTTCCTACAAAACCATCACCTTATCCCTAGAGACCTATTCACACATTACTCATCAGTGGGGCCCATAACACTGCGAGTCATTTATACACACATTCCCCCTGCTCTAAGGATTCGGTGAAGACCAGAAGGAGAGCTGCTGGATTATAGTGGAGTGTCTAAATTAATACTAGAATGTGTACATTATATACATCTGCAGTTTATTTCTATTACTATGGTTTAATTTTAAGAAACATTTAAACACACCTCCATTATTTGTCAATGGATCTGCAGAATAGTTCCCAAAGACCACCTCTCTGTTCTCTCTTGGTGTTCACCTCCCATAAGGACTCCGCACCCATTCAAAAGTTGAAGTTCAGAAAAGTTTCAAAGTCCTTGAGCCATAGAAAGGATCAGCAGTCCGGCAGCATGTCGGGGTGCAAAGATAAAATCGAAAAACAAGCTTTTTCATACCTCCAAACGTCCTCTTTTATACCCTTTTTTCATCAAATTATCTATCTAACTTTTGGGGTCTTTGACTGTCCTGATTGATCAAGTCGAGGGGTGGATGAGCATAACCTCATCAGCTTATTGTTCGTATTTTGAAAAATAAAGTCACTATTGTCTCTTAGCAGTTTCTTCCGCTTGTGTCCTTTAAGTGGTTAGTTGTGGTGATTTTCCCAAGCCCACAATGCTGACATTCAATTTTGTTGGCACCAAGTCGGGTGACCGGGCCACTCTGTCCTTGACCCATTCTGCACAGGCACAGGCTGCTTGTGCTCTTCTCGAGTTCAGTCACGCATGCGTACATCATCGCAAACTCAGAGTTACAGCTTCTTTTTTAATGTAGGCCGCATAGGCCACAATGGGAACTATTATAGAAACAAACACAATTAAACGTTAATTTTCTAAATATAGCCCTTCTGTTTACCTCCCCCCATTCCAAGGTAACCCAATTAGTTATTACCTAGCAAAATAAGCAACACATAATCATGGTTTACTCACCATTGTTCATCATTTATGCCACAATTAGACAGACAAAAAGCATATTCATCCAATTTCGGTTACATTATAACAAATGCGCACAAAATAAACATGACAACTTCACTTAATTAGTAGATTATGGTTCGCATCACAAGCAAATTAGTATCCCACGTGTGTTTGTGTGTATGCATTCTATTCTATGTTGGTTCATTTCAAAACCACACGATTAATTCATGTTACTGTTATGGAGAAGCCACTTCACGAGCGGTATACAAAAGTTTTTGTTTCCAGCCTCGCTCCATCAACTCCCTCCTTTGGTGATTTATCACCAAATAACTCCCAAAATTTTGCACATTTTATCTCAACATGTTTCAAATTCCTTCGCTTAGAATGAGTTTTACCCTAGTTTCTTCTAATTTGTTTCTGTCTTGATAAAGTTTCTCCTTAAACTCTTTCATCTCAATATTACCTTTTTCACGTTCCCTTTCTTGCTTCTCTTCTATTACTTTCTTTAAAGACCTTTTGACATTCCTTCTTTTACTAAGTTTACAACCTAATCTTAAAAATAAAATTACTACTATTATTATTGTTACTGGAACTAGTACCTTCCCTATAATAGATCTACCTATTTCATGAAACCAATTTTTAACTGCTAAAAAACTTCTACCAAGTTTCTCAAGAACACCGTCAACCTCCAGTGGTTCAACTTCCTTATGCAACTCTGTAAGATTTGTAATACATCTTTCAATGTTTTGACTTTTGTCTGGAATGTAGGTACAGCAATGTTGTACCTTTAAAATTCCACAAACTCCTCCTTCTTTTGCCAAAATGATGTCAAGAGCAAGTCGATTTTGCATCACCATCGCTCTCATGGCAACCATTTCAGTATTTACCATTAAAAATCCTCCAGCTGTATCTGTTGACAAATGATCTACTATCGTTGACAATTTTCGAATTCTGTTTGCATTAAAGGATATACCCACTGCTGGTATCAGTGCTCCAAAAAACATCAACTAATATTTAAATCACACTTACTCTTCTTCAACGACTTAAAGGTTTAGCTATCTCATGAATTCCATTAGTACCTCTATCTACATGGAACATTTTAGGAAAGACCAGGCCTATGTAACAGGAACCATACCCGAGATCAGGCAATCTATAATCAGCTTTGTTCCCACATAGGAAATAGATTCCATTTAAGACTGGGGCATTACCACCTTTAAATCCCCTACCCCCTTTTATGATATATGTATCTTGACATTGACTCGCTCCCACAAAATAATTATCATACACAGTGTTATCTCTACGAATACATAATTTCCCCAATAATGGTGTATCTATATTTATAGCCACATTCACATTATGTCCTTCAATATTATCATCTTCAAATGTCCACATTGTAGATTTAGCTTGTTTCACTTTTTCCCTCCTTTTATATTGACTTCTTCTTTCTTAAACCATAGCTAGAAAAGCTTTTTCTTAATTTCTCATTTTACAAGTCAAATTATGTTTAAATGCATAATCATGGGTCAATTCTTGTGTTTTCAAAAAATATTCTCCAAAAACTTTTGCAGGCTTAATTTGATTCAACTCAGCTACAATTTTCAATTTTGCAAAAATATCATCAGAATTCTAATTTCCCTGTTCTATAAAATAAACGTGTTAATACACTACATGAAGTAGTGTGGCTCACTGGTTAGAGGCGGCAGACCCGAGAGCAGAGGACGGCCCGGGACCAGGGTTCGATTCCCGGCGCGGCAGGTTTCTGGACCAGGGTCAGCGGACTCGATAATTCTCTCGCCTCGGTGCCCAATCTGATCAGCGATCACACTCGGCAACTCTGGGCATTAGCTTGCCTCATCTTCACTAACGGCCCCACCAGACCGCTGGGGATGCCTGGTCTCACCCTGGAGATACCCATTAAGGGACCATCTCTCAGGGAAGCCAGGAAGGGTTTCGCAGCGGTCGAAGCGCCTTGGGACCCTCCGGGTAAGTAGTGCGCTATATAAATGCCTATACATTACATTACATTACATTACATTACATGTAAGTCCATATGTTAATGGAAGATGGTGGTAGGTCACACCCTCTGATACGGATGCTGGCAATTTCACACAGACGTAGCAATCACTGGCATCCATAGTTTTCACATACTCAGATAATAACCTCGAAAATGTATTTCGAGAGAAATCACTCACAGAGTTATCTTGATGAATTTCAGGCCTATACACATGTAATTTTTCACCTTTTGATTCATAATTCTTTTCTTTCATACTCTCATTTGCTTTCATTTTTTCAAAATCTGGTCTAAAAGGAATAATAATAGCTAAAATCAACCATACCAACATTAATAATCCAGTACATATTAACCACATTCTACACCATTTTCTGAAAATGGCACACTTCGATTTAGTTACATCATTAGTAGCCATTTTTTTTTACACAATCTTTTTAACCTTTATAGTGTCTTTCTTTAAACCCTTACTTTACACTTACAGTGTCTTTTCCACCAAGATTTCAAATCTGGTTTCTTTATGCTTTTCTCTTCCACAGTTACCCAGTTTTAAGTATCTCTTTCTTTCTTTGAGTCACAGTTTACTCACTTTCTTTTTCTTCACTTTGGCAAGTCAGATTTTCTTGGCTGATATTTATTTCATTTATAGGAGGCAAGACCATGTAAGACCACTCAGGTGACTTGTATTTTTGATTTGGTCTTCTCACTCTCTTTGGCCTTTGTACAATCTCTATTTTCTTTCCCAACAACTTGTTTTTTTGACTGGTTATTTCATTTACTTGATCTTCTTGTACTTTTGCTTTATTGACCAGTTTAAATTTCAGTCCATCAGCTCCTTTAAGACAATTATCTCCTTTACGAGCTCTTATTGTTTCAGGTTCGACAGTGTTACGTTCCACTCTCCAAGCTCTTTTTCTTGAACTTCTTCTTAGTTGAGTTTCATCATCACTGTCATCAGTTTCAGTACTCTCTACAGTTTCATTCTTTCTCTGAACTTGTTTTCTCTTTGGTCAGTGCTTTCATTCTGTTAGGAACTTCTCCATAGCTGGTACTCAGAAGCTCATCCTCAGTGTGAGTTATTTCCTTCACACCAGTTTCAAGATTTTGGTTCCTGCTTTCAGAGCTTTCAGACGATCCTTCAGTATTTTCCTGACTACCAGTTTGATCTTCACTTTGCTCAGTGTCCTTACTGGTATCAGTTCTTACCAAATCTTGACTTACAGGTCGATCTTCAAAATTTGGTATTTCAACAGCTTCACTTTCTCCTTCAGACGCAGAACTAGCATCTGATATCTCCAGATGTCGACAAACAGGTCAAGCTTCAGTATCTGGATATTTTTCTTGTTCACCTTCAGAATCTGAATCAGTTGTGCTTTCACCTTCGTCTTGTGGATTTTCAGGTTCAGGCACACGGATGGTGTGGCTTGTGTGCACCCATCTCTTTACTCCAGCACATTCAACTGTAGTCATGCTAACCAGAATGACGTATCTGGGCTTCTGCCAGCGAGGCACTAAGCAGTTTCTTCTCCTGTGTATTTTTATCCAAACCCAATCTCTAGGGACTAGATCATGAGCTGGATGTTTTTCTTTCGAGTTTGTCTCAGTTCCCACCTGATGGAACACAGAAGTTACCACATCCAACAGATTTTTGCAGTAATCCAGAATGATATCATCATTAATAGTCAACAGTTTATCAACTGGCACAAATGCTTGTCTCATCACTCTTCCCATCAGAATCTCATGTGGACTTAGTCCTGTCTTTTTATCAGGTATGCTCCTTAAGGTCATCAGAACAAGTGGCAAAGCATCAGGCCATTTCAGTCCAGTGGCCAAAAACATTTTTGCAATTCTGTTTTTTATTGTTCCATTCACTTGCGCAACTACCCCAGAAGCCTCAGGTCTGTAAGCACAATGCTAATTCTGACGAATAGCCAGTGCTTCACAAATCATCTGCATTAGCTTGTTGTGAAAATGTGTTCCACGATCTGTCTCAATAGTTACTGGGAAACCGTAGCGTGGTATAATTTCACGCAACATCAGTTTTTCAACAGTCACTCCATCGTTCCTCCTTGTAGGAAAAGCCTCCACCCACCAAGAAAACAAGCAAATGATCACAAGTACATATCGAAGTCGGTTACAGGGTGGTAGCTCAATAAAGTCCAACTGCATTCGTGTGAATGGACCTCCCCCTGTCCTTTGGTTCCCAGACTCACAACTGTTTTTCTTCCTGGATTAATTGTTGATGCACAAGACATTACCGACAAAGGCTTTCAGTAATCATCCTAAACTTAGGATGATACCATGTCTGTCTAAACATCCTGATCATGGCGTCCCTTCCAATATGAGCTTGACCATGGTACATTCGGGCCATGTTTGAAATCATGTTATCAGGCATTACTGGTCTTTCATATTTATAAACCCAAATTTCATCCTCTTCTCTCTGTCTACATCCTGCTTTTAACCAGATGCCTTTCTCTTCCTCACTAGCTTCTTCCTACAATTGTCTCACTTCCTGCCAAGTCTCAACTACTGTGGTTAGCATTAAAGGTCTTGAAACATGTTCAACTCTTCTGTCCCGATTTAAAGATGCAAGATTTTTAGCACAGTATTTTGCAATGGAATCAACATACCGATTACCTCTGGTGACATAGCCATCTCCTTTCTTGTGAGCTGCACATTTCACAACAGCAATTTTATCAGGTAATTGAATTGCATCAATCAACATTTTCACAAATTCAGCATTTCTAATAGGGGATCCTGCAGAAGTCAAATAACCTCTTTGGGACCACAGTTGGCCATAGTCATGAACAACCCCAAACCCATACTGACTATCAGTCACTGTGGTAACCCTTATCTCTTTTCCCAGCTCAAATGCTCGAATCAAAGCAATCAATTCTGCTATTTGAGCAGAACGAATTGCTTTCAGACAAGATGCTTCCGGGACATCTGCCACTGTACATACAGCATATGCAGCACTCAGAGCACCTTCATCTATTCTCAGGCATGAACCGTCAACAAACATTAAATAATCAGATTCAAGCAATGGTTCATCTTTGATGTCAGGCCTTGGCTTGGTACAGTATTCAAGAACATCCAAACATTTATGATCAACTTCATTCCTCACTTCAACTTCCATAACATCAGGTAGCAGTGTAGATGGGTTTACATTCACACATCGCGAAGTCGTCACATTATCTGCACCTAGAATTGTCTTCTCATATTTTGTCATCCTGTTATTGGTAAGGAACCGTGTCTTGGTCCTAGTGAGGAGAATCTCCACTGAATGTGGTACATATACCCTTACAGGAAATCCCATCACTTCTCCTTCACTTTGTTCCAAACTCACACTTGTAGAAGCTACTGCTTTTAAACATCCTGGCAATGTTCTTGCAACTGGATCCAAAACAGCTGAGAAATATACATTTGGCTTTTTCAGTTTTCCATGTCTTTGAATTAGAAATGACAATGCACATCCTTCTCGTTCACTGCAATACAGTTCAAACTCTTTTTCATAATCAGGCATTCCTAATGCGGGTGCTTCACATAAACAGTTTTTTAGCTGTTCAAAAGCTTCCATTTCAGCTTTATTCAGAACTATGGGATCATTTGCATGTGCTTTTGCCTATCTCTGTAAAGGTTTGGCTATTAGTGAGAATGCACTAATCCATTGTCGACAGTAACCTACCATTCCTAAACACATTCTCACTTGTCTCTGTGTCTTTGTAGGCTTCATTCCTTGTATCATTTTAATTCTATCTATAATAACTTGCCTAATTCCTTTAGCAATCTTGTGACCTAGGTATTGCACTTCTTTCTGACAAAACTGTAGTTTTGATGGAGACACCCTATGTCCTTCTTCTGCCAAATGATGCAGCAATGCAACAGTGTCTGAAACACATGCATCTTTTGTTTTTGATGCTACCAACAGGTCATTAATGTATTGAACCAGAACTGATTCTCCAGGCATGCTTAAATTCTCTAATGATTTCTTTAGCAATTGATTGAAAATAGATGGACTTTCAGTATACCCCTGAGGAATTGGGCACCATGCCAAAATATGGTCTCCAAACCGGAAAGCAAATATTGGCTGGCTTTCAGGATGTAATGGAACTGTAAAGAACGCATTACACAGATCAATGACTGTATACCATTCTGCATCATGTGGAATTTTATATAGAATAGCAGCCCGTCCCGACGTTGTCCGGGTATGAATTGCTGCCGGCCAGTAGTATATTGTTTTGCAGGATTTCGTTTTGATAACATTTCTTATCTGTGACAGGCCTGTGAAACACTTCGATTAACAGTGCACTGCTGATGCACTTAAGAGTGCGCGCTCAGTAGTGTGTGAACTCGAGTTTCCCTACTTTATTTTTCCTTGCAATATTATAGAGCGCGAACTTGACAACATGGCATGAGCACAATTTACATTACAGAAGAACACATCCATTTGTGGTAGGCACAGGGAGACAAAGCGATTTGCCTGGAATCACAGGATGTTGAGCTGATGCCGAGATTTGAACATAGCTCCCCAGCTTTAAAGTTCGCAATTCTAGAACTTGTGGCGGGAGGTTTGTCTAAAAGTGTATGTCGGTGCTGGCCATCAATGAGAGAGACCTGTGCATTTTTCAAATGGGTGGTGAAAAAATATGAGCATGTTGCTGGAGATGTGGGCCGCCGTGCCACCAATGTACCGCAACTTTCTATCCGCATACCATCACTCTGCATACTTTCATTACGAAAGTACCATTACTCCGCAATGCCATTATAACGCATGGCATTACATTTTATATGCTTTTACCACGAAATTCGTTGTAAATGCATGAATGGTAAAAGCATGTTTTTAAAAATGTTTGGATAAGGTATGTATGGGTATAGGAGTATATGTTTTAGGGTACTGAGGTATATGTTTTGGGGTGTTTGGGTATTTTAAGGGTTCAGATATAGTTTTGGGTTATGGGGTAAAGGGGTAGTTTTAGGGTTTAGGGATAGGTATGAGTTTTTGGGGTACAGGGGTATTTTTAGGGTTCAGGGCTAGGTTTTGGTTTTGGGGTATAGGGGTATTTTTAGGGTTCAGGGGTAGGTTTGGGTTTGGGGGTACAGGGGTATTTTTAGGGTTCAGGGCTAGGTTTGGGTTTTGGGGTACAGGGGTATTTTAGGGTTCAGGGGTAGGTTTGGTTTTTGGGGTACAGGGTTATTTTTAGGGCTCAGGGCTAGGTTTGGGTTTTGGGGTACAGGGGTATTTTTAGGGTTCAGGGGTAGGTTTGGGTTTTGGGGTACAGGGGTATTTTAAGGGTTCAGGGCTAGATTTGGGTTTTGGGGTACAGGGGTATTTTAGGGTTCAGGGGTAGGTTTGGGTTTTGGGGTACAGGGGTATTTTTAGGGTTCAGGGCTAGGTTTGGGTTTTGGGGAACATCACATATTCCATGGGGAGGGATAGTCCCTTTCTAGCTATTTCCGTGGAGGCGGGCCTTGTATCCGGATGTGCGTGGTGCGAGGCCTGTGCTCAACAGAAGTGGAAAATCTCCAGTGTGCGCTTCAGGCGTCACCGGAAGTTAAGGCGAGATTACATTTCCTGCAAAATGGCCCCTGTTTGCGCTCCTTCCGGCCCTTGGGAATAGCGCCATGCCTGACCTCCATACAGTAAAACAGGTGCACGTCACTGGGAGCGCGGGGCAAGCACACCCGGAGCTGGAATGTACAGAACCTGGGAAGAAAAACAATGAAATATTGGGCACAACGCTCGCTTTTCCCCCCCCCCCGTAATCCTGTGCCCGCACACGACCACGTCCCCAGCACACGCCCACAGCACACGATATGAGACATGGCATGAAGGGCGGAACGTACCACACGCCCCCAGAAATTGTCACGCCTCCAGCACACGCCCACAGCACAATGCAGACACGCCCACAAGGGACTACTTTGCTTGCACGGTTCTTTTACCTTTTAAATGTATATGGTGGACGTCTGCTTAGCCTATGTCCTTCTGCTGCAACTGCCCTTTCCAACGCTGTATTGGGTGTTGTGATTGGTGCTGTGGTTCCTGAGATTACCCGCCTCAAAGGTTTGGGCTCTCTCTTTATTACATTAGTATAGATTACTGCTGGGTTTGGCACAATTGGACAACATGGGACAATTTTATTGACCTTTCTCAAATCCTGTACTATTCTGAACGTTCCATTAGGCTTTTTCAGTCCCATTATAGGAGAATTACAAGGACTACTTTCTATCTCTCTCAAAATTCCTTGTTCGATCATTTTATTTATCACTGGGGTTATTCCTTCAACTATTTCGGCTGTCATTTTGTACTGAGGAATGTTTGGGTAACTCACTCCTTCTTTTACAGCAACTTTCACAGGATCTACATTTTTCATGAATGCTATATCTTCTCCTGTGAAATCCCACACTTGTTCTTTGACTACCTCTTTCAATTCAACAGGTATCTTTTCTCAATCAAACACAGGAAACATACCATTCTTCTCTGATTCTATCAGTGACATGGTCATTTTATACAGGCTATCTTCATCTGGAGTTTGAAGCTCAATGCCATTTGGTGAACAGTGAATGGCACAGTTCATTTTACACAGAATGTCCCTTCCAAGAAGGTTAACAGGACTACTGTCACACACCACAAATTGGTGCATGTCTTTGAAATTTCCAATTTCTACTTCAACTGGTTTCGTTAGGGATGTTTTGATCTGCCTATTTGCTACACCTACAACTTGGATGTGTTCTCCAGAGAGAGGAAGATTTTGGACCTCTACTGATCTGACAGTAGAACGGGTAGCACCTATGTCCAATAGGAAAGTCAGTCACATTTACATCATTCCCCTTTCCATTCACAAAAGGACCAGATTGATCTACCTCTATAGTAGCGCCAAGTATGCACTCTTCTCCCTCTCCCAGGCACCGTCAGAAGCTGTCATCCGACTCATTCCCATCTTCCTTCAACCAATACTGCGGACTCACATTCACTCTTGGTGATCTTATTACCTGTTCTCCTCCGCAGAATCCTGTCTCTGTACTGTATTTCTGTAGATTTACACTGTGTGGAAGTGGAGGTTGTGGCACCTGACTTTGTTGAGTAATTACCTGCTGCTGTGGCGATGGCTGTTGAATTATCTCATTCTGCACCTGCGGATTAAATGATGTATTGTCGGGATTACCTTTGGTGGGTACTTACACTTTTTCTTCCAATGCCCTATCCTGCCGTAATTATGACATGGATATTTTTTCTTATGCTCATCCAGATTTCCCATTACTTTTGTTTTATTGAAATTTCCCTTCAATTTTCCTTGACTTGCTTCTGCGATTTTATTTTCTAATTGAGCTACTTGATGTTCAGCTACTTGCACTTGGTCCCACATGGCTTTCTCTTTAAGCTTTCTTTGTTTAACCTCAATCTCATCACTATAGTATTTTGCATGTCTCAAAACCTCGTTTACTGAACATGACTGCCATCCCATCAAATTATGCTTAATCATGTCTCATATTTCTGGTCTTAATCCAAACACAAAGCGATATACAAAATGACTCATATCTTTTTCATTCAACTCCTCATATCCACTATACTGTTTAAATACTAATAACAGTCTCTCATAGAATGCATGTACTGATTCTTTTGGTTCTTGCAATGTCCTGTCAACCTTTACCCAATCTGTCTCTTTTGTTGGAATTTTATTTTTCAGAAACACTATCACTTGTTCATACTTTCGCATTACTTCAGGTCCAGGAGCACCTGTTACTTTATCTCTTGGATATTCAGTTTTTGGCCAATCTACTGTAATTTTGAACTCGGACCATGGATCTGCTGGTACTACTATGTCAAACAATCCATCTTAATCTTCCCATAGTACCTTTGAAACTTTTACAAATTGATCCACCTGTCGATACCATTCTATTGGCTTTTCTCTCAGTCTGGGGAAATCATTTGTGAACGATAATATATCCTGTCTAGTCCAAGGAACATGAACATACTCTCCTACCGGTATTTCTCTCATAGGAAATTCATTTGCTACAGGTTCCTTTTCTCTTACTGGGAATGCTAACGTTGATTTATCACTTCCTTCTTCCTTTTTCTTTGCCTATTTCACTTTCCACTTATCAATATCTCCCCATCTTCTCAGCAATACAATTAGCTATTTTATTTGGGTTATTCTTCCAGCAGTGTTCATGTTTTCAATGTCTTTTTCTGTAAAATCTACTCTGTACGGTTTCTGTAACGTTTTATGCTTTACAAAATCTACATTTAGCTCACTTGCCAATCCTTCTAATCGATCATGCATATTTTTCGCTTTCCAAGTAATGCTTTCACACATAAACATTAATTCATCATGTTGGTATGCTTTTAACCTATCTGTTCCAATTGTTCCAATTATTAATTCTTCCATGTCGATTTTTAGTCTAGCCACATCTAATACTTTAGGTTCATGTTCTTTTACATTCAAAGTTTTAATCCAATCACTTAATTCCTGTTCTGTCGGTCCTACTGGGGTTTGTGACAAATCTATTTTCTCTATACTTTTCTCAGGAGTCACAGAATCAGATTCCGCACCAGTTGGAAACTTATATGGAAGACTGTGGTTGAAAGTCAAGTCAGGCGGTGTCATATGGCTAGTACGCCTAACCTCAGACAAATCTGGATAAACCTTTTCTCTTACTTTTTGCAAACTTTGATTCAAAGGAATTGTTAAGGACGGTTCTTTTATTTTCTGATTTTAGAACACTGGAATCACAGGACCTATTGTTACTTTAACAATTACAGCTTCTATATTTTTAGTGAGTTCCTGTATCTTTTCAGTTAGTTCATTTGGAGAGCGTATATATTCAAAAGTACTTGGTAGTTCTTCAATTCGCCTCTCTACTCTAGCCACACTTCCTCTAGTTTCACCATTTTGTTTAGGTGTACCAGTAAGTCTAGTTTCTATTAATGGGGCAATAAAATCATATCTCATTTCTACTCTTTCTAGAAGATCTCTGAAATTTGAAAATCGTCTTGGGGTATCAGTAAACCTATCCTCCATTGGTGGAGCATTTAGGGTTATATTTACAGAACTCGGTTGATATGGTGGTGGTCTTCTGTTTAATATCTCCTCCAGCACTGTATCCTCTGATTCACAATCCTCATAACCTTTCCTTTCTGTCTCCACATTATTTCTTTTCTCCATGCATTTCCGTCCTACCACTTCATCAACCATTCTTACTGGATACATCCCATCACACATATTTGCATTTCTCCATCTCCTCATTGTATTCTGATGAGTTTCTCTCCAAAATCCACGAAATCTGCTTCTTGGTCCTATGAACTCTTCAAACCTTTCTTGCTCCAATTCATGCATCTCATCTTCCCACTCAGCTAATGCTTCAAATTGAGTCGGTCTAGGTCTTGGTTCAAGCTTCATCATCTGGTTTCTCAAATTTTGTAGTACTGCAAGACTAAAAGATCCTACTTCTGGAAAAGCTAACGCACCATCATTCTTAGTATATCTAGCCCAATTTTCTAACCATATACATGTATGATAGCCATATTTTGTCATCATGTACGATGCAGGCGGAGGAAGCAATTTTCCCTCTCTTGTCACAATATCCTTATCCTTTTTAAACACATTTTTCAATTTTTGGAACCATGTAGATTTTTCTTTCTCTGCTCCGTAATAAAACTCAATTGTTCTAATAATTTCCTGACTTTCAAAGCAATTGCGCTCTTCCGCAAACTGCTTCGTTAAACCAACTTATCACAGCGCGGTTCACACTAACGCACCAATTAGAATGAGATACGTTTCACTTGTGTACAACCAATGATTTCACTGCCTTAGCTGATGCACGAATCAGCTTTTACTCCGTCCTAGTCACGCGGACCAATCCTAGCGCAACACTTTTAACGTCAGCCCTACTCCGGCTTCTGCAGCTTCGACTAACCCCTCCTTTACAAAATGTATTGGCACACTGTATTTACACCTTTATACAACTAAAATCAGTTATTAACCCCATAAAACAACTCCATTCATCTGTTTCGCTAAACCAAAGTGATAGTTTCACCAATCACACAAGTATTCTGTATTTCCAGTAGACAGCGCTTACCTCTTCTCTACCCCAGAATTTTAGTTTCGCCAATAAAGAAGCACTTTCCCTCTACTTTACCCTTCTCTCAAGCTTAGGTTAAACTCTATTACTCTTTCAGAGATAAGTTTTAAGTTAGAACACGCAATGATTATTTTGCTCAAGCCCAAAATGTTATAGGTTGCCTTCGCTATACATTCACCACTTTTACAAGTAAAGGTCCCTAAACTTGTAACATACGACAATTTCACCACTTTGAAACAGACTGTGTGATGTGCGACTTCACTTAACACACGTCCTCTACCTGCAGACAGAGTAACCAGCTTTCTACTTCCCAGAAGCCTTTTCCGGACTACATATAACGCAATACAGACTCAACATTTAATGTTAGTCACAAATTATGTACATCAAAATTCTGTATACTTTGCCCTATACAACATTATATATCCTAGTTAACCTATAGCAACCAGTGCTGCTACCAAGTTATTACTGTTGCAGCGCAGCTCCAGAAATTTCCTACAAAACCATCACCTTATCCCTAGAGACCTATTCACACATTACTCATCAGTGGGGCCCATAAAACTGTGAGTCATTTATACACACATTCACCCTGCTCTAAGGATTCGGTGAAGACCAGAAGGAGAGCTTCTGGATTATAGTGGAGTGTCTAAATTAATACTAGAATGTATACATTATATACATCTGCAGTTTATTTCTATTAACATGGTTTAATATTAAGAAACATTTAAACACACCACCATTATTTGTCAATGGATCTGCTAGTAAAAGTTAACTAAAGGACAACAAGACCAGCTTAATTCTCCATTTATTTAATTTTTATTTTTGAGATTAGATCTCCTAACATGACCTTTCTTTATTCACTCTAATTTAATAGTCATTTAAACATCAATAACCTAAAGAAGAAAATAGGTTAAATTCAAACGTATATTTATTAGCATAACAGATCAGAAAAATAAACAGAAATTCATATTACCAAGATTTCAGGACACGGACACCAGCATAAGGACAGTATAGTTCCCAAAGACCACCTCTCTATTCTCTCTTGGTGTTCACCTCCCATAAGGACTCTGCACCCATTCAAAAGTTAAAGTTCATAAAAATGTCAAAGTCCTTGCGCCATAGAAAGGATCAGCAGTCCGGCAGCTTGTCGGGGTGCAAAGATAAAATCGAAAAGCAAGCTTTTTCATTCCTCCAAACGTCCTCTTTTATACCCTTTTTCAATAACTTATCTATCTAAAAGTTGTAACTTTTGGGGTCTTTGACTGTCCTCATTGGTCAAGTCGAGGGGTGAATGAGCATAACCTCATCACTTTATTGTTCGTATTTCCGCAAAGTCATCGTTATAATTTGAAAAATAAAGTCGCTATTGTCTCTTAGCAGTTTCTTCTGCTTGTGTCCTTTAAGTGGTTAGTTGTGGTCATTTTCCCAGGCCCACGTTGCTGACATTCAAATTTGTTGGCACCAAGTCGGGTGACCAGGCCACACTGTCCTTGACCCATTCTGCACAGGCACAGGCTGCTCGCGCTCTTCTCGAGTTCAGTCACGCATGCGTACATCATCGCAAACTCGGAGTCGCAGACAACTTCCATTTTAATGTAGGCCGCATAGGCCACAGTGGGAACTATTATAGAAACAAACACAATTAAACATTACATAGCGAAACATAGCCCTTCTGTTTACCTCCCTGTTTACCTCCCCCCATTCTAAGGTAACCCAATTAGTTATTACCTAGCAAAAAAAGCAACACATAAGCATGGTTTACTCACCGTTCTCCATCATTTAAGCCACAATTAGATAGACAAAAAGCATATTCATGCAAATTTCGGTTAGATTATAACAAATGCGCACAAAATAAACATGACAACTTCACTTAATTAGTAGATTATGGTTCGCAACACAAGCAAATTAGTATCCCACATGTGTTTGTGAGTGTGCATTCTATTCTATGTTGGTTCATTTCAAAACCACACGATTAATTCATGTTACTGTTATGGAGAAGCCACTTCACGAGGGGTATACAAACATGTTTGTTTCCAACCTCGCTCCATCATCTGTACCCCCCCACCCCGCCCCCACCCCCCGACAGGTCCCGAGAAGACTGAAGAGCACACGTCCCCTTGATCCATTCACTGTAATATCCGCACAGTATTTTGAAGGTATGGAAGGTCTGTTACTGTCCGATACTATTTTGTAATGTGTCCCCTGATGTCTTTTTTTTGCTTTTGTTTTAATAAAAAGAATTTTTTTTAAAAAACAGAGGAAATGATGTACATACTCAGACGTTTTCCAGAGCCCCTAGTCTAAGTGCACGAATGCATATCATCTCTAGAAGCATTGATGTATGTGAATGCCTCATTGACACATGTTGTTGTCAGATGGCTCTAGCACATTAAGGTCTAGAAAAATGTATGCTCTTTGGTGGCTGAGGTCATCAACACGCGCTGAGCAGTCCCTATCCCTTCTCCCCTTTGGGTATGTCTGCCTCAGAGATTTGGAGACGAGAGGAGTAGTGCAAGTTATCATATGTAGTCAAGTATACAAGCTGAGCCCCCTGTTTCCGAAACCCATAACAGATAAGTCAAGTCAACCCTAAAGCATTCATAAGTTCTTGTTGTTTATAGATGTGGTGTTAATTGTTGTTCTGTCAAGACTCGAGAGCCAGAGCACATCTATCCATTGTTACTCTGTTATTCTGATAATGTTCTTAAAGGTTTATATTAATCACTACACTTCCTGCTTGGTTCCCAGCCATTAATCTCTGATGATGTATGTCAAGACGCTTAAGTGCTTTTGAAACTCTAACCCTCATAAAGGTGAGCTATTGTTAGATTTTATCTCGCAAGATGGTTTATGTTATGACTTTTTTTTCATTTTTGGCTGTTAGGACATCCGCTGGCATTGATTTGGAGTGGCCTAAACGAATTCGCTTTGTGGGTGGGGGTGAATTACCAGACAGATACACCAGGAAATCTGCTACCTCCTTTCACAACAGCTGCCAGAAATAATTGCAGGAGAAGCATTATGTCTAGCAGTGGGCCACCATTACTAGGAAATCGCCAGCCAGCCCAGAGCATCCCTTCAATTGTCCAAGATTGGATGACCATCTGGTTCAGGTCTACGGTCACTATTCTGATTAACAGATCTAAACATGGAGACCAGTTCTTATTGGTTGAAAGGCAGCAATCCGAATTGCTGAATCAATCGCAATAGGCCCCTGCATTTTCACAATTATGATTAGCTGCTACCGGCCACGCTGACTAATCATAGACTTCCTGAGCTTCCATATACCTGTTTGTGGTCGAGGGAGATACTGGCATCCCAACCATGAGGGTTTTCTGGCAATAAATTCAACAAAAAATTGTAGTCACTTGAAGAACTGATTTTGGCAGTTTTGCAAAAATAGACTACTTTTTAACTTAAAAAGGTCAGATTAAACACGTTTCACAATTGTGCTAATAATTTGCAAACCCTTTCTACTGACAATCTCCGTTTCAGGATACAGTGAGCGCTCATCATCAGTGACCCAGACTTGCCCCCCACTGATTGCCGTGCACCAGTGAGAGCTGGTTTGGATAACCCCAGGACAAGTTGGGATGCCCTCGCTCCAGTTGGGTGCTAAAGCTAAATGATGTTGTGTATTCCTCATAGGAGCCAGTTCTCTCCTCTACCACTGAAGTGTAAGATTCTAGTACCCTTTTCCTTGATGTGCTTTGATTATCGTTTGCAGACACTGCTTTTCTGTAGAAATGGTGTGTTGTGCTCCCTTTGTCCAGAGCATTTCATACATTGAGGTAGGTCACTGGCTTTTCATTTATAAGTGGACCTTAATTATTCTTGTGCTGTTAAAACGCACCTTGTTCATGCTGTATTTCATAGTGTCACAAAGTCGTCAATTAGATCTTTACATCCTCTGCCTGCGAGGTGCCAAAAATGTGCTGCAAAATCTTCCACGTAAGACATGGCGTCGTGATGCAGTTTGAGTTATGAGCTGTATTTACATGTACCTCACTGGGCACTCAGGGCCAGTAGGGGGTGACTCTTGGATAATTATCAGAAGTAGGTTGGATGTCACCTCGGTGTCCTATCAGATGCAAAGCTGGCCCAGGCAGAGGCCCCCCGAAGTGGCAGTGTAAGGAGGCTGGGGAGTCAACCTGACCAGACAAAAAGCGCCCGGCCCGACTCCGGCGGAGCCTACACTCTCGTCAGACAACGCTATTTGGGCCACAGTCCCTGAACGTCAGCACCCCCTGCAGCCCATCAGCATCTTCTCACCATGACCCCACAGCCCCCGGCCCCCCGCCACTCACCGTCTTGTAGGCGCCAGGGTTCTGCAGGGTCTCCTCCGGCCACATCCAGGAGCACCCCACCAATCCCCAATGGAGCCAAGAAGTTCATCATTTCTCAGCCTGCAGCACAGGGCGGCTCCCCTCAGCAATCTTCTGGCACCCTATCCCCTGTCATGAAGCTGGCGTGCTGCTGGGCGGGCGCAGTCAACCACTTCTTTGTTCTAGCAAAGTCTCTCCAGATCACATCTTCACCACCGTCCCCATGCCCGCTCACTGCCCTGTGTGTTTCCTGTTATGTTAGTTCCTGGCTTGGCTTGGTGAATCGGCCAGGTCACTAGCACAGGCACTCGGGGTGTACATCGTTCTGGCACCTCCAGCTGCACCAGCGCAGGCTCAGTCGCTAAACCGACTCAAGGACAGCTTCCTCGATGTACAGCGAGTCTTGGTTTGATTCATAGCCTGGTGTGACTGGATGCGTTGGCAGGGTGAGCCACTCAGTATCAGAGGCTTGGCAATCAGGCAGTCATTTCCCTTCATGGCCAAGTCACTCTCCCAAAATATCTGACCTTTGAACAGAAATTCATCATTCTAAATACCGTCCACCCCTGTTCCCCTCTAGAAGACACATCCTCCCTGGCATCAGTGGCAAACAGACCAGATCTTTCCTTTGTTTTTAATATGTTTATTGACTTTCATGCATGAAATGAGAGAGTTCCTACAGTTATCGCTGGAGGCCGAGTTGCCGCAACATATGGCGCCTACAGATGCCATATATCACTCAACAACAAAAGCAGCACGGTCATGCATGCTTTGTAAATATCATTAGTAAACACTGTTATATTAAACACATCAGAACAAAGGAAACACGATCATGAGATTGCAGGAAGAAGTAAGACGTCAGAAGTCATGCTTTAAGAATGGGTAGGGAGACAACCTCGAGGGGCGCCTGCCATATGTGAAGAACGAATAATCACGTGTAGTCATTTCACCGAAAGGATGGGGAGGATCAGGGTGAGTAGAACCATGGGAGCATGGTATATACAGGAGAAACCTACCATGTGCGCTGGGAAGTGCAGAATACAATGAGATAAATGTCTCACTTGAACCAGTAGGCCTCCGGTATTGTATAAGAGGCACTTGCCCCTGCCCATGCCAACATGCCCCGTTCAAAATACCATGAAAGTAAATGTGCATTTCGGGGGCGTGTACAATTTTGGCTTTCACATAAAGCAGGAAGGTCTCACAGCATTCGCCGGACACATATTGTCATTCCTTTACACTTTTTGAGACCCTGCTTATGATAGTCCCAAAGAGTGACATTCAGGTTCTATAAAATATGTTCTTTAGGGTTTGTCTGAAATAACTAAGCGTGCAGGTTTAAGAAACATCTTTCATTTACTGAAGCAGAAAGGGGGCCCTGGCATGTGCACACATCTCTGTATAGTTGAAGGATACTCAACTTCAGGCTGAACCAGCAAAGGTTCCGTACTACCTCATGGTAATGTCAGCACACAGATGGAATGGTGGTTCTTGTGTTGTGTCGTCAACTCTGACAATTTTTTCAGCAGAGAACTGTACCTAGAGCAGATTTTGCCAAGCCAGCTGCAAGGATTCCAATGTTGGAACCAGTGCTTAATTTGTAAAATATTAAGTGCAGGTGCTCACATATTTTTATGAGACCACACACACATTCCCAGCTCCACCCACTTCCTCCACTAGCCCCGCCCACTTCCTCTATTGGCTCCATCCACATCATTGACTAGCACTTCTGAAAGCCAGGTGTAATACCCCTTTATTCCATGGTATATATTGGGTCATGTCTTAAAAAAAAAATATATATATATATATATATATTACCTACTGGCGGTTGCCAGTAGGTAGTTATAGTTAGGATTATTTTCAATACAAAATCTCAACATTCTATTGTGAATAACTTTGGCGCCCGTTGAGGAATCTGCCTGAAAATTTCCTCAAATTTGCCTTGCGGCGCCCCAGTCCTTCCCTGAAAGTTTAGGGGGGATTTGTCAAGCGGGGGCCGAGATAAAAGGGGGGTCCCAAAACGTGTTTCCCCCATGCTAATTTCCATAGGGCGGTCGACCTCACTTTTAGCCCGAACGGCTGAATGGATTTCCACCAAACTTGGCAAAATTGTAGGGACTGGTAGCCCGATGTGCCTTTGCTATGTCTCAAGATATGTGCTCCAGTGAATTTTGAGTAATTTAGGTTCAAAGAAATATATATATCTATAAGCGCTCCCCGGTACGCGCACCGTGGAGCGTACCGGGAAGCGTTCCATGGGAAAAAAGAATGATAGAGTTTTTAAAAAATGTAGCCTTTTTTAAAAAATTGGAGGTAGTTCTAAAAAGAACAGTTTTTTTTCTTCTTTTTGTTGTTTTATATGTTTTTAATGTTTTTTGAACATTTTGTACTTTTTTTGGCTTTTATGAACTATTTTATATTTTTTTGTTATTTTTATGGGGAAAAACAAAAAACAGGGAATTGAAAATGGCTCAACTGGAGCAAAAAAAATCAGGAAAAAATTAGGGTTTTTTGGGGCAATTGTGGTTGTCACCAGCAAGGAGGATGAGCTTTATGCTCTGTTCACCATAGGAGATGGTCGTACCACAAAAAATTCATGTAATTCTGAATTCCCCAAACTGTGGTTGTATGCAAGGGATCGTCTCCCTTGTCTCTGGTCCCGATGGAGTGGGTTGCTTTCTTTTGGAGGTGGTGGTTGAAGATTGGGGAGGGTTACTGGCCAGTTCTCTCACCTCTGCGGCAGCATAGTTGTTCGGATGCTTGCGCTGCATGTGTCTAATCATGGTATTATTACCAAAAGAATATTTTTGTTAGGGTTCCCCCTTGAAAGTTCCATGCCACAGATTAGGCAAGGCACCTTGGGAGCATTGACTTTCTTCTTGCCCTCTGGGATAGAAAAAAACTCCCATACAATGTGCTGCCTTGGCTTGTATGGGGTATTGTCTCCTCCTCCTCCTCCTCCCCCTCCTCCTCCTGATGCTCCAGCTGCTGCTGCTACTGTAGCCATTTTAAAGTACAAAATATTTCTGATAGATTTCCAAACAGGTCTTCCTCAGTCAAAGGACAAAGTCAGAATAAGGAAAAAAGGTGGGGTCTTTCATCATTTGCAAAAAAAACTGTCCTGAACCAATGAAAAGTGTTATTTTCAGGTCATATGACCCAGCCTTTCATCATTTAGAAACCAAAACTGTTCTGCACCAATAAAAATTGTTATTTTTAGGTCACATGACCCGACACGCTTACGCGATGCGCCACGGGGCGCGTCGCGTAAGCGCGTCAGATGATTACGTTGCGCGATCGAATTCGCTCGAGTATTTCCGGGTGCGCTTACGCCGTGCGTATCACGCAGACGCGGCTACGCGATACGTCATGATGTTTTCGTTCGCAGAAATAGCGCTAACGGGACGCTCATCAGTGCGCGACCCGGGGCGCTCCAAAAAAATTTGCTTTCCAGTGCGTATACCGGGGCGCGCACCGGGAGCGCACCAGGGCAAAAAAAAAATTAAAAAAAAAAAAATACAAACAAAAAGTATTATATAAATATGCAATATAGGATTCATTATAAAAAATATTACATTTCATAGGTTTGAGGCCCTATATATAGTTAGGAATTAGCATTTAAAAAACCTTTGAAATTCACTGAAAAAAACATAGGTTTCACACCAGTTATAGTTAGGAATTAGCATTTAAAAAACCTCTTAAATTCACTGAAAAAACCATAGGTTTCACACCAGTTATAGTTAGCTGGAAATGTTACTGACATAAAACCATAGAAATTCCAACGTTATAGTTAGTTGGACTCACTATAACAAGCGCGCCTGCAATGCACTGCTGATGACGTCACATATTACATCACTCATGACATCGTCAGTGACATCACTCATGACATCACTTATGACACCATCCTTGTGACAGAGTGACAGACCTCCTTTTAGTGTAATGTAACCCTTGAAATAGATATTCAGAAATAGAAACTAACATTTAAAAAAAAATGGAGATACCCATACCAGTTACAACAACCAATTCAGTAATCCCACCATCTATATACACATCCACTCATTTACAAACAGTTCCATATAGTCACTCATACATATACTCATTCATCATATGTAGTGATACATCTATACATCCTGTTATACACCGACAGTCATCCAAAAGTTACTCACACACATACTCACACATGCAAATAAATTATTGAACATCCATTTATTTGCATATAAAACTATACACACACTACCTCTTTACTTCTAAGGAAACTGACACATACTTACTCTCTTAAACAATCACTTATATAAACATATACTTATTTAAACAGGAACTCTTACAATCTCTTACTCTCACATATACTCACTTATATACATCAAAACTCACATACACTAGATTAAAATGTATGTGGTTACTAAAAACACAATAGTGAGACAGTCATTCACTCACTAACACACACATATACACACTCATCCACCCATACAGTCCTGCACATATGCTGTCTTCAAAACACATACAAACAGTGAGTCAGTCACCAACCCATGCAGCTACTTATACACAAAGTGAAACACTGATACATATATTTCAATATTTAAAAGTTACTCGCTAATATATGTATTCAATAAAATACACTTAATAAGACAGTTAACCAATCATTTTTTTTTTAAAAAAACATCAATTTACACACTTATTTAACCATTTATTCTTCCATCAACCTTTACAAATACAAATATTAAACATATTAATTTTAAAGAAAGACACACATTCACTGGCTGGTGTCATCAGTGATGTCACTGACGATGTCATGAGTGATGTAATATGTGACGTCATCAGCAGTGCATTGCAGGCGCGCTTGTTATAGTGAGTCCAACTAACTATAACGTTGGAATTTCTATGGTTTTATGTCAGTAAAATTTCCAGCTAACTATAACTGTTGTGAAACCTATGGTTTTTTCAGTGAATTTAAGAGGTTTTTTAAATGCTAATTCCTAACTATAACTGGTGTGAAACCTATGGTTTTTTTCAGTGAATATATATATGTGTGAACAAGGGCGGGTTAGCCTGAAACGCATAGCTGTTCTCGGTGTTGTTGCTACAATAAATCACCTTTGCTGATTCCTGTGGTCCGTCTCCCTCGTTTGCCGGCGTGTGCTGCTGCTGTTATGCTGTAACGCTGCGAGATCCAAGGAGGAGCCTGTAATATATATATATATATATATATATATATATATATATATATATATATATATATATATATATATATCTATACTAATATAATAAAGAGAGAGCCCAAACCTTTGAGGCGGGTAATCTCAGGAACCACAGCACCAATCGCAACACCCAATACAGCGTTGGAAAGGGCAGTTGCAGCAGAAGGACATAGGCTATGCAGACGCCCACCATATACATTTAAAAGGTAAAAGAACCGTGCCAGCAAAGTAGTCCCTTGTGGGCGTGTCTGCATTGTGATGTGGGCGTGTGCTGGGGGCGTGACAATTGCTGGGGGCGTGTGGTACGTTCCGCCCTTCATGCCATGTCTCATATCGTGTGCTGTGGGCGTGTGCTGGGGGCGTGGTCGTGTGCAGGGCGTGGGATTACGGGGGAAAAAAAGCGTGCGTTGTGCCCAATATTTAATTGTTTTTCTTCCCAGGTTCTGTTCCTTCCAGCTCCAGGTGTGCTTGCCCCGCGCTCCCAGTGACGTGCACCTGCTTTACTGTATGGAGGTCAGGCATTGCGCTATTCCCAAGGGCCGGAAGGAGCGCAAACAGGGGCCATTTTGCAGAAAATGTAATCTCGCCTTAACTTCCGGTGACGCCTGAAGCGCACACCGGAGATTTTCCACTTCTGTTGCGCACAGGCCTCCCGCCATGCACATCCGGACACAAGGCCCCCCTCCACGGAAATAGCAAGAAAGGGACTAACCCTCCCCTGGGAATATGTGATGTACCCCAAAACCCAAACCTAGCCCTGAACCCTAAAAATACCCCTGTACCCCAAAACCCAAACCTACCCCTGAACCCTAAAAATACCCCTATACCCCAAAACCCAAACCTAGCCCTGAACCCTGAAAATACCCCTGTACCCCAATACCCATACCTATCCCTAAACCCTAAAACTACCCCTGTACCCCATAACCCAAAACTATATCGGAACCCTTAAAATACCCAAACACCCCAAAACATATACCTCAGTACCCCAAAACATATACCCCTATACCCATACGTACCTTATCCAAACATTTAAAAAAAACATGCTTTTATCATTCATGCATTTACAACGAATTTCGTTGTAAATGTATGCATGGTAAAAGCATATAAAATGTAATGCCATGCGTTATAATGGCATTGCGGAGTCATGGTACTTTCGTAATGAAAGTATGCGGAGTGATGGTATGTGGATAGAAAGGTGCAGTACATTGGTGGCACGGTGGCCCACATCTCCAGCAACATACTCCTATTTTTTCACCACCTGTTTGAAAAATGCACAGGCCTCTCTCATTGATGGCCAGCACCGACATACACTTTTAGACACACCTCCCGCCACAATTTCTAGAATTGCGAACTTTAAAGCTGGGGAGTTACGTTCGAATCTCAGCATCAGCTCAACATCCTGTGATTCCAGGCAAATCGCTTTGTCTTCCTGTGCCTACCACAAATGAATGTGTTCTTCTGTAATGTAAATTGTGCTCATGCCATGTTGTCGAGTTCGCGCTATATAATATTGCAAGGAAAAATAAAGTAGGGAAACTCGAGTTCACACACTACTGAACGCACACTCTTAAGTGCATCAGCAGTGCACTGTGAATCGGAGCGTTTCACAGCCCTGTCACAGATAAGAAATGCTATCAAAACGAAATCCTACAAAACAATATACTACTGGCCGGCAGCAATTCATACCCAGACAACGTCGGGACGGGCTGCTAGTATAAAATAAAATTCTGTCATCTGCATGTTACATGACGTGCTGTGCAGGAGACATACTAACCCTCTATGATATTTTGATTCAAAACTGGGAATAGACAAAACACAGATCTTTCCAGCAAATGTGTTAACCTCCAAAGTTAATCTACCATTATTATTATTACACAAGATTTACTGGGAACACAAAGGTCTCTGCAGCAGGTGTGTTAACCCATACGATAATTTAAATGCAGCCGTTACAACCAATTAAGCAGAACAGATTTGCTGCCACATTTCTTCTAGCTGCCAATTTCTTTGTGGCAGTTTAAAAAATGAATAACCTGAGGCCCAGATTTTGTGTCTGGGTTGCGTCACTTTTTTGGCACAACCCTGGGGCAAAATCTCACTTTTTAAATCTCTTAATGCACTCAAATATACTAATGATAGAACTGCTAAACATATATCGGAGGTGTTCAGATCTGAAGTCACTTTCTTTGAGGTGTTGCCACTTCCTTTGATGTCACGCACAATATCACACACCATAACTTGGTTAGTCACCTGACTTTTTGTAGGACGTCTACCCTGCGTACATACACAAACTATTTTAAAAGGCGCATTGTGCAAAGACCACAGAGCGAAACAGTGGTGCAGCAAGGGTGCTATGGGCCTTAGTGCAAGCAAGGAAAACTAATACAGTTTGAGAAGCCAATCTTTGTAGATGAGCAGCACTACCACTTTACCTGACTGATCAAAAAAGTAGAGGCTCTCTCAAATGCTCGAGTAACTTTAGACGCAACAGCATCTTAGTAGTACCCCAGCCAAATGTTAGTGTAGTTTTCCTTACTTACCGGGGCATGTCAGAGGCAGTGAAGGCCGGTAGGGAACGGTAGCGGGGGAATGGGGGGCAGTTAGGAAATAAAAAACGTACCTGCTGGTTGCCATTGCTAGCCGCCGCCTCTCCTCCATCGCAGGAACAGAAGGCACCCAGGCTTCCAGACTCCCATAGCCAATCACAACGCTCCTACTGGTTTGAACTGTGTGGTTTTGCACTCAGAGAGGGGTTGGGAGCCCGAGCATGTTCTCCACCCAGGCTGTACGATACAGCCGGTGGAGAACATGCAAAGTTAGCATGACGGTTTGGCCGGCCCGATACTGCCAGCCAAACCATCAAGTACACGTAAGGTGCAGCAGGAACCACTCCTCTTCCCTCTGGGTCACGGGTGCCCAGCCCCACCCTAACATGGCTTCGACTGCAATAATAAAAATAAAAAGATAATAACGTTCCGTTATTATCCTTTGCACTGCTTTAAAGCCTTGGGGCTAGGCTCCTCTGCCTTAGCGGAGGAGCCTCCACTGAAAGAGGCCTCTCTTGCATAGCCCTACACCCACATAGGCTCTACAAACTCACATGGTCAACAGTTATTCAGAGAGTGTTGTGTCCTCATTAGGGTTAACATATGATCTAGTTTCCCTTAACAGCATCACACAGTTACATATAGAATTGGGTATGCCAGAAAATTCACAGAGAGAGCAGAGACATGGGTCTGGTATGTCTCTAGGTACCAAAGGTCAAAGCAAGCCACTGAATATATTTGTTTTTTAACAAAACATTCCACAACAACAGTCATGTAGAAATTTGATAATGACTCAATAAAATTAAACAACTAAGGACATGATTACAATGTCAATCTGAGTTGCCTCCGACCGACACCATTTTGTGGAGGAACCACCCGAACATAGGTTGGCAGTGCTGCACACCAAATTACGATCCAACCGCACACAGTGCGGTCACAAACTCCCATTTCTCGATGGGAGCTTGTGCTGATGGCAGAAACCACAGTGCCTGTCATACAATAGAGGTATTTTCAGGGGGGCACCACAGGTGCCCACCCAGCCCAGATGTGAAGGCCCAAGGGAGATGGAGACCCTGCTAGGAGTCCCCAATGTCACTTTCCGACAGCCTTTCCATGTCGAAAAGGCTGACAATGGAAAGGCTGTCAGAAACCAACATCATAATCCCGATGGCGGAAATGGAAGGATTATGAGGAGTTTCCGACTGACGTCGGAAGGCGTTGGCTGGTCCCTCCGACTGCTGCCTCCGACCTCGCACACTTTTAGTCTCCCATTCAAGAAGGAAAGGAAGGCCAATGGTGTGCGCTCGGTCTTCCACTGATCTAAATTGGTCAACTAGATGCACTAAATACACTAATCATGTTAAATCAATTCGACAAAATAAGCATTTCTAGAAAAAAGTGTAATGTTCAACGAACAGAAAGGCAGGCAGGAAGGACACTGCCGGCCCTATTCGCAAAAGTAAATGTAGCTGCAAGCATGTGACCAACTTTACCCTGTTTACAGTTGTCATGAATTTTCAGAGGGATTCTTTGCAGGTGTTAATGAGTGGGAATTTCTCTGCCACAAGTGCAGTCGTAAATCCCACTCAAGGGAAGGGAAGTGGATTCTCCAATACTTGGTTTGTCCTGGAGGTTTTGGGGCAACCATCGTGTTTGTTTATTTGCATTCCAAAAATTATCACCCTCCTCTTCCCACCATAAGAAGGATCATAAATGTAGTCCAGCGACCTGCTGGAGTAACTCCGCTTCCAGGATGAAAGGGGAAAAGGGATCAGCTACTGGTTTCATGTTGGTAGGAGTACGGACCTTCTCCACTGAGAAACATGTTTTGTTTTCCTGGAGGAGATAAAATAAAAGTGCGCATTTGCATTCGGACGCGCAACAGAGTAAGGCTGCCTGCTGTGTGCTGTTTTTACTGTTGGTTGGTTGAAAGCTTTATTCGATATGCAAAGATATCTTACAAGCATAACATACATTATAAAAACAACATTACAAAAAGTGCAAGTATGTCATACATTTTAAGAAGATAAAATTGTAGGGATCCCCCTAAAATAAATTAGCTAAAAAAGAATTAAATCGATATAGACCATCTCTTGCAACGGATCAACCAGCAACGTTTTAAAAATTTAGAGACACCACAGACTATAAGAGGGGAGGTATCAGTCAGTAAAATTCGGAAAGCCACTGAATGCATGCGTGTTCCCAAGCGTTTGAAGAGGGGTTTCAACCAGTATCTCCTTGGGTAAATATAATCTGGACACTCAAAAAGTACATGAGCCACCGTCTCAGGCCTGGCTGGGCAGCATGCGCAGAAGGGGGATAAATGAGCACGGGACTTCCACTTTGATACACTTGCTCCTAGCGGGAGAGTGCCAACGCTGAACTTAAAGTAAAGGGCCCTATCCACTGGCATAGTGATAAAGTCCATGTAAGGTTCATATAATGCCACATCCTTTATTCTGAGGAACGCTGCAGTCGAATTGCAGTGATTTGGGTTCCCACTTTGTTGGAAAAAGACCCAGTCCCAATATAGTTTTTTGAGGACTGCCTTTGGGGGAGCAGATTTTGTAGACCAACAGTGTCCCAGGCCCAATTCCCCCAGAATATTTTTTGCGTCCCTCAGCCACTTGATCTTGTTCCAGCCCCCCATGTTCATTACTTCTGATAGGCCCTCGGCATAAGATTTTAGTTCCGGGACCCTCCATATGCGGGACCATAAGAGCAATGGGCGAAGACGGGCCTGGTCTTTGATGCTTCTGCAGCCCAAATCGAAGAGCACCGGAACTGTGGGGGTGCTCGAGGGGAGAGCTAGGAGGTCCTTTAGGAGCTTATTTTCGGCCTTGGATAGGGAATTCAAATTACGGTTGCCCCATAGCTCCGCGCCATACAAGGCAGAAGTGACCCCCCTTGCCTTCTAGATCTTAACTGCGGGCGCCACTGAGGATCTGGAAGATGTATGATATTCCTTTAGTAAGGCACCCCCTACCCTTTTTGTGGCAAAGAACCATCTTGTCAATGTGAGAAGACCTGTTCATCTTGTCATTCAGGCGTGGACCCAAATAATCAAATTCAGATACTTTCTCCAGAGGGACCGAGTTCAAGGTGGGAGGACGACCCAGTTTCCTTGGTGGGCGTAGTATCAAATATTTCGTTTTTTCTACGTTTATCACCAACCCTCTAGTTACACAAAAGTCCTGGAAACGGGTCAACAACTTCTGGAGCCCCTGTGGGGTCTTTGAAATAAGGAGAGTGTCGTCCGCGAACAACAATGTTGGAATCCGCTCGTCCCCCAGGCAGGGTGCGTCCGCAGGTTCCTGAAGCAGGTGCTCCACCACACCATTTACATATAGGGAAAAAAGTGTGGGAGCTAACACGCAGCCCTGTCTGACACCCCTACAAACCGGGATTCTGTCTGTTGTCTCACCATTTCTACCCCAGCGAACCTGGGCAAAGTTATTTGTGTGGAGTTTGGTGAGGAGGAAAAGGATGTACGGGGGCAAGCCCAGACCATGGAGAACCCTCCAGAGTTCCTCCCTGGGAACTAGGTCAAAGGCAGTCTTCAAGTCGATGAAAGCCAGGTAGAGACTGCCCTTGCCCAGTTTCACGACCTTCCAGTGCAGGAGTGTTAACCGAAAGACCTGCTCAATTGTACCTGTTCCTGAGCGAAAGCCTGCCTGGAAGTCCGATAGGACTTGGTTCTCGTCCACCCAATGTAAGATTCTCCCCAGGATCACTTTTCCGGCTACTTTTTGTGTAGAGTCAATCAGGCTTATTGGCCTATAGTTTCCTGGAATGTCTCTACTACCCTTTTTGTAGATGGGGACTACCACTGCCCCTCTCCACGACTCTGGGATCGGGCCGCCCTCCAAGATGGCATTCAAGAGGGCCGAGATCATAAGGCCCCAGTCAAATGGGTAGGCCCGCAGTAGATCCCCTGGGAGCCCATTGGGGCCAGCAGCTTTCAATGGGACCACGGTCTTGATGGCATTCTCAACCTCCTGTGGTGTAAATAGGGTAAGGGTGCTAGATTCCATCGAAAAGGGGAATACAGCTGGCTCGTTTAGGGGCCCTTCTATCGCTGAGTATAAGGCCCCGAAATGATGAAACCAGCTCTGGGGTGGAATAGTACAGGTCCTCAGAGTGTCATCGGGTCTTCTACGGGAGCCTATCAATTTCCAAAACTCCCTGGCATCTTTACCTTTGCTAGCAGCCAAAAAGTCCGCCCAGAATTTCTCCTCCCATTCCTTCTTTGCTGTCTGGATAGCCTTGGAGTAGACCTTCCTAGCCTTCCTTGTCCTGACTTGAGATTTTGCTTTTACTGCCTCTACCAGGTTTTTTTTCGCCTCCCTACAGTTGTGGGTATACCATCCATCCTTTTATTAGCCCTTTCTTTCGCCCCAGTATGTCTCTGGCGCACAGTGAACAGATTTGTCAAGGCCCCAGTTAGGTCGCAAAATACTTCACATACCTCCCCCAGGCCTCCTTCAACTATGCCTAGGTTATGTTGGGCTAGGGCCAAAAGTTGGGACACAGCCTCAAGTTTTCCGGCAGACAAGAGAAGTTTTGACCACTTCAGGCGCCTACCGCAAAGAGATACCTCCGACTCGCCAAGGTCAACTGTGGGGCTAAGTATAGAACCCCCACTACTAACAGACCACCAGGGGGCTAGAGTGAGGGACAACAAATTGTGGTCGCTTTCGACTGAGGGCACTATTACCATATCCCTCACTGAGCTCCATAAACACACATCAAGCAAGATGTAATCAATTCTTGATGTGTGATTGGGCCTATTGTATGTATGAGCATCCCCCTTGTCCGAGCTAGTCCTTCCATTTAAAGCCCTCAGACCATATTCTATACTAAGGGCATTTAGCTGCAATGCCACCTCGGACCACTTTTTAATCGGGGGAAGTTCTAGGACTGGTATCCCCCTCCTACCATCCTCCTCATCCTGGTCCTGGGTAACGTCCGAGCCCAAAGGCTCGAACGTACAGTTAACATCACCTGCAATCAGAGTGCAGGCTTTGTGTGGAGTTGCCCCTAACAAATCCTCCAACAATGCGATTGTGGGAGACTGCCTCCCCCCCTTAGTGCCTCTGGCATAGACATTAAATATGTTCAGAACAACACAACCCCTGGCGTCCTTCAGTGTAATATTAAGCAAATCTGGGCTATTGGTCTTAGTTTCCACTTCCGTGCAATTTAGGGTTGAAGCTACCCAGATAAGGAGACCCCCCGAAGGTCGTCCCCTGCCCGAATCTGGGCAAACAGCTGGGATGGCATAGGCAGAATACCCCCACCCTATGTACTGGCTCCCTACTCCATGTCTGCTGAAAAATGCATATGGAATACTCTTCCACTAATGCATTCCAGTCGGCAATGCCAGTTTTCTGGCTATTCCAGCAACGTTCCAGCTGAAGACCTTCAAGACTTGGTCCGTCACAGCTGGAGCGCGTAGGGAAACTATCTCTTGACATGGAGTCACCCTGTCCGAGCATGGCAGTGATCGCCCAACACCAATAGAAACTAGGTCCCCCAAAGGGTCCAGAGTAACCAATGATATGGTTTGGGATTTATTGGGGGAGGGAAAAATAGGTGGCATTACAGTACCGTGTGAAGGCTCGCCCAGTTCCCCCCTGTCCAGTCCTCCCATTGCTTCGAGTCAGTAGCTCCTAGGGCCACAATTTTGACCCGGCCACCCGGTTTGGGGATAGAAAGGGGGCACAGACAAACTACTTATTCCACCACTATGACCATTGCTCATTTCCCCCATAATAGGCCTGAAAATGGTGTGGTTAGCAGGTCGCGGGTAGAAATAGGTCAGGTCCACTGCGCTAATTCCAGGGCCTCCCACCGTTTGGTCTTGGGTACAGATCGATCTAGCTACTCTGTTAACCTGGAAGTTGATAATAACGCAGTCTCCCTCCAGCTGCTTCTTGCCCCGTCCAACCCAGGCCACCCTGCGGACGCCAAGGATTAGTTCGTCTACGCCCGCAGGGAGTGGTTTGTTTATTTTTAGCCAGTGAAGGCTTTTATTTTTTAGGGCTTGGTGAGTTTCTGGTTGGTTATCTTTCAAGGGTGGGACCTTGACCAGCACAACGACATAAGGATGACAGTCCGGGAGGAGGTCAGCATAGGGTCTGCCAGAGAATTTCTTAAAGGCGGGTGCAGCTAAGGCAGGTACTGCAGAATGGCTTTTGACAGGTTTAGCTGACAAAGCTGCCCCATCTCCCTTAGTCTTGGCACTGTTTGGGGGTATTTGCTTAGGTTTAGAGTTACACCCGCCCGCTGGGGCCTTCGGTTGCGTTGCTATCTTATGTACTTTATCGACCTTAATGGGCTTCCCTTGAGTTGGAATAGAGTGTAGGGCGGGACCTGATTTGGACATAGGTGGAGCAGTGGTAATAGGACCTGATTTGGGCATGAGTGGGGCAGTGGTAGTGGGAGTTGGGGCCGTACTTGGTGCTATTGGGGAAGCCGCTTTTGGCGGAACTGGAACCTGTACCGGAGCAGCAACAGCTGCTGCTCCTTTTCTCAACCTGCCACATGAGGGGTCCTCACTATTCCTGTTCTGATGTTTAATCAGAGTCTTGAGTGAAAAGAAATTGTCAAGGGTCGACTGCTCAAGACCATTTACTCTGGCCTCCACCCTCTTGATTTGGTCTATGAGCGGTGTCAGGAAACGATTAAGCGCATCAATGATTTGATCCAAGCAAGCTGGGACTTGGATAGCAGATGGCTTGTTGTTGGTATCGAGTCCCATTTCTTGAGGCGGAGACTCTCCCAATCCAACCAGACATTCTGGGCTCTGACCATTATCTAATGTTACACCCTTGCTTCCTAGAGCGTTTACAAAGTATGGAATGGCTACCTTTGCGTACACTCACAACCCTTTTCCTCTTAGCTTGTTTCCTGGCACCCTGAAACACACAGGGCACACAGGGCAATGAGGGACCCACAGGGGGAGCAGGGTCTGGCGACGGAGAGTTTTGACTAATAACAGGAGAAAATAAAGGTGGAACGCACCCTCCAGCAATCTCGTCACTGGGATCGCCTGGTGTTAACTGTGCTGCTAGGTTCTCTAACCTGTCTATACTTTCGCCTATTTCAGACAACCGGGGAAGCTCAGGCATTTCTATACTAAGTGGGGATGGAGCTATAATCGGAGTAGGTGACAAGGCTTTGTCCGCAGAGCCAAGAGAGGATCGTCTAACTCATGGGTACTCACAAACTTTCTCTCGGGGGCCAAATTTACAGTTTGGTTTGTGTCCGAGGGCCGCATCGGTGGGGGGGGGGGCAGGGTCAGTGGGGGAGGGGCAGGGGCTAGAGCAACAACATAAAACTGACCATGAGGTTGATCATAGGTCCCTGCAGCGGACGCCTTGGTCCACTGAGCCGTCCCGGCATACACACATCTCTCTCGGTCTCCCTCCCTCTCTCCAGCTCTCTCTCCCTCTCACCCTCCCTCTCTCCTGTCTTCCTCTGTCTCACTCTGACTGTCTCACTCCCTCTCTCTCACTCCCTCTCTCTCACTCCCTCTCTCTCACTCCCTTTTCGTCCCCCTCCCTTTCCCTCCCTCTCACTCACTCTCTGTCTCACCCCCTTTCCCTCCCTCTCCGTCTCCTTCCCTTTCCCTCCCTCTCACTCCCTCCCTTTCCCTCCCTCTCTGTCTCCATCTCACTCCCTCTCCCTCCCTGTCCGTCTCACTCCCTCTCCGTCTCACTCCCTCCCTCCCTCTCCCACTCATTCACTCTCACTCTCTCCCTCTCTCTCACTCGCTCACTCGCTCCCTCTCACTCCCTCCCATTCACTCCCTCTCACTCACTCACTCTCACTCACACTCACTCACTCTCACTCACTCCTTCCCTCTCACTCACTCACTCCCACTCACTCACTCCCTCCCTCCCACTCACTCCATCCCTCTCACTCACTCCCTCCCTCTCACTCACTCCCTCCCTCTCACTCACTCCATCCCTCTCACTCACTCCATCCCTCTCACTCACTCCATCTCTCTCACTCACTCCATCCCTCTCACTCACTCCATCCCTCTCACTCCCTCCCTCTCACTCCCTCCCTCTCACTCACTCCCTCCCTCTCACTCACTCACTCCCACTCATTTACTCATTCTCTCTCACTCACTCCCTCTCACTCACTCACTCTCACTCACTCCCTCTCACTCATTCACTCCCTCTCACTCATTCTCACTCTCACTCTCTCAGTCACTCTCTCACTCCCTCCCTCTCCCTCCCTCCCTCTCTCTCTCTCCCTTCCTCCCTCTCACTCCCTCCCTCCCACTCCCTCCCTCTCACTCACTCACTCCCTCTCACTCACTCACTACCTCTCATTCACTCCCTCCCTATCACTCACTCACTCTCTCTCATTCACTCCCTCCCTCTCACTCACTCCCTCCCACTCACTCCCTCTCACTCTCTCACACTCACTCCCTCCCAGTCCCTCCCTCCCACTCCCTCCCTCCCACTCACTCCCTCTCACTCACTCCATCTCTCTCACTCACTTCATCCCTCTCACTCACTCCCGCTCACTCACTCAACTCATTTACTCACTCACTCCCACTAACTCCCTCTCCCTCACTCACTACCTCTCCCTCACTCACTCCCTCTCCCTCACTAATTCCCTCTCCCTCACTCACTCCCTCTCAACCCCTCTCTCTCTCCCTCTCACACTCTCCCTCTCACTCCCACTCACTCACTCCCACTCACTCACTCCCACTCACTCACTCCCACTCATTTACTCATTCTCTCTCACTCCCTCTGTCACTCACTCCCTCTCAGTCACTCACTCCCTCTCCCTCACTCCCTCTCACTCACTCACTCCCTCTCACTCCTTCCCTCCCTCCCTCTCACTCACTCACTCTCTCTCTCCCTCTCCGTCCCCTCCCCCTCCCTTTCCCTCCCACTCCCTCTGTCACCTCACCCTGCCTGTGCGCCAGCCGGGGCACACACACACAGCCGCACCCGAGCACTTCACAGGTCATTAAAAGACCATTTGCATGTTAATGATGCCTTTGTATTTCACCTCTCCCTAGGCCCCTGCAGCTTTACTCTGGCCATTCCTAGGATTGCCCGGCAGGCAGCCCCCACAAAGCAGCAAGAGTCTCTCTCGCTGCTGCAGACACTTTAAAAAAAAACTCGGGAAACACAGGTAATAGGTATGATGTCTCGGGGGTCCGCGGGCCGCCAGGGAAGGCTTGCCGGGCCGTACTATGAGTACCCCTGGTCTAACTGGTAGAAGATCCCCGGAGAGGCGACGCACCGTCATTGCAATCTCTTTCTCTATGACTGCCGCTACTCTGGTTATAAACCTATCCATAGTTCCTATTGTTGGGTTTCCCCCAACCCCTTCGCCCCCACCTCTGAGCAATTTCCCAGAGCGAGTAGACATGGTTGGGGTTTTGCCCTCTGGCAATGTCACAGTACCTTTCTGGGCCAGTGTAAATGATGTTAGGGACCTGGCCCAGCCCAGCCTCTGTCAGCCCCTGACTGCCACCCACAGACTGCCCGCCCTTTGCCCGGGCTTCGCTCGGCGTCCCGCACGCGTCCCGCTGTGCGCCAAGGAGCCTGTTAAGTAATGGCCGTTGTGGGTGGGGGGCGTGTCTCGCTGGGGGCGGGGCCGTGCGCACCTGAGCGGAGCAGGGACTCCTGGTCTTTTTTTTACTGTTTTAACCTCAGCTTGTTAAAAAACTTGAATTGCTTTTAATCGTACAGATTCACTTGGCAGTTTTGATTCCCCCACCTGCACTCCTTTCTCACCAGCAGTGACCCACTGCTATGCTTCCTGGTCCACCACTTGCTATTTCCGATTGTGTGGAGGGAGTAAGTGGCGGCGCAGCTCTCCACGTCCGGCAGGAGGCAGGGGCGGAGCCAGACAGTCAGCAGTCTAGCTGCTAGACCTATTTAAACACATGTCTACCGCAACGTGCAGCGGACGTGCTCAGCGATGGCGCCACTGGCACGCCGAAGGGGCAACAAAGGCAAGCCCGTCTGCGGCCGGACGGGGCCAGGGGCCTTACATCTAGATGATCCGGAGAACTCAGCTGCTTCTGAGTTAGAGCGACTCACTCTAAAGTTCATCTACTGGACCCTATTGTCACTAATAGTGAACTTTCCATGGGGACTCCTATCCCCCTGCCATGGTCAGACCACCTTTTGATTCCCCAATCATGGTGCATCATGGGTCCACTCTCCTCTTTTAGCACGGTTAGTAGCCAGAAACGCATGTGGGCTAAACTTCCCCTAGAACAGTGGGTCTCAGCTCTTGAAGCTACTACACCTTCTTGTGAATCGAATCCCATCATTGCTAATGATAAGTTTAATGAGTGGATCGAGTCCTCTCTAGACCAGGTGCTCCCCAAAAAAATCCTCCCGAAAGAAAAAAGTCAGGACCAACACCTCCCTGTGGGACTCCCCTAAGCTCAGCGAATATAAACAAGTCTGTAAAAGGCTAGTAAGAATATGGAGAAAGGACTAGGCAGCGTCTAGCCAACTAAAATACAGGGAGGCCATCAAACCTATCAAGCAGAAATAAAAACCACACAATCCACCTACTATGAGGGAAAAAAATCAGCCTTGCATCCAATTCCCCGCGGGAAATCTTCTGCATCGAAAAGACTCTCCTAAAACTCCCCTCCCCACAAGCCCCCACTGATGGCGCTCTCACACGCTGCAATGAACTGGCAGAATTCTTTCACAAGAAAATCCAAGATATATATATCACCTTCCCTCTCTTGGCTTGCCAAAACAACCAGTCGCTTATGGATAGCTATCTTGCTTGCACTAGCGCTCTGTTGGAGGAAATTCTCCCGATGGACCTTCCCAGCCCTTGTAAAATAGGACTTCCCCAGGGATCCTGCCCCCCCCCCCCCGTCCCCCCAACCCATGCCCTGAATCTAGCCGTAGGAACAATTATTCCAGTGATTCTGGAACTGATTAATTCCTCCATCTCTTCTGGAGTAGTTCCTCCGTCCTGGAAATGTGCTATGGTAAAAGCACTACTCAAAAAAACCTAATATGGACTCGAATCTTCTGGGGAATTTTTGTCCTATTTCCCTCCTCCCAGCAATTAGTAAAATCCTTGAAAGGCACGTTAATTCAGTCTTATCTGGATTTCTAGAGTCCCTCAACCTTCTGCACTCCTCACAGATGGGTTTCCGGCCCCAACATGGGACAGAAGCCGCTCTCATTGCGGTGGTTGAAAAGTCCAGGAAAATTCTGGACCAAGGAGGTACAGCGGCTATCATCCTCCTGGACCTCAGCGCTGCATTCAACACCGTCAACCACAACATCCTGACTCTTAGACTCCGTAGTCTTGGAGTGACAGGGTGTCATCACCTGGCTGAAATCCTTCCTGGAAGACAGGTCTTTTCAGGTCTTCAAAGGAAATACCATCTCTCAGCGTATGTCTCTCAGCTGTGATGGTCCTCAGGGTTCTGCCCTGAGCGTCCATTTGGTATAAAAATAGTCACATACGCTGATGACACACTTGTTGTGGCCTTAAACCACCTGGAAAATACATCCTCTGGCATTGGCCCCTGTCTGGGGAAGGTAGCTAAAGCTCTCCTGCCTGAAACTGAACGGAGAAAAGACGGAGCTTACGCTCTAGGCAACTCACCCATCTTTGACTCAGGGTTATTTTGGCCAAACTGTCTCGGCCCTGCTCCTGCACCAAAAAAATCAGATCAAAGGTCTGGGTATGTGGCTGGATCGCTCCCTGAACTTTGAACATCAGGCGGCAAAACTATTGGCCACTTGTTATGGCATTCTTAGGATGCTTCGCAAAATCCTTCCTCTTCTTCCCTTCCTTGATAGAAGGTTAATAGTCCAGGCTCCTGCCTGGACTTTGGGAATGCCCTCTATTTAGAAGCTCCCTGAGCTACCACCTCCAAGTTACAGATTGTTCAAAACTGCGCAACTCGCCTGCTCCTGCAGACCCCCTACCGGAAATCCACCAAGCCGGCACTGTAGGCTCTCCATTGGCTACCTGTATCAGAGAGAATTACATTTAAAGTTCTATGTATCACCCACAAGTCCTTCTGGGGGAAGGACCAACAATTATGCAATCCATTGCCTACCCTTACTGCCCTAATAGAAGTCTTCATTCGGCCAACCTCCTTCTTGCCTCAGTCCCAACAAAAAAAAAATAGTAAGAAGTAGCAGCCGCTCATTTTCTTACAATGCCGCTAAGCTCTGGAATGCCCTTCCTCTTCACTTACGTCGGGAGTCCAACCTTCTGTCCTTCCGGACACTCCTAGAAACTTGGCTTTTCCAAAATCCCGCCTAATTAACCTGCCTTCCCTGTCCGCTGCTGTTATTAGCGCTGGGATGCTTCAGGGTAGCTACGCGCTCTATAAGTACTTTTTCATTCGTTTCATTTTCTTTGTGCACCCTTCTCTGGCGAGCTCCACACAACAGGGACAGGTACCCACATGAAGAATCACTTGATAGTCCATGTAGAGTAGCTTTCCCGGTGTTATACAGGGAATATTTGTGAGTAGCAAAAAACTAGTAAATCAGGAGTAAAACAACAGCTGCAGATTTTCTTTTTCATGAGTGGTGCTCATAATTTTTAATTATAATATCGCTGACTTCCCTGGCTTAAAACAGGTGTGCCATACACACCTCAATGTGACAACCAGACATTAGCAAACAAACCTCGGAGAGCCCTCAAAGGGTGCTCACCTGCTACAGGTCTTCGTGAGACACATACAAAGTGCAACTGGCTACAAAGAGAAGCTGTATTCCATATAAATAAATATTATATAAACTCACCCAGCTGTCATGTGTTCAGCAGTGTGTGTGATTCAAAAACTGGATGGAAGCAAGAATACATCAGAGCCTCGGGTGCATAGCCTGGCTCCATTTTGGGATACGCAACAACAATGTTCCAATTAGAGACCATAAAAAAGGGGAAAAGGCTAAACTAGTTACTTTACCTAACTTTTCATTCATCAAAACCTCCTCTGCTCTGAGGGAGTAAAATATTGCTTCTGTCAAAACGGGAGCACATATGTAACAATATCAACTCTTATTACCCACAAAACGGTAAATGCATGATATATATATATATATATATATATATCAACAGTATCAATAAATGATTTTCACGTGGTCACTCCAGATAGAACAAGAGAGGAAAGAAAAGGTGTTCGAAAAAAAGAGTGCCCGTGAGTGGAATTGATATAGAGAAAGGATGGAGAAAATAGAACCCTTACATATATCGCGCAAATTACAGAGAAGCCTGTCAGTTACATTTTTTCTACAGCATAAATGTTATCTTATTAGTACAGGGCAGGGGCGGCTGGTGACATTTGAAAGTGGTGAGGCGTAAACTAATTTGCATATTGCACCGCAGCGATCGAGCCCGAACCACCTTGCATCCATCCATACATCATTCATGCATCCACCCATCTATCCACCCACCCACCCTGCATCCATACATCATTCATTCATGCATCCACCCATCCATCCATCATGCATCCACCCATCATGCATACATCCATACATCATTCATACATCCACCCACCCATCCTGCATCCATACATCATTCATGCACCCACCCATCCATCCATCATGCATCCACCCATCATGCATGCATCCATGCATCCACACATCCACCCTGCATACATCATTCATTCATGCATCCACCCATCATGCATGCATGCATCCATACATCCACCATGCATCCACCCATCATGCATGCATCCATCCATACATCATTCATGCATCCACCCATCCATCCACCCACCCATCCTGCATCCATACATCATTCATTCATGCACCCACCCATCCATCCACCCATCCATCCATCATGCATGCATGCATCCAACCATCATTCATGCATCCATCCATCCACCCATCCATCATGCATCCACCCATCATGCATGCATCCACCCATCCATCCATCCACCCATCCTGCATCCATACATCATTCATTCATGCATCCACCCATCCATCCTGCATCCATCATTCATGCATCCATCCACCCATCATGCATGCATCCATCCATGCACCCATCCACCCATCCACCCACCCATCCACCGAACAATCATTAATGCACCCACCCTGCATCCATCTATCATTCATGTATTTTTATGACCATATAAAAATAAATTATGGACTCTAACAAGCCTTTAGGATCGATATTGCAGGATGTGCCAGTTTACATATTACATCACCCCTACCTTTTTATGCTGGAAACCTTCTACCGCCCATGTATTTGCCATCCTGTAAGCCCTAGGTATGTACTATACAAATTCACATACAAACATACACCAACATGCATGCAATAATAAATGCATATATCATGCTATTCCGCCTCTACCGTTTGTTAACATTTTGAAATTGTATAACCTTAGTTCAAAGTGTACATTATATTTGTGGTGACAGTTGTGAACTCATTTTCTGGAAAATGTTTATAAAATGAAATCTGTTGAAGGCTGTTGTTGCAACTATCAAAAAAGAAATTCTGAGAATTTTTACATTTCCAAAACCCCATGCCGTGAAATAAACGGGTGACCTTTCTGCAGCAGATGCTTTAACACACTGAACTATCTCGAGTCATTTGTGCAAGCTAGTTTACTGGAACACCGAAAAACACACACTCTTACCTTGCTGCCGGTCCCGCACACGTCACAGGCTCAAAGCGCCCCTGGCCAATCCTGGCGCCAGGGGCACAGGTACCTTCTCGCCCGCAGCACGCCCATTAGGGCTCCTGATGGGCATGCGCAACGCCGCCAAAAGACAATTGCGCATGCGTGGGCACGGGTAAAAATTCACCCTCCGTCCCCACGCATGCGTACTGTGTTGCCGTCTGTACAATCATGTCAATGAAGCAACATGACGCCCGCCCGGCGGTCTGACGTCATGTTGATTCATTGACATGATTGTCATGAGGGAGCTGCGGGCGGCGTCGGGCAGGGGGGGCTACGCCCCCACGCCCCAATGGACGAACCGCGCCTGGTACAGGGTAATTGATTAAATCATAATTGCCCCTTTATGGACCAAATATCCAATCTAGGCTGTCCAAAGTGTTGACGTTTCGACACGGCAAAAGGGATAAGGGCCAATCTAATCCTCAACATAGGGTCTTCATCAGGACAAGGTGACTGAAGGGGAGCATCCTATTGGAGAAAGGACAATATGCCGAACTATATTAAAATCAATTTATAAGCATGCGTGATTACAGCTATTCCTATGGTAAATACACTGTCACCTGGAATTATCAATCATTCGGTGAGTGATCTGATTAATTAATCATATAGGTGACAAAGGCCAGCTGGCTCCTCATCTGCAGGAGAATTAATAAGAGCCCTAGGAATGTAGAAATTGAGCCCACTAATTGATTGTGGTGTCCCTATCTTAAGTGCACAAATCTGTCAATATTACTAAAGGGAAACTTAGCTCACCTTATGTCAATTGGCCGTAAGGAAAGACTCAAGTGAAAGTTCCTGCTTGAGTTCCTATTGTGAAAAGAGCAAAAATGCCCTATTACTGTCCTATTTTACTAACCCAAAACCACAGATTAATTAACGTCCCAAAACAAAAACGGAAAAGAGAACTCACCCGATTCTCACAGAAAATCTGCGTAGCTGCAGCGTAGAAAGATGCTTTTTAAACTTCACAAATCCCTTTGAGCATTTTGGAGCAGGTTCCCATGGGACAAGAGCCAGCCAGAGAAGTGGCCGAAGCCAAGTATTCCAGAAAGTCTAAATCGGGTTGCTACAATGTTATTTCTCGGATCACTAGGCAATATGGCGGCATCCCTTAATCTTTTTGGGCATATTTGGAATATCGCGTAATTGTGGGGCCTGGCTGGCGATGCTTCATTTTTTACACCGCTAATGATTTCAAATTGTGTTGAAAAGTGAGAAAACAGAGGCAAAAATGAATTTAAGTTAATTATTAAAAGTAAATGTGTGTGTGTGGTGCAGAGAAGTTATTTTTTAAGAAACAAGTGAGGGCGTGTTGTTCTTAATTGAAAAATGAATCTCCCACTCAATTTGGGGTCTCACTTACACATTACAGCTGAACCACCTGAATGACATGAGCCGTGGAAAGAAAATGTATCCAAAAGCTGAAATACCTGAAACATATTTATGTATTGGTTGGACATTTGCAACATGCTACATCATGGCACGCATACTATTGTTTATCAGTTCGTGTTCAACTAAGGGCCAAATCCGCTACAGATTTTCCTAATGACTAAGCCAATGAGTTCTGATTGGATTAGTTATATTTAAATATATTTTATATGGATATCCTGAAAATCGGGTATGGATCAGACCGATATGAACCTTGGTTGGACACCACTAGTGGAAGTGGTAATTTAAAATAGGAGCTTGTCTAGGGTTCATCTGCCGGCCTTTTGCAGCATCACCAAACATTGAATACCTTAACCAGTACAATATATTAAAATTAAACAGACTGTAAGGGCAAGCAGGTGTGCTTATGACGGCCAAACCCAGCAGAGCCATCGGTCAACTCTTCCCCTCTAACTATCAACAAAGTAGATGGCGTCTCAAGATTGCCCTATGGATAAGGTCACTGAATTAAGAGCACTGGGTCTTAAATTCTCTTTCGCAGTGTAATCTCTTCAGGTCTGTCATTAGTCGCTACAGGAGTGAAGGATGATTAGCAATTACAATCAATACACTGCAAGAGCAACTATGCAATGGTGGCAAGGAATACCCAAAAACAGAAACCAACCAATATCATTGGATTTAACAGATCTTTCAGTGTTTATGCATATAGGCACCGACATCTGGAAATAACGAGTGCAACATTTTTGGTTCTGTTTTGCATGAATTACTTGCCCCAGTTCCAGTTTTGAACTCACTGTTGGCAACAGGAAAATGCTGGCGGAAACCGAAAGTGAGCACAATTTTTACTCGGCTGGCACAAATACCTTTTGTTAACATTTCTGTACTAGCACCTGTGTCTGGATGATCTCGAAAGCGTCAAAAAACATCAACCACCGCCTGATCTTCCACCAACCATCAAGAAGACTACGTTCCGCCTCCCTTTCACTTGCCCATACTCCCTGTATCTACAAATGCATAAGTGGAGGATACTCCTCCCACATCCCAGTAAAGTCCTAGAACAGCCTCCCCAAGCACCTCCAACTCACTTCTGGAATTCCAAACGGCCCTCAAGACCTGGCTGTTTGGGTACACCTCCGGGACATGCAAGCGCCTAGATACCCTATCGGGTGATTAGCTGCGCTTTATACATCCTGATTGATCGAAATAAGTGAACGAGAAGCAGCAAGTAAAGTGCCCTGCATGAACGCTCTTGTTTGATGAGTTCAGTGTACCACACCCACAAGCGGTGGAAATGATGTATGACAAAATACAGCAATCAGCGTGAGAACAAAAGCATATTTGGCAAATGTATTTATTTATAAATATTTCTGATACAAAAATACATTTTGACACGGCATATGTTTAAGAAGGGTGGCGTTATATTAGTTGTTTTCCTTTCCTAAGGCACATGACATGGAAATACTGAGGTACAAAATGCACATTACTGCATGACATTAACCACACCCCATGCTTAGTGAAATGCATTAAAAACACTTTGCTCAGAATGGTTCAGCTTTTAGCCTGCTTCTTCTTAAGCACCAGCTCAACCAGCATCTTGTATCGAACCATGCACTCCTCTTTGCATTTTCCTGGGACACATTTTGCGATCTTGTCCCAGCGCTCCGGAGTTCCCTTTGGATACTGCTGTAGCGCTAACTCCAGCAGCTTTTGTTGGTTCTGGGACCACAATTCTTCCAAACTGGGCCCTCTGTCCCTTTTTCTGTTTTCGTCCTCGCTGTCGTCATCGGCTTGGCTAGAGCTATCGAAATCCTTTTGGCGTTTCCCTCTGCTCTTTTCCGTCACCTCGTCTTTCGCAGTGAGAGCTGCCTCTGGGCTTTTCATGGGCTTCCGTTTTCGATGTCGGGGTTCAGTGGCTGAGACATCGCTGCGCTGGTTTATACCGTCCGCCTCATCCACGTCTTCCTCCTCCTCCCGCTGTGTAATGATGTCGTCGGGCATGTTCACGCTTGGTTTTGTACCTTTCAGACTCTGTGCAGTGGATTTTAATTCTGAGAGTCTAACAGTACCCGAAGGAACAGTAACAGAATCCTTCATCTGCTTGGCTTTCGAAGTCACATCTGCCACTGAGCGACCCAGTTCGTGGGCAATCTTTTCCCAGCGACCCGGGGTGCCCCCGGGGAACTTCGTCATACTTTTTGCAAGCTGGCAAATGTCCTCTTCTGCCCAGCCAGATGCCTTCTTTTTCTGCACTTTGTTTTCCAACCAGTCGTCAATCTGGTCTTCGATTTCCTCGATGCTGCCACCCTGGTCGTAGGAAGGGACATAAGCAGTAGAATCTGCGACAGTGTAAACTGGAAATTCAGACTTGGGTTTCTTGATTTTCGGCTTTTTCTCCTTCTGAAGGGCTTCTAGCTCAGCCAGAGCCAGGGCTTCTTCCTTCTCCCTTTCCCTCTTTTCATTATAGTCCACGTAGAGCTGCCTGGCCTCCTGGAAGGCCTGCGGCAGCGACTTCACAGCCAGGTAAATCCAGATGCTCACCTTGCACGGGAGCAGGTCGTGCCATTGCGGTTTCTCCAGCAGCCTCTCGTTTTTCTCCGGCTGGCCCGCTCGAGCATCGTCAACAATCTTGCCCCCGGCTTTTTTCCTCTTCTCCTTCTTCTTGCGACTCAGCAGCTCGTCCAGCTGTTTCTCGAGGTAGATGGACCAGACGACGGCGTAGTGGCCCACGGTGAGGATGATGCAGAGCAGCAGTGCCAGCTCAGCATTGCTCATTCGCCGGACGCGCCTGTAGTAGAAGACCGGCTGCCGCCAGTCAGGCAGCCCGTTGACCAGGATGTCATCGTACCGCAGCCGCCGCTCGTCGTCCTTCAGTACCTCGTATATGGCCACCAGCTGCCTGAACTGGGTCTCCGCGTCTTCCTCCTTGTTCTTGTCCGGGTGCAACAGCAGCGACAGCCGGCGATAGGCCTTCCTGATGTCCGCCGAGGAGGCATCCTGCTCCACTCCCAGAAATTCGTAGAAGTTGCGCTGTATCTCCTCCACCAGGTCAAAAAGCTCCAGGTCGCCACTGTCCCAGGCCAGTGATGTGGCCAGAAGACTGCACAGTAGTACGGCAGGCAGGAGAGGAGTCCTCATGCCTGTGCCCTGGCGCCCAGCTGTTCAGAATTTCCTTGGACAGTTACAGCTTCTTCTGTAGCCGGCTTTTGTACTGTATTTACGGTAATTTCTACGTACACTGCAGGTCTCCGAAACCAAGTGATCATTTCCAATCAGGAAGGCAGATACATATGCTTTCAGCTGTGAAAAAGTACAGTACATTTCAATTGGTTAGTAGAACTCTTGTCAGGTGGTTGGTTGAGGAGTCCTTCTTAATTGTTCATTGGATGCCCCTGGCTTCAGAGTCTGCACCGTGGCTTAGGATTGGTCTAGCTGCTCTTGCCAGTCCTTTTATTCGCTTTCGGGTTTTAATGAATTCATACCTGCCTAGCGTGGGTAGGCGTGCTGTTGTACAGCGTGTTCTTATGCTGAATTGTTGTAGTGCTGAAAGTTGCTTCCTGTGGTCTAGCCACCCTGTGTATCAGATCAAGTCGAAGCCTTAGGCAAGCAGGACAGTGACGCGGTTCAAGTCAATCAGTGCGCGTGAACAGATTTGTCACCAAGGCAAGCTCAGTCTTATTAGACCCAGACTTTGCCACGAATCGGCTTCTGCGCGCGATTTAGTACACGAGCACCACCCGGATTGTACTTTCATCATGAGTACGTCATCTCCTGTTTCATTCCCTCCAGCTGTTCGCCTCTTTGCTTATACCCGGCCAGGTCCTAGCCTCGCTCCTGTTTCAAGTCCCGCCCTATACTTTGCCGGTGTGAGTGGTCCTGTATCTGCGACCAAAGCCGCCGCTCTTCGCCCGGCCCTGGACTCGCTAAGCTGTCTGCTTGCCTTCATTTGAAGAGTGTCACCGTCCTTTTAGTAATACTCGCACTCCTATTAAACCAGCCAAATGAATCTGAGACTTCTATAGGGATGATCTTCTTTGCATAGCAGAACGACCTTTTTTAAATCTCCTTTGAGTTTCATGGGATCGGCCTCTAAACATCTGACTTCACCCTCATTTTGGAGCCTGTAGATTGACAGGTACAGTGCTCCTATGTTGACAGGATCCATGCCAACTATGTCTAGTGGATGTGGATGTGTGTATTGTTTTGGTGTCGCTTTTATGGCGTGCTTTTCCCCGATGAGGCGGAAAGGCGCATTAGTGGACACATAGCACGATACACAAGTGTGAGTGACTTGTGGTAAAGAGTTAAACTGTAATGTGCTCTATGGCATCACGCGTCATTGACCAGAATCAGTGGTACTCTTAACTTATCATAGCTCGCTGTGCCTAGGGGTGCCACGGTGGGAAAAGGAGCTAGAGTGGAATGCTATTCATTCATATATCTTGTTTGGTTGAAAGGGTGTAGGTTGTGAATGTGTTGTATGTGGAAGTGTGTAATGTTGTGCGTCGTAGTGGAATGGACTCCTAGGGCCATATGTACAAGCCCTTATTGCCACCATAACGTCACTTTTACTGACGCTGTGGTGGCGGCAGGGGCTGCGCCTGCTGCCTTGTAAATAAGGCCTGCTTTCACTCTATGCATAGCGTGAAACGGGTGGGCAGTGGGTGTTGCAGTGGGTAGTCCACCGCAACACCCATTGTTTTTGATGTTGTCCCCTATGTACAAGGGTGGCGTACATAGGAGGCAGCTATATGATGAAAAAACAAGGATCCCCTGGTAAAGTAATGAACTTCTAGGACAGGGTAGAGCACTATGTGGGTATCTTCCTAGACAGTCAAAAATTTGCTATGCATCAATGATTGGTTGGTCACGATGGAGGGTAACTGCATAAAAAGGCTCCTATCTCTTCCTCAATCTGCAATGATACAAGCCATCAGAACTGAATTAGGTACAAAGTCTTGGGTAACTTTAACCCAGATGGCTGTGATCAGATTTTGGAAGAGACTAGACGACCCCGAAAGTAAAAAAGTAGCATATTGGTGTCGTAAAGAAATTCAGAAAAGCGAGTTAAAATGGGCAAAGTCCAGTAGGGAAAAATTGAAGGGAATCTGCAACGCACTAGAGATCGATTTAGATTTGAGCTCATATCAAATACTTATCGCCAAAGGCGATTTGAAGCAAAGGGGGAAAGAGGTCTCGAAATTAACTGACATGGGTTACCTAACTAAGAAAAAATCTGTGGCACACATGCTAAATGCGTGGCCCCAGGAAAACTGGTTCCCATATCTCGATAGATTACCCAATCGTGGACTCAGGCAAGAGATACTGAGGCTTCGAATTGGTATCAACCCATGGGTAACAAACAGAGACCTCAATATAAGAATGCTAGATGAGGAAGGTCACTGTAGGTGCTACTTGGGAACCAAGGGGGACCTGATGCATTTCCTGCTAGACTGAGCGGTACTCTTAGAATATAGGAAAAGGTGGCTGCGCCCAATATTCCTAAAATATGAGGTAAAAACAAGGTTTCAGGCGGCCAGACTCCTTTCTGAAATTCCATACTTGGATATTGTAATAGCCCTCGGGAAGTTCTTAAAGGAGGCCCTGGGTGCGCTGAGGGCCAAAGAATAACCTGCATTACTGTATTTTTATCTTAGCAGAAGAGACTCTTGGAGGGATAAGAAAGTGTATAGGTTTTAACATTTGTATATAAATTATGTAGTTTTAATAATGGTGTGTATGATATTTTAATGGACACGTTTTTAAAAATAAGTGTACAATTTTATGTCGCATACTCAAATCGGCGTTACTCACTGTATTGTTTAAAGACTAAGGTCATAATAAACATATATTTTGAACTTGAACTTGGTTGGTCATTCAAGTACTTGTGAGCATATAGTGTAAAGCAGGCATAAATTATCTAAAAAATCGATTTTATTAAAAGATGAGGAAATAAAAACACAATAAATTGAAAACAACTAATTTTAAATAAACAGTGTACAATACATCAAAATCACAGTTTAAAATGAGAGGAAATCATTGTATAATCTAATCATGTGTGTTGTTACAATATTGAGATTAATTAAAAGCAAATGATTTTGGGCAGATAATATACAATACATCAAAATCACAGTTATAGATAAGGGCAAATCTTTGTATAATCCAATCGTTAGATATGTGGCAAGACTGAAATTAATTCGACGCGCGTTTCGGCCCTATGGCAGCGCCTTCTTCAGGAAATCGGGTCACAGATTCCTAAAGATGATGAAGACATAGTCTTATGTTGAAATAACTGAGCATGCTTGACAAAATGGGACATCTATTACAACAAACTCGGTTTCATACTCATGACACCGGCAGTGCTAAAATAGAATGACAATAATAAAAAAACTGTGGGAAGTGTGTAATGTTGTGCGTCATAGTGGAATGGACTCCTAGGGCTATATGTACAAGCTCTTATTGCCACCACAACGTCACTTTTACTGACGCTGTGGTGGCGGCAGGGGCTGCGCTTTATTTACAAGGCAGCGTTAACCCCTTCCATGCTCATGACGAAACCCAGCCGTCATGCACTACGGTGCTCGTGTGCTGATGACGGCTGGGGTTCGTCACGGCCCGCCCCTGTTCGTGCTGTTTACAGCACAGCAGGGGAATCGCGGCCGCATCGAAGGGGTTAAGCCACGCTGCCTTGTAAATAAGGCCTGCTTTCACTCTATGCATAGCGTGAAATGGGTGGGCAGTGGGTGTTGCAGTGGGCAGTCCACCGCAACACCCATTGTTTTTGATGCTGTCCCCTATGTACAAGGGTGGCGTACATAGGAGGCAGCGCCAAAATTAAGACCAGGTAAATCCTGGTCTTAAGTTGGCGAAAAGAGGAGAAATGCATTATTTCTGCTCGTTTTTTTCCATATGTGCTGTACAAGGCCGCCCACATAGAAAAAGCAAAATGCCATGGATTGTTTATGTACAGGAAGGTGTCCCATCCTGTACACAAACAATCTAGAAAAAAAATCAATTTTGTCCCTTTTATGTGTGCTGTATGAAGCAGTACACATAAAAGTGACAGAATGGCATTTTAGAATTGTTTATGTGCAGGAAGGGACACCTTCCTACACATAAAAATCCTCCCCTGCACTCAGACACCTTTGCACTGTGGTGCAAGAGTGCCTGCGGTGACGCTAAGTTGCTAAACTTAGCGCCATCTCCGTGGGAAACGCAAGGCTGCACCCCATTCTTGTAAATATGGTGCAGCCTTGCGTTTCAGAAGTGGCGGAGAGAGGCGTTAAGCCAGGAAGGCCAACACCTCTCTCCCCCACTTCCTTGTACATACCCCCCCTTTTGTCACTGCTGTAATGTAGTTGGGCTTAATTTTGGAATACAATGAAGTAGCATGAACGGTATATACGCATGGTGCCTTGCCATTCGTCCTAAAGATGGAAAAGTATGGATCTAAGTAGGATTTGAGCAGCAGAGGGACAATCCACAAGAGTGCACTCATTAAGGACTCCCAGGTAAGTGCTCCTTAGCAAGGGTGTCCAACTTGTTTAAGTGGTGTGTCTGATTACAATTGTTTTATTACTCAGTGAAAGATTACAGGAAGTTACATCAGCCAGCCGTACCCCTAAGGAGTATTTGGAAGGGTACCTCCACCCACGGAGGGGGAGGTGCATTTAGGGCACATGGTGACTTTTCCAGCCCCATTTGTTAGCAAGTGATTGACAGCTCATATGTTCTATAAATCCATAGTTGTGAATGGATTCTCTCCAACTAGCAACAAAGGTTATTTGAGAGTAGTCATGTTAGCATTCACATACCATTGTGTTTCAGAAATCATGCTAGAGCTACATTGTCGTTTGTACTGCCTACCTGGAACCAGAGCCAGTGCAGTTAGGCCACAAGGGAATGGCTATACATAACCTAAAACCTGTACCAACCTACGGTTGCTTTTACTGCTTTGAAACTGATCACATGGAGGGTGAATGACTGTTTTCTCCTCCTCTTTTTAACATCATTTTCTTTCTTCCTCTAACTTTATAGCTTCTTTTTCTCTTCTCTTAGTGCACCCCTCTGGTTTCAACCTTTATAACTCCTCTTCACTTGCCCCGACTTTTACCTGTTATGTTTAAAGCGGACCGGTATGACCAATCTCAATCTCTTTATTACTCCTTCCCCTCTCGATTGTCAAACTTTATCATTCTCACACTGTCTTCTCATTTACACTTCCGCATTTCTTTTCATAACATTTTCTTTCCCACTTTATCTTTCTATATGTAGCTGGTTTTAAGTTGGTACAGAGTTGCATCTGGGTGGGGACAAGTGTGGTCGTATTTATACAGGCGCTTATTGAGGTGTGTCAGTGTGGTTTCTGGGGTCTGTGGAGCAGGACATTGCTACCATCCAGATGCAAGAGCATGAGGGTTTGAACAGCAGTTCTGATGTCGGTTTCTGGGAGCAACCGTTTTACCTTCTTAAGGGGAAAAAGCTGGTATTCAGCTGTCTAGGTTTTGTTGGCAATATTTTTCTTGTTTCATCCAACTCGCTAGGCAGTGAGGGATAGGAGGTGTGCGCACTGGTGTGTAATACCGGTTAGTCGATTAGGTAGTTCATCCACGCTCAACTTACAATCGCCCCACCCCCACTGGGCCACTAATCAGCAAGAATTCATAACCTATCCTGAAAGGAGCGCCTCTGTTCACAATGTTCACAAATCTATTATTCAAGTAATGGTTTTGTGCAAAAAAAGGTTCATAGGCAGTCTTTGATGAATTTTAAACTCTGTGGTTTATTTAAAAAGCTTTCAAATTGTTCGGTACACACAATATAGTAAGTAACAAATCAATCAGCCAACGTGTTTCGTCCACACTTGGACATCATCAGGGATGTAAATTACAATAAAACACAATTCTCCTGAGGCGGAAGCCGGGAGCGCGACTTGTACTTCTTTTAAAAATTTGAGAGTCACTAATATGTGTGTGTTTTTAACTCACCTTACTCTTCTCCTGGCATCAATCAGAGCAGAAGCTTGCTCCTAAACAGCCCGCGCAGCGGATTTTAGCGCTGCAGCGGAATTCAGAACATACACACTTCTTGCCGCCATTACCGGCGATCCTCGAGGCCACGGTCCCCGCCCAGACCTTTAAAAGACGCTGACTGCAAGCGCCTGGTTAGAATCACTATTCTCCTGAGGCGGAAGCCGGGAGCGCGACTTGTACTTCTTTTAAAAATTTGAGAGTCACTAATCTGTGTGTGTTTTTATCTCACCTTACTCTTCTCCTGGCATCATTCAGGGCAGAAGCTTGCTCCTAAACAACCCGCGCAGCGGATTTTAGCGCTGCAGCGGAATTCAGAACATACACACTTCTTGCCATTACCGGCGATCCTCGAGGCCACGCCCCCCGCCCAGACCTTTAAAAGACGCTGACTGCAAGCGCCTGGTTAGAATCACTATTCTCCTGAGGCGGAAGCCGGGAGCGCGACTTGTACTTCTTTTAAAAATTTGAGAGTCACTAATCTGTGTGTCTTTTCAACTCACCTTACTCTTCTTCTGGCATCATTCAGGGCAGAAGCTTGCTCCTAAACAGCCCGCGCAGCGGATTTTAGCGCTGCCGCGGAATTCAGAACATACACACTTCTTGCCGCCATTACCGGCGATCCTCGAAGCCACGTCCCTTTCGAGGCTACGCCCCCCACCCAGACCTTTAAAAGACGCTCACTGCAAGCACCTGGTTAGAATCACTATTCTCCTGAGGCTGAAGCCGGGAGCGCGACTTGTACTTCTTTTAAAAATTTGAGAGTCACTAATCTGTGTGTGTTTTTAACTCACTTTACTCTTCTCCTGGCATCATTCAGGGCAGAAGCTTGCTCCTAAACAGCCCGCGCAGCGGATTTTAGCGCTGCCGCGGAATTCAGAACATACACACTTCTTGCCGCCATTACCGGCGATCCTCGAGGCCACGCCCCCCGCCCAGACCTTTAAAAGACGCTGACTGCAAGCGCCTGGTTAGAATCACTATTCTCCTGAGGCGGAAGCCGGGAGCGCGACTTGTACTTCTTTTAAAAATTTGAGAGTCACTAATTTGTGTGTGTTTTTAACTCACCTTACTCTTCTCCTGGCATCATTCAGGGCAGAAGCTTGCTCCTAAACAGCCCACGCAGCGGATTTTAGCGCTGCCGCGGAATTCAGAACATACACACTTCTTGCCGCCATTACCGGCGATCCTCAAGGCCACGCCCCTTTTGAGGTCACGCCCCTCCCATCGTCGTCCCCCCCTCCCTATTAATCATGTGCATCCTCCAGACGCGCAGCGGACGAGCGCAGCGGCCACACGCAGCGGCCACGCCGTCTGCGCGCAGAAGGCGAGCCTAAGGCAAGCCCGTCTACGCCCGTCATCATCCGTCATCGCCAAGTCATCGCCTCTCGCCTGTCCCCCTGGCCAAGCTCTATGGGAATTTCACCATTATGATAGGGAGCTTCTTTTCGCCCTGAACCCTGGCCAGCGCTGTGATGAGATATCAGGCCACCTTGGACAGACATGCTTACAATGTAAGTCCTGTGATTTCGCAACACCCAGCCCCTGCCTATCTAAGCACAGATTAGGCTCGCCTAAATATACCCCTCTTACCTTCCTCCAACTGAATGTTAGGTCTCTTGTAAAACACCACTTAGAGGTAAATACTCTCCTACTTGATGAGAACCCTGACATTCTCTTTTTATGTGAAACTTGGCTTTGTGATGACATGACTAGTCTACCGAACCTCACGTTGCCAGAGGGCTATTTAATGAAGATTCTAAATAGAGACGCTAGAGGTGGCGGCATAGCAGTCCTCTATAAAAAGCAATATATTTGCTCCTTTACTAAGGAAGATATCTGGGGTTGTGAAAGTGCTCGATTCAAGATCACGACGGGCCCTCACTTTGTCCAGTCAGGGCTTTACATCTATCGACCCCCTGGACCTGCTTCTAAGTTCATCGAAGCTCTCCTTGAGGTGGCAAACTCTTTGGTGGTGGGTTCGGCCAACTTCACTATACTTGGGGATCTTAATCTCCATTTTGACTTGACTCAAGACCCTACCATCAAAAACCTCCTGGCGGACTTTGCAGCCTTACAATTAAACTCTTTAATTCAGACTGCCGCACACTCGGCTGGGCATGTATTAGACCCTGTCTTCACTAACATCCCGGAGGTTAGGACAGACGTGCCCAAACCTATGGGATGGACAGATCATTATCTAATCAAAATTACTATGATGGTTAGGGAAACGTTCAACAAGGACAAGCCAACTCAACGCCTAAAGAGGCCTTGGCATAAACTTTTAACCAGCGACCTCCACTCTACTCTAGGAGAATTCCACTATGAGGCAAATATGGATATCAATATGACATACGCTGCCTTCCATGACTGGATTACTAGAGGACTAGATGCCCTCATTCCAGCCAAATGGACTAAGGGGCGCAGCTCCCCCTCCAACCCATGGTATAATGATACTTAGAAATCCATGCTGAAAGAATGTAAAAAAGCCGAGCGAATCTGGAGAAGGGATTATAATGATAGGGATAAAGCATCATATCTGTCCAAACAAAAACTCTATCATAAAGCTATTTTCTCCGCGTGCGCCTCCTTCTATGCAGAAGAAATCAACTCTAGCCCGAATCCCACCAAAGTTATTTTTAAATTGGTGCAAGAACTGCAGAGGAGCAGAACCCCTGGCGCCAGTATTACCTCCACGCAGCAGTGTGAGGACCGTGCCACTTTCTTTGTAGAAAAAGTGCAAAAAATGTACAGATCATTCCCGCAGCACTTTTCTGACCCGCCTAACTCCACTAACTCTATTATTAGTGGCACCACACTGATGCTTATACTAGAAATCTCGTATGAGGATCTAACTAAACTCTGCAGGAAAGTCAAGTCTGGCTCCCCAGCAGACCCTATGAGGCCGGCTCAATTTATTGAATCTTTAGAATATTTTCTACCTTCCCTGGCCTCTATACTTAATCTTTCCTTTTCTTCGGCTAGTGTCCCGACTGTTTGGAAACAAGCATGGGTCTCCCCCATTATTAAGAAGCCCACTCTAGACCCTTCCAAACTAGAAAACCTCAGACCCATCTCGCTGCTCCCATGGGTATCTAAACTTGCGGAGGCTCATGTAAACAATGTTCTGTCCCAACATATAGATCAAAATAACATCTTGGACCCATCTCAAAACGGGTCCAGGCCGGGCCACAGTACTGAGTCTGCCCTCCTGTCCACGACTGAACATCTCCGGACAATTCTCGATGCCGGTCAGAGTGCTGCGCTGATTTTGTTACATCTCAGCGCAGCCTTTGATACGGTCTCTCATAACATTCTGTTAAATCGTCTGGCGACAGTAGGGATTACCGGTCTTGCCCTGGAATGGTTCCGCTCATTTTTGAAGGACAGATCCTTCCGGGTGTCAGCTCCCCCGTGTCTCTCCCAGTCCCACTCCATCGGCCAGGGAGTCCCTCAGGGCTCAGGACTTAGCCCATCCCTCTTTAATCTATATGTGCACCCACTTGCGGCAGTGGCTAAGGAGTGGGACGTAACGCTAGTGTCCTATGCAGATGACACGCAGCTGGTCATCACTCTCACTGAAGGTCTTTCTCCTTAGGCCTCGAGATTTAGGGAGGGCCTGGCTGCAGTAGCCCAGTGGATGACGGACAACTGCCTGCAGCTTAATGCAGGCAAGGCGGAGGTGCTGCTCCTCGGGAAGAATACCAGCTATTGGAATGAGCACTGGTGGCCCTCTTCGTTGGGCACCATTCCACCACCTAAATCCTTGGTCAAAAATCTGGGCGTCTGGATAGACTCCTCGCTTAGTTTCCAGACCCACACAAAAAACTCTAAAGTCCAACTCATTGTTCAATCCACAATTCTCTCCCGTTTGGACTATGCCAGTGTTTTACTTCTGGGCGCCAACAAAGTGGAGATAGCGCGATTGCAACGCGTGCAGAACTCTGCGGCCAAGAGCCTTGGTGGGTCTTTCCCGCAGATGTTCGGTCAGAGCTACCATTCGAAAGTTGCATTGGCTGCCCATTGAATCTCATATTCAGTTCAAAACCCTCACCATGGCATTCAGGATCCTCAAATCCGGATGTCCAGAACTTTTGCGCCCGCTTCTAACACCTTACGTGCCACAGCGCAATTTGCGCTCCTTAGGCCAGCACCTAGTGACTGTACCCCGTACAAAGCTTTGCCGTATTGGCGGTCGCTCCTTTAGGGTTTTGGGAGCCAAGCTCTGGAACTCCTTGCCACTGAATATTCGTTCTTTGGAAAACCTGTCTGCCTTCCAGAAAGCTATTAAGACCCATCTCTTCCCCTCTCCTTAGGATTCCCTGTTTTTCTTCCTTCTCCTTCTTTAGTATAGCTCCTGTGGTTCCTCAGCGCCGGGACGCCTCTTTGCTGGGGCAGCTGTTGCGCTTAATCAAAATGTTAACATAACATAACATAATACATCAATGAAAAAATTGCTGGTGTTCCTCTTTTTCAAAAACAAGAATCAATCAGTGGCCCCACAATTATTACATTAACTCAATTCTTAAACAGTAATGCCTGCCTATAGCCAATCTTTAAAACCTTCCTGGTTCCAAGGGTGTAAAATTCCCTTGTACCAATATAACAATAATTCTGTGCTGTGCACCTGGTTCCCATCACTGCTTCGTGAGTACATATCATGCTTTCACATACCATCTTAATACAATCCATTATAATCACAGTTGATCAGAATATGTTCAGATATGTCTTAAAAGTCATAATACAAATTCATTATAATTGCAGTTAGTCAATACCCTTCAATTCAATCTCCCAAAGTCGAATATATTAATAGTGTCCCATCACTCCCCCCCTTCAGTGTCAATGGTCTTGTCTGATCCAATCAACTACTCCAACTCCCAAGCGCCAGTAACCAGTACCCTTAAAATTACTGATACAGAAAACATACCTCCAAATTATGTATTGATAATCTGCTCCGAATTTCCTGTTCCATCAATCCCTTTAATGAGGAAGTTTTCTACAAAACAATAAATATATATGTGATAGAAAGTAACACACACTTTCGTGTCCCAAGCCCATTACAATTGGGCGAGTTGCCCCAACTTAGTTGTCTAACCAGGTGTGCTAAACACAGTACCAGCACCCCTCCGTAATGCAAAAAATATATATGCAAATGTGCAGTCAAGTTTGACTCGTATAATAATATCCCATGCTACTACTCATCAAGCGCTATGTCCAATCATAGCTGTTAACATTATGTCGACCATGGTGCGGGGTTTTCGTTTAGAACCCCCCTCCTGAAATCGTGTTACTAGTCACCCCCACAAGTTTGCTTCGCTTCTGAAAGGTATATTAACCAAAAAAATCGTACTTTGCTGTGTTAAAGGAATAAAACCGTCCCTCCCGTTAAGCAGTTTCAGCTCTGCCGCAAACACAGTAGACCTCCTGTTCCCTGTTCTCACCTGACTCGTAGGGCGTTCAAACCCAGCACGCCTTCTCTCCCGGCTGGTTCGATAAATCCTGCAATGAGCCAGCCATTTTTTTTGCATGAAACCATTACTTGAATAATAGATTTGTGAACATTATGAACCGAGGCGCTCCTTTCAGGATAGGTTATGAATATATTCCTTGTTTTTGAGATTGGCTTCTAGGGTGATTCAAAATTACTAGCACTGGGTGAAAGTTGGCGTTCATATCAGTACATGTTTATGTCATTGAGCGAGTTTTCAACTAATTGACACTTGTTATTCTTAATAATTAGGAGTAATTCTCTTTCATTGGGGTTAAGTTTCGGGTATGTGCTAGACATCAAGGTCTGTATTAGGTGAAGACTTGTTTTAGGCATTAGCTGTCTGGGATAGAGGAGCTTTTCAAAAATAGTTTTGTGTTGTTGGGATATTGGTGAATGTTGATGTTTTCTGTTTATCTGTGAGTAGAGCCAAGGGGCTCTATGTAGAGGGTAAGTATGACAGTGTTCAATATGGAATCCATGGAACCGCCACAGGTGCTCAGGCTCTTCTGGGACCTGAAGGTATCCATATGAATAAACTGGTGTTGTTTGGATTGGTGGGAGAACCAGTGAAGGGCATTTCCAGTTAATTCCATTTGGATTTCCGCGTGCAGCTGAGGGTGGGGTGATCCATGATGTCAAAGGCAGCCTAGTGTTCCAGTGGTATCAGGAAGGAGGGTTTACTGTTATCTGTGGGCAGTAGTCATGATATGGGACTCACCTTAACAAGGCAGCCGCTCACACATCATACTCCAAATGTGCCTGCTTTTGGTGCAGTCAAGGGAAGGAAAGGCTGGAAGTTGTCCCAAAGTGTCAGAGGCTTTGCGTCAAGTAAGTGTTAGAGTGAACACAGCTTCACAGATTCCAGCCCAGGATCTACTACATTCTGCTTACCACCAGCCGCTGTATATAGCTTTGTAAAATGGTGGCAACATCAGAGTCTTGCTAGAATACACATCGTGAGATAATTTGAACCCTAACATAATCAGAGAGGCTATTATCAGTGCTCTGGTATAATGAGAAGGCTTTTAACATGTGACTCCTCATGCCTGCCACAAAAGCAGACAAGTAGATTTCTGAAACATCCTCCCCTTGGCTAAGTATATGTTTTATAAAACTTCCTAGATTTGTAAATAAAAATTCACACTTGTGTATATTATTTTATTGAACATTATTAGATAACATTTACATGAGACAACATAAATTATTTTTCCAATTTACAATACTTTTGAAATATTGGTAGTGCACATAATGTAATAGAGATTGTGGCAATGTTTTTAATGAAAAGACTAATAGGTTTTCATTGTGAGATATTTATTTCTAAAGAGTGTGTGTTGCATTACAATTTCATAAAAGTTATTTTGAATAAAGGCCAGTAACTGAGAGTGTGTACGTGGGTGATTACCTTATCATAGAGAGAGTGAGTTTCGCCCACAAATTCAAGACCACTCGCTTTCTTATAGCAGAAAGGGCCACTTTATTCAGGATGTATGAATTTCCCACAAGATAATCATTCATGGATATTATAACATGTAATTTGGCAATTGAACACGAAACCATTTTATTTTATTATAAATCTGAATTTATACCGAAACCATCAAATATATATATTTCCTTGTATTCAAACTTAACATAACTTCCCCAACATTTTCTTTCCATCTTTCTCCTCAATTGTTCTGTAGAAGTCCCCCTAGCTACCTAATAACTGGAGAAGCCCGCTCTAGACTTTTCCTCCCCGAGGATTTTATGCCACCCAGGAAAACCAAGGAGTTTTCCTGACCCCACCTAAATACCTAAACTAAATCCCTTCACAATTTTGAGTTGCACCACAGATTTACCTGCAATTCCTGAGCCAGCATATCCCTAATCTCAACCAAATAGTAGGCCATGCCTAAATGTGACAGGTGAACTCTGTCATCTCGAAAGAGATGACCTTCGCTGCTTGTGATATTCTCATGTACCAGAACCCCAATCTGCATGACCTTGCAAAATACTCTCATGGCTTTGTTCAACTTACGTCTAGCCTTTTCAACCGCCGCATGAGATCTGGCCTGTTGCCATGATTGTCTATAAATGAATTCTGTCCATATTAAGCGAGTGGTCGGCCAATTTGTTTTGAGGACCGTTAAATCCAGTTGCATCTGTTTGATGAGAGTGAGACCTGATGATTTCACCAAATCGTTCTCACCTAAATGGATAAGAAGATAGTCCGGGCAAACTCGTATATGGAACATCTGCGTTAACGTTGAGAACAAGTCAGACCATTTCATCCCTCCCTTTCCCTTCCATACCAATTCATGCTGGGCGCTAGGAATACCAAGGGATCGTCCGTAAATCTGTTTTTCTGCAAACAGGGCTGCCCATTTCACAAATGAATGGCCTACCATCCACGTCTGTCTTTTAAATCTCGAATTCTCTCCCCGAACAGTACCTGAAAGAAAATAACAATTAGTCTGACGCAATCAAGCGCAGTATCATCCCAACAGTTATTTTCGCACATATCTTTTGTAACTGCTAGACTTCCATCTGCCAATACGCTTCAGCACATCTAAACCCAGTCCCAACCTAGCTGCCTCCATTGCTGCCCTTATACGAAATGAATGCGTGGCAAAGCATTGCGGGTTCTCTCCTAAAAAAGTTAATGCTCTCCGCAATACAGCTAAGAATTGAGAACTAGTTATTTTGTCTCCAGACTCGTGAACGAAAATGTGCCCTTGTTTAAAAGTATGCAAAGAAGAAAATTGAACCCATTCTTGTACAGGGCAACAGTATGAAATACCGCTGCTATTTAGAAAGACCCATGTACCCCGACCCAACTGATCAGTTTTGGACTTCCTAATCCATATTCCTATCCTGTGTTCCATGACTGAAATCTCTGTGCTGGATAAACCTCTGTCTCTCCCCGCACCCATCACTTCAGAAACCCTGAACGCACCAAAGAACATCCAAATCATGGCCAACCTAAAACGCCCAACCTCCCAAAGGTCATAACAAAACAACTCCAACTGCTGCAACAATCGTTGCAATAGGTCAAATGTAATGGGAGCTCGTGGCTGCTGGAACTTAACTATCCTCCGCTGGAGTTCCCTCAACATTCTTTTATCCAAACTATTATCAACTGGGTCGAAACCCCACAACAGCTGACCATAAAAAGATAAACCTGACAACTTTCCAGCAATGGTTGTGTGAGATAACCCTTTGTCTATCAACGTAAGAACAAAATCACAAATGTTACCCCTCTCATTTCCCACATGTCCTGACCCGCCTACCACCTGTGTATAGTGTAAGAACTCCTGCCATGCTTGTACATAACTTCTTCTAGTCGAAGGGGCAATTGACTGCTCGACTAGCTGTACGATCCTCATTCCCCTAGGGCCCAAAGGTTGGGTGGCACTTTCGTTTTGGTGAGATCTGCCCCTGGCGCCAGCTCGCGGAACTTCTGCCAATGAGAGCGGGAAAGAGCATCAGCAATGGAATTGTTAACCCCAGGGACATGCTTAGCTTTGAAGATCATGTTGAAGCGCAAACTCAAAAGCATGAACATTCTCAACAGTTGCAACACTCTGACATCCTTGGCCTTCTGATTGTTCACCAAATTTACTACTGCTGTGTTATCTACGTGAAACAACACAGATCTGTTTTGGAATTCGTGACCCCAAACTAACAAAGCCACAATAAGGGGAAACAGCTCTAAAAAGGCAATGCTTCGGCCTTGATTTTTCCAATGCTCTGGCCAACCCTCGGCGCACCACCTTCCTTCCCAGAAAATTCCAAAACCACTCGATCCAGCAGCATCAGAATGGAAATGAAATCGTCCAAATAATGACAACTGATACCTTCTGTACATATCTGTGAAAAGATCCACTGTAGGAATGTGCTAAACATCTCAAACAGCGCGCAAGAAGCCGCACATCCCATTGGTAAGACTCTGTCAACATAATAATGTCCCTGAAAAAACATCCCCAACAATTCGAAATCAGAAGGGTGAATGGGTAGCAAACGGAAGGCAGATTGGATATCGCATTTAGCCATTTCCGCTCCCTTGCCCATCTTTGTTACTAATTCCATTGCTTCATCCACTGTCGTGTATGACACTGAGGTATCTAAAGCTGATATGGAATCATTGATGGAACCCCCTTCGGGCCAGGAGAGATGTTGTATCATCCTATATTCGCCAGTAGCTTTTTTGGGAATGACTCCAAGAGGGGACACTATCAAATTCGGCAAAGGACAATGCTGGAAAGGGCCCGCTATCCTACCTACCTCGATCTCTGCATCTAATTTTTTACGGACCACCTCCGGCAGCCCCTTAGCCGAACGCAAGTTATCAGCCCACCTCTGTTGACGGGGGCCTGATATCCCAGCTTAAAGCCCTCTCGAAACCCCCAAAACAAATGAGCTGCTGCGTCAGTGTCATGATATTTGTCTAACCAAGGTATCAAACCGGCTAACTTAACTGGTGTAGGCGCCTTTTGGAAAAGTAGGGAAAGAGGCGCCTCTTCCCCTAGCTGCCCAGCCACCCTGTTCTGGAAATCGTTGTTGCTCATAGAATCGGTGGCCGCCAAAGCCAACCGCTGAGGAACCACATTGTGTGAGCGGATGACACCTCCGCACTGGGAACAGTCGTGTTTAAAGTGGCACATTGGTCTAGTACACATTCCCCGGTTGTAGTTCCAACAGGATCCCGTACCTGAGGTGAAACTCCTTCCCCATGCACCCGCTCCAGAATGAGCGGGACTTGCCGTGTGTGTTGTCGCCGATGGGTGAGACGTGGACATCCATTGGAGCCAAAGTTCGGAATCCACGTCCCCCCACGGCTTCTCAGCACAAATGCTGATACGGGCTCGAAATTCCTCATCGTAGTTTAACCATGAGTATCCCCCAAAGTGCAGCTGCGCCTTTCTGACGATATCCATGTACTTATATAGGGCAACGGACCTCTCCGGATATCTTTCGCAATAAATACTTGCATATATCAGGAAGGCTGAGGTCCAATTCTCGATTGTACGAGGCACCCTGGGACGTCGCGCTAACTCCCATTCCTCCTCTTTTGAACCCTCTTTGGCTTGCACATCACGGTGAAGTAATTTGAAGATGTCAACAAACTCATGATTCCATATACATTGCTTGGTCTTATCCGATAAGTGCGAGCCCAAGGGCATCGCAAGGCCCATGTAAGGAAGGCGTTGTCTAACATTAATAGAGACTATCTGATCTGACACCGCATCCTGTGTACGCCCTCCCTCCAGAGTGACTAACCCCTGCGGGGACTCTCCTGCACCTAGTGCACTAAGCGGTATCAGTACTCCAGATGATATTGAATTGTCTAACGACACACACTTCCTACCGTCCTTCTCCCCTACTATTTTAACCACCGGTAAATTTCGTACATTCGCCCCTCTATCCCGTCCATCATCCCACACTGCCCACCAATGAGGCTTACCGCATGGCAGCTGTACCGCTCGTTGCTGCAGCTCCGTCGGAGACATCCGCTCTTGATAATCTCTTGGGGTCAGCTCCACTGCAGAAGTGTCCGCACTTGACCTCTGAAACAATAAAGAAGAGTTTGTTGCCCCCCATGCCCTTTTCTGCGCTTTACCAGCTGTACCCAAGACGGTTTGTTTATTCTGCGCAATTTTCTTGCCCTTTATTGGTTTTTCAGCCTGTCCTTTTTGACTAAAAGCACCCCTCATCTCTGACCCCCCACTAGTACCAGGACAAGCCTCATCTCCAACCCCTCCATCATAGGTTGACCAAACCAGATCAGAACTCCGCTCTAGAGGTCTGTCTGATCGCGGAAAATCCGCTCTGGATTCGCTAGGATATACCTTACCAAGCCCCTCAACGTACGATGATACAATAGAGCCAGCCGCGTGAACAGATGGTACATTCTGGAACCCAACCATCTGCGCATCAGCCATGTTGCGAGCACCTCGCGAAAAACTGAAGTCTTCTGCAGAATTATGTCCCTCTAAGTGGTTGTCCGCGGAGCTTGGGTGCTCAACCCAAACCCACTGACCTTTGCCGCTCCTGTTATGTGTGCTCCTCATGTTTGTTGCGGCATATGGTGAAGGGCGAGCACGTGGAAATAAATACTCGGTATCCCATCTCCTGATCTCTTGACCTTAAGAGAATGTTGCAGCTCTTTGCTCAGCTTCTCCGTCTTCCTCTCTTTCCTCCTCACCGTCAGAATCATCGTCGAACTCCGAATCACTCTCCACCTGCGTCTCCTGAGGTACACCAACTTGCTGATTAGCCCGGGGCCCTCCCCGCGTAGATGAGGGTGGCCCTTCCAAGTCGAACTCTGCTACTCGCACTAATCCGCTACTATTCTGAGGCAATTGGATGGGTGTCGCAAGGTGGGGGGTAACCTGGAGGGACTGCACTTCAAAGTCCTCATCATCGTCACTGTCACTGGAATAAGCCACCAAAGAGCCCGTCCGCCCCCTCACGATAAATTTTTGACTGACATTGGGGTGCCCATTGTCCACGCAAGAGTCATCAAAAACAGGCAAAGTGCTCATTGGTGGGGGTAGCAAAGGTAATCCCTGGCCACCCAGCCTATCTTGGGTAACTGCCAGCTTCTTTACGACCTTTTCTTTTCCTTTTCTCTTGAGGGCAACCAGCGTAGTAGCCTTAGAGTCCCCCATGTTTGCGCCCATGACCTGCGTATCCCCCTCAGAAAAGTTGTGTCTACTATCAATACCACTCACCGCTTGTGGACGGGTGAGGGAGGTAGCCCTGCGTACCGCCGCGACTTTTCCCGTCACGCCAGGTCTCCATGACTTGTCCACACCTGCGCTCAAAGAGCGAGCTCTCCTGCTCCCCTTTTTGACTGAAGCTGGCTGACAAGCCTCAATGGCATACTTCACCCCCTTTGCCGCTTTTCTCTGTGGGGACGCTTAGGTGGAAAAATTTCTTGAAGCGCCGCCTGCGTCAGCATATCTTCTCTCCCTTCGTGCTGAATAACATGCAAAGCTGCCACCAGCTGCTAACTCATTTCCATTTTGTAAACCTTTCACTACTAAAACTAACCTGTCTCTAAAATAAACCACTCGTAAATTACCTTGCCTGACACTCGATTTCGCTAAAAGAACAAAATCCCCCTCTCTAACCTGCCTGCGCCTAATCTCCTCAGAGCCTACGCACTAAAAGCCTGCCCTGACGCTCCCTCCTTAGCTCGCTCCTGGACCCTACCATCGTGCGCGAAATCCACAGGGGGAGACGTCTCGCGCCGCTCCCCCTGCGGGGCCAATGCCGAATGTTGAAAAACATTGATTTCAGAGACATTATTTATATTCCAGTTTTCAAGACTTCCCGATAGTCATCTTCAGATAAGAGATTTTAAAACATAGAGATATTCTGAAGGCACATGAGTTTCGAAGAAAGTGATAGATGGCGCACACTAGTGATGTTGTACTAAACATTTATTTTGTCTTTATATATCCACTATGCCGCATAGATATCAGTACTGAGCAGAGTGATAAGTCAAAGTGACGATATCCGTTGTCTCTGTTTTCTCCCTTATCCCATTGCTATTTCCCTGTGTCTGCACATAACCTGATCCCAGATGGGTGCCATCTGTTACTTGTATGTTTACTGTCTACGTGCTGCAGCATGATCTGAAGCTGGACTGATAGTCTTCTAGGAGATGGTTGACGTGATGTTCAAATTGAGCATAGACTGCTTTTTCAATAACGTTACAGATGAAAGGTAGATGAGTGATGGGAAGATAGTTGGTGAGGCCGTCAAGGTCTTCTGTACGTTTCTCCATGATTGAAAGGATATTGCCTATTGTAAGAGCTTTAGGAAAGATACTGCCACGAAGCGCGGCTTCAGTGGTGGTGGGCATTTATGATAGAGATTCGCCACAGACCGCTTTGCTGAAGGATGAGGGTCAGACCTCTTCAAAGGCATTGACTTTGAGGGAGTTGAGATTGTTGGCAATAGTGCACAATTTGTAAAAGAATGAGTGCCCAGAGCCCAAAGCTCTGCTCAGAAGCTCATGGCTAGTGCTATGAATTTTCTTTCGAGCCTAGTACTGAGACTGCATAGTCTGGAATCCACCTCATGCCCAGTTTATCCACATTTCTTTTCCTTCTTCTTCCCCCTTCGTTTGTTTTTCCTTTGATTGCTTACTGTCAATGTCTGATGAGAAAATATAAGTTCCCTATATGAATGCCCTCTGCGCCCCACCCGCTCAAATCAAGCACAGTTTGGTGAGTTCTTTGAGGATGACCATTATGTAATACAGCGTTGATGAGAGGGTGTCAAGAGGGGGAGTTTTGGTGTTGTCCATGTATCTTTTGTATTTTTTAATTGAAGAAATAGTTGGCATTATCGGTGGAGTATGGGATCGTATTATCAGGCAAGGGGGGAATGCAGTATTTGGTTGTTTTGAAGAGTGTTCTACTTCTTTTAGTGGCCTTCTTTGATGGTGTGTTGGTATATTACTATGGCTGATGTGATCAGTTGTCTGTGTGTTGAGCAGAAGAATTTAGTAGAATGAGATTGTCTGGGGTTCTGTTTTTCTTCCATTTTATATGTAAATTGTATTTACAGCTATTTCAATTAAAGAGGCCAGGGATTGATCGCAGCTTTAAGTAGGTAAACACATTTCCCTCATGTTTTGGCCCTTTAAAGGGCCATTAACAATATTTCCATTTCCATTTCAGTTAAACCTTTGCCACCACATATTGCTGTTTCAAAGCATTATTTTATATTCTAGCTAAATCTTAACCCAAGATGTTCATGCAACAGCAGTATTTTTAGTTACATAGTAAGTACTGCCTTGTTATAACGTTTCACGAGTTTCGTGATTACACCTGAGTCTTAAGATAAATCATTTGTTTAAAATGAGGCGAATTCCTCCTTTGTCTCACAGGTTGTGTCCTCTGTTTACATCTTGTGTTACCTAGAATTCTTGTAGAAAGCTTCTTGATAACCAAAGTATTCACATAAATTAAACTGTTATATTAATAATTAAAATTCTCTCAAGGTAAATCTTTTTTTTCTAGAATTGTATAGTGCATGATGCCTTTTGTGCTGCAACCCCTCCATCCTTGTCGATATGTAAAAAGAGATTGAGCCATCACAGAAATTTCTGCATAGCTCATGTTTGCAGGGTCGTAGGAGGGACATCTTGCCTGGAATACTCAAGGCATCCTAGTCCGCTTCTGAATGTTAAAATATGGCATGTGATAATGGGGGCTTTACTTGTCATAGAGGATGCTTCTTGCTTATTAGGAACTTTAGTTGATGTGTTTCAGCAGTAAGATTGACGATATTCTCCTGTGAATATTGGTCCACTTTCATACTACTACATGTCCTATCTCCATTCCTTTGTATGTACCGATTTTTATTTATTTTTTAAATTTATATGGCGCACAGCTACCCAGAGGTTTCCCAGCTCCTACGGACACGCACTAAAATGAGAAAAAAGGGCCTCAACACTACTGATTAAAAAGCCATGTTTTTAGATCTTTGCGAAAATTATGGTAACTTGTTTTGTAACGTAAATGAAATGGAAGTGAGTTCCACAGGGAAGGAACCAGGTGGGCAAAAGAGCGACTGCCCATTCTAGCTCGTTTAATCCTGGGAACTTGGAATTTAAGTTGATTAGAAGATCATAGAAGGCGTGAAGGACGGTAATGGTGCACCAAAGCACCTAGATAGTGAGGAGCTGAACCCATATTTATCCTATGCATGTAGCAGAGAGCTTTAAATTTAGGACGATTGTCTATCCTCAGCCAGTGAAGTTCGCAGAGTGATGCTGTTATGGAGGTCATTCTGGGTAGTTGGCAAAGCAGTCTGGCCGCAGAGCTCAGGACCACTTGCAGCTTACGAAGCACTTCCTTACTAGCACCCAAGTATAGCACGTTTCCATAATCTAATCTGGACACGATCAAAGCCTGGATGACCGTTTTTTGCGTAGAGGAAGGAAGCATCCAGAGGATATTTTTGAGCCATTTTAAAATAACAAAACAGGTAGATGTGACCTTAACCGCTTGCTGTTTCATGGACAATTGTTTGTCAATGATAACGCCGCGGTTGCGTGCCATTTGTGACGGGAGGGGGTATCACCCATTTGAGGAGGCCAATGTTGGGGGCCCCAGAGAGTTTTGTTTCCACCAAAGAGGAGGAGTTCTGTTTTCCCACCATTCAGTTTCAATTTGTTTGCAAGCATCCAGTCAGCTATCTTTTTTAGCCCGAGCTGGAGAGATGATCCCATCAAAGTCTCTTTGGAAGAAAGAGAGAAAATAAGCTGGGTGTCATCCGCATAAGAATATATTGGCAGCCCTGCTTCCTCCACTATCGTAGCCAAGGGGCTGACATAGATGTTGAAAAGCAATGGATTAAGTATGGAGCCCTGAGGGACTCCATACGGGAAAGGCTGAATCTGGAAGCTAGCAATTGAGGAAAAGACCTGAAAGGACCTGTTAGACAAAAAACTGGACAACCACTTGAGTGCTGGGCCGACGATGCCTCTTGATTGAATTATTTGTAAAAGAGACGTGTGGGATACTGCGTCGAACGCAGCACTCAAGTCCAGTAAAATAAGTGCTACAGTGTCTCCTATGTCGACATGTTGGCGAATAATCTCAGTGACTCCCAAAAGTGTGGTTTCCGTGGAAAAGCCAGCTCTAAAACCTGATTGAGACGGGTCTGAAATGTTTTGTGACTCTACAAACTTCGTCAACTGAAGGTCAATATGCTTTTCCAAGACTTTGGAGAGAACACGAAGCTTGGTAATAGGACGGAAGTTTGATAAGACCTCTGGGTCAGAGTTAGCCTTTTTCTGCAAAGGAAGGACCATAGCATGTTTCCAGGCTGCTGGTACCCTTCCTTTGCGTAACGATGTGTTGAGGAGTTCCATATTGATACTGAGTATCGGGAGGTCCAGTTTTTGCGGCACGGAAGAGGGAACCGGATCCTTAGGAGAGCCAGATTTAATGCTGTTAAGAATGCTACAAAAGGAGGCGATATCAAGTAGAGTCCATTCATCGAGCAGGTTGCCTCGTCTATCTTGAAGGACTTCCGGCGACTGGGCCGAAGAGAAGCTATCACATTGTGGTGCAGAATTTTTGGATTGCAAGTCTACAATTGTAGGAATATTATTAAATTCAGAATAAATGTTATCGATTTCATCAACAAAAAACTCCGCCAGTTCATCACAGTGTTTAGAATCAAAACCCGGAGGCTCAGGTTGACTAGTAGCGCCTGACAGTTCCCTCACTACTTTAAACAAAACTTTAGGGCAATTTTGTAATCGTAAAATATTGTGATTAGCGGGCTCAACCCGAGCAACATTGCACATTGAATGATAGCTTTTTAAAGCTAATTTTTATGTGGATTTGGCTGTCGGCTCGTAATGTTTCCTCCAACGTTTTTCAAAATGTTTACATTTAGTTTTTTCTATCTTCAGTTTTTCGGAAAACCAGGGGGGGGGAGGGCGATGGTGATCCAATTTTTTGTTGGACAACGGAAGACATGTGTCAATCCATGATGCCAGCCAGTTATGGATGACATCAGCGTCATCTACATGAGTTATTGAGGTAACAGGCATGGTGTTATTGAGATGGAGGTTCAGACAGTCAATATCTAGCTTTTTCCAATTTCTCCAATTCCTAGACCCCGGATGGAGAGAGGAAATGTTAAGGCGCATTTCATGTTTAAATTCAACCAGAAAATGCTCGGACCAAGGAATAGGAATGGCAATCTGGCACGAGACAAAATGGGGACTAAGAAGTGTCCAGCCTTATGAGTATGGCCTGAATTGAGAGAGAAACATTCATTGCAGCCAAGTCAAAATAAGAGTGGAGCTGGTAGTGCAAGAAGCTTCAGTAAAATGTAAATTAAGATTGCCTAAAATCATAAAGTTAGTGGCTTCCAGTAATAAGGGGGCAATGAGATCAGGGAATGCAGCTGCCCATGGCCCTTCTGGTCCCGGTGGACGGTAGATTAGGGTCCCTGAAAGGATAAAATGAGGTGAGAGTAAAAGTTTGAACAGGCCGGCTTCACAGTCCTTGAAGCATAAGTCCTCCCATTTACACACATAAGAGGTTTTGAAAAGTATTGCTATGCCCCCTCCAATCTTGTCTACACGATCTTTACCAAGAAACTTGTAGTTAGGAGGTAGCGCAAAAGCAATATTGGGGCCCGAACTCTCGTTTAGCCAAGTCTCCGTTAGGAAAAGGGCATTAGGTTGAGAATCAACCAGGAGGTCATTTATATCTCCCTTATGCTGAGGAAGTTACCTACAGTGAAGACTTAAAAAAAGGGAATTCAGTACCTGTAACAGCATCCTTATTGGCTAAAAGAGGTGTCAAATTATCTTTTCGACATGTAGAAAAGGTGTAGCCACAACAGTAGCAGTTTGAAGAAACTGTATCAAGAATGAGAGGTGAGCAGTTAGGACCAGGCTTGGGCCGAAGAGCATGTAGTGAGTTCTCTCTCCGTTAAAGATTGGAGCAAGGGTTCTGGTGCCAGGCCCCATTCGGGTGCAGACGGGCTTGCCTTTGGCGCACTGCCGGCTCGTCCGCTGCGCGAAGCAGTAAGCATTTGAATGTATGCTCTGCCTCCCCCACCTCTAGCCTGGAAGTAAAACCTGCCTCCGCTCCCTCCACAGCAATCGGGAAAACCTGTTGTGGACCGGGGAGCGGGCGGCGAACAGAGGGCGTCAGAAATGAGCAGGTAGGCAGTGCTTGTGCAAATAGCAAGTAGATAAAATAGATTAAAAGTCAAGAAATGCAGTTTATAGAAGCGCGTTAGATGCAGCTACAGCTTGTCACGTCAAGATTCACACTCACACTAGTGCGCGTCCCGATTTGGCCCTATAACAGTTTTTTTGGATAAAAGTGCTATAAATATCCAAGTAAATATATATTTTTTTAAATAAGGAAGTGTTTTTTTTTTATTAAGTGCAGGATAGAACATGAGTATTGACTTAATTCGCCCCGAATCCAGTGAACATGTTGTGAGAATGAACTTGGTACTTAAAATATTTATTCAGTGGGCACGAGAAGCATGTGTGTCTTGGAAGAGAACACTGCAATTCAATTTGTTAATGTCCCGGACATACTGTTAATTAAAGTAAGCCTGTTTATGCTGTTGGAAGAGAAGGCGTGTTATGTCGAGCTTGGTTATTGGAGAGAAGTTGGAAGAAAAGTTTCAGATGAAGGTTGACTTTTACCTAAGGGAGAATGAAGCATATGTACTTTCATAAGAAGGAAGGGCTGTGACCAGAGGTGATGGTAAGCATACAATTAATATATATGTTATCAGTAAGGAATTCATGGGTAGACAGTGAGTCGGAGGAGGTGGTATGGGTTTGATCCACTGCAGTAGAACTGAGATATGGCAGAGTGTTGAATTAATATTGGGCCAATATGCGTTGGTTCATGTAAAACTGTAGAGGTTATGGAAAAAGATGTAATGCTTGAGCGGGACAGAGTCAATGGTCTAGAATGAGTAATGACAGGAAGCCTGGTGCAGGGGCTATTTCTGGTGTATGGTAAATGCTCCAAAATTGTGTGTTGATGAAAGAGCATTTTCAGATGGAGGGGGGTTTACATACCCAGACTTCTTGGGTGCTTGATGTTTGGTTGGAGTGATGCCATTGTATGTGAGGGGCAAAGTGAGTTGAGGGTTTGTTATTGTGTTTCAGTTACGTTTGTAGGAGGAAGACGTGTGGTATTCTATATCATAGTGTCATGTTAATGCATGTGTGGAATGTGATGACGTGACTTGTTTTACTTACAATGCACTGTGTGGTTCCTAGGTAGTTCAGTTGTTCTTCTTTTGTCATGCTATTGACTGACCTTATTGATGTTCTCTCATAAACGCAGATCTGCTCAACTCTACCATGTCTGTTATGTTAACTGACTAATGCAGTGACTTAACATCAGTCCCTTCCCCTCGTGGGCCCTTTCCTATGCTTCTGCATAGGACTCACCTGCCGAGAGAGGACTTCAAGTGTCACGCCAGACCGCTGCTGCCTAGAGCTGGCTTTTGAACCAGTAGCGCTCTCTATGCTGGGATTGTTGAGCCACTACTTGTGATGTTGTTACAGCTGAAACACGTCACAGAGTGCAATGTGTTGCTGCAACTTGTCATCTCTGCCCATGGTTTCGGCAACCAGCCTGTGAGTGGGACTAAGCTGCTTGTCATCTAAGCCCTTAAAAGGGCAGTCACGTTCTATCGTACTGAAAAATCAGTCATTGTGGAGTTGTGAATTTTACTGAGCAAAATGTTGAACATATTTTTATACTTAATGAAATGTAGCTTCCTAGGTATTTTAGCGATTTCTGTGGCCCAATTTTCGCTCCTTTAATACGAACTCCCATAAAGATCGATTTCAAGGGATAGAGAATGATAAAATTCGCACGGCAGTGGCACATTGTACCTGCCTTTCACTGGGTGTTAGAAAGAAATATGGCTCAATATAACCACCTCACCTCTTTTATATATGTATGTTAGGATCGGATCTAATTTTTGAACGTTTAAAACTTATTAGTCTTTAGTATGAGACCTATCTGCCCTATTGGAATGTACCTTATGTAGTGCCTTCTTTGAAAATAACGGTATTATCCCTGAATGTGTTCTCTATTTTGTAATGCTGCTCTGTTTATTTGTGTAATGTATTTATCCTCTGTTTTTTATGGCCACAATTGACCGAATAACGTTTTTGTGACTGACAGACTATAGCAGTCTCTGAAATGCTTTATAACATAAGTCTGTTGGTGCACCGCTGAATCAATTTCCTACCACTTACAAGTGTTTATTGTTACCTAATTCAGTGGTAATCATTTTATTGGGCCCATAAGAATCAAAGGACGAGTGGACGTGCCGAGATTTGAACCTGTAATTTCATCATTAACTTGGTTAAATAGAGGCCCTTGAAGTAGATTTGCATGCCAAGTGAGCCACTAGGCATGCTGAAATAAGTTCACTTTCATTCTGATACGATGGTGTATTATTATAAGGGAACATTATACAACTGCATAACAAACTTATTTTTGTTTTTGTGACTCTAGGTTGCATGAAGGGTTCTGTACAGACAGTCGTTCCCTCTGCGTATGACTTGGTCTGCCCAGGATGCCTAGAGGAAAAATATGGCTTCAGGAGGAGATCAAGAGTCTTCTGAATGGTGTCCAAAAGTCAGGAAATCTGGATATTCTGATGTCCTCTCGCCATGCTAAGGTCATTGTGTGGGGTCCAATTACTCAGCATCTAGTGAGAGATGGGTATCAGCGCACCTGGAAACAATGCCGTGCAAAGTGGAAGGTTCTGCGCCGTGCTTTCCACTTGGAGCACGAATATAGACTCCTTTATGGGACACATAACAGCAAAAGAACTCCCCGCTACCGTATTATGCTACGAATGTGGCAGCAGGCTGGCCGTCCAGTCTTCAGGGAGCAACACGAGAAAAGTAGTGAGTATACAAATGTTCTTTCCTAATTCATGTAAATGGCTCATATATAACCCTGTGCAGTGGCGGCTGGTGACATTTGAAAGTGGTGGGGCGTAAATACTGCACTGTGGCGAGCGAGTGCAGCAAGCAAGGCCGAACCACCTATGGGGGGTTCGGGGGTTCTCCCACGAGAACATTTTGAAAAAAGGGTGGGCAAATGGTGTATTCTCAAGCACATTTGAGAAAGAGGTGGCTTGGCGAATACATCTCTGGGAGTAGCCAGACAAGTCTCTTTGCACAGATACATCTCTCTCCCTGCATTCACATAGGCACAGTCACCCTGCACTCATAGACCCATTACTCACCCTTCCCTGACACATTACTAAGCCAGCAATCACCCATCCACATCACTCACTCTGGGCTCACACAGGTACACTGCTCACCCTGCACTCACACAGACATCACTCACCCTGGATTCACACAGGCACACTGCTCACCCTGCACTCACACAGACATCACTCACCTTGCACTCACACAGGCACACTGCTCACCCTGCACTCACACAGACATCACTCACCCTGCACTCACAAAGACATCACTCACCCTGGACTCACACAGGCATCACTCACCCTGGACTCACACAGGCATCACTCACCCTGGACTCACACAGGCACACTGCTCACCCTGCACTCACACAGACATCACTCACCCTGCACTCACACAGGCATCACTCACCCTGGACTCACACAGGCACACTGCTCACCCAGCACTCACACACACATCACTCACCCTGCACTCACACAGACATCACTCACCCTTCACTGCACTGCACTCAATAGGTTTCCTTTATTACAGCCTGTCTAGGCCTGGCATTGCCTGGTGACAGACTACAGTAGATAATACCACGTCTGCTGGGGCCTCTGAGCAGGTGGGGGTGCTTAGCACAGACCCGAGAATGCAAGCAACCTCCCCACAGACACTGGCGTTATTGTAGTTGTAGGCTGTTAGTCACTGCATGCGAAGACGTTCAGCAATTGCCCCCAGCCGTGTTTGCGCCCCGAAGACTGACATCATTCAACCACGATCTGTTAGAGCCAGGTAAACCAAAACAAACATCGACAAATAAGTTTCCTGGCTCCCCATGAACTTGTCTCCAAAAGGTAGTAATGGGCTAAAATCTAAATGCGCTTTATTTTCATCTGGTATTCCATCAAAGAAGAACCTGTTCCCCTGACTCGCCCTCTCCCCCCTCCAACTTTCTCTCTCCTCTCTGGGTGTGCTGTGTTACTAGAAGCCCTTTGCAGATGTGTAGAAAGAGGTTAATACGTGTGTATCAAGGCAGATGTAATACTTTCAATGGGAGAGTACAGGCAATCCCCAGAGACACGTAATGCTTTTAATTGAAGAGTGCTGGCACTATTCAAAAACTAGCAGGTACTCTGGTACAGAGTACCTGCACTTCTATTTTTCCATTTCAAGCACAGGATGTATGTGTTACTCGGACCTGTAGCTTAATATAAATAACGTGCCGATTGCAGCTATAAACGTTTAACTAACCTCAGACGATGACAATCCGAGTGAACCTCTTTCCTACTAGTGATTTTTAGTAACACGCAGATCTCTCTGCAGCGGGTGTGTTATCCCGCTGAACTACCAACACCTGCAGTCCTTTATGTTCATGTCCCAGCATGGCACGTCGCTCCGTCACCCTGGCAACATTCTGTTTTATGAAGAATTTCTCTAGCTGGAAAGGAAGCTGGCTTGACCTCATGCTTGGGCCTGTCATAAAATCTTTTACCATCTGCAACTCTGCAGACGATGCTTCCACTTGGCTGCTCCAACCTGCCGGCCACACTACAGAGCCCGAGGCACCAGGGCCTCGGATATTGCCATCAGATGAGGGAGAAAAGCGGTTCCGTGCCAGAAATCTATCTATAAATATACTGCTGCGAGCATGCAGGATTGAAAAGAAAATGCGGCCGATTCCCGAATCACTCAAAACTCCGTTTCTAGTCTTAACCTGGGTGAACAGCCTTTAATGGCGGGCTCTAATTCGCCGGCATTACGGGGTGGGGGTTGGGGGGATTGGAAATGAGGGACAACCAATATATTTTAAATAAAATCGTATAATAAACTTACCAGAGACTCCGTCCCGATTCCCGCCGTCCTCGTTTTGAAGTCCTGTCCTGCTGCAGCACGTCATCAGGAAGGCGGCGCGACAGGCAGCCTCCCTCTCCACTGCCGCAGATTGATTGGTGCGGCCGGCTGCCCCAGGTGACGTAGTTTTCTGTCGTATGCTGCTGCTGCAGCATACAGAGAACAGGGAGAGTTGAGGCCAGGGGGGGGTGGCTTGGGGGAGTGGCTTTCCCACTGTAGTTAATACTGTCTGTTTGGGCACCGGCCTCAGGCTGTCCAAACAGTCAGTATTAACAATAGTGGGCAAGCCACTCCCCCAAGCCACTCCCCCTGCCCTCGAGTAACACTCCCACTGTAAACACGGAAACTGTTCTGCTTTCTCGCCGTGCGAGAAGGCACAAACAAATGCTAGTTATCATATTATATAACTTATATAATATGATAACTAGCATTTGTTCTGCCTTCTCGCAGGGCGAGAAAGCAGGGGGGGCGGCGCCCAAACGCCCCCATGTAAGAACCGCCACTGACCCTGTGGTTTTTATTTTGATAGTTTGATAGCATCTGCTCCCCTGCACAGCTCAGTAGATATGTATTTTGTATTCTGCTACAAGTGGCATATTATGCTGCAGTGTTTCTTCATTTTAGTGTTTGGCACAGGGCAAAACTATTGGAGTGGTATAGTAGAAGAAGTGGACGACGCTCACAGCAGGAAATGGATGCATCAACTTTCATTCCTTTGCCACAGAAATGCTTTCATTGTTCAGCATGGAGAGTGAGTGTCAATGTAAGATACCGCCTCTCTGTACAGTGTACTATACTGAAATACACTATGTAGAAAGTGCAAAGATAGAGGCAACTAGTAGATAATATTAACTCTCTTTTTGTGGTAGTGTGGGAGAGCAGTTAGGCTTACCAGAGGACAGTGTTAAGCATTTGTTGAACTCACAGAGGCAATGAGACACATGCTCAAGAATAAACCCAAGACCAGTTTTGTATAAAAATACCAAGATTTTATATATATGTTTTTAGAAGCAGGACTTCAAATCGTAAATATACCTTGTACAGATTCAATACTTGAATAATACTTTAGATACTTGTGGTTATTGAAATAAATGCAGTGCAGTTCAAAGTAAGTAGTACTTTCGGTATCTAGGCACTCAGCGATCGATACCATCAAATATTTACCATCATGTTCAGCAGGGAAAGCAATGGAAGTGAATAGCAGTAATGTAGTTTCAGATCACCACAGTCCTGTGGAAGGTAAGAGGTCATCTTCACAGGTGGCATGAAAGTCTTCGGGGACCCAGGACTCGGGTAAAGCAGGCAGTCAGGTTGCACCTGGAGCAGGAGTACCAGAGGTCTTGGGTGCTGGTTTCAGAGGTCACCGGTAGCGGTAAGGCCTCATGAGTGATGCATGCCAATGTTGCTGATTAATGCCATCTATGCCACTGGCAATAGGGTACCGGCTCTGAGGAATGGGGCTGTTTCAAGCGATGGCCGTTGTGCTGAGAGGATCCCTAGAGTTGGTGTAGGCATGCAGGGGTCGGTTCCACTGGACTGCTGAACCAACAGGCCTGAGATGCTGCACTGTGTCGACATGGAGTGTGCGTGGTCGGTAACCACGGCGGTTTCTTTTCCAGTGGATGCCGGAGACTAGCGCCTCGAGCCCAAAGGGAGGTTCTTGGCAATTTGCAGAAGGCTGGAGGGCTCTGGGGTTTCTTGGAGACCTTGAAGGTTTCAGGAGAGACAGCAGGTTGCAATGGTCGAGTCCTTAGCAGCAGCGGGGGTTTGAACCAGTGTCTTCTGTGTCTGTCTCAGTTCTTGAACCACAGCGGTGATCTTTCTTGTCTTCTTGTGTCCGTCAAATCTGAAGTCAGGTTCTCAGGGAGCCACCTAAATTCTGAATTTAGGGGCTTTTTTAGGAGAGGTCAGGTAGTAGCCAAAGGCCTGCCTACATGTAGGGTGCCTAAACCCTCTTTATGCACACCCCATGTGGGGAGTGGGCATACCCTAACTCCTAATAGGCTACTCTCCCCATCCTCACAATGGCGAATTGTGAAAAGTGGGGTCTACCTGGCCTGCCCCACCTGAGGGGGTGGTACAGGATGAAGGTAGGCCCTCCTCTGACTTTACCCAATTTTCCCATCAGTCCTCCGGTCAAAAGTGGTGCAGGACTGGGGGGTTGCCATCTGCTTTTAAACAGCAAAGGCCCGGGGGTAGGGTTCAAAGGCAGCATGTCCTTTGAAGTTCCAGCTTCTGCCAAGGCAGATCAAGCAGGGGGGAAGGTGTGACCAACTCCACCCAATGCCGGCATTGGCTCTGGCTCTCCAGGGGTCCAGAAACATGTCTGGCCAAAACTAGACAGGAACAGCACCAGTGGTTGGTTAGATTTCAGGGAACCCTCTAAAAGGGTCTCATGTGCAAATGTATCAATAAATCAGACACTGGAACCAGCAAGGATTTATAAAGACAAGATGTTTAGTATTAACCGTCTTAGAAATCAGTAAAGCCATCATGGAGCTAGGAAAGTCGTGTTGACAAGTATTCAGCCCATGTACTCTTTATGGCTTTCCTGTTCCCTTTTACACCACCCAGAACAGACTTGACAGTGTAGAGCAGGGGTCTTCAAACTGTGGGGCGCGACCCCCAGGGGGGCCGTGGAGCGATGCAAAGGGGGTCGCGCTCCCAGTCACACTTATGCTCAGGCCCAAGGGATTCAGCCCCCCTCTTCCCCTGTGTCTCAGCCCGGGCTGCTGCAGTATGAGCTGCTGGGGCCTCAGATGGGCAGTGTCTGAAGTCTTGTCTCCATCACCCCTGTCAGAGTTTTTCACAGGTCTTTAAAGACCATTTACATATTTACATGCGTTTGTAAACTGGTTACAGAGGCTTAGTGTTTTTTTCCTGATTCCAGTACCCCCGGGGTCCCACTCTGCCTATTCCTTACATTTATATTTTACATTTACTGGTGTAGTGTGAGAATGTATTTCATGAAAAGGAATATAAAGTAGGGTTGCCAAAAGTAAAATGCCTGTGTGTGTTGTTTAAAGAGCCTGCAGAGACCTCCTCTTGACACTAAATAGATTTATAAATAAAAAAGTATGTATTCATTCATTATGCGACTTTTCAGTGTTTTTTCTTTTTAATTATCAGTCATGGATCATTGAGGCAGTCCTAGAACACAATTAAAAGTACTTTCTATTTATATTTTCTGTTCGAAGTATGCACATATAAGTGCTTAAAATACAGCTTTAGGTGCCTGCTTATTTTTGTACCAACTGGGCCATCAAAATAATCTACTGGCAACCGTATCCATAAGACTGGAAGTTTATTTGCAGGATCAGCACATTATTTATTTCCTCCACCCTGCCATAATAGCAATAGTTTAACTTCGATCCTAAACCCTACGCCACCGTCAGTAACATGCTGGGTTACTTCAAGTGTCTGGGAATGGACCCTGCATTCAGACAACTCACTCCTCCTTCACGCCCTTCACTTTCACGCTCACCCTGCCCTCATAGAGATAAGAATGCACTCACACTGATCACCATGCATTCACACCATTCACCTGCTCACCCTGCACTCACAGTGATTACTCTGCACTCACAATGCACTTGCGCTGTTCACCCTATACCTCACCCTGCAGTCACACAAGCAGACTACTCATCCTGCACTCATGTGACACTTCACTCACCTGTCCCCCTCACTGCTGAATATACAACTTACTCAAACAAGCCCAGTAGTAAGCATACATCTATTCATCCCATTCTGAACTTGCATCCGTACCCAAATTCGTACAGCCGCCTCACTCACCCTGCAGTCACTCCTCTCACCCTACTCTCACACTGTTGCATCGCTCACCGTGCACTCACATGGGCACTCCTGCCACCTACACAGCGCAGAGGGGTTATTTGCCTGCTACAAAGAATATGTACCATGCAGATCACAGAAATGAGTGTGAGTAAACTATGAGTAGAACTATAAAAATGAAATGTTTGTCAGAAAGGTGTTATAGAGAGATGAGGTGCATTGTTGGTGAGTAGTAGTGAGGGAATTCATGGAGAAGGAAGAAACGGAGGTGGAGCACCAAAAAAGACTGTTGCACCGGGTGCAACCAGTGTTAGGGCCAGCCCTGGCTGGGAGTGTTAGTACCCTTCCCCCAGAAGTTCTGGTCTAGTGGCTCCCCTGCTTCTGCCAATTATTATTATTTACATTTGTAGTGCGCTTCTGTTACCAAAAGATGTCCTGGGGCTAATAACCATCTGCTGCCTGAAGGCAAATGAGAAACACACAGAAGGAGATGGAGAACCAGCCAAATGGGGTAACCTACAAAGCATAGAGAAAGGTTTTTATATCTTCCTAAAGGATAATCAATTCTTGGTGGAGCAAAGCAAAGGAGGGTGCAAGTTCCATAACTGCGCAGCCTGCATCAAAACCGTGAGACAGGCAACTCATGCCTTCTTGAATTAGGTAACAATAAGCAGAGTGGCATAGGATGAGAGGAGCATACAGGTCCGACTCGTATGCTTGGTGAGGAGAGATGAGAGGATGAGAGAGGACAGCAAGGGATTGAGAGAATTTGATTGAAGAGGTCAGGGATGAGGAGAAATGTAAATTGCAGAAGAGTAGTGTGGACACGCAAGAAGTGAGTGTGAGCCAAAGGTGAGGGCTTCTGTTAGAACAAAGGAGAGATGTGAAAGATGAATGGGGGACCGGAGAGATGTAAAATACAAATAGACAATAAGTTGAATGGAGAGACTTGGTGAATGAGAAGTGCTGAGGGGCACGGGAGGTGACGGGACCAGAGAGGTCATGAGATAATTGTGAGAGACCATGAGATAATTGCGAGAGACTGTAAGAGATGAGGGCAGTAAAAAGACAGAATAGCAAGGGGTGATTAAAGGTGAAGTGAGAGGTTGAATGGGGAGAGTTCAGAAGTTGTAAAAAATGGGTGAAAGAAAATGGGCTGCAAAGTGAGAGAGGGATCCGGGGTTGGGAGAGGAGAGAGGGATGGAAGGGAGGGAGTGAGAGGAAAACTGCATGGGTAAACTGCTTAACTCTGAAGAAAACCGCCAGGGTTTTAAGGGACCCATGATTCTCCCGGCCAGGGCCAGGTGAGCTTCTAATGTGGCAGCATGTATTCCTGCAGAGTGGTGGGCCCTTCACAAAGGTTGACTAGAAATCTTTCTGATGTTAATTCCAACAGCCCTGCCTACAGGTTTAGAAATGTTTGTCAGGAGGGGGTCCTTACACCTCAAAATGTTGAGAGGGGGGTCTCGGCATCCAAAAGTTTGAAGACATCTGGTGTAGGGGCATATCTGCTCATGCTGATAGACCCTCACATAAGATATAGTGCATCCTGCCTTAGGGCTAAAGGCCTGCATTAGGGGTGGCTTACCTATATCTTATGCAGTGTGAGGGTGGCATGGCACCGTGTGCCATGTCAACTCTTGTCCTGCACCTGGACCTGGATAGCAGCACCACCTGGTCCGGCGTCTCTAGGGGACCTTCTACTGTCCCCATGCCCTGGGTATCAGGTGTACAATTTACTGGGGACTTAAAGGGGAAATGAAGTTGTGCCAATCGTGGTACAGTTTAGGGAAAGGAGATCTGGCACTTGGAATATGGTTAACAGGGACTCAGTTCATTTACAGGTCGAAATTACATAACGTAACATATCATGTGTATTTGTAATGCGCACGTTCACCTCAACAAGGTCTCTTGGCGCTGAAAAACAGATGTTTATTGCTGCCCAACTCAGTGGTTCAATGCGGTTCAGTGCGGCATGGGGCACCTTTACCCGATTCAGTAAAAAAGACATCAACAAGTGATTATTTAGAATCAAATGGCATTCTTGACCCCTCGCAGTCGGGATTTCACCCGGCTTTTAGTACAGAGACGGCCATTTTGGCTGTTATTTTGGCTGTTACCGACTCAATAAGACGAACTCTTGATGCCGGAGGATCCACAATACTGATACTCTTGGATCTCTCCGCAGCTTTCAATACCATCTCTCATCGACTGCTTGTGGAGAGACTCTATGAGTGCGGTATTAGGGCTGGAATGGCTTAAGAACTTCCTATCAGATAGATGGCAAACCATAACTCTGGGCCCGTTTACATCCCAAAAATTCTTGCTGTATAAGGGTGTACCTCAGGGCTCATATCTTAGCCCCACACTTTTCAACGTGTATATGGCTCCCCTGGCCAAAATTGGCCAACCATACATGTTTGAGATAGTATTGTATGCTGACAATGCTCAGTTGATATTTCCAACTGGCTCCCACTCCACCAAAGAGAAACTCCGTTTCTCGGCAGGAATGCTTGCCATCTCAAAGTGGATGACCGAATGCTGCCTCCAACTCAATCACGGAAAAACCGAGATTATGCTCCTTGGCAAAGCCTCTAACATCTGGACGACTGACTGGTGGCCATCTCAGCTGGGAGAGGCCCCCAGTCCCACCAACTCAGTAAAAAGCCTGGGAATACAACTGGATCACAAGCTTACCATGAAGGACAATATCAAGAATATTACAAGTTCCTGTTATGTTAGCCTTCGCCTTCTCCACAGGATACTCCCCTACCTGCTGTTAGAACATCGCAGAACGGTGGTCCAGGCGATTGTTCTGAGTCGCCTCGACTACGGAAATGCGCTACTGGCAGAAGTGGGTGAGACCCTACTGGTAACCTCCAAGTGATCCAAAACACCGCAGCGAGGATGGTCTTAAACTGCCCTTCGGGGTCTTCATCTTGTCCCTTGCTTAGAGAGCTTCAATGGCTTCCAGTAAAAAAAATATCTTTCTTCAAGATCTGTTGCCTCACTTTTAAAGCAATAAACGTAACGGGTCCCTGTTACGTGCAAAAAAAGCTTTGTAAGCTGGTATCTGGATGCAATGTAAGGTCAAATTCATTAGCCCTTCTAAAAAAAACCCGTATCTGACTCACCCGTACGGGGGGGCAGAGCTTTTTCATACATTGCTCCCAAGTATTGGAACTCGCTACCAGAGGCCTTACGTAAATCTTCTTCTTATCTGATCTTTAGGACACAACTCAAAACCTTTTTGTTTTAACTCTGTCTCCTCTTCACGTCAGTTTTTATCTGGTCCTCTTTGTTATCTTCTAGGTAAGCGCCAAGATGCCCCCGTGTGACTCGTGCACTATAGAAGAGCTCTTTAACATAACATAACATAACAGTGCATGACAAGTTGATCCTGTAGAAAGTCATCATGTAAATTCCCAAACTTTTAGTCAATTGCAAGTCTCTTGTTCATCTACATATTCATCTACTAATTCATCCTTGTTCTGTTTCCTTTGGAAGAATTTATAGCGAATAACACCAATGCAAACTTTAGGTGCAAAGTACTTATTTAGGTCTTTTAAAGCCGCTTCAAAAAAATACATTTCTCCACTTATGGCCATTTAAGGCACACAAGTATACGTTTTCAACCCTACAGGTCCTAAGGAATGTAGCAAAATTCTTTTCATTTGATCAGCTTTCATTTTCCTGCCTCGTCTACAGCTTTGATGTAGTTAACAAAATACTCCTTCCACTCCAGCCATTCCATTGCCAGACGTGGTCCAGTTGGCCAAAAGGAATGGGGATGACTGATTGTAAAATTCAGTTGTGCCATAACTTCTTCTTCTTGGTGACAACCTTCTTCCATAGAAAAATTAATATAGAAAAGTATGCAAAGTGTGTAATCCAGAGTAGATCTACGTTAGTGGTTCTCTTGTAATCATCAAAGGAATAACCATGCCAATAACTTTACCATTGTTAACAACAACTCAAAGGAAAAGTGTAAGTCTGCTTAAAGATACGTAAAATAAAACATCAAAATATCTTAAATGAATTTAAACTGCCTGCCCGACATCCTCACCTGTTCCGTTTTTATTATTTCCTTTAATGGTGGAAAAAAAAATTTCTTGACGACCTTGCTAGTAATTCCGAAAAGTCATGAATACCTGGAGTTGCCACGACAGCCACAAATACAAAATGGCTGTCACGTAGGGTCATGTAGCGTAACCCCATGTAATGACTTTACGCGCAGAAATGCGCACGCCGGTCATGCGTGTCTCAGTAACTCCGTCACAGCTGACTAAGAGCGCACAGTCTCCGAATTCTTCCACCGCTCGAAAGATGTGGCTGACTGGCAGTTGTAATGGTAAGAGGCCCGCTAAGCCCGTACTTTAAAATTAAATTACTCGCAGTTCTCTTTGATCCCAGAATGTCTTTACGTGAAGATGATAGTAGCGTAGTCTGTTCTTCTAGCCACTACTTCGCTAAAAGATGCAAAACCGCTTGGTGAATACTTCCTTCCTTGAATTTAGTTTTCCTTTAAAAAAAAAAATAAAATAGAATTCTTCCTTGGTTTGCACACGTTGGTAACCCAGTCGTCGGCAGTTGTTAAGAAGGGGGACAACAGTTACACCCTGTAAGAAGTTTATTGCAGAAGTAGAACAGGCGGGAGTCAGGCAGCACAGCTTCCAGTCCAACATACAGGCAGCAACTGACTCATGGACTGGAACATCGTGTAAGAATGCAGCGGCATTCCATGCCTCGCTCCCAACAGGGAAACAACAGAAAGCATATACACAACACAGTGGTCCTTAATTCTGAAGTTCTTCTTCCCCCATGTTAATATTTTGTGTGCCAATCTGACCATCTAAAATAAGCATGCCGCTTCCGAGACCAGTAAAATCTGTGCCTTGTAGGACACCCAATGTCTTTGAGGGGGAGACCTCCTGATTTCTTTGAGGTGCTTGGACCTCCTGATTTCTTGAGGTGCTTGGACCTCCTGATATCATTGATGTGCTTAGACCTCCTGTGTATTTCGAGGTGCTTGGACATCCTGTGATACTTAGGGAAGAAGAATGCTCCGTATGTTTTGTCTTTTTGGCTCTCTTCACACCACAGTCATAGCGCAGAACCATAAGCATCCTCTTCATTAGATACAGGCATCTCTTATTTCTGAGGTGCTTGGACCTCCTGATATCATTGATGTGCTTAGACCTCCTGTGTATTTCGAGGTGCTTGGACATCCTGTGATACTTAGGGAAGAAGAATGCTCCGTATGTTTTGTCTTTTTGGCTCTCTTCACACCACAGTCATAGCGCAGAACCATAAGCATCCTCTTCATTATATACAGGCATCTCTTATTACCCAAAACTTGCTCTAGGGTCCCAGGTATGCAAGAGTGCATCTTTCACCGTATTAGTCTTTTTATCAGGATTTCAATAGATTGCGTCTGTGGGACTTCAGGGGCATCAGTCTCCTAATCTGACATTATTTTTTAACTAAAATATATATATATTTTTAAACTTTTATAACGAAAAGGAGAAACTGTGCTTTGACCAATCAAAATTAAGAAAGTCTATCTAGAAGGCAACTCCCTGATACATTCTAAGTCTCCCTTAGAAAGCTAAAATTATCAGGGATAAATTAGCTAAAGATAGGGGGTCAGTGCCTTAAGTAAAAGAGGCAAGGTTGCCCAAAACTGAACAAGATAAAATGTACTGAAGAAATTGTGGAATTTGAGGGAAGAGCAAGACAGATGATCACTGAGGCACTGCAATTGATAGTGTGATGTCACATTGTCTCTCCATTGATCAGCTGTTCCCTATTAAAGAAATAAAGCCTGAGGTGCGCTGGTACGCCCGAGCCGTAGCTGTTGCCCAGTGCTTTCTTCTAATTCCATTTCCCCGATGCGTCATGCAGAAGAGACGCGTTGGATAAAAGCTTTACTTAAAAATAAGTGCACACTTCCCCTGACTTGTTGTGGCAAGGAAACGCGTCGGGGACAAGTTTACTCCCAGTGTGTGTGGGAGGCAGGCATCCCCCTGCCAACCAAGCGGGGCTACCAGCTTGAAGAGGCTAAGCTTTCTCAATGGGACTGAGCAAGCCACAAGGCCTGAACCTTGCAGGGATGTCCTGGGAAGAATGTTTCAAGGGAAAAATATGCTCAGGAACCGGGGCTGTATGAATCTGGAGGGGCATGTGAAAGCGCCAAATAAAGCCCTCTAAAGATCCACATAGAACAAGCTAAGACAGAGTATAAATTAAGCCAGAGGGTGTCACCACATTGTAAATAAAGCCACACAGAAAGTCAACAACAGGATGGCAAACAAGGATATAAAACTGTAGTATTTCATATAACGAAATATCCAAATGTAGAATAAGAATGTAGATTTATTCCAAGAAAAAGAGCACGTCTGTATGGATCCACAGCCAAAGGGAAACTGACTGTCAGTGGGACACAGTACATTCCATTACAACTTAACATAGAATGTGGAATGTAAACACATTCAAAAGGATACATACAACTTAAAGGGATAACTCTAAATTGATACATACTAATGGCAAACCAACACTTAAGAAGATATACCATAATAACTTACACAGTAATAACTAACATAATACATATCTTCCCCTCTTTGTTTAAAAAAAAAAAATTACAAAAAAAAACTACTTATAAACAATAAATTCTTTGTATTTCGTAGGTCTTTTTACTGATCTGCCAAAAGAAGACTTCTGAAAAGAAGTAGCCTCTTGGTCATTGTCAACACATCCATCCCCTACACTGGGATTGTAATCAAAAGGATTAGAAGACGAATCTTGAATTAGTGTATCATTCTTATCATTGTCTAAACACCAAAAATGACCACGAGATTTCATAACAGGAACACAGTCATTATCATTGAGTTTTTGTCCATATTTATGTTGAGCTAATGCTAAACGGCTTAAATGCCATTTTTCACCATTGTCCAAGGTCACTGAATTTTGATGGATCTTTACAACTTTCCTTGGTGTACTCAATTTACTTTGACCTTTAGGAACCTTCCTAGCACTTTTGACACAGACCCAATGTCCAACTTGCAATTTGACAGGCTTGGAACCATGTTTAATATCATGATAAGTTTTGTTCTTAGATTGAGACGAAGATAATTTAGATTTGATCTCATCAGTATCATAAAAGAACATATCATTTCTTTTCATCCAACTAGGATTAGTTTAAGAGAAAGGAATCCTACATCTCATTAAAGAAAATGGACATTCCCCAGAAGATGGACGAGGAGTCACTCTATATGCCCATAACATTTTTTTAAGTTCACTGTTCCACAGAAGTCCAGATTTAACACACAATTGTAGAGTGTTTTTGATGACTCTATTGAGTCGCTCCATGACACCATTGCAAGATGGATGATACAGTGGAGTTAGCTTATGTTTAATTCCATTTGAAGTAAAGAACAACTGCATTCCCTTGGATTTGAACTGAACACCATTGTCCGTTAATACGGACGATGGACATCCTTCCTGAATAAAAATGTTCACCAAAAATTCAATACCATTAAAAGTGTTAGCTTTAACGACAACTTTAATCTCATACCACTTTGAAAATAAATCAACAATCACAATAGCATACTTTGTACTGTCATCAAACCAATTGACAGGACCCATAATATCCATAGCTAATTCTTCCCAAGGAAAATTTGGAGTATTAACATTGCCTAAAGGTGGGTTGAAAGTTTTTTTAGATTTGTCTGAAATTTCACAATTTATACACTATCTAACAAGTTTCTCAATATCATTTTCCATTTCTGGCCACCAATATTGGTCCCTTACACTGGATTTAGTTCGAGAAATGCCAGGATGGCCTTCGTTGGATGATTGCATTATTTGAATTCTCACATACATAGGCGGAATTATTTTGTCGCCTCTAAGTAGAAATGTGTCAGAGAGGGACAGTTCGTCTCTCACTTCCCAAAAACCTCTCAAAGCATCATTGAGATTTTTTTTTACAAAAATCGCTCCAGCCAGTTCTAACTTTAGATTTAACCTCATTTAAAATCTTATCATCAGAATCTGTCTTAATCCACTGATCCTGAGAAATGCTGTCAAAAATGTTGCTACTAGAGACAACATTTGCAACAGAAAAATAATTCCAAGAATTTCGGTCAGATTCAAAAATTGGTAAAGAAAACTTGCTTAAAAAATCTGCAATAACATTTTTGGCACCAGGAACATAACGAATGTCAAATAGATAATCTTGCAAACGCATAGAAAGTCTTGCAATTCTAGCAGTGGCCTTGTAAAAACCCTATGTAGTGATTTTTTTTTTTTGTATGTTCTTATATAGCGCTCGACTACCCGGAGGCATCTCGGCGCTTGCCTTGGGAACCCGTCCTGGCTTTTCCCTGTGAGATAGCCCCTAACGGGAATCCCCAAGGTGAAAGCCAGGCATCCCGCCGCGGGGGGCCGTTGTGGAGATTAAGCAAGCTTAATGCCCAGAGTTGCAGAGTGTGAACCCATGATTAGGTCAGGCACCGAAGCGAGAATTATCGAGTCCGTGGACATTTGAGCTCAAGAACCCTGCCGCGTCGGGAATTGAACCCTGGTCCCGGGTCTGACCTCTGCTTCAGGGTCTGCCTGCTCTAACCAGTGAGCCACACTTCTCCACTGATTAATTTGGTGAGAGGTTTGTGGTCAGTTCTCACACAAAAAGATTTCCCCCAAATAAATTTCCTGAAATGTTCCAATACCCAAACTACTGCAAGGGTCTCCCTTTCGAATATTTTTCTTCAGTAGGCGTAAGCGATCTCGACGCAAATGCAACTACAACTTCCTGATTACACTCAGAAATCTGAGTTAAAACAGCTCTTAGACCCTTAGAACTAGCGTCAGCAGTGACAAATGTAGAAGCATTGGGATCAAACCCCTGCAGGTTGGCAGCACAACAGATAGCTTTTTTAACAGTTACAAAAGCTTGTTGACATTCTTGAGACCAAGTGAAAGAAACTTTGTTTTTCAATAGATTTCTCATAGGATAAGTTTTCTCTGAAAAATTTGAAACAAATTTAGAATAAAATTCAGCCAAACCTAAAAACGACCTTAAGTCATCTTTGGATTTAGGAGAAGGTGCGTCCAAAATGGCTCTAAGAAGTTTGGTCTTAGGTCTTATCCCCTTTTCACCAATTTTGTGACCTAAGTTCACTACTTTATCTTCTGAGAACTTACACTTTGAAATTTTAGCAGTGAGACATTTGTCACTAAGAACATTTAAAACCTTCCTTAATCTAGAATCATGTTGAAGTGCATCTTTCCCCATGATAAGAATGTCATCTTGGAAGAAGATGACACCAGACATGTCACCAAAAAGTTGTGACATAAGTCATTGAAATACCGCAGCCGCGGAGGCTAGTCCAAAAGGCATACGGCGAAAACGAAAACAACCAAAAGGAGTACAAAATGCCGTTAGATCACGGCTAGAATGGTGTAAAGTGATCTGGTGGTACACTGAAGATAATCAAGCATAGAAAAGTATTTAGCTCCACAAGTTAATGACAACATTTCATCAATCCTAGGCAAAGGATATTGATCCACGATTATGTTGTTATTAAGATTTCCTAAATCTACACACAAGCGGATTTTTCCATTGGCTCGTCTGGCAACGACCAATGGAGAAATCCACTCAGCCGATTGGATGGGTTCTATTATACTATTTTCTTGTAACTTTAGTAACTCACTTTTGACTTCATCCCTAACTATAATTGGTGTATTCCTTACGTTATGAACTATAGGCAAAGCATTGCTTTTTAATTTTATGTGGTGAGAAAAACCTTTGAATTTACCAATCTTACCTGAAAACACGTTAGGAAATTCTTTAAGAACCCAATTCCTAGTGTCTTCACTCACACCAGTGACCAGAACCTGTTCAGGGCTGTTGGGATCAAGAATGATGTGTAAAGATCTTTGATCCTTCCAACCTAATACAGAAGGACCGTCAATGGCAATGTACAACTTACAAAAAGCAGTAGGATTTTTAAATTCAAAAACCAATGGACGAAAGCCTAACATATCAATTGTGTTACCAGTAAAGCTTTCTGGAAGAACGTCAGTAGGTTCCAGATGAGGACCCAAATCGTTTACCAATTCTCTTTCCCAAACATCTTTGTTAATAATGGTAAATAGAGACCCAGAGTCTGCTGCAACCTGTAAAGGAATACCACCAAATTTCACAATACATAAAGGTTTGCTTCTCTCATTTTTTCCTACCATTAAAACTATATTACATTGTAAGTTCCCAGTAGGATTGGGTGTAGAATTGCTCATATCAGATTCCTAGTCTGAAGAATAAGTATCAGTTACACAGGTCACTTTAGGATGTTGATTAGACTTCTTGTTACACACTTTAGCGTAGTGTCCTACGACTCCACAATTGGAACACCTTGCGGACCTTACTGGACATTTTTCAGAACCTGCGTTATGACTTTTGTCACCACAACGGTAACATGCAAAGGTAAATGAATAACTCTGGTTAGGTCTTGTCTTATTGTATGACTTGTAATTGGAGGATTTTGTAGAAAATTCTTGTTGAATTGCGATTTCTTGTTAATTTTTCTTTTGGAATAGTCATTGTTCTTATTGTCAGAAATCTTATTAACAGTAGGAGTGGACGTAGATTCTGACTGATCAGACAATGCTTTTGAACTTCTATCAGAAAGTTCAGCTTTCTTCAACAACGTAAGGACATCTTTATGACTAGATTCCCCCTCAATCCAAAGTCTATCTTGAATGCTTTTGTTTCTTGTACAGACAACAACCTGATCTCTAATCAGTTCATCATGTAATACACCAAATTCACAATGTGCAGCCAAAATTGTTAGTTGAGAAACATATTCTTCTACTGTTTTTCGTTTTGAAGTTGTTTCTGTTTGAAGAAGGCACGTCTAGTAACGCCAATGCAGACGGTAGGTGAATAATGCTCAGTCAAATCAGAAATGGCTGCTTTAAAAATATCATGATCTCCTGACCTTTCTGGTTTTTGCATTTGGTTATAAACTCTTAACCCTTCAGGTCCAAGACTGTGTAACAACATTCTCATTTTTCTATCAGCAGACAAAGTACCAACGTTATCTTCTAAAGTAGCAATGTAATTTAAAAAATAGTTTTTCCACTCTGTCCATTTAATAACTGGATCACCAGGTGAAGCTAAAAACTATTTAGGTGTACTAATGTTAATATTAATACATGAAGAAGAAGAATTTGAAGAACTGGAAGTGCTGTTAGAGGTTGATGGGTCATTTGTATTGCTCATAGTTCCGGTAGAAATGAAGTATAAGTATCAAATTTAACAGAAAACGATTGAACATGTGCCACGTTAAAACGATTGATAACGTGTGAAGAAAAATAATTACCATACTGAAATAAATAACTTACTTGCGAAGAAAAATGCCAAACAGTTCGAAGAAGAATCTGAGCCAGACGTGCTCGACTGAAGAAATTCCAAGATGGCGGCACGTACACGTTACGTAGGGTCACGTTGATTGACCTTTGACGTGGCAAGAGAGCAAAGGTAATGCGTATTCCAGAAGCATTGCTATGCGCCACAGTATTAGAACGCCGAAGCGCGAGCAGAATGGCGTGGGCAGCAACGACGAGACCGTTCCAAGGTAAACATAATGTACCTCTTGGTGCGCTATGCCAGTAAAGTGTAGGAAGAAGGAGTGAAGTAATTGAAATTTCTTACAGTTCATTTGACGGAAGAAAAATTCTTTAAGGATTTCTATAATACGAGTAGATCCTCTTTTGAGACGATGCTGCTGGTTAAAAAAAATCAATTTGCTCAAAATTCCGGTTAAATCCTTTTTTGAAGTTGTAGAATGGAAGTAATTCAAGGTATCCCGATCGTCGCCTATTTATTGTAGTATTTCATATAAAGAAAGATCCAAATGTAGAATAAGAATGTAGATTTATTCCAAGAAAAAGATCACGTCTGTATAGATCCACAGCCAAAGGGAAACTGACTGTCAGTGGGACACAGTACATTCCATTAAAACTTAACATAGAATGTGGAATGTAAACACATTCAAAAGGATACATTAAAGGGATAACTCTAAATTGATACATACTAATGGTAAACCAACACTTAAGGAGATATACCATAATAACTTACACAGTAATAACTAACATACTACAAAAACAAAGGTACTTAGCCACACTGAACGTCAGTAAGGATGGCAAACAAGGAAATAAAACAAAGGTACTTATCTGTGTGGAGCCACATTTAAAAGAGGCAGATTGGTATGTTCATGAGCCTGTTGGATGCCTTGAAGGTTCTGTTCTGGAACAGTTTTCTTTATGATGTATTACTTTTAAGTGGCTGCATGGAGTGTCATTAAAGGAATAATGCATAATGGACGCCTCTCGTCTTGTAATGAAATCAAACGCACTGAAACACATGATGACAGAAATTTTAAATGCCTCTATGGCTTACCATTAAATGAAGTGGGATATCTACAGCCTCACACAAACAAATAAATTAAAGTAAGTGAGGAGAAAATGTTGGATACACACAAGTGGTACAGTGTAACATTTAGATCACATAGTAGTGCAATTTGCAAGGATAATGCTTTATGATTTAACAGTTAGGCCCAAAACTATGTGTAAAGTTCAAAATCCTCTTGCAGATTGCATTTTTATATTGTTGCCATCTGAAGGGAAATATATATTTCTTTCCTCTAGAAATATTTTGTGACTATACATATAAGCAATAATTAACTTCCAGAAAGCCCAATGGTGAGAAAAAGTACATTTGATCAACATTAGTCGAGTCCTATTCTAAGTAATCAATAAACAAAGTACTTGATCCCCTCATAAAAGTTCTTTACATTTGGAGCCAGATCTTTTGGAAATTGCTATTCCAGTAGTCTGAAAATGGTTGAAGAATAAAAAGAGGTATAATAGTTATCCCTGAAAAACTAAAGTTCCTGAGGAGTTCAGTGCTGTAGTAGTTGCTTCACTGCAAAATCCAAAAGACAGGAATTTGAAAACACACGTTACCACTTTGACCCATTCCCCCCCTATGCTATGCTTTGTGAAAGGTGGAAATGGGATGTGAATGAGAGACTGAATACCTTTATATGAGTGTATAAGAGTTTGTACAATGATGTGACTAAGTAACTGATTCAACATATAAATAAAATAGTGATGTTGTACTTATGTCTTTGTGTGTGAAGGTATTTTTAGTTTGTGAAAGCGTCCAAGATTGATGACATCAGTGGTGAGGTGTTAAGGCCATAAGATGTAATTGTGAGCGGGATGTTCGCTCTTTCTTATCTTGGGGCTGGTTGGGATTATTTCCTAGCCCCCACTGCCATGTCCAAGCATGGAAGGCTGTTTAGCCCCCATCCCAACCCCTCCTTGCCCAAAGTCAAGTAATAATTATTATGATTATTATTGTTTTATTTTTGTACCAGTGTTTTAGACCTATGGAGAGGTGCTAAGAAAAGTAAAAGAAAAATTATTTTTCAAAGAAATTGCAGTTTTGTTGAGAATGGTTCTGCCTTCCTTAATAAAGCGGCGGCATAACAAGGCCTAACCCTCTTCGCCCCAGAGGTGTGGCGGTTTATGTTTTTGAAATCTTGACCAATGTTCACAAACATCTAGAGTTTCGTATAGGAAATGGTAGAAGGAAGGTTTTTACAATCTCCTTGCATTGCCCGAAGGTGAACTGTGGCTATTCATGCACCTCCACCCAACTACCATGGCCAGGTTGAAATTAGGTTCCCCAAGTTCCCCTTCCTTGTAAAAGTGCGAGGAGTAGAATATTGAACAACACTCCCCGATCTTGCTCCAGTGTGAGTGTCAGAACACCTTTCAGAGGGCCATGGGGCAAGCAGGAGCTACTGGGTCTAACCATGAGGGTTCGATCCTTGTACTCTGATGTCCCGGGCCCAACTTACTATGGGTCCTGAGCAACTGGAACGTAAATGGGATAGGAAGTAAGGTTAATAATGCCCTCTTGAATTCTATCTCTAACACATATCAAATTATTCGACTGCAAGAAACCTGGGAAACCAATCCAATCATACTACAGGGATATAAAGGCTATTTTGAACCTGCAGATAAAACACATAAATATGGCCGTCCGAGCGGGGGGCTAGCAACATTTATATCCATTGACTTACTAGTAGAGCACGAGCAATTAGACATAATCAGTCGGTTAATTTGGAAAATAAAACAAATAATCACAATAAACCAAAGACCTTAATTCTGATTAATGTATATATATACCCAACACAAAGTATTAGAGAAAAAATGTGTGCCACCCTGAATAGATTTGTTGTGGAGAAAATGTTGGTTGACCCATTAGTAGACTTTATTTTGACCGGGGATTTTAATTTAAACCTATTAGTACCATTTATTAGAGATGACATCACACAGTCTCAAGATCATCAATGGGCTATCCCTCACCAGGTCTTAGGAATGGAGACAAATCGCCCACAAAGTAAAATTGGAACACAATTTGTTAAGGACATAGACGCGATGGTATTATGGATCTTAAATGGGAGATTTACGTCAGACGTACCGCCAGCATATACCTTCCAGTCTCATAATGCAAAGACAAGGATTGACTATATGATTGCATCACTTAACAGCTTTAGTAATATTACCTTATATCAATTGAGGAAGGTTCCAGACAGTGACCACAGTCAACAGATAATCACTACAAACTTCATGAGTAATAAATACCAAACGTACCTATCTATGCATGGTCAGACGGGAACGATCAATTACAGGAAACTTATCTGGACGGTACATAACAAAGAGAAGATGAATGAACTGGTGCCGAAACTCATTAAAGATTGCGTTAATGATACAACTTTGGCTTCACCAATTGAACAATGGGTAAACTTTACCCGTAAATTAGTTAATCCTCCGGTCCCTATACCTGTAGTTAAGAAGAACCAAACTAAACAAGGAGAGAAAAGGAAACCATATATTAATCTTCCTTACACAATAAAAAAACTCAAAAGAACCCGCAACAAATTAAGAAGACAAATTATAAACTTCCAGCATGTCGACGAATTATCAACTAAACTAAAAACCTTCGATGAAAATTTGAGGAAATTGATATGGGATGAAAGAAATCAAGCAAAGCAAGTTTTTTGGTCAAAATTATTTTATGCAAGCAACCAAACAAATTCAAGGGCATTTTTGAAAACAATAAATGGCTTAGTGCGACCAAACAAATTGGTGGTGTCATCGACATTATCGGAGCAAGAATGGGTTAAATTCCTTGAAAAACATCTAAATTCTGATCTAAAAGAATAATAAAGGAAGAGACCAAGATCAGAACAAACATACAAAAGTATGATATCGATGGTCAAATTGATATATCAAAAACTCAATTAACCAAATTAATTAGGAAACAGAAAGATGGGGCACCAGGACCTAATGGAATTCTGTTTGCCCTCTACAAAGAAAAACCGGATTAATGGTCAGAATACCTTGCAAAAGTATTTGAAGACATAGTACGGACAGGCATGATACCTGAATCATGGAGAGGGTTGTTAATTTCACCTATGTATAAAAAAGGAAACTGGGCACTCCCCGAAAATTACAGGTTCATAACATTACAAGACACAGATGCTAAATAGTTTGCAAGGATCTTGCTTACCAATCTTACTGAATGGGCAATGGATAATAAGGTATTACCTCCGAACCAGACCGGCTCTGTTAAGGGACTCGGAACAACAACAAACATCCTAGCTTTATCACTTTTAATTGACAAATCAATTAGAACGAAACAGCTGTTGTACTTATGTTTTGTACATTTTAGATCTGCTTTTGATTGTGTCCAAAGAACCCTCCTATGGAAAAAACTACAGCAAAAAATATTCCAGATCAATTGCTAAAACTGACTCAACTTGTGTACAGCAAAACATGGGTCAGAGTGAGGATGGGGGACGGCCACACACTAACAAATGAAATACCAACAACAGTAGGCCTTAAGCAGGGATGTGTACTGGCCCCCTTACTTTGTAATTTATGTCTAGCAGATTTAACGGAGTCCTTGGATGAAATAAACACACATCCACCAAAATTAGCCTGCAAACAAATTTCTAATCTGCTATACGCAGATGATGCCATCCTTTTAAGACAAACAAAAGTGGGATTACAACGCCTAATAAATGGAATAATTACATACTCAAAAGAAAATGGAATGGTGATAAATGAAACCAAGACTAAAATGATGGTTATCACTAAAAATGTAAGACTAAAACAAGTGGTATATGGAAGATATCAAACTAGAACAAGTTGAAGTATACAGGTATTTGGGAGTATTATTCGATGAAAAAGGAAACTATTGCCCACAAAAATTGGACATACAAAAGAAGGCAAATGCTTTGACGGCAGCATTTATGATTCTGCAGAAATCACTTGGAAACCTCACTTATCGTCCCCTTTTAAAGGTTATAGCGGCAAAACTCCTCCCCACTCTTACATATGGTAGTGAGGCATTAACCAGGAAAAATACTGCAACAATAAATAATGCAGTGTCAAAAACTTTTAAATCCCTTTTTTATCTACCAAATAATGCATCACCTGCACAAATAAGATTGGAGTTCGGCCTAAATAACCAGCTGTACTCACGAAAGGGACAATTTATTAAAACATGAAACAGGATAAAAATTTACCATGATAACCAGCTGTCTCAATTATTATGGCAAGAAATAAATAACAATATGAATGCCAATTTGGAACAATGTAATTAACACAACATCATTCAAAAAGGTAATTAACAGAACAACAAATCAACTGTCGATCGCACAAGATAAAGATATATTGGCAAAAAGAAAGCATGCATGGCCAATAATCAATGGGTTTACAAAAAAGCAGGTTCAAGCCTATTTGGAAATACCATGGTCGTTAAAAAATAAGCACATTTTTATTAAAGAAAGATTTGGTGTACTCCCTGGACTTAGTCATCTTCACCCTTGGATGAAAATGGAGGGGTATATAGTATCCAGATTGTGCAAAACTGGCGAGGTGAATATTGTCCATTTTCTATGTATCTGTCCTGAACTTCAGATTGAAAGAAAAACTATACTTAAAACATGTTTTAATATGCGAGGAATAAGGACATGTAGGCAAGCTTTGATAAAGTGTCTGCATTCTAATGACATAAGTATGAATTCTGCTTTTGTAAAATTTTTATTGAGAGTAAAAGCAAAACTAGATTATAATAATGAAAACTTTTGCACAGTTTGAAACCATTTTAAAAAATGATGTCATATTTACTGTAACTGGTTTAGAAGTTGGTGCTGTATCCATTTTATCTAGTTTTTAGTGGTTTTATATTATAGTAGATGTATATGTCAAATTGCAAGATTTTAAGTAATCAAACAATAAAGATTTTTTTTTTTTTATTTACTAACATTCAAATTATTATTTGTAACTGCAAGTAATTTAAGTAAAAAAAAAATAAAACTGGGCTAAGTACCCCTTCAGTACTTGCCTGTCAATGGTAGGGTTGGTTAAACAGTCCAAGGCTTCTCGGAGGGGAGGCAGATGCTGGGGTGAACATAGGCTCATAACCTAAAATACTTTCAATATCACCAATGAATGATTGTTCAATCAAATACTTGGTTTTATGAAAAAAGGAGCATTCATATGTGAACACAAAGTAAAATACAGCATACATAAATATTACAAATATTCCTCCTGTGGTCAGTGCTCCAGTGTTAGCTCAGCAGGTCCCTGCGTCCCACTTCCCTCTTCCTATTGGTTTATTGTTATTCCCTATTCACAATAGGCGACCTTCATGTTAGGCCCGGCTAGCGGTCTTAGTCTTAGGAGTCTCACTCCTACTCTTTCAAAGTCAAAAGTGTTGCAGTGTTCACCATGCTACAAAGCAGAACAAGTTCCCCGAATCCCTGGGAGCTTGGACTTCTCGGAGGTCTACAGTGGCTGCCAGCAATGAGTAGCACTATTGCCTTTGTAGGGACAGCAGCTCAGCTATTCATCCGCTGCGCTCCCCATGATAATGCAGTAAGTTCCTATGTTCCCTCACATAGGTAGGGAGGCGAGCGTTTGGGTTCCAGTGCTTCAGTTGGGGCTTGGGCACTCGCAGGTCACCATGACAGCCTACCCTATTGGCATCAGCGAAACCAGGTGACGTCCTTTGCTCTTTATGGTGCCCCCATTCCAGCATATGCTGTCACTGACTTACTCCACACACAAGCTACAGACCCTCAGGCATATGGGTTCATTGACTTTACTCCACACACGGGCTATGGCCCGATTGGCATGACAGTAATCCACTCTTCATGGCGGCCCCCTCTGTCATGCGGGGTCCCCAACTTTAACCTGCATATGGGCTACGGTCCATGTTGCTCATCTTCCCACCTCGCTATGGGGATTTACTCTGGGAATCCCCACCAAACCTCACTCCCTCCAAGCACTCTTCTCTTCCTCACAGGGCACCATAGTGTGCTGTAAACCAAATGTGAGCTCATAGTGTGCTGTAAACCAAATGTCGTGGTAAATAGAGTGAGCAACCCAGTAAACCTTCGGGGGCTTGGGTAAAAATAAAGTAGGATGGGTAGTGTCGCCTCCAAAGGAGTTTGTTATCTTTGATTGAATTGACTTAACTATGAAACTGAGTCAAATACAGGTAACTTAATTGTCCTGAACAAAATTAATTCCAGTTAGTTAAAAAAAACATTCAAACACTTATAACTGATTAAACATGACAATACTTAACAATGAGACAAAAACAAATAGACATGTGTATAGGCAAAAAAGTGAATTTTATCAAAATTAGGTCACAAAGGGAAATTTACAATGCAAAAGAAAGTATGCAAAACAGGAATACAGGATATATGTCTGAAAAATAAATCAAGATCTCTGTAAGGCCTGTTAGCCGCCTATCCAAAATAAAGAGTAGAAGAATTTCCTTTTGGATAAGGCTGAGAGTCGACGTTTCGGTCTTTATGGGCAACTCTTCAAGACCATCATCAGGACAGTAGATATTAAAAATTGTAACTCCCTAATGAAAACAGAATAAAACAATTTGACTATGATCTGATTTAAACATTCATTATTGCGCTATACACATTAACAAAACCACTAAACAGTTAAAAAACAATATTGGCATGGACAATAAGAACACAGTGAATATAACAAAAAGCAAAATCAAACTTATTTTGAGGTGCATCAATTCATTGTGCAGATCAATATATCAAAGAATTCTCAATCTGAACCAACTGATGTGTGACATGCCCCAATTAATAAATAGAGCAGGCAGTCGGGCTCTCATAAACAACTTGTAAGGAACATATTGCTGATTTACAGTTGTATGGCTTATTTCACTCTAAGCTCAGTTGCATGGCTTTCTAAATTCGAGATACATTGTTTCTTTATCATGAACCTGGGATCAAATTACAGGAGCTAATTGCACATGATGTTAACCTTATTGTGGTTAACTATGACCAAACTACGAGCGTAATGTTATCTGTACCTTAAATCGAGAATTTGCTCCGTGTATTTAAAGATGCGCTATGTGTAGCAAAATCAGCGTTGTATCTGTGGACATTAAAAAAAAAAAAAAGGGGGGGTGTATCAATAACCACTTCTAACCTTTAACTAAGATTTTTACAATATTTAAAGTAGTGCCATTACCTATTTCAGGAAGTAAGGGTTCGCTTTTGAACCAAATGTCAGCTCATATAGTTGGACTACACAGTACAGGACTGTATCATCAAGTGCACTATCCAGGTATCCAGTTTTGAATATTACCATAAGTACAAAATATCATCATAAACCGCTTGTACAAAATTAGACCACTGTTGTAATTTGAGTATGTGTAATATAATTGGTCTTGAATTTGGCCACAAACCAATTTGCATTCAATGGAGTAGCTGCTGAACTCATGGGTGTTCCGTTTATTTGTAAGAAAGGTAATTGTTGCTTTTTTAAAATAACAATATATTTAGAAAGAATTTCACGTAAGCAGCCGTAAAAAATAATGATCCTCTAAATGGTGGATCTGTTATGTTTTTATGAACTTTGGGCAAGAAATACATTTGGACAGATCTAGGATAATTTGTAGTGATTGATATTCTACTTTTGGTAAAATCTTAGAAAACATAACTCAAAGACACAACCGATTTCCCATTAGAATAAAAAACAAGCATTGGCATAGCCAATAGGTCTCACCTTTGGGAACTTATAAGTGTTTAGCCATGCAACAGTTGATGTTGTTGCACCAAGGATTTTGTGCTGGATAACTAAAAAGTTATAAGGTCCCAAAGGTGAGACCTATGGGCTATGCCAATGCTTGTTAGATCTGTTATTGGTCAAGAAGTTTTAACTTTACTAAACTTATATTTAAAATATACTGACAGGAGACTTCAGACAGGCCTCCTTAGCCTTTGGTCTATTATTGTTTTATTCACATTTCTCCTTCGTCCACTATAGCACAGGGCAATGTGTCATCCACTAGCTAACGTCTCGGTGAGAGGCAGCATTATCTCATTTCACAAGAGTGCATGTACACACAAGTAGTTATTTTCTGTGCTGAGACCCAAAAAAATGTTAAGCCAACTTTTTTTCTTTTTTGGATTGACAATGCCACAGCACCTTTCCCAAAAATAAGCTTTTGCAAAAATCCTGACAAAAGAAGCATCAATAAAGTCAAAAGGCTAGCGGCCAAAGCAAGACTTATTGGCTTTGCCAGTGCTTGTTAATTACTCAGTGCTGAACCCAGATTTGACTTATGCACCAAGGTGAAAGTTTTACATTTATTTTTATTTTACACTGGAAGCAAGTGAAAAAATTCTTATACCAGAATGTGTGTGGAGTATCTATTAAGAAGAAGCAAAAACAACAGGTGATGGACCGAATGTGGATCAATGTCACACACTCACCCCAGTCCAAAGATCTGGGCCCAAATCCATCGTTCTTTTGCACTCCACACCACCCTGGGTTAGACAATGGCGATATGCAAATCAGCTCTGACCCTGTGCCCCATGGGAACAGTCCAGTCCGAACTACAAAAGAAGAATACAATCCCCGCACCAAAGATTTAAGACCTACATTCCTTATGTATGTTTTGGTATTCCACTATAGAGACCACAAAAAATAAATCCTCTTCCTCTCCAATATGGCCTTGGCGACCGTAACTCGTTTCATCTGACAATAATGGAAATACATATGGAATAATGGAAATTCGTTTCATTCGACAATTTGTTTAGGCCGTGGTTACCCTTGTTGTGCTTATTTTAGTGCCTAGTGCTAATATGCTCATAGACTTGCTTGGCGCATTCGAAAACTTTAAACTAAAGTAACACACGGAGAAGACTCTGTGTCCATTGCAATAAAGCATGCCTATTATGAATATTAATGAGCTGATAATGGTCTTCTGAAGTGATGCATGAAGCCTTTGCAGATGCTTCGACCCATTACAGTTAACACAGGATCACCCTAGAAGCCATGGGCTGATTGATGATGACTTGTCGAAGGGTGAATGTGGGCGACTCGGGTGTAGCACTCCGAGCACTGCCCATATGTTCAACTGTAAAGGATTCACACATTTCCAATATAAATATATCAAAAAGTGTTTCAATGGGCCATCTATGTTATGATGTCACAACTGGTCACAAAGGAAAGCAGACAACATGAAACAAAAGTACGTTCTGGAATGCCAGTAAAGGCACACACAAGGTTTTAACTTATGCAAACCCCAAACAAACTATTATAACATTTCTAAAAAAAAGAACGGCATTGGTGAGATGACCTCTGTTTATCTAGTGACCCGTTAGATGCTCTCTGAGCCTTTGATTTACCTACTCCACAAAGCATTCTGGAATTTGTAGTTTTTCTTTCGTATTATTACAATTACAGAAACCCAACGTTAAAAATCCCCATAAGTGTATGAGTAACTCACACCTAACAAGGGGAAGCTGGAGGCCTCATTGCTATTGTAAAAAAATTATGTGCAAAGGGCCTCTCTGGCTTGGTAGAGGCGAAGTGAGTGCCCATGCCCATTCAACCGTTGGCCTCTTATAAGATCCATCATGTGTGCATTAGTGCTACCTTTTTCAACTCCGGCCATAAACTCATTTATAACCGACCACTGCCCAACCAGTCAGGTCAGCTAAGTAATCTACAAGGCCAGGTTTTTCCAATCGCGGTACAAAAGGGGGTGGTGATGGACGGAGCATCTGAAATAAATCAAACGCTCACACCCAGTCAAAAGATCTGTGTTTAATCCATCACCGTTCACCAAGCTTGTTTCCGGTCCAGTGAAGACATGGCTTGGCAGTTCAGGTTGGACTGTTCCCATGAGGCACAGGGTCAGACTGATTTGCATATAGCCCTGTCTGAACTGGGGTGGCAGATTGGGCTAAAGAACGGTGATGGATTAAACCCAGATCTTTTGACTGGGTGTGAGTGTTTGATTGATTCAGATGCTCCGTCCATCACCACCGCCTTTTGTACCGCTTTTGGCCGCCATAAGTAAGTGGCAGGGTATGCTCAGACGTGAGTCCCTTGCTCACTTTGCCACTGGATTCAAGCAAGCAGGGATGAAGACGGCTGGAATGCCAGAAACCGGTCCTCGGAAGCTTGTTTCCGGTCCAGGGAAGACATGGCTTGGCAGTTCGGGCTGGACTGTTCCCATGAGGCACAGGGTCAGACTGATTTGCATATAGCCATGTCTGAACTGGGGTGGCAGAGTGGGCTAAAGAACGGTGATGGATTAAACCCAGATCTTTTGACTGGGTGTGAGTGTTTGATTGATTCAGATGCTCCGTCAATCACCACCCCCTTTTGTACAGGTTTTTCCTATCACTCTATGACTTGCAGCTTGGAGTGCTACAATTATGAATTTAGGACCGCTAATAGCAAAAGCACAAGGAAAATCCCATGACTGAGCAAACGAGTTACACCGCACCTGGGCCAACTTGAAATCTGTGCTTTTGACCAATAGCAGTCATATTTAACTTAAAACCATCCAACCAAAAGTTACAAAGTATTATTTACAGGACCTCATACTCCAGCCCTGCGCTTTCATTTAACAACTAAATACACTCTGGGAGTTGTATCCTTCATGAACTGGAGTTGAACTAAATACACTGAGCAACAGTTTAGAATTGATTTTAAGTAGTTTGCCCAGGACTGGAACCAGATGACCTCTGTGCCATGGAGCTTTTTTTTGTTGCAGGATTATATAGCATGAGCTCAACCCGAAGGTTTCACAATGCTTTACATGCGCATCAGTTGCATTACAGACGTACACGGGGAGATGAGGTGATTTGCCAAGAATCACAGGACGTCCAAGCCTCCCCCAGACTCGAACTTGGTTCCCCAGCTTCAAAGTCGGCCGTTAAGCTACATCCTCAGTGGTAACACTTACCATGGGTTGAAAGCACGACAGTCAAGCTGTCACCCGTTTGGCACACGAACGATCTCAGGAATATAATTACTTGGATAGCACTAATAATGTTTACAATAACAACATCGTCTACACACCACAGCGCCTCGGGCCTGTTAGGCACATATCTCCGGCACAGCACACGCTTTCCAGGTAGGAAACTGCATTAGACCTCAAGATGCATCGTCACTGTGACATATAGTAATCAAAGCACAGGGGTGAAACCCCTCCTCGTACAAAGACATTGAAATTGTTTTATTTACGGACTCCACCACACCAAAGTGGCAACCTATTGTTTTCAAACTCTCTCAAGGATATAGTTAAATAAATTAAGCAACAGTATAAAGAGTTCATGATGGTTTCCTTATGATTTTTACATCTATACAGCTTCTCAGTAAGACTTTAACAAGCCGCCCACTTCCCCCAAATCAAGCAGTAGGAAGATGTGGGTATGCAAATTGTCAATTAGAACTGCCCACTATTTACATTTTCTCAGAATAAATGGAAGAATGCACCATATACAAAGAGCTGCCTAAAATGCTTTGAACTTAACTAAGTGCCCCCAGGTCAACCATACCTGCTCACCTCCGTGCATAGCGTGCACACTTGAGAGAATCAAAGGACCTTTGATAGCATTATAAGCTAGGATCACATGTAAGGCCAGTCATGAAGATATAGGTCACAACACGTTGCACTCTGATACTGGTAGTTTTATTTTTGCCTTTATAGCTGCATTATCGTAAGTGCTGAAGTTCATAGCGACGACCTTAGCTGATGCTGAAAAGCCGGATAGCTCGGATTATTAATCTGGTTTCTTTAATTTCTCACAGTTTTTATAGGCTAAGCAGCGTAATTATATCACTCTCATAATATGCCATATTGCTCACTTTTGCCTGATTTACTACAAATGTTATTTTGCCTTCGGCTGCACCCCTTGCACGAGAGCAACTTTAAACCAATCATGTTTATCTGCCAACAACACTAAGCAAGAAGGGCCTTGTAGTTTCTCTTATCTCGCTAGCACTAAGGGCCTACAAATACCAGAAAGCTTAGAAAGAATGACAGCTGCATATTTACCACCAGCAAAAGGTTGAATTCTCTCCGGTTAGCACCTTATATCTAGCTGCGCTGTTTAGCAGAAAATTGTAATGACATTTTAACCAAAATCCTATATTTAAGTTAGCTGTGGAAAAGGTATATCAAGGCCACGTCTGTCAGACGCATCAAGAGGTCCTTACAGAAATTGACTCAAAATGGCCTCTGTGCTATGTGAGAGGAAAAACCCAAATGTAAACCTGTCATTTGTCAGGCGGCCCAAAAATCTTTGAGCTGGATTATGTGGCCTCACCTCCTTGTTAAGTCTACTCCCCACCCCCTTCAATTAGTTAATTAATGAGGTCACCGCGCTTGGCTTCTCAGGAGTCAGGTTGCAGCCTCGTGGCCCACAGCAGAAACACGGACAGGTCACTGCCAGGGCACTGCCAGGGAAACAAGCAATGAAAGCGGTAAAATCATTAGTAACAGGATACCCCTGAAAGGAATTTAAGTGGAGCGCGGCCGGAAGAAGTCCATGGACAGCCTTTACCTTGCGGGAGCGAGCAGCAAGGCGCGATAATTTCTAACAGATGGCGCCGCTGCTCGCTCCAGCAAAGTAAACTCCAAACACGAGTTTGAAGAAAAGCCTGGAACGATTCCAAAAGGTCTGCAAAGCAGCGCTTGCGCGCTGCAAGGCAACACCTAAAAAGAAAGATAGAATTTGTAAAAAAAAAAAAGTGAATTTATTTTAATTCAAAATATCTGATGGAATGAATAGAAAACATCAACCCACATGTCTTTTTTTCTTTTTTCTTTTCTTCATGTTATTTCTTAAATTGCAACCATTTTCGTGGAAACAACAGATGTGCTTATGCCAAATTTGACTCATAATTTTATAATGTTGTTTAAAGTTGTTACTATTTTCATCATTGTACTGATATCTCTCAAATGTTTATAAGCCCAGTTAATTTTTGCTCTTTTCTTCAGTGGCTACAGGGTTGACAACAAAATGGTTTTGATTTTCTCACCTTTTTCCATATCCAGCTTCTTTACAGCATTCCCAGTCTGAGGGTGAGGCGATGAAGACTTTTATGCTCCCACACTCCAGCCAAGTTCCTAGTACGGGATACAGAGGTGTACTCAATGGCTCATCCAGTGGTATGCTTCTGTACTTGCTATATAGTATAGTGTCCAATATATATTACATAAATGCTGTATTACTTTCTGAACATGAAACACAATGATGAGAGAATATTTAAGCATATTGTTTTTTCCTGTTACTAGAATTTTCTGAGCCACACCTGGTTCATCATACAGAATTGTGTGCACTTTCCCTTTTTAGGTCTCGCCTTTCAGATAGCGCCCATGCATTATTGTTGGTGGCAATCTTTCATTTTTTGTTATTTAAAAAGGGCCTTTTAGCCCAGCCATTACTTACCATTGGTTTGCTTCATTATCACTTTATGTTCTTGCTGCTCATTGGTCAACGCATGCAGACATGGGTGCAGACTTCATTTCCTCTATGTGGGTTCTCTGTTCCATGGAGCATGGACCAAGTACTGATTAAGTGCTTTATTGGGGTCCTTTCGCTTCTTTCGCCCAGATAGAGGTACTTTTTTGTTGCTTCTCATTTTTTCGTTTTTTCTTTGTTGCTTGTTGACTCTTGGCTCCCGGGACCCTCTATCCTGTGTTGTTGCTACCGTCCTTCCAGCCCCTCCTTCTCCCTTGCTTGTTTTAGTTACAGACTTTACTCTCCTCCAATGGTCAGCGGGTCTGTAAGGAGCTTAAATGCACCAGAATAGGTAATCAGTTGCTGTTGTCAGTGGTGCTCTTAAGCTCTGATATTGACGCTTTCCTGATCGTCGGCAATCGGTGACCATTCGGACCCTGGCTTAGCGTTCTTATCTTTCCTTTGAGCACAAACGTATGTCTGATATGGTGCGGAATAAATTATACAGTTGACAACTTCCATCCCACCCCATTCACCTGTTAACAGAGTTGCCTTTTCCCCTCCCACACTCTTGTTGTTCCTGTTGCTTATTCCACAAGGAAAAGAAAAGCTCTATAATGTGGCCAGCGCTAGCCGCTTCATAGTGTGTTTTTTTTCTAAACTTTAAGCTGTGCTGTACTGAAGCAATTTCACTAGACCAGGAAGTACATGTAAAAAATATACAGATCATGTTTCTGTTGCGACTCGTTGCAGACAATTGAAAATCATTCTGCCCTTCTACAAATTCCGCATTTAGAGCCACTTTTCAATAAGGTTTTTTATGTAAATCCTGATGCCAGTATGTTTTTTCTCCACAGTCGTTTACCTCCCAGGTACGACTGTGGTAATTTGATTATTTTCATTCTTCAATCGGGCTAGTATACAATGTTTTCCATGCTCTGCAAATGAACAAGAACCCATTTGAGTTTTGCATACCTCTTCAAATATGAGACCAAAAGCTTGTTTTTGTTTGTACATTATTAATAACTTGCTGCCAGAGCTCAAGTGCTGCTACAGTCTTGCAAGTTCCTAGCACCATAAATAGCAAACAGTGCCCTCCCAAGTTGGGTAAGTTGTATCAACTTTTTTCTGATTAAAGGCTAAAATAGCCAACCACGTTTTGCACCTCTGAACAGAGACGGCTCTTCCGTTGAGGTGGAGAAGCGCTACCACACTGCTCTTTGAGAAGTGCATATAAAATTAAAACGATAATAACAGAATGTTATTATTTATTTTTCTGTACTGAGGCAGTTTTATGGGGCGGGGTAATACTGGGCTGTGGTCTCAGGCAGCAGAGGAAGGAGTGGTTGGTCCACTTAAGTGCGTATGGCTGTTTGGCTGACCATCTTGGGCCGGCCAAACTGTCATGTGTACTAACTAGCATGTTCTCCACCTGACTTTATTGGTCTCAAAAATGGAAATGCAAAATCCTCAGCAAAGCTGTAACTGAGGAGGGTTTGACAAGCCATTGGATGCAGTCCCAGTGAAGCTGTTGGTATTTAGTGGGAAAATTCAGAACACGAGAAATTGAATTTCACTCCCATAGAAGGTCCTTCACCAACTGGGTACTTTTGCTGCCTTCTCTCAGTCAAAATTTCTACATTTAGCCTTGATCACTTGTTAGGAGGTTCAAATCCTTCAGCGAGGCAAATGTGTAGGTTGCAGCAGAAGAGGACTGACTCAACAAAGTCAGACACATTTCTCTCAATATCTAGTGAATTGGATTTGCTGCTGTGGAGAAGCTTTAAGTGGAAGACATCTGAATCGTTAGCCTATCGGCAGCACACCTCTGCTGGTTCAGCTATGCTGAGAGGAGTAATCTAACATATAGTGAACCTGCCAAAATGGCCTATTAGCCCCACCTCTTGGTCTTTTCTTTGCACTCCATGCATTCCACACTATGTTTCATTTGGTGGTACTACCATGACGTGATTATATATTCCTAAACTATTGTTTTCCTCCCATCACTGTTGTTTGTTTCCTTGTTACTGTGAGAGAGCTTTTCAGATCACTGAACATGAATAGGTTAGTTGCTGCTGTTATAACCATTAGACCAGATTCTTCCATTGTTATGCAATCTGGTTCCTTTTGATCAGTATGTAGGATAATTGTAGTAAGTATTAGGTGAATTTAGAAATTAAGTGTTTATGTACTGGAATAGGCAATTTCATCTATTTGTCATAGAGTTGTTATCACTTTTGTAATTCAATTGTAATTCAATTGTTAGCATCAGCGAGGAACAAAATTGCCATGTTCACTGTTTAGCACTTTAGTAACACAATTTTAGTTTTCCTGGTTTTCAAATAATCAAATAGTCATTTAGGCTAACATACAGCCTTGCCTTACTGACATTCTAGGCAGAGTTGTTTAATTTTGCATTGAGGATATGTTCACAAATGTAAGTGAAGGTTTTGTGGAAAGGATAGTTTTGTCTATAAAAGGTTCTTGTTCAGTCAAAACAAAGGGTTTATAAAAAGAATCCACTGCCACAAATTAAATCCTGCTTAGCTAATGGGCACAGGATCATCCTACCATGCACCATTACCAAATACATTTGCATAACCAATAGTATTTTGTTAGCTTCTGTCCACTGTGCCGTTCATCAAGAATTATCTTGGAAAACAATTTATTGGGAGAGACAAAGCATCTAAGTTTTTGAGGTACCCCTTTGAAAAATTACAACACAGACGGCACCCTCCCATACTTCTGGAATGTAAATTTCGTCAGGTGTAGTATTGAACAAAGGGAGCGGAAGATAAACCCACCACTGAGGACCCTTCTTTGAATGTTGCCTTAACATTGGAACCTTTAGCTGTCTTAATGAGGTAATCCACTTGTCTGGGCATGACTTTCATTTTGATGTTTGTAAAGGAGATGGGTTTTGGCTATAGAATAAAACAGTAAAATTTCCTATGTGAATTAGACATGCAAATAATCCAAGTTTCATCAATAATCTTGGAACTGACTTCTTGGTGTTAAAATGCCTATGTATACAAGTTTACCACAAAGTCGCGTCATATAAACCCACAGCAACTGACCTTGGTTCTTAATTCTTCAGATGCACAAATTGTCTGTTAAGTCAAATGTTTAAATACTATCTTTGATTTATATATGGTTTAAAATCTGCATAATCTGGAACTCCTTTAGATGAACATCCACATTGTCCAAATTGTTATAGTGTTGGTTTCTTAACCGCACAGGAACTTTTTGTCGTTGTAAAGAAAGATATAATTCTTTAACCAAGGAATGATAAACATCCTCAATTTCATGTGGTACTAGAGATGGATCAGTATATTTCTTTTAAACAGTATTAACATTTGAATGTCAAATAACTCAAGTTTGAGGGGATCCATTTTGTCATTTTCTAATCTTAGTCTCTTATTATATTTTGGGTTAAAGGCACTGTGTCACCTCGCCAAATTGAAACCCACAAAAGGAGCCGGTCAGTCTGACTATATCCATAATGTAGGGTAAGCCCAGCTCCATGTGTAATATGTTGTTTGAGGTAGATTGCGGGAGAGAGACCATTGTTTTAAACTATTTATTCTCAATGGATTGCAATGAATCAACATGAGCCATACCCCAATCACCCGCGCCGTAAGTAGCCGCAGACTCAGTTTCGCATGATAGATTACAAAACGATCAGTTGGCTAAACTATGTCGAAGTAGAGCTCACCACAATGGGGTTGAAAGATTTATTGAAGGACCCACTAGCCTGTAGGCTGATGTCAAGACAAAGGCTGGTGGACATATTAATGTGAAGGCTCAGTACACACGAAGGGAGAAGAACTACAGAAAAAGGTCAGTCCTTCCATATTAACTCTTTCCTCCTATGTTAGAGGGAGAATATTTTTACTTAGAGGTGGTCTCAATACCGCAAAACAAATTTATACTATCGCAGTTTCGCTTAAACCTTATACCTCTGATGTAAGGGTTCCCAGCAAAAAAGGTTCAACAATTCAGAATTGTATATGTGCCCCAGTGATATGAATTCTGCTCAAACTGATCTCCATTTATTATTTTTTGTGGGTATCACAGAGAAATAGCACATCACACGAATCTTAAAGAGACATAACTTTAAGCAATGTAGGGTCGCACTCTTTTTCCTAAAATCACTCCCTGACCATTTAGTTTTTTTCTCGGTAGCACAATTTTTATGGACCTGCATGAAAAAAAGAAAGTCCCTGGGATTATATACTGTTTTTGATATCCACTGTTTTAATTCCCCACAAAGTTTAATTATATATTTCAGTTCAGTTCTTAAACTTTATTCGATTATTCATAAAAACAATCATAAAAGCATACAGATTAAAAAAGGCACATAAGAATTGTTACAGAATAGGGGAATTACAGTTCCAACAAATTGGTACAACTCAAATAGGGGCAATATCATGGGCTTAGCAGCAACTAGATTAGACTAGCACAGTATTAAAAAAACAGACTTTTTCTAACAGATATTGATTTTAAGATAAAGGTTGCGGTAAAAAAGCAAATATCTGGGGTGGTGAGTGCAAAAAGAAAGCTCATGGCATTGACAGTTGTAAACACAGAGTATTTCTTAAACAATGGTTTGAGGTAACAAATACGCAGATGCTTAAACAGTGGGCATATTAGCATAAAGTGCAGCGTGCTTTGTTTGGTGGTTCCATCACACGGACAGGGAGTGGAAGTATGGATTTTCTTCCTCTGGAATGCCACCAGGTTATGTACAATGCCTAATCTCAGCCTTGTAAGTACATACTGATGAGACTGTCTGGTGATAACTTTTAAATACATAGGCATGCCATACCCTTCCTGCTTGTTGGAAAAATAGTAAACATGAGTTGAATAGTGGCTGCATTGTTCTTTACGCCTGTTATATTTGTGCCCCAGGAAAACTCTTTTAACCTCCTGCTTCGATAAATCAATGGCACATGAGGGATCACCGTGGACATCCAGGTCAAAAAGATCCTTAAAGGATGTTAAGACATAGTTTAACCACGGGATCTGGCGGGCATTGTCGAGGCGTAAACAATCTTGAATTATTCGCCTGGTAAACCCAGTTTCATCTTTGGACCAAATAGACCTCCAAGCCATATAGGTCTCAATCTAGTTAGGTCGGTTAAATAATCCAGCCCTACCTCATTGTGGATCAGTTCGGTAGCTGCCGAAGGTGGAAGGCAAAGGAGTTTCTTTAGAAATATATTTTCAGCAACTTGCAGATCGCCTTGGATCCAGTGTCCCCAAACTCCTGAGCCGTAAAGGGCAATTGAAACACACCTGTGCCGATAGACATTCAACATGTCAGGGATGCGACGGCTGCCTAGTTTAGCAGCAAAACGAAATACCCCTGTAGAGCTCTTGCCCATCTTAGCCTTCACATTAAGTAATTCCAGGGCCCAAGACCCACTATTGCTAAAGGTTATACCCAGATAACAGAAATTGTTCACAACCTCAATTCGATTTTCCTTAAAATAAAATGATTTAAGTTGGTTCACTTTTTTTCTGCAAGCCATGATGAAGGTTTTAGAGTTATTAATTTTTAATTTCTTCCCCTGTATAAAATCGTAAAAATGGTTCATGAGTTTCTGGAGACCTATGGGAGTTCTAGAAAGTAAAACCGTGTCGTCTGCATAAAGCAGTACCGGGATTGGTTGTCCCTCGACTTGAGGAGCGTCAGCTTGGACATTCTTCAAGTCGGACTCCATGGAGTTTATAAAAAGGGAGAAGAGTAACGGGGCCAAGACACAACCCTGCCTAATGCCAGATTTAACTCTGATCTTCCTTGTGCATTCCCCCTCATGTCCATAGCGAATCTGGGCAGATAGCTTGCTTTACAGTCTAGCCAGGAAGTGGATTATCGCGGCCGGTGCTTCCATTTCGAGTAGGGTTGACCACAGCAGAGTATGGTCGACCAGATCGAAGGCACTAGAGAGGTCTGCAAAACAAAGGAACAAAGAGCCCTGTTTAGCTTTGGTGTATTTTCCTATGAGGAGATCTAAATTAATGCACTGCTCAATAGTGCCAAGGCCCTTACTAAAACCGTATTGGGATACCGCAAGGATATTGTTGGTTTCAGCCCATTTCCAGACGTAGCAATAAAACCCTGCTCATGATTTTTAGCGAGGAATCCAGGAAGGAGATAGGGCGGTAGTTCTTGGCCTCTCCTCTATCTCCCTTCTTATAAATTGGCAGGATTACAGATTCACTCCAGGTGGAAGGAGTAGTATCGTTGACAGCAGCATTAAACACCTGGGTCAGTAGGGGGCTCCAGAGGGCCAGATCAGTTTTATATAGATCGACCGGTACGCCGTCCGGTCCTGGAGCCTTCCCCCCTTTGCTGTTTCGGATGGCATTATCTACTTCTTGGAGTGTAATCCCCAGGGGTTGAATAAATCTGGTAGTGTAAGCACAAAGACTATCCTGAACCTCACAGGCTGGGTCAAAAATTCATGTAAAGTATTGGACCCAGCTGTCCTCACTAACCTGGGCGGTTAAAATTGGGAATTCCTCCTTTTGGAGGAAAGGGCTGTTGACAGTACACCAGAATAACTTACTGTCCCGCAGTTCTGCCGCCTTTGTCAAGTCCTCCCAGGCTTGTTCCCTGAGTTCCTTTTTCCTACGGTTCAACTGAAGTTTATAAGCAGCCCTGAGGAGTGTTACAGCATCCCTATCTCTAGGGTGGTTGGACAGTGCCCTTTTAAGATCTTGTAATGAGGACGTACAGGCTCAGTCAAACCAACCTAACGTGGCCCGCTTGGATATACCCTTAGAGGTGGTGAGGGACTTTTTAATTATATCGCCAAGTTTCTCGAAATCGGCAATAATGCAACATGGGGCGGCATCAACTTCAAGACAACGAAGTAGCACCTCGGAGCCTGCTCCCACAATTTTCCGTAACAGTTTATCTGAGTTGTCCCCACACCATTTATTCCGAATGCCATTTTCCCTGCAAGGATTAATCTCATCAACAATCCTACCATTAAAACGGGTCATAGGACCCCAGATGAGAATTGACATAGTAATGGCATTGTGATCGCTAATTCCAAAATCCACGATGATAGGGATCGTACAGAGAGGGGCAATATGTGCCGATATCAACAGGTGGTCAATGACGGAGGCTGTATTTCTCCCAATGAATGTCGGGCGATATTACCCTCTTTATCCAAAGCAGGTTGGTGGATGGCCAGGTCGAAATTTAACAGGAGGGTGTTAAGGGAGTCACCATAAGCTGTGTGGGTAAAATGAGCCCGATTCTCCCCGTTATCCCCATCAAGCCCACATACATTAGTATATGAATAGGGACAGGCTTGAATATTAAAATCACCCCCCCAGATGATGTCACATGGCTTATGGATGTCTCTACAGATTTTAATTACAGCTGACTCGATGTCATCTACAACAAGGGTTCTCGTAGGGTCGAACATATTATTGTAGTGATTGATTAACAAACTATCCCGACCCCTCTATGTTCCAACCTAAGTATTTGTGAGTGTGAACCTATGGTGGAATGGGATCTCACGCGTACTGGGAAGTGCACAGACAGTAAAATTACCAGCCCCCCTTTTGCCCTACCCATGGAGGATTCTTGCGCTAAGCAATTGTATGACACAAAGCCATCAAAATGGATATCTGTCGTGGACCAGGTCTCCTGTAAGCAGAGGATGTCAAACCCGGAGATGGATTCCCTCCAGCCCAGGGATGACATCCTCTGCCGCCAACTGGCAATATTCCAGCTCGCGATTTTAAAACCTGGGGGACCAGGTACATGCTCTACTATCGCATGGTTATTTAGGGGTACTGGAGTAGGTAACGGCTCCCCTGACATATCCAGACCGATTAGTGGATGGTAGGTGTCTGCTAAGACATCTTGCAAAGAAGGCTCCAAGGGCAACCTTTTAGATGTTATGGTGGTTAGCAGGCACTCATCTGGGCGAACTACATTAGTCACAACTTCTCCATCCAATAAACCATTAACCATCTCAGGTAGAGAAAATCTTGAATCATGTGTTGGGTATAGTCATTCAACTCCCTCTAGACCGTCTAGGCAGCTGTACCGATTAATATCACAGAAGGGAGTGTACTGGGGCAGCATAGCCGGTCTAGCATAATATCTCCTTTGTCTGCCCCTCCGCTCAACCCTTGTCCAGTCGTCCCTACCTCTACCGTGGGTTATATAGTTAGGTGGAAAGAAGAAGGACACTGGGAGTGTCTGGATGGTGGAGTCAAAGGACCTATTAAAGCCCGCACAAATATGTGACACAGTTCTAGGGTCTCTGAAACTGACCGTTATTCAATCTCCGTTTATGGACTTAACTGTCTTACCTAGCCAGGGCACCCTTCTTACCATAATAATTTCGTTGTGAAGGTGGGCCGGGAGTGGTCTATTCCAGTTGAGCCACTTAACAACTTTACCTTTCAGGGAACTAAAGGTTTCTGTTTCTCCTGTCTCCAAGGTGGGGGCTCCAGCTAAAACTACCATATAGCGGTTTGCTTCAGGTGGAAGGTCAGGCAAACGTGGTCTAAGGGCTCTAGGTGCTTTAGATGGGGAGCCTTGTGTGCATTCAACCGTTAGCCCATATGTGTTAGTATTACATGGTTGCCGCCCAGATATATGTTGCGGGGGTGCGTCATTACCCTGGTTGGAATTTTGGTGGGCTACAGGGGGGCCTATGGGTAGGGTGGTAGGGTGTTGAGCCTCTTTAACTTGTAGGGGACCAGAAATGGTAGGGGTGATTTGCAGGGTACTCGGGCTACTGGTTTTGTTGGAATTGGCTAAAATAGTGGCTGTGGCTTTCTCTATAATAGACAATCTGAGTTCTATGCTTTCCAGTTTGGCCTCTAGGGGGAATACGATCGATTTAAGAAGGGCACCCAAGCTTTCAATAGATCCTCTCTTTAAATGACGAAATAAAAACATATATGGTTTTGGATGTACATTTTAGTTTAGTAATAACAAAATTAAGACTATGTTTGCTTTCCAAAAACAGTATCACTTTAATGTCAGAGGATGTCAAGAAACGTAACGAAGTAACCGAATTTGAAATCTTCAGTGTTGATGTCCAGTACTTCTGCCACATTTAAATATGTTGGACAATTATCATACTGAAATTATTGGTGAAAGTGTAAAGAGTCATAGATCACAAATCTTAGTTGTAGGTGAATTAAGTATAGAAATCACCTTATTTATTTATTTATTTGATTTTCCATTAGTTTTCTAAGTTAATAAAAGTAACAATCAAAGGGCTCGGTTTATGTTTTATGTGTCTTCATCTATGTGGAATACGTTAGTGGGGTGTTAAGGTAATCAGTGCTTCTGTTTCACGCCCACTAGAAAATAGATTAGGTTCATGAGTCACATAAAAGTGTTTTGCTTGCCCTGCTCTTTGTTCTTATCAGCAGAATTTAAGGGTAGATTCTATTGTTCTTTATTGTTTCTCCTTAGTGCAGAACAAGGTGTGTTTGAGGAGTGTTAATCTCCTCTTCCTCTGTGTTTATTCGCATGAGAAGTGGCTTAGAGATTTGAATGGTGAGCCAGAGCTTGTATTCTCACAAATGGTGGGAGATGAAAGTAAGTCGGCCTCCGCCACTTTGCGTGTGATGTGCACACGCCAACAACATGTCAGTGTTGCCGTAGTGTTGTAGGCTGCTGACATCGATTAGAAACAGGTGCAGGTTGATGATATCTTCCTAACATCTACACTCGGCTCCATTGAGCAAATAGTGCTGGCCTTTACCACCCTAGCTGCACTCAGGGGGGCGCCAGCGGTATCAGCTAAGAGCCTCGGCAATAGACAGGAACACTAGGCAGTACGATTCAGACATTGAATCGGATCTGGAGATTATAGGGTGTGCAGAGAATATTGAAATCATTATCATTTTTGAGCGGAGCTGTATTAAGCATCCATCAGACAACTCATGTTTTCACAAACTGAGATTTACTGTCGCTCATCCATCTTCCACATCGTTTGTTATCAAAGTTAATATCTTGCCACAGATTGCTCAAATTGAATCCCATGTAACCGTGGAACAATGTTCCCATGTAATAAAAGCCTTGTAACACAGTATTAGGATGTTTCAAAAGTCAGAGTTGGCAATGTTTATTGTTAATGTTTTGTTGTATCATGTCTCAATCCATGTACAGTCTGAAATCTATGTTTTCTGAGATTTTGTTTGAAACAATCAATATATACCAAGCATAGGTTTGAGATATCTGGGCAAGAAAATAACACCAGCTTCGTGGCATGCTGATCGCTGTTCAAGATAATTATTTATTATTTCAATCCAATTGATCACACATTCTGATGTCCATATCCGTTTGTCAGTCTTTTAGAATGTAGGATTTCAACTTCTGATTTCTTTGTGTTGTAGCGCAAGATGGAAGCATTTAAAATATTGGGTTTGTAGTGTCATGCGTGGAACTAACATACACCATTTTAAACAGATGTTTTGCAGCAAAATCTGCATTTGGAAGATGAGGAAGTCAAATCATTCCTAATGCCTCGCTCAAGCCGCTCTCCTCGGACTGGGTATAGGAATATGAACAATGGCTCTTCAGGTAGTTCTTGTTCCTCTACATTATTTTCTTGCGTTGAGGAAGGGTTAATTTTCATTAAGGGATTGTCACTTCGTCACACAACATCTCCTGACTCCAAATGCAATGAATAATGTGCATATGTGCAATACTGCCGTATTACAAATTTACCTTCTTTGGAAAAACTGTTGAAAGAAATTTTTTCACTTCCTTTGAACAATTATTGGCTGATTGTAATCTTTTGGCCCTTGGCAGTCTGGATTTCGTGTAATTTACAGCACTGACTATGTGACCCTCTAAGTGCTCGACTGCCCTTTCCTCATTTTGGAAGTAGCACGGTCTCTTGTTTGTTGCTGCTAAATGTCTCGGTAGTGTATGATGTGCTTGTTGCAACCCAAGCTGTTAATGTGTTCTGTACTGGGAATTGGTCTCCACACTGCAAAAGCATTTCAGAAGGCGTCATTCTAAGTCCAGTCGTAGGGTACGTTCTTCTGGGAAAAAAAATTGTTTTCTGCTCATGCAGATTGGTTAATTTGTCTTGACATGTCCACTCAAAGTTGTCAAGAAGTGCACAAATTGGTGTAAGTAGCTTTGACGATATAGCATGTGTACCGTCATACTGTAGCTTTTATTGCACACTGCTATTAATAGTACAACAACCTCATACTATTTCAAGTTTACCTTGCTAGCACTACATTTCCCAAGTGTGTCTGAATTCTGCCTATAAAAGGCAACTCACTCAACAAACCACTTGGCCAACAGCATTTGCTGGAACATCAAGCATGAAGTTCCTCGTTTTATTTTCCAGGTCCTATGGGCAACAGAGCTCATCTACTGGTCCACAAGAGCCCTTGAGTCTTTTTGATACGTCACTAACGCTGGAACCCAATACCAGTGATGTATAGCCCTGTGAAATTTTCTTTTGACATGTTAAAAAACAAATCTCTTTCAGACTTGAGTGTCACTCAACAGTTGTTATTCACAAGGTGTTTCTGTTAAGCTTCACAACTTTCAGTGCATCCTCCTTGCCCCCTAACTTGATGAAACTTTGTAGGCAGCCTGTTAGAGAGAGTTGCTAATGTATGACCCTCAAACTGGTGCACTAATCACATAATAGTAAAACACCATCCTTACTAAAATGCATTCATTCCTTTACACTTTCCAACAAGATCAGATGGACCATCAAAGTCGACTGTGGTACAATTTAGGCACAAAACTTGTTAAGACCCCTTTGTGCTGTATGAGTCCGACTGTTGTGGTATTCTGTAATAGTACGTACGTTTGCTAATGAGTACATGTTTAGTTGCATTTGTCGAATGTATCCACGCATTACACTTTTCACATTCACTCACACACATCACATTTTCATACATTACACATTACAAGGAATGTATAAATGTTTCATCCTTGAGATTGACTTGTTTTTGAAGGAAGTTCCATGTTCAAGATGACAGCCTATCATGTTGAAATCAAATGCATGGGCTGCTACTATAAACCCTGATCTAATAGAGACTTCTAGTCCCAGATTCCTTATCTTAGAATTATCCACAGGAATCAGACTAGATCCAGAAGTTTATGAGCAGTACCCCGCGTGATGGTAGGCGGCGTCTTTCAGTTCTGCGTAAGCGTTGTCCACGTTATCAGTGACATGAGTGGTAGCTATATAGGTGCCACCCTGGTGCGCTCACAGTTCTTTCTTTTCTGCGCCAGACAGTGCTGATCCGTCAGAACTACATTTTTTTACTGTCTTTTTCAGATTATTTGTCTGCTTTTTCTGGGAGATCTTCTCTTTTGGTGTGAGGATGTCACCTAAAGAAGCAGCTAGTTTCAAATTATGTGGGGCCTGTCACATATACATGTCTGTGACAGACCCCCCACTAGGTGTGCTTATAGTGCCACAACTGTAAGACCTGTGAGGACTGCTGTGCCATGCATGAGAAGGAGCTATGGGAGCGATCCCACAAGTTCTTCGCTGGCCGGTGTCAGATGACACAGCAATGATCGCACAAAAAGTTCTGGGATCATTCGCATTGCCGCACCCAGCGATCATTGTCGCAGTCAAAGTTATTAGGTGAGTCCCACAAGCCTAAGAACTGAAAGAAGTCGAAGAGTTCTTTGACTTCGCCGTGCCTATAGAAGTCTTCCAAAGAGGAATGGGAGCATCGGCACTCCAGGCCTCCTGCTTTGGCAGAGACTAAGTCATTGTCGCTCTGGGCGTCCGTGGCTTTCCCATAGATGGAGCGACCCCTGCCAATCATAAAGAATTGTATGATGCCATGTACTTCATATCTGAGTGGCCCTGCCCATCTGGAGTACCTTCGGGCCCCAACGGTTCAGGAGGGTACCCCACTGGATCCTTCCTTGTGGGTTCGCCCTCTGCACCAGTCAGGCCACATGGGTCCCTTCCTGGATCCAGAGCGTAGCTGGCAGGGAGACCAAGATCTTTCTCGGTACCCACTCCAGTGCTAACGCCCCACAGCAACACCATCCCCATCATCTTTTCTGACTCCGACACCGAGTCAAATGGGCCCCTTCCGATGCCTGTTCCTGCGCCAAATGGGACCATGCTTTCCAGATGGTAGCCATTGCCTTTTACTTTTAACAGGCGTGGAAAGGGAGACAAATGGGAGGGGTGTGAGGACCATTATGGATACCAGCATCCGTTGGATGAGAAAGAGGACAACTGGTATGAGAAACGGGTGGAGGCCTGTGAGTTAGAGACCTCTCCTAACACTGTCTTCAGCTTGCAACCTACTGTGGCTATGGTGGTGCGTAGGGAGTCTGAGATCTTGGACCTTCAGCTACCCACAGTGGCAGTCAAAACGAACGTCTGGACAGAGGTGCTTTAGCTGGTAGTCACCCCCCTTTGAACCTTTACTCCTGTTTAAAAGCCTTCACCGACGTCCTCCTCAGGACCTGGTTCAAACCCTGTACAGGGGCTCCTGAGCATAGGACAGTTGCCTGCAGCCATCTCCCTGCTCCATACCCAGCACCTGACCCTGGAGTGCATAGTGGTCCAAGCATCGACCTCTAGTATCAACCCTGGCACACTCCCTTTTGGCAAGAGAATGTTCTCTTCTGCCAATCTTGCACTCTAGTTGGTGAACATTGCCTGTCTTTTGGGCTGCTATTCCCATACGATCTGAGATTCGGTTGCGCAAGTGCTTCCTTAGGTCTTGTAGGAGGCCCGAGTCATACTCTCCCAAGCTTTTGCTGACAGGAGAGACAAAGCAAAATTCCCCATACGGTATGGACTGGACACAGCCAACTTGTATTGTCAGTGGCCCTGTGGCTCCGCACCATGCTAAAAACAACTGTTTTTGTGAGGGGATGGCTAAGCCTCCCTTATGATCATGCCCTTTGATGGCTTTTTTTCTTTTTGGAAAGAAAGCTGACTCAGCATTTTTAGCACAGCATTAACAATCGAAAAGAAATTACAAAGGCAAAAGTTGATGAAAACAACAGGAACTGAGAGGCTGCTTGCCTGCTATTGGTCCACTAGGAAGTTTCTTTATGCTGTTGGCTGGGGTACTAAATCCAATTCTGAATTTGGCGTTACGAACAGTAAACTAGCGAGACTATCCTACATCAATGAATAAATCCTTCAGGAGGAAGAATGCAAGAAATGTATAGTCTGGCATACCGTGGCTAAAGTTAGCTATTGGAGGCATGCCAGCGTTTCATCTGCAGTGTTGATGCTACCTCACCTCTGTGCCTTGGTAGCAGCGGCGTCCTTGAAATAAGCATGTAATGTAATGTAATGTAATGCGTCTTTTATACTGCGCTACTGTCGCTCCAAGGAGCATCTAGGCGCTGATTGTGTGGGTGTCACACAATCAGCCAGGGCTTAATTTTGTGGTCCATTTTGTGGTCCTGAATTTATTTCTCATCAAGTAAGTTTGATTCAGAGCAAGATAGGTAAAACAGAACAGAAGGGAGGAAGGCAACAAAAAATTAAAGTTGTGTATCAAGAGGGAGAGAGAGGACCAGATAGCTAGCCCGTATCCCCGTATTATATATAATTTAATCAAAAAGAGGCTAGCTGAGGTGAGGGGGAAGGATGGTCGTTTAAACAGTATTCTAGTTTAAAGGTATTCATGACTCAGTTTTGCTAAAGAGCTTGCTGTGGACCTGTAGTGCCTTCTTCGCAGAACCGGTTCTGCGAAGAAGGCACTACAGGTCCACAGCAAGCTCTGGTCAGTAATCCTGATCAACTACTTTGCCTCTTCAATAACCTTGAAGAAATAATCCTTGAAATTAGCGTGGTCTTGAGAAGGGAATCCCCCCCTCTCACACATAGATACACTTTAGGGCGTGTAGACACATAGTCTGTATCACACGTCCACTAGTTTTAATTACACACACTTTTTAATCGTCCTGAAGAAAGCCAGCATATCCATAAGGCACTGGCTGAAACATGTTGACGTACCAAGGACGTGGGAGGTCGTAACTCGCCTCTAACGTCCACCTGCCTTATTTTTAACCGCTGACGGAGGCCCAGGTATTAAAGTCTGTCCTACCTTCGGGTACTGGGACCCCCGCCAAGCCGTTTTAAACTCACATTCAAAACCTCTTTCACCGCACACACAGTGATATAACTGCTCCGCTGTCTCCAGGCGTCGTAGCACACCCGGGACACGTTAGGTGTCACTGGGTGGGCCCGATGATGAAGCATGCCACCAACTAGGTTGGTGGGTGAGGGCTTCATGAGCACACCTACCAGGTGCCACAACCGTGACAAAACAAAACTGAGTCACGAATACCTTTAAACTAGAATACTGTTTAAACGACCTCCCTTCCCCCTCACCTCAGCTAGCCTCTTTTTGATTAAATTAACAAAAAATTAAAAGCATTGCAGCTGCGACGGGTTGGTGTGTGGCCTTACAGACTGAAGGTCGACGCGGACAGGGAATTGCAGTGCGGGCGAGCAGCCAAGGTGCTCCAGCACTAAAGGCTGTGGGCAGAGGCTCGAGTGGTGCGGATAACGGAGTGGACCTGCTGGGGTGGTTCTGCCCCCGGAGGGTGCGCCGTCTTGCCTACCTTCCCCGTCTGAAGCTGGTGGAGACGCCTGGGGGGGCGACTTGGAGGCATGATGGGGCACCAGAGAGCTCCTGCCGAGAGGTGAGCGGGGGCATGCGATAAGCCAAGCCGGAACCTACAGAATGTTTGAGCTGCCCCCGGGCCGTTATTTCGTGGCCGATGGAGGGCCGGGCTGAAGACCGGAGCGGGCCAACGACGGTCCGGTCGCGGGAGTTGCTGGGCCCTTGGTGGAGGCACTGACCTGCCTGACTCTGCTGGCGGTGCCTGATGGGCAAGTGAATGGCGATGCTACTCCGGCGGCTGGGGTCAGTTCCCTGACCTGCCTTATGAGGTTGGGCCGCGGCGTGTCTGCAGTGTCTTCTGTAGCAACCCACAAAGAGTGCCCACAGAGGAAGGCCATCCTCATATTTTGACAACAAAGAGAGCAAAAGGAAGTGCCGCCATACAGAGCTCCTGCGTAGAAGAGAGAATACTTACAAGAAAAGTATGTTGAAAGAGGCTAGGAAACAACATAAAAAAACAATCTAGATGCTTAAACAAGGAGAATGTACTACCGCCGCCGGCCCGAAAACCGGAAGTTCGGTAGCGTGAAGCCGGTCGTGGGGCGGGACTTCCGCCTTCTGCGTGAAGCCCGCACCCACGCCTGGAAGAGAGCAGCAGTGGTGATGCGGGGCTCCCATGCCTGACGGAGAGCCCCGCTGTGGCTGCACACGTAAGGAGGAGCGGCGGAATCCTGAGCTTGACGGAGCCTGTAGCAAGGTGAGTGGGGCTTAGTTGTAGGGGCGGGTGGGTATGTGTGTGTGCGCGTGCGAGCAATTGCAGGAGGCTGACTTAGTTGTGTCTCTGTGTGTGCGAGTGTGTCTGTGTGTGCGTGTGTCTGTCTGTGTGTGTGTCTGTCTGTTTGTGTGTGTATGTGTGCACGCGTGTGTGTGTGTCTGTGTGTATGTGTTATCCACTTCCTGGCAATGTAGGACAGGACATGTGCACGGGGTGTGGGTGAACGTGCGCGCTCACATGGGAGAATCACCTGCGCGTGCCCATCCCCTGTCTCACATTCCCCGGAAGTGAGTAACAAAAGATGCTTCATTGGACGCAGTGCTTCGCACTGCTTACACCAGCTCGACCTAAAAAGGAAAATTCAAGATAATCAAGCTTGCGCAGGTTCTGCATGCCCTGGACCCAGGGGACTGGATGGTAGCATTGGACTTGCAGCACACATATTTCCATATCTCCCCGCTCCCTGCCCATAGACGGTACCTGTGGTTCACGGTGGGCCAAGAGCACTTTCAGTTTGCTGTGGTCCCCTTCTGCCTTACCAGCACCTCTTGGGTGTTCACAAAAGTAATGGCAGTGGCTGCGGCTCATCTACAGAGGGGCTCTGGGCACAGTTAAAGGTTCTCTATTTAAACATTTTTGGCAGTTGGCAGACCAACCTTCTTTATTTAAGTCACCTGTTGTGGCTAGTTTTCTTGAACTTTTGCAGCACATGTTTCCCCGCAGGCCTTTAATCATGCCCCAGTGGGACCTTGATCTTATTTTCACATTTTTGATTTGCGCACCCTTCACTATTTCCTTCTTAAACTACTCAAAATCAAAACTACTGTTCTGGTGGCCAAAACATTGACCAGGAGGGCCAGCTAATTGGAGGCACTCTTGGCGCACCCTCTCTACACCACCTTCTACCTGTATAAACTGGTCCTCCAGACAGGTGCTGCCTTCCTTCTGAATGCTGTGACCCCCCTTCCATGTAGGCCAGAGGATCACCCTGTCTACCTTCTTTGCTCCACCTCACTCCTCCAAAGAGGAGAAGAGACTGCCTGGAACCAAAAAGAGCGTTGTCATTCCACCTTAACTGTACAAAATAGTTCCGGATGGACAATCAAGTCTTGTAGGGGTATATAGGAGCTAAGTAAGGGGAGGCCATGCAGAAACTGACCATCTCACAATGGATAATGTTTTTAAGATCTGGCACACATTGGCCAAGAAGCAACCCCCTGAGGGTTTGAGTGTTCATTCCACTAGAGCTAAGGCTGCAACCACTGCGTTAGCATGTTGAGTCCCTGTCCTGGATGTCTGTCATGCAGGAACGTGACAATCTTTCCACATGTCTGCCTGGACAGACGCATCATGAGATCAGTTTATAATTTACTGTTCTAAAAAGAAAATCCAAGAAAAACGTTTAAGACACTGGAGTCCCACTCTAGCAGGGACAAAAGATGTGGCTAAGAGTGTTCAATGCTAATATGATCAATTAAGCCCCTTAATGTTGATTATGACTCTAAGCTGGAAGTGGCTGCTGCATTCAATAAAGGGGTTCGAGGCAAGACAAAGAATAAAAAATCTAAAGATAAACTTGGTCGAGGGTGGTTCAAAGAATAGATGTTTACAATGTGGTTCAGGAGCCTATAAAGGTACAAGTAAAGATTGTCCTGTAATGTGGAAGCGTGACATGCTTAACAGGATGTTGGGAGTGTGTGTGATGATGTTTGTGATATGATATGATATGATAAAGGTTATTTATAGATCACATGTTCACCAGCGGATTCTTGGCGCTAGTTGGGAGGTGCGTAGACATGTGCAGTGAGAAGATTATCAGTTAAAAGCCAGGGAGAAAAGCCATGTTTTGAGAGACTTCCTGAACAGAGAGTAGGACTGGATTTGGCGTAGTTTGGGAGGGAGGGTGTTCCAGAACTGGGGTGCCAGGAAAGCAAACCGTTGTCCACCATGTTTTTTCCTCTTAAATGAGGGCGGAATCAAGAAATTAGAGCTGGCAGAACGTAGGGTACGGGAGGGGACGTACCGCTGGATTCTGTTGGCAATGAAGACGGGTCCATGGGATGACAGGGCTCTGTGGACCAGGCATCCTAATTTAAAGAATCAACGCTGGGCAACTGGAAACCAGTGAAGGTTCTTAAGCAAAGGTTTCACATGATGTGATTTTGGTTGTCCATGCACAAATCTGGCTGCTTGGTTCTGCACCAGTTGGAGCTGATATAGCTGATATGCAGGGATTCCGGCATGCAGAGAGTTAGCATAATCTATGCGTGACATGACTAAAGCCTGGGTGACTTGGACAAGGGCCTCAAAAGAAAGAAATCTACTAATTTTTCGAATCCTGCAAAGATGGAAAAAACAGACAGAGACCACTGAGTTGATCTGTGTCTTCATGGAGAGGTCACTGCTGATTGTCACACCAAGACTTTTGACCGAACTGGCTGGAGAGGGTGGAAGACCCAAGGAGGGGGGCCAGAAGTTGGATTGCCAAGGTTTGGCTGGGGTTCTAGTGAGGACAAGCTCGGTCTTGTCCGGATTGAGTTTTAATTGATTTAGGTTCATCCAGTTCCTGATGAAAGTCATGGTGGACTGGAAGGTCTCCATGGTGCTGGGTGAAGAATAGATAGTAAAAACAAGCTGGAGGTCATCAGCATAATTAAAAATGACTACTTCTCTCTTCCGAATATTTAAGATCAGTGGCAAGATGTACCGATTAAAAAGGAGCGGGAGAAAAAAGAGCCTTGGGGGACCCCACAGGTGAGTCTCTTTTTTTCTGAAGAGAAGTTGAAAATGCGGAAAGCTTGTTTGCGGTTGCTGAGGAAGGAGGTGAGCCATTTTAGAGGAAGCCCCCAGGTGTCGGAGCTCCCGACCCGCTCAACCAGTAAATTGTGGTCGACGGTGTCGAAGGCAGCCGACAGATCCAGGAGTACCAGTGCCTGCGAGATGTTCTGGTCCGCCCCCTTCCTAAGTTCTTCGAGGACTGCTAAGAGGATGGACTCGGTGGAATGTTCGGGTCTAAAACTCGCTTGATGTGGATCAAGGTAGTGAGAGTGTTCCACATGTGCGCTCAAACAGCTAGCTACATGGGCCTCCAGAATTTTACCCAAGAAGGGTAATAACTAGGGATGAGCGGAAAATCCGTTCCGCTCGCGGATTTCGCGGATTTTCGGTAAATCCGCGATCCGCGAACTCCCGCGAATTTACTGAAAATCCGCAAGATCCGCGAGCGGCGGATTTGGAGGGCAAAAGTTCAAGCCTGTTGAACTTTTAACTATTTTAGGATGGGGCCGGCAAGCTGCCAGCGTCATCCTAAAATAGTTACTAAGTTAGCTTCAACAGGAAGCACTAATAGATAAAATAAAGCAGGTGCTCGAGCTCGGGCGCCGCGGAAGGACGAATAGGTCCAAGGAGGAACTAGACTGCAATACTCGGTCTCTTTCTCTGCCAGGCGACCCATGAAGCTTTTTACAAGACAAAACAGATCAAGCTTGAGGGAATCCCCCTCTAACAGTTATAGCGCCTTAGTGTGCGCTTCACTTAGCCAAAAGACAACACAGCTACTTAAATTTTATTCTATTATTTAATCTGCACGTTTTTCACATATTAAAACGGTCCTGAGGAAAGACAGCTTAAAATCTACAAGGCACTGGCTGAAACATGTAGCCCACACTAGATGCTGGAGGTCATAATTAGCACTCCAATTAACGTCTACCTGCCTTTTATCTGCTAACAGAGGCCCAGTTCATTAAAATATTTTACCCTCGGGTACTGGGACCAACCGATAGCTTTTTAACCTTCACCTTTCTCACCCTATTCACCGCACACTCAGCAACATACCAGCTCAGCAGTCACCTGGCATTGAAGCACACCCGGGGCACATTCGGTGACACTGTGGTGGGCCCGATGATAAAGCATGCCACCGACTAGTTCGGTGGGTGAGGGCTTTATAAGGAAAACAACGTTTCTCGTTATTTGACGTTCTACTCTGAGTCTCCTACTTCCCTTAACCTAGCTAGTCCTTATTGATATTCCATTTTGAATAATCATTCGAGATTCCAGTAGATATATGCACTGTACTTGTGAAAAGAAGTCCTGCAGAACTGGTGAGTGATCGTAAAATTGACCTTGGTTTGGTATTGGGTATAAAGGTTAGTCCTGTGGTATAAACCAGTGTTACTTATGTTGGGCCCTAGGTGAAATGGATACAACAAGCAAAGTGAGACAGGAGAGATTTATGCAAAATTAAGAACACAGGCAGAATTTGGAAAAAATCACTGAAATTATGTAGTGTACCAGTGTTCTAATGAATACTTTTACCCACAGATTCCTGACTTGTTCAACAGCCCAGGCATCACACTGGATCTGCCAATTTTCATAGTTCTCCTTGCGCTAGTAGGGGGTGCTGGGTTCATCCCAGTGCCTGATGCAGCTCCATGATTGCTTCACTGGAGTGATTTAGCACCCACACTGGCATCAGTTCTGTTTCTCTACGCCCTTGGATGGTGATCCGGCGCTCTCTCCTTCACATTTCAGCTTTTATCGAAGACTTTTCTCAACATTGTTCGAAGGTTTCTCAAAATGCAGTGCTAGGGGTGCCTTTCCCAAAGGAAGTCAGGGTACAAGTCTTTGGCTCAAATTTTTCTGGTGCTGGAAGTGGAAGACTGACCAGCGCCCCTTGACTTGCAGCACACATATTTCCTTAAACCAGTCCTCCAGTTGCACAAAATGTACCTGCACTTTGTGGGAGGATACACGTAAGAGACGTTTGCATTCCTCCCATTCAATCTGACATTAGTGCCTAGAGTCTTCACAAAGATGATGGCGGTGGTTGCAGCCCATCTCAGCAAGTCGAGGATCTCGGTGTTTACTACCTGGATGGCGCAGACAGTGCCATATTGCTTGCAGACACTGGCGCCCATGGTGTCTAGCTTGGGCTTTTCTGTCAATGTGCCCAAGTGCCACCTAGACCTCTCTCAGCACTTTGTGTTCATAGGGGCAGCCCTGTACATTACATCACCTTTCTTCCTTCCCAGAGTATCTGAGACATTTGGGATAGGATTGTAATGGTTCTGGAGGAAGAATGGGTTCCAGTCTTGATAGTTCTCCACATGCTCGTAGACTGCTGGCTTCCTGCATCTTCCTGGTCACCTACGCATGCTAGCACATGAGGGCTCTCCAAATGTACTACAACAGGTTCCTTTGTTGGCGTGCTCATGTGGAGGACTTGAAGATCAGAGGCCTCTCATCTCCAGACAAGCAGATTATGCACATCAGGCTACTTGAACTGAGGGCAATTCGGCTGGTGCCGTAGAACTTCTTCCCTTCCCTTTGCAGTCAGTCCTAGAGTTTTTGACAGACTGCACTGCTGGGATGTAGAACGTCAGCAAACAGGGGAGGGAGTTCTCACTATTCCCTGCCTGCTCACCGTTGAGAAGCATTTAGGCTCTGGGCATGGGTGCAGCAGTATGGGATTTGGCTATTCTCCTCACGTGGAGCTCTGCCATTCACAGCAATGGCAACAATTATGCGCTCTCCGTATCTGCTGCAGGGAGTCTTGGAGGACATTTCTCCATGGATGTGTTTCCTTCCATATGCTTGGCTCCTCGGATGATAAGGAAAAGTTACCGGGCAGGGCCAATTCATTCTCGTCGCCTAGGACTGGCTGTGGTAGACAGACCTTCTCCACCTCTCCCTCTCTCAGTCTTTCTGTCTACCTACCATTGTAGACCACTTTTTCCATTCTGATGGACAGGTTCTGCACACCAACCTTCAGTGCCTCCATCTTCATCCCTGGAGATTGAGCAGGGACACCTGAGCTCCTAATTGACCCCATAGGTGGTCAATGTGGTTTTGTCTACTCATCGCCCCACCACCTAAACAGTCTAATAAGGAAGGCGGAAGAGATTTGCTGCCTTGTATTCCGGTCGCCTTCCTGAAGTCCTCCAATTTTCACTCTTGTTGCTCCAGCAAGGCTTTTAGTTGAGCTCCTTTAAGGGATATTTAGCCACTGTGTTGGCTTTTCTCATCCTTCCAGACCAGCCATTCTTGTTCAAATCCCTGCTCATAATGAGGGGTTTGAAGGCACTGGCATTTTTTTCCACCCACTTCCGAATGGTGGCCCATGGATCATGTGGGTAAATTCCTGTCCCAGTGGGTGAGGAAACCACTGGATAGACAGACACTTAACCTGCTACGAAATAAGTGCCCTCACCCCTTTTCGGAGGCAAGATCTGCACCACCCCCAATCTTGATCCCGAACTGATCACCTTCCTTTTCAAATCAGGAAGGGACCCCAGGAAGGGAATTGAAAAATGCCTGAAATGATGTCAGGACAAGCCCCTTGACGTCCTTGGTCTCCTTTCAAAAGTCCTCAACATGACCGAAGAGGCTTGATCCAACAATACTCTGGTCAATACCGAACTTCTACGAGGCTGGTCCCAACGGGCCATTTGTTTAGTTGGGAATGCCAACGCCAATTTGATCACTGAACAGAGGAAGGTGGTGAGTGGGCAGTGGCAGTGTCCACAGCCATTGTGCTCGGCGCTGAGTTTTTAAAATAGCGTGTTTGCGCTTTTACTTTTAAATTTGCTTGTGGCAACAAAAACTTTTATTTCTGGGGTCTATTGCAGGCTTACCTGCCTTAGCGGACGCCGGGGCTGTTCTCTCCTCTCCTTCCCGCCCTGGTCCGACGCGGTGACTAGCACCGTTGCGCGGAGGGCGTGGAAGGTCGAGACTGCCACTTCCGGTGAGCGGGGAGACCGGTTAGCGGTCTAGTCATCCTGAGGCACTCGCTCTGGGGCATATAAGGCGGATGTTAACAAGGCAGCGCAGCGGACGAGCGCAGCGGGCGCGACGAAGGCGCGCCGAAGTGTCGCCAAAGTCGAGCCCGTCTGCGCCCGTCCGCGGCCGACTGCGGGCTAGGGCGATAACCCCTGGTCGTAAGATCTACTGGACTAAGGAACAACTCCTTGGTTTCCGTCCCCGCACTGCCTCCATATGTATGCACGGTATGATGAGCAGCGATAGGGTATGTCCTCACTGTGGTTTCCGTGTTACTACTATGCCGCGGGATACCACGGAGCAGGCATTGTCCTGTGGTCTCCTGAACGTCAGGTCACTACGGAAACATAGGCTTGATGTGTTCGAGCTGATTACTGATAAAAAGATCGACCTACTGTTTCTAACAGAAACATGGTTAGATCAGTTCTCTGACTCTGACATTATCGAGGCCACGCCGGAGAATTACTCCTGGTCAGGCAGGATAGGCCAGAGGGGATGGGAGGGGGGCTTTGCGATTATTTTTAGGACAACTCTGGGCTGTTGCTTAGAGCGCACGCCGATCGTGGAGAGTGAGGCGGGCATCTTCTCGATTAAAATCAATGGGGGCACGACGATCAATGGCTGTTTGGTATATCGGCCGCCAGGGGCCTGCACTAAGTTCAGGGAGAGCCTGCTAGAAAGCCTCATGGAGGCGACCCTGCGCAGGGACAAATTCCTCCTATTAGGAGACCTGAACTTGCATCTTAACTGCCCAGAGGACACAGGGGTCAAGGACTTTTGTCGGGACATGCTTGCTCTCCAACTGGATTTGAAGCTAGTGGACCCCACGCATCGACAGGGACACCTCTTGGACCCGGTCTATGCTAATTGGGGAGGTGTGGAGGTGTCAGGTGTTGAGCCCATTCCCTGGACCGACCACTTTCTGGTGGCATTCTCCATACAGAGCATAAAATCCTACAAAGCCAGTCAGGTACCCCCTAATTATCTTAGGAGGAAGTGGGCTAAATTCTCGGTGGAGGATTTTAATCAAGCCTTAAGTAGGGATGGTCAGCCTGGGGGCTTTACTGAAGCGCTTGACCAGACAGCCCCACTCTGCCGTACAACCACATGTGCTCGGAAAGATCGCTCAGCCCCATGGTTCAGTGCTGAGCTGAGATTAACAAAGGCGGACTGTAGGCGGGCAGAAAAAGTCTGGAGGGTGTCTTATGACAACAAGGCCAGGGAATTGTTTCTGGAAAAAAGGCGCCTTCACCATAGGCTGATAAAAAAGTCTAAGGCAGCCTACTATGCTGGACAAATTCAGGGGGCGGAAAACTCCGCCAAGGAACTTTTCGGCATCTACAAATCCTTGACTTCGGTAAATGCACCTACAGAGCCGGAGAGCTGCTCAACGGAGTCATGTGACCGGATTGCCGAATATTTCTCCGCTAAAGTAGAGAAGATCTACTCGACTTTCCCAAATCCGCCCACAGGGTCTGACCTGGAGGTAGCAATGGGGGACACAGAGACGGCAGGGCATATTACATACTTCCGCACCCCTCCTCTTGAGGAATTAGTAGTGGTGTGCCGCTCTGTTAAATCAGGGTCCCCGTGGGATCCGGTGTCGCCAAAACGCTTGGCAGATAGCCTGGAAGTCCTGGAGCCTTATATAAGGCACATCCTCAACGTCTCTTTCGGATCAGGAAAGCTGCCAGAGGGGTGGAAACAGGCGGTGGTGCTCCCGCTCCGGAAGAAACCCCACTTAGGCTTCGAGGTACTAGAAAATCTGAGGCCCATCTCCCTCCTGCCTTTTCTGTCAAAAGTGGCGGAAAAGGTGGTCAATACCCAAATTATGAAGCACGTGGAAGAGAGGGGACTGCTCCATGCGACGCAGTTTGGCTTTAGGCCACGACATTCAACCGAGTCCGCCCTTCTCATGGCTACGGAACATCTGAGAGAGGGTGTGGATGCAGGCCAAACTATGGCCTTGATCCTGTTGGACCTCAGCGCGGCGTTCGACACTGTAGCGCATAACATCCTGCTACAGTGTCTGAACAGAGGTGGCATCTCTGGCACCGCGCTGAGATGGATCCAAGACTTTCTCAATGGGAGAAGTTTCCGAGTCAGGCAGGGAGACTGCTATTCAAAGGGGGTGCCTCTGGGCCAAGGCGTGCCGCAGGGCTCGTCATTGAGCCCAACCCTCTTTAATATGTATGTCGCGCCTGTTGCCTCGATTGTGGAGAGCCATGGCCTCCAACTGGTCTCTTACGCCGACGACACGCAGCTGGTGATCTCCCTATCGCATGCGCCCTGTCTTGCTGCCGATGGCTTCCGTTCGTGCATGAAAGATCTAGCCGAATGGATGGCCATCAATTGTTTGAAGCTGAACGGCAACAAGACAGAGGTGCTGGTGGTGGGGAGAGCCCAGTCTGCCTGGTCGTCGGCATGGTGGCCTTCTTGCCTTGGACCTACCCCAACCCCCTGCCAAGAGGCACGCAATCTGGGGGTGTGGTTTGACGCTGGTCTTACTTTTGGCCCCCAGATTAATCGGGTGGTGGGAGTCTGTTTCGGGATTCTGAAGAAGCTGAGAAAAGTCCTGGACTTACTCCCGATTGAAGCCCGCCAAACCCTGGTCCATGCCCTGGTGACAGCTAGGTCGGACTATGGGAACCTGCTGTACCTGGGGGCTCCAGAAAAAAGCATGGCTCGCCTGCAAGTGCTGCAGAATGCGGCAGCGCGTCTGATTCTTAGACTGCCTAAAAGGCCGCCTTCTAAGGCGGCCCTCCAGCAGCTACACTGGCTCCCTGTGAGGAGAAGAGTGGAATATAAAGCCCTCTGCACCTGTCATCGCATCTTGAATGGCAGGGCACCCGACCCTCTGACTAAATTGATCGAAGTGTACAAACCTACACATGCGCTTAGATCCACAGGGTGCGGCCTACTGAGGATTCCGAGAATTAAGAAGGCCCGCATGGGAGGCAGGTCCTTCAGATGCCTAGCGGCAACTAACTGGAATAAACTGCCAGCGGACTTGCACCTGGAACCAGAGGAGGCTAGGTTCCGAGCGAAACTCAAAACATTTCTCTATACTAAATAACGGTCCGCTCAGTTTTTGTGTCCCCTGCTATCTGCCTCTCCCACTTTCAGCGCGTGGACACGCCGGTGTGCGTAATCGCAGCGCTCTACAAATGTCCCAATAATAATAATAATAATAATAATAAGGCGGTCCTCCTTAGAATGAACCCGAAACTTGCAGATTTATCTGCCAAGGAGGACATGTGCGATACAAAAGGTATTTTATTCAGCGAGAACTTCGTAAAATCCTTGGGCAAGTACGTGTCCACCTTCAACGCCTTCAACAAGGCTCAATCTAATATGCGCAGAGTCTTTGGGGGACGACCACTTTATGAAAGGGCTAACAGGAGGGAACAACCTGTCAGCCGCGGGTCCTTCAGGTCCCAGTTTTACCCACAAAACGAAAGAGGCTCTCGCCCCAACAGAGGCTACCATTCAAACACCAACTTCTACCCCCAGAGAGGAAGGGGTTCAAGAGCCCGTGGCGGCAGATCAAGATCCTAGAAACAATCCTATCAAGGTAAGACCCAAATTCTTCAGTCTGTCCCTGGCGCCGGGAAACCCATTGCGGGTAGCTGTGCGCAATACAAGTTCAATAAATAAATAAATAAATAAATCCCCCTCTCACTCGATGGTGACAGGGAGACTGTAGCATTTTGCTTACAACTGGTTACTAATTACTCAAGACCCCTGGGTCTTGGAAACTAGTGGGGTTCAAGATAGATTTTTGGGAAGAGTCCTCCCAAGTGAAAATTCCAAAGGAGATGAGTTTAGACAAGGAAAATTCAAAACTGATAGAGTTGGAAATTTCCCAAATGCTAGACAAAGGAGCCATTATAAAAATCCCTTGTAGACCACAATGGTTGGCGACCCGTCATAAACCTGAAATATTTAAATATGTTTCTAAAATACAGACACTTCAATATGGAGGGTATCCATCTTTTGAGGGACATTTTGCAAGCCAAGGACTGGCTTGTAAAACTGGACGTCAAACATGCCTATTTTACGGGGGACGTGGCTTGCAGCCGCCAAAGATGGCCGCAAGCTAGGAGAGCAGCGCTAGCGTTCGGCGTTTATAACTCCAAATCCAACATCATCCTGAGCAACAGAGGCACCCAACGGCATCTGAAGGCGTCAGGAGGCGGTGGGGTGCAGCGGACACTGAGGCGGCCCACCTGAGCATCCTAACACTAGACTGCGGAGGTCCGGGCCTCCCGAGCCGTTGCAACAAAATGGCGCCTGCCAGTTAGGAGTGTGGCGATTGTGAGACCCCTTGCCTGAGGAAGCCGAGTGAGGTACCAGAAGCTATTTCAGCCGGCTCCTGCAAAGGTAGTAGGCAGCGGCGTGAGAGGAGAAAGACGCCGCGACCTGCTCTCGCTCACTTCCCGCAGACCCGGAATTAACCATGCCCGCCGGAGGGGGGCGGAGAGACGATCGCACCGGCCCGCTCCGCGGCGAAACCCCCGCTGGTGAAGCCTGAAGGCGGCAAGATTAAATGCGGTGAGCTCAGTGCAAGAGACAGTGTGTGTGAGCAGTCTCCATGAGGGGAGGCTTGTGGGGACGGATCTGGCTCTGACGCAAACTGTGCCTAGGTAGGAGCTGGCACGGACCGCCAGTGAACATTGTGCGGAAAGTAGTGCGGGACCTAATAGTATATGAGTGGGGTAGGATGGACCACACACCTGCTAGGGGCTTGGTGAGAGTGCAGCAGGCACGCAAAATGTAGGGGCAGACCATGGCATGAGAGGAGTATGGAGAGCGGGAAGGGAGCGAGGTCTCCACGCATAGCGGCCCGTGGACTCGGAGGAGCCTACTTCTAAAGCAACATGAGATTGGGTTCCAGCAGTCATTCGCCGTTGGCAAGCATGGGGCCAGGAGTGGGGCAGGCCTTGAGTCACAACTGGGGAGCCCCGGACAGAAGGTGTGTGGAGTGACAGCACCAAATAGCAAAGTGACCTCGTCGGCCTATTGTTAGCAGTGAACACGACCGCCTGGTGAACGATTGAGGGCCCTACAGGCGCACTGCGACACAGCCAGAGGTGCTCCTCACGACACATGCGATAGACCTGCTCACCCAGATATGGCCCGCAACAGACAGCTAGGACAAGGACAGTCCAACCAAATCGATAAGTACACGGTGGCCATGGGAAGGGATGATGGCAATCCGGGCAAGCATGGGGCCAGGAGTGGGGCAGGCCTTGAGTCACAACTGGGGAGCCCCGGACAGAAGGTGTGTGGAGTGACAGCACCAAATAGCAAAGTGACCTCGCCGGCCTATTGTTAGCAGTGAACACGGCCCCCTGGTGAACGATTGAGGGCCCTACAGGCGCACTGCGACACAGCCAGAGGTGCTCCTCACGGCACATGCGATAGACCTGCTCACCCAGATATGGCCCGCAACAGACAGCTAGGGCAAGGACAGTCCAACCAAATCGATAAGTACACGGTGGCCATGGGAAGGGATGATGGCAATCCGGGTGGAAGCCAACAGGGGGAACCTATGGACAATGGCCCAGACCCCTCGCTCAGAGACAACATGGCGCAGAACCCTGGAACCTAAGCTGGACTCAATGATGTAGGAGGTCAATCTTCTGCGCGCGGACTTCAGGAAGATGTCTGAAAAGGTGGCTGTGGCAGAGACGGGGATTGGTAGTCGTCAATCCAAGACAAAGAGGCTGGAAGATCAAGTAACTGCCCTAACGAAAAACCAAACTGACATCTATGCCCGGCTGAGGACCAAGAGGGAAGGGCAAGGCATCTGCATAGTGGGGGTCCCGGAAGGTATTTAGGGGCCGTCCACGGACTGGTTTGTAGAGAGCTTGATACTCAACCACTTGAAACAGAAGCGTCTGTCCAACTTCTTCTCTGTTGAGAGAGCCCATCAGGCACTGGGGGGAAGCCTAAGCCAGGGGCCCCTCCACAAACTATCATTGCCCGAATCCTGAGATCGCGATGCTATCCTTCAAGCGTCACGGGTGGCCGGTGATCTCCAGCTCGAAACTGCCACTGTCCGTTTTTTCCTGGACTTTACTCTCATATGTTCAGCGCCAGCGGAGATCCTTCGAAGCGATAAAAAGGGCCCTCCAGGAACAAGGAGTGAAATACATGATGCTCTTTCCAGCTCACCTCAAGATCTTGGACAGCAGCGAGACATACTCTTTTGAGTCATCTGAGGAGGCCAGGGACTGGCTGGAGGGATGGCGGACAGTGGGCAGTAACGAAGGCCTGCGCAGAGCCAAACAGCGCCCACGAGGACGAGATACGATGGGTGCGGACAGACAAGTAATCAGACAGCCAAGAACGTGTTCAAAGTGTGTTCAAGTAACTATTGACGGCGGTGCTACTTGAAGTGACTCCTGTCCTTAGTGAAGGAAGGGTCTGCAGGGGCTTCTGAGACCTGGGGCGGCATAAAGGCGCCAGTGATAATCCAGGATACTGAACTCAATTGTCTCTGTTATGTTCTGTTTTGATAATTGGATGCAACATTCACAATGTAGGTTTGTTATGGTCAAAGGGGATGGGAGGGGGGGACCGGGGAGTTGGTAGAGTGTTGCTCGTATATACCTGCCATAATGGGTGAGACTTCCGTTAATCATGTATGGCCTTTTTTGCTGACTGCTAGCTCATGTTCCCTCTTCAAGTTTGATTTGGGACGGATGGGACGACAGGCACTCTGCAAGTTTGGAAGGTGGAAGGTTGGGAACCCACCGAACACGGAGGCAGGGCGGGGGGAGTTGGTTGGGGGGGGGATGGGGTTTGGTTTCGGTAGGTGGGTATGTTTGGCTAAATATCAGTATAGTTCTTCTGCATGTGGGAATTGGTCTAACATGGCACAGTGGGGCACTGACTATCCGAGGAGGGGGAGGCCCGATGACACAAATGGGTGAACAGACACATATTAAAATATGGACGTGGAACGTGAATGGGTTGGGCAACAAGATTAGGCGCACATTGGTGCTGCAGCACCTGAACAGGCATTCCTCAGTTGTGGTACTCCTCCATGAGCCGCATTTGTGAGGCATTAGATGTAAGGCCCTTGACAGATTTGGCTATAAAATGGTGGCCCATTCGGGGTTCACGGCGGGATCAAGGGGGGTGGGTATTCTAATTCGTAACACCTTGCCTATGGTAATCTCAGGAACATGGACAGATGATACGGGCTGTATGGTACCGGTGGCTGGTAGATGGGAGGGGCAAACTATAGTTCTGGGCTCCTGTTACATCCCGCCTGGTCTATACTCTTCGACATTTACACGACTGGGAACCTTCCTGGCAGACCTTCCCTGGGGTGTTAGGTGGTGACGCCAATGCTGTAATGGACGCTGATTGGGACCGATCAATCGAGGGGCGGGGATCCAGGGGAGAATGTGGGCTACAAGGCTTCATTACAGCCCTAGGGCTTAGAGACATTTGGCGTACACACCACCCCTCACAACAACACTACATATTCTTTTCGGCTATACACAGGTCCTTTTCCTGGCTGGATCACTTCTTCACGTGCACTGATCAAGTGGGCGAATTTGCAGAGCCTCACATCCTGGCCCGGGGAATTTCTGACCACTCCCCGGTTAGTGTCACGCTTAAGGGTCCGGTGATAAACAGGGCGTCTATCCCGAGGATAGATCCGTGGTGCCTCCGGGATGAAACCATAGGTGATAAACTCCGGGAGGGTTCCCAGCTATATTTTGAAGAAAATCGGGCTTCAGTTGAGTTCCATATCACGTTATGGGAAGCCTATAAGACTGTTCTGAGGGGGCAGGCCCAGGCTCTGATTGGGGTCAAAAAGAAAGAGGAGTCCTTAGGTGCCAGCCAACTGGAAAGAGAGATAGAGAGACTCGAAGGGGAAGCAGGTACTGCGCCATCAGAGGATCTCCGTCACACCTTGGCTCTTAAACAAAAGGATCCCTGGGCTCTGGCTGAGAGCGAGGCGCGCGCTTACTCCCTTGCCACGCACCATCGGATCTATAATGTGGGAGATAAGGCCCTTAAGCTACTGGCGTGGCTCGAGCGGCGGGACAGGGAACGCTCATGGGTAGCCGAGGTATGCGATCGGACAGGCTCATTAGCCTCTAATAGCACAGCTATAGCGGAAGCCTTCACGTTCTATTTTGAAAGGGTATACACCCCGGTCTGCACCAGGGCTGAACAGGACTGCGTGGAGTTTCTACAAGACTTCGCATTGCCCACATTATCCCAGGAGCAAAGAGACCGCCTTGAGGCAGATTTTACCGGGGAGGAAATAGGAGGGGCCCTCAACTCCTTCCAATCCGGGATGGCGCAGGGACCGAATGGGCTCCCAGTGGAACTATACAAGCGGCAGGCAAATGTCATCATTGACTCTCGCCTCTAGATGTACTTAGATGCACGATAGGTGGGAAGGCTCCCGTCTGATCAACGAGAGGCCACGATTGTCGTCATCCACAAACAGGTAAGCCGGCTGATCAATGCTCTTCCTACCGCCCAATCTCACTTATTAATATTGAAGCCAAGGTTTTGGCTAAGGCCTTGGCGGATAGGCTGCTATCGGTTCTGCTGGATCTTGTGCTTGTTGATCAATCTGGGTTTATGCCACGCAGGAGCAACCGTCACTTTCTACGCCGCCTCTATTGAGTATTATATACGGCAGAGAATGTGGGGAACACCCAGACAGCATTGATGGCACTGGACGCCTCAATGGCATTCAATAGTATCGAATGGCCCTACCTGTTCATGGTGCTCCAGCGACTGGGGTTCGGTCCAACATTCTGCAGCTGGGTGCGACTCTTGTATGAGCAGCCTGTAGCAATGGTCAGAGTTTACGGCGCTGTGTCCAGGGCCTTCCCTCTATGGAGGAGTACCGGACGGGGTGCCTTCTGCCCCCCTCCTATTTACCTTGGCCTTAGAGCCGTTGGCTCATTGGATCAGGAGGGACAGGTTGTTCTGGGGCTTGGCGTTGTCTGATGAGTGGAAAGAGCGTATCTCCCTGTACATGGACGATATTGTGCTATATATGGCCAGACCGTACACTTGATAGTGCAGGCTCTACACCTCTGTGAATTATTCAGTAACTACTCAGGCTATACCATTATTTGGGCGAAGCCATTGATTTTTCCGCTCTCAGGTCCCCCCTCCGCGGATTCCGACTAAGTGTCCCGCTTCAATCGCAATAAACGGATTTAAATATCTAGGGGTATACATCACTAGAGATAGGGCAGAGTTCCTTGCTAGGACTCTGGAACCCCAACTGTTGCGCCTGGGGATCGACGTGAGCCATTGGATGTCGCTGCCTCTCTCCCTCATGGGCAGAACAGCAATGTTTAAGATGCTAGCACTACCGTGACTGATCTATATTCTGCAAAACACGCCACATCCAGTTCCACGTGGGGTATTCGTGCGAATAACACAAGCACTACGGACGCTGCTATGGGATGGTGGCAACCCAAGGATAGCGTTGCATAAGCTGACGAGAGGGGTGTACAATGGAGGGGCTGTCCCTTCTGTTGTATGTTGATTTAGATTCCGTATGAATTTTTCCGATTCATGCCCTTATATAGGTACAATTCACATTGCCCTTATATAGGCATAGAAATCCAGCCCTTATTTAGGCATAGCCCATGCTACCCAAATGCAGGCATGGCTACTTCCATCCGTTCATCTACGCCACAATGATTTCTTGGAAAACCAGACTCGTAAGCTGAAGGGACTTCGCCTTGCCTGGATATTGATTTCTCCAAGAACTCATTTATTATGTATGAACATCTATTCCTTAGGGGTTCATTCATGACGTTCTATGCCTGACTTTTACGTCAATACTGGCATTCCTAAGCTCCTTTAAGGTATAAATATACCTTCACTTGCTATGGCAAAGCACGGTGTGGTTCGGTGCAGTTCGACTACCTACTTGCACGACTCAGCTCGCTACAGCAATTGTCGAAGGAAGCCAACTCCCCAGCTGATGCACTGACCAGAAGCTGTCATCCTCCTGCCGAGAATCCAGCTCCAGTGTTTCTGATTCCCCTTACGGGGTGTTGGGAAATCGAGTCCAGTGAAAGAGATACCAACCTCTCTCATTCTAAGGTATAGAGCTGATTAGAACCTAGAGAAAGCTTTGGCAATTCTTGGCAGAACTAAACTATAGCTAAAAGACAGCACCTACTTCTTCCCTGGTACTAGACCTATGTTAGGTGCATTGGGCAAGGCGTATTTTAGAAGCACCAGTTGAGTATTTTATCCTGTGTTATTTATGTATGTATTTTTATAGATGTCATAGCAACAGACCATGCTATTACATTATTATTTTATATTACTGTTCACGCTGTACGCATTATACTTCGCATTCTGTCTAACGATTGTAGTAGTTCACCTCTCTTGCATGAGAAAAAAGACTGTCTCTCTATTTCTATGCAAAACTCTGTAGAAACAAAGCATGCACGATTGACTGAGTGAAATAGTTATCTATTGTTTCCACAGAAATAGTGTTCCGTTTCTAGGAAACAAAGTTGTCATGTTTATGCGGTTAAAAAACACAACAAGGAAATTTAGGGTCAAAGGGATATTTTACCGACCATCCACAGTTCCAATCCCCATTTTACACAATAACACTAACCAACTGAACTGGGGGTCTAATAGATATCAAGCCGCCAAGTGCCTTAGGTTACTACAGACAGAATTAGAAAAGTGAAGATAACAGGAATGTTAAAGGAACCAGAAATCATTGAGATAAACTTGGATTCCCATCAATTATCAGAGTGATCAATCTTATCATCTGCTTATCCACCCATATGGATGATATGTCTCCTGATCATGGAGACAGACTTCCAACAAAGGGATTTGCTCAATGGAATCGGAATAAGGACCCAATATTTTCAGTCTGTGACCACTTGGAAATCAGAAAGCAGTGCGAACCAAAACAAAAGTGTGTGATGTTAAAATAGAGTCATGAGGAGAAAATACTGAGTTTATTAGAGTTATCACCTCACCGTCTAGTCTAAAAACAGAACACAGTGCAAAGAGCAGTATTAACAAATAACTGCTAGATTATCACAGCCAACATGTTTCAGCCGGTAGGGTAAGAGTGCCCTAGGATTTCGTCTGGACCCCTGTTCTTAACAATTGCTACTGCTTAAATCACTCTCAAAATAAAGTGAAAAAGGTGAAATAGAAAATAGTATAAAAGGTTGGCATTAATACAACCTACTTCAACATCTCCTCCACTTCAAGGGATGCAGATGGCATCTGTAGGAAACATTATGAACACATTCCTAGTTAGTTCACTTTTACAACACAACTCTATAATGTGATAAAAAAAAACGCATATCGCGTAGTGTGCATCATCTCAATGTACGGTGCAAACATTAGTGCCTCACCCGTCTTGACCAGGGACTGTACCTCACCTCACCTGGACCTAGCTCATGATTTAGAGGCCCACTCTAGAAAAGAAAAAGACAGGGTTAAAGGGGAAAATGTAAACCACTCGTAGTTTAAAACCCATGCTTATATCTTAATTCTCTTCTGGCTTGAAATAATACTGAAATACTCAAAAAAGCCTCGCCAAGAAATCACCTCACATCTACTTTGCTCACTCGCATTTCTAGCAAGTTATTGGTAAAAAGTTATTCGTAAAAAACAACAATGAAGAAACATCCTCCTGTGGGGACTATTTATAGATGACATTTAAATTATCCGAAGTTCTTTGGTATACCGGGGGACATTACTGATCTACTTCTCAGTCCCACTCTCTTTCAATCTCAAAATGCCTACATTCTCTATAAAAGCCCACATTCTTTAAAAACATCTGTCAACAATTTAATATATGCCAAATTCAGGTGAAAAAATGTATTAGGAGGGCTACTAGGAATTGGGGTCATCCTTTAAAAACCACAGATATGGACCTAGAAACTTACAGCGTCCCCTCCACTACGCCTCAAACCCTTTTCAAAACTATACAGGTCCCGCAAAGCCTACCTGTCTGTCGTTACCTCTGCGTTTACTGAGTCACGGGGGAGGCAACGACAGGATTAGGCGGCATGCTTTTATCTATCAGCCCATTTGATTCTAACCAGGTGTTTCCTATTCCAAATACTAGCACCTAATTGGTGCAACAGCGTGTCACAGTCCAAAGTGCTTCATTAGAGAATCTCATTGTGTCTAAAGCCACCAAACTCTTTTAGTAACGTCATCTGTTACCAGCCTTTTAAACGCGCTTCATTTGAAATTTCTACAGTCTATGTTGTCCCCAAACTTTATTGTACCCTCGTCCATTAGGTGTAAACAGGAAGAGAAAGCAAACACTTAAGTTATCCTGGCTCCTACTTCACGTTATACTCATGAAGCCGAATTCACAACCTCATCGGCTTTCAACCAGTTAAATGCACCCGCCCGCCAAGAAACGGATGGTATTTACATAACTTTTTGGTACATAAATAATCAAGAAGCTTACTTGTGCTTCCAACGCGGTTCCTGGGGAAAAACTTAGACTCGCGAGTGCCGCGCTACGAACTACAAAATGACGTCACCCATGTGGCGTTTGTAGTTCAGAGAGCGGCGTTTGTGTGGCATGTTTACCATTGCGAACAGCATAAAGGAAGAACTTTTCTTTTGAAACACTATTATTTCTGATACTTCTTAAAGTGGAGTTTCTGGCCATTTGTCTCGAGGGAATGGTATCTGTTGCACCATAGAAGAGAAGCGATTTTCTTCTTTTTTGAACGAACTGAGATGGATAGGAATGTATGGGTATTACACTGAGAGTCACACTATAAGAAATGAGTCATTGTGCTCTCTAAATTCCCCGTCTGGTTGGGGGAAGTATATTCCTTTATGCTGTTCGCAATGGTAAATATGCCATTTTACAGGAGACATATCATCCATATGGGTGGGTAACTAGATGATAAGATTGATCACTCTGATAATTGATGGGAATCAAGTTCAGCTCAATGATTTCTGGTTCCTTTAACATTCCTGATATCTTCACTCTTCTAATTCTGTTTGTAGTAACCGAAAGCACTTGGCGGCTTGATATCTATTATACCCCCAGTTCATTTGGTTAGTGTTAATGTTTATGCGGTTGTCAGAGACTAATCACTTCTTGTTTATTCGAGAAAGTTTCTAGTGACCTCTGAGTTAGCTGGCACACACACACAATTAAGTTTAATGTACTCGATAGAGACACACTGACTTAAGTCCTATGTCAAATCTATAGTGTATATTATTCCAATGCGCAGAGCCTATTGGGAATATAGGAACTACACTACATGGCGCCCAACGGTTTGGCAGGCACTAATTTAACGCTAGATACTGAAGTAACTCAGTTGTGCTTTTCTCAGAGACCCTTTACTCATAATACTCCATTAGACGTCTGGAGTGGGTAAGGGATAATATACACACCATAGCTGAGTAGTATGAAAAATCCTATGTATTAGCTTTTTGGTTTGTTCAACGTTGAAGGATGCAGTGTTGCAAAATATTGTGCACCTTATCTTTGTTCGCTTGAAACTTGCTCTGCACTCTGCAACTTTCATTAAACAATGTCCGAAAAAGGCGACAACACCAAAACCGGTGGAGCAGCCGCCCAAGGCGTAGCAGCTTTTAACTTAATAGGTTTCTAGGAAACCAACGCGAATGCTGTAATCATTCCTCCTAATATAAGGAAAGCCATCACAATAAAACTAATAAAACATGGCCTATCATCAAAAGGTGGTAGAGCAGTTTTTGTGATAGAGGCGCACAAATATCACTAGACAGAGGTATTCTATTCATGGATTGTATTCCCAGAATCAAATCCAGTAACACATTTGTTTCACTTCAACAAAGAAGATGAACCACCAGAGGAATATATTCTTTTCGAGGATATTGAAATTCCACTCACATACCAAGAGCATGAGCACTGGTTTAAAGGCGCCCTAAAACATTTAAATCACATTACCAGGCTCCGACCACTAGGTAGACCAGGAGCAATATGGCCGATTCTAGCCGGCTATTCACCTGACATTGAAGCAATGTCGGACGATGAATTACTAAGTAATATACAAAATTTAATAGAACTATACAGTTAAACCACAACTGTCTGAAAGTCCTGAAAAGGTCTTTACTAAAAAAACTCCTACCTCTTCTAAAAAGAAGTGGGAAAATAGCATACAAACTTCTAAAGAGAAGCGTTCTCAATCCAGAGGTAGGTGTCCTCAAAAGGAGCCCTCTGAAAGGATGTATAACCTCAGGAATAGGGATAATTTGAGAAAACCTGATAGATATCAAGACACTGATACACGTTCCTCTCGTACATTATTCGTCACAGAAATCCGAAAGAAGAGGACGGTCAGAGAACAAAGAAGAACGCGTGAAATCCAAAGATGATCAATTAATCAAAAGGGGGGGATTAGGGATTTGAATGTCTGTTTCATTCCCCAGGGTAAGTAGGTAATTTATCAAAAAGGAAACAGACACTTGTAACACATCAGACCATTGGTAAGGAAAGTGAAAAAAGTGTGTCAAAATTAAAGTCTCAAAAAAAGGAAAAAAGGTTTAAAAACTGAAAAATCACCCAGGGTAGTTTTAATTGTTGGTGTGATTTCCAGATTAATTAAAATAGATTTGGTACTACTAAGTGATCGAGTTACTGGATCATAGTAGTTCAATACAATTATTACACAAACGTCGACATGTTTCAGCTCTGTCGGCCCATAGGGGTCTATAGAGCCTTCGTCAGGACTAACACATAAACAAACAATGTACGTATTACTCACACCATTTGTGTTGTATTTTAGTAGTAACCTGTGTAAATTTCCAGGAATAAAGACTCCTCCAGTTTCTGAAATAAAATAGGGAGAGTACATAGAGATACACACTTATTCAAAACATCCTGATTTAGGTTTGCGCATTCAATTGAATAAAATTATTATTCATTAGTTCCAGAGACTTATCTCGATGGGGGGAGGGGTAACAGGGTTGAGTTTATTTACACTGTTGACATAGTTATAAAGATTGGGAATCCATTAATTTGGCGCGCTGGCACATGAAAGCGCTGGTTTCAAATTTTGTAAGGAAACACTGAGAGGTGGAAGAATCGGAAAGCAAAACCTTAACTTTTACGCGCTGGCATGTGTAGGGGCGCAAGGGTAGGTATTAGTTACTCTCATAAGCAAGGCAAACGGACTGAATGTAAGCGCAACGCGTCGTCATTCCTTGTGACTGGAAGACACTCACTTGCATCGGGGGGAACCCACTGGACACAGAGCTGTGTTTGAAATGTATTGCATTAGTAGTTGTTACTTGCGGTCACCTTACCGGGATTCAGTAGTTTGTATAGCCTCGCTCCGCCATTACCCGCGTGTATTAGCAACCACGTCTTGTGCTGACTCTGCCCCCGGAAATGGGAAACTCCAGTTGAGCGAGCATTTTTAAAGGGGCAGGCGTTCAGAGCAACGTATACTGGGTGTGTCAAGCAGAGTTTCTTGTTTTTTTGTTTGGGAACAAACTTTATTAGTGCATGAAGTTGTAAATGTGGTTCATTAGTGTCCACTCAATGCAAAATTCTGGAAGTAATCAGTTTTTCGAGTTTTTTAAGAAACAGGGTCATTTTGCAAACTGGTGCCACGGAATAAAATCATTGAGTCCGTTTTCATAGGTTTTAAGGCGTTCCACCCACCTCTGTTCTTTCTCAAATAGTGTTCTCTCGCATCCCTGGGACTTTTCGTTTAGCATTTCAATTACTGTCCAATGGATGTCATCACAGGAATGGCCTACTTGCACGAAATGGGAGCACAATTTGGTGGTATTCTTTTTTAGTCTAATGTTGCTCCGATGTTCTCCAATTCTTGTTTTCACTTTACGACATGTCATTCCAATATAGCGCTTGTCACAAGGACAGCTCACCATATAAATGACATGTGTCGAATTGCAGTTCGTGTGTTGACGCTGCTGCCAGAGGAGTGTGTCGGAGAGTTGTAGTGTTTTGGAAGCTGTTGTTGTTTTACATGCTACGCATGACCCACACGGATAATGTCCAGTTACTGGTGACATGGTTATATCTCTGGTAGGGACCGTTTTTGCTTTTCTTATCGGTCGGGTATGTACTAAGACATCCTTGATGTTTTTAGATCTCCGATTTGCGAACCTTGGTCTAGGCCAATTGAAAGATCCTGTGTGGAGGATATTCCAGTTCTTATTTACCAGTTTCTTTACTTCATAAGAAGCCTGGCTAAATGTTGTGACGCAGGTGGTCAAATCTGGTGTTGGTTCTTTTTGAAATGTTTGGAGGAGACACTCTCTCGGTTGGTTGCTTGCTCTTTTCTTACAGAGTCTAATTGTTTTCTCTGTGTAGTCTCTCTGCCTCAGTCTGTCGCTTAATTCATTAGCTTGCATTCTGTAGTCTGCGTTGTTACTGCAGTTTCTCTTTAAGCGCAAAAACTGACTGTAGGGAAGATTGTCCCTCAATGGTTTTGGGTGGAAACTTTTATAAGATAAAATACTGTTTTTAGCCGTTGGTTTTCTGAAGGTCTTTGTATGTAACACATTGTCTTTTGCAAATATGGTTATATCCAAGAAGTCAAGGTTGCAACTTGTGGCTGTATGTGTAAATTTTAACCATGGGTCAAGGTTGTTGAGCCAGTTCATGAAAGACTGTAGGTCCAGCTTTTTGTCCCAAATCATGATGATATTATCAATGTATATCTTCCAGTATAATATACTGGAAGAGAACATGTTGCTATTACTTGTTATGTGTTGTTCCTCAAAGTGACTAACGTAGAGCCCTGCCACCGAGGGAGCGAAGGCGCTCCCCATGGAAGTTCCATGGATTTGGAGATACAAGTCCTCACCATAGGCAAAAAAGTTCTCCTTTAGTGCTATTTTACAGCACTCGAGGATGAAATGTCTCGGTGTTTTAAATTGCCATTCTCTCGTAAATAATACATCTTCCAGGACTTGTATGGTGTCATCTTGGGAGAGACTCGTAAATAGAGCTTCCACATCTAGGCCCACAAGTAGCATAGTGTTTGGGTTAAAGGGCTTTTTCTCTATTTGTACTAGAAGGTCACGTGTGTCCTTTAAGTATGCTGGTGTTTGTTGAACAAGTGGCTTGAGATATTCATCAGCGAATTTAGAGAGCGGTTCTAATATTGAACCGATGCCCGAAACTATCGGGCGGCCTGGTGGTGGACTTCTGTTCTTATGTGTTTTTGGCAGAGAATAAAAATAGGGGGTGATGGGCTCTTTTGTCATCAGGTAGTCTGCCTCCCTAGATGTAATCCAGCCTTTAGTCTCTGCTTCATTTACCATGATCGAAATGGTATTCCTGAGTCTTTCGGTAGGGTCTGAATCAATCTTTTGATAGAACCTCGTATCAGATAGAAGGGCTAGGCATTGTGAATTATATCCTTCTTTGCTCAAGATGACTGTTCCTCCCCCCTTATCCGCTGGCTTGATCACTATTTCATCATTGGTTTTTAAAGCCTCAAGGGCCAAGCGTTCTTTTTTACTCAGATTTTGGTAGGGTTTTTATTTTTCAATTTGTCCACTCCATTTAGAAGTGCCTGCTCAAAGGTCTGTAATTCTGGGTGTACAGTCGAAGTCGGAGGGTTAAAGGTGGATTTCTTCCTCAAAGTAGTATCACCCTGTTCTGTCATCCCAATGTTGGTATTCTGATTGGAAAAGAAGGTCTTCAGTTTTAGTGTCCTACAAAATTCTGCTAGTTCACTCTTCAATTTGAATGTGTCAAGTTGGGGGGTAGGCACAAATCCTAATCCTTTGTTGAGGATTTCAATCTGTTCATTTGGTAATTCAATACCTGAGAGGTTGACTACGAGGGATTGGTTTTGCTGGTGGAAGGGTGGGATGCTGCCATACTGCGTGTCTGCACATTCCTCTGTAGGTCTTGCCATCTGAGTGATTTTTTCTTTCCTCTTGGTTGGTTTTGGCCTCTCGATAAAAAATGAGGTTCTTTTTGGGTAGTGTGCATGTTTTGCCCCATCTGTTGGTCTCCCATAGTTGGCATTTGTTGCATCCCAGGATTGAATGGATCCATCCAGCCTCCATATGGTGGGACGAATGGCTGGTAATATGGCATGTTATAACCGTGAAAGAACGGTCTCTGCCATCTGTTTCCTCTCCTTGGGCGATTTTGTCTGTAATTGTTCCTGCCTCTCTTGGGGAAATATTCATCCGTACTGCTTAGTGAGTTATTTGAGGAGCCGTTTGATTCATTATCTGATCCTGTGTCTTGTGGGGAATACTCCTCGGCAGTATATGGGTGCATCTTCTCTTGACTGAATTTTTTTAAATCTTTACCAAGTTTATTCAGTTTACTCTGTGTGAGAAATTCTCGAGTTTCCTCCAGTTCTTTATTGATTTCATCCAACCTCTGTTTGTAGACTGCGGGATTGATACCTTTCTTTAATTCCTTCTCACAATCTTCAATCTCTTTTAAGAGCCTATCTGATAATCTTTTTGCGGTTTTAACAATGAGTACTAGATAGTCGAGGGTGCATTTCCACGATATTGAGGACCAGTCCCGTCGGAAAACTAAGTCACTCAAAAAAATCCGTGGGGCATTGTTGACCCAGAGACCTCTTGGTGCTGCTTTGACTCTCAGGTATTCTGTCATAATAATACCATGTATAGATGTTCTGATCTGTTCCCTTTTCTTCTCCGTCAGCTTGTCCCAGTCATCTGCCTGTGCTAATGCTTCCGTGAGTTCAGTGTTCTGTAGGAGTGACTGACCTGCCAAAATTTCTTCTATGTCGTTGGCACCAAAACTCAAACCAAGGTTACCCTCCATTTTAAGTTTCTGGGGGGTATATATATATACAGATGTATATATTTGAATCCCGCTGCTGCACGCAGCTTTAGTAACAATTAATCAAAAGGGGGGGATTAGGGATTTGAATGTCTGTTTCATTCCCCAGGGTAAGTAGGTAATTTATCAAAAACGAAACAGACACTTGTAACACATCAGACCATTGGTAAGGAAAGTTTTTAGAGTAACCTCAAAAACCCTATGCCGATGTGGTTTGTGCGGTATATCTGGTTCGTCCGCCCCGCATATGGGTTGTTGGCAGTTATCATTGGTTACTCCAAAATAGTGATGTTGCCAGCCTCAGCCCGAGGCACCTCTGGCCTGTAGTGCAGTGTCCAGAGAAGTGAAAAAAGTGTGTCAAAATTAAAGTCTCAAAAAAAGGAAAAAAGGTTTAAAAACTGAAAAATCACCCAGGGTACTTTTAATTGTTGGTGTGATTTCCAGATTAATTAAAATAGATTCGGTACTACTAAGTGATCGAGTTACTGGATCATAGTAGTTCAATACAATTATTACACAAACGTCGACATGTTTCAGCTCTGTCGGCCCATAGGGGTCTATAGAGCCTTCGTCAGGACTAACACATAAACAAACAATGTACGTATTACTCACACCATTTGTGTTGTATTTTAGTAGTAACCTGTGTAAATTTCCAGGAATAAAGACTCCTCCAGTTTCTGAAATAAAATAGGGAGAGTACATAGAGATACACACTTATTCAAAACATCCTGATTTAGGTTTGCGCATTCAATTGAATAAAATTATTATTCATTAGTTCCAGAGACTTATCTCGATGGGGGGAGGGGTAACAGTGTTTAGTTTATTTACACTGTTGACATAGTTATAAAGATTGGGAATCCATTAATTTGACGCGCTGGCACATGAAAGCGCTGGTTTCAAATTTTGTAAGGAAACACTGAGAGGTGGAAGAACCGGAAAGCAAAACCTTAACTTTTACGCGCTGGCATGTGTAGGGGCGCAAGGGTAGGTATTAGTTACTCTCATAAGCAAGGCAAACGGACTGAATGTAAGCGCAGCGCGTTGTCATACCTTGTGACTGGAAGACACTCACTTGCATCGGGGGGAACCCACTGGACACAGAGCTGTGTTTGAAATGTATTGCATTAGTAGTTGTTACTTGCGGTCACCTTACCGGGATTCAGTAGTTTGTATAGCCTCGCTCCGCTATTACCCGCGTGTATTAGCAACCACGTCTTGTGCTGACTCTGCCCCCGGAAATGGGAAACTCCAGTTGAGCGAGCATTTTTAAAGGGGCAGGCGTTCAGAGCAACGTATACTGGGTGTGTCAAGCAGAGTTTCTTGTTTTTTTGTTTGGGAACAAACTTTATTAGTGCATGAAGTTGTAAATGTGGTTCATTAGTGTCCACTCAATGCTAAATTCTGGAAGTAATCAGTTTTTCGAGTTTTTTAAGAAACAGGGTCCTTTTGCAAACTGGTGCCACAGAATAAAATCATTGAGTCCGTTTTCATAGGTTTTAAGGCGTTCCACCCACCTCTGTTCTTTCTCAAATAGTGTTCTCTTGCATCCCTGGGACTTTTCGTTTAGCTTTTCAATTACTGTCCAATGGATGTCATCACAGGAATGGCCTACGTGCACGAAATGGGAGCACAATTTGGTGGTATTCTTTTTTAGTCTAATGTTGCTCCGATGTTCTCCAATTCTTGTTTTCACTTTACGACATGTCATTCCAATATAGCGCTTGTCACAAGGACAGCTCACCATATAAATGACATGTGTCGAATTGCAGTTCGTGTGTTGACGCTGCTGCCAGAGGAGTGTGTCGGAGAGTTGTAGTGTTTTGGAAGCTGTTGTTGTTTTACATGCTACGCATGACCCACACGGATAATGTCCAGTTACTGGTGACATGGTTATATCTCTGGTAGGGACCGTTTTTGCTTTTCTTATCGGTCGGGTATGTACTAAGACATCCTTGATGTTTTTAGATCTCCGATTTGCGAACCTTGGTCTAGGCCAATTGAAAGATCCTGTGTGGAGGATATTCCAGTTCTTATTTACCAGTTTCTTTACTTCATAAGAAGCCTGGCTAAATGTTGTGACGCAGGTGGTCAAATCTGGTGTTGGTTCTTTTTGAAATGTTTGGAGGAGACACTCTCTCGGTTGGTTGCTTGCTCTTTTCTTACAGAGTCTAATTGTTTTCTCTGTGTAGTCTCTCTGCCTCAGTCTGTCGCTTAATTCATTAGCTTGCATTCTGTAGTCTGCGTTGTTACTGCAGTTTCTCTTTAAGCGCAAAAACTGACTGTAGGGAAGATTGTCCCTCAATGGTTTTGGGTGGAAACTTTTATAAGATAAAATACTGTTTTTAGCCGTTGGTTTTCTGAAGGTCTTTGTATGTAACACATTGTCTTTTGCGAATATGGTTATATCCAAGAAGTCAAGGTTGCAACTTGTGGCTGTATGTGTAAATTTTAACCATGGGTCAAGGTTGTTGAGCCAGTTCATGAAAGACTGTAGGTCCAGCTTTTTGTCCCAAATCATGATGATATCATCAATGTATCTCTTCCAGTATAATATACTGGAAGAGAACATGTTGCTATTACTTGTTATGTGTTGTTCCTCAAAGTGACTAACGTAGAGCCCTGCCACCGAGGGAGCGAAGGCGCTCCCCATGGAAGTTCCATGGATTTGGAGATACAAGTCCTCACCATAGGCAAAAAAGTTCTCCTTTAGTGCTATTTTACAGCACTCGAGGATGAAATGTCTCGGTGTTTTAAATTGCCATTCTCTCGTAAATAATACATCTTCCAGGACTTGTATGGTGTCATCTTGGGGGAGACTCGTAAATAGAGCTTCCACATCTAGGCCCACAAGTAGCATAGTGTTTGGGTTAAAGGGCTTTTTCTCTATTTGTACTAGAAGGTCACGTGTGTCCTTTAAGTATGCTGGTGTTTGTTGAACAAGTGGTTTGAGATATTCATCAGCGAATTTAGAGAGCGGTTCTAATATTGAACCGATGCCCGAAACTATCGGGCGGCCTGGTGGTGGACTTCTGTTCTTATGTGTTTTTGGCAGAGAATAAAAATAGGGGGTGATGGGCTCTTTTGTCATCAGGTAGTCTGCCTCCCTAGATGTAATCCAGCCTTTAGTCTCTGCTTCATTTACCATGATCGAAATGGTATTCCTGAGTCTTTCGGTAGGGTCTGAATCAATCTTTTGATAGAACCTCGTATCAGATAGAAGGGCTAGGCATTGTGAATTATATCCTTCTTTGCTCAAGATGACTGTTTCCTTTTTGATAAATTACCGTCCAAAGACGATCAACACGTTCAGAAAAGTAAACCAAAATCTCAATTCACCAAAAAGAAAGTAGCAGGTCTAAAAATCAGACATGCCGAGGATCTTGAGGACACAATTCAAGAACGGAGAATGTGCTCAGACAATGCTGGACAGCACAGCAGAAGTAACAATAGCTCGCCAGAACCTGAAGGGTCTTCTGGAGACAGTGGACTTGAATGAAGACATTGAAGTTGAAACTGCAGATACCAGGGTTAGCTCTCCACATAGGTTAAATAAAATAATGCTCCGGATGGAGGCAGACATACCAAGAAAAGTTAAAGACTCTTTTGTGAGCGACTTTCTAAGGGTTGCGATATACTTCTAGCTGAACAAGACTGGCCAGCAGAATTTGTCAGGGAGTGCCCACACGGCGAAGACCTCATCAGGCCAGCCTTTTCTAACCATATTCCAATTCATTTAAAGTATACATATGCCAGGAAATGGGCAGTCGCCCAAGCCCCAGCATTATACAAAAATCATGTAGAATGGGATGAGGACTCGCCTCACCATAAAATCTAACTAAAGAATCAGCCAACTGCACAAAGGCAGTACCCAGTTAAGCAAGAAGCTAAAAAACAGACCAGGGAGATATCAGATCAACTTGAATACCAAGGGGTGATTGAAACATGTACCTCGTCAATGAACAATCCTTTGTTTCCTGTATCCAAACCAGACATTACATATCGTCCAGTATTGGATTACAGACATCTAAACTCTTTTTGCAAAACATTTGCAGTGTAGAATGCACACAGTACAGCACTAATGAATAACATTGTGCGTAAAAAATATAAAACCACATTAGATATTTTTAACGGTTTCTTTTGTCCAAATATTGCACCTGAAAGCAGGTATTTGACCACTTTCTTAATTATGGAGACACAGCGTCACTTTTGTCGTCTCCCTCAAGAATTCAAGAACAGTCCTGGGTTATTCTCAGCAAGAGTAACAGAGTTACTACACACTTATGATGATGAAGCATTGTCATATGTGGATGACATCTATCTGACAGATGATGACTTGGATAGGCACTTGAATAGGGTGAACTACATTATACTTGGATTCGCCTCTGAGGGTTATAAATTCAATTTAAAAAAATAGAATTGCCCATTTAAATGTTCTCTTTTTAGGATATGAACTTTCAAGGGACGCAAAAGCCTGGCAGCAAACTTTCTAGATAAATGTGCGCTGCTCCAACCTCCAAAAACCCTGAAAAACGTACATTCTAAACTATGCAGAAAGGCTTAAAACTCTCTACGAATTAATCAAACCTGATTTTAAAACAGTAAATTGGACACAAAAACACACAGAAAGGTTGCGTTTGCTACAGACAGACAAATAAACATTTACAAACACGCCTAAACATTCGCAACTTAGTGATCTGAATCGTTCCGGGTCAATGCGGATTCACCTACTTAACTTTTAACGAAGGTGAAAAAGTACCAATCGCATACAAATCACATTTGGAAACACAAGCAGAAATTAAATTCACTTCAACAGAAAACATTCTGACAGCTGTTCAGACCGTTGTAGCAAAAGAAAGAGCCCTGGCACAGGGGAAACACATAATGGTCGTAACTCCTGTACCTGCCTTAGAGGCAGTGACAAAATCGAGCATTCCAAATGCAAAAGCTTTACATCTGAGATGGATACAATGGGTTAATTCTCTCACTGCAACAGATGTTGAATAAGTTTTTGATCCATATTTGAAAATACAAGCATTTCTACAATACGAACAAGAATGTCCTCTGCCTACTGAAATTCTTCCTCTTAACCAGTGTGAATGTATAATTTATACTGATGGATCAGCTCAACCCGCTATGAGGGGTAAACAAGCCTATAGTGCGGCGTGCACGATCGTTAAAGGTCGTATGTGTGATGGCAAATTAAGAACTATGTCACAAAAACGCAATCTCTAGGAGATTGTACAGCTCAGCGAGCTGACCTACAAGCATTCAAAATGGCACTTGAAAACACGGACCGGGAATTCCCCACACTCATAGTGTGCGATTCTTTCTATTGTGTACAGTCTTATAATGAATATTTACAGAATTGGCTTCAAAACGAGTTTAAAGATGCAAAAGGTGTCACAATTAAGCATTAAACGCTTTGGGAACAAGTAGTTCAGTTACGAGAAGGACTACAAAACTCTCATGTGATACACACGCTGAGTCATCAACGTGGTCACGTTGAAGGGAATTCATTGGCTGGTGAAGCCACGAAAGGGGCTGTGCAAACAGCTTCCGTAGCTGCAATCACTTGTTCAAAAATGAAAATAGACAGTGAAATAATGCTAGCTGTAAGTGCTACATGCAAAGGCAGCGGTGCAGCGATACCGCAAAAATGTCCACTCTTATATAATTGATGCAAACAGTGTTCCTTTTGCTCGAATTCCTGGAGTGGGGGATAGAGTAATTCCAAACACGGAACGTAGGACAACTTTGATTTACGAAGCGCATCTGGGAGAGGGTCTGATACATCGAGGGATCTCTAAAACAATATTAGAGTTAAAAGAGATGTACTGGTGGCCAGGAATGAATGCACACATTCACATCTTTGTAATAAACTGCATAGACTGCAATAGAGATCGCAGCACAGAATGCTGCCAGTTACCTCACTATAGCATAGTCAGTACAGACACCATTGTTAGACAGCATTAGACACACAGGCGTCCTTATGGACGAGTGCAGTCCCACAAACACTAAATCAAGGTTCATTTGGATGTGGCCTCTGCGCTCGGCTGACGCTCGTATTGTTATAAAAGATTTGTGAGTCTTTATCGGCACATACCCAATCGGCACACTACATTCTGACGTTTAGCTCTCGAGCTTACAAAGAAGCATGGCCAATTTGGGCTTTGCATTGCCGTATTCTAGTCCATTCCATCCGGAGGGAAATTCTGTTGTGGAGAGATAAAAAGGGACATAAAGAAGTCTATAACAGCTTGGGTCTTAGGTTCGGGTGACGGGTGGGTCAAACATCTAATACGTGTCCAACGTAGTCTTAATAACTTGCCAAGAAGTTCTCTAGGCGGTATCACTCCTTAGGAGGTCCTTTTTGGGACAAGAATGTTGGTTGCTGACCTTGATTGTCACACATCAGTGCTGGAACAAAAGAATTTTGATATCAAAGATTGTTTGGCTGTTTTGCAGGACTTAAATGAATTAAGAACGAAACAAAGCAATGTGTTCCTGAAGCCTACCACCACTGGGGAAAAACCAACTGTCCCAGCAAGGCCTGTCTGGATCCCAAAGCTTGGAGATCTAGTCAGCGAGAAGATTGCGGACAAGAAGGAATTTGAGCCTTCTTACAGACAACCGGTAACTGTCCTAGCAATCCACGGATCAAGAACAGTTTTACTGCCGCCCCTTGCTGGTAAAAAGGAAAACAGGTTTGTGTCCATCGACCTGATCAAACCACACAATGTGGCCGATCCTAAGCAGTAGGCCAAGTGGACTCCGACCAAGTAGCAGACGCACTCCTCTAGATACAATCCAAGAAGTTCAAACTGAGAGACTCATCACCTTTGAAGAATCTACAGTGAGAAAAGAAGGACTATATAACAAAGCTATTGAACTTGTACCACTTGAGACACAAATAACAGTTCATCATGAAACACCTGTCTACAACAAAGTAACAAGTGATTAAGTGGTTCCAGCGATTTCAACAAATCCTGATGCAATTCCAACCATTGACAGAACTGCCTCTGGCTATTTCATTAACTTTGATACGTTTTCTGAGGATCCCAGCAAACCTGAAATAACGCCAGCAAAAAGTACTTTCAAAGAACAAGCAACTGATTTTTTTCATCACCTGGAAAAGTCTTATCTGGTTTCGCCATGAATTGAACTTTGGATTGTGTTGGGAATATTTTTTCTTCTACTTTGATTAGCTCAGGTAATAACTCTAGTTATGCTGATAAATGGAAGATATGTCAAAATGGATACAGCAAGTAAGTACATCAACTTACTCCTCAAACCACACAAATCATCTCATCGTGAATAAAGAGACTTGTCAGCAGTGCACATCACAGCCGTTCCTGTACCTGATGGTATAGCTTGGGACAAAACAGAATATGATATTTTTGGCCCTTCGGAGCTGTTGAAGATTCCACACCAGTTCAAGATTTCATTAAGTGACTTTGTTTCATCTAGTACCTTTTCTGATGATTGGGACTTCAAGATTGTTAATAATATGATGTCAGACCTAGAAATGTCTGCAGTGTTCATCAATCTTGAATATTTAGAAGGTTCTTCAGACTATGAACAAATGTATTGTTATAATCACTATGGTCATCATTTCTTGCACAAATCAACAATGCCTAGAAATGTATTTATGTATAACCAATGGGAACATTGTCCTACACCACCAAAGGGTAGCTCAAAAACGTTTGCTAATAAGTTTCCTTACTTTTTAGGGTTCAATGCATCCAATCCAGAATCGTTTTATTTAAAAAATGTAAACAAAACTGAACTGAAAACTATGTTAACAAACACAAAACAGATTTATTCTGCAGCCTGTCTATTCATGGTTTTGACTTTTGGAAAGACAACATTGAGACAAAAACTGTCTGGGGTACAAAAGATTGGCAAGTACAGGGGGTAGAAGCGTTCTTTAGAGCCTGTATAATACCTGTGCAAATAATGTTTTTGAATGACACTGTCCAACAGACATCTTGCCTTGGGTTAGCCAAGATCAAAGACATGAACAACCCATCCATACCTACACCTGAGAGTGATAACACTTCAGAGGGGGAGGTCGACGTACAAACTATTTCGCTTCACAACAGAACAGATCCAGATTGGAAAAAATGGTTAATCTGGCCCAGAGACACGAACAACTATCAAGATGCATTCCTGAACAAAACACAAGAGTTCAAAATCAATAGGCCAGACCTGTTCAAAGACAGCATCCTGGAATAGTAACAACGTACAGTGTAGGGAAGCTCTGCCTTGATTGGCTACAAACATCTACACTTAAGGATGTAAAGCAACACTTATCTTTACTTACAGATAACGCAGACCTTAGGGAATTCTTGCCAGGACCAAGTAAACCGCTTAAAAAACATTTTATATATGCCGGTATATATGCTGCATACAACGAAGTATGGAAGATTACGCAAGCAGAGACTGCAGAAAGAATACGAGAAATTGGTTGTATTAATTTAGAGAAAACTCATTCTCTAGTTGACAATGGGTTAACGCCTCTGTCGTCCAGGATATATTCATTGGACAGTATAGTATCCTCTGCCATAGACATCATGGAACAGGACTTGGTCGTGCTGCAACATGGTCAGTCGCAAGTACGTTCTATCATGCTATTAGGCTGGACTTTGCAAAACCTTCGTGCAGGCTATGTGCCTTAGCGTTTAATCAATACTATGTCACTGTTTTCAGAATTTAATCTCACTAGTAAACAGATCAAATTGGCACAAAGGGGAGCAGACTATACGGTGCTGAGCATGGAAAAACTGGAAAGATTGCCATTTATCTTCCCGACGGCCCCCAGCGCCTAGAGACCCTTACGGGTGGCTGTGCGCTTTACAAATGTGGATTATTATTATTATTATTATTATTATTATTATTATTATTATTATTATTATTTACAGTCGCAGAAAAACCAGCTACTGAATGGATAATACATGGAACAATCACTCTGCCGTTTACAATTTTACATTTTCAGTATTGCCTAAAACACATGCCAGCAGGCAAGACAACCTGGGATTTACCATACACACACAGATGTTAAAGTTGAGGAAGTGAAGTGTTTCTAAGCGGTACAAACTATGAAAACGCACTAAGCGGTTCTCTCCTTTGTCAGGGTACTAATTTACACGGGGCCTGCGATGGTTCCTCTAACAACTTATCCTGCCACCTGCAAGGTTCACCGGCTGCAGTGATTGATCCATTATTTGGACAATGATATGATATGATATGATATGATATAGTTTTTGTAAAGCGCGGCTTACACTCCAAGGAGCATCTTGGCGCTAGTGATAAGAGTGTCATCGGAAAGAAAGAGGGAAAGTGCTGGCAAAAAAGGGGGGGGGGGAGTGCTGAAACTAAAGAGAGTTAAGTTAGATTAGTTTTAGAACTAACGTGTCAGGTGCATTAAAAATCCAGGTTTTGAGGGCCTTGCGAAATAGGATTTCAGAGGGGATCTGACGCATCTGGGAGGGGAGTTTGTTCCAGGCTCTAGCTCCCAAAAAACCTAGCGATTTGCCACCTTTGGTTGCGAGCCTGAATCTGGGGACCACCAGTAGGTTCAGGTTGGAGGACCTGAGTGATCGAGAGGGGGTGTATTTTCCAAACCTTTGGGACAGATAGGAGGGACCCGACTGGTGGTAGGCTCTGAAAGTGATAAGCAGGATTTTAAATAGTACTCTCTTATGAATGGGCAGCCAGTGTAGGGTTCTAAGTGCTGCTGAAGCAGATGACCTCCTGGGCAGCCTTAGTACTAGGCGGGCTGCGGTATTCTGCACCATCTGCAATTTGTGCAGGACGCTTTTGTTGGAACCTGCATAGATGCTATTGCAGTAATCCAGGCGGAATGTGATGAGGGCCCACATGGGAGTTACCTCATGTTCAACGATCACAGCTGCTGTGGCATGTTGCAAGGCATACCATATCTAGTAACTGTGTCATCCAGGGTCACTTGCTGTATGCAGGTATTGTTTCCTCAAACCAAGACAGCCAGGGACTTGCCTTTTTGGCCTTCACTGAACATCTCTTCTATACAAATTGATACTCTAAACAGAATGAAAGCCATTCTTTTTAAAAAAACAGTGCCACTGACCTCGGCCAAAGAGACCCATGATCTACAAGTCGCAAGGGCTTCTGCCAAGATACATGCCCTTTTTTTTTTTTTAAACCTTTTTTGTGCAGCAAGGATGATACAAATACGGGCCTACAACCGTCGGGCCGGCCACAATACGTCTGTGCACAGAAAGCAAACAATACGGTACCCCAGCGTCAGCAGGCAATATTGCGTCAATTAACAACAGTTACACTAGGCAGAATCCTGTCGCTAGGGAAAGGAGCAATGAGGTTAAAATTTTAAGATTTTTAGTCTAAAAATAAATCAGCGAAGAATAGAACCAAGGAGTACTGAGTCCGTACATTTACTTCACTACATGGGCAGGCAGCATCAAAAAATAACAACAATAAGAAGGAAGCTCCCACCAATTCGGCAGCGCATTACATTACAACAGGAGAGTTAGCTAGCATTTGCGCACCACCCACAGTACTACCCGCACCCCGGACACCCTTATCGCAGACTCAGGACAGAAAAAAGGAAAAATTATAAAAGAAGATCATATATAGGCACCATAGAAACTTAACGAAAACTAAATATCACCCCCCACCCTACACACATGCAGAGGCTACGGCCTGCCCCCCCCCCCAGCAGAGTGTCTGTCGCCCCAAAAAACCCGAAATTTAGGAAGGGAAGAAAAGTAGTGAAAGAAAAGAAGGAAAGGAAGAAAAAGTCACCAGTGATATAGGGAGTAAGGAGAAAAAGTCCATCCCTGGGCTCCCATAAAAGAACAATCAAGGAGGAGGGCCACGTTGTACACGCTCGGACTCCGCCGGCACATTAAACATTTTACAGCAAATAATACTCAGCGTCCCATACACAAGCAAGTCTCTCCTTTCCTCCACCCGCCAGTATAGCAATGCAGCAAGGGGATCGCCTACCCCTGGCCCGACCTAGGAGGCATACTGTCACCCAACCAATTTGGCAGTCCGTTGCAGTCCACTTCGACGAGGAAACATGGCCGCCTCAAGGATGGGGGAGGTGCATCAGCGCTGAGGAAGCTTCTCCTGGCCCCCGTAGATGGTAGTCCCCCACTAAAATGCACTTCCAAGGCATACAGGTGACAAAAGCCACGGGACGACGAGTTAATACTGTGCAAAGAAGGAGCAGGGGACAGGGCAGGAGAATAGACTGGCGATGAACTGCGCTGCAAGGCTGGTACACGAGACAGGCGGCCAGTCGAAGAACAAAGGGGAAACACTGTTGCAGCTACAGTATCGACTAGTGGCAACAAATCTTTAGACGCTGCAGCAGCGGGTCTCGCGATCGATACAGTAGCAACAGGAGGTAGCGAGGGGCTGGCAAGCTGCAACAAATTCAGTCCCGGGTCTTGTCGGGAGTGAGCCCCCCGTGCACGGCTTTCAGCAGGGACACATGCATCAAGTGTCTCAAAAAGCACATTGTAGGTGCGCCGCATCTCCAACCGCACCTCACTCAGGATCCTCATCACGTCCCTGTGGGTGCATTCCGGCTGCGTTTCACGTGGGTCACCACTCACGTTGGAAGGTTCAAGCACGGTCCCCTGTGCCAATTCGCGCTCGCCGCTCCAGGAAGAGAGCACATTACCATCTTCACCGCGCTGGTGTTCAGGCATCGCCATCTTGTCAGCAGTCCACGGGGTGCAGGGAGGGGGAGAAACGGGGGTCCGGGGCCCCGACCGGGAAATGAACGTTTTCCCTGCTACAAACTGTACCCCCTCCCGTGCGCCGCGGAATCAAGGGGCAGCCGGTGGTAAGATAAGCAAACGGGGCCGTGTGAAGCTCACCGGCATCCAGCCCAGCTAGGAAAGAAGCCGACCGGCATCATGGCGGCCACAAACAAAGGAGACCGTACGAACCCTTTCAAGTGCGTGCCGGAGCTGCTCCGTGTGGTCTCGGCAGGGCAAGGAGCGCAGGCATGGACCAAGCTGCAGTCTGGCGAAAGCACTCCCTCGTTGTAGGCAGCCGCCGCAACAGAGTTTTCCCTCGGGGCTCGCGAGGTCCGACGGGAGCTGCGGAGCAGGCTGTGTCCCGGGGCAGAGACGATCCCCCCAGAGCTCGCGACTCCGGGCGGGCGGAGAGTTCAGAGGGACACCGTCCGGATCAGCACCGTGACCCGCACATTTCTGACGGAAGAAATCCCAGGATAACAGTCAGGATGGAGGCGCGGGTCCTCAGAGCCGGCGGAGCCGAGCGATCGCACGTCCGCTCAGGTCGCCATCTTGGCTCCTCCCCCCCCCGATACATGCCCTTTTGAATACAAATGGCCCTATACATTTCTCAGAAATGTTAAGTCGTATCTTAAACATGTCTGATACGAGCGGTATTGTACATCTATTTAAGAACGTATGTTCCTGACTGTTAGCACCTTTTCAAGCAGTCCTCGTAATATTTCCAAAGTTCGTGCACTCTGTGTTTGGCGGACTGCCCCTCCTTTTGGGACTTGCTGCAGGGATACTATTTTTGCTCCTTCTGCTACGATATGGCAAGCCAAATCACCAGCGCCACACAAAGCACCATAGAGAGAGCTCTATTGGTGTGAAGAATCGTGAGCGCATCGTTTACATTTTGGGATTAACTTGTCTAACAGAATTAAATACCACATGGTGTCTGTCATTCAGACCAATCTAGCAAGATTGCATTTTACCTGTTCTACACTGCCTGCTATGTGGAGAAGAATGCATGCTAGACATCTGTCTAACACTCCCATCAGCCATGCCAACGGATGTTGATACTTTTGATGATGGCATTCATTGAGATCTTACAGATGCAAAAAGAGAATGAAATCATGTAATGTAAAATAATGTAGAATACGAGCAAAAAGGATGAAGTCAACAATACAATACTACTGTACTAAACATGGCGTAGGAGGATAAGTTCTTCCTTTATTTCCAGTTCGCTGAGGCAATCATAGGAGCTTTCCTCCAATTTATCCATGAAGGAAACGTCACATGAAGGAAATTGATCCTACCCACACTGGCGATAGAAGACATAACAGATGAAAGACTGCCGAAGCGCTCATACGACACTACCTGTTGCCAGCGCACACCAGCCTCATAAGAGCCTGATACAGGTAAGAGGTGCAGACTTTCAATCTTCTGAATGAGTGACAACATTCCAGCGAGTCTCGTGCACAGGCTCGCAAGTGTGGCACTGGTCACATCCTACAGGGGGTGGGCCGGTCACTGCTAAAATTGTTCACTTCCCTACCAAGGAAGCGCGGAAGAGAATCACAAAGAAATACTCAACCTGTGCAGAGAGCCAATCACAAATCCCACTTATTGAGATCCTCCCGATCTACTCTCCACTCAGCAACACGAGCATCAGGATGATCGCCAGCAAACACGGGTCCAGAGTTACCTGGCAGGCTGAATAGGCTGGATCCTTGTTGCCAAATTGTTGTAATAATCTTATTTTTTGAGTTTAGTTTTTTCAGCCTGCTGGATCGTGACTTACCTGAGCCAGCCACAAACTGTAACTGCCTCAGGTAGAAACCTATGCTCCTGGAAGCAACGCAAGAATCTTCAGTAAAATAGTTCTGCAGCATGTCTCAAAGACACAACAATCACATTGTCCAGATGGATGATTTTGTGCATCAAGATATGCCATGCCCTTGCTAAGAAGGAACTGCCAGAGAAAACTTCCACCCATCCTGCCAGGGCAAAATCCTCCAATTTGGCACTAGCTAGGGGTTCCGTGTCTGTCGGGTGGCAGCATGCGCTTCTGTTGAGATTCAAATGTGAGAAGGAATAGCCGTTTGACATGATTGGTGACCCAGGATTTCCTAATTTGACCATCCCTTCGGATCAACAAATTAGTGAGGTAACGCTTTTGAATCCATTCAACAGGTGAGAAATCTGCACGTAGAAGTGCCCATCAGATGCAAACGTCTGTTACCTTCTGAAAACATATTTTTGGTGGATACTCTTATCTACCTGCAGATTCCACACCAATCCCACACGTCTTTCTGTTCTAAAGGGTGGTCATCATTATTATTAATCAGATTTGTAAACGCATGGCTACCAAATCAAGGGTTTCCCAGCACTACACCACAGTAAAGCTACCCAGAGACACAACGTGAGCTGCTCCTTATGCCAAACATTAAAACAACACGGTTTTAAGCCTCTTAAAAAAGATTGTATGCAAGCTTCATACTCTCATATAGTAGGAGGAGAGAGTTCCTCAGTTTTGGGCATAAGACGTAAAAGGCCGGTCTCCTTGCCTGGATCTCCTAACTCTAAGAACTACTACGAGATTCCAACTACTAGAACGCAAGGGCCAGTTGGGTGTGTATGGTGTCACAAGTGATCTTAAGTAGGAGGGGTCAGAGTCTGAGAGATAGTTATGCACATGGCATAATGCCTTGAATTGAACTCGACGCTCATTTGGGAGCAGGTGCAGATTGTGGGGCATGCTAGCAGTGTGATGGAATTTGGGAGACAGGAGAGGACGGGGCAAAGTAAGTCTTCTTAGAAGGTACTTTGAGACCCCATATGTACAGAATGTTTCTGTAATCAAGCCTCAAGATGACCAAGAACTGGATGTCTGTCCACTGGGCCAAGGAAGGGAGATCTCCTAGAATTTTTTTAACCCATCTCAAGTTACCGAAGCAGGTAGTAGCCACTTTGGTGATTTGATGACTCATGTCTATATTATCGTCCATCCAGACTCCCAGATTCTTGACTACAGGAACCAGGGTTGGTAAAATACCTATCACATCTGGCCACGGATGTGGACCTCACAGGTGAAGAAGGTTGCCGAGCAATAGGACCTCAGACTTTTATCCGTTTCACTTCAAAGAGTTAGTATTCATCCAAGAGCAGACTTGTTTGAGGCGGCTATTCAGTGCCTCTGTACCATAGTTCGCTTGGAATGGCAGGGAGACAATGATCTGAGTATTGTTGGTGTAAGATAGAATGGAGAGGCCAAACGTTTCTACAATGTCCGCAGTGGCCTTTCATACAAGTTAAAGAGGGTTGGGATAAGAATGGAGTCCTAAGGGACCCCAGATGGTAGAAGGTGTGGCTTAGAGCGATGCTGGCAGGTGTGAACTTGGAAGCCATGGTCCCGAAGGAATGAGATGAGCCAGAACAGAGCTGTATCCTGAACCCCTACAGCCACTAACCTATGGAGAAGAATGTTGTGGTTCACCGTGTCGAATGCTGCACTGATATCTAGCAGGATCAGTGCGGCTGTGCTACCATTGTCAAGTTGTTACCGTAGATATTCTGTTAAAGCAGACTCTGTATATGTCCATATCTAAAGCCCGATTGTGGGGGTGGAGCAGGTCATTGCATTCCATGTACATCGCGAGTTGTTGTTCAAGTAGTTATCTAGGGCTTTAGACAGGGTGCACAAAAGGGAAATTGGTCTGTAGTTATCCCAGATGGAGGGGTCCAGATTTGTTTTTTTGAGTACGGGTCAAACCATGACTGCGAATTAATAGGCAGGCTAGGTGTGAGAGAGAGGGAGAGAAACCACTGGAGCGCTAACAGCACTGAACAGGTGGCGCACTAAGATGGCCACCGGATGTGATTTGTCTCCCCTCAACAGTAATCAGGCTTATTTCAGAGACTGTTAGAGCAAACATTTCAAATCAAAGTTTCCCCCAAATTCAGTTATCCACACAGTAGAATACACAGAATGACAGTAGTTTCCTTACAAAATAATGCAGCATGATAAAAAGCAGTTTAAAAAAAAAAAGAAGAGGTGCCTCATGTACCATATGGGTGACAGAGCCTCCTGCCCCATGACCGCGAATATCTAGGTTGGGTGCGAGAGAGAGGCAGCGAAACTAGTGGAGCACTAACCGCACTGAACAGGTGGCACACTAAGATGGCTGCTAGGACGTGGTCTGCCCCCACACACACACACACACACAGTAATCAGGCTTATTTAGAGTGATGCTTAAGTCAGACAATTTCAAAGTTTCCCGCAAATTCAGTTATCAACACAGTAGAGTACAGAGTTTACACAGTTTTCTTACAAAAATAATTCAACGTGATAAAAAGCAGTTAAAAAAAAAGAAAAGGGGACTTGACCCAGGTACCATAATAGGACGCAGTAAAAAGATTCCGATTTGGATTGCTGCACTATACACCATTATTCAGCTTCAGTGCTAATTTCTGCCTTCAATGTTGTCAAAAAACACATATGTGGGGCTGACATCAGTGCTCTGTGTGGAAGCTACATGGCTCTTCTGGTTCCAAGATGGATCCAGTGCCTTCCCTCCACCCCCCCCCCCCCCTCGTACAAGAGAGCTTTGGAAGTTTCTGGATCCAGCAAGTGAGTATCCTGCATTTAAATATAGTATCTACTAAAGGCCGTGATGGAAGGGAAGTAACTTTTTCTTACAGTCAGAGTTTTTGCTAGCCCATTTACAGGATTTAGAAACAGATTTGTCATGTCCGTATGAAGATCGAATTTAATATATTATTTTTCAAAGTTGAACAAGGTAGAATCTCGATACTAAATCTGCAATTGAATTTTTGAAAGAGTGTTTCCACATAGAAAGCATTCCCAGATCTATTAGGTTAGACATTGGCGTACAATTTGTTTCCCAGAACCTTGCCACAGTCTTTAAAGACATGGGAGTGAAATACAAGTGCAGCACATTGTATTTACCCAGTATGTATGGGTCCGTTGAAAGATTTAATAGGTTGTTTTTGGAAGGTGTCCAACTTGCAATGAAGTTAGGTGTAGATGTTCTAGAACACATCAGTAAGCTAATATAGTCTTAACACTGCACACAACATAATATCACAGGGTGTCACTTTTATTTTGTGAAAGGTAGGAATCTGACAATAGTTTGAACCCCAAGAGGCTTATTGGTCATATTAACCCAGCCTTGCATATAGAGATGTACAGAAAAGCAAATGTATTTGCTAATACTAATATTCTAACGAAAAACATAGGTGTAGGTAAGTAAAGATATGAACCAAGGTTGTAGCTTAGCAGTCGGTGACCTGGTAAAAGTTAAGAAAGCAGGATCTAAATTTGCAATTTTAGTTGAATTAAATCTACTTTTTAACTGGATAACAAGTAAAATTATTGTAAGCTGTTAGCCTTTGTTTAATTTAGATGCGGTTCCCGCCAAAACTAATGGTATATTTAACAGTTCGAATCAAAGCCTATGAAGGATTCTTCTGGGTGTTTTTATGAAAAACAACAGCATTGCAACTGCAATACTACACAGCTGTTCAAAAATCACCCCTCTGGAAGTCAAGTCAGCGATATATTTGAAATGCAAAAGTTCAGTAAAGAAATGGCTGGAAACAAGCCTTAAATTGTGAAATCTTGAACCTCAGAAAATCACACTCTCTTCATGTCTTCTTAAGTCAGGAATTAATGCAGGCTTCTTCTTTTCTCTCAACATATTTGCCAGTGCAATTAACAACACATGCTTCTCTGACAAGGGATTTTACATTCTCTATTGCCCAAAGAATATGCTATTCTCACTGAAAGTCTTCTCTGAATCGTACTCCTCTGACCAGTAAATCATATATCATTTTGGTTTTCGCATGGCACCTTGTTCCTTGTAGAGTGCTTCTTTACTTTCCAAAACTAGGTTCATGACAAACTTCAAATAAAAACTTAATTACATTATGGTTGTTACTTTAGGACCTTTCTGTAAACGCCCTGTAGGAGTCATTTTCATTTTAAAAGCTTCAGTGATCTTTAAAGAAACTGAATAATGTACCTCATAACAAGTAAATTAATTGAAGATGGACTCTTTAATAGCCCCATTAAATATTAAAACATTATTCTGAAATCTTAAAGACTAAGCCGAAACAAATTGTCCTTTCAGAGCAGCTACGAATACCCTCATGGAGTCCTGAGGAAGAGGAGGATCTGCAAGAGAAGGATACAATGGTAAAAGAAGGTAACATTAAAAGTAAAAATACATTTTAGCACACATGGTTGTTTATCTCTATACTGGCCTCCCTTAGATTAGTGTATGCCAAATTCCCCAACAAGGGATCTTCATCATATTTACACCCTTCAAATCATTCCCTGTAATCTGTCTGGACCCTGGAAACACCAACAAACCGACTTTTGAATGTGTTTTTTTCAGTTTAAAAAAAAAAGGCATGAAGTATAAAAACTAGAGAAACCCCCCTCAAGGAACATCAGCATGGAAAATAAGCCTCTCTCTTTAAAACGTTTTTGAAGTCACCTGGGATTACATTCAAGCATATAGCCCAGTCCTCAGACAACCATTACATTTGTTCTTTTTCTGCCAACTTCAACGAAAAGTACACAGAACATATTTTATGTTTTCCACAACGTTTTAATTTCCAAAGACATTTATTTTCACTCTTTGCAGGATTTTCCTGCACTTTTTTTCCTCTTTTTTGACTATTTGCTGAGGTTAGAGTTACATTTTTAACCTTCCTTAATAAAATGGGCTTATTCAAATATTTCAGTTTGAGTGATTAGAAGATGTCACATGAGGAAGGACATCCAGATACCTCACCTTGCCTGCCCCATCACCAAGTCATTTTTGCATACAAGTATTGTTTGAAAATGAAGTACAGAAATTATGAACAGACTATTGAAACTGTTTGTGGCTCAAAATAAGAATCCATGGTCTTCTTAACCCCCTACCCAATTTAGGCCGTCCAGACATGACATGCCGGGCACATCATCATGAGGGTTTAGGATCCCCCTTCACATACCTGTAAACATTTGAGATGGCATATGATGGATGTTTATTGAAAGAAATTATGAGACGTAAATTTTACCATTAACTTATATTGGGAAGAGGACATTTTAAACACAAAATATGATACAATAATAAAATGTTTGTTTTAAGAATCGACTGTCTCCTACCTAAATCAGGAGTGTAGGCATTCAGCATTCTACTCCGCTTGATGCTTTATTATGGTGCTCTGTAGATGCCTGCGGCCCAGACCGGATCTGTTTCTATGGTAAAGGGAGTATTAGAGAATATCAGCTCAGTTTTTCTAATACAAGCTGAGGGTGTGCCCTCTAGGATACAGCAGAAATTTAAACCACTAAACTTGGATTGCACTTTTCTCCATGTTTGTTGATCAGTTGACTGAGTGATGTAATGGGCAAACCTACTGCCGGACAGGGATAGCTGGCATCTAAGGAAATGAGCCACATTTGAGAATTTCTTTTAGTTCCTAATTGACAATAAAAGATTGAAGGCTCAGGCCTTTTATCGAATGGCATGACATCTCCATAGTTTATTCACCATGCTGCAAATATTCTGTATTTTTATGCACACTATTTAGCCAATAATGAGGTGTTTCAAAGGAATATTTGGTGTAGCTAATGTTTACATCATGTTTATGTGCCATTCACAATATAAACACATTATGTAAAGTGTTGCTCAGAAAACAAAGAAGTTCCTAACTTCACTGCAGCAACTTCTCAGGGTCTTTCAACTACAGTATCACCCCACCATGGGAGGGAGAAGAGGGGTAGTAGGGAGCAAAGGGGGACAACAGATTGTTACACAATATTATCACTCAAATATGCTCATAAATTACCACCCTTCCTCAAAGGAAATAGTCGGCAAAATCCTGCAGCCAAACAGTCATGAAAGATTACCAATCATGAACCCTGTAATTTTTTCACCTTCGTTTCAGGCATTTTTGCTTTCTATGCTTTTTACAAATTCACATGCAGCCCATGGGCCACTAAAGATGCAGATCTTACTATCCGAGGTTATTCTCTGTTTTTTTGCGGAAACCATAGTGCTATTATATGTAATAAATGACAATTCTTTATTTTTGGATATCATTTAGCTCCTTTCTTTGATCTTCCATATTCGGCTAAGATCTACAAACACCAAAATTTAGCAACCTCCAAAAGATGTCTGTGTTCTGGAATACAAAGTGGGTAATGGTTTCTCGTTGAATTGGTATCCCCAACTCAGCTATTCCCACCATGGGGGTTCTTGTCCCAGGACCTCTCATTAGCAATGGGGTGACTTATTAGATACCCTCTGTAAAGAAAGACTTAGAGCCCAACTACTCAGTCTGAAGAGAGTGAAAGAAATAAAGGACTCCATTATTGGTGGAAATCCCAGAACCCTGAAATGTGTCACCCGAGATGCATTACCAAGCAACGTAATCCTGCGTTCCAGTCAGACTGTGATTTAGACTGCATAGTGGTTGAGATTGTCCTTGTGTCTTAGATCTGTTTTTACTGCTTGACTGGGGTTCTTCCCCCACGCCACCCGACCCAGCCCCGCTCCCGCCTCCCTTCCGCTGCTCCTGCCCCCCTCCCCTACATATGCCGACCGCTGCGGAGGAGCTCGCTTGACTCTTTGACCTCTTGGGCCAAGGTCAGAACTCTCCCCAGCAGCTCCGCCTGATCAGCCGACCGTGGCAATGTGCTCCCTCCTGGCTGGGGTCGAGCCGGCTGCCAAACCCGCACCGCAGGTTCTCCTTGCGTTTCTGTGGTATTTCTTCCCCTTAATTGTTTTTATTGTGCATTCTGGTATTGTGTTGTGATTTTGTGATTGCTATGATTGCTACTTGATTCATTTTGCTCCTCTGTATTTACTGCTTGACTGGTTTTCTTCCCCCCGAGCCACCTACTCTCACCTTTCTCACTGCTGCTGCCCCTGCGGCCCTTACCCAGCCCCGCTCCCTCCTCCCTTCCGCTGGTCCCGCCCCCTTCCCCTACATAAGCCCGTCAGCAACCATCCGCGACCCGACCAGCGCCAGAAACCCTGGTCCGCCCAGACCCCACCGCTACGACTCGACAAGCCTCACCACACTCAATCCCGGTAGACACACCGACTGCGCAAGAGCTTCACCTACCATCACCCACGGGCAGTTCTCTTGCAAAACCTGCCACATATCCTTTACCGTCGACAGAGCTTCTGCAACCACAGACTGCACACCCGATGCAACCACCACAAGAAACCTGACTTATTATCCTCAACGTGCCCTCCCTGCACCGACATGCCATTGAAATCTGGGGCTTGATCGACACCCACTCTACAGACGTCACCTTCTTCACAGAGACCTGGACCAACGCCACCTCCGGCCCCGACATCGCCACTGCCATCCCCGGCGGCTACAAGATCCAGAGAAAGGACCGCCCGCACCAACCAGGAGGGGGACCCTTCATCGCTTACAAGACTGCCCTCCGACTCTCCACCTCCAACTCGAGTGACCACCAGTCCAACGCAGAACACCTCCATTTTTAAATCCAGACCAGCCCCAGGACCACACTACGCGGCACCCTCATCCACAGACCATTAGGACCCCGCACCCAGCCCACAACAACCATAGCCGAGCTCGCTGCCCTCCACGCCATCACCTCCATGGACTACATTCTACTCGGGGACATGAACTTCCACCTAGACAAAGGCAACGACCAGGGAGGAGGCAAGATGGCGTCCACGCTGGACGCGTGAGTGAGCCACTCCTGCCGGACCTCCCGGGATATGCGGCTGCATGGTGAAATCCGAAGCGGTTAGGCAAACAAACAACCGGCGATATTTACCTCCGTCTGTGGCTGGAATAAGGAGAGAGGAATAAGGCTGCTTTTTGATTCTTGGAGGCTTTCCGTGCTCCGCATGATAGCAATACGAGCAGCTGCGGCACTGGTCGCCCGGAGCACGTTGAGAGCACAGTGGGCGTTTCTCTGGAGGCAACTGACTCGGCGCACCTGGAGTGTATCCCGCGTTGGCCCGAAGCCGAGGTACTACGGTGGCAGAAGGCATCTGCTTGGAGGATGGGGCCGAAAGGTAGAAGAGGTCGGGCACAGGGTGCTGCCGCCGAGAATACAGAGGGAGTGGAGGGTATGAAGGAGGCAGCCACGGCATCTACGGCACCCACGGCATCCACAGCGTCATCAGTGAGTAAAGTGATGAAGCGTGAGGGGGTGCCGGCTGCAGTACGGACTAAAGAGGGGGAGGCTGTTAGCGTAAGAAAGAAAATACCAGAGATGTTCTCTGCTACAAAATTAAAGGAAGCAGAAAAGTTGCAGCTTAGCAAGCAGAATGAGACTTGACCAATGGCTTCTGAAGATCAGGGAACGGGGGCGGAGGGGGTACACAAGACTGCACCTATTCAAGCGGTTGCAATCCCAGCCCCTGTCCCTGTATTGGAAGTGAATGGCGAAGAAACGAATATGGAGGAGAGTCTGAGTATTACCCCCTCCCAGGACGCAACAGTTTTGGCTTCTTCTATGCCTGACACTAGTGTGTTGCCTGACACTGGTGTGTTGTTAACAGCCACGAGGGAAAAAGAAGGTGATTTGGTCACTATACTGAACTCGAATTTGGATTTGCCAAATAGCGACGGGATAATGCTAGCTGCTGGTGGCGAAACGGATTCTGCCGATTTTTACTCTTTATCAGACCGATCTATGTCATCCTCTGAGGATTTAGCGGAATTGTACGCTACTCGCATGAGCATGGAAGACGGCTGTCTGGACGAAGGGAGTGACCATAGCAGCATGAACGCTGATTTAATGGAGAAAGAGGGCCCAGAGCATGGCACTGTACGAAAGCTACAATTAGGTGCTAAAGATAAAGACAGTGGTGCTCAAGAAGATATTGAGGGTGCTGAAGCTGCAGGGGCTGCTTTGGACTCAGAATGGGAAGATATTTCTTTGGGTTTGATTTATCAAACGATGATGCAACATAGAGATGAGACACGAGAAGACAGCTTGAGAGTACAGAATACGTGTAAGAAGTTGCACAACTCTGTTAGACGGTTAGTGAAATCACACTCTGAATTTTTGACAAGAGCAACTGAGGCAGAATTGTGTATTTCGTCTTTAGAAGATGAGGTAGCTCAACAAAAAAAGACTATTGAAGAGCATATGGCCACTAAGGAAGACATTAATTGGAAACTTGTTGACATTGAGAATCGCTCTCGCAGAAATAATCTGAGATTTTTACAGATCCCTGAAGGGAAAGAGGGGTATGATACTCGAGGGTTTATTGTCTCACTTTTAAAGAAAGTAATGCCGGATATCACTAAATAGGATTGGGACCGGGAGGTGGAGCGGGCCCATAGATTCCCATTTAAAGTAAATCAGTGTGATCAGAAACCTAGAGCCATTTTAGTGGCCTTTAATAGCTTTCAGGCTATTGAGGAGATATTTATGAGGGCTCGACCTGATAAAAAGTGCAAGGCTCTAGAATGTGAATTTTTTGTGAGACCTGATTTGTGTAAACAATCTGTTGAAGCACGATGGCAGCTACGGCAGCTAATATCAGAGTTTCAAGCAAAAGGGGTGCAGGCGTATCTAATGTTCCCTGCTAAATTAAAAGTTATACATAGGGAACGCACAAGATTCTTTATGACTGCCAGCGCTGCTAAAGAATTTTTGGGGTCATTGTAATCTGCAAGAGATAGTAATATTGGATTTCAACAGAATGTTGAATATATATAGTAAAGAGCCGATAGCATTTGTATATCCTTGCTTTTAGCTTCGGACCATCACCGGAAGCAGAGGGATTGAGTATGGTGTAGAATTGATGAGGGAAATCCTGTGGGGGGACGGCAGGGGGTTTGGGGCAAGCTCGCATCACAGGACTATAAGTCCTAAAGCCTCTATTAAGGGAGAAGGGAAGGGAGGGGGAGGGTGGGTAGAACTGGAGAGGGGGTAGGGGGGTGAGGGGTGCACTGGGGGTAAAAATGTGGGGAAAAAGAGTTCGCAGCAAAATACATGGAGGAAATGTGAAGGATAGACCAAATAAAAAAAATTATTTAGCATCTACTTTTAGCTTTGATCTTGATTTTGAATGGGAGATTGGTAGATAGATTTGGGCAGGTAATGGATTTACAATTACAATGGCGAACAAGGGGGTAAGAATTTGCTCGATGAATGTGTCCGGGCTGAACAACTATACAAAAAGACAGAAGCTAGCTGCGGAATTGAAATATATTCGACCTGACATATTGTGCATACAGGAAACACATATCCCATGGTCAAAAAGGGGACTATTAAAAGAACTTGGTTTCACTCTAGTGGCCGCTTCTGGTCAGTCAAGTATGATAAGGGGGGTAGCTATTCTTGTTAAACAAAACTACACAAATGTTGGCCGGAAAGTAGAGGATAAAAATGGACGGTGGGCTATTGTAGAGTGTAGGGTTGAAGGAAGACAGCTAACACTATGTACAGTATATAGAGCTAACTTGGATGACCCCGCTCCTTTGAATGAAATAAACTTAGAATTGGCTAACTTTCCACAACCAATAGTGCTTTGTGGGGATTTGAATATAAACTTATCGAATAGTGCAATACAGGATGGTTTTGGTAATTATAAAGGCCGGAAACCAAGAGTTTATAAAGCTCTTGTTAACTTATTGCAAGATCAAGGCTTAATTGATGTATGGGGAAGACTCGGGGGGGGGGGAAGATAATGGATTCACTTTTTATTCACATCCTCACAAAAAACTGGTTAGACTAGATTATTTTTTTGCCCCAGAAAATCTGTTGGAAGGGGCAATAATTAAAACCTACCCCAGGATTACTTCTGACCATTCCCCAATAACGATGGAAATGCAGGGAAGGGTGAAGAATATAACACGCTCCAACTTTTCATATGACCGAAAATTGGGATTAAATAAGGAATTTAAAATGCATATGGATAGCTGGATTCAGTTTTTTTTTAGTTACAATAAAGGGACAGCTAATGACTGTATAGTGTGGGACACATTTAAAGCGGGGTTCCGGGGCGAGTGCATTAGTTTTTCAATTTGGCAGCAAAAGACATTTAAAAAAGAATTTGATAAGCTATATGAGCAGTTGTCACAGGCTGAGGTCCTTTTAACGAGGGAAGTAGTCAGGGGTAGAAAGGAGCTTTGGGAAGATGAAAATAAGGTAGCAAAGGCCAGAGCTAACATTCTTGGATTTTGGAGTACGGAGATTGCAAGGACATTTTTAACTTCTAAAATGCAAAGTTATGAGTTTGGGGAAAAGATTGGTAGAAGGCTGGCGGTCAGACTGCGAATGAAGGAGTCAGCTAGGAACATTAATGCAATGAAAGACAGCCAGGGTGTATCTCATTCGGAGCCGCATCAAATTCTTAACACATTTCAGAGGTTTTATTCTGAATTATACATGCAGGAAGGTGGGCTAGATGTGGCCGTTGAATGGAGTGATAGACTGGATATAGGCTTGAAGGTTTTAGACCCTAACATTGCTGACCGACTGGACTTACCGATAACGATGTTAGAGTTAGAATTGGCAGTAAAGAGCTTGACAGTTGGTAAGGCGGCAGGTCCTGATAGAATTCCTGCGGAAGTTTATAAACAGTTTTTCAATAACATCAAGTATGAAATGCTGAATGTAATGTTGAAAGCACAACAGGGAAATCCTCCTAGCACTTGGTCAGAAACGACTATCGCGGTCTTCTGTAAGAAAGGTAAACCCTCGGATATGGTGGGATCTTATCGGCCAATATCCTTATTAAATGTTGATAATAAAATCTATTCAAAGATTTTGGCCAATCGCTTGTCCGAAGTTGTAACATCCCTAGTTTCTCGGCAACAGCTCGGTTTTATACCAAAAAGAGGCACGGTAGGTCATATAAACAAAGTCATTACGCTATTTGATACTGCGGCTGTGAACAATAAGGAATTCGCGCTTTTTTTGCTGGACTCAGAAAAGGCGTTTGACCGTGTGTGCTGGGACTACTTATGGAGACTAATGGCCAAAATGGGATTTGGTCAGAAATTTATTAAGTCAATTAAATCTCTTTATTCTACACCAACAGCCAGGATCTGGGCTTACTTTCAGATTCCTTAAATATTACTAGAGGGACTCGCCAAGGGTGCCCTTGTTCCCCGTTATTGTTTGCTTTGTATATCAATCCTTTAATAGAATAACTAAATCAAAATCTACTTATACCCCCCTTTATTGTATCTGAATATGTTTTTTCTGTTGTCGCTTATGCGGACGATATTGCTGTGGTAACAGTTAGTCCAGGCATCTCCATTCTAAAGATTGAGAGGCTTGCAAAGGATTTTGGAACTATAACGGGCTACAAACTTAATGAATCAAAGACTCAGATCCTCTGTTCTGAGGCCTTAATATGGAGATGAAAGAGTGGTTAAAGAAGTTACTTATCTAGGGATATTGATCAAAGCTAATATGGTCGAATTGGTTGACTCTAATTGGAACAATGTTTATGTCAAAATCAAACCGTCACTTGAGAAGTGGGAACAATTGTATTTTACTATTATTGGACGCACTAATATCATAAAAATGAATGTTCTACCTAAAGTGTTATCTATATTTGTTTAGGTCAATCCCTTTGGAATTCCCCAAGCCCAAGATACAGGCTTTGCAATCCTTATGTGGGAAATTTATTTGGAGCCCCGGAAAACCAAGACGGGCTATGAAGTATATGATGTTACCAACAGAGAGGGGAGGGTTAGGGGTTCCAGATTTTTTTCTTTACTATATAGTTTGTTTTTTATTGAAAATGAAGATTTTGATAATAGGGGGAGCAACTGAACACATGTTCAATCATCCATCAATATTTGAAATTTTGTTAGGGCCCTGTGTGAAGCAGAGCTTATTTATTGAAATTGATGGTAGCTACTACAAGCGAACTCGATTTAAGGTGTTAGTGGGTGCTTATAAGACCTGGAGATGGCTAGTTCGAACAATGGCTATCGGGAAGTTTTCGTATTATACTCCCTTCAGTGCATTTAGGATATTGCCTATGATATTCTCGGATGGAATGTCACAAAACTGGCAAAAAAAGGGGGTTAGGTGGTTGGGTGATATGTGCATGGAGGATGGAAAGTGTAAATCCTTTGAGGAGTTAAGAGACCAGTTTTCTTTTCCCAGAACTTATGTTTTTTAAATTTTTACAAATTCCGGACTTTTTTGTCAGACAGAAGTTAATTCTACAAAAGAATCAAGCTATAGAAGGGATTAATAGGCAGGTGAAAATAGGTATTCTGTATCGAATATTACTAGAGGGGAAAACAGATGATCTTGAGAAAGTAAGGGTAAAGTGGGCCAACAGCCTAGGAGATTCAGAAATAGTAGTGGAAGATCTTATTTTATTGTCAAAAGAGGTAATAATGTCTGCTAATCTAAAAGCTCAATTTTTCAAAACCTTGTTTGATTTATATTATACTCCTGAACGTATGTCCAAATGGGGCGAGGGTTTTGATGGCAAATGTTTTCGTTGTAAAGCTGACCACGCAGACAGTATACATATTTTCTTCTCTTGTCCTAGGCTTGCTGGATTTCTAGGAGGAATTGAAAAATTAATTTCTTTAGTGTTTAATTTCCAGGTAACTATTACTCCTGCTATGCTGCTTCTGGGGAAAATTCCTATAGATAGTTCCGTGGACAGGCTATATCCTTATCGCCACTTTATTTTTTTTTCAATGACTGTGGCACGATTGTGTATTGCCACTGAGTGGCTTCAGGAAAAGCCTCCCCTTTTTCAACAATGGTAAGCAAGAATGTATAGTTTATATAAACTGGAGTGGGGGCTTTTTTCAATTACTGGATCTAGGAGGAAGAAGAAAATGGGTTTAAAAATTTGGGGTGCTTTTTTAGATTATTATGAGAATTGAGAACGTAATTAAACTTAACTCAAATTTTATTTGTTAATAATGGATTTACACAGATTTACTACTTATTCGCGTATGTATAGTATGTTGTAGCCATTGGATGAATTAAGTCATTGCATACATGGTCTATTTGCCTATTTGATGTTTTGATTTTATCTCACTAATTTTGATGTATTCATGTATTGCTGAGAACCAATAAAATAAAAAAAAATTAAAAAAAAGACAAAGGCAACGACCCCTACTCCAGCACTCTCATCGCCAACCTAGGACTGAAGCAACTCGTCAACACACCCACCCACAGAGCAGGCCACTCCCTCAACCCAATCTTCGCAGGAGGAGCAAACATTTGCTTCAGCCACACTACTCAGCCCGCCTGGACGGACCACCACTGCGTCCACTTCACCTTCAACGCCACCAACACACTCAAGCCCGCCCCACGCCAGCCAAAATGGAACTGGAGCAAGGTCACAGAACAACACCTCAACGCCACCCTCAGTCAAAACCCCCCGCCGCCACGACCAACACCAACACCGCAGCGCAGAGGATAAACCTAACATATTCTTCTCTGTGCTAAGGAAGTGAGAAATAGCCCAGAACTAGTAAGACCAAAATACGGACACGGTTAACGAAGACCCGATATGTTGAGCCTGAAGCGTCCCCTGCCAAATGCTCCAGACCCGCAGGATCCCAACAAGGAGGAAAGACAAACGAGACAGGAAGAGACACAAAAACATTTACACAAACAAACAAAGCAGAGCCAACACGCAGCAGCTTCCCAAAACGACCAAACTAGTATCAAGACACTGTACAAGACAACATACTAAAGGAACAACTAAGCAACCACTCTGGCAAACAAGCATAAGGAAGTGAACGATTCGCACAGCAACGTGCAGCGACGAGCTGGACAGAGCTGACGGTACCAATCAGCAACAACAAGGCAAGTGTACAGAAACAAGCCAAGGAAACAACCTAGACCCGAAGACCAGCAGGCGCTCTGCCACACTGCCAGCGAGTGACAAGACAAGGGGAGTGACAGTTAAAGCACCCCATCAGAGGCGAACGAGACAAAGCAAGCGCTGGAGGGGGCAAGAACAAAAACAAAAACCCGGCACATCAAAGTTCCAAGCCGCTTTCGCTATAATTGTGCAGTGCAAGCAACAGAACAAGCACAAGCCACACAAGCCACACAACGAGCAAGTGCGTGGGCGACAGGCGCCTTCAGCAGCCGGAGCAAATCACAACTAAGGAAGATGGCAGAGGGAAAGAGCACAAACGACCTGAAGAAACCACGGAAAGATAACATGGAGTCCCCGGGGAAGCTCAAAACAGAGACTGCAACACTAGAAACAGTGTTGAAAAGAATCAACGAAGTTAAAGATGTTGCAAGAGAAACCAAAAAGACGATAGATAACATGCAACTAGAGCTAGCTGCGATCCGGGCGGACCAGCACAACACAAATACCAGACTGGAGAAAGTGGAGAGCAGGATAAGTGAGGTTGAAGACGCAACAAACAAGAACATCAAGGTCACGGAGGGGCACGCAAAGATAGCCAAGACAATACAGAAGCAGCTGGCGGAGCAGGACGACAGAGCAAGAAGGGCCAACATCAGAATCCTAGGAGTCCCAGAAGGCCTGGAGGAAAAGGAGAAATCCTGCGCAGCAATGCTTGAAGACATGCTCCCCAAACTCACTGGCTGAACTTTGAGAGGCAGTTTGAAGTAAACAAAGCATATAGAGTACCGGCAGGAAAACCAGCCACGGGGAGGCCTCCAAGAGCAATAATCTGCTCCCCATTAAGAGCGGAGCACACTGACGCGATCTTCGCCTTTGCAAAAAAAAACAAAAAACCTCACTTGGGCGAGCAACAAGATCGTGCTCACACAAGACTACTCGAAAGCCACGGTGGAAGCCATGAAAGGCTTCCTAGCCATGAGAGAAGCACTGCGGAAAAGTAACCTCACCTACTCTTTCACTGGTCTGGCCCGATTCAAAGTCACAGACAACTGGAGATCTGTTACTTTCGAGGATCCGGAGGAACTCAGACGCTACATGACAGGACCACCGACCGAAGAGATGGAAGAGAGTGGCCAAAGCCAAAGCGCCCCGAAAAGAAGTGCCTCACCGGGCGGGGAAGAAAAATCGGACTGAGCTCCGCAGATGGAATCAAACCGCAAGAAACTTCCTCAAGACCAAGAACTCTGATCCACCTTAAGACGCCCAGCCTTAATCTCAAGAGACCAAGTCAAAGAACACTATACCGACACCTACCTCATAGCTCGAATGAAGGAACTCTAAATGGCACTGCCTCTGGCAGGGGAGAACGCCAACCCAGCGAGCATGAACAGAACGTAATAACAGAACGATGAAGGACTACGAAATCAGCAACCAATCTACCTCAGGGAGTCGCGGAGTAAAGGTACTTTGTTGTCGCACACCCACTATGCAAGTAAGGGGGGGAGGGAGGAGGGAGGGGGGGAGGGCGAGGAAGGGGGGGGGGGGTGCGGGGTACACACACATGGGCTGATACCATTTTCTTTTCTTTTCCTATCTTTCTACACCCTTATTCTTTTCCTAGAGAGAGCAGACAGGGAACCAAAACACAGAACTAAGACAAGTAGGAACCCAACAGACAGCCAGCTAGGCAAGAACGGAAAATGATAAACAACACGAGCCACAATCTCAAGACGGACATCAGAGTAGTGTCAATGAACGTTAAGGGTCTCAATCACCCAGTTAAAAGGAGGAAAGTCCTAGAACATACTACGACACCAGATAGGGTGGTGCTCGGGCCCACCCGATCAAACACAACGGACATGATCCTTCCTACACCAGAGGACTGTCAGCGGAGCATCCCTCCCTTAATCAATGCTAATAAGTTTGACACCTCAGGCATTATCTATGATGACAAGAAAGGAACAATTCCCCCTATCGTAACGATGCACGGAGGACCGGCCCACGGAACATCCTCTACAAGGGGAGGAGCAACCAGTCAACCCCTCGCCAGGACCCTAAATCAGTCACCGAAGCCGCCAGGACCGGGTTCCCCGGAACATGATAAAACGGTCCCGCCCCCGCTCCCTGACAGCGGCTCCGTAAACACAAATCATCTATCATTGATCAGCGAAGCCCTCCTCTCAATGACAGGCGCAGCGATAATGCACGCGGACAAGCTTGATGTCCAGATCAATATCCTACAAATAGTGGCCAACCTGATCTCTGGGATAGACTCAAAACTGGACAACTTGAACGCTCTGATACGCAGAGCGCAGGACAGTACGCAATTCAAGCCAGAGTCATGTAGTTGCAGTCCGATCCTGCACAGCCTAAAAAAACTCCCAAACATCATGACCACATTAATAGAGGATCTCAAGGGCGAAGCAAACAAAAAAAACTGCCAGACGAGCTTGCCTTTAACCACAAAGGATTCTACACAGGCACACTCCATGGACAACGGCCCAGCAACCCTCTGCCCAAGCACTCCGAAAAAGACTGCTCCCATGGCCACGATCACAACGTCCACCGCTCATGGAACAAGAATTCCCCCGAGCAAGGCTAAAAACCCAGTCCTCCAACAAACCCTTAAACCGATCAGCCCAGAGTCGCAAAACCTATCAAGGAAAAATAAGAAAAAACTAAGAAAACTCAACAAGGAGAAGAAAAATAACGCATATGCCACCAGCGTTATTCACAATTGGTTACGACCCAACAAACAGCCCCCCGGTAACACCATAACAGTTGAAACACCCAATCAGGGAGCCAGTACGCATATTGCAGAAGCAATTGAACCAACTACGGGAAATCCACACATAGCTACTTTAGCACCGGAACTAAGCTCGCCAGCCCTCCTTGTGGCTCCCCAACATGCCACAGTTCCGACAAGAGGAAAATACGCGCACGAATTACAGGCACACAACCTTGATGAAGCAAACAAACCCACGCCACATGAGCGGGAGCTCCACCATACAAGCTATGAGCACTCCGGGCAACATCAGTGCACACCGAATGAAGCACTAGAACTTGACAACACAAAAACCCCCAATGTCACCATTGGAGATCCTCAGAGGGCCCCCCCCGGGTCAACATGCCTTAAATTGGAGCACACAGTGAACAGGCCATGGAATAACAGCCCACCCTGCTCAATGCCCACTGAGGCGCCAAAACTTACAACAGGGTTAAAACATCAGATAAACTCTCACCAGCCCGGCCCGACCCCGCTACTTCCAACTGGCACTCAGGGTAAAACTCGGCCCAACGAGGCTAGCGTAAGCTTTGCAAGTCAAGAAAGCGTGAATGAACGGAAAATACTGCTACACCCAGAATACACCTCGCAAGGAAAATGGGACATCCTCAACCGCAGCAACCTTTTAACACTCTGCGCAAACATCCCGGGACTCGAAGACATAAAAACCACAGATATCGAAACCATCTCTTTCCTGCCCCCGGATGCGGAGGAAAAAAACGAAACAACGGAACTAACTTTCATCAGCCCAGCCCTGGCGGAGGCACTGAGGAGCCAATATTCTCTACTGGAAAGCTGGGGCATAAAGATAAAGGCAAAACCGGCACAAAAATATCCCTCAATCTTAAAAACCTTGATGACACACTCTAAGCTGGACAACCAGGAACAGGGAGTGGCAGGACTCACACGTGCAAATGCTTCCTCGAACTACAGGCCAAAAGTTGCGTCCGTCCTCCAGGGATGTAAAAGCAGCATAAACACTAGTGCAATTAATGGAACCACAATCAAGATTACAACTAATCCCAGCCAAGGAAATCGACTGTGTATAACCAGGGGCCATGCAAACAATGATTGGTCCTGGCTGTCATCAGCATTAAATTCCAGCTCCTAACACACTTTGCAATGTAAATTTAGCCCGATCCTACCAACACACTTTCATTGAGCGAGTAAAGATTTTGGAGAAAAAGAGAATTATCGAGAGCTTAAAAATTCTAACGTGGAACGTATCAGGCCTCAAAAAACTGCTACTGAATCAAGCCGCGGTGAAATTCTTGGAGGAAGCAGACATCATATGCATACAGGAAACTTGGCTGACCCAACTGCTGTCGCTAAGAGGATATGCAGAATATGGCAAAGCGGCAAAAAAGAATAACATATTTGGAAGACCCTCGGGGGGGACCTGCGTCTACATTAAACACTCGTTGAACATAGAATTCATGGAACTTCATAACCAACCAGACACTCTTCAGGCGGGCATTTTGAAATTCCCCCACCCCAACAACGGCACTGCTCCAATATTATTAATCAACATCTATCATAACACGCAGGAGAACACAGCTAATTCGCTCACACTTGCAAAACAATTAGAATCCTTACTGCTACACCACTCATCATTAGACTGTATTATCCTCGGTGACTTTAATATCCATAACATTGGGGTCTCATCTGAGCATAAACAACAGCGCGGGGCCGCCAAAGCACTCAATGAACTTTTAAAATCCTACAATCTGGCGACGGCGCACACAGTGCTCTTAAATAACACCCCGGGAGCTTTGGTCGGTCCTACGTACAACAAACAAACGACGATCGACTACATCATTCTAAGCGACAAACTGCAAACTCAAATGACAAACTTCATTGTACACCAACGCAACGACAGCGACCATGCAGCTCTAACAATCACCATGAATTTATCAGTGAATCCACGACATAGGCCCGTATGCATTGGAGAAACGGACGGCCAAGAATTAATAAAGCTGCCCAGAAGAATCAAATGGGGACAAGTAGCCACCGCATCTTTTAACAACTGGGCAAACTCGTGGGCAGGTTGGCCACTGCGCAAACACAGCCATGATGCAATAGCAATATGGGATGGAATCACCGCCACCTTAGCGGCAATACTTCGGGGACGCGGGGACAAACAAACGACAATCTACTGGCATCCCCCGACGGCCTTTGGATTTAATGCAGAAATCAAAACAAGTGCAAAGGATTTAAATAAAAAAAGAAAAGCCCACAGTAAAAACCGCTCAATCACAAACAAAATACAACTGCAGGAGGCGGCAAAGAGCCACTCCAAAAAAGTGTGGGCTGCAAAGCGTAACCATTGCGAGGCTCAGTGGCTGAAAATCTTCGATTTGTTGAGCCCCGGGAAATCACAGGAGTTCTGGAGTTACATAAGCCATCTTGGTCGAGGCACAAATCACAAAGAAAACTCCCTTGAGGCAGCAGCCTGGGTCTCCCATGTAAAAGCGCTCTACAGCGAAGAACGATCAACCAATCAGCCACTCGTCATACACCCACTAAGAGTGAACCCGGCTCTGATCATCGAAACATCGCCCCCTCCCGGAAAATCTCTAGTGTCCAAAATACTAAAAAAAATCAGACCAAACGGCGCACCGGGCCCCAATGGCCTCCCAGGCCACTTGTTCAAATCAAACATTGAATTCTGGTCCGAAAATCTGACCCATCTATACACTGACTGCTGGCTAACGGGGGATGTGCCGGACTCATGGCGAGGCTCGCTCTTGCACCCAATCCATAAGAAAGGGACTAAATCGGATCCAACCAACTATCGTATGATTGCTCTCCTGGACATCGAGGGCAAAGCCTACGCCAGTGCCATCCTGAAGGACCTCACAGTCTGGGCAAGCGAAGAAAATCTCCTGCCATTCTGTCAAACCGGCTTTAGACCAGGGTCCTCGACTGTAGATAACATCGTTGCACTCTCCTACCTAGCCAATCAAGCGCGGGCGCGTAAAAGCCTACCATTATTCGCCTGCTTTATCGATTACTCTGCTGCGTTTGATGGAGTAGATCGCATCATCCTATGGAGAAAGCTGGTCCACTGGAACATCGACCCTTCTCTGTTAAGAGCGATACAATCCTTATATCAAAACACCTGGGTAAGAATCAAACTTTCAAGTGACTCTGCAACAGACAAGATTGAAACAAACCGGGGCTTAAAACAAGGGTGCGTGTTGGCACCCCTGCTGTTTAATTTATATACAGCAGACATGGAGACAGCCCTGTCGGGGGCCGCCTTAGCAACACCAAAGATAGGTGTAACCAAAATTCACTTTATGCAATACGCGGATGACCTCGTAATCCTGGATCACACAAAAATAGGGCTTCAAAAGGCACTCACCGCCCTGGCAACATACAATAACAAAAACAGGTTGGTAGCAAACCCGACCAAGTCAAAAATAGTTATCTTCGGACACTACCCCAAAAAAACAAGAGCAAAATGGAGCCTTGGCCACCTGACCTTGGACAGCACTCAGAAGTATACATACCTGGGGGTCTCCTTTCACGAATCGGGGTTGTGTGGCACCCACCTAAAGCAAATTCAGGGCAAAGGGAAGACCATCACCTTCGCCCTATGCAAATTACAAGCCTCCTTACACAGCCCCTCATCAACTGCCATCCAAAGAGTCCTCAAGGCCAAGTTAATGCCGGCCCTCAATTACGCACAACAGGCATATCCAGGAAAACTGTACAAGGAGCTGGAAAAAATTCACTGCGGGGCATACAAGAGATTGTATCATCTACCAAAATGTACAAGAAACACTCTAATTCGCCTGGAATTTTCACTCAACCAACAAAAACTAGAAGAGATAGCAGCCTTAAGCAAATATTACTACTTAACAACAGCGGCACGTGACAACACACTGAAGGCCGTCTTGAAACATATCTTCATGGCACCCGGGAACCCCTGGTCAGCTACCATTGAAATGGCAAAAATCCAACTTAACCTGGCGATCGAGTCGTGGAATCCAGACCTTGTCAACTACACGACCATCAAACACGCGATAAAAAAGCAAGTGCGTGCCTGCTCCCGGGCCTTGGACCTTGAGTCTCTCGCAAAAAGAGCCTTCCATGAGTCTCTATGCTTGCCACACACTGCGCACAACCCCCAAAACCATCTCATGCAGGCCGTGGGTCTCCCAGCTCTCCAAAAGATCCTAGCCTACAGACTGCACCCCCTCCCGCTCAAAGAACTATACCATCCGGGAAATGCGGGCACGGGAGCTCAGGAATGCAGACTCTGTAACTACAAACGTGAGTCATTGGCCCACTTACTATTCTGCTGCCCTGCCTTACGTGCACCCCGCACCCTCTACCTCAGGCCCATCCTTAGGGACGCGGGGACACGCACAGCCAAGGAGGCAATCCAACATTTATACTCCTTGAGCATAGTAAAACAGATGGCCGCGTTCGGAAAGTTTATACAACAGACCCGGTGCGTGCTGATGGCAGCCAAGGGCGCAAAGGAATAGAAATATTGTTGCGGGACACTGGGTGGCACTCACAGGTCCCTGATTGCATGTGCCATGTTGAACTCTGAGAACTTTTTATAAATGCTTGCCAGCAGAAACATTTTTGGTTTTAACTTTTGTAATTTTATATTCTGGTCTTAATGTAATGGTTTTAAGTAACCACACAATAAAGTTATTCATTCATTCATTCATTCATTCATTCATTCAAGTCCTAGAACATCTGTCCAAACTAAAAAGTGATATCTATGTCCTGCAGGAGACTAGACTAGGGGAAGAGGACATAGACCGCCTAAAGGCCAGCTGGATAGGTCACGTAATAGGATCACCAGCAAAGAACAAAAAAAACAGGGTCATTACAATACTTAGTAAAAAGTCAAAACTAACACTGGCCAAAGCAAAGAAAGACACGGAGGGAAGATTACTAATCACTAGCCTGCTCAGGGGGGAGGAACCTATACATGTGGCAAACATCTACGGACCCAACACGGAGGATAAGACATTCTGGGAACAGACAGGCACGGAACTAGAGGCACTTCCTTTAGGAGAGCTACAAATAGTAGCTGGAGATATGAACCAAGTACTGGACCCAGCCATAGACAGGCACCCACAAAGACAGAGCCAGAATACACGGAAGGGCAACCCGTTACGGAACCTCTGCTCAAAACTCAGGCTAGCAGACCCATGGAGACTACAAAACCCAGATGAGAGGGAATATACCTTTTACTCAAACCCACACAACTCCTACAGCAGGATCGACTATATACTCATTTCGGACACTCACACACACCTCATAGAACACACGGAGATAGGCCCAAGAACGATCTCAGACCACTCTCACATCTGCCTAACACTAACGGGCAAACACAACGAGCGCCCAACACGGAGATGGAGGTTTGACAATGACCTTCTTAAAAACACAAACAGCAGTGCTGAAATAGAACTAGCCCTAAAAGACTACCTCACAAACAATGACACCACAGACATAGGAAGAGAGACACTATGGGACGCACTGAAAGCCACTGTAAGAGGGACCATAATCAGTATCAAGGGAAGACAGAACAAAGAAAGAAACAAAAAGATAACTGACCTAGAGAGCGAAATCAAAGAGCTAGAATCAGGACACATAGCCAACCTAGAGGGCAGAAACACCCTCACGACCCTAACAAAGAAAAAGTACGAACTGAACAAGATCCTTAGTGAAAGGGCAGGGACCTGGATTAACAAATACAAAGCAATTAACTTGTGCTCGGCCAATAGAGCAGGTAAAGCACTTGCATCGTACCTCAAGGGCAAGCAGAGACAGCACGCAATAGCAGCCGTCAGGGACAGCACAAACAAATCACACACAACGAACAAAGGAATACTCGACACCTTCAGAGACTTTTACGCGCAGCTTTACAAAAAAGACGAAACGCTAAGTGCAGATGGGGGGAAGGAACTACTGAAAAACATCACAACGCCAGAACTGACAGAAGAACAGAGGGAAACACTAGACTCAGAAATAACCGGAGATGAGATAGAGAGAGCGGTCAAAAGTCTAAAGGATAAAAAAGCTCCAGGGCCAGACGGGTTCACAGCCAAGTTCTACAAACACTACATCACAACACTCAGGCCAACGATGACATCAGTGTTCACAAGCTGTGTACATAAAGGTCGCATGACGCCATCGATGGCCGAAGCCAACATTATAGTGATCCCGAAGGAAGGCAAAGATACACAACATCCGAAAAACTACAGACCCATCTCACTCATCAATGTTGACTGCAAAATATATGCCAAGATCCTCGCTACCAGGCTCAACACATACCTTCCATCCCTCATACACTGCGCGCAAGTGGGATACCTGAAGAACAGGATGTCCCACGACAATACAAGATTACTATGCCACGTAATCAACCACGCGACCAAAAGCAACAACGCGGCGGTCATGATCGCCCTTGACGCAGAAAAAGCATTTGACAGAGTGTCGTGGCCTTACCTAGACCAATGTATGCAAAAATTCGACCTAGGCCAACACTACAGGAAGATGGTAATGGCACTGTACAATGAACCCAAAGCCCGAGTGGTAGTGAATGGAGGCATGTCAGATCTGCTAGACCTCAAAAGAGGGACGAGACAGGGCTGACCGCTATCTCCAGGCCTCTTCCTACTAGCTATAGAACCCTTACTCAACATGATACGATCAAACCCAGACATTAGAGGCATACCTGTAGAGGGAGAATCTTTCAAGTTAGCAGCGTATGCGGACGATGTCCTCATCGTAACAGAAGACCCGGATAGGTCTATTAAAGCACTAATGGACACCATAGATCAGTTTGCACAGGTGTCGGGGTACAAACTTAACAGAGAGAAATCTGAATGTAAACCACTGAACATCCACACCAACAAGACTGCACTGGGGTCCTCAGGTCTAACTTGGCAAAAGAAAGCCATTAAGTACCTGGGCCTCCTTTTCGAGAGAGACCTGCGGACCACATTAGACCAGAATGAACAAGCAATTTTGCACAAAATCAAGGAGAAACTAGAGGGATGGTCACCAAAATTCACTACATGGTGGGGAAGGGTTGAGAACATCAAAATGATGGTCACCCCTATGGTCAATTACATGCTCAACATGCTACCACTAATCAACACACCTGACTTTCACAAAAAATTGGACAAACTACTGAACACATTTCTATGGAGAGGAAAGAAACCTAGAATCAGCCTTCAGAAACTCAGACTCCCCAAGGCACTAGGAGGTCTGAACATAGCAAATTTCAGAACCTTTCAAACAGCCTGCTTGGCAAAACAAGGTCTGTACTGGATATCACCAAAGAGTGATTACACCCCGGCCTGGCTCTCCTTAGAACGGAGACTACTAGGGGGGGGTGGAACCCGTGGCACTACTCACAGCGACGAAACACCCCGCAATCAAACAGAACGCAATCCTTAGGAACACAAGACTAGCCCTACTAAGATTAGATAAACTACTAGACACCAGCGTCAGACAAACTCAGCTAGAGTCGCTCTGGCACAACCCTAGAATAAAGTATAGAAATAAACCACTGGATATGCACACTTGGTACCGACACGGCATAACAACGGTGAGCCAGCTACAGGAGAAAGGGATTCAAACAGCTTTTGACACACTCAAAGAACAGTACAATTTCGACAGCGTAGAGCTCTATAACTTCCTTAAAATAAGAGTGGCAATAGCCAAAGCAGGCATAAACACGCTCACCCCATCAATAATACAATACGCTAACAGCCTGAACATAACAGGACACCAAGTAGCACACATATACAGAGCCATGAGCCCCAAAACCTCCAAACTAAATAACAAAACCATAACACAATGGGAAGCAGCAGCAGGGAGAGAGCTAAGTGAGAAGGAAAGGGCAGATCTATGGTCCTCCACATCAAGAAGGAAGGTGACAACAACTCTTGACCAGACAAAATTCTGGCTAGTACACAGGGCCTACTGGACCCCAGCACGCCTAGCCACCATGGGAATCAGAGAGAACGACTCCTGCTAGAACTGCAATAAGCAGAAGGGAGACCTGGCACACCTCCTCTTCCAGTGCACCAAAATCAGGAAGTTCTGGGACTCCATAAACACTCTAATCAATGACGTAACAGGAGCCACACTATCACTGGACTTTCACCACCTAACTCTGGGATACACCGACCCATCCATAACATCCGAAAATGACAGAGACCTGATTGACCTCCTGCTCACAGCGGCGGTCAAAACGGTGTTGAACAATTGGAAAGACACAGCAAAGGCCACCTTTAAAGCTTGGTCAACTGGGTCATATTCCTAAGAGGAGCTGACACCATAACAACCAACAGCCAAACGAACTCAGGGAAAAAGAGCGAGATATGGCGGTCGCTAGACAACTACCTGTCATCTCATAAGCCACCCTGAACGCCCGGACTAGGCAATACTGCATAAACAACACACGCATCCTACTCTACAACATAATGCGCCTCTCTCTCTCTACTCTCTATATCCCCACACCTCTTCTTCTTTTTTTTTTTTTTCTTTTTCTTCACGCCACCAGGGGTGCGAAAAGATAATCAGACAGGCTGTAAGGGGGCACGGGGGAAACTTGGAAACTTGCAAGCTGGACGAGAAGAAGCAGAAGCAAGCTGGTGAATGGACTGACACAAGCCAAACTGACACAAGTCAATGGAGACAATGCTTGTCCCCCCCCGGGTGCGCTTTTTCTTGGTCCCTGTTTTTTCTTTTCCCTTCCCCCATGTGGTTCACTCTGTACCATGTAAATATGCTCTTTATTTTCAATAAAAAATTACTGAAATAAAAAAAAAGAGCCTGAAGCCTCCCCTGGATTTCGTGCTGCACCCCTCCTCCCCCCCTGCCAAGCAACGCCCGCTGAAGGCCTCCTAGTTCTCCGCAGAACTCCAAGAAGCCAGACGCTCCTGCAGATGCCTAGAAAAAACCTGGCGGAACCTGAAGACTACAGAAGCACGGAACAACCACAAGAACGCCCTGAAGGAATACCACCAGCACATAAGAAACACCAAACGGACCTTCATGAAAGACAAAATCCAGACCAACGCCACCGATGCCAGAGAACTTTTCAACGTCATACAACAGTTCGCAAGTCCTGCCTGCGAAGCCACAGATGTCACACCTTCCCAGGAACTCTGCGATGATACTTGTAAACACCCAGCTGACCGCCGTCGTAGATAACTCAATCCTAGACTCCTCCCAGTCTGGATTCCGCAGCAACCACAGCACCAAGACCACCCTCCTAGCCGCCACTGATGACATCCGCAAGCTACTGGACCAAGGACACACGGTGGCCCTCATACTGCTAGACCTCTCCGTGGCCTTCGACATTGTCTCACATCGCACACTCACAGCCAGACTTCACAACACCGTAATACAAGGAACCACCCTAGACTGGATCATATCCTTCCTCCTTGGCCGAACCCAGAGGATCAGACTCCGTCCCTTCTGCTCCGAACCCACGGATATCAACTACCGAGTACTCCAGGGATCATCTCTCAGCCCTACGCTCTTCAACATCTACATGGATCACCTCGCCGCCATTGTCAGACAGCATGGGCTCGGCATTGTATCCTAAGCCGACGACACACAGCTCATCCTCTCACTCACAAAGAACCCCGAAGACACCAGACTCTGCATCCAGGAAGTAATGAAAGACATGGCAGCGTGGATGAAGGACAGCTGTCTGAAGCTCAACTCAGAGAAGACCCTGATCCTCATCCTCTGTCCCTGCTCCACCGCCTCGACTCTTCCCTCTCCATGAACCGCAGGATCAACGCTGTTGCCCCAACCAGCTTCAACTGGCTTTGCATCCTCCGTAAGACCTACAAATGGATCCCCCCACACTACAGAAGGACGATCATCCACACACTCATAACCAGCAGACTTGACTACGGAAACACCCTCTACGCCGGGATCAACAGAACTCTGCTACGCAGACTCCAAACCATCCAGAACGCCGCGGCCAGACTCGACCTCGGAACCCCGCGGCAAGAGCACATGACCCAACACCTACTCGACCTCCACTGGCTCCACGTCGAGACAAGAGTCACTTTCAAACTCCTCACCCACGCCTACAAAGCCCTCAACGACATCAGACCCAAATACCTCAACGAGAGAGTCTCCTTCCACGCACCCAAGAGAATTCTCTGCTCCGCTGACCTCGCCCTGGCAGAAGTCCCCCGCATCCGCAGACACAAACCGGAGGAAGAACTTTCTCCTACATGGCAGCTAAGACCTGGAACGAGCTCCCTGTGAACATTAGACGCTCCCCAACCCTGCACACATTCAGGAGGGACCTCAAGCCGTGGCTCTTAGACTGATCCGGAGCCGCCTCTCCCCACCCTAACCGCATTGAGACCCTCACGGGTGAGTTGCGCGCTATATAAACCCCTGATTGATATGAGTGTCCAACAAAGCCTCTGTTTTCGACCGTCTTTGGTCCTGTCTTTGAAGGTCTTCTTATAGTGAGAAACCTTTGCCTTTAGTCCTCCAGGCCAGTGTCCATACATAATACCATTACCTTAATCACCTGCCTCGTATTTTTTAAGTATTTATTTTCAAGAATACCCTTACCTTTGGCTTCTTTCTGCAGCATAATGTAGGTAAACAACAACTTAACATTTATGCTACAGGTTCCTTCCAAATCAAACATCTTCTTTCAAGTTAAGAGTGACGCTCACAACATGTAGTGTCTCCGCAAGGTACCCATATTTACAAAGTAAGTTGATCCTGAGCAGAAGAGCCCATCCCAGCCCAGCCCAGCCCCAAACTTTCTATGGGATACCGATTTTCCCTCTGAGGTCAGACCTCTCCCACACTGGCCTACAGCGGGAGGTGTGATCATCTGAGGGTCTATATCGGAACATCCTGGGCCCTTGTACTGCCATGAATTTGCTTTTAACGTTATGAATCTGGGCGCAGTTACTTGCTGCCGAATTGGAAGTTAATTACCTGTAATGTTAGTTCTGCAATGAGGAAGGGGGGGGGGATGGGGTCCCTCTTTAGATTCCCATGCTCCTTAAGATACCAGATACCCATCCTTGCCTAGGTGTTGTGTTGAATATCTTCTACTGAAAAAAAGAGTTAAAGTAAAACGATTGCCTCGTGGCTGATCACTCTTCCTAATCAAAAAGCCCAAGTGATTGTAGACAAATGTTTTTTCTTTTGTTACTTCACCTCATGCACTTTTTGAAAGAATAAAAGTTAGGAAAAAAAACTGTTAAAAGAAGTTATTTTTGCAGTGTTTCCAATGAACTCCCTCGTAGAGGAAAGAGGTTTTATGGTTATAAATCTGGAGAGGATATATCACTGGAGAACTATTGCTACTAGTATGTCGCTTACTTTTCCTTCCTATAGTGCTCCATGTCACCATAATGGCAATTTGTTTAATTAAGAACCACATCTTGACATACTTTCTATAAGTCATGGTGATTAGAAATTCCACAGTTTAGTAATGATGGAGTTTCCATTTTTTTCTAGCAAGTACGAAGATAGGTCCCCTTCACTATCAGGGAATTTTAAAATGGGGATGGTCAATTGTCTTTATTGGGTGGATTTCAATAACCAATTTTGTCAGTGATAAAATAACCATTAGCTCTCTTTTTGTCACCATAAGTATGGCCCAGCTCCTTAGATGTGAAATTATGCAATTTCTCCAAGCACATCATAATTACTGAAGAGCTTTATTTCATTTTATCTTATTACAACTGTGCCTGTATTTTCAGCATTCCATGAAGTTGCTACATCATAATTAAAATGGGAAAGGCGAGTGCATTCTGTTCAGGTGGCTACTGGTGAAATGCCTTTGTATTATGAGTGAAGATATGAAAGAAGTGGGAAACATTTGTTTTTTTAAAGTTGCACATTTGCTTGTACTGTTGAATCATAAAGCTAATCTTGCTGGAACTGGTAAGTTCCATTCAAACTGCTATTTATTAATGATTTTACTTATGAAGTGCTAAATGTTATGTAGGTTACTTCATTTGCTGCAAACCACAAAACAGAAGTAGGAAGATTGAGAGAAATCGACTCTTTGGGATTTTAGGGCAATATGTACAAAACATTACCACTTCGGAAGGCAAAAATGCCTTTTCATGTGTCCAAATGCCAAATTACGATTCAGTAACTTGTTCGCAAATTTGTTCAGTGATTCGGTATTCGGAAGGAGCCTAACGATTCGCAAATGAAAAGGGATCACCCTTCCCCTTTGAGAATGTAAAAAAGATACTTTTTAAGAACAGGCAGTTGTCCGAAAATGAAACTTCAAAGTTTTCTTTTTTTCTTTTTAAACGCATCCTGTTTTCCTTTAAGGAAAATGTGCTGCATTTATTATTATTTTATTCGATCAAAAATATAATCATTCACATCATAAAAAAGCGATACATCAGAATAAAAACAATTAATAATACATTAAAAGAATGTTCTTAGAAATATCCATTAAAAACAAAGTTATAAGTCCTATAAAAACACTACAGGCAGAATCATCCATTGAGACAGATTGAGCTAAATAGACACAACAATGTTCGAAGACTGGTTAACACATTTTGAACTCCTCCACCAGGCAAATAGCAGGAATCTCGAAATAGCAAACACTAACCAACGTGTAGTATCAGATTTAAAAATGCGTGTAGCTTCTGAATGACACCTAATAGAAAGCATACGACAAGCAGGCGATATCCAGGTTCTTCGTCCACGCGCTACGTACACGCCGAAGGTGCGCCAAAGGTAAGCCCGTCTACGCCCGTCCGCGCCTGGACCGCGCCCAGCGCCACACCCCCTACCCCTCGCGCTGCCCAGCCATCCCGCATTTCCTACGATGCCGCCACCCTCCTAGCCCTTAACCCCGGCCGCGCCCCCACCTGCGTCCAAGCCGCTCCTGGACGCACCCATGGACCGTTCTCCTGCTTCTCCTGCAGATTCAGCGGCACCGACAACATCACCGCTTCGACCACAACACAGATCCCCGACCCCAACCACCTAAAATGCATCCTTCTCAACACCCGCTCGGTCCACAGGCACGCCATTGACCTTTGGAACCTACTAGACACCACCTCTCCAGACGTCGCCTTCCTAACGGAAACATGGATGAACGCTTCCTCCGCCCCTGACATCGCCATCGCTATCCCTGATGACTATAAGATCACACGCAAAGACCGCACCGACCATACAGGAGGTGGAATCGCTATCGTCCATAAGAAATCAATCCGCATCTCAACCAGCTCTGACGCCAACCTCGCTAACTCCGAACACCTTCACTTCCAGATCCACATCGACCCCAAGACCACACTCAGAGGCACCCTCCTCTACAGACCACCAGGACCCCGCGCAAAATTCAGTGAAGACATCACGGACTTCATCACTCCACACGCGCTCCTCTCCAAAGAATACATCCTTCTGGGAGACCTCAACTTCCACCTTGAAAAGATCAACGACCGCAACACCGCCACCCTCTTGGACAACCTCGCCAACCTCGGACTTAAACAACTGGTCACCTCCCCTACCCACATCGCAGGTCACACTCTCGACCCTATCTTCACCTCCAGCAACCATGTCTCCTTCAGCCACACTACGGATCCCCTCTGGACTGACCACAGCTGCGTTCACTTCACCTACAACAAGCCGAAACCCATCACCCACCTCCAACCAACTCTACAAAGAAACTGGAACAAAATCACCACGGAGCAGATCTCCACTTCGCTCCTTCAAACCTCCCCAGCCCTCTCTTCTAGCACCAACGAAGCCGCCTCCAACCTCACCCTTTGGTTATCCAAAACCGCCGACACCTTAGCACCACTGAAAAAACGTCAAAACAAACCTGGCAACAAGAAGGCCTCATGGTTCAACGACGACCTCAAGAAATCCAAGAAACTGTGCCGCTCCCTTGAAAAGGCCTGGAAAAAAGACCCATCCTCCAGCAACAAGGACGCCTTCAAAAACGCCACCCGCACTCACCACCAACTGATCCGAAAAGCCAAGAAAACAGCATTCAAGGATCGACTTGACAACAACGCCCACAACAGCAAGGAACTTTTCAACATCGTCAAGGAATTTTCCAATCCCTCGGCCAACTCCAACGACATCACCCCCTCTCAAGCCCTCTGCGACTCCCTAGCCTCATTCTTCCACAACAAGATTGCAGACATCCACAACAGCTTTGACAACCAAGCCGGAAGCCAACCCACCCTACCATCAGCTGACCATCTTCCCCCCGTTAACACCCTTAACGCCTGGAACCTAATCTCCACTGAGGACACCATCCGCCTGATGAATTCCATCCACTCTGGATCCCCCACAGACCCATGCCCTCACCACATCTTCAACAAAGCAGACTCCGTCATAGCTCCGCACCTCCGAAACGTCATCAACTGCTCCTTCAACTCCGCTACCTTCCCAGAAGACTGGAAACACGCTGAACTCACCGCCCTTCTGAAAAAACCAACAGCAGACCCCACCGAACTCAAAAACTACCGCCCCATCTCGCTTCTTCCATTCCCGGCCAAAGTCATCGAGAAAGCTGTCAACAACCAGCTCGCCGCCTTCCTCGAAGCCAACAAATCACTCGACCCCTCACAATCTGGCTTCCGAGCCAAACACAGCACTGAGACCGCCCTCATCGCAGCAACAGACGACATTCGAACTCTACTGGACAATGGAGACACAGTCGCCCTCATCCTCCTCGACCTCTCTGCAGCCTTCGACACTGTCTGCCACAAAACCCTTTTACAACGCCTCAGAAACATCGGAATCCAAGAAAAGGCACTGGAATGGATCACGTCGTTCCTCACCGGAAGAACACAGAGGGTCCGCCTCCCACCATTCAAATCCGAGGCCTCTGAAATCATCTGCGGCGTACCACAAGGATCCTCACTCAGTCCCACCCTCTTCAACGTATACATGAGCCCCCTCGCGGCCATCGCCCGCCAACACAACCTCAACATCATCTCTTACGCGGATGACACTCAACTGATCCTATCTCTCACCAAGGACCCCAGCACCGCCAAAACTAACCTACACGAAGGAATGAAAGAAGTCGCCGAATGGATGAAACAAAGCCGTCTGAAACTGAACTCAGACAAGACAGAAGTCCTCATCTTAGGTAAATCCCCCTCTGCATGGGACGACTCCTGGTGGCCGGAAGCCCTCGGAAATGCACCCATCCCGACAGACCACGCACGGAACCTTGGCGTCATCCTGGATTCTTCACTCTCAATGAACAGACAAGTCAGCGCCGTATCCTCCTCCTGTTTTAACATTCTTCGCATGCTCAGAAAAACATTTCGCTGGATCCCCGCCGAAACAAGGAAAACAGTCACCCACGCTCTAGTCACGAGCCGACTGGACTACGGAAACACCCTCTACGCAGGTACCACCGCTAAACTCCAGAAGAAACTACAACGAATCCAAAACGCCTCAGCCAGGCTCATATTAGACATCCCACGCAACGAACACATCTCTGGTCACCTTAAAGACCTCCACTGGCTACCCGTCAATAAGAGAATCACTTTCCGACTGCTAACCCACGCACACAAATCACTCTACGACATCGGACCAGAATGCCTCAACTCTCGACTGTCCTTCTACACCCCCTCCCGCCAACTTCGCTCTTCCAGCCAAGCCTACGCCACTGTACCTCGCATCAACAAGACCACCATGGGAGGCAGATCCTTCTCATACCTGGCTGCCAAAACATGGAACTCACTCCCCGCTTACCTTCGCCTCACCCAGAATCACCTAGCGTTCAGAAAGCAGCTTAAAACGTGGATATTTGACAAATAATCCTCCTCCCCTTCCTAAGCGCCTTGAAACCCTCTGGGTATGTAGTGCGCTATATAAATGTTTTGACTTGACTTGACTTGACTTCTAATATCAGCATAGGGCGGACAGAAAAAGAGAAAATGCTCCAGTGTCTCGGGAGCAACATGGCAAGAGGGACACAGTAAATTAGCCAACACATTTCCCCAGCTACTCCTCCTTGTATTTAGAGGAATGGTTCTGTATCTAAGTTGGGTATACAGTGCTCGTGCCTGTGGTGGCTCGATGTCGTCCAGAAAAGACTCGAAGCCAAAGCTCCCTTTGACATTTAAAATCCTCACAGTTAAAGTTCCATGTGCAAAGCGTTGAATACTTTTCCAGACCATCAGTCCCCAAAACCTTTTTTTAACAAGGGGGACCATAGATTTAGTAATGGTCCCAGGTTCCTCCCGGAGCTGCCCCAAACCTATTTTTAAAAACCGGGCCTTGTTCTTGTTGAACCACTTGATTCAACCTGATTGCCTGTGCACGGCTATCAGCTCGACCATGGGTTCCTTCAGTGGGACCTTGGTGTTACTTGTCCAAACCCTTATCCAGAATAAAAGAGCCCGGAGAGTGGCAAAGTGTTCAATGGGTTTTAGACCAAGGTCTAGACTTAGTTGCAGAAGTGCTGTATTCACTGGCAGGTTCATAATGGCTCTAATAAATTTCATTTCAGTGATGGTTAGGTCCGTAAGATTTTCCAACCCCTATAACTCGGACCCATATAGAGCCGCTTCTAGACCTTTTCCCCTATGCAGTTCTAGGATAGGTGAAATGGGCCAGCTGCACATTCCATGCCAGCCTATCTCTAATGCGAACTACCAGGTAGTCAAATGACTTTACTTGCTCCAAAACTTGTGTACCCAACGCAAGTTTTCCTTTACTAGATTTATAGGGATTAAAGGACATATATTTAGTTTTGGAGCAGTTTATTTCTAAGCACTTTTCTTTGCAGACTTTAGCGAATTCATTTAAGTGGTTTTGGATTCCTCGAGGTGTTCTAGCAATAAGCAGCGTGTTGTCTGCAAATAGCAGACATGGCACTGCTCTACCTGCCAATTTCGGGGCGGGGGGGGGGGGCGCCGCCACATCTAGAGAGTTCACCAATTAGACCATTGATATAGAGGGTAAATAATGTCGGGGCAAGAGCACAACTTTGGCGCACGCCTTTCCGAACCAGTATATTATTGGTCAGGCTGCCATCGGAATTCCTCCTAACCTTAGCATAGGTGTTGTGGTGTAGCCGAATCAGGATTCTGAGTATATAGGATGGAAGTCCTAATTTGCTCAAGGTTAGCCAAAGTTGGGACAGGTCTATTGAGTCAAAGGCCGTTTTTAAATCCACAACACCACATATAAATGACATCCTCTGATGGTTACTTCCTTCCGCATTAGCAGGAGGAATCTAAAGACTTGGTCAGTGGTGCTTGTGGAGGCCCTGTACCCTGCCTGTAAGTCAAACAGAACATTATTATCCTCTATCCAATTATGGATTCTGGTCAAAATGATTTTACAAAAGATTTTTGGGGGAACATCTTTTAAGCTAATGGGCCTGTAATTACATGGTGACCCTGTGTCACGTTTTTTGTGGATGGGAATAATTTCGGCGCCCGCGAGGTTTCCGGGATGGCTCCCCCATGCAAGATGGTGTTAAACACTTTTTGGAGCTGCATTTAAAAAAAAGTTTGCTTTATTAAAAAGTAGTCAAAGACATGGTGGTATACTGACCCAGGCAGGCCACCATCCCTGAGTTGATTGTCATTTCTAATGGGTTGCAATTTGCGATCTTCCTCATTAATATTCATGAGGTAGGCCGATTTGCAAACCATTAGGAATTGTTATTGAGAACTTTTAAGATTTCTTACATTACGAATCAGGATTTCTTAATTGCGATTCCGTAAGAATTGCAATTAAGAAATTGCAATTCCTGAATTTTTTACAAGTTGTCCTTAGAGTCCCAGTGCATGCCTGGATCGGCTTTCTTCAATTGTTCCTTGAATTGAATATAGTGACATTCTACTTGGGACTGGGCACTAAAGGCATTCCATGGAGTCAGGCTCCGGACCTCGCTGCATCTTGATGTGTCCTTTGGTCTTTTGAATGGGTGCAGGTGGATTAGGTGAGCTGAAAGGCACCACAGTTTCCAGGATGGTTAGGAGTGGTAAGTTTGTTTGCACAAGAAACAGCAAACTGCACCATATTGTGTTTTCACAAAGCACAGTGCTTTCGAGCTAATCCTGGATTCCTGGGGAAGCAAGTGGAGAGCCTCTACAGCTATTTAGTAAGGTTATGTCAGTGTTAATGTAGGCACATTTTGGATGCCTTATTTTGCGCTCATTTAAGCTTGGCAAAAGATTTTTTTTTAGATGCCCAGTGTAGTTTGTTAGAGTCATGCAGAAGTGCCATAACCAGCGAATTTGTAAGATCTGTCCTATGGTTAGGTTGGAGGTATGCAAGCACTTTTCGGAGGAGAGGAAGTTGGAAGTTAGTTCCCTTGACAACTGAGTTGAGTTGTGGGACATAATTGATCTAAATTGAAGATCACACCTTTTTTTGCTGAAAAGCAGTTAAGGAGAATGTACAGGATTGGTTGGCAACTTGTAAAGGAGTGACTATGGACTAGCCTCTCCTAGGGTTATGATTTCAGTCCGTCCTGGAACAGCACATTTCCTTTCCTTAAGCCAGGGGAGTACAAGAAAGTGGGAAGACCTTTAGGTACTCTATGTTGTGCTTTGCAGGAAGATGAAAAATTGACCTTATACAAATTTGTTGTCTCAGCTTTCCAGGAATGAGCAAATCCAAGGAAGTGCCATCCCTAATATCCCTGCCTGCTTATTAAACTTTCTCAGCCTACAATCATTGAAGTTTTGCAGGTACTGTTTGGGCACAATAGTGCACTCAAAGACCCAGGATATGTCTTTAAATCCTTCTTTATGTTAGAATACATTCTTATCTAAGTCAAAATTGTTAAAACATGCAATTTTCAAACACCCACAATTAAACTAGCATTGGCAACGTCAATAAATCTTGCTTTTTAAATGTTCCTTTATGGAAGAACAATGGATGATAAAGGAAAATCAACAAAAATAAACCTAGACCATTGACTGTAAAAATCTCTGTTAGCTACAATTGTCAGCTCGTCATGGCAGGATTATGCCCGTCTCATTGTTACTGAGCCCTTTACATTGAATTATCTCCACATTTTTCTGAATCTCTTAGTTCCCTTTCTGTAAACATCCTACTTTAAATGAATATATGTGATGGAATTCTTCAACCATTGATGTTCGGTGTTGTGGAGCAGGGCCGGCTCTAGGCTCATGGTGGCCCTGGGCAGGGAGCGTAGGTAGGGGGCCTGGATGAGGGGGTCCGGGCGGGGCGGAGCGCGCAGGCCAGTAAAGAGGGGAGGGGGTCAGGGAGTTTAGAAGTGGAACAGAGCCAGAGGCCGCCAAATCCCTGCCAGGGGCCACCACGCAAATATGTATCCATCCTCAGAGGATTAATATATTAAGGATATATATTGCCGTGGTGGCCCCTGGGGTTTGGTGGCCCTGTGCAGGTGCACAGCTTGCACATGCCTAGAGCCGGCCCTGTGTGGAGTCTTTCCAGTGGAGTTTTTACTGTAAACGGGCAAATGGCTAGAAGAACGATGTTGGGTTTGAATTCAGGTGTTATTCCCAACCTAATTTAATCATAGATCATTGTATATAATCTGCAACAGAGATTTTACCCAAGACAGAGTCCCAGCATGTTCTATTTGCAGGAAGGCTAGCTAAAACATTTATGCTGTCTGCAGTCTGAGTTTGACATCTGGGACACAAAGCAGATTGATCGGGTCTCCATTTATTCATGTTTTGTGTAATTATATAAAAAGCATACAGGTTAGAATAGTGTTGTAATCCAAATTTGGCTATGATGTCTCTGAGAACATGGACAGGGTTAGTCTGAATGTCTCATGGGTCATATATTTTCCCAACCAGTCTCACCATTAGATCTCAATGCAGCAGCTGGTGGTCCTCTGCCTCCACGAAGTCTCCTTAAAAGGAACATGTTTTGATATTGGCAAAATTCAGGAACAAAGAGCAAATGTTAGAAAGGAATCAAGATCTCAAGATCTAGTATAATCCTAATTGACATAAGGCTGTCTTTAATTTGTAGCCACTTATAGCATTTGTTGTCCGAAATGCCACATTTCGTAGCTATTTTAGTAAATGATTTTAACGAACCATGAGACTTAAGTTGGTAGAAATCTCATCTTTAAAAATTGAGTCCAGTGCTATTGGCTTTGCCAATGCTTGTTTCCATTGACATTTTTAAAAAGAAAAAAAACGAACCTAGCCATCTGTGCATCACAACTCATGCGCATGCATGGGTGGCCATCCTGCAATGGTGTTTCTTTATGAGAAAAATTATTCCAAGATAGCCACCAGCACTTCACCATACACTCAAATACACAGGTTGCCATCTTGTATTGGTTTCTGCTGCATGTGCTGTTTGGTGGCATGCCAACAGATGACATTATAATTTCCAATTCTAAGAAGGCTAATGTAATTTCCAACTGACAATTAAAACCAAAAATGTATGCGCATCTGCGCTAAAAGAAAGACACCAGAGGGCCAGGAGCACTGTCCAGCTCCTGAATCTTGAAATAAAAGTTGATCGAAGGCTGCTTGCAATAGGCCTACCCACTGGCAATAGCTTTGGGGAGCACTTCAACCCATCGTTCTTTTGCTCACCATGCCACCTGAGTTTGGACTAAGCCATATGTAAATCAGTCTTGACCCTGTACCTCATGGGAACAGTACAGCCTGAACTGCCAAGCCAGGTCCTCCCTGAACCAGAACATAGTTACCCAGGACCGGTTTCACCTAAGTTAGGGGCTAATTAACTGGGTATAGCTTTGTTCCAGTGACACAGTGAGCATGGGACCCACATCTGGGCATACCCATGCCTCTTAGGGAAGTACATGAAACACACAACACCAAAGGTGATGGGAGGCTTTTTGCAATATGTCTTACCACTAGCAATAGCTTGCAGTAGTACTCCAAGCCATTATTCTTTTACGCAACATGCCACCTCAGTTTTGACCCTGCCATACAGAAATTAGGCTTGACCCTGTTCCTCATGGAACAGTCCTGCCTGAACTCCCACGCCAGGTCCTTCCTGAACCAGAACACAAGCAATCCAGGACTGGTTTCACCCTATTTATGGGCTCAGCCAGGTACCAGTGGTTCCAGTGAAACAGTGAGCATGGGAGCCACGTCTGGGCATATCCATGCCACTTAGGACGGTACATGAAACAGACAAAAGGGAGTCCTGGCTGAACTGACTTGCATATGGCTGGGTCCAAACTTAAGTGGCATGGTGAGCATGGTGAGCAAAAGAATATTGGTTTGGGGTTCTATCCCGAGCTATTGCCAGTGGTTTGACTTATTGCAAGTATCCTCCCATTACCTTTTGTGTGTTTAACCCGTTTACCGCGGCGGGCGTTCTAATGGGTGGGTGGGGCTGTGTCGGCCGTTGGCCGATGCGAGCACGGAACGGGTTAATTTAGTGCACTAAGTGACAGTGGTATGCCCACACATGGGTCGTATTCTAACTCACTGGAACCAAGCTGTATCCAGCTGATGAGCTCATAACTAGGGCGAAACCCGTTTAGGGTTGCTTGTGTTCCGGTTCATAGAGGACCTGAATTGGCAGTTCGAGCTGGACTGTTCCCATGAGGAGCAGGTCAAAACTGATTGCATATGGCTGGATCCAAACTGAGGTGGCATAGTGAGCGAAAAAATGAAGCACTACCCAAGCTATTTCCAGTGGTTAGAGTTATTGCAAGCAGCCTGCCATCACCTTTTGTTGGATGTATGACTGAACCACTACTACCTAAACCACAAATTCCCCAACCACGAATTCCCTATCCACGAAGGCTAAACAACGATTCAACCCAAACAACTAATTTTTTTACTACGAGTTCCTTAACCATAAGAATTACCATATTGCTCTTTACACATTTATACCAGTATTTTCTTTTCAATCCGCTTTTTTTAACACTTCCCACTGATCTTACTTTATTTTTGTGCTACCCACCATGCTATTAACCTTTTTAAATCGTTTTTTAATCTTACTTGTCTTTCATTGCTGCCTCTTCTCTTCTTCACCGGCATGCACTATGGTCCGGAAAACATAGGGGGCCAGATGTAGGTAATTCATATTTACCGACTCTTAAATACCGAATGTTACCGATTCGGTATTTAAGAGTCGGTAAATATGAAGGGTGGAGATGTAGGTATTACAGATTCTGTAAATACCGAATCGTTAAGATTCGGTATTTACCGAATCTGTAAATACCGAATCGGTATTGCCCATTGATTCCTACGGGCCTTAAAGCCCATAGGAATCAATGGGCAATACCGATTCTGTAATTACAGAATCGGTAAATACCGAATTTTGCAAGGGTGCAGGGGGTGTCACTTTGACACCCTCTGGCACCCCAAAAATAGGCATGTGCGCCATGTGGCACACAGACATGCCCTAAGGGCATGTCTGTCTGTCACATGGCTAGGTGTGCATGCACACATGTGCATGCACACCAGAATTCGGTATTTTAACACCCAATTGGATTGGGTGGTAAAATACCGAATTTGTAGGGCCTTTGGGACTCAGAAGAGTCCCACCTACATCTGGGAATTACCGAATCGATAAAAATACTGATTCGGTATTTTACAGATTCTGTAAATTTACCGATTTGGTAAATTTACAGAATCTGTAAAATCTGGCCCCCTACATCTCAGGATGCCAAATACCGGTCGGAAACGGCCGAATTCGGCTGTTTCCGACCGGTATTTGCCACCTACATCGGGCCCAGGGAAACGATTTTGTGCATACATCAGCAGATTCAACAGAAATGGTACGCATGTTTTCCCCCAAGTATCAATTTAAAGTATTTCAGCCCTTACATCACAACTTTATTATTCTGAGGTGACAGGGCTCTTTGGCAACATAATGTTTTGACATTATGAAAGACGCACTTACTCCGTAGTTTTATTAGTAAACATATATGGAGGCAAAAGTATGGACATGCATATGGTAGTGTTCATTTTGAGTTAAAAAACACATTTAATTAGTATACTCCTTTTTTGAGAAAAAGGAATACATTGTGTTAAAGAATGAATCTCATTTGCAGGAGAAGTAATGGCACGCTCGTTTCTGAAGACATATTTTTGAGTAAGATTAAATGTTCAATCTAGCACAAGTCTCAGTTCTGTGAAAGGGGCTTTTTAATAGATATGACACCAGTTTTAAATCTCAGGAATAGTATATGTGATTCTTCTTTAGGTCGATAAATAAATATACACCACCATCAGTATGGTCTTTTTTTTAATGAATCTGCAGCAGCCTCTATCTAATAGTTTTACCTCCCTAGAGGTGGAGAAGTCTGAGTCATGGTATAGGAATGTTGTGGTTCAGGAATTCGTTGATATGAAAAGTCGTGGTTAAGGACTTCGTTGTTCGGGATCCCTCATTGTTCGACTTCGTTGTACAGGTAAGTCGTAATTTAGACTTCGTGGTTTAGGATGTTTCCCCCTTTTGTGTGTTTCAGCTCCTGGGTCTTTACAAAAGTAATTTAATAAAATAAGGAAAACAATTAAGTAGGTGGTGTGAGAGCAATGGATGAGCATGCGATTGAAGTGAGTAAAGACAATTTTCAAGTCATCCAGTAACAAATCATGTATAAAACAAATGCTACCGGGGCAGGACAACACAACAACAGGGAAGAAAACTCTTGCACAGGGAGAAGGAAGCTGAGATAGACTTGAAAGCCTTCAAGGTATGAGCAAGCAACTGACAGAAAACGTCCTCTGTATATACTGAATTGTAGATAGTAGGTCTACAACAGTAGACAGCTAAACCTGTTTGTAGGTACGACCTACAAAATACCCATTCAACACAAACACTGATTGTTAGACCTGGCACTATTGGCGTTGGTCTCCCTTCCATTTTTTTGCTGTTGCCCCCTTTGTTTTTGCTATGCTTATGCTGGTCTAGATGCTTTGGGCACTTTGCCACTGCTATTCAGTGCCAAAGTGCAAATGCTCCCTATTGTAAATTGTTGTAATGGATTAGTGACTCCATGATTAGCTATTTGATTTACTTGTCAGACCCTAGTACAGTGCACCATGTGTACCCAGGGCCAGTAAATCAAATGCTGCTGGTGGGCTTGCAGCACTGGTTGTGCCATGCACAGAAGCAGCTTGTAAAATATGGCTCAGGCCTGCCATTGCAGAGCCTGTGCGCAGTCCGGGACTGCCATGTCGACTTGGCAAGTGCACTCACTTGCCAGTCCCTAAACCTTCCCATTTCTAACACTGACAAATTAATCGTTTCAACTGCTGCATAAACTGCTGTAATTCACTCTCTACTCCAGTGTGTATCTCAAACCCATCATTATTGTCAAATAATCCAAGCTAAGAAGGTTTAAAAGCTAGGTAACAGTGTTTGGAACATCTTCTCCCACCACAAGGGATGCCCATTCACTCCCAACGCAATAAATGTCAACTTTTTATCTGATATGTGTCTATATACTTTTAATGAAGGGAATAATGCTATATCAATGTGGATATGAACTGTGATCCATAAACATCTACTAGATTTCATTTCCTAAGTGCCAGCTTGCTTCTAAAAGATGACAAAGGCTATTACCATTCAGATGGTCACTACAATTTTAGTGATATTTCATCACTGCTGTTACTCGTAGAGACAACGTTTTCCTTCAAGCAGTTTAGTTCACATTGGCCCACATGCATCAAATCAAAAACCGGTCGCAAACGGGCAGATTCTCAGAATCTGCCCCTTTGCGACCGGTATTTTTGCATTTGGGATGCATCATCCCAAATGCAAAAATCGCAATTTAAGTAATCTCTAAATTGCGATTACTTTAATTGCGATTGCATTTAAGGAATCTCAAGTTGAGATTCCTTAAATGCAGCGCATTAAAGTAAATAAATTAGCGACTTCTCTAATAGGGCGAGCAAATTACCATGAAGTTGACCTTCATGGTAATTTGCTAATTCTTTGAAAAATGCACTAAAGTGCATTTTTCAAAGTTCCATTTTACACACCTACATGCCCTTGGGCCTCTATTGTAATTGTAAGTGTCTTGTAAAGCGCACTTCTACCCGCACCGCAGGCCTCGTAGCGCTATAGACCGCTGGGGAACCCGTCCTGGCTTTCCCTGTGAGATAGTCCCTCCTGGGAGTCTCCAAGGTGAAACCAGGCATCCCCGGCGTTTGTGAGAGGCCGTTGTGGAGATGAGGCAAGCTAATGCCCAGAGTTGCCGAGTGTGATCTCTGGTTGGAGTAGGCACCAATGCGAGAATTATCGAGTCCGCTGATCCTGGTCCAAGACCCTGCCGCGTCGGGAATCGAACCCTGGTCCCTAGCCGTTCTCTGCTCTCGGGTCTGCCGCCTCTAACCAGTGAGCCACACCACTCCTCTAGGCCCATAGGAATGAATGGGGAGGTATTCCTTAATTGCGACTCGCAATTTGCGAGTCGCAATTAAGGAATGTTTAGAAATCGCAATTAAGCGATTTCTACATGCATAGCCTTTTGCTATTCTTTATTAGAGAATCCTAATTTTTCGCTAATAAGGAATCGCAAAAGGCATTGTTGATGCATGTGCCAGTTAGTGTAAAAATTCAAAAACGATATTATGTTTTAGAAAAGTGCAGGGTTACATTTACATAAATGAGCTATTTTTCCTTCTGCTCTTCTGCTAGATGGATTACTTTAATAATGATCAGTTCTTAGACCTGAAAATAAAGCATGAACGCCATCTGGATTTATCAAACGATTTATGATCCCTTTCAACAGATAAGTGAAATTGATAGTAAATGTTTTGGTTGCCCCTTTACCAGGTTGCAAGTTAAAGTAAAATTTGGGATTTTAGTAGAGCCTGGGAAGAATGTGATCGATTGTAGAGACAGCGCTGCTTGCAAAATTTATTTTCATTGTTTCTCCTGCAGAGAGGCTGTGGTCCCACCCTCCCCTACCAACAAAGGCTGCTGAGCGACTCCCGACTGCATTCTCTTCAAGTAAGCTTTTATTGCCTGGTTGTAGCTGCACTGCCTTACTAAATCCCACCATGTGAGTAACACATATCTGTTGCCAGGCAGCTTTTATGTATGTATCTATTGATGTTATTTGCCAAAGACAACAAAAAAGCGACATGATTCTTGATGAATTCGAACCTCATCTTTCACTGTGTGTCAAGTCACTTTGCTTCAACCTCGACATTAACCCCTCCCTCAAGGATCACACTGCTTAAAACACAGAGAGCCTGGTACGAGATTTTCTTTAAAGAAAGTGGACCATTTTTTCCAGAAAGATAATTCTGAATTGCTTTTCAAGCCCATGTGCTCTCACATCTGGATGATGGTGATTCCCTCCTCCATGGCCTCACAGACTTCACACTTGAACCCTTTAAGTGGACCCTATACACTAGAGCAGGTGTCTCCAACAAGTTGATTGCAAGCTAAGAGTAGCTCGCATAAACCTTCAGAAAAGCTCTCAGCCTTGAGTTAATTCTTAAGAAAGAAATGGAATAAAATTAGCTTTGCATTTTCTTTTTAAAAAATTAAAAAGGCTATGTTTATTTTAAGTTATTATTAGGCTGCAGATAGCAGGGCTTGGTAATGAGCAGTGCTCCACTCAGATTTAGGGGAGTCCTCTATTGCGACACAGCGACCAGAGCACAGCGCGAGGAGAAGAACACAGGGGCCATTACCTGCAGAGACGCTGCCCAGGAGGAAATTGCTGCGAAGACCGCGAGCACCAGGCACGCCACCGCCGCCTCGGGACTACAGGTCCCGGCAGCCTTTGCGGCGGAGGCGCGTTCCCTGACGCCGATCCTAGGCGCCAGGAGGGGCTACAAAAGCATCTAGCCCTCAGCTCAGCGGGACGCGAGCGGGACGCCCGGGGCGAAGCCCGGGCAAAGGGCGGGCCCTCTGAGGCCCTCCGAGGCGCGACTAGGCCAGGCTAGGCCACCCCCCTGAAGACGACTACGTGGGCTTGAGGTACGGCTGTTTGGTTCCTTATTTTGGGAGTAAACTTCGGCCATTAACATAGGTTTTAGTCAATTTCTTCGAGTCGGCCACCTTATACAGCATTACCCGTCAAGACCAGCAAGTTATTCAGCCAAAGTTTAGCCGACAGCGTGAGTTTATGACTCTACAAACATTAATTTAAAATATGGGTAAAAAATTGGTTCCTCAACCTTCCGAGGCTGTGAATACCCTTGATTCATACCTAGTTCAAGTGGTAACCAGCATCAACAGCAAGAGAAGGCAATCTCTGGGCCTAAGCCAATCACCAGTGCTGCTTGCAGATAGCCCGTCCACAAGCACAGCTATGTCCGATTCCCTGATAGGAAACGCACAGTCTATTGCTGCAGATTCTGGCCCTAACTCTCCGATCAATCACATTGAAGCCACTGAAAACTCGACTTCTGCCAAGGACAGAGCTGATCTTATAGATTTAGCTGATGACGCCTCCACCGAGACAAGCATCCAGACAGACGTCATAGATGAGGGCCCTCAGCTCCAGTCTCCCCCTAATCGTGCTGTTAGAGCATGTAGGAAAATAGCAGCCAAGAGAGGGGGGAAACAACAGGGGAGGAAGAAGCCAGCCACCCCACCCTCCAGAAGGATGGGTAACTTCACAGACCATGAGTTAGATCTCGAGTCTAAGCGCATATCTGATGATGATCTCTTCAACAGGATCCAAGAAATGATGGATATCAAGATCAAAACTATCATAAAGCCCCTGATCGGGAAAGTGGACAAATTGACCGCCGAAGTTAAGAAATTGGGAAGGGTTCACGGTAACTTGGCTAAGGAACTAGAGAACCTTTCAACCCTCGTCGCAGATCTAATATCTACGGATGAGGATGTTCCCTCTACTGACAGTAGTGCGCAGCCCACTCAATCAGACTTGCCACACCCACCCCCATCCTTAACATCAATAGCCCCGAATCAGAGTGCGGCAACTGGGGGCCCTCAAGTCACCACCACTGACGCAACAGTGGCACGTAATCAAGAGGCCAGCCCGGTTCAGTTTATAGCGGAAGCCTTACCGCTAGTCTTGGTATTGGCCAACGTTCCTGTCTTGTCACAAGATAAAACAGAGTCCAACCAGGATCTCAAGGACAAAGCCCTACATTGGCTTTCTAACAACATTTACATGGCGCAAGAAGGGTTTGATAAATTGGCAGGTGATATAGTTTCGACCAGGAGGGTACCTTGGATTGGCAACAAGCCGAAAAAGTTTCAGGGAGACTGCGTCATCATAAACTTCACTAACGCAGATGTTCTCCCCGAAATCCTGATCAATCTCTTTCCGCCTCAACGGCGTAATGGATCCATAGTCCCGTTAACACTCAGATTTTTTAATAACGAGACCCAATCTGCTACTTTAGCCAATACTAACAGGCCAACTAAGTATAGGAACAATAGCAGCTGGGGAGGGGCAATGGGCTCCCGATTCACTAGTGATCGGCTTCTGCCTGCATCGCAGCAAATGCCAGGAAGAACCAATTACCCATATGAGCGGATCATCCCCCCGGCTCACCCGCAAGTGCTGGGACTTAACGGGTGGGTGAACGGCGAACCCGGTTACGAATACAGTGCACGGGGTATCAGGCCAACACGGTGGCAGAGAATGGACCCGGCCATGGGCCACCCAATCACTCCACATCACCAGTGGAATCTAGCCCATGCTGGTCAGATCCACCCAGCCACCCCTTCTGCTTGGGGCTTCACCACAGGCAATAGGTTTGGCCCCTTATCGGACCTCAACACCTGTGATTGACTTGCATTAAGATCTAACCCAAACAATTCTGGACTAATTAATTCGAACCCACGCAAAGAGGGCCAAAACATCGACGATCTCCAAAGTTCTTATAAGTCTAATGCAGTCATAGAGCCACATATACCCATCACTCGTGGCCAGCAAATACTTTCATTCGGGTCAGACGCTGGTCCTGATACGGGCACTATCAGAGGGATGACACAGCATCGCTGTCATGTGAATTCTACTAGGGCCACATTAGCGCAAGTTTCAGAGGAAGGCGACTCTGAGAGTGGCAGTGAACCTACGACCATTAGGGAGTCATGTAGGATTTTAAGCTGGAATGTGGCAGGCCTAAGCACCAAACGCCAGGACCCAGAATGGTGCAGCTTTATTTCAAAGTACCACATCATCGCACTGCAAGAAACATGGGACACTTCCAGCAATATCTGGTGGGATGGGTACACCAGTTTTGCAAGTTCTGCTGTCCCTAGTAGAATGGGCAGAGCCAAAGGTGGCCTGGTGCTCTTATTCTCCGTGGATCTAAAAGGAAGTTACAGACAGATCAGGTCTGAATCTGATAACATATTGATCGTTGAAAGGACTATCAATAAAACTAGCAGGACCTTATATGTCAACTTCTATAATTCAAGTAACTGTGCTTATAATGGTCGAAATATCGCTAATTTAGATAGCATTTTAAATTCAGTCCTACAGAATATCTCTTTTGTATTTGAGTTAGTTTTACTAGGTGATTTTAACATTCATTTATGTAATTTAGCCTGTAAGGGAAGAGTAGCATGTGATGATGAGGACGCTGCCTTGGTTGCGCCCCACTTCGAACATACCACAGAGGGACAGGAGCTTGAAGACCTACTGGCTAATTATAATCTTTATGAACCCAATTTTGGTGCTAGAACGCCAACCTTCAACGGCAGTCAGAATGGTTCTGTGATAGACTATATTTTCGTTTCTCTTGGTATTCTATCTTTTATCACGGCATACAGGACGGTGGCAACCCACTTCAGTGACCACAACCCAGTGCTACTTGAAGTGGCGTGGGGCAGCAAGATGGGTACAGCACCATCAATCGTAAACTCAGCCTCCTCTTTGAGGACTACAGATCAAGATAGAAGAATAAAATGGGCAAAGGTGATCCCGGAAAACTTTTACAAAAAATGCTTCCCTAAGATTAAAATGCAGACTGAGTTGTGTCAGAATCCTGATACTCAAGGGAGCCTATTGGTTTCAGCCTACGAGGAAATATGTGCACAGGTCTCGAAAGATCTTATAGCTAAACCTTTTTCGGGAACTCAAGTTCACAAGCGTTGGTTTGACTCTGCATGTTCGAAGGCCCACAGAGATCTGTTGGCGGCTCTTAAAATCGTTCCAAGACCAAAAGAGGAAATTGCGAGGCTAAGGAAAATCTATAAGTCAGCAGTAAAGAGCCGCAAAGACTCCATTAAGCGCGAAACATGGGAGGAACTCCTCTCAGCGGCGGTGCTTAAGGACAGCAGAAGATTCTGGGAAATCATCAAGCACCCTCTTTTTTCGGAAGACGATAATCTACCAATGGACTGTGTGATCACTGAGGAAAAATGGCTATCCTTTTTTAAAAATGTGTATGGGGGCAATGCAGCCGTAGAGGACACTAATAGTCGATTACCTTCTAACGGGAATGTTAACCCTATTGTTTTTAATCCCCAAGAAGTAGAAAAGGCGCTTATGGAAACCACCAAACATAAGGCTCCGGGCCCGGACGGAGTCCCGGCCGACTTTTTTATGTTCTCTCCTAAAATGTGGTCGAGAGTGTTGTCTAACGTGTTTAATGCAGTAAACTTCAACGCAGCACCCGCCTCATGGGCTAATTCTACTATCGTTCCCATTTATAAAAACAAAGGCCAGAGGGACGACCCAGCATTTTATAGGCCTATATCTCTGTTGGACTCCACTGTAAAAATTTTGGGGAAAGTTCTTTTAGTAAGATTGAGGGAGAACGTTGAGGGATGTGGCGGGCTGTGCGATCTACAATATGGCTTTAGAGAGAGTAAAGGTACGATCGAGCAATGCATTAATTTGTATCTACTCATCTCTAAGTATACAATGGCTAAGGAGGGCTCAGTTTTTCTGGCCTTCATGGACCTTTCGTCGGCCTTCGACCTCGTCAATAGGTCTAAATTATGGTCGATTTTGTTAGATATGGGAATTGACGAAGCCCTAGTCATGTATATGGCCTCGTTACATCAGGAGCTTTTCGCAGCTGTCCGAGTGTCCAACAATGGTAGGTGTACCTCCTCATTTAAATCCCTCAAAGGAGTACGCCAAGGCTGCATCCTGGCCCCTACGCTTTTTACCATTTATATTAACGGCTTGGGGGCACACCTGAGGGGCAGGGGCACGGACGTACCGCGCGCAGGAGACACCCACATTCCGGCACTCCTGTACGCGGACGATGCCGTGTTGATAGCCCGCACGGGTGTTGGCCTGCAGATTCTTCTTGACGCCTTTGGTTCCTTTATGGAAAATCTGGACCTAAAGGTTAACGCATCTAAATCCCATACCATGGTCATGGGTATAGAGGGCGCAAAGAGAAGACACAAATCATTCTTCTGCAGTGGGACTCCTGTGTCCGAGGTAACCACATTTCCCTATCTGGGAGTGCTGTTCGATCAAAAATGTACTTGGGGCCCACAGATAAATGCAAAGAGGTTGGCAGTAACTAGATCTTCCTCCGCACTCCTGGGCTTTGCCGGCAAATTGGGTGCCAGGCCCATGGAAGCGATGTTGAAGATATACAAAAGTAAGCCTGTTGCCATCGCATCTTATGGATCTTCTCTGTGGGGTTATGTAAACCTCGACCCCATTCAGAGAGCAGAAAATAGATTCATAAGATCCCTTCTCTCTGTCCCCCAATCAACCCCCACCTATTCCATTCACAAGGAGGTTGGGTTGCCATATCTGTCGGACCTATTAAGTGTTGCACCCCTGACCTTGTGGCTGAAAATGTGGTTAAATGCTGATTTACCTCTGAACCATAAAATCCTGAGGGACGTCCTATCACTGGACAATCAGAGCAAAATTCCTTGGCTGGCCTATCTAAGTAAATCATTCTCAGACCTGGGTCGCCCAGAACTTTTTCGCTCCCCAGAGAAAATCACGACCCGTGACATAGTCCAAACAAAAAAAGCCTTTATAGAAAGGAAGGAAGCAAGCCGTGAGGCAGTCGAGCTTCAGAAGCCGGAAGTAAGGGCTCACTTTCTATTGATGAGCGATTCTCAATTGGCCCCTTACCTCCGTTTCGTAACTATCCCTTACCATAGGTTTTTATTAACTAAACTAAGGTTCAACCTTATTCATTTTCACCTAGGCTCTTTCAAGGGTTGGCAGAAGCCAGAACTAGCCGCCCCTTGCAGCTGCGACCATTTTTCTGTGCAGGACACTATGCACTTCGTCATGTTTTGTAGCTTATTCCATGAGCAGAGGAAAAAACACTTGCTCCCCTTACTCAAAAATGCTGGGTTCACACAGGTGAGACCCGCACTGCTCTACCTACAGCTTATGACCAATCCATGCACAGCATTTGGTCTTGCAAATTTCTTAGTCGCGGCAGCTAGGGCGAAAGTTGCTGGCCAACCTCCGTCCTAAAAGTTTACTAAATGTATGAAATTATATTATAGGCACTGTTTTATATATATACATACCTTTTAATCATGTGTAAATAGTATTTAAAATGCGTATTGAGTTAGATGTTTTTAAATGTCATGACCGCAATGTATACTTTTTAACGTGCTGTTTTAATGTTTTCTTTCTTTGTATGACTTTAATTAAGTCGAATAAAGATATTCTGACTGATTGACACTCAGATTTATGACTCGCATGGTTCACAGAGGTTCATAACTGAAGCACTGAGGTATACAACTCTCAAATAAGTCATTTGCTACTCAATGTTGGAGCAAAATAATGTTTCTGAATGCTTTTCAATTAGAAAAATGTGAAATAAAGAGCTAACTTAATGATTAAGGTAAGCTCTTTTAAATTTGCTCCCTTTTCAAAGTGTTGCATTTACACACAGCAGGCATCTTGCTCCCAGTGGCTGGTAGACACAGTGCCATATTTATAACTGAATAATACAGTCATTTTCTTTTAATTGGGAGAAAGTGAAGAAAAATGTTTCTTCTGCCAATTAAGTCCTAATGTTTTCTGAAGCATGTTTCTTCACTTTAAATTCCTCACATTTAAACAAATTAATTAATTGTGGGTTTGTAATGCGCTAGAATCGACTCCCGAAGGAGTATCTCTGCGCAGTAGAGCGCTGGGGATCCCGTCCTGGCTTTCCCTGTGAGATGGTCCCTACTGGGTATCTCCAAGGTGAAACCAGGCATCCCCGGCGTATGTGGGGGGCCGTTGTGGAGATGAGGCAAGCTAATGCCCAGAGTTGCCGAGTGTGATCCCTGGTTAGAGTAGGCACCGAGATGAGAATTATCAAGTACGCTGACCCTGGTCCACGACCCTGCCGCGTCGGGAATTGAACCCTGGTCCCGGGCCGTCCTCTGCTCTCGGGTCTGCCGCCTCTAACCAGTGAGCCACACCACTCCACATACACATATATCCCATTTATTCATACACATGTTCATACATCTCCACTGACCATGCACTTACTGGTCACAGTATTTTGTTCAAACCTTAGTATCAGGCTCCAACGACATTAGGTTTAAAGTCAATGACGCTGAGCGAGGTGCTGTCTGGAAACAATGTGCGAGTTACTTGGCCCTCAGTAGCTCCCAAAGATTTTCACTGATCAGAAGTAGCTCTCATTACAGAAAAGGTTTGAGACCCCTGCACTAGAGCACGTCTCATCTAGGGAAAGGTATGCCCAAACGTGTATGCTGTGCTCGCTATGCCACTAGATTCAAACTAGCCTGGCTGAGAGGTGATACCCCAAAACTGTTGCCAGGAAGCTTGGTTTCTGTTCCGGGAGGACTTGGCCTGGCAGTTCGGGTTGGACTTTTCCCATTTGCATATGGCTGGGTCCAAACTGGGGTGGCTTGATGAGCAAAAAAACAATGCATTTCACATAGATATGTGACTGGTGATGAATGTGTAACAATGTTCAGCAAATGACTATATTTTCCTGTTATAAATATACCACCATGTCTACCATGTCTACCATGTCTACAGGCCACTGGGAGTAAAATGCCTGCTGTTTGTTAAGGCACTTTGACATAGAAGAACATTAAAATGATGGTTTTATGTAATGCATGTAAACATAAAGTTAACTTTTCACTTCAATTTCCTCCTATTTCATAGTGTCACACTTACACCTAGCAGATATCTTGGTCCCTGTGCCTGGCAGACAAGCCATTTTCATTTTTTTAAAGGGAGAAAGTTAAAAAGTTCAGAAAAATGTCCCTTGAAGTTGAGAAAATGTTTGCTTTTGAGCAGCATTTTTGCAGAACATTTTCCGTTGTACATGTAACGGTGCAACATATGTTGAAAGGTATGTCCTGTGCCAAAAGTACATTCGACACAAGCTCTCAGTCTCCCATACACATATATCCCATTTATTCATACACATGTTCATACATCTCCACTGACCATGCACTTACTGGTCACAGTATTTTGTTCAAACCTTAGTATCAGGCTCCAACGACATTAGGTTTAAAGTCAATGAAGCTGAGCGAGGTGCTGTCTGGAAACAATGTGCGAGTTACTTGGCCCTCAGTAGCTCCCAAAGATTTTCACTGATCAGAAGTAGCTCTCATTACAGAAAAGGTTTGAGACCCCTGAACTAGAGCACGTCTCATCTAGGGAAAGGTATGCCCAGACGTGTATGCTGTGCTCGCTATGCCACTAGATTCAAACTAGCCTGGCTGAGAGGTGATATCCCAAAACTGTTGCCAGGAAGCTTGGTTTCTGTTCCGGGAGGACCTGGCCTGGCAGTTCGGGCTGGACTGTTCCCATTTGCATATGGCTGGGTCCAAACTGGGGTGGCTTGATGAGCAAAAAAACAATGGATTTCACATAGATATGTGACTGGGGATGAATGTGGGACAATGTTCAGCATTCAGTCCATTATTGCTTTGTGTTGCTCCATTTGCTGAAGGAGCTGGCCAAAATTGCATAGGTTATACAGCCATTAATATAATCTGAGTACACTTTTTGGCATGGGGTTATATAACGCTTAAATTATTTAACTTTCACTTCTACATCTCTCTTACTTTCAATTTGTTCAACTTTCCATTTCTAATAGAATGCCCATCATAAAATAGTACTATCTGCAAAGGGCAGACTAGGAGCATAGAATTTCACATATCTAAAAATCTTGGCAATTAGATCATAAATTATATTTCATATTAGTCGCATCTTACTGTTTTGACAAAGAAGCTACTGCTTAGGTTACATAGGTTTTGAAGTTTCAGACGCGTAACTTACAGTACAGCAGTTTTAGTAACTGCACATTATGACATACCTTTGGACTGAACATAAGTCACAAAACATCACGCTTTACATCAGATAAGTTTCTCTAGCACCAAGAAAAGAAAAAAAAAAGATGGCATGGCACAAGCATAAAATTGCATTGAATCCATGTGAATTATCAAACATAAACCGAGCCAGTTCCGGAGTCTAGTTTTTAGTGAATAAACAAATTTTGTCATCAAAATTCAGCTGGTCGTTTTAGTACATTTATTTATTGTCTAAAAATACTCTTTTCTTGTTCCACAAAGAGCTTTTCATTTTTAGTAATCTAATTGTGTTCTCTGATACCCCGCAATATCAGCGTGCCACTTTCAGTAAATTGACAGTGCCCCAAATATTTACGTATTTTCATGAAATACTCTATTACTCCATGCAACTCCACAACAATATGGAGGCCTAATTTAATCACACATAATAATGAACAATTTCCTAGGCCAGGCATATGCTAGGAACAACTTCATATGACCAGCCGTCTGTAATTGTACAGCCTTATATGCACATGTATTGCTCAGTACGTCCATATGCCACATTTCTTCAGTTAAACACAAGTTGTGATGTTGGTTTTTATATTTCACTTAGAATTTATATCAGGCCAGAATCTAATTTGCATCCACTTGCCACATGGTGGTATTATATGCCTTGTTAAGCCTAGCCCAGCCGGTGCTATCTATCAATATGATAGGCTAGATAATCTGTAGAAAATTCCCAGGGCAGACCCAAACATGCGCAATATGCTTAATATTGGCCTCAAATGCCTTTCTGAGATACAATTATAACTGCAGATTCTTCACCTTTAAGATTTTCCCCTGCACAAGATTGGATCCGGAAAGATTTCACAGCAGTGCTCCTGCACAACGGCAGGAGGTGCGTTCGGCTCCATAGTGACTCATTTCCACCCCATAAGTGATGTTTGCAAGCAAACAGTGTTTTCTTCCAAAACTCCAGGATTTAAACCTTGTTGTGACTGCCGAAAACAAATTCTGCTGACAGAACCACACACAGGGCTTGATTAAGATATTGTCGGTCAAGTTGCTCTGTCACAAATGTGATGGACATCCTGTCCGCTGAAATATAAATCCCATAGGATACAACGGGATGTATATTTCAGTGGACGGGATATCCTTCACCGTTGTGGAGTAACCCGTCCATCGAGATGTAAATCAGGCCCCAAGTCTGTCTTTGGTGTCTGGACTCGAAACACGACTCCAGGTTGTGGGAGGAATGAGTCCTCATTAAATAGAACAGTTCACCTTGCATAAAATTCAGAAGAACCCATGCAAGTCCTACTCCTTGAAGTAGATCCGTTTACACTACAGATCCTGTTCATGTTTAGTGTCTTCTGGTACGCCAAAATCAGAACAGAAGCACAAGAAAGCTTAGTGGGACTCAGTCCCATCCCGCCTTTCTCTACGAGCATGTCAAGGTGCCACTGGGACTTGCTCTCTATCTTTCATCCGATGAGCCAATTCTGCAGTTGGTCCCGATGCACTCCGAGTTCCCCTTGTTCATCAGCAAAGCCACAGTAGATTGAGGGTTTTCGGAAGGCCATGTTTGTAGGAAGGTGGATATCTGACTATATGGTTACCCCAACTTTTTGCCTGGTGTTTTGCTGGTTTTCGACTTAGTTGGCCTGGGATCCTGCTAATTAAGGACCCCAGGCTATCTGCTCTCTCTATAAAATTAATACATGTACTTTAGGTACATACCTGATTGGGTATTGGGTCACCTTTGTGAGCCCCTGTATAGTGTACCATTGGTACCCAGGGCATAGGTGCATCTAAGGCCTACCAGGGGCTGCAGCATGTATTATGCCACCCCTGGCTGGCCATCCAAACTGACACCAGAGGCTGATCACTCAGCTTGGGTAAGGTGGTATATTCACCCCTTACTTAGATATAGTATATCTATATCTACCTTTTATATAGACACATAGTAACCTATAAGTCGCTCCTGTGGCAGGCCTTAACAATCCTGGAGGCAGAGTGCTTGGTTTTATGTGAGAGGGTGCCCTAGCATGACCTGAGCCCCTCAGCAGCTTTCGGAACCATCTCCTTATAGCTGTTCTATGATATAGCCATACCATATACTCTGAAGTGCATTATAATCCTCACGGTTAATGCTAACTTTGGTTTGGCTTTATCAAAACATGTTGTGTAAGGTGTCAAACACTTTGGAATACTACCCCCCCACCCCCACCAGTTCTGGTGGTGGGGGTAGCATTCCACTCTTCTAGAGGGAAAAGACATGTATGTTCCTGCTTTACCCGGTTAAAGTTAAACAGAGCCTCAGCATCACAAAATTGATGCTGCTGCCACAGACACGAGCCTGGCCTCCTTCTGCTGGACGAAACTCCAGCAAGGGAGGCCTGGACAATAGGTTTCCTGTTGAGGGAGGTGCTAGCACCTCCCCAGACAGCCTGTAGTGTATTGGGGCAGGGTGGGTTGAATGGAAAGATGCTTTTCCAGACACTGCCTTGGGCACACAAGGTGCACCATGCATAGCCCGGTTCAAACCAGTTGCTGGGGCCCTCCAGCCCCGCTCCGGGACGAAACTGGACAAAGGGAAAAGGGTGTAACCACCCCCTTCCCAGGTCCACCCATAGGAGGGACCTAGCAGGTAATCCAGCCCCTAAAATCAGTATAAAGATAGGAGCTGTGTCTACAGACTTTAGATTATCCTGGAATGAAACTCTGATACGAAACTCTTGGACCTTCGACGTTCTATTCTGACTAGAAGACTGAAGACATCTCCCTTGTGGTCAAGGAGTGACCACCCTGCGCAAACAGGCACCACCAGTGACTTGCCGGTCTGCTTTGTCGACGCTCCCGCCGGAACCCGCAGACTCAGCGACACAGGAACTGGACTCTCAGACTTCTCTGACTCCGACCCATATCCACAGCAAAGCTGAGACCCGTGGCGGACACGAGAGACGTGGGACCGAACACCCTGGATTTTGCTAAGAGTGCAACTACTGAGGCACACTCGCAGTTGTGCATTGGGGTACGAGAAGCCCCAGACCCGAGCGTCATTTGCACCAAAGTTCAGCCCTCCACACTCCACGAGTGCCGCGCGGGGCCTGCTCTTGCATTTCAGCTCAACCCGTCATCCAGGTTGCTAGTCCGTTGGCTAGTGAGCCCTCCGAAGAAGAACCTTTGAAACTAAACTGCTTTCCTGGTTGCTCCCGGCAAAGGAGAAGCCCCTCAGACCTTGCTGGTCTGACCCGAAGCCAATCTTCACTTCCTGCCTGGATTGCGTTTGCTAAGGCTTGCTGGGTCCAATCCGGATACCGACACCGCAGTCAACTGCATCCTTCGTGGGACAACTCGAATCCAGCTCCTGGTCGTCGTCGACACCTCCTGGTCCTCATGGCTGCAGAGACAAGCTTCACCTCTTTACCTGAGATCATCACAACATCACCTGGTTCCTTCCTGGTTCCTTCCTGGTCACTGGCTAGTGACCCAGACTCTGTCCCCTCTGCTTTCAGGTTCTTCACTTCTTCGATCCACCCTTGGATCCACCCGGACACTCTTCCACTGGCCGCCTGCAGCACTTTTCTTGAAGATCTCCATTGAAAGCATCGACCAAACCCGACGCGAAAAGACACCTATGCACCCGGCTTCCCTGGGTGAGTTAACTTGAGTACTCCGGTGCTCCCCTGGGGATTGACTCTCCAAGTGTCCTAGTTTTTTTTAGTTTAAAAAAAAAAAAACTTCATTGTGCAATGCAAATACAGTTACAAGTATGGGCCTACAACCACAGGGGCCGGCTGCTAGAGCATAAAAAGCAGTCGTGGAACATCACAAAGCAGCGACCGATCCCCTAGAGGTCCAGCAAAATACAGGATACAATTCGTAGCAACACAGGATGGAATCAGGATATAGTTATTTTTGTTTTTTAGAAAAGAACAGAAAGAAAAACCAGACAAACAAGTCTCAAGGTGGAGAGCATTATTGACCAAGTCGTGCTCCAACGGAGGGGACCCTCAATAATGGATAGATAACCAGGTAAGCAATGGAGATGGCCGGGGGGGGGGGGGGAGTCAGTGGGGAGGTCAGAAAATCAGGAAAAAAAGTAGATTCTTCCAGGAATGTCAGGATCAGGGGGATAGAGAAATGTCCGGATTGTCCTCAAACGGGGGTGTACAGATATTCCCTCGACAAGCGTTCCATTGACCCCAGATTCAATTCCATGCCCTCGGCTTGCCCCTAACCAAATACACAGTCTTCTCTCTAAACATACACCAGTCCATATTCTCCTTCCATACTGACACGGTGGGGGGCCGTTGGAAACCCCAAAGCTGCGCAATATCCCTCTTTGCGATCATGTTTCCCAGGGCCGCCCACCGGGCCTGAGCGACGTTGTAATCATTCGGCTCCCACACATTCAACAAGCATCTCCGAGCCTCAGGCAGCAGAGCGACCCCGGTGACACACTCCATTACAGCATGCACAAGAGTCCAATACGCAACCACCTCCCGGCATTCCCAAATGATATGGAGGAAAGTAGCACTCAAACCACACCCGCGCTTGCATAACCCATCTGAGGAGAAGCCCATGGCAACCAAACGAGGACCAGTAACATACACCCGATGAAGAATTTTAAGTTGGACGAGACGGAGACGGCCGGAATGGCGACCTCTTTCGGGGAAGACAGTGCTGACTGCCAGTCTTCGTCATCCAACTCCAACCCGTCTCCAGTCCAGGCCTCCCTGAGACGCACAAGGAGATCTGCCCGATCGTTGATTAACTTCTTATAAATCAATGAAATCGTACTAACGGGCAGAAGACCATCGAGTATACGGTCCTCAAGTGGGGAGGACTCGGGCACATTAGTGTCGGCAGCGAAGACCGAAGTCAAGGCATGGCGGACCTGTGCATACATGAAAAATTCTCTATCGCTCAACTCATACTCATTTTGAAGTACCTCAAAGGTCTTAACCGCGCCTTTCACCCAAAGGTCACCCACTCTGCTTATACCGATCATATCCCACTTCTCAAAACTTTTCGTTGTCCAGAGGCATCCCAGTCTTTCCGACGCATACAAAGGGGTCGCTCGTGTCAATCAATCGTTCCATCCCATGGCCGCATTCGCATCCTTCCACACACGCACAGCAATCTTGGTGGGTCCCATTAGATCTCTCCCCCTTGTCCGAGAGTAGAGCGCCCTGTTGTAGTTACCGCCCGGCAACTGATGCTTGTCCATCTCAAAAGCCGGATTTGGGCCGGGTGCATACATCGCGTGGTTGATTGCGGACAATTGGGAGGCCCAATAGTACCTCCTGATATCCGGGAGCGCCATGCCCCCGTCATACCAGGGGAGAGTTAGCTTTGCAAGAGCAATACATGCGCTGCCTTCCCAAACGAGCCGCCTCTGTAAGCCCTCCACCTCCCGAAAGTAGCTTGCCGGAATGACGTCGAACGAGTTCTGGAGTGCGTATAAAAACCGAGGCAGATACATCATTTTAAAGAGTGCGGCGCGGCCGAGAGGCGACAACGGCAATCTACGCCACCGAACCACGTCTAGTTTCAATCTTCGGAGAGGAGGAAGGAGATTGTGCTCATAGCGGGCAGCTGGATCCAGCGATATAAAAATCCCCAAATATTTGAAGCCGGATTGAGAGATCTGAATGGGAAATCTACTTGGTAATGGAGGAAGGCCGCCCGAGATGACATATACACAAGATTTAGACCAATTTATTTTCAAGCCAGAATTCCTGCCGAACGAAGTGAGAACGTCAAACAGGACGTTAAGGGATTTACGAGGGGAGGTGAGGTACAAAAGAATATCGTCGGCGTACAACGAGACTCGATCCTCAAAATCGGGGGCCCACTGAATGCCCTTTATCGACGGCTCCCATCGGAGCCAGGCTGCAAGAGGCTCTAAAGCAAGAGCAAAGAGCAGGGGGGACACCGGGCACCCCTGTCTAGTACCCCTCCCGAGAGTAAAGGACTTGGACACTCGACCGTTGACCACCACCTGAGCCAGCGGTTCCCTATATAAAAGTTTCACCCACCCGACAAATACCGAACCAAAACCAAATTTCGCGAGGGCGGCCCAGAGATAAGGCCATTCTATCGTATCAAAGGCCATCGTGGCGTCCAAGGAAGCCAAGATGTCCGGCTCCGGAAGAGACTCCGCCCTCGCGAGAACACCATGTAGGCCCCGCAAGTTGAGAGCAGTGTTCTGATGTGGAATAAAACCGGATTGATCTGGATGGATCAGGTCACAAATCACTGTAAGCAGACGATTGGCGAGAACCTTGGCAAGAACCTTAGGCTCAGCATTCAACAGGGAGATGGGCCTGTACGATGCGCAGCGATCCCGAGGCTTGCCCTCCTTGGGAATTACCACAATAGTTGCCAAACGCTGGTCACTAGGGAGGGTGCCAAGGTCACGTGACTCCATAAACATATCGCGAAGATATGGTGCGACTTTATCCGGGCGCAGTTTGTACAGCTCAATAGGCAAGCCGTTTGGCCCCATAGCCTTGCCCGAACGGAGAGAACGAATTGCGGTCGCAATCTCGTCTACAGACAACGGAGCCTCCATGCATTCTCGATCCTCCTCAGAAAGACAGGGCAGCGCAATGTCACGCAGCAATGAATGGGAGTCGTCCTCATCTCTATCAGACACCGGGGAGTACACAGCACGAAAATAATCCGCAAAACACTCCACAATCTCATTCGGGTCAGTCACACTCTCCCCATCTAAAGTCTGAATCACATGGACCACACGATTCGCTCTTTCCTTCTTGTCAAGCCACGCAAATAATTTACACGCCTTATCCCCAACATCGTACAGTCTACCCTGCTGCTCCCTGTACATCGTCTTGGCAGCATTCGTGACAAGGGATTTATAGTCTAGCTGCTTCAGACCAAGGGCGTGGAGTCTATCATGGGTAACGCCTGAGTCTAGGTCAGCCTCCAATTCCAATATTTCCGCCTCAAGGCTCACCACCTCCTGATTCCTAGCTTTCTTAGTTTCAGCTATTAAAGATAGGGCTGTCCACGAATAACAGTCTTAAAAGCTTCCCATAGGGACACAGAGGACGAAACAGACCCCTCGTTCTCAAGGAAATAGTGGTCTAGGGACTTTATCAGACTATTACGGGTCTTAGGATTACGCAGGTACCAGGGGTTGATAGGGGCGATCCGCCCCGCAGCGTTCACCCCAGTGTCCATGCAGAGCCACAATGGAGAATGATCCGAAATGCCCCGGGCCAGGTGTCGGACCTCTCTAACAGAGGAAGACTGGGCAGCGGGCATAAGGATGTAATCAAGTCTGGAGAGACTCCCATGAGCTCCAGAGTGAAAGGTGTACTGACTCTGTGTCGGATGCATTAACCTCCAGCAGTCTACCAGACCAAAGGTGTCCAAGAAGCCACTAAGCCATGACTGGGAATTAGGAAGATCCCTGGGGGGGTGACGATCCATAATGCCAGAAAGCACAGAATTAAAATCCCCACCCATAAGGAGAGTGCAATCAGGGAGCTCCAGAATCACACGGCCCACATCTGAGAAGGTAGAGGTCTGGAGACCCGGGGGAACGTATACAGTGACCAATGAAAGAGTCTTACTCTCCCACCTACCAATGAGGGCGGCATAATGCCCTCTGTCGTTGAGGATTACGTCATCAATCTCTAGAGGGAGAGAAGACCGAACCAGAATACCCACCCCTCTAGAACCAGTGGTGAACCCGGAGTGTGCGACCAGGCGATAACCCCATCTATTCATAGCATGACACATATTTCCCACCAAATGCGTTTCCTGCAAAAGTACCACATCGGGAGACAAGCGACACAGATACTGCAGTACAACACCCCGTTTTATGCTATCGCCCAATCCATTGACATTCCAAGATATTAACCTCAACCCACTACCCCCATCCCAACAAGTGATGCATGAGTCACCCCACAAAGAGCAGGACACTTGAAGTATAGAAGAAACCAATACGTCGCCTTGAGAAAGAAAAACACATTCACAAACACCCCATCCCACCCCCCAACCAACACCCGTTACAACTCCCCCCTCTCTGCACCCCTGCAGTAGACTAAAAAGACACCCCAACATGCAGTGTGCCTGTCGCCCTAACATTTCCACTCTACAAAAAGACCCTGAGGAGGAAAGAGGCCCGTCCCTCCCGCCACCCAGAAGGGAACATCAGTGAAACATAGTATGCAAAATAAATAGAACCCAGTTGAGCAATGTCTAGTATTCTGAGATCAGGGGCCGAAACATCACTTCTATACAGGCTCACCACCCTCGGCACCACCAAGGTGCTCAGTCCGGTCGTTCCGCCAGGCAGGGAATCCAGCCAGTCACTCACATTCTCCGGCCGGTCAAAAAAGAATGTCTGTTCCTCGTACTCCACACGAAGCCTGGTAGAGAAAAGCATCGCGTACTTCAATCCTAAGTCCCGGAGACGTCGCTTAACTCCCTGAAAGCCCATTCTTTGTCTCTGGATGAGTCGGGGAAAAGTTAACTGTAGAATTCTCAAATTGGACCGGGCCGCTCACTCTCGACTCCTGCAGGATGGCATCACGGTCCCTGAAATGAAAGAGTTTGACGATGATAAGCCTCGGAGGAGCGCCCGGCTTAGGCTTTCCACCCGGAACGCGATGGGCACGCTCCACTGCAAAGAACTTGCTCAGTCCAGAAGGGGCAAGGTGGTTTAGGACAAGATCTTCAACCAGGAGGTCAATCGAGTGAGTCTCGGGATTCTCCGGAACACCTATGATGCGGATGTTACTGCGTCTTGCCCAATCCTCAAAATCCTCCAGCCGATGGGACATCAGGTCATTAGCCGATTTCAAATTGCCAAGTTCGGTCTGAAGTTCCGACACATCGGCCGTGAGGCTAGAAGTCTTCAGATCCAACAACTTCACCTTCTCGTTGGTCTTGGACAGGTCGGCTCTGATCAGGGTGACATCAATGGCAACCGTATCAATTTTATGAGCGAGAGCCTCATACTGCTGGCCGATGGTCTCCTTTATATTGGTAATGGCGCCCATGATGTCCTGCAGGGGCAGATCAGTAGGGGCGGTTGAGTCCTCTTTGACATCCTCCGGGGTACGGCTGGCTACTCCAGGGGATCCTTTGGATTGAGTGTACCGGTCCATAACGTTGGATTGGACCGGTCCCCCACGAAGGGGCGTCTTAGTCTTCAGTTTCTCGGCCTCGCCCCTGGCTGCCATGCTGGGAGATGCGCCCCGGAGGGGCCCGCGAGACCTAGTGAAAATGGCCGCCTGCGGGCAAGGCACCAACAGTCCACAAGAACTGGCTCGTGCGGCCAAGACAGAGACACCACTTGACCCAATCGGCGTAGATGGTAAAGCCTCACTCACACTGAATAGAGGCTGGACAGATCCCCGACCAAGCGGAACCTTCTCGCAATCAGACCATGCCAGGACCCAGAAACAAAACCAAAAGTTGGAGTAGGGCTACTGGGGAAGACCCCACTGCCGTTGTTATTCAACTTCGTCCCGGCTTCACAATTCGCCAAGTCCCCGGCTTGCCGCAAGGTGGGCCTCAAAAGTTCAAATCGATATAATTTTGGTTCCCAGAGTCCGAATTAAATCTAAAAAGAGTTATGAAGTCAGCCAAGGTTCATCTTCAATAATCCGTCCAAGAATTCAGGATGTTGTCAGGATAAGTTGCGAAGAGTGGCGAGGGTCCGGGGAGCTCTGTGCTCACGCGGCCATCACGGATGCTCGCGTAGCTTCTCCTCTATGAAGTGTCCTAGTTTAAAGGGGTTTTGTCGTAGTCCATCCGGAAGGGCCTGTAATCAGTAACTTTGTAACTTCTTCGTTCTCCATTATAAGTAAATGGTAACTCGCGACTGTGTTTAGACACTGCACGCGTCTCCCGTGGGTCTCCTACCTCCTAACCTTTGGTTGTCTAGTGTAGCCCCAGCGATTCCCTAGGCCCTAGACCTATTCACTATTTCTGAAGGGGTTCTTATACCACTTACTTAGTATATGGTTAGTGGGGCCCCTAGGGCAAAACTGTATTTGTGCAACTTATCGTATGCTAATTGAGTAACTTGTGATGTACTGTGATCTCTGACCTCATAAAGAGTTCAGAGGTGTTGTGTTAGAAATAAATACATATATATTTGATATATACCTTGTGTTGTGTCCTTTTATTTGGTATTCAAGGGATTATAATTGGTAAAACAGCTTGCTTCACATGCTCTCTGTAGTTTTAGCCTAAGACTGCTGGTCCATGCTACCACTAGGATAGCTTGTCTATAAGGTTGACTTTACAACCACCATCAATAAGGGTCGTTTAGACTGGTGCAAGGTGCCCACTAGAATAGTGGACAACATATTCCAGGCTAACCTCTCACAATATTGCACATCTATGGAACTCTTATGGTTCCCTCTGGCCTGTCTTTGGATCCCAAGGATCCGCAGAAGCCTCCAGTCAGGCTACCACCAGTGGATCTGTCCTCAAGACCACTGTGCCTCCTGAGCGGACCTCAGGTTCCACACCAATTCCAATGCTGACTTCCCCTCTGGTGCCACAATCTTCATTGGTACATCAAACATCAACACCGGCCATGATGCCACCTACTCCAGAGGGGGGGGGGGGGGGGGGGGGGGGGCACCCGATGTCTGACTCCAAACTGAACTCAACTCCTCTCTGCCTCGACGGCTGTCACGTCTCAAATTCACCCTGATGCATCTGAACTCCATGCAGTCAGAGTCTAATAGAGCACTGCCTCTCCCACAGGGCCACCGTAAAGTGGTCCGTCCTCTTTTAGCTCCGGCTCGGATCTATTGGAGATGATAATGGAGCTTATGGGGATGATTTTCTCCCACATTTTATGGATGACAACCTATACCTACAAAAGGCCAGTATGTGTGATACTTTCCTGATAGTGAGTGTATTTCCCCCTCCCACAGCCAGAAACAGAAGAAGGTGCTTCTTTTGCTGTGATGATTAAATGTGCAGCTTAGGTCTTTTATCTAGAATTGCCCTTTCTAGAATCTTAAACAAGCAAACTAATGTAGATTAACTGCATACATTCGTCCTTGGAGTCAGGCATTGTCCCCTCATCAATAGAAACAGGCAAGAGTTAGGGCACTGCTCAAAAAACCTAACCTCGGTCCAGATGATTGGAGCAATTATCGCCCAATTTCTCTTTTACCAGGTGTTAGTAAAGTGGCGGAAAAATGTGTGAACTCTGTTTTATCGGCACACCTGGAAGAGAATAATCTGCTACATGAATCCCAAACTGGTTTCAGACCTAAACAAGGTACAGAGACAGCATTACTTGCCGCCCTGGAAGACATTAAAAGAGCTGTGGACACTGGAGGCTGCGCTGTTCTAATTTTGTTAGATCTCAGCGCAGCCTTCGATACGGTGAACCACCAGCTTATGATCCAAAGAATGAGGGAGTTCGGTATAATAAGCCCTGCCCTCAAGTGGTTTCAGTCCTTCCTTCAGGATCGGTCATATAGGGTGATTGAGGGAGAGTCGGTGTCTGAACCGATTATGTTGAATTGTGGTGTGCCTCAAGGGTCTTTACTGAGCCCCACAATGTTCAACATATATATGCTCCCTAGCCCCGAAACTTATTCCGTTTGGTGTCCAGGTCATGTCGTATGCTGACGACACCCAGTTGGTGGTATCTCTTAATAAAGGCAGCCTTCCTGATCCAGATCTGCGCTCCTGTCTTCAGGAGGTCTTTTTCTGGATGAGCAGCTCGTTCCTAAAGCTTAATGGCTCTAAGACGGAGCTTATGTTTTTTGGGACATCCGCTCCTACTAATATTGATTCATCGTTACCCAACTGCCTTGGTCCTCCTCCTGTTTCGAAGAAGCAGGTAAAAAGTTTAGGAGTATGCATAGACAACAACCTGGATTTCAAAGCTCAATCCTGTAAAGTGGCAGGCATTTGCTTTGGAGTACTCCGGAAATTTAGGAAGATGCTGTCCCTGCTTCCTTTCTTAGCAAAACGCGTTTTGATACAGGCACTGGTCTTATCAAGACTTGATTATGCTAATGCTGTGTATCTCGGTGCTCCCATAGGTACCATGAGAAAACTGCAGACAGTACAGAATTGTGCGGCCCGGATGTTGCTGAAGGTCCCCAGGCGGTCATCGGCTAAAGATTCTCTGATGAGGTTGCATTGGTTGCCAGTTCTGAAGTGAGTTCAATTTAAGGCCCTCTGTATTGTTCACAAATCAATATCAGGAAATGGTCCCTCCCTTATGAGGTCTTGGAATCAACCGTATGTGCCCAATAGGACCCTTAGATCCTGTGGTAAGGGCCTAATGTTTATACCGAGAATGTCGATTCTCCAATTAACATGAAGAGAGAATCTTGATTTCATTAAAGACATACGGAGGCTAACATTATGCAAATACTTTTATTTGCTTCCCAAACATGCAGCCCTTTAAAGAATGCTATTACATCACAATAAATAGAACTTTAACACATAACAACTAGGATGAGCAGGCTCCTATCTTCCTCGTGGGCTGCGATGACACAGGAGTACAGTGAAGAAATTTCATCGAAACAATTATTCCTTAAGATTGTTATCTGAGAAGGAACAAAAAAATACCATATAGTGAAAAAGGCAAGAGACAATAATCGTATTTTCAGATATAATAAAACATTTGACATCCATCAACCCAAACCTCTCAGGGAGAGGAGGGTGGGATAATGTTAGCCTCCGTATGTCTTTAATGAAATCAAGATTCTCTCTTCATGTTAATTGGAGAATCGACATTTCATTACAAGACCGGACGCTACCATTATGCATGTTTAAAGCCATGCAAAGCTGCACCGCTAACATGTTCTATCGGTCTCAAGTAGAACTTCGAGAAGGACTTGCATTAGACCAATCTGCAGCTTTAAGTATTTCGGGTAGAGAACCTCCAGCCCAAAAGACTATGCTAGCCATTGCACCTCTAGAAGAGTGAGCACCAAACCTAGATAGATCTACACCTGCTTCATGCATAATCAGGCGTATCCATCTCGCTAAAGTTGCTGATAACACTGGCCTAAAAGGTCTAACAAAAGATAAAAGGAGTTGATCACATCCAGGAGGTCTAGAAACTGAAATCTTATTTTCATAACACTTCATGCAATTAACAACACATAATTTTTCACATTCATGAAAGAAGGGATAGAAGATAGATTCTGACATCGTTTTCGTTCTTTTCCAAATATCGAAATGAACACCTTCAGAAGAATAAAATCTGTAGGAAAGATCAAGAGCTTTAATATCAGACACCCTCCTGAAGGATATTAAACACAATAGGGTTGCTAATTTCATTGAAATTCTTTTAAGGGAAAGTAACTGATTAACAGGCCAGGACATGAAAAGGTTAGAAATAAGATTAACATCCCAAAGAGATTCATAGCGAGCTCTAGGAGGTCTCCTAAGTATAATACCCTTCATGACCCTTTTGATTAGTGGATTACATCCGATAGCAAGGTTATTAATCAAACAATGACCTGAAGAGATGGCTGACCTGTAACAGTTGATGGTTCTAAAAGAAAGACCTGACTCAAAAAGATGAGCGAGGTAATTAGCTACATATTGTAAAGGACATTGAACAGGATCCAAATCCCTTTCAAGGCACCAACCAGACCATTTGTTCCATATTCCTCTGTATCTCTTTCTGGTCCCAGGGGCCCATGATTCTTTCAGTAAGCTTTTAGCTTCTCCCGAAAGTTCAGAATATCTCCCTGAATCCCTGATATTCTCCAAACAAGAAGGTTCATTTTCCCCTCCAAGACTAAAGGATGTTCTTCTCCGTCTGGGCCTTGTAGTAGACCCGGACAGGAAGGGATTAACCATGGGAAGTCTACCGCCAATTCCATTACACCGGGGAACCATACTTGGGATTTCCAAAGAGGAGTCACCAGAATTATGTTGCATGATTCGAGTCTCACTTTCCACAACAATCTCTGAATCATTGAGAAAGGAGGGAAGGCGTAGCAGCCCTTCGTCCCTTCCCAAGGTTGGAGAAAGGCATCTACTCCCGACGCGTTTGGGTCTGGTCTCCATCTGAAGTATTTCTGAACTTGATTCGTCAAACGGCTGGCAAATAAATCTAACAGGATTGGGCCCCAAACTTTCTGAATTAGATGAAAAAATCTTGGATTCAGCATCCAATCGCTGGAATCGTGAAGAAAACGTGGATTCCAGTCTGCTCTCATATTTAAGGAAGCGGGAATGTAATCTGCTCTGAGGGTGATTTTGTGTTCCCAACAGAAATCCCATATTTTCTTTGCGATAACCGAGAGACTTTTGGATTTCGGCCACCCAAACGATTTATGTAAGAGATGGCTGAAAAATTGTCCAAACGGATTAAAGTGTTGGAGTTCTTCAGAACTTCTTTGAAACTCATAAGGGCATTTAAGGCTGCCAACATTTCTAAAGAGTTTATGTGGAGTGATTGTTCTGAAAAGGACCATCTCCCACCGGTTTCTAGGTCGTTCAGACGAGCACCCCAACCACGGTTGCTCGCATCGGATTCTAGGATAAAATCTGGTACATTTCCAAATATAGCTTTTCCATTCCAAGCTTGGAGGTTGTTTAACCACCAATGCAGGTCTTCTCGAGCGTCTTCTGAAAGGGGAAGAGAATCTTCGTACCAGAGACCTTTCCTCAGGCCTTGAGCTTTCAATCTCTGCAAGCCCCTGTAATGAAGTGGGCCATTGAGAGATTGCTTGAATTGAAGATGAAAGGAGACCCAAAACTCTGGCTAGGTCTTTCAGACGGATAATATCTTTTGAAAGGACGTAGGAGACGTGTTTCCTGATCTTGACAACCTTTTGGTGGGGAAGGATCAGGTTGGATAGAATAGTATTGACTTTGAAACCCAAGAATTCTATTTCTTGAGTTGGGGTTAAAATAGATTTTTCCAAATTTATGATAAAACCCAGGTCTCGAAGGAGGTTCATAGTGATATCTAAATGTTCCAGGATTCTGTCTTGTCCTGAGACATGATGAGGATATCGTTTAAATAAATTATAAGACGAATCCCCCTTTCTCTTAGGTAACTGACCACCGGACGAAGAACCTTGGTGAAGCACCAAGGGGCTGAAGATAGACCGAAGGGGAGACATTGGAACTGATAGAGAGTTCCTTTCCAAGTAAATCGGAGATATCTGTGACAATCCTCGTGCATGGGAATGGTGAAATAGGCATCTTTCAGATCCAATTTCACTAGCCAGTCTTTGGTCTGAAGAATGTCCCTCAAAAGATGGATACCCTCCATCTTGAAATGTCTGTAGATTAGAAAATTGTTCAAATTTTTTTAATTTATAACAGGTCGCCAATCCTTGTCTTTCTTTTTGACTAGAAAGATAGAACTCAGAAAGCTTTTCGTTAACTCTGAAAGTGGAATTTTTATAATAGCCTCTTTCTCTAACATTTGGGAGATCTCTGTCTCTATTAATTTCGAATTTGTCTCGTCTAAAATGAGTTCTTTGGGAGCTCTTTCCTGAAAGGGTTCTTCCCAAAATTCTATTTTGAATCCCACAACAGTTTCCAAAACCCATGGATCTTGGGTAACTCGAAGCCAATTCTTTTCGAATGGTCTCAATCTTCCTGCCACCTTTAAGGGGATAGACGGGGTTATCCTTACCGTAGTTGGGACCGGGATGAGGTGCGGCTGACAGGTTGTCCCCTTCTGTCAGCCCTTCCAAAAAGTGGTCGAGTGCCAAAGACTCTACGCATATTTGATTGTGCCCTACTAAAGGCGTTGACGGTGGAGACATACTTCCAGAGTGTTTTAACAAAGTTGTCTCCAAATAAGAGCCCTTTGGTGTTGGACATATCTTCACTAGCTGAGAGATCAGTTAGTTTTGGGTTCATCCTCAAGAGAACAGCCTTTCTACGTTCGGTAATTAGATTCGCGTTAGCATTGCCGATAAGGCAAACAGCGCGTTGTGACCATCCTTGAAGTACTTCGATGTCTATAGGTGAGTCATTAGCTTTAGCTTCTTCCGTCATATCCAGAATTTTAGACAGTGGTCCCATTACATCAAGCAGTTTATCCTGAGCTTGTTTAAGGCATCTTTCGAGGAAGGTGATTAGGTCAGGATCAAGGTTAGGTGTATTACAAATCTTGTCCTCCGAAGAGGGACGAGGGCATTCATTCCTTAAAAGATTACGGGTATTGATATCAAGGGGTTTTCTAACCCATTGTGATAGGTATTTCCCAACATGACACATAGGCCACCATTCAGTGCTACAAGGATGACGGATTGTAGTGGGATTAAACATTTCCCCACCAAATGGGTCTTTGACTGAGGTAGAAGTAGAAGGTTGTTCTAAATCTTCGTCAATATCTTCAAAAGAGTCTTGAGGATCAAAAATAAATTTGTCACAGTCATCATAGTCTGTTGGTTGACTTTCCAAATAGTCGTTAAATTCATTTGTCGCGTAGAGGGTACCGCCTTCTATTGTGCCGCTAGGGACACCTCTTCTCCTTGCCTCAAGTAATTGAGGTCTATCTATTGTGCTGCAAGGAGCACCAATGACTCTTGTGGCGTGAGGGCCACCAAACTCGTATGCATTTTTGGATGCTTCAATAGAATGATTCTTCTTTTGGAGTACTTTTCCCTTTTTTTGCCCTGCAGATGTAGAAGGGGATTCCCCATCCGATAGAGAGAAATAATTCTCCTCCGTAGGCGAAACACTCTTTCTCTTTGCGAGAGCAGCGTCAACAGCCTCTTTAATAGAAGATCTAAATTCTTCTCTAAAGAGGTCTTTAATGTTGTCTGGCAAAGGTTCTTTAGGGGACACATTAACATCACTGGTGTTGTCTTCCATGACAATTATTGTAATAAAAGGTACACCAGATAGGTTATAGGTCTAAATAATCCCCTTATAGGTCTAAATAATCCCTTTAAGGGTTAATTATAAGGTCTAAATAATCCCCTCAAGGGTTAATTATAAGGTAGTATCCTTGGAATAATCAGTAAAAGACTCTTTATAAGCGTGAGTTAATCACTTATCTTAAAGGGAGAAACTCTTGCGTCAATTCTGATAAAGGCCAGTAGATGGCAATCCTTTGCCAGAAATAAATCTTTTTGTTGTATTAATTTTGTAAATATTATTATTCTCGTTTAAATTGTGCTTCGTAAAGGCTCCACGTCCTCCGTCTCCGTTACAGTCTCGTTAGAGGGATATAACCATGGAGACCAGGAGGAGCATTTTAACAAATCTCAGCCGCGCATTGAAGCGCGAGGCTGATCTACGTTACCGCGTCTCCGTGTCTCCCAGCCAGTTGCTAGGAGACGCGTGAGGCATTCAAGAAGCATAATGGGCATGCGCAGGACGTCAAGCTACCGCGTACCCGTGTCTCTACGTTGCTAAGAGACACGGGGGATTAAAAATATATGTCGGCGTTTGCGTTTCTTTTCAATTTCTCCCCCTTTTTGTTTTTTGTTTTTTTAAACAGAAGGTACGCTTTGAAACTTATTTAGGGGTCCTCATTCATGGCATACAGAGTTTAAAGGAATATTATAGATATTCCGACATTGACACAGAATAATCGAATACTTACCATGAACTAATCTCTAGCGATCGTAGTTAACTGGAATAAAAAAGGCTAATCCCGACCATAAATTGGACTGGGAAATGTTAATGTTAACATCTAATAAGAAAAACGTTTTAAATAAACAATATTAATGTAGATTCTGCGAGTAATTGTTAATAAATAAGGAAAGAGATATTTAGTAATCATAGAGTCATAAAATACATTTAAAATATATCAAAATATTCATAAATAAGTTAAGATGGTATGCTAGAAGGTAGTACTTATCTGTGTCAGAGCAGCGAACAAAAGAGGAAGATAGGAGCCTGCTCATCCTAGTTGTTATGTGTTAAAGTTCTATTTATTGTGATGTAATAGCATTCTTTAAAGGGCTGCATGTTTGGGCAGCAAATAAAAGTATTTGCATAATGGTAGCCTCCGGTCTTGTAATGAAATCAAACGGGCAAGAACAAAAGGACGTCTATTTTCTTATAATGCTCCTAGACTGTGGAATAGTATTCCTCAACACCTACGCTCTCAGCCCGATCACCTTAAATTTCGCAAGCTTCTTAAAACTTATCTCTTTTAATTCCTTTGTGCTTTTTAGGTTGCTAAGCGCTGGGATGCCTCTGGGTAACTATGCACTTAAGAAATGCTACCCAATAGACAATAGACAATAGATGTTTTGCAGCCTGGGCAGGCCACTTTGGAACCCTCACTACCATTTAGTGGAGCCCTAACTGACACATTAATGGGCACCTAGACTAAACCAGGTTTTGCCCACTGGTGTAAAGGTAGGTAGCCAGATTCCACAGACCAGCACTAGGTGTCCCTGATTTATTGACTCTGTACCGTACACCAGAGAGATTGGTGGTACAGACTCCCACCAGCAAAGTGAACCCTAATTCATTCCCCACAACCTCATGGACAGAGAATCAAAGAAAATTGAGACATTCAGGAAACAAATGTTCTCGTCAGGCAGAGCAGCCTAGCCTTAAGGTTGATCAGTTCCAGTTGCCTACCTAGTCTTTAAACACATGCCCTCAGAGACATGGCAAGTGAGATCTTGTCATCAGTCCCTGAGGGGTTTTTGGCCTTCCTTGCTCAAACCATTACAAATTCAGCCAAATTAGTTTTGGCCTGGGCCCCACTGATTGCTTGGGATGAGCATTCGACACTAGTGTAGTGGTCCGTCGCCATGCATGGCTGACCTCTATAGGCTTTTCTGGAGATGTCAAGGCAGCCTTTATGGATATTACATTCAATGGAACTCACCTAATTGGTGAGAAGTCTGATTCTGTCCTCAAATGCTTCTAGGAGAGATGGGCCACCACTCATTCTTAGGGGCGCGGCTCATACTTAGGGCCTTTCAACCCTTGCCAGAGAGTTTTCATAATAATTTCAGCCCTTTCGGGCTATTCAGAAGGTCTAGCATACAGCTCACACCTCACCAACAGGCAACCCAGCCCTTTCAATGTTGGGGATGGGATCAGGTATGCAACATACAGGTTTCCAGTGGCCACTGGTCTTCCCAGTGCCTCTCCCTTCCAAACCGTTTTGGGGCACACCATTGTGTGATCAGACATTTCCTCCAAGGGTGGCAAACTGTCATATCCAACAGATGGGTCGCTGAGATTGTCCAGCAGGGCTAGGCCCTTACGCTCCTTCCAGACCCACTGCATCTTTCACCCACATCAGAGTGGCGTTCAGAGGAGCACCTGACAATTATGTTGCAAGTTGTGGAATTTCAACTGTCCAAGGGGGCCAGAGAGAGGGTAGGTGACTTGGAAATCAAGTTTGGTTGTTACTTCTACAATGTCTCGTACCAAAGTAGTACGGATGCTTTCATCCTATTTTAGATCTTCATCCTTTGAACGCCTTCCAGCAGAAGAACACGTTCAAGATGCTCACACTGGCCCACGTTCTGTCTGGCCTGAATCTGGGCGACTAGATAGTAGCATTGGAACTACAGGACCTGTACTTTTATGAGGCCATCCTCCAGCTATAACGACTTTACATGCGATTCAAGGTGGCCAGGACCACTTTTAGTTAACCGTGCTCCCTTTCAGCCTAACCAGTGCCCCTCAGTATTTCAAAAAACTAGATGTTCAAAGCGCTCTCTCCTCAGTCAGCGTAGACCTCCTTCAAATGGCCACAAACTTCTTGACATCTTTGGATATGGATATGGTGTAGTTCAGGGCCTTCCTTCCGTCAAAACTGGTACTGGACTTTACGTCTGTGATCCCAATGTTTCAGCATTGGTGTTAGGTCTCAGTTAGAGTGGATCTCTTGGTTCTGGCCTCTTAGTCTCATTCATCCTGCTTATCAACTATGCCCGGTGGCATATGCAGGCTCTGCAGTGGAATATGAATTCTTTGAGGAAACCTGTTGGATATAATCCATTTTTCAAGGGAGAGAACTCGAAATCTGCTGTAGTGGCTGTTTGATCACAACCTGACCAGTGGCATACCTCTCTCCCTTACCCACCCAAAGCTAACAGTAGTGACAGATTTATCATTGCTTGGTTAGGTAGGTCAGCTTTAAAGGTGGAGATCAGAGGACTCTGGTCTCTGACGAAAAATGTACTCCATATCAACCTGTTAAAGTTGCAGGCCATTCACCTGGCTTTGAAGACTTTCCTACTGTCCATCAAGGGAAGGCTGGTATAGGTTCCTACAGACAACACCACAGCAATGTGGTAAAGCAATAAGCAGGGTAGAGTGTGGTCCTAGGTCATGTGCCAAAATTCTCTATGCCTCAGGAGTTGGCTGGAGCATCAGGTCATCTCACTGATTGGGAACCACCTGGTGATATCTTTAATATCCAGGGCTGATGGTCTCAGCTAGTGATGCTTGGTGGATCACAAATAGTGGTTGCATCCAAAGGTGACGCGGGACATCTTAGGACCATGAGGTGAGCCATGGCTGGATCTTTTGGCCTCTGTCAAGAATGTGCAGTTTCAAAACGTTTGCACGTTGGAGTTCCCAAGAACGCTCTCTCTAAAAGACGCTTTCAGACTAGAGTGGGGCACAGGTACAGCTATCTGCCTCTGCCTCTCCTGCCTTGAGCTCTGAAGAAGATCAGTAACAACTGGGCCACTGTCATCCTGATGGCTCCGTATTGGGCCAGAACTTCTTGGCCTCAGCATTTGTCCTTCGATCAAGCTACTGCTAAGGGAGGATCGTCTGTCGCAGCAGAAGGGCAGGGTTCTGCTGCAGAGCCTGTGCAATCTACACCTCCATGCATGAAGATTGAGTGGCGACATCTAACCGAGTTCAGCCTACCTCCTAGCCAATGTCATCCTTGCAACCAGCTGCTCCTCTACAAAATCTGTTTATGCAGGACACCAGGACAAGCTTGTGACCTGGTGTAAAGTCTGCAGTATAGAACCACAACAAGCAAAACTGTCACATGTTTTGTTGGTTGTGTTATCTTTGGTCCAGGTCCGACAAGGTCTTGCAAGTGGACATCATGAAAGGCCCTTTCAGCCTTTTTGCTTTTGCCAGACCAACTGTCCTTGCTTACATCACCTGTTGTGATGCTGTTCATTAAAGATTTGACATACATGTATCATCCCATACCATTTGTGATGCCACTGGGTGATCTTAATTTGGTCCTTGCATTCCTCTTGTGCACCCACTTCAAGCCAAGGCATAGCTGTTTGTTGTGCCATCTGACGCTAAAAACCATCTTCCTCATTGCTATCACTTTAGCTTGTTGCATAGGTGAGCTCCAGACTTTCTTGATGCAGTTGCTACACACCTTCTTTTTTCCTCACATTCTGGTGTTGAGAACCATAGCGACCTTTTTGTAATGTCCTTTCATGATGGTCATGCTACCACTCTTCCTACTTTTTTTGCTCCAGTTCACCCCATCGAAAGAATGGTGGAGTTCAGTGCCATGAAACCATTTGGTGTACGTGGGCTAAATAAATTCCTTAACATAACATAACATCTCATTAGCTGGACCACAAAAGAGCCTTTAGTTTTCATATCAATTCTACTAAAGACCATTGGGTCTGGTCTGAGTTCTCTGGGGCAAAGAAAGGTAAAGCCGTACAGGAAAGGACTTATAAAGGTGGACAGTCCTAAGCATTCAGATAAGCTTGAATTGGCCAAGAAGCTGCCTCTGGGTGGACTGCGGCTCATTCTACCTAGGCAAAGACTACTACCACTCCTTTTTCAGGTGGAGTGTCTGTTCTTGACATCCAACAGGCCGTGACATGGGTTTCAGTTCACATGTTCAGATAGTGCCAGTGCCTTGACAACCAGGTCTGATGAGAATTGCATTTCGCCTATTTGGTCCTGGAAGACTTTTTGGTTTGAGTCCATTTCACAGACCCTCCATCTTGGGGGTTCTCGTTTGGTATCTGCTCTACAGGTGAGGAATCTGTCGTTAGTCGTGTGCATCGTAAAAACAAGTTACTTACCTTCCCTAATTCTGTTTCTGGTGGATATTCTATCTAACTGCAGATTCCTCACTGCTCTCCTTCATCCCACAGTATTTGGAATGGTCTCTTTTTCCATCTAAAATGATCCCAAATCAGAGAACTTTCGACATCCAGTCTTGCGCCTGGGGGATCTTAAATGTGAGTAATCAGTGGTTAAATATAGTATCCACTAGAAAGAGCGTTACTAAAGGTAAATAACGTGTTTATTAGATACTATCCAGCATACATAAGGCATCACTATCATATTCCAGGTATCACCATTGTATTATAAGTAATGTCATCATAGATGGGGAGTTCCATCATGTGCCAGCTTCAGCTTCATGTTGCCAGGTTCAGCCATTATAGATACTCATATATCCATGTAGTGCCTTATATACCAAAACACCCCTTAATATGCCAGGAACTGTTCATGCGCAAGGTTTCAGCTTCACGTTTCCTAATACAAACTCACATTATATTAACGGAACAGCTTCCCATACGTAGAGTCAGTTTTTCATTTTTTGGACAACCTCGCAGGTCCATAAATACATCATACCCCATTACACATTGGCTGAACTAAGTACATTCCCATTGAAATTCCCCAGAGCCATGTCTATATGTCATAAATTGTCACCATATGCGAAACATCAGATGCTCGGTATTGCTAACAAATGGCAAATGTCTAGTGTCTGATACAGCCACCATATATATTTTCAAATTGATTTCCCCTCTGTTGTAGTCGCCAAAGTTTCCATGGTTGTATCTTTCACTGTCCACACACTCTTTCCTTCTCTTTTACAGTATACTTTTTGAAGTTGTTGAGATAAGAGCTTGTGTATAGCATGTGACACTGTCACACATCAGTCTTTTCATGAAGGCTCTATAAGGTAGGGGTGCACACAGCAGGCAGGCCATTCACACGCTGCTGGGTCTGGGCATTATGTTCACTGACAGGGCAGGGAACTGCTGACACTGCTGCTGGGTGCATGGCACAAGTACTGGGCACTGTGTCGGCATGGCACAGAACAGTCAATGTCCTGTGGGTGTTGAATGCTCCTTTGCTGGACGTGGCCATAGCTGGAGCCCTGGCACTGTGGATACAATGGGTACTGGACATGGCTGAAGTCTAGGAAGGGAGTCGGACCAGAGCACAGCCCTCACGTCAAGCAATCTCCACCAACCCATAATCAACTCTCATCCTAGAAATTAGCCTGTAAAAGTTGTTATATTTTTAATCTAATCCAGCATGTAAGAAAATTTGTGAAAGGTTCAAGCAAACTTAAGTTACTTGAAAACATGTCACTATTGAAGCAGACCTATATTATACAACACTGTGGTCAAAACTGAAAATGAAGCTCCAACTGCTGAATGACAATTGTGGTTCATACAGGACTATCTACAAGGAATTTCAATGAGTTATAACAATATTTAATTCAGGAGTAGTGAGGCACACTATTTTAAATTGGGTGAAAATTCATACTCCGTGTAATCGTCTTGGGTGCACATGGATATCCCCCTCTGGCCTAAGGGAGTAAGTTCAATACTCAAAATAAAGCACTAAATTTATCTTCCTTAGTGTCCCCCTGTTGCACTCCTGTTCGGTTAAAGTAACCTTTCTCTAATTCAAATAAGATCCACAATTGCTCACTGTTTCTTTATCCAAAAAGATTCCTTTTATTGGATGTTACAGCATCACTATGATAATTCTCACATGTGCATGTACATCATGTAAACTGTTTATTGGTATCACATATATATTGCATCTCTTTTCAATCATCCCAATGCATTTCGGGTCAAAGACCCTTCATCAGGGGTCTGTTTATCCTAAAAATAAAAGAATCAACATCAAGCATTTGGAGCCTTCCGCCATATACAAGCAAGGTGAGTTACTTCAAGTTCACATTACTCCACAGTTACTTTCGTTGGAATGACAGTAATCTTTTTGTGTTGTCCACTTCACAGTGTGGGTGGAAATTGTGTCAGACAAGACATCGTACATAACGGTGCCGACAGAGGTGTTTCCGCTGCAGGCTGCATTGGTCTAAGATGGACCTTGCCTCCTGCATTTCCCTGTCCTTCATTGGACGTATTTCCCAAAGTGTTTGCATTGCTGCATGTGACTTTCCTCAAGCACAAGGGATGTAGCTTCCTCACAATTGGATCTCGAGTCTGGCATAACAAATTGACCGTGTTTGGGAGTTCTTCTGATTTGAACTTTGTTCCTGTAAGTTTAGAAGGGAATTGACTGTGACTTGTTTCTGCCCGTTTCTGTGTCCTGATCCTGTCTTCTGCCCTGACCGTGAATTGCCAGTTTCCAGTTTTTCTTTCATTTCATCCTTGTGCATAGTCCTTGGATTAGTAGGCAGTACTTTATAATTCAACTCTTGGTAAGTGTTTTCTCCGTTGGAACTCATCTGAATAACGTAGCCATGCTGGTTTAAAAGCGATTAGATGTACATTGCAAAGTGTGTTTCCTGTTCCATAGCAGCCTTACTTTGTAAGGTTGGCCTCTCCCCTCACGAGTGTCACACTTGTCCCTAGACAATGTCAGTGAAAAAAACAAAAACACAGAGTGTGGGAGCACTCGCTAAAACCAGCTGTAATCACATAGTAGTGCTGGACAAGGCTTTCTGTTCCAGCATTGTGGCCCATGGTGTCATGTGATAGGCATTTATCTTCATCTTCATACCCAGTCCTTGCACCATTAGCCCATGCCAGCGCATTTTGGGAATTGTGATATCTCTAGTCTTATTTGATGCAATGCAACAACTGAAACAAAGAAAGGGATAATAAAGCCACGAAGAGCACGCGCATGCATGCAGCTGTGTGTAACATCATGATCAGTTTTAATTATACCCTCTTAAAGCAATAATATTTACCAACATATCCATTCAGGACATCTAGGGAGGCTTCCGTTTTGACCACCTAGCCTACTTTTCACTATTTAAAAGTCCATTGCCACGTTTTGTTATGTCCAGGTAGAACATTGCTCTCAGTTCCATTTATGTTCTGGTGATACGTCACTGCCACTTCTTATTATGTCTAGTTAGCACATGGTGACTTCCTTTAATGATAATCTGTGCATCGTGCTCAGGTTCTCACTTAACACATACCCCCGGATTCTATTATGCCAGACCTCATAATTGTTTCATGCACAAGGCTTCTCTAATGTAGATATTAGTGCATGTATTAGAGATCTGTGCAAAAACCTGATCGATGGCTATTGTTCATATGGGCCACAACACAGAGTTCTGGACCGCCCATCAGAAACCCAGGGTTTGGGTAAATGTCTGCATGGAGTCTGCCCTGTCCGCTTGTCAGCTCTAGATCTTGAACATGATCTTCAAGGGCCTGCATAAACACAGATCAGGGGCCTGTGCATGTGCAACCCCAGGGCATTCCTTACCTACAACTCAGCTTCTGAACACAATCTGTAACTTCTAGAAATATTAATTCCTTGATTACTGCATTTCACCACTGTTCCCGGATAGCCAAAATAGAGACTACGGACTGATTTAGCACTAAGCACGCAGAGCAACATGTCCCACCATGTGATGTTAGATGACTGCTCAAGTTTGAGCTACATCACAGTAAGTTAAGGATTTTTATTTGCCTGTAAGCACCAACCCTGATTCTGGATATTTCAGGGATGGATACATGCTCTTACTGATAAGTTGTCAGACAGTGGGATGGACACCTACAAAAGAATATCTTTTGCCTTCCTGTATTTGTTTAAGACACCCAAGGTGGGCTTCACGCCAAAGCATTCATTCCCTGAGAGGAACAGTAAACTGTGGTGGCATTTGAAGCTTCATTCCTACTTACAAGCATTGGAAACATATTGAAAACAAAGTCTGCTAGCTTTTATGCCCACTGTAAGATGTTACTTTCAGTTACCTAAATTGTTTAAATGAATAATATATTAAGTTTAATGATGAATTATATGTAACCATAAAGGTTAGTAAATTTACATAAATAAGTGCAAACATGTTTATTGATTGACGAGTGAGAGTGCGTGACTGTTGTTCTCCATTCTACGCACATGCAGTTTTGTCCCCACATTTTATAGATCACAAATTGTGTTATTTTTGTGGACATAGAATCACATCCTTGACTAAACTAATGCTCGAGTCAAAAGGTTGTTAATATATTTTTTTAATTAAATGTCGCTGAATACCTTTGCAGGACATCCTGCGTTTTTGACTGTTTAGTCTTGTTTTAGAACAATTAATTCTTGCAGGTATTGTTATTTTTGTAACATTGCTGTGTTACCTGACGCCATTTTTCATTCACAGATCCACTGTGGCCCCAAACTCCTCTGCCAGCTCAAGATAGCGAGAGGGATCCATCAACGTCACCTTCACGTAAGCATCTATTTATACTGCAGACTGATGTTGGTCGTTCACAGGTACCCAAATGTGGTTCTGTTTGTGCTACACTGGGTATAAAACTCAGGTCTTACTGCTCTGTTTAGCCTCTGTTACAAATACCTTCCCAACTTCAAATGCTTCATACGTTTTAGGTACTATATATTACATGTTGGAATCTATGTACAGGTCATTACTGTTCTGTTTGAGGCTTACATTTATACTTTATTTTACATGTAATCATTATTTTGAGGCAATGTATGCAACCTGCATTATGTTTTTAGGTCTCGTATAGGGCAGCGTATGCGCTGCCTCTACGAGGCATGAAGTAATCTGAATGTTGGGAGAAACTCCGCCTATTGCCAGGTAATTTCCCCTTCCGTTTGCCATTTGTTTAAGGTTGGCATAGCTTTTCTTATGGAGCTTATTATTGGCTGTAGTTAGGATGCGTTACTGCCGTTTATTCCGGAAGCAGCACGGCCTAACTACAGTTTTCGTCCGCTTTTGTGCTCTTTCAGCTATTTAACTCGTGTTTAAGGACTCTTTTTGCCCTTGTTTGTCAGTGCAGTGGCAGGGGTGGGCACCACACACAACACTCTTGACAACGATACAGCCGAGCTACATACAAGCCAATAAAGGTGTTTTGTTAGCGCTTCCGGTTCTGAACAGTAAAGTTGTTATTTAGGAGAAAACTGTGTCCTGCTTTCGGTTTTATACAGCGCAATGATAATATGGGTAAGGTATTTTTCATTCTGCTCGATAACGGGTGTTATTTAGTTAGTTTCTGTCAGGGCCACAGGAATTATGCGATTGTGCGGCCAGAACATAGTATATAATATGCTAAAACTAAGTAACGTGATCTGGGACAATGTGGTACAGCAACTGGGTGTTTTTGTTTAGAACAGCTGCGCAAATTTAGTAACCGACTGATGTCCTTATGTGGGCCTAAATATGTGTCGAGCGTTTTTCCAGAAGCATTGGTCTCGTTGTTTACATGGAGCCTTGAACATTGACGACAACTCTAGAAAGAGCAGGTAAGAGGGCGGCGGGGAAAGTTGGGCACGGAGAGGGAGGTTAGAGCGAGCTTCAACTTTATTCATTTTCAACATACATTGAGACGTGGCTATACCGTTCCACGTATGGTGGCAATCGAGTCCTATTCACCTCAACATTAACGCAAGGAGGGGCCAGAAGCTATTCCACATTGGATGATGGCAACGACACCCCATCCTCTCACAGAGATGGTGCATACAGAGTAGCACCAGGCTCTATAGAACGAATGTAAGATCACATGTTCCAAAGTAAACCCTATCTGAGTTGTATGTTGTTGGCACTTCTGAACACACACACACACACACACACACACACACACACACACACACGCACACGCGCGCGCACACACACACACACACACACACACACACACACACTCTGTCTCTCTGTCTCTCTGTCTCTCTGTCTCTCTGTCTCTCTGTCTCTCTCTGTCTCTGTCTCTGTGTCTCTGTCTCTGTCTCTGTCTCTGTCTCTGTGTCTCTGTCTCTGTCTCTGTCTCTGTCTCTGTCTCTCTCTGTCTCAATTGCCAGTAGAATCCCCAGCAGTCTTTTATCTTAGATGCGCTATACGTGGATGTCTATGGATAAGGGAGCCTGTTCGGATATTGCCCAGAGAGAAGTATTTGGTAAGAGGCTTAAAACTAAAGCCAGGCGGCGTTGAATGATCCACAAGTAACAACGATAATCTATCTTTTAGCCTATAAATCCGCCCCCCCCTTTTCTGTTTGCGGCCTGGAAATGGAATCACACATTTTGCGGCAAAAAGCTACCTTTGCAATTTTAAATCCAAAATATGGGGTATTTTTGCGACAGACGTGTGTCTGTCGCAAAAATACTGCTCGTTTCTTGTCTATCTCTACTGGACACACTGACAAGTCAGTCTGTGACTTGGCTGAGTGTCTAGCCACACTGTGCCTCGGAACAGTTGGGTTTCTGACAGGGTCGGATTGGGACTAAAAATCGGCCCGGGCACACAAAAAAAATCGGCCCCCATTTGAATAATGCCTTTCCTCAAATCACTGCTTCAGCGTAATTGCATTAAAAAGAAGGAGGAGGGGCTTAAAAAAATGCACGCATTAGTTTACACTAGTGAAACACACCTGAAAACAAGCGAGGCCACTTCTACTGAGGCCCCCTGCCCCGCTCAATATGTGCACACATTAATGGGCCGGCCAGCGAGACAAAGGGAGGAGTGATACCTCTGCCTGTTGCTAAACCGGGGGTGGGGGATCAGCGGTGTTGGTGGCGAGGGAGGGTGGTAATGAGCACCCATTTGCCTGCAGAAAGGCCACTCAGCCACCCACTGGGCCGCTGGCTGTATTACGAAAATAGAGACACCGCCCAAATCGGGCCCAGACTGCTCAAAAAAGCCGCCCACAGCAGGAACTCAGACACCGGCCCCTCGGGCATTACCCGAATGCCCGCGTTACCAATCCGACGCTGGTGTCTGATGCCAGAGAGTGCATTTCTATATTTGAGCCAGGCCCCCTCTCCCCGCTCCGGCACTTTACTGCCACCAGCCCGTGGTAATCCGTCCTCCCCCTTCACCCTCGTGGTGTACGCCCAGCTCAGCACAAACAATTGGGGCGTGCCTGCTTCTGTTCGTTGCTATTACACGGCTCTTCCTTCCCGATTTTTCCCTTCGGCCACTAAAAAAGGCACCCATGCATATGCACTGCGACCAGCCAGAGAGCGCTCCAACGAGCCAGATTTGAGATTTGCCCGTGGAAATGTACAGCGTGTTCTCAAGAAAGCACTACCCCTTCTCCCGGACTAAGCCAATGCCGCTGCCTCCGACGGTGGAAAACTTAACATGGCCGGATTTTGCTAGAGTGATTGACGCCGTTCCCTTGAGATTCAGGTCACTAACTTCCGTTTAGCACCTGGCCGCGGTGCTCATATATAATAATTGAAGTTCTTGCACTATAATTTGAGTTCTTTGGTATGCCAAGTAGCTAAGGAAAAAGAAAAGAGCGAGCCCAGCCTTCTTTGTGGTCGGTGCACCTAAAGGGGGCTTAGCAATAACCTTTATCGATTTCTCTTTGAAAAGTCCTCGCGTCATAACCGCACGTAGCAAACATTGCAAACTTGGATACCATTGAAGCCACGCAACTCTTCCTGACGTTTACCCATTAGATGAGTCTAGAACCTCTGTGCAGTTTCACTTCAGCAGTTACACCGGGCTGCAGAGATGGGAAACATCTGTTTACTTAAGATCTCTAGAAAGGAGAAAATCTTTCCATAGATAAGTGAAGAGAAGCTCGAGAAATGTCTTCATGATGCATCGTGTTTTCACGTTAGGCGGGGAAATTTGCATGCCTATTTAATTAATGTTGTAATATGTTTATGTAGATCAGGTTGTATAGGACGGATGGCCATATCTATAACACAAACTGTACTTTCCTTGCCCCAGTAATGTGTTAAATACTGGAACAGCGAGCAAGGAGCGTTGGGTAGTCCATCTTCTTTGTCAAGCAAATAGTCCTCCCAGGGCAGTCGTACTGGGAACAGTAACTAAAGCTACGGCCTCGCAGCCCACACCTATTACAAAGAGGGCTATGAACATTTATTGTCCTTGTCTACTTCGAACATTTGTAATGCTGTACTTAGTTTTATTAGATCGGCCTTTGCTATTGGAGAGCGATATTGAAATAAGCTGTGAGTGGAAATTCCCATAAATGTTTTTTCTGTTGGCCTATTGATGAAATTAATTTAGCATTTTATGTCCTGTCCATACATGATTGAGGTTACTTTTAATGTATTGTAAATCTTAAATAGGTAAATATGTATTTGTGGATTTTTATGACAATGTATGTATTTTATATCAGTGTATACTTTTATGACTCCTTTGTGGATTCGAAATAAAGTTATTTGAATGAAAGTGTTTTGTAATCTTTACTGTATCAATGTATTCTCCTACAGGCCCTCATTCCTACCACTTACATGTTGCCGGGCCTCCCTCCACCACTAACTGCTGCCGGATATCCCTGCTTTCAACAATGTTCACTCCTGCAGCCTTCTAGCACTAATAGGAGCCGTGTCGTCCTGACACGAACTTCAGCTAATTATTCATCTTTTATCACTAACTGTAGGTGGTTATCTCTGCTTTTATCACTAACCGCAACCAAGGTCTACGTGCTCTCACCCCCTACTGCAGCCGGATTGCTCTGCTTTAATCACTCACCACCGCTGGAGCTCCATGCCTTTAACAATGCCACTAACTAACTGCATCAGGGTCTCCTTGATTTCACCAAGTATTTTAGCTATTACCACTATCTCCAACCATGTCTCTCTCCTTTCACCCCTACCTACAGCCAGGTAATCCTGCTTTCAACCCGACTACCTGTAGGGTCGCCTTACTTTTCCAACTAACTGCATCTGGATTTCTCTGCAATCCCCTCTAACTACAGCCAAGACCCTAGGCATTCACCACCTGACAATAGTCCAGTACTTCTGCTCTTATCAGTGACTGCAGCTCAATTTTCCTCCTTTCCTCATTAACTAAAGCTGGGGCACATTATATTTTTTTGTCGCTGACTGCATCTGGCTTCCCCTGCTTTCACCACTAAAGTGTAGCTGATTACTTCTGCTAGCACCACTTACTTCCACTGGTTTCCCTGCTTTTACCGTCTGCAGCTTCCTCACCCTGCTGTCTGCTCTCACTGCTAACCAAAACTCATACTTCCTGTCTTTACCACTAACCTTAGTTGTCATCCAGCTTTTACCACTGACTACAGTAGTGTTTCCTTGCTTTTACCAACTACCTAACCCGTACAAAAATAAATAATTTTATTTTGTCTGCCTTGAAATAATGCCACTCTCAGTGGTTAATTTGTAAAAAAAAAAAATATGCTGGAGCTCTCGTTAGAAGGCAGCTTGCAACAGCCCATTTCTCTTGTTAGCAATGCTTAAAAAAGAACCAACTACTAGCCATAAAAGTGGGGAGAGGATGTGGTGTAATGGTCAGAGCTGCTGACCTTGGAGCTGGGGAACCAGGTGGAGTCTAGGAGTCGCCTCAATATCCTATGATTCTGGGAAAATCACTTAATCTTCCTGGGCCTACCATAAATGAATGTGTCCTTAACTTGTGGTCATGAAAAGCGCCAAAGTTCATGATTGACTGCTGGTGCTGACCACCAAAAAAAAAAGAATCCATTAGGAAGGCAGAAGGGAGTGTCCCTACGATGGTTGGGAACACACCGGTTGTTTTTTGGTACCCCTCACACACCAACAGGCCCCTTGGTGTCATGCTTCATCATTGGGGTCCTCGCACCCCTCTACGGGATGCGGCGTGCTGCGACCTAGGGTTGCGTGGGAGCACTTGTGGTGAGGGAATTTATGTGAGTGCTGTGGTGGGGTTTGATAGTGAGTGAAGTTTAAAAAGTGCCTGGCTCGTGGGGTAACAAAAACTTTATTTGGCCCCCGAGCTGGTACTAATAAAAAGGTGAGAGAGGAGGTGTTGGCGTAACCTATGTGCGCCACCTCCTATGTGTGTGTCAACATGTTTCGGTGTAAAAACACCTTCTTCAGGACTGGGGTACACAAATCCCCACCTTACTCACGTTTTTCTACTTTTTTCGGAATGTTCTATACTAAAAAAGTGAAATTTACAAGTGCAGGTAATACAATTTACCTACTGGATAACGGCTATATAGCTGACTGTTTTATCGGAGCCGGCGTGAGGGGCAGCAAAGAGGGATTCTCCTCATAGACTCGCAGCAAGGAAGCGCGAGGGACCCCTACGTTAACACGGTCTCATGGAGTAGTAGACTCATGATAAAACAGTCAGCTAAATAGCGGTTATCCAGTAGGCACATTGTCTTACCTGCACTTGTAAATTTCACTTTTTTAGTTTAGAACATTCCGAAAAAAGTAGAAAAACATGAGTAAGGTGGGGATTTGTGTACCCCAGTCCTGAAGAAGGTGTTTTTACACCGAAACATGTTGACACACACATAGGAGGTGGCGCACATAGGTTACGCCAACACCTCCTCTCTCACCTTTTTATTAGTACCAGCTCGGGGGCCAAATAAAGTTTTTGTTACCCCACGAGCCAGGCACTTTTTAAACTTCACTCACTATCAAACCCCACCACAGCACTCACATAAATTCCCTCACTCACACCACACATAGCCACCACAAGTGCACCCACGCAACCGTAGGTCGCAGCACGCTGCATCCCGTAGAGGGGTGCGAGGACCCCTGTGATGAAGCATGACACCAAGGGGCCTGTTGGTGTGTGAGGGGTACCAAAAAACAACCAGTGTGTTCCCAACCATCGTAGGGACATTCCCTTCCCCCTTCCTAATGGATTCTTTTTGTTTGTAAAACTAACCCAGGGAGAACGAATCCATTTAAGATTATTCTCTCCCTCCCCCTTTTGTTAAACTTTGCTGACCACCAAAAACCACTGGTTCAAATTAAGCACTGGCCACTTTGTATTTGGATTGTACACAAAATGGTGTATGTTGTCCCTATTTTACTTAAGACTGCAATGGAGTCAGATCGAATATGAAAATCCTGCTAATTTAGCCATCTGCAACTTGAATTATTTTTCTTCCCTCCTCTCCGCCAGTTCATCTACGCTGCTCTCTGCTCTGACAGGAAGATCCAATTCAGGAGGTTATCCCCACCTCATCAGTTGCAGGTGGTTCCTCAGTGGGGGGATTATTCAGCCCATCATCCTCTGCTGTGGTTTCATTTAGTATGGAATGAGCTTCTGCTCAGGCCCTCAGCGGCATTTGGAGAGCCACCTTCCTGGTGGTGCTTTTAGCACAAAGTTCAGCTTCCTTGCAGAAATTTTTGTGCTGGGTCACAGTGTATACCTCTAAGTTGAGCAGATCAAATTCCATGTTTGTGATTGTAGATCCGGCAGCCAGAGACATAATTTTGAGTAAAAATCAAAAGTGCCAATTCGGGATAATTTAATATTTGAATTGGTCTTGGATGTGGATTGGTAGTGTACACCCAGTTACTGTATGGCACTGGACAAACAAAAGTCCTATTCTCACCACTGATCACCAATGTTAGACATTGGGTTCTTGATTGAGTGGGGTATAAGCACCGATCAAGTAGTTACCACAATCCTAATCAGGGTAAGGCACAAGCACACCCTAAATTAGCCTGTGCTCACCCTCTGTTAGATTGAAGTCCTAACATTAGAGGCAATATGTAATGTATTTGTTCAGTACTTAAAGACACCAGATTTGGTTCTGTTATATCTTCGCATTTGGAAATTACTCTATAGAATGTAATAAGGTAATCCCAATTTTATCCTATGGGAGATATAGGCCTTGCAGTAGTGGTAAACGACTTAGGGAGTTTTACACTACCAGGGCATGTAAAACCTAAAAGTATATGTCCTGCCCTTTAAATACATTGCACCATGGCTTCTGGGTTGTCCAGTGCCTATCTTCGGGTTGACTAATATAACAAACATTTGCAATGCAATACGTCTCGCAAGAGTTTGAGCTATTGGCATTATAAATTACTGCCTTTTATTTATGTGGTTTGAAAACCTGCAAGCGGTGCATAAACAGGCACTTTGTACTTGTAGTCCTTACTTACGAGAAGCAAGGCTGGAAGTAAAAGAGGTGCAGTTACTGCCAGCCTTGCTTCTCATAAGAAACACCTATAAGTACAAAGTGCATGTTTATTCACTGCTTGCCGGTTTCAAAAACATATAAATAAAAGGTATTGTCATTTACAATGCCAATAGCTCAAACTCTCGCAAATGCGAGTCCTATTGCATTGCAAATGCTTTTTTGTAATAATTGTTGTTATTGTTTTCATCTGTATCAATGTTGAGGCATGTTGGCATACAAAAAGCTAATCAAAAGTCGCAGTAAATATCAATGTATAATTAACTATTGCTGTTGGCGTGACAAGACGGCCGATCGGACTCACTTATGCAGAGTTTTTTTTATATATTGCGCAAACTAGACCCGAACCGAATCGGGTATCAGAGCGCTTCACATAGCACCAGTTACGTTACATGAGGACACACGTTCATTTTAGGCATGGGGAGGTTAAGTTATTTGCCCAGAATCACAGGAGGTTTAGGCGTTGTTACTGAAACTCGAACCCAGATCCCCAGGTCCGAGGTCGAACGCCCTAGCCGCTCGACTGCCCCCATTCAGTATCCTGCAACATCGAGCATAGTTAGGCCATGAACGTCTTGAGGACAGCTACCAGGGAACGGTGGGAAAACTGGAGGCGTCGGAATACGCTGCAGGAGAGCCGGAGGCAGCTAGTGGGGCCAAATCCCAAGTTACCAGGCCGGGCCTTCCTGTACTAGATGGGAGTGGCCTGATAGCGGACTGTGTATAGGCCTCTGCAAGAGAGAGAGGTTGGAAAAGGTCGCTCTCCACGTCTAACCATGAACTGGACCTCGATGCTCCTGAAGCGGCAGTGAGATTGAAGAAGGAGGGCTGAGGGAGCAACGGGTCGCTAGTTGCAGCTGCGCCCAGTGAGAAGTGTGGCTAGAGTCATAGTGGACAAGAGGGCTTCTTTAGCCTGCGGGCAGGCAAGGCGGAAAGGAGCAGAAAGACATCAAAGGGGTGCCGAGTCCCCGTGGGTATCTTACACAAAGATCTGTAAGGAGGTGAGAAGCTGCGAGGGCCAAGGGCTTGAGAAAGAACACCGCTGAGTCTGCAGAGGACTTGCAATGAGGAAGCAGAGTGAGGGGAGGGCCAGCCGCCCCTTTGAAGATTTGACATCGAGCAGGGGACCCAGGACTAGAGATGCTTGAGAGAGATACATAGGAGAGGGGCAAACAGTAGAGGTTTCCCGTGCGTCGGGCATCAAGTTTCTTGGTGAATTATTTAGGGATGAGGGCAGTCCCTCTGTCCTCATTACACATAACGGTACTCAATTATTGTCAAGAGAGATGCAAAGGTTTTTGAAGAATTGTGGAATCGCTCATCACCATACTTCTTTGTATAACCCTCAAGGGAATGATTTGTGTGAGCGAGCTAACAAAGTTGTGATAGGGATCATCCAGATGCTTCTGAGAATGGTTCTGTTGTGCCCAAGATGGTGGATAAAATCCTTTAGGCCTATCGGACTACTCCTCTTGTTTATTGAGAGAAATCTCCATTTGAGTTGATGAGGGGCAGGGTACCTGGCTCTAAATTAGTTCCCACATGGATGAAGCAGTTAGTTACTTTACGTGGAATTTCGATTGAGCCTTAAAGGAACTTCGATATTCCTTGTCGTTTCAATGTGGGTGATTTAGTGAAAGTTAAGAGTAGTAGAATTGGGAGAGCTATCTCAAAGTTCAAAGGGCCCTACACTGTGTTGTTTTAGATAATGGTGTACGTCAGAATTTTTGACATGTTGCACTTTACCAAAAGTGTGGACCTGTACAAAAACAGGATAAATCGTTGGTGTTTTGCAAACAGGTGAGTCCCCACAGTAGTAGCGGATATGTTCTAGCTCAGGAATTTGAGGATGTCCCCTGTTCAGGGTTGTCTGGTGCCGCTCTTGGTGGGGGGGATTCTTTGATTCCTGTGGGTGTATCTTCATATAGCTTGAGTTCTTCTCAAACTAATGGTTCTGTATTAGGCACTGAGGGTCCCTATTCTTCACGTTCTGTTAGGTACCGTAAACCGCCTACCTATTTTAAGGATTTTGTCCTTTAGTTGTTTTTTTTCTTTTCTTGTTTTTTTTGTCTTGCCTTGCGTAGTATATGCTTTACAGTCTAGTTTTCTAAGAATGTGCCTGTGTTTGTATTCCATGTCATTGTTTGAATGTGAGTGTTCTCTTTCAAGGTAGTTGTTTTCCTGGCCTGCTTCGAAGAGTCCGCTCTCATCCTGCTCTGTACTTAATTAAAGTATACAAGACTTACCTGCCTTGTTCGCAGTCCTCCTTTACTACACAGTGACTTAACGTTTGCTCTGCATGTGGTGCAGTAAAGTGCAGTAACAACAAAGCAGGAACTTAAAGAAATCATGCCTGAAGGGTGGGGGACTTCCTGCTGGCATGATTATTTTAGAATGGGGAAGGACAAGATGGCAAAGAGTTATCAGGCCAACACAATCATGCAGTATACCACCACCCGAGGGGGTTACAAAAGGACCACTGGGAGCAGAGGTGGCAGTGCAGGAGGAGGAGCCGACTTGTGCAGTCTTGTTGGAGGTAAAACCACGGTTCCGAAATAGCACTGGAGGGGAAGACTGATGCAGTGTCAATTGATGTGGAGCTGCTCCACGTGGACCTCTGCAAAGTAGTGGAAAGGGTCACCTATGCTGAACATACAATTACGGACCTGCAGACGGAAGATGCAACCTTCAGGTGTCTCATCTAATAGTGACCATTGCATCGCTGGAAAGCATGGGGAGGACACAGAACGAAGATTGTAGAAGAATAACCCTTTTTGAGGATCCCGGAGTGAGTGGAACATGGATTGTGAAAAGTTTCCTTGAGAACTTGCTAAAAACGAAACTGAATTTATCTGAAGTGTCACCCATATTATCTATTGAAAAGGTCCACAGGGCGCTTACAGTGGTGCTGCTGCTGGAGGCACCGCCAATAGCTATAATTGCGAGAATATACAATCATAAGGATTGAGACATCATATTGAGGGCTGCACGTGGAGTGAGTGGTATCCGCTATGAAACCCGCAGCAGCATCATCTTTCCAGATTATACCTGTAAGGTGCAGACACAAATAAAGTCATTTTGGAAGACGAGCAGAAACTAAGAGCCACAAACTTGTCATACATCCCGTTGTACCTGGCGCGTCTCTAAGTGATTGCAGATGGCAGGACACAATTCTTTGAGAAACAATATAAGGTGTGGTCTTGGTTGGAGATCTTGGACAAGGTACCTGGACGTGAGAAGGTACTGCACAGATCGGAGAATGTGAATGAACAGCGACTGCTCCAGCAGGGTATGGGAATAAGGCCCTTTTGAGGTGGGAGTGCAGGGGCATGGGCTCACGCTGATAGTGCTGGTCCAGGAAGATTGTACCTTCAGTGGAGAGACGAAGAGTGGTGGTGTCAAGGATAGGACTATGGACTATGACTGAGCGACGGCAGAGTACTGTGTGGACTCGTAAGAAGTTGGTTGAACTGCTGCATTGAGGGGGGGCATGGTGCAGTCAGCCCTGCAGGAATTACAGGTGTGGCCTGTAAATATTGGTGAGGGGCAGCATTGAATTCTGGATGGGAGAACACTGTCCGCAGACATCGGACATGTAAGGATACTGTTGGGACAGGATGAATGCAATGATGTGGGCTGCTGTGGTACTTACCTTGGGTACAGTAGGGCAGCTGGAGTATTGCTCTTAGTGGTATCTCATCCTCCCAGGATTGGAGACCTGCTAGGTGTAGTCTTACTTTAGCATATTTTAATTGTTAGGTAGCGTTTAGATACGTTGTAGGCCTTGAGGAGTAAGGCAGTTTGCTGTTGCTTGCAGTGCAGAGGGTGGGGCAGGTCATTGCTGTGTCGCTGACCAAATATGGTGGTTATGCACAAGGTAAGGTTGCTTTGTGACGTTTACCCGGGGGGGAGTTAGGGAGAGGTGGTGTTGATATTAGTATTTTCAGTTTGTCTTTTTTACAAGATTCACTGTTACGGGATTCGGCGACAGGACGCAATTCTTTGAGAAACCATATAAGGTGTGGTCTTGGTTGGAGATGTTTGACAAGGTACCTGCACATGAGAAGGGACTGCACAGATCGGAGAGTGTGAATGAACAGCGACTGCTCCAGCAGGGTATGGGAATGAGGCACTTTTGAGGTGGGAGTGCAGAAGCATGGGCTCACGCTGATAGTGCGGGTCCAGGAAGATGGTACCTTCAGTGGAGAGACGAAGAGTGGTGGTGACCAGGAGAGGACTATGGACTATGACTGAGCGACGGCGAAGTACTATGTGGACTCGGAAGAAGTTGGTTGAACTGCTGCATTGAGGGGGGGACATGGTGCAGTCAGCCCTGCAGGAATTGCAGGTGTGGTCTGTAAATATTGGTGAGGGGCAGCATTGAATTCTGGATGGGAGAACACTGTCCGCAGTCATCGAACATGTAAGGATACTGTTGAGACAGGATGAAGGCAATAATGTGGCCTTCATGTAGTACTTAGCTTGGGTACGGTATGGCAGCTGGAGTACGGCTCTTAGTGGTATCTCATCCTCCCAGGATTGGAGACCTGCTAGGTGTTGTTTTTCTTTTGCATATTCCAGTTGTTAGGTAGCGTTTAGATACGTTGTAGGCCTTGAGGAGTAAGGAAGTTTGCTGTTGCTTGCAGTGGAGAGGGTGGGGCAGGTCATTGCTGTGTCGCTGACCAATTATGGTGGCTATTCACAAGGTAAGGTTGTTTTGTGATGTTTACCTGGGGTGGAGTCAGGGAGAGGTGGTGTTGGTATCAGTATTTTCAGTTTGTATTTTTTACAAGATTTACTGTTACGGGATTCAGCGACAGGAGTCAGTGGGGTGGAGTGTAGAACATAGAAACCTTCTCAGGGGTCCCGCTGATACTTGGTCCTTTTAAGCCAACAAAGAAGAAATTGGCACAGAAGCTGAAATATAAAAATAACATCTTTATTAACCTCAAATGAGGGAGACTACGTCACACAGAAGCCTTAGCAACTGAATGAGGCAGTCTAAGGAGTACAGAAAACTGGGGCCTTATATATGCTTAGGGTTACATAGTCAGCATAAGACCAAGGGGCAGTCCTGGCTCATTTAAGCATGCAAAATGACTAACATGGGCATACAAGATCTGCTTGCTCAACAAAGTGTGAGGAGAGTTACTTCTCCATACAGCAGCAAAAAAAGCCTGACAGTTCTACAAGAAGAGCAGGTGCATTCTACTAACTAGGCCCTTCTGAGCATGTGTGAAGGTGGAAGATGCTAAATATAGTTAGTTTCTAGGCAGATCACAAGAGCAGTCAACACTGAGGGAGGACAGAGCACATGGCGAGCACGTGGCAGCACATGGCAAACAAGATGGCTGCCAGAAATACAAAATGGCTTTAGACTCATGCTAACAAATCCCTGCAATATTTAACAGGAGGAGCTAGGCATGGTCCTGGATGGATGAGGAAGCAACATGACGCAAGGTTACAAGATAATCACTTGGAATGTCAGAGGGCTGGGAGGGTATTTCAAGAGGCATGGAGTGATGTTCTACTTGCGCAGGCAGGGGATTGGGATAGCATGCCTCCAGGAAACATACTTGATAGAAGAGGAATTTAGTAAGCTGAGAAGAAAGTGGAGGGGCCAGTTGTGCTCATCAACGCACTTGTCATGTGGTGAGAGGTGTAGGTGTGGTTGGTGCCTAAAGTCCAGTTTAAGCTGCAATATTCAGAGGTGAACCTGCGGGTAGATATATATTGGTGGAAGAAAGCTGGATGTTATGATTCTTTGTATTCTGAATATATATATGCACCTAACAATGATGATTGAGATTTCTTCCTGAAGATCCAGCATTGTTAATGGAAGCGGTGGGCACCAGGTTGTTGTGGGTAGGAGATTTTTACTGTGTGATAGATGGGGAACTGGATAGGAAGCCACCAAAACATGTGACAAAACCAGGAGTGGTGGAATCGCTAAGTGCACTTATGCAGAATGTGCAATGTATGGATATCTGGAGGGTGATGCACCCAATGACTAGGGAATTCTCATGTCATTCATTGATGCAAGGTACCCATAGTAGGCTGGACAGAGCACTGGCCACTGAGTACATCACCTCCTCAATGCATACAGTTATGTATCTAGGGCGTTACCTATCTGACCATAAGCCTTTGCTCCTGGAGTTGATGAGGGGAAGAACAATGCAGGGCCCCTGTTGTTGCCGGCTGCCCCCGGATGCCCTTATGACAGGACATGCTGGGATGCATTCATTGGTTCCCAAATTTGTGAGCGGTATCACCCGTTTGTGCCGTTAAAATTAGCCAGGGGAGCCCTCTAACCGAAGGTATTGATAATGTAAAAGAGCCTATTTTTAAAGTAACAACTTTTTGTTTTACTGTTTTATATCAGATGTTTCCAATTCTAAGCAGTAAAATGTTGTGGTACTGTTGATGTCTGGAACCATAGTTAGAAAATTGATTGAAGAAGGCCACACAGGCCTAAATTGTTGTCAGTTTCTCAACACCTCAGAAGGCCGAAATTCTGAACTGGCCTTTGCAGAATGTAAACATGTAGCCCGCAGTATGCACACAGATGCCAGCAATGAGCACGTTGCTTACTAAACTAATTTCCCGGCATAAATCAGGCAGATGCATTTCTTCAGCAGTGGTTACCCTGCAGCTTTATTCATCATGGTATTGCCCTGTCTTTGAGAAAGGTGAAACAAAAATTGCCCATAGTGTAGATACATTAACACAAGTCAGCAACTTACAGCTGCCATTGTAGACATCCTGAACACTTATCGGATACTCATGCCAGTTCTAATTCAGTCATCGTTAGAATCAGCAGAGGGAGAAACACCTTAAACTAACTAACAGACTTAGGGGCCGATTATGAACTTGTCCGGAATGCTTCCCGGACGACTCGCAAAGGGGGGGTCTGACCGAGTGATTTGAATGCAAACGGATACGATTTGTTCGAACTCCCATTGACCTCAATGGGAGCCTGTGGTCCGAATGCGAACACAGGCTCCCATTGAAGGAAGGGGTGTGTGGGGAAAATCGTGCCCTCTGTGGGGGCACCCCTTGGTGCTTGCCACACTGTGCATGGTTGGAAAGAGGGGACCCTTGAGTACCCCCACAGGTCCCATTCGGAGGGCCCCAGGTAAGGAGGGGCCGGCTATGGGCCCCCAAGACTGAATCTGACAGCCATTTTGCTCCAGGCAAACCGAATCGGAACGGCTGTCTGAATCATTCATCGAAATCAGAGTCCATAGAGCTGTACGATTCGATCCGAAAGGCTCGACCTGTCTGAATGCCATTTGGAACCTGTTCGGACTGCCCTCACGGTTTCTGGGCATTATAATCGGACATTTGGAATTGGGTACGCTTGTTGGGAAACAAGGGTTTAGAATCGGATTTGGCAAGCCCTTCCGAACAAGATCATAATTGGCCCCTTAGTCTGAAGAAACTTAATAGATGCTCAAAGGGAAAGCTGAAGGACTCTAAACACATCTTGAATTTGATATGAGGTTAGAAATTCATGCGTGTAATAAGCAACACTTGAAGTGAGGAAAAACGAAAACTACAAAAAATACAACGCCAAGTTACTTAGTCTCAAGGATCACACTGCCAAGGAAACAAGGACAGCCTAGGATCATCAGACTGAAGGCAATCATGTGCCAAAAAGAAAAATTTAGACTGCCGAACCAGACCTTCTCTAACAATGCACGTAGGATCTTAGACAACATTCATGTATCTATCAGGGCCTCACAAACCCTGCTCAGGGACGAGCTAAAGACACACCTCTTTAAAGAGCACTACATCACTGTGCAGTAAGAGATCACTTCTCCGAACCCTGTGTCCCTCCAATCACTCATTGATACCTCATGGGGCTCCGCAGTGGATATATTAGGATAACATTTATAATTATAATACCTTCATCGATTTCATCCCAATTATTTTTAGGGGGGAAACAGGGAAGCACTCCCAAGGCCAGGCTTACATCTCCCCTCTGCTCTAAATAAAGTAACATAATGGGTAACCATGACCAATAAGTCAAGGGAGCAGCGAGCTGAAAAAGTTTGGAAACCACCTCATTATGTGCAGCATTGACAAAGTATATAAATGGTGACTGGGGCACAAAGGCTAGTAAAGTGAATGAGTGGAAAGTGATGAAGGCGGCCATTAGGGGGGAATGTATGAGTAAGGTGTATTGTATCAGACAGCAATTGAATGAGGATCTGAAGACACTCGAGTAGAAGCCTACAAGGATGTGAGGTTATGGATTCGGTGCTTGGGGTTGGAGGTTATGACAACCAGGCACTTGATTGGGGAAACCCGGGATAGATTGCATACATTTATGTGGAAGGAGTACAGATAGTGGCGACATAGGGAGGTTGACAGGCCCCATTGGCTGTTAGCCTAGCTATTTCAAAGGGAGTACCAGAGGTTCCCTATTAAGTACTTGAGAAGGCATGGCGGGATGCTGGCGAACACGCAAGTGTTGATTAATGGAGTACTTAAGGCCCAACTAGAAGGCCTGTATGTGACAGGAAGGGGCTTGGGGCTGGATGTGGTGGCTGAGTATGTGGAGTGGGTGGAGCTGCCTGTGCGACAAATGGTGATGCATGAGGAACTGGATGTGAAGCTCACTTTGTAAGAATTGAGAGGAGTGCGGGGGAAGATGACTAAAGGGAAGAACCCAGGAGGGGATGAGTTACCTGTGGAATATTATCATATCAATAGAGCGTAGTTAATGGAACCTCTTTTGGAGGTCTCTGAGGAAGTACGGTGCAGGGGTGAGATGCCACCCACGCTTTAAGAGGGGGTGGTGACTGATCCCCCAGCGTATAGACCCCTAACGTTGTTGAATGAGTACACAAAGGTTCTCTGCAAGATCTTAGCATCGCGCCTCTGAGGGCCGGTGGGAGCCTTGGTGCACCAGGTCCAGTGTGGCTTCATCTAGGGATGTAGTACAGCTATGAACCTATGCAGATTGGCCCATGTACTGCACTCAATGGAAGATAGCTGGGAGGAGTTGGTTTTGATGTTCATGGACATCGCTAAAGGGTTTGGTACGCATGACTGGTTGTATATGCTTCAGGTACTGGGACAGATGGGATTTTGTCCTGTGGGTGGGTTAAGTTACTGTACAGCGCTGTGCATGGTGCCCGAGTTGGAACTGGTCCAGCTGGGGCTCCATTGGGAGACTGAGGAATTTAAGTATTTAGGGATAATGATGGTGAGAGGGGCGGTGGACTAGTACATCTATAACATGAGGAAGATGTTGGAGGCACTGTAGAAATCAGTTGCATTCTGAAGTAACCTCCCGCTCTCGGTGTAGGGTAGGGTAGCACTTGGGAAAATGGTTTTCCTCCCTAGATGTCTGTACATTGTGCAGAACTTGTTGTACAAGATACCAGTCAGAGTATTTAAGACTCTGGATTGTATGTTTGTCTCCCAGCTCTTCGGTGGAAGAAGTAGCGTTGCACTGATGAATCTCAAGCTTGATCTTGAGGAGGAGGAGCGCCTGGGTTTGCCTGACCTCGAGCTGTACTATTATGCGGCAAAGCAGCAGCATGCAGCAAGGTGGGTCCCGGTGAGGGATAACTGGGAAAAGGGATTGTTGAGAAGCACCTATGTGAACATGCGTTTAATAGAGGTATTGATGATGGGGGCCAGGACACAGTCTCACATCCCCTGTCTGATCCGGTGGACAAGGGTGATTAGAAGGATGCTTAAGAGACCTCTGTTTGCGAGAGAGCTAAGCTATTGGTGGTTGGTGAAGCTCAGACACATTATCGAGGCGATGTCCGTTACCTGATGAAGAGCAGGGGATGTGAGACACTGGGAGGTCTGTAGCCAGAAGACCGGTTTATCACATTTGAGAATGCTGGCACAGAATTCTCGCTAGGGCCTGACCAATCCCTACAATATGCCAAGATTGCTGGGATGTCTCGGGACACTGCAGATACTATCTCTGGGCACCGCATGGTGTTCCTCTTTTATCGGATGCTCAAAGGGGACCGTGCTGGGTGGGACATTCTGGCCAAGCAGGGCTGGTGGGAAGCTGTGAGGAACGATTTGAATGCGAAAGAATGAAAGGAAGCCTGCGCACTTGTTGGACGGGTGTCCTGGAATGCTGGGTTCAAGTGCACATTTTAATTATTTGCACTGTATTTCTTTGACATTGATTAAATTGAGCCGAATGTTTGCAGGCGGGGTGGCAGACTGTCTGCAGTGTGGATCGAGTGTCCTTTCTGCATGTGGCCTGGTTGTGTCCAACGGTGTGTGGGTCTCGGACAGAGGTGAGTGATGGAGTGGAAAAAGTGACTGGTGATTGAAGAGACACCCAATGGATGCGTCGTGGGTCTAGTTAAGAAACCACAAAAGAGCGCAATACGGTGGAAGTTTGTACAGTTGGCACTGGTTGTCTAGCATTGATGGTAAGGTAAGGGAGGAGATGGAAGTCTTGGCGGGGAGAGGTGAAGGCCTTTCAGGAAATCGAGGTAGCAGAAGGGGATTTGGAGACAGGAGTACATTCGGGGGCAGATGTGAGTATTGAGGAGGGAGAGCATGATGGGAATGTGGGGGTGCCAATATTGCTGGAGTAGACGGTTGACTCAGTAATTGTGATGGGGGAATTCTAATGTGGAAAAGTTCTTTGGTCATTTTGTGACATGTGAAAGAGTTGTACATGTATGTAGATTTGTTGTAGCCACAACATGAGTCCGGCGCTCGGCATAAAACACTCCGCATTCCAACATTCCACTGCGGCGCGTGGAGCGGAATGACGTCACAACATACCCCCCTTTCCTCTACACGCAGGAAGGGAATAAAAAGGAAGACAATGGGAAGAAAAGGCATGTAAATGTCAGAAACATAGAACATAACAATAAATCATCCAACAATGAAGTCATGCAAATGCTGAGGGGGTCTCCTAGCCCGTAAGGGTCTCTGATAGGGTTGAGCTCTATGGAGATCGGGTGAGTCATCATTTGTGTTAATTGGCCTTTGACCATTGCTCAGGTTATCCCCACCGGGTCCTGGTGCCCTCACTCCTACACCTGTACGAGCACTGTTGAGAAATTGACGGTCATGAGCCAACATGTACCCAGAACATGAATTCTTGGTATCCCTTTTACTAACCAAGGTTTTAGGAACGTGGTCTCGTGAGCAATACTTTGCCACCCTACGTAGGTTCCACTTTTCACCATTTTCTAACACAACATAGAATGTGTGTGCTTCCTTTACCTTGAAGGGTCCTCGAAATTTGCATAAACCTCTTACCCAACGTCCAGAACGGACTTTGACCCAGTCACCAGGAATTATGCTGGACACATTCTTTTCTTTGACGTGCACTCTACAGGAATCATGCTCAGGAATGCTCACATCACATCCATCCTCTTTCTTTCCTTCAACCAATCCTCTGATCCACGGAGGCACTAGTTTGGAAGCTGGTTTCCTACCTCGCATGGCGACAAAGGGAATAACTCCTGTGGTTGCATTTTCCGTCGTGCGATAGGCCCATACCAACTCGCTCAGAGTCTCCTCAATGTCGAGATTATTGGTTATTGCCAAACTTATCGCGCCCTTGATCATGCGATTGTCTCTCTCTCGACAATCCCATTGGATTGCGGGTTGTACAAAGTTGTGAACGTATGTTTAATACCACACTCACTCAGAAATTCCCTCATCCCACCAGAAGTCAGCTGTGTCCCGTTGTCCGTAATAAGGACAGTGGGATGACCCTCCTCTTTGAAAATCATGCGCAAAACCTTAATTGTAGCTTGAGTGGTTATTTCGGGGAGTAGGTAGACAATGAGCCACTGAGTATGAACATCCATTACCACTAACCCAAATCTTATGCTGGGGTGGACACCCGGCATCGACCCAATGAAATCTAGGCATATGCTGTGCCACACTACACCCGGGTGATGGATGGAATTAGGGACAGATTGGGGTCCCACCATGAGTCGCTTCTCACTTTCGCAGCACTCACTGCACCTCTCCACCCAATCGACCACCTCACCATCCATACTAGGCCACCAAAATTCGTTTCTCAACCGTTTCCTTGTAATGGTTTGCCCCAGATGCCCATCATGCGCCAAGTCAAAGAGTCTTTTGCGAATATCAAATGGGGGAATTATTTCCACGCATGATAACCTGATCAGCAACTGTAGACAATTTGTCGATGACTGCATTAAAAGGTCTGATGCTGATGGGCACGGTGCTTTCCCTACGTCTACCCTTGGAGATGAGATTCATAACGTTCTTAAGAACTTCATCCTTGGACATAGCTTCCGCCCACTCTTTTTTACTCACTGCACCACTATTCCACTTGATCACATCCTAGACACTAGAGATGGCCCCTTCACTTTCTTTTTTTATCTACTTCCTCCCAATCATTGACAGTCGTGACATACAGTCTGCCTGTACATTGCGCCAATCTGCTATAAACTCAACATCAAAATTGTACTCTGTTAGCCTAGAGGCTAACCTAGCTAGTCTGGCTGACCCTTTACCCGTTCCGCCTGGTGAGAGTATCTTTAACAATGGTTTATGGTCAGTGCAAAGTTTAAATCTACGCCCCCACACATACATCCTGAAATACTCCACACCCCAGGCGGCTGCTAGGGTTTCTTTTTCTATAACCGAGTAACAGCGCTCAGTGGTAGTCAGGGTACGAGATGAAAATGCCACTGTTTTCTCATTGGTGCCGTCATACTGCGACAACACAGCTCCTATTCCAGTCTCACTTGCATCCACAGTAATAACAGTTTTTCCATGTACATCAAATGGAACCAAAATGCCTGCATTGCATATTTCCCACTTAATGTCAACAAATCACTTTTCCTGCTCGTCCCCCCAACAAAACCTGGCCACTTTTCTCATGAGCACTTTAAGGGGTTCAGTCTTAATTGCAAAGTTCCTCACAAACTTGGAATAATACTCGATTAGCCCAATAAATGAGCGCAGCTGGTCTCTGTTGTTGGGGACTGGAGCCAAATTTATGGATGCTAGTAAGTCTCTCTTAGGTTTAACGCCATCTGACGAGATGGAATGCCCCAGATATTCCACCTCGGTTGCCAAAAATTACATTTTTCCTTGCGTAATGTCAGACCAGATTCTAGGATTCTAGCAAGGGCATATTTCAATGCAGAGTTATGGTCACTCACACTCTCACCAAATACGAAAATGTCATCCTGGAAGTAAATTACGTTTTTTACCCCTTTGAAAATCTCCGTGACCATTCTCTGGAACACACTCGCAGCCGAACATAACCCAAAGGGCATCCTCGTGAAATGAAATATTCCCTCATTGGTGATGAAGGCTGTGAGGTGTTTTGATGACTCATGCAAGCGTATCTGATGGTAAGCATGGCGGAGGGCAAGTTTCGTAAAGTATTTTGCCCCTTTAAGCATCACCATCAGTTCATTTATGTTGGGCAAGGGGAAGGTGTCAGGGATGGCATTCTGGTTAAACGTCTGAGGTCAATACAAAAACGTAATTTACCATCCGATTTTTGTGAAATGACAACAGGGGAAATACATGATGAGCACTCAATTGGCTCAGCTCGTCATGAGGCACGGTTGAGCTGTGCTGATGAACAATGGTAAATCTGGGAATGCAGCACCGGGGGGGGGGAAACCTCTAGCAGCCAAGGTGTTAAGAGCCGATTCCTGCTTTGCACTTATTCAGTGCCCTCTGACCGCCGCCGCGTTGGTGTGCGATTTACGGCTGGTGAGGCTGTTTTATATGCTTTGCATTTGCTTCTTCTGTGTGGGCGCCACCACCACATCGAACAGAGCACGCTGGTGCGAGGCGTGTGACATCACTGATTGGGAACATGGGAGTAGGTCAATCATTCCTATTATACGGGGAACGTAGCAAGTTTTAAAGGGTTCGTACATCATATCCAATAAAAGAGGAAAATGTAGAGCTACCAGAAATTTTTCCAAAACAGGTGTAGCGTGTATAGAGTCATTTTGTACCACAATTAAATAGTAAAGTATCAAAAATAGCAAAAACATACATTTGTACAATGCATATAGTCTTTAATGAGCAAAATCTCATTTGCTGTTTCACTCCTCTGTAGCAGAACATTAATGTATCTTATGCAAATCTATTCCAGAGGTGGACATGTATGTGAGAAATTTGAGACCGCTACATTACAAAGTTTAAAAACATAGTTCTCTCTCTTATCTTCTTGCCAGGCTCCCTTTCTGTCTTCCAATCATAAATCTGTCATTGCGAAGATCAAAGAAAAAATTCCGAATTTGCTTTTTAACCATGAATTAGAAATGTGATTGTATTCTACAGTGCTCTGTGCAAACATAAAATTCCTTATCGAATTCAGTTACATCCCAGCACATGTAATAACCATTCTTCCTGTTTAAGGGCTGTAAGTAGGCTCAGCTGGGGTTGTTAGGATCCAACATGCTCATCACAGTGGTTGCAGTTGTTCTACAATACATATTTATGATTCCCAGCTCGAGTTAAATGGCCGGAACAGTGACATATCTGTGAATAGTTAACAATACTTTAGGAATGATACCTTCCACTAAATTTAAAAAGACCATCAACAGAATAGGACACACACATTCAATGCCAAAGATCAGTGATTGCCAGAGCCTTAACTTTATTTACTTTTAACATATGTATGAAGTACCTTTACCCCCATAGCTTTACGCATGATAATGATGCCATTTCCACGTGCAGTTGCTCTCTTAGATAGGCGCTGTACATGTAAAGTAGATTAAGGTTCTGTACAAACACAACTACTATAAAAAAACATAACAAGTTACTTGCTCGAACCTGTTTTGCTCAAGATACCAATTCAATGTCTTCACTTTGTTCTTTGTTAACTTAACTTTTAATAAATGTTTTTTAATACACAAGCACTGTGTCCAACCCTTTTTACATTCTGATTGACATCATATCTAAAGTTATAACATTGTCTGCATATAAGGAATTATAGGTAGAGCAGCCCCCGACTTTAGGAGGATGCATTCATATGTTCCTAAATATACCAGTAAGTCATTCATGTATTTTGGGAATAGCAGCAGAAATTCTGTTCATTTGTGGTATTATTCCATGCAAAGAGCCATTTGTTTGCCCTCAAGAGTACTCCACATCAACTGTCAGTATGGAGTTTTATATTTAAGTGCAACAGTCGTATTGGGACACCAAGAGTCAAGAAAGGGTTGGATGATCTACTCTATAAAATGCCATTGAGTAATCAATACAGATAGAACAGGTGTTCTGTAGCATTATCTAACATGGATATAGGCATATATTACCTTTAAATTCAGTTTGTCACATAGGCCACAAATTATTCCCAACAATGAAAGACTGGAGACAACCCAATAGTGTTAAGCAAGCAATCTGCCTAGTGCATCACATACAGCAATTAGTAGCTTTAGGAAAGTTACACAATCGGTTGTTAAAAAATAGTTTGCGAGAAGACTAGGGCACTAAACAAGCATGCAGTAAAAGGAGGGATTACCAGATGAGTTTATACATCTGGATTTTTTAGTGTAATGGAGAAGCAAACTGAGGCTTATGCTAGATATTTTCTTGACTTTATAATTAACACAGAAGTTACATCAAGTCACTGCTTCCAGGTACCATATTTTACGTATACCTCAGTACCAGCTGGGGAGTTATCATTTGTAGAACATAAACAGATAATGAGACCAAACCTGCTCAAGTATTGCTGTAGTGTTACCCATTACTTAGGTCCCCAGGCCAGAGAGATCAGCTACCATAATGTTGTAAAATATTTTCTAAGCAGTTAGTTGCAGTTCATGCCATGTTTATATCTTCTTAAGCTTTAGGCACAAGCCTGCTTTTTTTAACCCTTTCGATGCTCATGACGGAACGGTTCCGTCATGAGCATCGGTTGGGCTGTGCTCATGACAGAACCGTTCCGTCATGACCACACCCATTAACATTGGGCCCCAGCAACGGCGGTAAATCGTAGCAGCACGGATGAGGTTAAACTTTTGTATCACAGACTCTCTCTTTATATGGTAAATTAATTTATTTATTTAGCAGTGAAGATAGTACTCATTGTGTTGGATCACTTTCAGTTAGTTAAGACATGAGTCATCTTTCTTGGGGTTCTAATCATCCTCTGGATATTTTCATCCACCAGCCGGGTTTATAGGCCATAAATATATCATAGCCTCACCTATGTACATAAAAACCCATATTTTGTGTTGTAGATTGTACCCTCAGGATACGGGGATTACACATTTGAAGGTATAACTCAAAATGAGTCCACTGAAAGTCAATTATTTGAACCTGTTACTTCAAGAACAGCGAGTAAGACAGGATCACTTGATCTGTTAAAGACGAGCCTATGGGACCTTTTCTTGTTGAACAAGCAGGATTATCCCCTCAAATTGTCCATTTAATTTTAAAGAGCAAAGTTCATATAGCCCTTATAAAAGAATGACGCCCCATCTTGCCACATAACATTAAGGGCTAGACCTAAAAGGTGGAATCCACAAGGCCTCCAACTGATCATATCTAGATACAATGCCAGCCCTCTCAGAATTTTTAGCATTAAAGTCTCTAGTTATGAAGACATCAGCGCTTTTGAGTTCCTCAGCAATAATAGTGGACTTATCAGTGTAAGTACTTCATGCTTGTTTTGCTGATTGGTGGATCCTGTAGTTACGATAGAAATTTGCTTGGGGACAGTACACCACCGTCACTCCCTGCTAACCATGCTTTTAATGCTGATCAATGAGCCTCTTATGCGTCCTGGGATAATACCCATTCATCAGTATCACTGGACTGCCAGTAGCTAGACCTTGAGTTGTTTCGGCAGCAGGAGCTCCTATAACTAAAACCCTGACTAAGTTGTTACGATTGTGATGCATGCATCTTATAAACTGATCAAAATATATTGCTTTTCCTTTAACAACATCAGTTTTTCCTGATAACTTTTGAGGACTGCTAATTTTCATGTAGCAATATAAATATTAAAGTTAAAACATCTGTTGATAATTTCTATTCATAATTTGTTTATTCAATACTCCCAGTGGACATCCACTGTTATGATGGAGTATTTTGCACACTGAATCATGTCTTTCACAAAATGGGGCATGTCACAGCTTTGGAATTATAATTAGTGTTAGTATTTGCATAGTTGTTATTATTCATAGACATTTCTGATGTCTCTCTGGGTGTTTGTAGGGGAAACATTTACCTCCTATCATTAACATTTCCTCATTTTCCATTATTAGTTAGGGATGATTAACAAAGCAAACTTCCCTCTGAATACACATGGTTCAAGCAGAGGGACCAACTTTAAATCAGTAGAGCAAACCACCCTTAAACTTGCAATAATCTGTAAAAGGACCAGTAATTGTAACCTGTTTAATCAAGTTGTTACTCTGAGGAAAACAAAAAAGCTATAGGTGGATTGCTTAAACTAATCTCCACAACATTGCTCTAGGCGCAATCCAGTCCTTTGTTTTTTTACCACCATGCCACCTCAGAAAGGAATCAGCCATTATCAAATAATCCTTTGTCCTGCTCCAATAGGAACAGTTCAGCCTGAAGTGCCAGGCCATGTCCCCTCTAATCAGTAACACAAACAATCCCAAGATAGTTTCTGCCTGTTTCGGGTATCGTCGGTAGAGTGCTGCTCGAGTCCTGTGAGCACAAGAGCTATATTTAGCATACTGGTCTCACTCTGGGTGTTGCATTGGAGAAAACAAAAAAGTGATGGGTGGATTCCTTGAATTAATTTCAGTCACTGGTATTTACACTGGGTGGTAATCCAGTCCATCATTTTGTTGCCCGCCTTGCCAGCTCAGACAGAGGCCAGCCAAATGCAAATGAGCATTCATTGATTGCATTCGTGTCTGGAACAGACTTGGTCTGGCAGTTTGAGTAGGACTGTTCCTATTGTTGCAGGACCAAAACAGATTTGCATATGGCTGGTCGATGATTAGAGTACCACAGTGGGTGAAAAACAATGAAATAAAATGTGGCCCTTAGTGATCAGCAGTGGTTGAGATTAATCTAAGCATTCCTTCTATCACCTTGTTGTTTGTTGCAGTAGACACCCTAAGTGTGTCAGGTAAGTGTAAAGGTGAGTTCTGTGCTTCATGTGCCAAATAACACAAGCAGTACCACACTGAAGAGGTCTAAATAGGCTGAAACCGATATAGGGTTGCCTGTGTTCTCAGCTCAAGGGGACTTGACTGGATTGTTCCTATTCGAGCAGGGACAAGATTGGTTTACATACAGCAGGCCTCTACTTAGAGCGGCATAGTGAATAAAAAATAATGGACTGGAGTGATGCCCCACATGATCACCAGTGGCTGAGATTAATTCAGTTATTCTTTCCATGTCCATGATATTTGTGGCAACGACAATATATGGGTAGATTGTCATCCAATACCCAACATAAATGAATTATTGGCAGGTCTTAAAGTAGGGCATTTTTACTGTACTCTCAACAGCTCAAACGCATACCATCAGGTATTATTGCACCCAGATGCAAGACATTTAACCCTGGTCATAATGCTTGAAGGGCCATTCTGGTTTGTGTGCAGGCCATTTGGCCTGTGTCTACTTCGGCAGTATTACAACTGGTCATGAATCCATTTCTGGCTGAGGTAGAGAATGTAAGATTCTTTCAGGATGACATTTTAGTCTGGGGAGAAAGCAAGGAGATGCCGGACGTGTTTTTAAGAAAGGTGTGTGGGACATATTGGAGAAGGTGGGGCTCACAGTGGAGATGAACAAGTGTAAGGTTGCACATCAGAATGTTGAATATTTGGCCATACCATATCATACGAAGGGATAAAACCGAAAAACAAGTTAATGGAAGCTGTTGAGAAGACTCCGCTTCCAGTTGATAAAGATCAATTGAGATCTTTTTTTAGGCCTAGGGAGTATTACACCAAATTTGTTAGGAATTTTTCAGATAAAGCGCAACCTCTTCGAGTGTTAATGAAGAAGAGGCAGAAATATGTGTGGAGGAGTGACTGTCAGCTAGCATTTGATGAGATTAAGAAACAAATAGCAAATGCGGTAGACTTGAAACCATTTGAGGGGCATGATAATACCATATCCACAGATGCGAGTATGAAAGGACTGGGGGCTGTGCTATGCAAGTCTGTAACGGAAAAGAAAGAGTTGTGATGTTTGCCTCGGGAACACTGAAGGGGTCGGAAGCAAGTTATTCGACATTCAAAAAGGAAGGTCGCTCCTGTTCATGGGGAGTCAAACATTTTTTAAATTTTGTATGGGTAGGGAGTTTGAATTGCAACTGATTATAAGTCGGTAGTGGATATTTGCACTACAAAAGGTGCAGGCAAGGTTCTCCAAGGATTGCAAAATGGATTCATAGTTTGCAAAAGTATGCGTTTGAAGTAAAGTATGTTCCATGTCAATGCAAGGTGAATGCAGACTGCTTATATAGATAAACATTACAGAAAGATACTAGAGAAGAAGAGGAAGATTGGATGGCTGTGGACAATGTATGCACGAAAGTTAAGCTATTTCTGAGAACAAATGGAGGGAGATAGTAGTAAAGGACATAGAAATGCAAAGTCTTGTAAGAAATTTACTGAAACAATAGTCAATGATGGAAAAAGTGAATGCAATTTGACAAATAATAAAAATGCGTGTCATATTTGACATTTGAGGGTGGAGTTGTGGGGAGAGGAGACGAGTTAATGGTGTCAGTTCAGTTGAGGGAAAAATTGTTAGAGATTTTGCTTGAAGGTCATGAAGGAGTGTCTGGCATAAAAAAGAAGGTAAGAGAAGGCTTTTGGTAGCTGAGGGTAGACCGGGACATGGAAAGGTACGTAAGCAAATATGTGAGTTGCACAAAACGTATGTAGTGATAGAAACGCCGTAGTTCAGCACGGCAGAAAGTAGCTATGGACGTCTGTGGTTTGTTTGAGTTGGAGAGCAGTGGGAAAAGGTTAGTCATAGTTATGTTGGACTATTATTCCAAATGGCCTGAGGTCAGTGTGGTAAGCAAAGTTAAGCCCTGAACAATAATTGAATTTTGTGAGAAAATGTGGCGAAGGGAAAGTTATCTTGATGTAGTACCGACGGATAATGGTCCTCAATTCATATCAGAAGAATTTGGTGTATATCTGGAACAGTATGGGAGGGCAGTGATTGGAAAAACGGCCTTGTAGAAAGATTCAATAGAGCTCTTACTGAAAACATACAATTGTCTGAGTAAAGTGGATTAGCCTGGAAGGAGGAAGTTAAAAAATTGCTGTGGAGCTATTGCACTACTCCCCACTCCACTACATCGGAGGCACCTTGTAGTGCTCCTGGTGGGGCTTGTACTTAATTACTTCTGGACTCAACTACTTATCTTCAATAAACTAACCTGAAATACCTCAACGTGTCCGGCTTCACTACTACACACCTTTTGTGTTATTGAAGGGAAGAACGCTGTTTACGAAAGCAATACCAGGATGGTTGGGAAGAAGAACAGTAAATGGGAAGGAATTATTTAGAAGGGTACAGGAAATGTTAACTAAGTACATGAAAGATGGGAAGTATGGACGCAGTGAAAATTAGTACGTGTATGGAGATTTTGGGCCCGATGTAGGTAGGGCGTTACCGATCGGTAACGGCCGAAAATACAGATTTTTGGCCCTTACCGATCGGTAAACAGCCATCGAGATGTAGGGAACAAAAAACATAAAGAATCGGAGTGAAAACCGAATCGGAATGAGTACCGAATGGGAAAGAATCCGATACGTACATACCGAAAATCGGATATGTAACGAATCGGAAAAACACCGAATCGGATGCAAACACCGAATCGGTCCATGTACCGAATCGGTATTGACACCGATTCGGAAATTCACCGATTCGGTCCATGTACCGAATCGGTAGTGACACCGAATCGGAAATTCACCGATTCGGTCCATGTACCGAATCGTTAGTGACACCGAATCGGAAAATCACCGATTCGGTCCATGTACCGAATCGGTAGATAGACCGATTCGGACATGAGCCGAATCGGAAAACATGCCGAATCGTATGAATCGCCGATCGGGAAATTCCCCGATGCCGACAGATGGGGAGATGTAGGGAGGCACAGAAACACCGAAATCGGCTCAAAATCGGTAGAATTCACTCGGTATTTACCATGGATTGCAATCAGGTGGTAACCAACTCCAACCCATATAAACAGGCCCAAAATGCATTGCAACTTGCAGGATGGCAGCTTTCTATGTCATTGCGAGGCGGCTACGGCTACAGCAGGAAGGACAGAGGGAATGGCTAAGAAATGAACAGGTCTACAGACAGAGGATAACCCTGTTCATGCTCACAGAGGCAGAGATACTACAGAGATACAGGCTGGACTCTGACACCATACTTGAGCTCATCAGGGATCTCAAGCCATTCTTGGACCACCACACCCCAAGGGCACACGCCATCCCTGCGCACATCCAGGTGCTATGCAGCCTACACCTGCTAGCGTCTGGCAGCTATCAAAGTGGAGTAGCAGCAGCAGGAGGGGTGAGCCAGAGCAGCCTGTCAAGGTTCTTCCACACATTCCTTGACGCCATGATACACAGGATGGACCAATACATCTCTTTCCCTGCAACCCACGCAGAACTGCTACAAACCAAAGCTGACTTCTACCAGATGGCACAATTTCCCCAAATCATCGGTTGCATAGATGGCACGCACATTCCGATTTGCCCACCAGCGGACACCGAATACATATACCGCAATCGCAAGTCTACACACACCATCAACGTGCAGGTGATCTGCAATGCAAAGTGCACCATCACAGACCTGGTTGCAAAATTTCCAGGGAGTACCCATGACTCCTATATTTTCCAACAGAGCGGCATCTATGCACGGCTGATGGCTGGCGAATTTGGTGAAGGATACCTCCTAGGTGAGACACATCATCAGACCCCCATAACACATAGAAGCTAGGTGGAATACATGTATGCATGTGTGTAATGTAACCCCTTTCTCTTCCAGGCGACAGTGCATATGCCCTCCGCTCATTCATACTCACCCCCTACCTCAACCCCTCCACACCCAGCCAAAGGAGGTATAACCGGGCCCACATACGCACAAGGAATGTTGTCGAACGGACCTTTGGCATCTGGAAAAGTAGATTCAGATGCCTGCACAAGAGTGGAGGTGCAAGGCAGTATACCCCCATCACCTGCTGCAAGATCATAGCTGTATGTGCAATGTTACACAACCTTGCGGTGAAGAAGGGCACTGAGGTGGAGTTGTCTGACTACGAGGACCATGACGACGACGAAGCTGTGCCACTGACACAGCCAGCTGGGGTGTGTACGCCAAGTGATGGCAGATACAGACGTGAGGAGATTACTGAGAACTATTTCTGAGTGAGTAGAGATGCAAAGACAGCTAAATGTTGGTTGGGAAAAAACAAATTTTAATACTGTTGCAACACAGTTACAGCACTGATGTGCAACAAAAAATGGTGTATAGGAAAAAAACAAAAGTCCAAGGTTCAGGTTGCCTCACCCGCCCTTGCAAGGCTATTTCTTTGCCCGCTTGCCAGACCCACTGGGGTGTCCCTCAGCCCCCTCTGAATGCCCAGCAGCATCAGCGGAGCGCCTGGTGCTCCTACGTGGCTCAGACGCAGCGCTGGCCGGGCTGCTGCGGCTGCTGCTGTCCCCAGCATCACCCAGGTCCAGGGCAGGATTGGAGGCCGTGTTCGAAATAATCATGGCCTCCATAGCAGTGGTGATCCGGGCCATCCCCCTTGTGAGCTCTGCCGTATGCTGACTCAGGCTAGATTCCATGTTCGCGCTGCGATGGCACAGTGTGCCGTCGCCGCAGCAAGGCGGCTCATGGCGCGGTTCAGCACCCGGGCATCCCGCCTGCGCACCAGCTCATGCTCCTCCTGTCTGCTAGATGATTGGGTTATGGCAGTGGTTAGCCTGCCTAACCCTGCTGCCACCTCCTTGTTCGATTCCACGAAGGCCTGAAATCCCTTGACCATTTCTCCCATCTGCAGGTTGTGCTGCAGGAGCTGGCGTTAGCAGGCCATCGTGGATCTTGCCTGTTGCCTCTGAATCTTCACCATCTGTCCCTCGAGGCCCAGGAATACACTGCCCTCCCGTGCTGGTGCAGCAGTGGTGGTGATGGTACGGCGCCGGGCACTGCTGCTTCCGGCCTGCTGAGTGGGCTGGGGTGCCACTGGTGGGGGTGTGGTGCTGGCCGGTCCCTGAGCCCCTGCTCCCAGGACAGGTTGTACAGGTGGCAAGGCCATGGTTGTGGCAGGAGCTGGTGTAGGCGGAATGGTGTCCCTTGTAGGGGAGTTCTCTGGGGAGAACTGCAAGGGGGGTGTGCTGGCCATTTGTGGGGAGTGCAGTGCATCGAAGTCTATCACCAGGTCTCCCTCCATACCTAGCTCTAGGGTGTTTCCGTCCTCCTCCTCCTCCTGGGCAGCCTGGCTGGTGCTCGGCCCTGCGAGTGCAGTGTCAGCCGGTGCTGCTCCCTCTGATGTCAATGTTGTTCCGCCTGATGGTGCCCCTAGGTACAAAGAAGCATTTGTAAACTGAGTGCCGATGTATTACAGTCAGTACAATTAAAGCATTCCACATGTCCTTGCATCTCCTTACACTGTGTCACACTGTTTCCTGTCTTGTGATTCTGCACTGCCATATTTAGCTAACTTCTGCTGACTACATGTACCATGATGCTTGTCTCTTGTATGTTGGTGACAGTACTGTGCTGGGGTTTGCCTATGCATTGTGTCTAATGGGGAGGTGTCTGGTAGGGTGTGTCATGATGCGCATGCTTCTTACCTGTAGCTGTAGCTCTCGCAGAGCTGTCCAGGGTCCCAATTCCACTGACACTCTCCCTCTCAATGGTGCTGGAGACCAGTTCCTCCAGCTCGGTGAGGGGTGGCGCCGGGTTCCTGCCTCCTCCAGTGCCTCCAGCCTGCCTCTGTATCTCAGCCATCTTCCTTTTTGTGAGGCTGCGGATGTCGTAGAATCTCTTCTTGAGTTCTTCTACGGACCTGGGGGTGACACCCGCAGCATTCACCTTTTGGGCGATTTCGGCCCAGATCCTCCTCTTGGTGCTGTCTGGCACATTGAGGGACAGCTTTCCAAACAGCTGGCGGTGCACCCTCACCACCTCCTCGACCAGCACCTGAAGCTCGGTGGTGGTGAACTTCGGCTTCCTCTTCTGGGAGGACTTCTGGCTTTCGCACTGCTCTGCCATGTTCTTCAGTACAGTTGACAACCTCCTACTCCCACTGCTGCTAACTGTGAGTGTTGAGCTCAGGCTGGCTCTCCAGAAACTTCTTAATTAGCTGCACCTGCCAGGGTTGCCACTCCCTGTTTGGGTGGGGGAGGGGGAGCCACCTCATTGGCTGAATCGGCTTTTACCGAATCGGATATTACCGAATCGGTAAAATCTGATTCGGTATTATCCGATTCGGTAAAAGCCGATTCGGTTTCTTCAATGCATTCCTATGGGCTTTTTCGCCATGGGTGTGTTTTCATGGCTACGAATCTATGATTGCCGAATCGGATTTTACCGAATCGGCTTTTACCGAATCGGTGTTCGCCGAATCAGGACTATCCGATTCGGTGTTAGCCGATTCGGTAATTTCCGATTCGTTGTTAGCCAATTCGGTACTTCCCGATTCGGTCCGTGCCGAATCGGAACGTACCGATTCTCATTACCGATGCCGACCGAATCGGTATTCATTCGCTTTTTTTTCCCTACATCTCGTTTTCCGATTTCAGAATACCGATTCGGCCCGCCTCAGTATTTTGAATTCGGAAAATCGCGTTTACCTACATCGGGCCCTTTGTGTGCACACATTTCTTGGGTGGCAGTAGAAAGGGATTATCTAGGTGGTCACCTCCAAAATGGATTGTGAAAGTGAGGCAGTACAGTGTGGAGTTGGAGGATAGCAAATGTGGAATATAAGAGGCATAGTAAGGTGTGGTAAGGCAAATGTGGAACTATGGATGAGTATTGACGTCGAGAGTGATGAGGGAAAAGAGAACACATTGAAAAAAGGGTAAAGGAGGAAAAGGGAAAGTCTGAATTGAGGAGGAGCGAACGGACAAGAAAGGTACCTGAGCATTTAAAAGAAAAGTTTGATTGAGGAGTGATAGGACAAGAAAGATCCTTGAGCATTTAAAAGAATATGTGTTGAGTGAGAATTGCATGCAGTATCAAATAAATGGAGGTGCATATAGTTATATGTGAAATCTATAAAGTGAATGTAGTATCAAATAAATAGAAGTGTATATACTTACATATGTAATTTATAAAGTGAATGTAGTATAATAAAAAAATTCATTGTATATAGTTATAAACGTAATTTATACATTATGAATAGTGTGTGTTTATGCAAAGGCAGTATTATTATGTTCATGTATTAGGTGGGTTTTATTTGCTATACATGTAATGAGGGTCTTGGAAAGGGAAATAAGTTGTATTATGGTAGAACACACATATGTAATAGTAGTCTTAGCAACGAGCTGCTAATTAATTAAATAAAACATAGAATAATGCAGAACTGCTGTGCCTTGAATGAATATAGCACTGGCAGGTGTTGACTGTGACTTGCTAGGGTTGGTCACATTTCTGTACTTGAGAATTACACCATAGAACCTGAATTTTGGTGGAAGCGTGCTTCTTCAGGGGGCATCATTCTGCGTTACGCCACAGCTAAGGGAGCAGCCACTAAGTGTGAGTGCCCAGATAAAGGAACACAATATCTTGGTCTCTGTCACACCACTTCAAGAAGAAATGAGCGCAGAAAGGTGGTCAACGGCCCCTTGTTTCCCCAACTCCTAGGCTATTGAAGTGCAGTATACACAGATATTCCTAAGCACGTCTCAGGAGAAAGAAAGTAGCATCTGTTCCAAAGAAGTTGTTTTTAGTAATGAGTCAGCACACTGACTACAAGTTTTCAGGCCTTTATTTGTAAAACCTATGACTCTTAATGTGGTGCTCCCTTCGCCAGTCACCAGGCAACCGCCGGCAAACAGAATGCCACACTGATACAAAAGAAATAGAGTATAGAACCCTAGGGATGTTCGCAGGGCCGATTTCCCTAGAAACCTATGTAATTACATTACAACACATCCCCTTATATTATTATTACAAATAAGAACACTGTAACACATGTACCTAAATAGGCAGTGCTGAATGAAAAGAAAAGGATTGTTGTTGGTAAAACAAATAAATACAAGATATAATTAAACATCTCATGACTTAAACAATACACTGTATTGCCAAACGGCAAGTGCTTACCCTGTAAAAGAAGGGAAACACAATTGAAAGAGAAGCTAAAGATTAGCATATGGAAAAAATATGCAAACTTACACATCAAAAAATCCTTTGAGCAATGCAGTAACATTCATCAAACAAAGTCTTGCAGGCAAAAAGGTGGTCTCCTTGGCCTGGGAATCCTACTGATCCCACTCCAGCTCCTACTGCCAGCACCAGAATCAGCACTTGGCCTGGCGCCATCACCACTCCCAGCGCGATTACCACCTTTCATACCAGTACAATTCAAGTTCACCACTTCTTCATGAGCATAAATCCACTACATCCTTAACTTTCATCGCAACACCTAACAGTCCCTTGTGTACTATACTTGGCTACTCTCCTTCCAATGTTCACCATTAGTTAAGACAACATGCCATCTGTAAACAGTCTTCACCTCGAAATTCCAGTGAAATTTACTAAATCCTTTTTTTTCTTGCCTGTACTTAATTTTCACCCAATCACCAGACGCGATTCTTGTACTGCTAATGACATACGATTTGAAACTGCTAGACCCTGCACCCCATCCTTCTGTCAAATCTCGTATCCATGAAGGGCAGAGTTTGGGAATAGGTTTCCTTTCTCTCATCATACAATAAGGAACTTCACCTGTTGCAGAGTTTTCTGTTGTGCAATAAGCCTAAACAAGATCTGAAATCATATCCTGCACATCCAATTTGTTAGCTTCTGCCATTTGTAAAGCTCCTTTAATCATGCGGTTCGCTCTCTCCACAATTCCAAGGATTGTAAAGTCTGCAAATGCCTCACACCACATGATAGGGAATAGTCTTTCATCTCTCCTGATGTTAAGTACCATTGTCAGTGAAGAGTACCACAGGAAAACATTCCTCTTTGAAAACCTTGCGTAGTACCCCAATAGTTTACCATGTGGTAATTTCAGACAGAAATGTCTCTACCAAACACCTAGACTGGACATCCACCATAACCATTGCAAATATTCTGACACGTCCAAGCCTTGACATAGGGCCAATGAAGTCCATGCACACATTGTGCCATGAACTCCCAGGATTGTGGATTCTGCCTAAATCAGATTGTGCACCAACCCTAAACATCTTCTCAATTTCTTTGCATTAAGAGCACCGTTCTACCCATTCAACAATGTCACTGTCCACTGCTGTCCACCAAAACTCCTTTCTCAACCTTTTCTTTGTGACTTTGTGACTTTTCTTTATGACTGTCTGTCCAAGATGCCCCTAATGAGCTATGTCTATGCCTATGTCTATGTCCATACCTCTTGTGTACTTCACTGGGAGGAACAATACTGTTTTCACTCATCACCGTCATCCCCACAAACTCGGAAAGCTCATCTAGGACTTTACCATAAGGCTGTTGGACCAATGGCAGAGTACTCTCTCTACTTCCACATTTCCGTATCATCTCTATCACGATTCCCAGGACACCATAATTTTTCATAACATCAGCCATTTCAACTTCACTCAGTACTTCATTACACCAAAGAATAACATTTTCCACACTTGCTATAGCTCCTTCCAGTTCACTGCGAACCACAAACTTCTGGTCCACCCTTTTCTAGTCAAGTGACAACCGCGAGAGGCAATCCGCTTGAACATTTTACAACCAGGTATATGTTCTATACAATTATTTTTTTTAACCATACTAATATAGACAAATTCAATGAAGTAAATGAGAGAATCAGTTTTACATCTACCATTCACAGGCACGAAATTGCCTTTTTGGATGTACTGATATTAAATCAAGAAGGAAGATTAACAACTAAAGTACACACAAATTCTACAGACAGAAATAATCTCTTACATTTGACCAGTTTTCATCAGCCCTCATTGAAAAAGCATTCACCGTTTTTACATTTACTCCGTATAAGAAGAAAAGCATCAACTGAGAAAGCTTATACAGAAAACAAGATTACAACCATTGAAAAATTTAAGCAAAGACGATACCCCAACATCATTTTACAAGAAGCTATGATGAAAGTTCAAAACAAGGAACAAATAGAGTTACTCACACATAAACAAAAGAATGATGAACAACGATCCGTATTTGTGTCAAAATTTTCAACTCGGAGCCACAGACTCAAAAAGGCGATAATCAGACATTGGTCTTTACTTACGCTAGAAGATTACTTCAAGGGAATTTTCTCTCAACAGCCCAGATTTGCGTATCAGCGCACTCGTAACTACAAGGAACTACTTAAATACAAAGAAATACAGAGAGTAATCAGTGGGAAACTCTTCCGTGCCACAATTGTAGAAACTGCAATGCAATAATCAAGGGGAATTAAATATTACACCTCTCTAAAGGCATCCCTATCAAACTGGAAGGATCAGGTACATGTGACAGCAGTAAAAGGTCCATGCGAACTGGCTTACGTGGGCAAGACACAACGAAAACTCAAAACGTGAATAATTGAACATAAAAGCAACATTCGCATGAAGAACACTAAATCCACAGTTGCAACGCATTTCAATTCCTATAACCACAATCCCAGTCAACTTCGTTTTTGCATCTTAAAATGTGTACCAGTTCTTCAAGGGAGAGACAATTCGCAATATTTGTTAAGAAGGGAGGTATTCTGGATAAATCATCTTAGTACCCTGCAACCTAAAGGTCTCAATGAACATCTAGATTTCAGTTACTTTTCATATCACATTTCACTATATTAGAACTCGTGGACTCACCTTTGAAACTGATGGACATGTTTTTTGAGGTTATTTTACCTTTTTATTTTTTGAAGGACTGCAGATACTGAATTCAACCATTCACGTGCTAAGCACCTGCAGGCGTATCACATTCTTCATACAGTTATATTATTTTAGACAATGAATGTGTTATATGGAAACGTCGATAATGTTGTACACAATGTATTCATCTTTATTTTATACTTTTTTTTTCACTGAAGCTCACTCCGTTTCACTTCTTCCGGTTATTCATAAGTATGCACCTAAGTCCTTTCACTATGTCGTTCACGTTTGTCATCTGAGCACATGACTAACACTTCCGGGTTCGCCCCCGACATTAACCAGCGTCTAGTAGCGGCACGGTTTCTTTATCCACTTTTACATACACGTGGGACCGCATTCCGCGTTACATCGGTGAGTGCAACAATGTTCGCTAACACTACCCATAAGGTGGAATAGAATAGTGAGTAACGATTGTCTACCGTTTAGAGGTTCCCACCATATTTATATTATATGATGCTGAGATCCCGAAATCATCTACCGTGAGTTTACCATTATTTCACCAAATGAGCCTGATAATTTTGAAACATTTGATGATTTCTGAAAGATATTAATTTATTTTTCAGGTTTCTGTACGAACACTCACGTTACTGTTACAGACAGCATAAGTCTAAGCCTTTTTTGATATTTCGTGAGTGGCACTATAATGCATTTTTCACTTGTCAGTTACCGTTAATTGCACAGTCACAGAGCTTTTTCTTAGACGCATGCATTATATTTCTGATAAAGCATTCGCGGCGCATTGAAACGATCCCTTCCCGTCGACAGCACGTTGGGATTCGTAAAACTTGTATCTGGCACATTCCTTATCACCAAGACGCCTCACTATGCTAACCAATTTCTAAACTTCACGGCACATTCGCCACTTTCTTAACACTTACAGCTTTCACACACCCAGCACGTCTCATCCCATTGACCCTATCCTCATGTTGAATGTGTAACACTCATTCGAATAGACATGTTTTAAGCATGTGTACCTTCACCATCTGATGATGATTTTCAACTATGTCATGCTATTTCATTCAGCCACTGATTTAACAACTGTGTTCTGGCACGCAATTGACTACTTGTGTTGAAAAATCACAGCGATTTTTCCTGTACCTGATTGAATGTCATAATTTATATTTTCAGAAAAATCCCCTGATGAAGCGTTAAGCCCGAAATGCATTACGCAGAAATTACAACAGAATTACAAACATGATGCATTCTATGAAAACAATAGTATCAAGATGAAATGAATTAAAAAGAACTCATGAAAAACTTATCAATAAATTTCAAGAAAAAGTTTTTTAAATTTTACTTTTGGAGTGCAACTTGGAGACCCTCCCCTCACGAGGTATAGCGCTTGCTTCATTGATTAATTTACCCTCATACTCAGGAGGGTTAACCAACTAGCACCCACAAACCTTTGAATTATCCAGTATAAACAGGAGTGCGATCGTCCTCCTTCCGAATGGCTTTCACCACAAATAATGATGAAACATATTTTTAGCAGCATGCAATGCTTTGCTTTCAGTTTACCCTGTGTTGGGAATTGGAATATTTTAACTGTTATATGTATGTCCTTGTCATTTTGCATCTTAAATGTCCCAAATTTATCTTCCTAGAAATTAATAATTTGTGTCTTTCTTTGCTTCCCACAGAACAAACCGAAATGATCCGCCTCCTGAGCGCCATCCAGATGCAACAGCAGGAGATTATCAACCGCTTGGATTATCTGAACCACAATCTAGTGCAAGCCTCCTTGTTAAGTGACCGACAGACAACCGCTGCTTCTTCTCAGGGGGCGGAGAGCAAGTCTCCCCTCTTTTACATTCCTTCTTCATTGCCCACTGGCCACTTATCCCAGATGGCGAAGCCCACCACATACATTCCTGCTCCCCAGTCTCGTGCGTCTCCTTCTATGTTAATGTCAAGGTCCAGACCAATCCCCACAACTAGCTACTCATTTACTGTCAGACCTACTGAACGTTCCAGGCACAGCATCTGAACTCTGTTTTCCCCAGTGCTGATAAATTATGACTTTTGATGTACATAGTTATTATTTTCTTATGTTTATATTCTGAGTACATTTTTATGTATTTTTTAGGGGTGTTGATTTCGACTCCCAAATCTTCTCCCTAATTTTGTACTCATCTCGTACATTTTAGAGCTACTGAGACATACCGATCACAACACGATCATGAGGTTTTTCTAAAGAGATTTACCAGTCTATTTGTTCATGAGGAAGCAAATATGGGTTTCCTAAACAAAGAGTAAAAGTTCTTGCTACTTAAAGATTCTGTGATGGATGGGATAAGCAATTTTCCGACACTGAGATGCCACCAACATTGCATAAAACATGCTGGACTTGTCCCTGAAGAAACCAATAATGGTTGGGTTAAGTTTAGATTTGTTTACAGCAATCACATTTGTCTTATGTGCTTTCACTTGATTTGAAGTTACGGGATATTTTCAAGGGGAGCTGCATCAACAGTTATTAACACTTCTATAAGAAGACTATAAAAACATATACATGTTTTATTTATTTTAAAAAGTTGTGAAATGCACATTTTGTAAAATGCAACCAATATATTAGAACATGTAGCATTAGCCCTGGGCTGAATTGTTAGTCAACTTCTCATTGTTACATACACGTCAAGTTGTTAATTTTTTAGGATAAAAGAATGTATTTTTGCTGACGACATATTTCCCATTAATTCACTTATAACCTCGACCTGTTGTATACATGTACTATTGTTTGTAGTGCTTCTGCCAATTAACCCCAAGTCATATAATTGTTGTTATTTATCACATTGTCTTACTCCCTTGTTTTCTGTCTTTGCAAATTCTACTTTTATTGAATAATGTGTTAGTAAGCACTCAATAATACATTTTATTAATACACACAAATGTGTTTACATCTGCAGTAGTTTCCTCACCAAATTCGGAACGTAAACAATAGAAAGGCAGCATGCAAAATAATGCACAATAAGCTTAGTGATGTTTATTAGACTGTTCTAAAATGTTAACACCTGAACAATTGTTTGGATTACATTTGCAAGAACGTTTTGTAAATTAGCAACAACCACTCAAGTGTCTTCAGCTCCATCTGTGTTTCTTAGACTGCCACAGCAGATATGGTCTGGCAGTGTTTCCATGCCTAGGTAGGCCCAAAGAGTACAGCCCAGAGATTGCATTTATTTGAGTAGATTTGTGACTATGTTCAAGGAAACATCTACTTCTCCTCCAGGGGAATCTTCATTACAGTCAGAAGCAATGAAGTGTACCTCCCTACTCGTGAAATCAAATAGCACTTTCCCCTAAATATAGTTATTGTTCCCTAAATATGCTTTTTTTGTTTAAATACAAATACATTTTTCAATGTAGACAGCTATGTTGGCTAATATTTGCCTCATTTCTGTTAAAAAAGAAAATCACACTAAAATGCAGACAAAGTGTCACTATCATTAACATAGTGACAAACAAAAAGGGTCACAAACCTTTTTAAAGGAAGGGAGCAAGGAGATGGAGACAATGTAGTCTGAAAAGGCTGGAAAAATTAACGCTTCTCCTTTAAAGAATAGCATGTCACCACATACTATCATGTCCTGCCAGTGGCAGGCGAGCCAATCCTTTTATTATCTCTTGATGACCAGATCTAGAGCACCGACCTTGACCTTTTAAGGTTTTTTCTTTTTGAAAACCTTTGCAAGCCTTTAAAAAATATATTTACTAAATGTCTTTAGGGACAAAATGTACATTTTCTGTTTTCTGGCAAATAAAGTATTTTTTATTCACAAAATGCCTTCCCTCTTTGTGAAGTATTCTCACGCTGACTTTATTGTGTGTCTTTCCACTTTTCATTCACCCAGACTCCTGCCAATGTTGTCAAAATATGTCATGGAGGACTCTGAAGGACTGGGAAAAGATCGTAGGGACTGCAGAAAACAAGCGCAGGCATTACGAAGTAGCGTCCAGGACGTGGAGGGATTTGGAGAGGGGGCTTCATCTGCCACAGCTCCTTCAATCATTTCCAAGACCCCTTGTGAGGAAGGTCCAAGGAAAGATCCCAAAGGGAAAATGTGGATGCACCATTTTAGAGTTGAGATCCATGACATTGAAGGTAGGGTCAGTGACACTGTGCTCGCCGTCAAGGGCTGACTCCACATTGACGAAGTATGGCATGTTGACCTCAAAGACTGCATCAACATCAAGGCGGCGCTATGAGAGTTCCACATATGCAAGATTCAGACTACTTCAGGATATGTTCACAGCCGACATTAATGCTATTGTTTGCCTCGGGTCGGTATCTGCCCAGTTGCAATGCCTCATGAACTGTTCTTAGATACACCTCTGGTGGATCATCTGTATGTCTTGCCCGCAACTTAGATGGCTCCTCAACCTGTGCTGCCCCCGCCAACCTTTCCACTTCAATTTCCTTATACTGAGGCTCCTTTATCTCCAATCAGGCTTCCTTGTTCTTCAAGAGGTGGATACAGAACTCTGGGGAGGCGTTATTGGCATCCTCACCGTAGGAGATTTCACAGTTCCAGGCCCTTAAGGCATCACTCTTCTCCAGCAATCAAGGTCATATTGTTCAATATCTACTCAACTATCAAGATCTACACACTGCTTTTGATCTTGTCATTCAAGATCTTCATACCATACATACACATTATTGCTTTTTCTTCAGTGGTGTTTTCATCCGAGTTGGTTCAGTTCATTTTCACCCAGAGGCACCCGTCTGGTGTACATCTTTGTCCCTCGTGAAGGAATCTCGCTTCCCACTGCTGTGTATCCACCCTTTGCTGGTACAAGGTGCTGAAGACACTTGAGTGGTAGTTTCAATTTACAAGACTATCTTGCAGATGTAGTCCTGCACACAGGTTCTTGTGCGGTCGATCAGACAGATGGATCGATGTATCACCGTTGCTGTGGACACTCCAGAGCAATGAAGATCATTTTCGCTCTGTCTCTCATTAGTTCAATGATAACAGATGGAATTAGCAGGATAGGAGCAAAAATGTACACAAACATCTTTGACCATCTGAGTGTTACCCAGTGTGCCTGGTTGGTAATACCAGGATATGTAATGGGTGCCTTTCTGATTTTCTGTGCTTCTCTAAATCTCCATTTGCAAAAGACATTGGACCTAATTACAATGTCGCTCGGAAACCCTCCGACTGCTGGTAGGATGCTTTCTGACCGACATTGTAGTTTTAAACTCTGACCACAAGATTAGGATGACGCTGGCCGGAGTTCAAACTGGCAGGAGACTCCCACTCGTCAGACTCAGTCAGAACTGCACAATAATCCCTTAAGGATGGCGTTTCCGCCGTCGGGATTATTATGTTGGTTTTCAAAAGCCAATCCATGTTGGTCTTTCTGATCATGGATCCGGGTCTGGTGGCTCAGTGGACTAATGAATTCACTGCAGGGGCCTGTGTTCAACCTCATGTTCACAGGTTCAAATCCCGGCGGGTCCACTCAACCTTTCATCCATCCCTTTGGGGTGAACGTGCGCTTTACAAATACACATGGGATGTTATGTTATGGATTGGCTGAGGGAAACTGACTTTGGAGGCCCCTATCAGGGCCCCTTACCCCCTGGCTCTATGCATTTGGGCATGGGGGTGCCCGCTAAACATTCCTGCACTGTGTAGCAGGCAACTCACTGTCCCTAGCACACGGTGCAGAGATGTTTACAAACTTCCATTTTTCAACAGCAGTTTGTGCTGGAGACATTTCAGCCCTCCGCACAAGCACTCATTTAAAAATGGAAGTTTTGCGGTTGCATCCTAATCGGGTTGTCGGAACCGATGACCTATGGTCGGGCGGATCCTTCCCCAAAAGGATGTCGACATCGTAATTAGGCCCTCAGTTAGGTGTGCCCTTCTTCTTTCTTAGAGGAATGGCAAAGGAATTGACCTCAGTTGTACCATAATCCTTGATCCCTGAAGAAAGAGATTTGGCTCAACTAACACTGACAGGGCATGATGGGAAATGGTGGTTTGCTATTCCTTAAGAGGCAAGGATCAGGTTTCCCAGTCTTTTTGGACTGCAACCTATTAGGCTACATTGTCTGTATTTCATCTCTCCCTTTAAAAATCATTAATTAAATAATTTTCTTGTCCCTATATGAATTTACGAGTCGAAAATGGGCAGTGCAGCCTTTTAAATACTATCAAAAATATTTTTGGGTTAAAACATTGCCTTTTTTTTTTTACTCTTTCTATTAATAACAGGTCATTATTTCAAGCTGTTGTTAAACATTTCACGTCTCTTCTCATATTAATATAAGATGATCACATTACATTCAATGCAGTATATTTGGTAGGCAGTTGCGAGCAGTCCCATTCCGCCCGCCATCCTCAGTCAGAAGCTGTATCCGACACGGTCTGAGGTGGAGTACAGATGTTCCCACTATATGTGTTCCAGGCTCCCCATATTCTCTTTCACTTCTTGGGGAAGCTGCGGCATACATATGCCACCTTCTCTACCACCAAAGTCCCGTCCATATCTTTACACCAGTTGTGGAGTGTTGGAGTGGATTGTGACCCCCAGAATTTATTTAGCTATATTTCGCTTGGCGAACATCATCCCAAGTGTTGCCCAGTCCTGTGAAGCGTGAGTGAGATCCGTGGGCTCAAAGATATTTAGGAGACATTGCTTGGGCTCAGGGAGCACTGCGACTCCACCCACTTGAGTAATAGTTTGCATAACTGCCGTCCAGTAGGGCACTATTCGTAGGCACTGCCATATTGTGTGGTAAAACGTACCCTCCGCCCTGCAGCTCCGGAGACAAAGCGAGTTCTCGCCTCCCCTATTTTATGTAGGATTATTATGGTACAGTATGTTCGGTGTAGTATTTTCAGTTGCATCAGTCTTAGTCTGGAGGAAATCGCTACTTCGCGCGGTGATGAGAGCGCCTCCTGCCAGTCTGTGTCATCTAAGTTCGTTGGACCATAGTTCACGGAGGGCCATCATAGGATCTGGTAAATTGTTGTTGAGTTTGCAGTAGGTGATGTAAGTGGCATTCTTAGCCACGTAATCTGTCAATAACCTATCCTCTAGGGTGGAGGCCTCTGGAAGTGTGGTTTCAGCTAGTATAATAATAATAATAATAATAGGCAGATTTATAAAGCGCCTGGTTACGCACAACGGCGTGTCCCCGCGCTATGGTAGGTGAGAGCAGCAAAATCATAGCAACTAAAAACCCGGTACCAGTCTACCGGGCAAAAAGATGAGTTTTGAGTTTACCCCTGAAACTGGACTCTGACGGCTCCAGGCGCAGTTCCAACGGGAGTTTGTTCCAGCTTTTCGCAGCCAGGTACCTGAAGGACCTGCCCCCCATACATGCCTTTTTCACTTTGGGAATCTTCAGTAGCCCAGAGCCGGAAGATCTCAAGGCTCAAAGTGGCTCATAACGGGTAACAAGGTCCTGTAATGGTAACGGTGCCTTACCGCCAATAATGTGGTGGCACGTACACAGAGCCTTGAACTCGATTCTGCTCCTCACCGGGAGTCAGTGAAGTGCTTGGAGCGCTGCCTTTAAGGCCGATCTCCTAGGCAACCTCAGGACCAGGCAGGCCGCGTCATTCTGCAACACCTGAAGACGGTCAAGGCTCTTTCCTGTGGCCCCCAGGTAGAGAAGATTGCCATAGTCTAATCGTGTTGTTACAAGGGCATGCACCCGCTTCCTTCGGGCCTCCGTTGGTAGGAGCTCAAGAACCTTCCGCAGGCCTTTCAGAACACCAAAGCACACCCCCACCACCCGGTTAATCTGGGGCCCAAATGTTAGGTCAGTATCGAGCCATACACCCAGGTTTTTGGCTTCCTGACATGGCATGGGTGCCGACCCCAAACAGGGTGGCCACCATGCCGATGACCACACCGACAGGCCCCCTCCCACCATGAGCACTTCCGTCTTGCTGCCGTTCAGCCTCAGGCAGTTGGACGACATCCGGGATGCCAGCTCCTGCATGCAGGCTCTGAAACTGTCCGCAGCAAGACCGGGCGCACGCGATAGGGAGAGGGCCAGCTGCGTGTCATCGGCATAGGACACTATGCGCAGCCCATGGCCCTCAACTATGGTAGCCACTGGGGAGACATACAGGTTGAATAGAGTTGGGCTCAGGGACGAACCCTGGGGTACGCCCTGACCCAAGTTGACCACTCTGGAGTAGAAGTCCCCCTGCCTAACCTGAAAACCTCTATCTACCAAGAAGGACTGGATCTATTTCAGTGCAGTACCTGAGATCCCACCTTCATTAAGACACTGTAGCAAGGTGGCATGTGCTACAGTGTCGAATGCTGCACTTAGATCCAGGAGAATCAGGGCCATAGTTTGACCCTCATCCACCCCCTGTCTAATAGTCTTGACCGCCATAAGTAGGGCCGACTCCGTAGAGTGTCGAGGCCGGATTCCAAACTGAGTGGCATGAAGGAGGTTCGCCTCCTCCACAAATTCCATCAGCTGGACGTTCACGACCTTCTCCGCTACTTTGGCCATATATGGTAGAAGTGAAATGGGGCGGAGGTTCTCCAGTTTCTCGAGATGTTCGGCTTCTTTTGCAGGGGAAGCCCTACCGCCTGTTTCCACCCTATAGGTACAGTGTGGGTCCTAAAGGATACATCTAACAGGTGTCTAATGTAGGGCTCCAGGGTCACCAGGCTTAGAGCTGCCTTTAGTGCATTCCTGATCTGTGTGTATCTAAATATTTCAGAGGGTGCCAGTTCATACTGTTCTTGGAGGTGGTCGAAGGTAGTACCTCTCCCTTGATCCAGAAGTTCCCCACCGTTGATATTTCGAGAGTCCCATCGGGGAAGCCCTTACTATTCCGAAGTCGTCGTAATCGTTGTGTTTCCAAGAGTGGAGCGAGTTGGGTTAAGACACCGTCCCAGCCGAGTTTCTTTAATGCTATGTACCAGATCTGGACAGTGTTTGCAGTGGGACCAATCAGTGGGGTAGCTTGCTTTCGAGTGTATAATGCCTGCATCATTCCTCCCTCCCCAACCCATGTCTGTCTGCTCTAAACGCGGATCTGCCTGTGGAGCGTGGATCAATTGATTAATTACCGTCAGCTGAGATGCCCAATAATATAGTTGTATGTTTGTAAGTGCTATGCACCCATCGTACCAGCCCCTGACCAATTTGTTCATGGCAATGCGTGCCGGCTTTTTCCCCCAGAGTAAATTAGAGACTTCCGCCGCTATCGCCTTAAAGTAGCTTGGTGGAACAAGAAACAGTGTATTCTGTAGGGCATAGAGAAACCTGGGAAGCGCCATCATCTTAAAAAGTGCTGCTTTCCCGAGCAGTGTCAACGGTAGGGAATGCCAGTGTACCGCATCACGTTTAAGTAATTCCAGAGGTGGCGTGAGGTTTTTTTCACAAATTCGTCCGACAGCGGCGTGATATGGATTCCTAAATACTGAAAACCTCCGTTTGTGATCTGTAAATTACACCCCTGCGGGAGCGTGGCGGTGGGCCATGCCGAACATATAGAAGCTACTTGGTCCAATTGATGGTGTACCCAGAAACCTGATCAAATAACTCACATATATTGAGCAGCACAGGGATGGACCATCTGGGGGATGCTATATATAACAACGCATCATCAGCATACAAGGATATGGGGTCCTCCGTTCCATCCGCCCAATGTAGCCCTCGAATATCCGGTGCCCACCGAAACCATGCAGCCAGTGGCTCCAGAGCTAGGGCAAGCAAAAGCTGTGAGAGGAGGCACCTCTGATGCGTTCCCCGCCCCAAAAGGAAATCCTCCGATAAGTGACTGTTCGCTCTCACATGAGCCAAGGGCCCGAGTACAGCAATCGCACCCAGGTGCAGAATTTTGGGCTAAAACCCAAGTGTCTCAGAACTGCAAAGAGGAAGTGCCACTCAACCATATCAAAGGCCATACGGGCATCCAAGGAGAGTATGACAGCTGCTTCCTGGATAAAGGGAATACGTGCCATTACACCATGTAGACGTCTTAAATTAAGGGCTGTATGTTATTGGGCATGAAGCCGGATTGTTCCGGGTGTATTAAGGCGGCAAAATGAGGGGTCAATCTGGCCGCCAAGAGTTTAGCGAGGATTTTGGCTTCTGCATTATTTAATAAATATTGCTTTTTTAAAAGAAAAGCATATTACATAAATATTTTTTTGTAAAATGTGAACATAAGCTTGACAATTTTGTGTTGATGACTATAATGAAGATTCCCCTGAAGAAAAACTAAGACTACAGGTAAGTAACTATTCCTTCCAGACCAAATACTTCTGTGGTCCCTTTGGATTTGCCTGGTTCTTTGTTTATGCCTTTGGCCCTAATTATATTCTGGAAAAAAATCCGATTCCTGCAGAAACAGTAATTTTGCAGAGGAATCGTTGTTCCTAGTTGACAAATTTCAGGAGGTGTAAACTGCCAAAATGTACCCGGTGAAAACCTGTGAAAAACTCAGTTACATAGAGAATTTGGTAAAATGAACTCTGATCCTGCATGTAATTCTACAGGTATTTTCCACAACAGCTAAATACAGCACCTTCCAGGTATCTGTATTTATCTTGTGCAGTAAATGCTTCCTCATTTAGTGACCCACTGATAATAAGGGCCTTTTTGTTTTCTTGAGGGGGAGGAGTCCCTTAACACTTGTCATTGTCACAACCAGTTCAGACCATATGATGGAAGATGAGAAAGGTCTCATTTGAACGCCTCCAAAGCAAAATAGTTTAGACACTAAATCAGAGACTACAGAGTTTTTCTTCTCTTGCAGTCCCCTTTCCCGGTACTAGATTGATGTTTCCTCACCCAGTGATCTGTTATTTGACTAGATTACCCAAAGACATATTTTCGAATTCTAAGGGCCCTATTATGGCTATGGCTGGTCGTGGTGGCAGTTCGACCACCGCCACACAGGCGAACCGCCCACAGTATTATAAATGTGGTGGTGGCACTGCCACTGAACTGCTACAGATCACGGATCCTGCTGCAGTCTGGCAGCAGTTCGCTGCTATAATATGCTGGCAGAGCTTCAGCTGCACTGCCAAGCATATTTTGAGTTTCCTCACGGCCACCCTTTCATGGCGGTTACACCGCCATGAAAAGTGTGGTGGTGAGGCAAAAAAGGGGGCCCTACAGTACCCCCATGTGCTTCTGTGCACCGGGTGCATGCAGGAGTGCACATGTTGTGCCTCCCCGTAGTTTAGCACCCTCAGTTCCTGCACGGAAAGAAATGCATGACATGGTGTATTCCTTCCCATGCAGGAACGTGCACTAGCGGTGCTGTTTAAGGATCACAATAAGCCTTTAAACAGCACCGCTGAGGAACCGCCACGCTGCCCGCCCACCAGACCACAAAATTACTTGTAATCTGGCGGTCGGGCGGCAGTGAGTTTCGGCGGTCTTGGTGCAGCGCTGTAGGGTGCCGTCCCCTCCAGGACCGCCGAAACTAGTATTAAGGCCCTTAGATACATTTTACAGTACTTTGTTTTATTTATTTAGGTATTTTTTTCTAAAGCAGTAGGTCTGGTGCACCTGGGAAGGGTACACAGAAATAGAGGGGAAATTGAATAACACTTCAGGTGATTAAAGGCAGTCAGCTGAGCATCGGAGGGTTGGAGTCTGTTGGTAAAAGCCTGTCTCCTTGTATAAAAATAAACAGTGTCAAAAACTTTGGTGGACCAACTACAGCATCCTAATAATTGGTCTGAGATTTTTTTAGTTGTATGGCCATTGTAAGATAAATCTAAGGACGGCCCTAACACAGTCCAGGATAAGATGACTAACTATACACCTAGATAAAAAGCTCGGTATTAGGGTTCTCCAGAAATTGAGGAAGTAATTTTTGATTATCATCTGTGGCAGTAAAGTATTTCTCACATAGAAACCTTATGCTATTTGTTTTTTATCCAGTCTGCCATATCATGAGTAAGTTATGATTGACTGGCCTTCGATTTATAGATCGATGGTGAGGAACAAACAGCTGGTGTAATATAGTTAGGTGATCAGCAATGTAAAACTTAATGGAAGCGTATTTAGAAGAGTTATCGTCTATTTGTAGCTAGCAAAGAACGGGTCTTTAGTGACGGTTTGACGGCGTTGTAGCATTTTCAAGGGTAATAGCAGATGGAACAACATGTTTTCTGGACTCCTTGTAGTTTTGAAAGCGATTTGTTTGGGAGTCTTCTGTATATGCCCTTGATGTATTCCTGATGGGACATGATCAGTTGAAGGATATGTGTGAACCAAAACTAGTATTTCATTACGGTTTCGTATGGTTATCTGGACAACACTTTTAAATATAATTAAATTGGATTTCAAATTAGCGTTGGAAGAAATTGGGTTGTCCAGCTCTTTTTCATCCGTATTATTTAAGAAGGACATTTAAGCAGATCGGCATAAAAATATTATTTGACTCTGCCATTTTAAGGTAGTGTCCAAAATAATGTGATGCTGCCCTAAAGACAGCAAGGTTGCTCCGTAAGCCTTCAGTTTCATTTAGTGCTCAGTGTATCTTCTTGCTCTGTGTTGAAAGGGTCTCTAAACATTGAACTTTTAACAACACTTTTTGCTTCAGAAACCATGATAACCATTTTTGACAAATACACATACAGAGGGGGAAAACAGCACGATTTGTGTTTATTTTGCATAAATTGTCTTCCTGACTCTCACGCAGTAGCTGAGTGTTGTTTTTCAGCATATGTCACATAGCATCCAGAGGGACAGGGCAGGGATCCACATACAGTCCTAGCATTTTGACAGTTCATTCCATATTTAGTACTATTTTCTAAGAAAATGGTCCCAACTTAGCACAAAGGCCAGGCAGTCCTGCTTCTCTCTCAACCCTTACTGGAACCAAATGAACAATGCCAGGAGTCACTTTTAGAAGTGGTGTTATAACAGCAACATTTCCGGTCTGCATTGATGTGGCTTGCAAGGGCAACAAGGCATTTATTGCCATCAAGGTCTTCCTCATAGAAACCCTCAATGCTCAGGACTTCGCAGTTGTTAAGGATTCCCTCAGACAGTATTGATGGCACTGGACCCAGAAGTGGCCCAGAAGAGTCTGCAAGCTATTAGTGAAATATTCCTTTCTCTGTGGAACATTTAAGCCTATTACATCTCAGCTACGAGATATCACCATATATCAGAATATGAAGAAATGTCCAAGGCCAGAATAATAAGCAAATCATCATGAAAAAGTAATAACCTGTTAAGGCCAACAGGCTCTCCTACATCAACTAGTACTCATAAACCTTTGGTTTGCCCACGGATATCGGTTGGAAGTCATAAATGTGGATCTCCTAGTCTCAAACGAGATAATAAGTATGGTAGCTTATGTGGGAAAGTTTTCAGCCCTAGGCCAGACATCATGATGCATCAGTCATGCTGTCTACGACCAACAGGCCTAATGTTAGATGCTTAACCAAAAGCTGTATACTGTGTTTCCCGTATTCTTACTTATTTTAATCATGTACACTAGATGAAGTCCATGAATTAAAACAGAAGCAGTCAGCATAAAGGCAAGGCCTACAGAAAAAGAAAGATTTCACGTGATCCCAATGCAGAGGATGATCATGTAAGAAATACATTTTGAAATAGTTCTAAATCGGTTATCGGTAACAGCAGCAACATCTGTTACAAAACTCCTAGGGCCCGATGTAGGTAAAATTGATTTACCGATTTACAATTACCGAATTTTACCGATTCGGTAATTGAAAATCGGTAAATCAATGTGGTTGACATGTAGGTATTTCCAGATGTGTAAATACCGAATCTGTCACATTCGGTATTTACCGATTCTGTAAATACAGAATCGGTATTTCCCATTGATTCCTATGGGCTTCAAAGCCCATAGGAATCAATGGGAAATACCAATTCTGTATTTACAGAATCGGTAAATTCCGATTTTTGCAAGGGTGCAGGGGGTGTCACTTTGACACCCTCTGGCACCCCACAAATAGGCATGTGCGCCATGTGGCACACAGACATGCCCTAAGGGCATGTCTGTCTGTCACATGGCTAGGTGTGCATGCACACATGTGCATGCACACCTGAAATCGGTATTTTACCACACAATAGGATTGTGTGGTAAAATACCGATTTTGTAGGGCCTTTGGGACTCAGAAGAGTCCCACCTACATCAGAGATTTACCGAATCGGTAAAAATACTGATTCGGTATTTTACAGATTCGGTAACTTTACCGATTCGGTAAAGTTACTGATTCTGTAAAAATGTGCCCCTACATGCCAAATCTTGTTTACCGGTCGGTAACTGCCGAAAATACCGATTTTCGTCTGTTACCGACCGACCTACATCTGGCCCTTAGTGGGCTAACTCAGAAGCACATGAACGAACCATCAACTTCTGAAAAGCTTCCAAGAAAAACCCAAGACTTCTTCACTCTCTTTCCGCTATAACATATCTACCTCGGGGGAACATCACAAACCAGTTTTAGCACAGCAAGCAACAACTGGGTACAGAATGAGTGAGTGAGTGAGTACAGATTTGTATAGCGCTGGCTACCCGGGGGCATCCCAGCGCTTTAGACCCATCTCAGACAAATCACTCAGCAGAACAGGAAGGTCTTCAGCCGCTTTCTAAACTGTAAATGATTAGGCTCAAGCCGCAGGTAATCGGGCAGCTGATTCCAACTTTTTGCTGCCTGTACTGCAAAACGTCGGCCCCCTGTACGAGAACGCTTGATCCTCGGGACAGAGAGCAAATTGCGGTGGTTGGATCTAAGAGCTCTGGGCCCTTGATGGTGCCTCAGGAGAGGGCACAGAATGGCAGGGCCCTTGTTGATTATTGATTTGTGGGCCGTACACAAGGCCTTAAACTGGATCCTTTCCTGAACAGGTAACCAGTGTAGAGCCCGGATGGCCGTCTTCTCCTAGCTGTGTCTAGGGACATCCATAAGCATTTGGGCTGCGCAGTTCTGGACTGACTGGAGTATCTTAATGGTCCCTAATGGTGCCCCCAAGTAGACCGCGTTCGCATAGTCAAGCCGCGAGAGGATCAAGGACTGAACCAGGATCCGTCTTGCCTCGAACGGAAGAAGGGTCAGGACCATCCGTAGGATCTTCAGAAGGCCGTAACCGGTAGCGGCGACCTTACGGGCTTGAACTTGAAAACTAAAGGTGGGATCAAGCCACACCCCCAGACTTTTAATTTGCTCCTTCGGGGGAGGGGGCGGACCCAAACATATGGGCCACCAAGCGTCAAGATTGATGGGGGCCTTATATCCCAGCATCATAATCTCTGTTTTTGAACCGTTACGTTTCAGAAAAGAGGCGTCCATCCAATCGAGGACCTTGGTGAGACACGGGGAAAGGTTATTGACCCCGGAATCCACAGCATCTGCCCTGGCCAGGGAAACCACCAACTGCGTATCGTCGGCGTAGGTGACCAATTGGATTCCCCAGGGAAGGACCTCATTAGCCAGGGGCCTCATATAGATATTAAATAGGGTCGGGCTCAATGAGGATCCCTGGGGAACGCCGTAATGCATTGGGAATTGTTCGGATGCTACTTCCTCCTCGAAAACTGCAAAGGATCTGTTAGCAAGGAAGGACCAAAACCAATTAAGGGCGGTCCCCACAATGCCAACCTCCCGCAACCGCTGGAGAAGGAGTGTGTGGTTTACAGTATCGAAGGCTGCGCTGAGGTCCAAAAGGACCACCGCAGCGCAGCCTCCTCCATCCACAATTTTCCTTGCCTCCTCCACTACTACGACCAGAGCAGTCTCAGTTCCATGCCTTGTTCTAAAACCCGTTTGGGTGACATGCAAGGCGCCCTCATCCTCAATAAATGTTAATAGTATGCGGTTGACTTATTTCTCTGCAATTTTGCTAACCCCTGGCAGGAGAGAGATAGGTCTATAATTGGACCATTCTTCTGGGTCAAGGCTAGGTTTTTTTAGCAGAGCTTTGACACTGGCCTGCTTCCACCGAGGGGGAACTACACCTGCCGCCAGAGAGGAGTTAATAACATCCTTGATAACAGGAACAACCATGTCAGAGGCCTGTTTTAAAACTGAAGGCGGGGCAATGTCAGAGGGGGAGCCAGATTTAAGGTTCCTGAGGAGCCCTTCAGCCGTAGGTAGATCTAGTGTCGGAAAGGACTCGAGTTTCGTGAGGGAGGTCGGTCCAGAGGGAGGGATCGTGGACTCGGTGACACGTGGGGGTGGAAAAGCTGAGTATATGTTGGAAACCTTCTTGGCGAAGAAGTGGGCCAATTCGGTGCACCGTTTCTGGGGATCATTTACCTCAATAGACGGACATGGTGGAGTAACTAGAGATTTTGAAGATTTTAAAAATTTCCCTGGGTGAATTGGCGGCATCAGCAATTTTTCCTTCGTAATAGGATGATTGTGCCAATTTAAGGTGCTTCTTATAATCCCTAAGAACCATCCTATACTCATTTTTATTCTCGAAGGAGAAGTTCTTTCTCCACTTTCTTTCCGCCCTCTTGCAGCACCGTTTAAGATCCTTCAGATCAGTGGAGTACCAAGGCAGTTTATTCCCGCCGGTGCGATGATTAATCTCATTTACAGGCAGGATGGGATCGAGAGAGGTCTCTAGCCACCTGTTGAGCGCCTCATTCGCTGCGATAGGATCGGCACAGAAGGGAGGGGGAGATTTGTTTAATATGGATAGCCATTCCTCTAAAGGTAGTCTCGACCAAATACGCCCCAATCTCTTAGAGGTTGTGGTCGGACGGCTGACATCGGCCGGGGTCCAAGTGAAAGATAGCAGCGCATGGTCTGAACAAGGGACAAAGAGTGACTCATCCCAAATAATCTCATCTAGATTAGTAAAGAAATGATCAATTAGATGCCCTGCCAAATGGGTAGGTCCCGCTACAATTTGTTTGAGTTGCAGCATCCCCAGTCCTTCCAATAAAGCTTGCGAAGAAGGGGCAGATGGATCGTCTAAATGTATGTTAAAATCTCCCAAGATTGAGAAATTGGGGGCGCTACTGATGATATGGGTGATTTTATCATGAAGATTGTCACAGAAACTCGTGTGTGATCCAGGAGGCCTGTACACCACAATCCCTGAAAGGGAACATGTGGAGGAAAAGGGTAATACAAACGAGAGGCTCTCGCAGTCAGCGAGCGGGCTCTCAGACATACGGCACCTAAAAGAGTTTCGATATATAATTGCCACCACACCTCCTCGTCCAATCTGTCGGTCATTCCTACAGATTACGAAACCCGGGGGGAGGGCACAGACTAAGTCTGGGTCAGAGGCCTCGGTTAACCACGTTTCCATGAGGAACAGGACATCTGGCTCACGCTCCTCCAATATCATGCGGATTTCATGTGCATGTTTTGGGAGTGAACGGCAATTAATGAGAAGTAAAGAGTATTTTTTGGGCTTAGGGAGTGACGAAGTACCCAGTTCCTGCGGGCCCAGCAAACCTTTACAGAGAGGACAGGGAATCATTACCTCCAAGGGGAGTAACACATGGGGACAGGGAACTGCGAGGTCATCTCAGAACCTCAATAGCTGGTCTCTACAAAACGTGATTCTACCTGCTCCCAAACCAGGAGTCGCTTCCATCCTCCCGGCCCCTGGGCCCATCCTGGCACGGACGGGCACAGACTGGCTTTCCTTAGGCGCTCCTTCGGCGCGAGGTGGCGCGACCGCTAACGCGTCCGCTGCGCGGAGGGAAGGACTTCTCAATTTATGCGCTACAGCGCGTGTCACTAACTTGCTCCCCCGAGTCTAGAGCACCAACCAGCCTCCAACCCAACCCAAGATGGCCGCTCTAGTTTGCCAGCCACCTCCAAACCCCCAACTCCCTCAGCAGCCTAATGGGCTAAAAAGGGTCGGATATGAATGAAAATACGGCGAAAATGCTCGTGGGTGTCAGCAGAGGTGAAATACAATTTAAAATAAAAAAAATTAAATTCGAATTCGGCGAGTGTATTAAAATGGGCAGAGCTGTGTAACTCCCGGCTACAGCCTAAGGAGTGAAGTGTAGGGTGCAAGGTCTAGAATTGTGCACATAATAGTTAGGCTCTCTTACAGAAAATCTACACCAGACATTCCTCCTTCAATTTCAAACAACGCTCTATTTCTGTCCTGGATCAAAGTGTTTGAATATCTCACAACAAAAAAGTAAGTGTGTCCAAAACAGAAAAACACAAAAGGATTTACTCCCACTAGCTCCTCGTAGGAAAATTAGGTTCAATGGGAACTACTGAGACCATTTTCAGTGTGAAAGCTGTAAAGGGAAGAGCAAAGAAAGATTTTCTGAAAGTTGGCTGTGCAGCATATACTCTTGCATCTGGCAGAGCAGATTGCTCAACAGGTCTTCAGGATGAACATATTCATGTTCCTATTGTAAAGAAGCAGAGGCAATCCTTGATGTTTGTAGCAAATAACCAAAGTTACCAATAAAATAACTTGCCATTTGGCATAATATTCACTCTTCACACTTTCTCCATATGCATGACAGAGGTAGTCGCCCATCTCGGGAATTTATTTTTTGTTTGTTTACCTGTATTTGAACATTTGGCTCTGAACAGCAACCTGCAAGAAAATTCAATAGGATTTCCATACAGCTTCTGAATTCCTCAATAGCTAAGGCACAAGGGGCCAGATGTAGGAGTCCAAATACCGGTCGGTAACGGCCGATTTCGGCAGTTAGCGACCGGTATTTAGGAATTGGCATGTAGGGGCCCTATTTTACCGATTCGGTAAATTTACCAAATCGGTAAATTTACCGAATCGGTAAAATACCGAATCGGTATTTTTACCGATTCGGTAACTTCCTGGTGTAGGTGGGACTCTTCTGAGTCCCTAAGGCCTTACAGATTCGGTCTTTTACCACCCAATCCAATTGGGTGATAAAATACCGAATCCAGGTGTGCATGCACATGTGTGCATGCACATCTATGCCATGTGACATGGCACACATGCCTGTATTTGGGGTGCCAGAGGGTGTCAAAGTGACACCCCCTGCACCCTTGCTGGAATCGGTATTTACCGAATCGGTAAATACCGATTCGGTAATGCCCATTGATTCCTATGGGCTTCAATGCCCATAGGAATCAATGGGCATTACCAAATCGGTATTTACCGATTCGGTAAATACCGATTTTTACAGAATCGGTAATTCAATTACCGATTTTACCTAAATCTCCCCCATTCTATTTTACCGATTCATAAATACAGAATCGGTAAAATTCGGTATTTATGAATCGGTAAAAAAGAATTCCCTACATCTGGCCCTAGATGCCTACAACTAAATGACATAGTTTGTCAGGATTCTGAGTCCACAAGGCAGATGAACTGATATCTTCAGGAGCGAAGACAGGGCCTCCACTCTCCTCTAAGGTACTGCCTGGTCAAGCCAAGTATGGATTAACAGAATACAGGCTAGTACCCTCAAGGAGAGAAGAGACAACTCAGGACCACCAGGAAGAAAATGCAGTGGTGCCAATGGGAGGAAACAATGAGAATCTGGAATATATTCCCAGTCCTGCAGCATAACAAGAAAATAATAAAAACAAGGGAAAGAGACTAGAATTAGTGAAAGCGTCCACATATAATAATGTTCTAAACTAAGTTGTGTACACTCCCACACTCACTAAACTTAAGAAATGATTCCACAAGAATCGAGGTCTCCACAGTCTAGGAGAATTCAACCAAGAAACTGGTCACACTGTGGTCTGAGTCGGTCTATGCAATTCACGATAGGCACACGCCTGCCACATGAAGGAGGAAGAGCCACATGAAGGAGGAACAATGTAGCCTTAACGACTGAGGCAGGAGTCCAATGATAACAAGGAAGGGAACTGGACAGGGAGGCGTAGTCCCGCCCAATGTATTATGGGAAAGGTAGTCTAAGTATATGGAACAAGAGCAGGAAGGTAACATAGTTCAAGTACAGAGAAACTAGGACATGAGAGCTCTCATGAAGCCTTGTTTGGTTTGTCAAATTAGTCTGCAGGCTACTACAAGACAGCTCTCTTCTGGGATGGATGGCATCCTACATTCCTATAGGGCCGATTGGTTGCACATCAGGCCCCTACAAATCTATTGTGATGCCATTCGAGATGCCACGTGTATGGTTGTCTGTGCTGAAGGGAGCTGAGAGATGCGATAATATCAGGAGCCAAAGATCATCATCCGTGTTTAACCCATCCGAGGCAACGGTGCTTGTGTACGTCAGACGGCTCCCCGTGTCCACGCACACTGCACTGGAAACCCCTTTGGTACGGGCACCAGAGGGATTTCCTATATTCCAAAACAACCCGACTAGGCACCTGGGACAATTTTTTCTTTGTGTAACGGTGGGGGCTTCCCAGAATGGACATGCCTATGACCCCTCTGAAAAAACAATGGGCATAGTGTTTCTGCCCCCACCCCTGCCGGGGGCAGATGTTGGTTATTACACCTGATCTGCCCCCTCCACCCAAGAGGGGGCAGGGAGCTCATTATGCACCAGGGATATGTGTATGGACATGCCAGGGAGATGTCCCATAGGCAAGGGTCGCTCCCCTTTTTTTTAGACACACATTTTGGCTGTTTCAGTGATATTTGTAGGCTGATCTACTCCAAGTAGGGTAAGAAACCACTGGAAAACAGGGAAAGTTTGTGTGTGTGTGAACTGGAGTTTTTCTGACGGTCCGCTTGTACTGGTCTTTAGCTGGTATTTTGCTGGCGTTGGGAATAGACTTGCACTTGCCTGATAGTGTGTGGACTTGCGCTCGGTGACGGTGTATGTAGATCTATGCTTGCTTGGTGGTGTGCGTGGAGTGGCACATGGCTGGCATTGTGTGTGAATGGCAGTGTCTGTGGACTGACTCTTGGTTGGCGGTGTGCGTGGACTGTCGCTTGGATGGCGGTGTGGCTTGCATGGATCCCCCAGTGTTTTCTTACCCAGAATCCCCTACAAACCTCAGCTTTGCCCAAAAAGTAATATTTTCCTCACATTTCTGTGTGGGAAAGTTTTAAGATCACCACACCAATGCAAATTTCTTACCACCCAGCGTTCCCCTCGGTCTCCCAATAAAAATTATACCTTACTTGTGTGAGTGCCCAGAACAGCGTGGGCCTATAAACTTATAAACAAATTGCCCTTTTGAACCTGCTTTGGTTCCCCCTCAATCTATACACATTTTTGGCCCTTCCCTGTCACAGGCACTTGGCCCATGAACGCAATTGAAGTATAATTTTTATCGGGAGACTGAGGGGAATGCTGAGTGTAATGTAATGTAATGTAAATTGGCATTTGTAAAGCGCTGACTGTCACTCCGCAAGGAGTATTCTGGCGCTGGTAGATTGCAGGTGAGAGGGGTCCTAAACGTGCTAGCTCCTGGACATGTTAAATCAGCGCCGTAGAAAACAGCGCACTGCGCGATGAGGACTTCTCTCACCTTCCTGCTCTGCCTAGGAAAGGAGTGGTATGAAATTTGTAGCGTGCGGTAATACCATAAAGAATTTTGAGGATTCTGGGTAAGAAAACGTTGGGAGATTCAAAGAAGCCACTCCTCCTTAGACTCCCCCGGATGTGTAGTTTTCATAAATGTCTGGGTTTGGGTTTGGTAGGTTTCTCTAGATGCACGCTGAGACTGGGAGCAAAAACGCAGGTGACTCCCTCGCAGAACCAAGTCTTTTTTGTGATCAATAATTTTGAAGTTTCCACAGTACATTTTGGGCCATTTCCTGTCACCAGCACTAGGTCCACGCACACAAGTGAGGTACCATTTTTATTGGGAGACTTGTGGTAATGCTGTGATGAAAATGTGTTTTTGTTTGACAAAGTTTGAGGTTTGAAAGGGATTCTGGGTAACAGAACCTGGCGAGAGCCACACAATTGACCCTATCCTGGATTACTCTGTGTATCTAGTTTTAAAAAATGTACAGGTTTGCTAGGTTTCCCTTGGTGCTGGCTGAGCTAGGGTCCCAAATCCACAGTTAGACACATTGCAAACAAAGAGCCTGTTTTCTGTGGAAGATATTGGAGTGTTTTACAAGCATTACAGATTGCTGAGCTAACGCTGATCCTTAGGCTAGAACCTGGTTCTCCGCTCCAAGGTCGGCAGCTCTGGCCATGAGACCACATCCTCTCATGAATGGAGAATGCAAAAACTAACAACAGTCTCTGTTAGATATATGAGGGTGCAGTACTTCAGTTTATTACTAGATGTCCCTGTATAGTCAGGCTCTACTCAGCTGACAAGGTTTCAGATTGCTTATGTGTGACATTTACATTATTTCAGTGTCATTATGCGTGACAATCAACGACTATGAGTGGTACTTATTAGCAAGGGCTAGCTAGGGCAATAAAACGGTGTGCCTGGGTCAGCTAAGAAATGAGTACTGAGGCAGTGGATATGCAGCAAAAGTGCCAGGGATGACTATAGGAGGGTCGGAGAGCGCCCGTAGCAGTTTGGATTGGTACTCAGTGCCCCAGGTTCGAATTGATGAGATGGCTTAGAGCTATGAATAGGTGAGGATCATAGAGTGCCAGAACACAGTGGAAGAGCAGCAGTACTCCATAGTTTTAAGCGTAATCCTCCAGCTGTTGAAAATTACGTCCATTAATTTGTGGCTTCGCGGGTGGTGCAACCCTACCTCGAACCTCAAGTTTCCAAACTAAAGTATAAAAGGGGAGCGAGCGGCCTAATGAGAGCGGCACGCACACGATGACACGCTCTCTTCCTGAATTGCTGTGGTCGTGCTTTAAAGGGAAGGCAGCGCACAAGCTGTTTATCGGATCCGTGCAGGAATCCTCCAAAAATTTAACACAGTATCTTCCCCTTCACTATCACACGGAGAACAGTGAACGAAGGAAAAAAGTTTTCCCTTAATGAAAATTTTAGTGATACAAGAAACTTACAGATAAAACTTCGATCACACCAATGTTACGGGGGTATAAATGCACTTTAAAAGTTCTCAAATATAAATAATAAACAAAGCTGAAAGCAAAATTATCACATGATATACTCTTAAAGAATGTAATCATGCGAGAACGAAACTGTGGCTGCTGTGTAGCAAAGGATTGTGGGAATGCAAATTTCCACGGAGTATTGTGCTTCCTGCAGACGCCATTTCCTGTACTACTATCTTGTAATGGGACTTAGCTCTCTTTAATAATTAGCTGCATAAAGTGCTGCTCCTCAATTGCTATAAAACGTGTCTCAGCAAAAAGGATTTATTCTTGTTCCGAGGATCCAATGAGTTTTAAACGCAATCCTCCAGCTGTTGAAAATTATGTCCATTTATTTCTACTTTGCGGCTTCGCTGGTGGTGTGACCCTACCACAAACCTCAAGTTTCCAAACTACAGTATAATATAATGTATTTGTTTGCAGATTTGTTTATCGCGAACTCGACCCGGAGATATTGGAGTGTTTTACGAGCACCATAGATTGCTGAACTAATGCTGATGCCGAGGCTCGAACCTGGGGGCATATTATTAAGGGTGGCGATAGGGAATTTTCGCCCCTTTAGCGGCGGTTTTCGGACGCTAAGCGGCAATAATTCTATCGCCCTATTAGCAAGCTGTCGCTAACAGCAGTTAGCGACAGCTTTTAGGTGATAGCGAGCGGTTTGGGGCCCGCTTTGCATTTTAGCGATATTTATCGCTAATGACATGCAAAGTGGGCGTACCCAAACTGTTAGCGACTGAAAACTGTCGCTAACATCGCTATCGCCTATTAGCAAGGCAGGCGTAGCGATGGAAATATTTGTGCTAAGCGCGAATGTCTCCAAATATTAACACCTGCCCAGACCAGTTCTTTGCCATGTTATCCAACGGGAGGTGGATACCATGGCTAAGAGCATTTTGTCGCTAATGCGTGAATATCGCTGTATTCTCAGCGATATTCACGCATTTCACCGCTATCGCCGGAAAATGTATCGCTTTGGAGATAAACGTTGCTAATAGCACGTTATCTCAGCGATAAATTCCAGCAATGCTCAGCGATAAAAAAATTGCCGCTAAGCCTATTTAGAGATAAATATTGCTACTTGTTGGTAATATGCCCCACGGTTCTCTGCTCCAAGGTTGGCAGCTCTGGCCATGAGACCACATCCTCTCATGAATGGAGAATGCAAAAACTAACAACAGTCTCTGTTAGATATATGAGGGTGCAGTACTTCAGTTTATTACTAGATGTCCCTGTATAGTCAGGCTCTACTCAGCTGACAAGGTTTCAGATTGCTTATGTGTGACATTTACATTATTTCAGTGTCATTATGCGTGACAATCAACGACTATGAGTGGTACTTATTAGCAAGGGCTAGCTAGGGCAATAAAACGGTGTGCCTGGGTCAGCTAAGAAATGAGTACTGAGGCAGTGGATATGCAGCAAAAGTGCCAGGGATGACTATAGGAGGGTCGGAGAGCGCCCGTAGCAGTTTGGATTGGTACTCAGTGCCCCAGGTTCGAATTGATGAGATGGCTTAGAGCTATGAATAGGTGAGGATCATAGAGTGCCAGAACACAGTGGAAGAGCAGCAGTACTCCATAGTTTTAAGCGTAATCCTCCAGCTGTTGAAAATTACGTCCATTCATTTGTGGCTTCGCGGGTGGTGCAACCCTACCTCGAACCTCAAGTTTCCAAACTAAAGTATAAAAGGGGAGCGAGCGGCCTAATGAGAGCGGCACGCACACGATGACACGCTCTCTTCCTGAATTGCTGTGGTCGAGCTTTAAAGGGAAGGCAGCGCACAAGCTGTTTATCGGATCCGTGCAGGAATCCTCCAAAAATTTAACACAGTATCTTCCCCTTCACTATCACACGGAGAACAGTGAACGAAGGAAAAAAGTTTTCCTTAAAGAAATTTTAGTGATACAAGAAACTTACAGATAAAACTTCGATCACACCAATGTTACGGGGGTCTAAATGCACTTTAAATGTTCTCAAATATAAATAATAAACAAAGCTGAAAGCAAAATTATCACATGATATACTCTTAAAGAATGTAATCATGCGAGAACGAAACTGTGGCTGCTGTGTAGCAAAGGATTGTGGGAATGCAAATTTCCACGGAGTATTGTGCTTCCTGCAGACGCCATTTCCTGTACTACTATCTTGTAATGGGACTTAGCTCTCTTTAATAATTAGCTGCATAAAGTGCTGCTCCTCAATTGCTATAAAACGTGTCTCAGCAAAAAGGATTTATTCTTGTTCCGAGGATCCAATGAGTTTTAAACGCAATCCTCCAGCTGTTGAAAATTATGTCCATTTATTTCTACTTTGCGGCTTCGCTGGTGGTGTGACCCTACCACAAACCTCAAGTTTCCAAACTACAGTATAATATAATGTATTTGTTTGCAGATTTGTTTATCGCGAACTCGACCCGGAGATATTGGAGTGTTTTACGAGCACCATAGATTGCTGAACTAATGCTGATGCCGAGGCTCGAACCTGGGGGCATATTATTAAGGGTGGTGATAGGGAATTTTCGCCCCTTTAGCGGCGGTTTTCGGACGCTAAGCGGCAATAATTCTATCGCCCTATTAGCAAGCTGTCGCTAACAGCAGTTAGCGACAGCTTTTAGGTGATAGCGAGCGGTTTGGGGCCCGCTTTGCATTTTAGCGATATTTATCGCTAATGACATGCAAAGTGGGCGTACCCAAACTGTTAGCGACTGAAAACTGTCGCTAACATCGCTATCGCCTATTAGCAAGGCAGGCGTAGCGATGGAAATATTTGTGCTAAGCGCGAATGTCTCCAAATATTAACACCTGCCCAGACCAGTTCTTTGCCAGGTTATCCAACAGGAGGTGGATAACATGGCTAAGAGCATTTTGTCGCTAATGCGTGAATATCGCTGTATTCTCAGCGATATTCACGGATTTCACCGCTATCGCCGGAAAATGTATCGCTTTGGAGATAAACGTTGCTAATAGCACGTTATCTCAGCGATAAATTCCAGCGATGCTCAGCGATAAAAAAATCGCCGCTAAGCCTATTTAGAGATAAATATTGCTACTTGTTGGTAATATGCCCCACGGTTCTCTGCTCCAAGGTTGGCAGCTCTGGCCATAAGACCATATCCTCTCATGAACGAAGAGTGCAAAAGCTAACAACATTCTCTCACCTCCGACAGCAATGATTTCTTCATCTACTCATTTTGTTTGGGGAATGAGTAGTACAGGCTGTGGTTGGATATCCCCGTTAGGTATATGAGGGTGCAGTACCTCAGGTCATTACTAGATGTCCCTGTACAGTCAGGCTCTACACAGCTGCCAAGGTTTCAGATTGCTTATCTGTGCCATTTACATTATTTCAGTGTCATTATAATTGGCAATCAACGACTATGAACAACTTATTAGCGAGGGCTAGCTTGGGCAGTTTGGATTGGTACTCAATGTGCCAGGTTCGAATTGATAAGATGACTTAGAGCTATGAATAAGTGATGCTCATAGAGTGCCAGGACACACTGGAAGAGCAGGAGCACTCCATAGCAGCAGCAGGAGGGTAACTGGACAGAAGCACCAGTGAATGTAAAAGGGAATCTTATAAAGGAGCAGAGGTTGATAGGGACATTGGTTGTAGTGCAGTAGAAGTTCTTGTGGCATTTATAGAGAGGAGCAGAGAGGACTATTGGCAATCTCGAGAGAACCAGATCATGTTGGTATTAAATAGAGAGAAAGTTGAGGAAGAGAGTGTCACCTTTAAGTAGAGATGGATTTGATACAGCCAGGGGCACCGTGATCCACTCCTCGCTCCTGCCTTGAGTGGTCGCTCCCCTGTCTGCTTGCTGAAAGGCGGTATCGTACTGTGAAGCTGCTTTTTTACGAAGTGTTGCTTATTTATTTAAACAGCGCCAGGATTCTATAGCGTTTCAGTGTTGTTTATTTATTTATTTCAATAGCGCAAGGATTCTATAGCGTTTCAGTGTTTATTTATTTATTTCAACAGCGCCAGGATTCATTAGCGTTTTTCATCGCTTGGTCACTGCTTTACTGGCTGCTTGCTTGCTCGCTCTGATATTTACCTGCGCATTGTGATATTGACCTCGTGTGTTATCCCCCGGCGCCCTGCTCTGCCCTCCCCTCCATTTTGATTTTGTTGTTGTTCCCTTGAGCCCGCCACGCCTCCCAGCTGAGCCGCCCTCGCCCCTCCCCCCTCCACTATCCATATATGACAGTCGCTCCCGCGCGCAGCGTTCACGCGCAGCGAACGCGCCCCATTCGCGCCGAAGGTGCGCCAAAGGTGGGCCCGTCTACGCCCGTCCGCGCCTGGACCGCGCCCAGCGCCAGACCCCCTGCCCCTCGCGCTGCCCAGCCCTCCCGCATTACCTACGATGCCGCCACCCTCCTAGCCCTTAACCCCGGTCGCACCCCCAACTGCGTCCAAGCCGCTCCTGGACACACCCATGGACCTTTCTCTTGCTAATCCTGCAAATTCGTCGGGACCGACAACATCTCCGCTGCGACCACACCACAGATTCCCGACCCCAACCACCTACAATGCATCTTGCTCAACACCCGCTCGGTCCACAAGCACGCCATTGACCTATGGAATCTACTAGACACCACCTCTCCGGACGTCGCTTTCCTAACGGAAACACGGATGAACGCTTCCTCCGCCCCAGACATCACCATTGCCATCCCTGAAGACTATAAGATCATTCGCAAGGACCGTACCGGCCACACAGGAGGAGGAATCGCTATCGTCCATAAGAAATCAATCCACATCTCAACCAGCTCTGACGCCAATCTCGCCAACACCTTCACTTCCAGATCCACATCGACCCCAAGACCACACTCAGAGGCACCCTCCTCTACAGACCACCAGGACCCCGCGCAAAATTCAGTGATGACATCACGGACTTCATCACTCCACACGCGCTCCCCTCCAAAGATTACATCCTTCTGGGAGACCTCAACTTTCACCTTGAAAAGAACAACGACCGCAACACCAACACCCTCTTGGACAACCTCGCCAACCTCGGACTTAAACAACTGGTCACTTCCCCCACCCACATAGCAGGTCATACTCTCGACCCTATCTTCACCTCCAGCAACCACGTCTCCTTCAGCCACACCACGGCTCTCCTTTGGACTGACCACAGCTGCGTCCACTTTACCTACAACAAGCCTAAACTCATCAACCACCCCCAACCAACTCTTCAAAGAAACAGGAACAAAATCACCATCGACCAGATCTCCTCATCGCTCCTTCTAAACACCCCAGCCCACTCTTCTAACCCAGACCAAGCCGCCGCCAACTTCACCCTATGGTTATCCAACAGCGCCGACATCCTAGCACCACTGAAAAAACGTCAAAGCAAACCTGGCAACAAAAAGGCCTCATGGTTCAACGATGATCTTAAGAAGTCCAAGAAACTCTGCCGCTCCCTTGAGAAGGCCTGGAAAAAAGACCCAACCACCAGCACCAAGGAAGCCTTCAAAAACGCCACCCGCATACACCACCAACTAATCCGAAAGGCCAAAAAAACAGCATTCAAGGATCGACTAGACAACAACGCCCACAACAGCAAGGAACTTTTCAACATCGTCAAGGAATTTACCAATCCCTCAGCCAACTCAAACGACATCACCCCCTCTCAAGCCCTCTGCGACTCCACAACAAAATTGCAGTCATCCACAACAGCTTCGACAACCAACCCGGAGACCAACCCACCCAACCATTTGCTGAACATCCTCCCCCCTTGAACACCCTTAACGACTGGAACCCAATCTCCACTGAGGACACCATCCGCCTGATGAACTCCATCCACTCAGGATCCCCCACAGACCCATGTCCTCACCACATCTTCAACAAAGCAAACTCCGTCATAGCACCGCACCTCCGAGACGTCATCAACTGCTCCTTCAACTCCGCCACCTTCCCGGAAAGCTGGAAACACGCTGAACTCACCGCCCTTCTGAAAAAACCCACAGCGGACCCCACCGAACTCAAAAATTACCGCCCCATCTCGCTCCTTCCTTTCCCGGCCAAAGTCATCGAGAAAGCTGTCAACAACCAGCTCGCCGCCTTCCTCGAAGCCAACAAATCCCTCGGCTCCTCACAGTCTGGCTTCCGAGCTAAACACAGCACTGAGACCGCTCTCATCGCAGCAACAGACGATATTCGAACTCTACTGGACAATGGAGACACAGTCGCCCTCATCCTCCTCGACCTCTCTGCAGCCTTCGACACAGTCTGCCACAGCACCCTCTTACAACGCCTCAGAAACATCGGAATACAAGGAAAAGCACTGGAATGGATCACCTCGTTCCTCACCGGAAGAACACAGAGAGTCCGCCTCCCACCATTCAAGTCTGAGGCCACTGAAGTCATCTGTGGCGTACCACAAGGATCCTCACTCAGTCCCACCCTCTTCAACGTATACATGAGCCCCCTCGCGGCCATCGCCCGCCAACACAACCTCAACATCATCTCTTACGCGGATGACACTCAACTGATCCTTTCTCTCACCAATGACCCCAGCACCGCCAAAACTAACCTACACGAAGGAATGAAAGAAGTCGCCGAATGGATGAAACACAGCCGTCTGAAACTGAACTCAGATAAAACAGAAGTCCTCATCTTAGGTACATCCCCCTCTGCATGGGACGACTCCTGGTGGCCGGAAGCCCTTGGAAAAGCACCCATCCCGACAGACCACGCACGGAACCTAGGCGTTATCCTGGATTCTTCACTTTCAATGAACAGACAAGTCAGCGCCGTCTCCTCATCCTGCTTCAACATTCTTCGCATGCTCAAAAAAACATTCCGCTGGATCCCCACCGAAACCAGAAAAACAGTCACCCATGCTCTGGTCACGAGCCGACTGGACTACGGAAACACCCTCTACGCAGGTACTACCGCTAAACTCCAGAAAAAACTCCAACGAATCCAAAACGCCTCAGCCAGGATCATATTGGACATTCCGCGTAACGAACACATCTCTGGTCACCTAAAAAACCTCCACTGGCTACCCGTCAATAAGAGGATCACTTTCCGACTTCTGACCCACGCACACAAAGCAATCTACGAAATCGGACCAGAATGCCTCAACTCTCGACTGTCCCTCTACACCCCCCACCGCCAACTACGATCCTCCAGCCAAGCCCTCGCCACTGTACCTCGCATCAACAAGACCACCATGGGAGGTCGATCCTTCTCATACCTGGCGGCTAAAACATGGAACTCACTTCCCACTCACCTTCGCCTTACCCAGAACCACCTAGCATTCAGAAAGCAACTTAAAACGTGGATATTTGACAAGTAATCCTCCTCCCCTCCCTAAGCGCCTTGAGACCCTCTGGGTATGTAGTGCGCTATATAAATTCTATGACTTGACTTGACTTGACTAAAAGCGTCCAAGGGACAATCTAGGGAGGTGCCTATAGGTTCATGTTGTTGTTGTTATTGTATATGCTTTATTTCAACAGCTTGTGTCATAAAAGATTGTTTGATAGAAAACTACCAGTAGAGGTCATTAAAATACCAGAATTGCTTTCTGCTGAGGGCTTTTTTTTCTTCTGGCAATTGCCTCTATTTAACTTTCTTGATAGAAAACGACCAGCAGAGGTCAGTAAAAAAAACAGAATCACTGTAGCATTCTCTAGATTCCATTCCATAGAAATTGTCTTCCACAAGCACCCGTAGACAATAATATTTTTTTCAAATCTTGTATTTTTAGGTATATGAACACCAAAGTCCCTGATTTTATATTTAAAACAGAGCTTTGGACTATACCATTCATCGCTGAAAGGCAATATTTCTCCACATGTGCTCCCATACCTGGCGTGTCACGTAGTTTGGTGCTTACTTTCCCTCCATATTAAAGAATAGTAGATGTTTCAGCACTCAGGCTAATATTCCGCATTGCTAAATACATACAAGGTCCCAAAGGCGAGACCGATGCATTGCAAATGCTTGTTTTACTTGTGCATTTCACTCTTTTTTTCCAGGTCTAGAATGGAACGTAGGAGGTAGCTATCTTCAATATGTACGCTTTTGATCGCTTGAGCGAGATAATCACGCCACAGGTTGTTGGTCACAGCAAATACTGCTTTAAGCCAGGCCTTAAGTGAGTTCTCTGGTGCATGTATGATCCTGTTGTAATATTTCAGGAGAGCTCCTTGGGTTTCTACTGCTTGGCTCATGAGGTGTAACTTTAGTCTGAGCTTCGCCCTTCGCACGTGCCGAGGTACGTGCAGGATTTTCTTATATGCTGCACATTGGATGGAGTCCAGCAATGGGGTCAGCACACCTGCAAAGGCTTGGTGGCTGTAGTTTAATGATTATATCAATTTGGCTTTTAGAATTCTTAGGAGGGATTAAGCTGTGAGGCTCATTAAACAACTGTTTATGTGTTTCATACCATGAACTACACCAGCTCTCATGGATCTTAGATGCTTTAGGTCTACCATTGGTGTGGCCCCTTCCGAAAACAAAACGTTTAGATAGTTATATTTTGTTGTTGTAGTGATTTGCCTTTCATCTATACACCAACAAACATGTTTTTATTGCAGATTTTTGCCAAAAATGATGACTTTTGTTTTTTCTTGATTTACTTGTAGTTTATTGTCATCATTATACCTAAGCCATGGATTGAAAGCTCTCTGTCGGGCTGCCTTTGTGTGATCCATCTCCACAATGTCTGTATACTGCAGGATGGGGAGTCTTGTTGCCATCCTTCGTGGGATTAGGCTGGCACTTTCTAGGGCTTTTCCCAGTTCAACGTTGTACACTTTAAAGAGAAGGTGGGGTCAACACACACCCATTTGAAGCCACTGTTAGTTGGAATTTTAACATTGCTGGGATCAGTTTTTATGCGAACCCAAGTCCCCTTTTATTAGGATGTTATTACCTTTAAAAGCAGAGGAGGTCCCCAATGCCTAGAGTTTCCTCTACAGCATCCCTCGGTCCACCATGTCAAATGCAGCGCTGCAATCTGTGTAGCAGCAGAACAGTGGCAGTTGTTTTTCTCAAGTGCCGCAGTGTGTCAAATAGGCAAGCACCGTGATATTATAGGCGGTGGAGTCTGCTGTCCTGAACTCTTTTTGAAACAAGCATTGGCATCGCCAATAGATCTCGCCTTCGGGACCTTATAAGTGTTTAGTTATCCAACACAATATCCTTGTTGCAGACTTTCCTCTGATACAATTGAAAAGATTTCATAGGGTGTACTACACTCGCACTTTACTCAAAGATGGGCAAAACAGATACAGAAAAAGTCTTTAGATGATGCAATTGTAGAAGCATGTTGAGACAGTGTGGGATTGCCCTAGACTTTCACACGTTTGGGTGGGATACAATACAGTATTGCAAGAGTTATTAATCACAAACTGGAGATTAATGCACAGGTTACATGCCTATAGATCTAGCAAGGCCAATGTCTGACCAGACACAACATGTTGTTCTGTAATATTGCCCTTGAGAAGCCCAAAAGAGCTTTGATTTTGCGCCGGGGAATGAGGAAATACCCCAAGTGGCCCAGGTGGTCTGCAACATGGAGTGGTGCAAGCAGGTTGAAGAGGCCTTATATAGGCAAGGGGCTGCCCAAGAACATTTGGGGCTTGTGGCATGAGGTTCAGGACAAAAAGCAAGGCCCCAGAGACTCAGCCAGAGGGCGGCTCACAGGAAGTGAATTGAACGGTCATCTAGACTATACAAGCACTGGGAATGGATTTTGGAAGAAGCCTGGGTGACCGCGCTGGAACACCATCCAGGTGGAAGACGTCACTAACAACCATGACCGCTGTGATACATTGTTCTGACATATCATGCACTGTATCTTTGCAATGTCATTATCAGCATGCCTTATTTGAGAAAAGACATAAGATTGTCGAAAAAAGACTTAATGGAGGAATTAACGGCTCCGTTGGGATGTTCAACATTAGTGGCGTAGACACTAACAATGTGAGCTGAAATAATGGGGATAAATGACACTGTCGGAGTCTAAAATTTCCATACAAAAGAACAGACACTGCTCAGTTGTACTACACTCCGAATAGAAGCTGCTTCAGTTTGGAGATCCAATAATCAGAAATGTGACTGCCCAAGTCAAAAATAAGTACGAAGATAAGAGAGAGTTCCCCAGGGTGCCAAGACTGTTTCAGAATGAGAACTCACAAAAAAGAGACAATGTGCCAAGCCGAGCTATGAAGAGGCCCGGTCTCAGGTCCAATTCTGAAAGAAGGTTGAATCGTCTTTGAGTTAAACTGACTGTAAAGCGTGAGGTTCACTGATTGGGAAGAGACAGTGACAGAAGAGGTAGTGCCCGGGGGAGGGGGAACAAACAATTTGGAAACAGTACAGTCTTCCAGGGCGTGAGCTCAAATACTGTGAGAATAGACACTTCCCAGCAGAAATTCAGTAATGAAGGAAGAGATATTGCTACAATATTGAGGGAAGACACTGCCCCACTAAGAACCAAAACCAACAAGCACTGGCGTTGCCAATAGGTCTCGCATTAGGAAAGTGTGGGCTATTGGTATTGTAAATGACAATTATTTTTTTAATATGTGTTGGCACTGAAAATATATAAATTAATAGCATTGTTATTTACAAAGCCAATAGCTTACACTTTCCTAATGCGAGTCCTATTGGCTATGGGAATGCTTGTTGTTAGCCAGCAAGGACAGTGCTGTTGTGGTGCTGAGTGATGTGGTGGTGTATTAGAGTGATGTGGTGGAGTCCCAGAGTGATGTGGTGGTGTCCCAGAGTGATGTGGTGGTGTCCCAGAGTGATGTGGTGGTGTCCGTGAGTGATGTGGTGGTGTCCCAGAGTGGTGTGGTGGTGTCCCTGAGTGGTGTGGTGGTGTCCCTAAGTGGTGTGGTGGTGTCCCTGAGTGATGTGGTGGTGTCCCTGATTGATTTTCTGGTGTACATCAGTGATGTGGTGGTGTCCCTGAGTGCTGTGTTGGTGTCCCTAAGGGCTGTGGTGGGGTCCCTGAGTGCCGTGTTGGTGTCCCTGAGGCCTGTGGTGGTGTCCCTGAGGGCTGTGGTGGTGTCCCTCAGTGCTGTGGTGGTGTCCCTGAGTGGTGTGGTGGTGTCCCTGAGTGGTGTGGTGGTGTCCCAGAGTGATGTGGTGGTGTCCCAGAGTGATGTGGTGGTGTCCCAGAGTAATGTGTTGGTGTCCATGAGTGATGTGGTGGTGTCCCAGAGTGATGTGGTGGTGTCCGTGAGTGATGTGGTGGTGTCCCCGAGTGATGTGGTGGTGTCCCAGAGTGATGTGGTGGTGTCCGTGAGTGATGTGGTGGTGTCCCAGAGTGGTGTGGTGGTGTCCCTGAGTGGTGTGGTGGTGTCCCTGAGTAGTGTGGTGGTGTCCCTGAGTGATGATGTGGTGGTGTCCCATCACAAGATGTTGAGCCGACACCGAGGCTCGAACCTGTTCCCCAGGTCCAAAGTTGGCCGCTCTGACCGTTAAGCCACATCATGTCCCCCAGCTGTGCCACTCCCTCTACACTCGTCACTCCTGGCCATTAGTATTTATCAACACTTGCCCTACATCCCCACTCTTCATTTCCAGAGGCATCCCCTACTCCTCCCTCTTACATCACCCATCCTTACTAGAAGCTTCATCCCCAATCCCTCCCCCCACACATGAGAACACGATCCTCATTGTTACGTACTGCAGCACTCCCTACACACTGTCTCCTCGACATCACATCCTTACTTACAGCTGCACCGCTCCCCTGGTAATCTCCTATCTCATCGCCCCCCTGGGCCCACTGCCTTACAGCTGTTGAGTCGTCACTACTCATCTTCTCTCCAAGTCCCCACGCATGCGCATAACTCACGGTTTGCCAGTGTGCCTTTTACTAACTGTGCCAGGATTTACACCTCCTAGCATCTCCTAATGCAAACATCCTTAAAGACATTACTGCAGTCTGCATTTACTCACATCGTGTACACTACAAACACGACCGTCTAAATTAATCCCCCAAATTAAGAACAGACAGATTTGCACTCTCCTTACAATTCAATTTTTCAATTCATTACATAAGCCATCTGCTTCAAAAGACATATCGACCCGCACCCTAATAATACTGGCCCCCTGAGGCTCCTCTTGCAAGAACCTAAAAGCACCCCCACCTTCGTCCACCGAAGAGAATAGCTCATGTACGTGTGCAAAAGGAACACGGAGATGTGAACTACAAGGAGTTCACTTTCTCGTAACTAACATTATTTAAAGGAAAGACGGACCCCCGGTGTAATTGCATCTTTACATAAATGTCCATAACGCAATAACACTGATTAAACAAAATATATACAGTTAAAACACGTAAAAGCAGCAATCAAACTCTCTCAAGCCCAAAAAAAAACATACTCGCACATATACATATATATTGTTACACACTGTTCCGCCACTTCTATAAATTCAGAACATTTCAATGTTTTGTACCCCCAAACCCACACAATCTTCAGGTAAGTGGTGGGGTATTTTAGAGATGGGGGTCTGGCAGGTTGGCGCAGTCTTGTTATGGTTTACGCAACGGATATGAGTAGTTTAGGGCAATTTATGTTTGCATGAGGCTAACAAGCGACAATATGTGTAGCACGATGGTTCCTAGTCCTCAAAGTTCATCCTCTCTTGTGCAAACAAAATACACACACACGCTTTGCCAAAGCCAATAACTGAGGCCTGCAATTTGAGTCTTGGCAAAAACCTTTTAAAAAAACACTACTGCAGTGGACAAAAAAGGTTTCTGTATGCAATGCATCAATGAGATACAGACTGATACAGAGTACTTTTATATTGATCAAATAGTTCCTCTTTCATTGCAGTTGCGCTCCATTGGAGGCAGTATGCGAAACAGCCAATGGTATGACATGAGAGAAAAACCCCTTTGGATTGAGCCAAAGCCCACTGTATATCTACTTTAAGGCTTCGTAACAATATACATTCTAGACAGCTTTGATGTCAAGACAGACCTCATAAGCCCCAAAATTCAAGAGACAACAAAAAACATGCCATATATTCTCATCCTGAGTCACCTGTCACCACTAGTCTACTCTCTTCATTTTCCCTATCCTCTCTCTCAGTCTCAACTTCAATAATGCGACATATTGCCCCCTGGTGATGCATCTCACCATTTGCTATTCTTCGGAAGAGCATTGTAAGTGCACACGTGTCAGTGTGAACTGTTTCACACTTTCACTCACCACGATGATGCCTCCCACAGAAAATCAGTGGCTTCCACCGTGCCTCGGCCACCAGCTCACGAACACAAATGAGGACTACAGTTCCCATCATTCCTTGCAGCGTGGCACCGGCATGAGTGACACATCCGTGGAGTACTGGAAGAGCTCCTGAGAGACATTGTTCCATTTGTTTACGGACTGAGACGTGTACAAAACGCTGCGTGCCGTCCTCGGCCTCTACATAGCAGTAAGTCCAATGCGTGGCATGACCAAATCACTGACCGTTTAAATAAGGCACCCCGCACACGTGTGCCAAAAGTTCTGAGTTTAGGGTCCCAAGTGTAGGAATATCATTCAAATTGAGTGACACTTGGCAGCCAGCAATACTAAATCATTAGTCCCTCTTAGCCAATGAACGGAGAAGGGGTGAGGAACGCGGGCAGGCGGATATTTGTCTGTCAACAGTTGTTCTGTCCATCTTTTTTAGGTTGAACGCTCGAGCACAATGCACGTACGCAACGCGGGCATGTCAATGCAAATGGCCGTGTGGTGTCAAGGGACTCTTAAATCTACAGTGTTAAAAAAATAAAGTCTAAGTCTGGCCGGGTGGGAGTTGAGGCGCCACATGCACACCGCTGTAGATGAAAACCGGGACATTTTCGGAAAATTCTGAGGCTCCGAGAACTCTGAAGAGCTAAGGCCTAGTGAGTCACACTTTAAAGTCCCGCTTTGTGGCACTTAGAAGACAGTACCTCAGAGCAGTGCTGTGCAGTGCCCTTTGCAGGAACTGTCGGAAACTTGTTGGGCACAGAGTGGCATCCTGGTGTGGCCGACTCAAACTGTCTCCTTCCGAGGTCAATAAAATGAGTACTATCGCGGGTAATAGTAACGTATGTTATTGACGCCCCCTGGCTTCGCGGATTTATTGCTACATAAAGTATCAAACATTATGTTCGGATTAGTAAGGAGTTTCATTTAGGGCCGTGCCTAAAATGGCCCATTTATCTAGCTGGTGGCGCCCCTTATCCAACGGAACACAGGTCCTCTCCCGCAAACCCCCCAGGAAACCCGCCCTCTTTGTTTCACCGTCAGATGAAATTCTGACACCAACGGTGCGACCAATAACTGAAGTCCGTGGGCCTGATTTGACATGAAGCACGACACAGACGCTGCGCTGATAATTACAATCATCAAAAAAGCACAACAGAAAGAAAAAAAAAAGAGACCGCTAAATTCTCATAAATTAACAGATTTGGACAGTACATTTAAAAATGCACGTTAGTAATAAGTGTACACAGTAACAAGGATTGCAATGTCATCAAGTCATGCAGGCATGTCATCAAGTCATGCGGGCGCCTGTTGAATTATTAAGCATGGCGCCTGTGTTGCTGATAATGTTGAAAGTTGAGTGTGCAAAAAAGAGCGGCAGGGAAACTGAAAGTACGGCCGGCCACCAGCCAGCCATGAATAATTAGGGGAGGAGAAGCCGCACAGCACACGCTGGGAGAAGCCCTTTGATGTGCTGTGCGGCCGTGAAAAAATGCAATTAGGAGGGAGGGAGGGAGGCTGATGCGCTTGCTTGTTTGGTCACGTGATTCACGTGAACTCAAAGAAAACCGCACCAAAAAGCCCTTGGTTTGACGAGCATTTTGAGCACTTGAATTCTCGCTCCGCTCAATGCACATGCGCGAATTGATAGGTCGCGAGACCTAAAAAGACACCCTATCAAAGTCAGTTCTGAAGTATTAATGCCACTTCGTCCTCCTACCCAGTAAGGCCCGTTATTATAACAACTTAAGATCGAATAGCAGGAATTATTCCACGGGAAAAAGCAAAAAAGTACCTACCGATAGAGCAATGCTTGCCTGTTGTACCTGTAACCACCCCTCTGCAGCCTCTTCCCTGTACAGATGGTAGACAGTTGCAACAATGGTCCAACTGTTAATACAAGTATGCAAAATCATGAGATCACTGCCTTAGTGTATAATATATACATGAGCACAAAACACTTCGAAATAAACACAGGACTCACAACTGAAGTCAGACTTTATTCTTAGCCATAAACTGAACAAATAAATTACACATTCAATTGTTTTCCCCTTTTACACTTTTTCATAAAACAATAGTTTACAATTTCGCTGGATTAAAAGAAACGCGTTAGCTTTGATGATAAAGTTATTCTCTCAACGTGGAACATCATTCCATTGTACAGGCACACGGCATGTAGTTCCTGTCTGTATGGAGAAGAATTTTTGGAGGAAAAGCTAAAACAGTGTTACTCTTGTACACCTGCCCGTTCTCCAGACACTGTTAACGTCCTGCAAATCACAGCGCTGATAAGGAAAAATTGATATTAGAGCAGCAAATGGACCCCCCAGAGCATCGTTCAGGAGAGGATGCCTGAAGGTTAGAAGCCAATATCTCTGAGCAGCTCATAGTTGGGATCAGTAAATGCGCTGCATTGAATAGTATAGGAACCATAACGTTTCAAAAGGAAAAAAGAGGTATGGGTGGTGTACTGAGGTGACATTTCTTCGCTTGGATTCCCTTTAAATAATAAATACAATGCAGAGCTTTAGTCAAACCAATGTGCACATAATGTAAAAAATATGCATATTTCTAGATGTAGGAAATATAATACCCGCCAGCACTGAACAGACAGTGTTGGTCCCCCTTGACAGAGGGAGCAGATGCCAAGGCACCTTGCCACTCCAGATAAGAAACTGTGTAGAACTGGATGCAAGCTTTGGGAGGCAATTCATTTTAACTGAAGGTAGTAGCATTGTTAGCCTCGCAATATATACGGTTAGAATTGTGAGCAACAGGTTTGTGCAAAGTTCACCTAAACAATTCTCAAACCCAATAAATGAGGATCCTTTCCTCCTGAAGATGCCAACAGTTCTATTCACGGGATACTCAACCCCGTAAACAAACCAATGGCAGAAGCACTGCATCTAAATAGTTGCATGAGCTGCCAGGTGTTCGCCAAAGTGCAATGCAGCTGTCTCTCACAGACTTCAAACTTCCATTTTCCAGAAAGAGCAGCAAAACCAGCACGCAGGAAAGGGGTCCCGACACATCACAAACACAAGAAAGCAAGAGAGCAGGGAAGGAGGTGCAGGCAGATCAAACCTGGGTCGCTAAAGACAACACTTTGTGACAGGGCAGTGGTTTATATATGTAATATGAGGTCGTTACAACAGAGACCTGAGGGAGTACAACGGCGGAAATGAGTTGAGGACTTACAGGGCTGGGACATATTAAAGTTTAAGGCAACAACTTATATCAGAAGCGGGAGAAAAGTGGAGGTCCCCGGGTGAATCAAAAATTAGCTAGCATTCGCGCCAAGAATTTTCAATTCTATTAAGGACACGGAGGCGAGGATTATGCTTCTCTTTCTTATATTTGCCACTCACAGCAGCCAATGAAAAACGTTTTGTATGCAAATAAAAACTACATTTCCCATGATGCTTGTACATACATCACATCCTGTATAGCCCCATAAGAGCTGCTGCATCCTGTGTCTCCTCCTCTTTCTTTGCTCGAACATATACAGTCCACACATAAATAAATCCAGTCCATTGTACGGAATATGAGTCTCAATAAACATCCTTCAACATGGAGAACAAACATTACTAAATCCAGTCCTTTCCACGGGATATGAGTCTCAATTAACATCCTTCACATGGCGAACCATCGTCAACTGGAAGGATCACGTCTTTAAGCCAGAAGAACACCTGCTCCTTCTCCTTTACTGGAAGCTGAAAGGAATGAGACAGGAAAAACCCGTAACTTCTGCTGATACAGAATATCAAGTACATGCGGGTGGGTAATTATTACCACTGTAATAAACCGGGTGGGATAATCCTCGCCTCCGTGTCCTTAATAGAATTGAAAATTCTTGGCGCGAATGCTAGCTAATTTTTGATTCTATTACAGGACCGGAGGCTTCGGATTATGCTAGTTCAACGCTTAGCAACACAACTACAGTCTTAAATTTCCCACCGGTACATAATATACTTTTTAAATAGAGTCTGAGAAACTTCATCAGAAAAGGTAAAACTTGCACAACAATGGGAATTATCCAAACAAGAATGATAAATATTGTACTTGAGCAAACTGCGTATCACCATTGGTTCAAACACCCATTCCGGCCAAAGGCCCTCAACCATCGGCTGTAATAGCCTCGTACTCACATAGAAAATGATAATAATCATCAACAATCATATGAACATATAGTCGAAAAAATCAGATGATAATTCCGAGAATCATCGTTGTAAGCCATGAGGCATGTGAAGAAACACCCATAAAGTGCAAAGTCGTGTGACAAGGCCCTGACCACATGCAGTTCAGACCTTGCTGACAGGGCAATTTCTTATAGTACATACTATACCTGTAAAACGCGGGCTTGCCTCGCCATATGAACCCCCGAAGGTGGGATGCTTTGTAGCACAGCCTGACAATATTTAATGTCCCGTTTGGAAACTTATGCCACCAAAAGAATTCGAAAGAAAAACCCGACGCAAGTTCAGCAACCTGCCCTGAACCGAGAAGAGCCGCAGGAAAACGGCCAAATGGACGTTATAAGGACTAAAGTCCCCGTACATTATTTGGTAACTAATTCACCAGAAGAAATCAGTCCTCACAAAGCCGCCAAATGGCGTACATATCCACAAGCGACCCTCTATCGCCGAAACCTCTGTAGGGAATGAAAGGTCCCAGAAATACGAAAAGAACGCGTTCGAGAACCAAGAAAGTATTGTAGATACCAGAAACTTGGTCGCAATAAAGCAAAGTCGGCATACATACACCCAGGAAAAAAGTTCCTACCACATTGCCATGTGTCAACCCGGACCCGCGCCTAATAAACGGCAACGATGAATCTGCGGGCCGTAGCTCTCTGGTGAACCATAAGGCATCTGCCTAGATTTACCTGAGTGTCACTACAGTAGACAATGTAAAAAATTGCAAGAAAAGGCAGGAGAACGAGCCGTCCTCCGCCGACCCAGGGGGCATTGGGAATCCAAAATGGAGTCCGCCCTGCACGAACGATGTGACCAGTCGTCCGAAAAACCAGGAAACCAGATGGAACAAACCTTTACTGCCATGTAGGCTAAGGAGGTATACCACAACAATCTAAATGTGAAATCGTCGGCAGAATGCCTGAGTTCTGGAATTAGCCCACTATGAAGATGACCTATATGCCCATATCCGCTGATCGTACTCGCAGTCGAGATATTGTGCATGCTGAACAGTAAGCCTCCAGAGGCGTGCACAACAAAGAGCCCGAATAACTGGAGGGTTCGGAAAAACTGTTTGAGTGACGGTGCCCAACACACCACCACCGAGGCATCCACCCAAGGGAAACTCTCGTACTAATACCATCGGAAAGTCATCCTCGCATCGTAAAGTGGGGATAAACCACTGAGTCGCATAGGATTGAGATAAAACAACCATGCCTCTATGTATCCAATTAACCTGAGAGATAAAACAACACGGTACTCGGACGTTAATGGGGAACTGAGGAGGGAAGCCTATCCCTCGCATCAACCATTGGTACTACCATCGGAACAACTGCCCTTGTAGGGAAGGAGAGAACCAGACCCTCTCCTGAACGCTACCCTTTATACACTCAACGATAATAAATCTGTCCCATAGGGGCCTCTGGTGTCCTGGTGCCCAACCTTACGAAGGCTTTGCGCCTCTCGGGCGATCCGGCGCAAAGGCGTCATACCGACGCCTATCACCGAGCGTGGCTGGCTACGACATTGATTTGCAGCCTGTGAAATTTGGGAATCCCTTTCTGAGACGACTAGGAAAAAGGAGGAAACGAAATAAAGACAATAACTAACAACGTAAAAAATAATAAGTAAATAGACAAAAACGAACGCATGCTGAAGGATTTGTGGTAGCAGAACAAAATGGGCGTCAATCAAGCCCTGTCACCCCGAGTTAGGTAACGTCATACATGAGGCCCTGTTGACCACACAAGAACGGGAAGAACCTGGGTGTCAACATAATCAGTTCAGGAGGCTCTTGCGCTCCTATCAGTAGTTGTCATCCTCCAATATAGCAATATAGATATATACATACATATTTTCCAACCTCATCCTCAAGGGACATCTGTATTCTATACATATGAAAGTGCAAGGCACAGTGCAATGGAGGAGTCGAGGGGGAGCCAACCCTGTGCACACTAAAACAGAGAAATGAATAATGCATCGGCTCCTCAGCAAAGCTGTAGTCATTATACCAGCCCAGAGGGCGTCGGGAGTCTTTGTAAAATACCAGGAGCGTGTGCGCACTCCGAGGGCCAGCCTATTGTTAAAGCCTGGCGGCTACCAGGAATCTGCCCAGGTAAGCAGGAGGCACTGAGACCTCAAACAAAACAAACAAGGGACGCCTGCGACGTGCGTAGGCCAATGTGCCCAAAGTAAGCCCAAATTGTGCCCAAATGGGTTACGCACACCGGAGCGTTATGACTCCATAACCGCACTCGGCTACTAGGGAAGCCTTTGGCGGAGAAAGCGCGTGACCGCGCAATAATTCAAACAACCCTATGGAAGTGACCGGAAACTTACGCAAAACAGCATCGTTGGAATGTACTCAAGGAGCAACAAATCAAGACACAAACACATACACCCAATTCATCATGGCGCACTCTGTAAAACAGCATTGTTGGAATGTAATCAAGGAGCAACAAATCAAGACACAAACACATTCACCCAATTCATCATGGCGCACTCTAGCGCCGAATTCCAGCTCCAGAAGGAGCGTCTGATTCAGTTTGCGGCTGTCTAGGCCTCTCATGAGGATTAATCTCGCCGGCATAAGCAGAGCGACCTCACCACTCCCGCAGGAGCCATCAGAAAGTTGCATCAGCGCTACCAAAAAGCTGCCAAGCGCATACTGCCATCCAGTATAAACAGTAAAACATGCCCCAGGAGAATAGTAAACTTAAATCGTGAGAAAACACAAATTACAACATTAATGATAAATGGACACGACTCGGGGCACCTGGGATCGAACCCTGCACCATGGAGATCAAAGGCGGCAGCCTTGCCCCGAGGCCACGTGTAGACCGATCCACACGAAGCTGATGAAATCTGAAGACCCCGGCCGGGAAGGAGCGGCATGTGCTCATCAGCGGGAGTACAGAGCGCCTGAAAAAGGGGGGCCACCCGCGTAGAGGATACATCACCGTACCCACAGTCCCAGGACGTGGCAAGGAGGCGACGCGCGCCTGCTTTATCGAAGCGAGCCATGAAGCTCTGCGGAGATTGAGCGGTAAGGTGGACCGACAGATAAGGCGACAGACTCCGCTGCAGGGGGAGGCGCCACACCCGGGCGCCGCACACAGCCCCCGCAAGAACGCAGCAATGCCCGCAGGCCATTGGGGAACAAACGCCTGGCCAGGGAGACCGAACCGGTCACAAACAAAAGCGTCCACGGAGTACGCTGCTCCCAGCGGGAGCCGCTCCGCCCTCCTAGGCGGTAAAAACAACCCATGGCGCCCGCGAGCGCTAACACAAGAAAGCATGGAAATGCAGCGTAAATCACCAACACATACTCCTAGGACCCTTTGTAAATTGAGGACAACCTAGATACTGTGATATATCCAGCGCGCTGCAAACAGTCTTGAACTTAGGGAGCGCCGTTCGTTAAGATACACGGCTGCACGTAACACGTGCGCTACCAGCTCCCATAAACCACAATCACGCCACAAGCATGAAACATAGCGCGATATAAGCGCAAAGCATTTCAACATCAAGCGATCTAAACGCAAGGCATTTAATACAGCATGCAATGAGCGCAAAACTACTGGCAGTAACCTCAAAGAAAATCCGTCAGTCAACCAAGACATTAATCATATCATAATGCTGTGAGCACTTAACTGTCTGCGTGAGCAGCAAAGAAAGAGGAGGAGACACAGGATGCAGCAGCTCTTATGGGGCTATACAGGATGTGATGTATGTACAAGCATCATGGGAAATGTAGTTTTTATTTGCATACAAAACGTTTTTCATTGGCTGCTGTGAGTGGCAAATATAAGAAAGAGAAGCATAATCCGAAGCCTCCGGTCCTGTAATAGAATCAGGTGCAGGGAGGCAGAGTACTTGGGGAAAGAGTCTGAAATATCAAGCATTCCAAGTACCAACATCAGTTTACATGGGCCAGAAGAGCGTGATGGGCCACGAGGTTAAACGGAAGCTTGAGCTCCTCAAGCACTGCTGGCACAGGGACAGAGGCAGGTTGAAGGCTGAAGTGTTAGTGGGTTTGGAGAGGAAATCTATAGAGCAGCTTGAAGCGTCTCACTTCATGCACACAGAAGTGTTTAACATAACCAACTGGGAGCATCAGTAAACCTGATGTAAATGAGCCGCCTATTAAAATGACCCCATGCTGATGTTTATTTATTTTACACTACAGTTTTATGAATTACATTTGCATTAAAAAGTGGCAAATGGTTTCATCGCAGGAATGGTTAAGTGGGATGTGTCTTTTTCACTTGCTTAGCACATTACTATGTCTTGCACTGTCAGTTCCACTGTGCTGCCATGTGAATTTCAATCGGGCAAATGTCATTTTGTTACAAAATACATTGTTAGGTGAAGTACAGCACTCCATAATTTAATCAAGTTTGATGTACTGTCTATTTTAATTGTAAATATTTGCCATGTACAATAAATTTAATAGTCTCACGGATAATACAGGTTTGTCTAATACACTAACCCAAGAGAGTACACGCTTTTTTTTAAATCAAATCTATAAAGGCTAGCAGAAATCGCTGGCCTAGAATGCCCAGTTAAGTTTTGCATTCTGCACGAATCTATTTTCGGTGGAATAATGTTGAGCTACGTGCCATTCTGTCCCGAAACAAGGGGCAAAATTCTAGTTCCAAAACACTAGAGCAGAACAGAGGCTGAGCCAAAACTACAGAATGGAATTTGGAGGACACTACAGTGTAGACACTCCCACCTACCTTGGTAGAGAGGAAAGTAAAGTCCAGGGCACTATGCTTTGCCTTGCCTGACTTCTCCTGTCCCAAGCTGGATAATCTTAAAAAAGTTAAATCTTAGGGTTTGCAGAGCCTGACCTCGAAATAACTGCGCCGTATAACCAGCTCTGCAATGCTACTGGAGAACTTAAAGTGAAGCGGCGGTTAAAAATAAATGGGGTATTTCCAGTGTGCAAAATGTAGCTTTAACCTTCAATTTCTTTTGTGAAGTCACCCCACCTTTAAATCAAAAGCACAGTGCACACCATCTCACGAGCTACTTCCCAAAGAGCAGAAACACCCTAAACAAACACAAAACTCTCAAAGTTGTGCAGAATAGGTAATGCACGCAGTCTCACACATACGTACCAACCATCTATCAAACAAGCAAATGGTGCGCACGAAAGTGATTGCGAGCAAGACGTGCAGCCGCGACCGGGAGTTGTGTGCGCGTGCGCAAAAAGGAAATAATAAAACCACGCAGGCTGGTTAGTGGTGTGTGCGCACCATGACAGAGAGGAAAGCCATATGGCTCCTCCGCTCGTCATTATGCGCGTAACCGCACGCTCTATGCCAGGCAAAAGCGTGTGGTAGGACTTTTAAAAGCCCTCACACTAAATGTGTGAGGACAGGTAACCTCACATCTCACGCTGCTAGCGCTGCTGTGCACGCGTTCTCGTTTTTAAAACGTCCTGTTTGCTATTTGTTTTACTTTTATTTTATATTTGCCCTGTTTTTAGCTGTGTTCTCTCCTGCCCACTTACCTGCACAGTAATTGGATTACACCGCTGCTCGAGCGGGTCCGGTCCCGGGGGTCTGACTTTACGCTCGCCATATTGGGACCTAAGGGGACACTGCAGGGTGCCATTTCTGAGCGTTCTAGCGCTCCTGACACTGGAGATCCGCCTACTTAAGGCGCACTACTCAGCGCGCAGCGGTGATGCGCAGCGGTGCGCCTTCCCTGCGCCTGAGTCGTGCCAGAGTCCTGCCCGTCTGCGCCCGTCAGCGTTAAGGAGGCGTCAGGCGTGGCGGTACTCTGAGGGTAAGGTCCCCATCTGTTCATGATGCCGAGGTATGTTTACTCTCGGGCTGACTTGCTCGGTATTCGTCATTTCATTCCTCGCTGCCTTCAGGAGTCGGTTAGTCCCCTCTGTGGCCCGTATACCTGTACTTGCTCGATATTGTCCCTTACTGCCCCCATCCCTATTCGCGCTCTTAGAGAGCTCTCCCCGGTCAACTCCCTCCGTAGTAGACCTCTGGTCCCTCAAGGTCTTACGGTTTGGAATCTGAACATTAGATCCCTACCGAAGCACCATGCAGAACTGCATGATCTTATTAGTGAGGAACTACCAGATGTATTTTTTATGACGGAAACATGGCTTCAAGAAGCTGATGCGGCCGCCATTAATCTTGCACTCCCCTCCGATTACTCCATCTTTACACATAATCGGCTATCTAGGGGTGGTGGCAATGCTGTAGCAGTTAAATCCTGCTATCCATGTGAATGGAGGGTAGTAGACCTGGCTGGGTGTGAAAGTGCTTTCTTTAAAATCTCTATTAGGCATCAGTTCACCCTGTCCGGACTTTTAATTTACCGCCCTCCTGGCTGTGACACTACTTTCCGAAAGGCTCTCCCAGAATGTGTCAGCTCCCTGGCACTGGGCTTCGCTAACTTCTGCATTCTTGGAGATCTTAATCTTCATTTTGATTGCGCCCATATGCCCAATGTCAGCAGTGCCTTGGCTGACTTGGAGGCCCTTCAGCTCAATCAACTGGTCACCTTCCCTACTCATCTGGGGGGCCATATTCTTGATCCTTTTTTTTACTAATTTAACTGGGGTCAAGGTAACCAGGCCTAGTCCTGTAGCTTGGACTGACCATTTTCTAGTGAAAATCTTCCTTGTGCTTAAAGAGCATCCGTTTAAGCCCCAAGATAGAGTAGTGATGAAACGTCACTGGAAGAAACTCAAACTAGATGACTTCCATCATTTTCTGGAGGTCAACCCATTAGGCTCTCACCTTAGTGTGGAAGCTGGGTATGACGCCTTCTGTGATTGGGTTTCCAGTGCCTTGGATGCTCTAATCCCAGCCGCCTGGACCAAATGCCATTCTAGAGAACCCAGCCCATGGTACGACAGTTCCCTGGCTCTGCTAAAAAAAACCTGCAAACAGGCAGAGAGGGAATGGTGGAAATCCTATGATGCTGGGAAAAAAACTGTTTATCTCTTCAAAATTAAATCATACCATAGAGCGGTATGTAGAGCCTGTGCGGCTTACTACGCCCAGGAATTCAGAAATAGTTCCAACCCGTCCAAGCTAATTTTTAAAGTCCTTAAGGACCTGATGGCCAAAAGAGCCACTGCAGCAGAAGTCTATTCAGCTTTTTTTAGGGAAAAGGTTCAAGCCATCTATTGTGCCTTTCCCACCACTATTCAAGGAGATGTGCCTTTTAGTTCTACACCTACCATAGGTGAGGCTTTATCCTCATTACCCAATTTGTCGATGGAGGCATTCCATAAACTGGCTTCTAAAATTAAATCAGGCTCACCGGAGGATCCGCTGAAGCCCGCCCAGTTCAGAGAATCAGCTGCTGTCTGCCTCCCTCCAATATGCCACCTCATTATTCTCTCCCTAACTTCGGGCATTGTCCCGATAAAGTGGACACCAATACTCAAAAAGGCCACCCTGGACCCCCTTAAACTTGAGAGCTATCGCCCTATCTCTCTCCTTCCGTGGGCTGCGAAAATTGCGGAAGCCCATGTGAACGGCGTGCTGACTAAACATCTTGCTAGGGAATGTATTCTGGATTCTTCCCAGAATGGGTTCCGTGTGGGCCACAGCACGGAAACCGCCCTGCTCTCTATGATGGAACATCTCCGTTCTGTGCTTGATTCCGGTCAGACTGCGGCACTGATACTTCTCGACCTAAGTGCCGCGTTTGACACTGTTTCGCACAGAATTCTTCTTCAACATCTACGAGAGGCAGGGGTTGAGGGCACTGCTCTCGATTGGTTCCGCTCCTTCCTATCTGATCGGACCTTCAAGGTTGCCACTCCACCGTTTGAGTCCAAACTCTATCCCCTGGATCTGGGTGTGCCTCAGGGTTCGTCTTTGAGCCCCACATTATTCAATCTTTATGTGAGGCCGCTGGCTGATGTCGTCAAGCATTGGGGTCTGACCATGGCCTCTTACGCTGACGACACACAGCTGGCGGTCACCCTTAGTGGCGACTCCGACCGTGATGCTCCCAGATTGCGGGAAGGACTCCTGGCAGTGGCCAGCTGGATGAACTCCAACTGTCTCCAGCTTAACGCCAAAAAAACGGAGGTCATGATAGTGGGTAAGCAAGCTGATTTTTGGGATGATAAGTGGTGGCCCCCTGAGCTCGGTATTACCCCTACCCCAGTGACAGAGGTAAAGAACTTGGGGGTTTGGCTTGACCCTGCACTCAACTTTTGTGGCCACACGAAAAAAGTAGCGGCCACCTGTTTTGGCATCTTACGAGGGCTGAGACCTATCTTGAGATTCTTTGATGCCTCAACCAGGCAGTTGGTTATTCTAGCATCGATACTATCATGGCTTGATTATGCCAGCTCATTACTGCTGGGTGCCAACCAGGCTGAAATCACGCGGATGCAACGTATTCAGAACGCTGCCGCCAGAGCCCTGGTAGGGCTACCGAGGTTCTGCTCTGCTGAGAGTACCATCCGCTCCCTTCATTGGCTGCCGGTGGCACAGAGGATTCATTTTAAGGCACTATGCTTGTCGTTTAAGATTCTCAAGATGGCTTCCCCCCGATTCTTGACAATCTCTTGAAGCCTTATGTTCCCCTGCGCCCTCTGAGATCCATGGGCCAAAACTTGGCTGTGGTTCCGCGATTTAGATTATGCAGAGCGGGAGGACGTTCCTTCCGAGTCCTGGCTGCGAAGCTGTGGAATTCTTTACTGTCCCACATCCGCGGAATTGATGAGCTGTTGAAATTTAGGAAAGCCATCAAAACGCATCTGTTTCCCCATCCCTCTTAGAATTCTGTCTAGTGTGAACCTTCCATCTTTCTGTTGTGTTGTGTCTGGATTCCCTTCCAGAAGCGCCAGGACGCCCCTTTGCTGGGGCAGCTGTGCGCTATAGAAATGTTATTAACATAACATAACATGACATGTCTCGCAGAGCAGCGAATGTGCTGGCTCAGCAAGTCCTAAAAAGGGCAGGATATCATTCTTTTTCACCCAGGTCTCTAATTCCTCAAGCAGTATTCGTGCATAAGCCTTGGTTTCAGATCTATTAGGGCAATGAGCCCGATAATTGGTGGGGTCTCCCTTTTTGTGTATTAGAAATGCATGTATTTGTCTTTCAGCTGTCCTGTGGGTTCATGTATACTGTTCTTTGTCAAGACAATAGGACGTAACGGTGGGTTGAGCAGATCCTTATGCACTTTTGGCATAATATAGACGTTCTTCGTCAGAAATGTAAGTTTAGAAACATTGCGATAAGTGGTTTTTGAAAACAGCAAACTGTTTTAAGAGTTAAAGTGAGTTGCTCAATGGTATTTTACTTTACAGTCATGTCGTATGTAGGAGAGTAGGGTCTGCAATCCTATGATCACCCAGATTTTTTGCTTTTGTTTCACTGGTTTACGACTTTCTCTGGCTGTGGGCCTGCCAATCAGACCCACAGCCTGGCTGTTCTCTTCCTAAATTACGATATGTACCCTAGGTGCATTTACCAATTGGTACTGGGCCACCTTATCAGACCCTGTAACTCAGGGCATAGGTGTACCCAGGGCCGCCAGGGGCTGCAGCATGTATTATGCCACCCTTGGCTGGCCTCCTAAATTTGACACAACTGGCTGCATGACAGCTGGGGCGAAGTCGTGTAATCACCCTTTGCTTTAGATATAGTAGCCCTATATCTAACCATACAATGGACACCCGAGTTCCTATCAGTCACTCCTATGGCAGGCCTTGACAATCCTAAAGGCAGAGTGCATGGGCTCGTGTGAACTGTGTTCTGGCCCGAGCCGAGCCGGTTGCAGCTTGCGGGGAAAAGACCCAATGGCTGTTCCATGATAACGCGTACCACATCAGTAACTTCGGCGTCGCGTTATCAAGACATGTCGAGTAAGGTGTCATACGAATCGGGGTGCTGCCCTCTCACCAACCCTGGCGACGAGGTTAGCATCCCGCCCTTCTAGAGGGACACGACATGTACGTAACTGTGAACCCCGGTTAAAGTTAACGAAAGCCTCAGCTCCACAAAATGGATGCTGCCACCACAGACACGAGTCTGACCTCCTGCTGCTGGGAGTCCTTCCAGCGAGGAGCGCTTGGACAAAGGGTTTCCTGTCGAGGGCGGTGTTCGCACCGTCCCAGACAGGGTTTGTGTATTCTGGGTAGGTAGGGCTTTTGCAAGAAGGTGACTGCGGAGTGGCACCCCGGTGCTCACTACGCATCTGCCGGTTAGAACCAGTTCCAGGGGCGACAGCCCTGGCCTGGGGAAAGTCCGGCAGGGGAGAGGGGTGTAACTACCCCCTTCCTGGTCCCACCCTTAGGGCAGGACCTAGTCATACCCGCCCCTTTCTTTAGGATAAAGGCCGGAGCGGGGACCCTTCCAAATTAGATCATCTTTGAATCAAGAATACTTTCTACGAAAGGACTTCAAGACTCTTCTCAAGATTTCTCCCTTGTGGCTAAGGAGTAGTCACCCTGCATCAGCGGGCACCATCTAAGAACTCTGCGGTTTGCTGTAAGTCCTTCCTCAAGGAATCCGACGGCCCAGCTCGACGAGAACCGGCTTCCCTGGCACCTCTGACCTCTACCCACGTCATCAGCTCAGCTGTGATCTGTGGGTGCGACGAGACCTCGAGGGACCGGCCATCATCAGAACCTGCACGCTCTTAAAACCAGCACGACCATCGAGGTAACTCTCTGGTGAGTGCTCTGGGGTCCGAGAAGCCCCGACCCTGAGCCGCTCCAGCACCGAAGTGCAGTCTCCCAGCATCTCCACGATCTGCGTGGGGCCCTTCTGCTCGCTGCTCAGCACGTTGTCTGGTCACTAGCCGCTGGCTTGTGCCCTTCTGTGACGACATCCGAGAACCATCACTGCTGGTCTGGTTGCTCCAGACTGGCCCTTGCTTCCATCTTTGCGAGAAGTACCCCGGACCCTCCTGGTCCAACCAAGACGCCATCTTAGGCCCACCACGTGGCCCTGAGATCTGCCAAGGCTTGTTGCCCCATCCTGGGCCCAGCGACGCCGACAGCACCATCCTTCGTGGGACAGCTCGCACCTCCACCGTGGTCGCCGACAACGCCTCCTGGTCCGTGAGACTGCAGAGCCTAGCGTCGCCCACTCACCTGGTCGAGGTGACGGCCAACCGGTGCCTTCCTGGTACCCTCTGACTACTGGCTAGTAGTACGAACTTGGTCCCCTCTGCTTTCAGGTTTCATCAATCTCTGATCCAGGCTTGGATCCCTACGAACTATTCATCACTGGTCGCCGGCCAGCAACTCCTTTTCTTCCGGCTCCTGGCTCGTCAGCGAAGACCCCGACGCCTGTAAGACTTGTGCAGCCGCAGCCCTCGTGGCTAGGTAACTCGGCATTTCGGTGCCTGCATAGCCTCCTTACTCTAGGGTCCCGAGTCCCTCGCTTCCGACTTGCCTTAACCTTTCCGTGTCCTCGGACACTTGTTTAAACGTGCACTTGAAGTATTTGCTAAAGAGATTTGGTTGTGCTTAGTACCCTGTCCTCATAAAGAGTACAGGGCTGTTGTGATTCTTAATAAATATACTGTTTATTTTCATAACACTTGTGTGGTGTCCTTTCACTGGGTTTTCAAGGGGTACATGTGTGGTAAACAGCTGGCTTAACGCGCCCTCTCGAGTCTTTAGCCTTAGACTGCTCGTATCCACGCTACTAGGATAGCTGGTCTATAGGTTGACTTACAACCAAACACCATAAGGGTCGTTGGAACGATACATAGCGGTCGCTAGAATAGCGAACGTTGCGTATCGGGCCAACTTCTCACATTGGTGAGCAGCGGGTGGGATTTGAGCTTGCTGTTGTTTTGCCACACGTATCCTAAGAATATCTTGTTGAAAGATCGCACAAGTACTGTTAGTACATATAACTAAAAGCTTAGAATACTCTGAGTTCTACTGAACCAGCTGTTGTAGCTCCTCAAGGCTTAGCACACCTTGGCTACAACTCTTAGCAAGGGAACAGTAGGAAAACACATAGTGTAGGTAGGTGCATCACTTACACCACACTAGAAACAGTATGTCGGGCCAAGGAGGAAACTCTGAGTCTCCCCTTGTGTCAGTTGACCCTCCACAGGTCATCCCTTCAGGATATACTGTGCTGAGCTTCAAGGAGTTAAGACGACTGTGTCACTCCAGGAAGATTCAGCAGGGGTCTAACCCCACAACGTCCTTTCTGATTGGTCTCTTGGAGACTTATGATGCCAGGAGAGCTGAGAAACTTCGTAGCTCTTCTAATCCAGAAGGAGACATGCCTCCCCTCGAGGGAACCCGAGACGATCCTGACCTCATTCACCTCGCAACCGAGAACGAGGATGTGGAGGAGGATGAGGATGAGGATCTCTCTGGGGATGAGGCAGATAAGGGACAGGTAGAAGTCGTCAGACTAACACGGTCCAACTTAAGCAAACATGATAGTGGTACTGGGGAAACCCCGGCGCTACTGTCAGGTCCGCTTAACATGGGGAATGGACGAGCCAGATCTCTGTCAAGAGGCTCTGGCAGATCCCTTCATACCAATGGCTCTCACAACTCTTCTCAAAGAGGGATGACGTCCCCTCAGAGGAGAGTGTACGAAGCGAAGGAAAGGGCAGCTAATCTGAGGATCGAAAGGGAAGAACTTGCCCTGGCCAAGGAAAAGCTTGCTTTTGCTAGAGAGCAACAGTTAAGTGGGGTAGTCCCCACTGGTGGCAGCAATGTACCTAGTAATAGGGAAAAGAGTTTCGATACGAAGCACCTTGGGAAGATAGTGCCCCCCTTTAAACAAGGGGACGACATCCACAAATGGATTACTGCTTTGGAGAGGGCCTGCACTGTGCAGGGTGTTCCCCAGAGTCAGTGGGCAGCTATCTTGTGGCTCTCCTTTGAAGGAAAAGGAAGAGACAAGCTCCTCACCACAAGGGTAGAGGACGCTAACAATTACCAAGTCTTGAAGAATACACGCGTTGAAGGGTTCGGCCTAACCACTGAGCAGTACAGGGTGCTGTTCAGGGATACCCAGAAAACGCAGTCTCAAGACTGGTCTGATTTTGTCGATTGTGCCACTAAGGCTTTTGAGGGCTGGTTGCTGGGCAGTAAGGTTACTGATTACGAAGGATTGTATAATTTGATGATGAGAGAACAAATTTTAAACAATTGTCAGAACCAGTTGTTGCATCAGCATCTTGTCGACTCGGATCTGACCTCTCCCCAAGAATTGGGAAAGAAGGCAGACAGATGGGTTCGTACGAGAGTTAAACAGAACCAGGGCCAGAATCAAGGTGGTCAGAAGAAAGCAGACCAAAAGGGTAAAGATTCTAAGGGGGAACAAAATGACCAGAAGTCTTCGACAGGTCCCCAACAACCCAAAGAGGGTGGGGGTCAGGCTCCCCAAAAGAAGAAAGAAGGCCAATCCAAAAGATGGTGCCAGTACTGTAAGAGTAAATCTCACTGGTTTAGTGAGTGCACCAAGAAAGGAGGAGGGCAGACTCCTGCCACTGCAGCCCCTAAGGCACCTGTGCCCCCTAGTACAGTCAGCAGTGGTAGTGCGCCTCCCAAGGGTTTAGTAGGGTTAACCCTGGGTTCTGAGGGGCGTGACAACTTAGTTGGCACACTCACTCAGGCTGTCCTTGTCAGTACAGGGGACGCGGACGTATCCCCTGACGTAAGCCCCAATACTTTGGGCAAATACCGACAGACGCCTTTCATAAATGGAAAGATGGCTCAGGCCTATAGGGACACTTGTGCCAGCGTCACCATGGTGACGCCTAACTTTGTGGACCCTGGACAGATCATGCCAGGTACAGAATTCCTGGTGACCAATGCAAGCAATGTCACTACCAATCACAGTATGGCAATTGTAGCTTTCTCCTGGGGAGGGGTAACTGGCCAAAAGAAGGTTGTAGTTAGTCCAGACCTCCCAGTGGATTGTTTGTTGGGCAATGATTTGGAGTCGTCACAATGGTCAGAAGTGGAGCACCGGACTCACATGGAAATGTTAGGTTTGCCAGCACATGTGTTCGCTGTGACTAGGTCACAGGTCAGGAGATGCCCCACTGAACAGGTGCTGGATCCTGGAACAACGGACCAGACACCTCCCAAGAAAAAGAGCAGTAGGGTTAAGGCTGCGCCTTCCCCCTTGCCCCAGGTCGAGGATCAAGTCTCAGAGGAGGCTGACCTACGGGAATTGAGGGAAACCGAGCCTAGGGAGTTCGAACTTGATCAAGTTGAATTCTTGGGCTCAGGGGGACCCTCAAGGGAAGACCTGGGGAAGGACCAGTTAGACTGCCCTTCTCTTGAACCCCTCAGACAGCAGGCTGCTGCTGAGGCTGCTGGGAACGCCACAGGTACCCACAAGGTATACTGGGAAGATGGACTCCTGTACACTGAGTCAAGAGACCCCAAGCCTGGCATGACCAGGAGGCTGGTCGTCCCCTTGTCTCAGCGTGGTTTCCTCCTTACCTTGGCCCACGAGATTCCCTTAGCAGGTCACCTAGGCCAGACGAAGACATGGGACAGGCTTGTCTCACACTTTCACTGGCCTCACATGAACGAAGATACCAAGGAGTTTTGCCGCTCCTGTGTCACTTGCCAAGCCAGTGGTAAATCAGGTGGCACGACAAAGGCCCCCCTTATACCAATGCCTGTGGTGGGGGTGCCCTTTGAACGGGTGGGGATCGACATCGTCGGTCCCATGGAACCACCGACAGCATCAGGGCACAAGTTTATACTGGTGGTAGTGGATCATGCCACCAGGTATCCTGAAGCTATTCCCCTTAGGACCACTACAGCACCTGTTGTGGCAAGAGCCCTAGTTGGAGTATTCTCCAGAGTGGGCTTCCCTAAGGAGGTCGTCTCCGACAGAGGTGCAAACTTTATGTCGAGCTACTTAACTGCTATGTGGAAGGAATGTGGTGTCAACTACAAGTTCACCACACCCTATCATCCACAATGCAATGGGCTTGTTGAGAGGTTCAACAGGACCCTAAAAGGGATGATTCATGGACTACCGGAAAAGCTTCGGCGTAGATGGGACGTCCTGATCCCCTGCCTCTTGTTCGCCTACAGAGAAGTCCCACAGAAGGGGGTTGGCTACAGCCCTTTTGAACTTTTGTACGGGCATCCTGTAAGAGGACCCCTGTGTTTGGTGAAGGAAGGATGGGAGAGACCTCTCAAAAAGCCTGCAGCCAACATAGTGGACTATGTGCTTGGCCTCCGCTCGCGGATGGCTGAGTACATGGAAAAGGCATCTGAAAACCTTAAGGCCAGCCAAGAACTCCAAAAAGCTTGGCATGACCAAAAGGCTGTCTTGACTGTTTATCAGCCCGGACAGAAGGTGTGGGTGTTGGAGCCAGTGGCCCCAGCAGCACTCAAGGACAAATGGTCCGGGCCCCACACCATCCTGGAGAAAAAGGGAGAGGTCACCTACCTGGTCGACCTGGGAACTCCCCGGAGCCCCCACAGGGTGCTTCATGTCAACAGGCTAAAAGCATATGTCGAGAGGAAGGACATGAGTTTGCTCATGGCCCTAGATGAGGGACAGGAAGAGGAGAGTGACCCTCTCCCCGACCTGCTCACTCAGAATCCTGACGATGGCTCGGTAGATGGTGTTGTCTTTTGTGGCAGCCTCTCCGAACATCAGCAGAGCGACTGTAAACAGGTTCTTCAGTCGTTCCGACATCTGTTTTCTCTGACACCCAGTCAGACCGATTGGTGTACCCATGAGGTCGACACTGGTGACAGCTTGCCCGTAAAGAGTAAAATCTACAGGCAGCCTGATCACGTTAGAGACTGCATCAAAAGTGAAGTGCAGAAAATGTTGGAGCTGGGAGTCATTGAACCCTCGGATAGCCCTTGGGCTAGTCCCGTAGTTCTAGTGCCGAAACCTCACACCCAGGGTGGTAAGAGAGAGATGAGGTTTTGCGTAGACTACAGGGGTCTCAATGCAGTCACTAAGACTGACGCCCACCCAATACCAAGGGCAGACGAGCTTATCGATAGATTGGCTTCGGCCAACTACTTAAGTACGTTTGACCTGACAGCTGGGTATTGGCAAATCAGGTTAGCTGAGGACGCCAAGCCTAAAACCGCATTTTCAACCCCTGGTGGGCATTATCAGTTCGTGGTGATGCCCTTTGGTCTGAAAAATGCACCTGCCACCTTCCAACGGTTGGTGAATCAAGTCCTTACTGGGCTGGATGACTTCTGTGCGGCGTATCTTGACGATATTGCTGTCTTTAGCTCCACCTGGGAGGATCACCTGGTCCACCTGCGGAAGACGTTAGAGGCACTGCAAGCAGCAGGTCTCACTATCAAGGCCACCAAGTGCCAGATAGGGCAGACACAGGTTGTATACCTGGGCCACCTTGTAGGTGGAGGCCAGGTTCAGCCACTGGAGAGCAAGATACAGTCAATCAGGGACTGGGCTCCTCCAACCACCCAGACTCAGGTTCGAGCTTTCTTGGGCCTGACTGGTTACTATAGGAAGTTTGTCAGGAACTATGGTTCCATCGTGACACCATTAAACGAACTGACAAGTAAGAAAATGCCAAAAAAGGTTCAGTGGACAGCGAGCTGTCAAAAAGCATTCGATGACCTAAAGCAGGCCATGTGCACGGCGCCTATCCTCAAGAGTCCGGACTACTCCAAACCATTCATTGTCCAAACAGATGCTTCTGAGTTGGGTGTGGGAGCTGTTCTTTCTCAACTGAATTTTGATGGTCAAGACCAGCCCATTGCTTTTATAAGCAGAAGGCTGACCCCTAGAGAGAAGAATTGGTCAGCTATTGAGAGGGAGGCCTTTGCTGTGGTTTGGGCCCTGAAGAAGCTGAGGCCATACTTGTTTGGCACTCACTTCAAGATTCAGACCGACCATAAGCCCCTCTTGTGGCTAAATCAGATGAAGGGTGAAAACCCCAAACTGCTTAGGTGGTCCATTTCCCTACAGGGGATGGACTTCACAGTGGAACATAGACCTGGTACTGATCATGGCAATGCCGATGGGCTCTCCAGATATTTCCACTTAGAACAAGAAGACTCACCTGGTCAAGGTTAGCTAGTTGTTCCGACGTTTGGGGGGGGGGGGTCATGTAGGAGAGTAGGGTCTGCAATCCTATGATCACCCAGATTTTTTGCTTTTGTTTCACTGGTTTACGACTTTCTCTGGCTGTGGGCCTGCCAATCAGACCCACAGCCTGGCTGTTCTCTTCCTAAATTACGATATGTACCCTAGGTGCATTTACCAATTGGTACTGGGCCACCTTATCAGACCCTGTAACTCAGGGCATAGGTGTACCCAGGGCCGCCAGGGGCTGCAGCATGTATTATGCCACCCTTGGCTGGCCTCCTAAATTTGACACAACTGGCTGCATGACAGCTGGGGCGAAGTCGTGTAATCACCCTATGCTTTAGATATAGTAGCCCTATATCTAACCATACAATGGACACCCGAGTTCCTATCAGTCACTCCTATGGCAGGCCTTGACAATCCTAAAGGCAGAGTGCATGGGCTCGTGTGAACTGTGTTCTGGCCCGAGCTGAGCCGGTTGCAGCTTGCGGGGAAAAGACCCAATGGCTGTTCCATGATAACGCGTACCACATCGGTAACTTCGGCGTCGCGTTATCAAGACATGTCGAGTAAGGTGTCATACGAATCGGGGTGCTGCCCTCTCACCAACCCTGGCGACGAGGTTAGCATCCCGCCCTTCTAGAGGGACACGACATGTACGTAACTGTGAACCCCGGTTAAAGTTAACGAAAGCCTCAGCTCCACAAAATGGATGCTGCCACCACAGACACGAGTCTGACCTCCTGCTGCTGGGAGTCCTTCCAGCGAGGAGCGCTTGGACAAAGGGTTTCCTGTCGAGGGCGGTGTTCGCACCGTCCCAGACAGGGTTTGTGTATTCTGGGTTGGTAGGGCTTTTGCAAGAAGGTGACTGCGGAGTGGCACCCCGGTGCTCACTACGCATCTGCCGGTTAGAACCAGTTCCAGGGGCGACAGCCCTGGCCTGGGGAAAGTCCGGCAGGGGAGAGGGGTGTAACTACCCCCTTCCTGGTCCCACCCTTAGGGCAGGACCTAGTCATACCCGCCCCTTTCTTTAGGATAAAGGCCGGAGCGGGGACCCTTCCAAATTAGATCATCTTTGAATCAAGAATACTTTCTACGAAAGGACTTCAAGACTCTTCTCAAGATTTCTCCCTTGTGGCTAAGGAGTAGTCACCCTGCATCAGCGGGCACCATCTAAGAACTCTGCGGTTTGCTGTAAGTCCTTCCTCAAGGAATCCGACGGCCCAGCTCGACGAGAACCGGCTTCCCTGGCACCTCTGACCTCTACCCACGTCATCAGCTCAGCTGTGATCTGTGGGTGCGACGAGACCTCGAGGGACCGGCCATCATCAGAACCTGCACGCTCTTAAAACCAGCACGACCATCGAGGTAACTCTCTGGTGAGTGCTCTGGGGTCCGAGAAGCCCCGACCCTGAGCCGCTCCAGCACCGAAGTGCAGTCTCCCAGCATCTCCACGATCTGCGTGGGGCCCTTCTGCTCGCTGCTCAGCACGTTGTCTGGTCACTAGCCGCTGGCTTGTGCCCTTCTGTGACGACATCCGAGAACCATCACTGCTGGTCTGGTTGCTCCAGACTGGCCCTTGCTTCCATCTTTGCGAGAAGCACCCCGGACCCTCCTGGTCCAACCAAGACGCCATCTTAGGCCCACCACGTGGCCCTGAGATCTGCCAAGGCTTGTTGCCCCATCCTGGGCCCAGCGACGCCGACAGCACCATCCTTCGTGGGACAGCTCGCACCTCCACCGTGGTCGCCGACAACGCCTCCTGGTCCGTGAGACTGCAGAGCCTAGCGTCGCCCACTCACCTGGTCGAGGTGACGGCCAACCGGTGCCTTCCTGGTACCCTCTGACTACTGGCTAGTAGTACGAACTTGGTCCCCTCTGCTTTCAGGTTTCATCAATCTCTGATCCAGGCTTGGATCCCTACGAACTATTCATCACTGGTCGCCGGCCAGCAACTCCTTTTCTTCCGGCTCCTGGCTCGTCAGCGAAGACCCCGACGCCTGTAAGACTTGTGCAGCCGCAGCCCTCGTGGCTAGGTAACTCGGCATTTCGGTGCCTGCATAGCCTCCTTACTCTAGGGTCCCGAGTCCCTCGCTTCCGACTTGCCTTAACCTTTCCGTGTCCTCGGACACTTGTTTAAACGTGCACTTGAAGTATTTGCTAAAGAGATTTGGTTGTGCTTAGTACCCTGTCCTCATAAAGAGTACAGGGCTGTTGTGATTCTTAATAAATATACTGTTTATTTTCATAACACTTGTGTGGTTTCCTTTCACTGGGTGTTCAAGGGGTACATGTGTGGTAAACAGCTGGCTTAACGCGCCCTCTCGAGTCTTTAGCCTTAGACTGCTCGTATCCACGCTACTAGGATAGCTGGTCTATAGGTTGACTTACAACCAAACACCATAAGGGTCGTTGGAACGATACATAGCGGTCGCTAGAATAGCGAACGTTGCATATCGGGCCAACTTCTCACATCGTACTTTTCAGTTGATGCGTTATTGAAGGATTGATGAACATGAGCACAAGTGAGTGCCAAGTTGGCATTATTTTTGTTATGCACATTACACAGCACCTATGCACTGGGTTTATCACGTTTGAACACAATTTTGATCACAATGTTTGTTTGATTAGATGCTTGTAAATGATAATTTAACTATTCATCGATTGGCATTTTTACACCTTGTTTCAGCTGATTGTCCCTGATGAAGGTCAACCATGACCGAAATGCATTGGACAAATGTATTGAAAGTGATTATAATCCGAAAAAACAATGATTTATGAATGAAAAATGAACTTTTGAAAAGCTTAAGAATGAAATAAATTCGAAAGAAGTAAATCATATTTTGTTGGTTGAATATTTGGAGGAACTCTGGGATAGCCAGAAGGATTTACAAGCTGTGCAACAGGAGATGCTTTAACACAAAAGGAAGGGAGGTAGAGGGAAGAAGGCTTAGGCTCGCCCTCCAAAAATACCTTAGTCACAAAAGATCTCTGGGCAACAGAAATCGAGAGCCTAGCTACTAACTATAGTCCTATTCACAACATTCATTGGGGTTGGAATAGTGTGTATAGTGATAGAAAAAGAGTGTTGCTCTTTTTCTTGTTGTCCCCTCAATCACCAGGGTTGCCCCACGGTGACATGCTTCATCATAGGGGCCATCCCAGTCCGCTGCGGACTGGGGCGTGCTGCAACTTGCGAATTACGTAGGAGCACTTATAATTAGACTATGTGTGGTGCGAGTGTAGTGATGTGATGGAGTGGAATATGTGCGAATACTTAAAAATACCTGCCTAGTAAGCTTTAAATAGTTTATTCTTGCTTCCAGGTGGTAGCGTTAAAAATGGGGTGGAAGTATTAGGATACCCAAAAGCAATGTGTTTAGGTGTGCCTATCAACTCCTGTCAACATGTTTCGTGCATCCCCCAAGCACTTCCTCAGGACTACACAGGGACCAGCCCTGTGTTCGCCACTCCTAAATGACGCCGCAATGAGCTAAATGGTGAAATATGCTGCAACCAAAATTAATGCATGCATACAGTACCTACGTAACCAATTGAATCACGTGGTTCCTGTAAGACAAAAAACAGCTTAATATTCAAGGGGTAGTCATGACCCCCAGTATATGTACACAGAAATCACACACATAGGATGAAAAACAGGAAGAACAGTGATTATATTCCCCGTGGTCCTAAAAGAACGTTTTCTTGCATAAAAAATGTGGTTAGCACCTTGTGGTATAAAGCAGGCACTCATTCCACTTGCACACTCATACATTTCGGTTTTAGATACATGTGGTGGGGCCTAGCTATGCCCCATGGACTCTACCGGGTTGTCTCGTTGTTGAAGAGACTTACGAGGCTGTGTGTCCCGGGCTCCGTGATCGACAGACAGGGTTACAAAGAAACATCGTCTGTCAAGCACACCTTATCAGCACCTACTTGGAATCAGGATACCTCCCTCGTTTGCACCTAGTTGCGCGTCTCCGGTCCGAATGTTGCATGACCGGGGATGCCGGGCTGCTTTTAGCTCCCTTTTGGCCTCCCACTTCCGCATTGTTCTTAGTCAAGGACTAGAGAGCGCTAAGGTTTGCGCGATCGGTATTGGCGGCCATTTTAGGTGTATGGGGATTTTGTCAAACACTGATTCTTACTGAAGGGCTTGACCATTTCCCTATTCACATAATTTTCAGCAAAACACAGCTTATCGTAGTTTTTATCAGTTCGTTTGCCAACATTTTTGAAAAAATTCTAAAGTATCAAAACAATATATCAAATATATACAACTATATACAAAAAACCTGTCCAGTTGGTGGATCATGGTTTTTGTTCATTTTTTCAGTCTCAGTTTAAATAGGTGTATTAGTGGATTTACTCTAGATGTCAGTTCTTAGCTAAATGGATTAGATAGACTTACAGTAAGTTAGATCATGTGAATTGTCCCCACGGGATTTCCTCATTTAGGCCCACAATGTGAGAACGGAGTTTAAAAACCCAACGCTGTTCTTTCTCTAAGAGTTTTTTCTCCATGTCAGTGTGTGGCTGTTGTGTTTCAAGGACCACCCAACGCATGTCATTTGCGGTGTGTCCTTTTTCCAGGAAGTGTACGGTCATTTTGGTGTTGGAATGTTTACACCTAAAATTACTACGGTGTTCCACCATACGTGTATTGACCTTCCTGGTGGTCATGCCTATGTAGTGTAGATTACACGTACAAGTAATCATATAGACCACCCCTCTCGTGTTACAGTTCGAGTAGCCCCTCAAATCCCTGGTCAAACCATTGTTGCAAGTGACTTGTTTTGTTGCTGTGGTTAGATGACACACACTGCAGTTTGAACAAGGGTAGTGTCCTGATGGTAGTGGGTGTAGGCGACGTATTGGGCCTTCCATACCTTTGGGGCGTATGTGGACTAACAAGTCCTTCAAGTTTTTCCCTTTGCGGTGGCTGAACATAGGCTGGAAGTGGAAGTGGTATGGAAAGATGCACACCTGCTTCGTTCATGTTAGTCCAAACATTGCTATCGATTTCCTTTTTACTCATTTTCGGCGTGCCAGCTGTATGCGCTTCGCCCATCCGCACTGCAAATGATTAAAGAACAAAAAAGAAGACACGCTTCTGTCTCCATTTTGCTGCACAACCTATTTTTATGAATTTAATGAATTAAATTCGTACACCAAAGTTTCTATTTCTCAAATTTTCACCATTATTTTCATCATTACTTTGCTCTGTTTTTCACTTCAATCCATTATATCCATATGTTGAATCCTTAAACTCTTGCAAAAAAACACAGGAGAATCCTTGTTTCCTTGTACCACGTTTTATTTTCAGTCACCCAATGCATTTCGGGAATTAGATCCCTTCTTCGGGGGTTTCTAAAGTGTAAAAAACTACATTCCAATCAATTGAAAGGCACTCATATTGTGCGCAAACACACATTTTAAACACAGGCTTTTTGCGAGTTGGAGCTAAATAATGTAATCTAGCATCTACTTATTTTTAAAAAGACACTGTAAAGTTGCACTGTTTATTTATGAACATTAAAAGTGCTTCTGATGTTCCCCGTGCTCACCGCTATTCCACCCGACCTTTTAAACATAATTCTTTAAACAGAACGTGAAAAGGCTTCTAAAAAAATTGCGTACTGCCCTGCCACCATCAAAGCTACAGTACTTTTAAACATAATTCTTTAAACAACAGGTGAAAAGACTTCTAAAACAATTCGTACTCCCCTGCCACCATCAAAGCTGCAGTACACAGTTATATCTAGAAAAGCGCTTACCGTGGCACTAGTTTTCTCAGTCACATAACTACATCTAGGCTGTAGGTTAATTCAAAATTTGCAAACATTCGTGACAAGAATTTTCAATTCTATTAAGGACTAGGAGGCGAGGATTATGCTAGTCTCATTTCTTTATTGAAATGCTCAGCAGCCAAGTAAAAAAACCACATTACCCAGAAACACTTGGGTGATAACCATAGAGTCTTGTAGTATAAATAAGCGTGCAGACAATCCCACTTCCTCTTTATTTGGTGAGGAGAATCCAGGAAACAGTAAACAATCCGAAACAGTTATTGCAACAGCAGAGTTCAGTCCATGGAAGGCAACGAAGGGAGACATCCCAAACAGCCGAAGGCAGAAAAACAGGAAACATCTTCAGAGAAGAGAACAGGCACTCCTACGTGGAACCGGAGATTCATCACTTGGGATCAGAGCCTGAAAAGAGACACAAAGCCGTAATACACGTCAGCAAAAAACAGGAACATGTTGAAATAAGGGTGGGAAAAGAAGACAATGCAATAGAGACTGTTGTAACAGAATAATGCATAAACAATTGTCAGTATTCACAATGTACAATCCATGGGTGGGATAATCCTCGCCTCCTAGTCCTTAATAGAATTGAAAATTCTTGTCACGTATGTTTGCAAATTTTGAATTCTATTGCAGGACAGGAGGCTCCGATTATGCTTGTTTAAAGCTCATCCAACACCACAGAAGCAACCGTAGGTACAGGTTTAAAGTAAAAAGTCTTAAACACAGAATCTGTCGACCACTCAGCAGCTTTCATAAGGTCCCCCAAGGTGACCCCCAATGAAAAGGCCTTAGAGGCCATGGCTCCACGAGCCGAATGAGCACCAAAAACAGAAACATCAATTCCTGCCTCACCCATAAGCCACCGTACCCAGCGAGCCAATGTAGCAGGAGTAACGGGGCGGAAATGCTTCAGCAATGCAATCAACAACTGACCTTGCATATCAGAACGAAGAAGCGAAGTACTCACCCCATAAGCCTTAAGGCATTGGACCACACAAAGGTTGGGACGAGCCGGAAAAGAAGGGTAAGAGATAATCTCAGTATCAGTTTTGGTACGCCTGGAAAGGCGAAATGTAACCCCTTCAGGAGTAAAACTCCGACCAGCAAGATCCAATGCGTGAACGTCTGAAATCCGTTTGCAAGAAAGCAAACACAGCAACATGGTAAGCTTGGCCGAAAGTTGTTTGCGCGATAGCAAGTAATTGACCAGCCAGGCCTCCAAAAAACGCAAAACAACCAAAACGTCCCATAAAGCCACATATTTGGGACACGGAGGAACAGCCATACGAACACCTTTAAGGACTTTGGACACCAAAGGATGCTCCCCCACAGGTTTACCATCAATAGGAAGATGGCCCGCTGAAATAGCATAGCGGAAATTGTTGATAGTACGGTACGCCAAACCAGAAGCTGAATATAGGGAAGCCAAAAAATTGACAATTAAAGAGACATCTGCTGATGTCGGATCAACTTGCCGTTGAGCACACCAATCACTCCAACGTTTCCAGGAATCTCTGTAACGTTTGTGGGTAGCTGGGGCCCAGGCGTTGCTGAGGAGTCTGGTAGCGTCCGTCGAAAGGCCTGACACAGCCCAACGTTCCCCGAAATCCGCCACGCCAGGAGAAGGAGAGAGCCTGACTGAACCAGGGGATGCGGATTCTGAAGCGGATCTAACAGGAGATTCCGCTTCTGAGGCAGAAGAAATGGCAATGCGCAAGTCATTTCCAGGAGAACAGGGAACCACGGTTGAGCCCGCCACAGAGGAGTGATCAGAATCAGCTCCGCCTGAAAACGTGTCACATAGGCCAGAACCCTGGGGATCATCATAAACGGGGGAAACGCATAACAGAGGGAGGTCGGCCACGGTTGAAGGAAAGCATCCGTTGCCAGAGCCTCCGGGTCCGGTCTCCAGCTGAAGAACCGGGGAAGTTGGGCGTTGAGCCGGGACGCAAAGAGATCGATCTGACAAGGGCCGCAAACTCGTAGAAGTTGTCGAAACACACGCGGATGGAGTCTCCAGTCGCTGAAATCCCTCAGGTACCTGGAATTCCAATCCGCTACCACATTGCGACAACCCGGAAGGTACTCCGCAATAACTGTGATCTTGTTGAGTAGACAGTAATGCCAAAACTCCTTGGCGATCTCCGCCAACAACCTCGAACGAGTCCCCCCGAGCTTGTTGATATAACGGACTGCTGATACATTGTCCTTCCGGAGAAGTATACAGCAGCGGGACTGAAGGGGAGACAGACATTTGATCGCGAACGATCCCGCCAGCAACTCCAAACAATTGATGTGGAGAGAAAGTTCCTGGGGGGACCACCGTCCCCCGGTCGTGACCGAGCCGCAGCGGGCTCCCCAGCCGAATGACTGGCATCCGACTCGATCACAATCTCCGGAGAAGATCCGAAGAGGGCTCTGCCGTTCCAGGCCTCCATGTGATTCAAACACCACGTCATTTCCGACTTCGCCTCCTCTGACAGAGGAATGTGGTCGGAATAGCGAAGGCCCCTCTGAAGATGCTGAATCTTCAAGCGCTGCAACGCTCGGTAATGCAGCGGAGCCGGAAATATCGCTTGCAGAGAAGACGCTAAAAGACCGACAACTCGTGCTAATGATCTCAACGACACCGTCGGACTCGAGACAACAGACCTCAATTCCCGCTTGATGTATCGAACTTTCTGACGAGGTAGCAGAAGTTGACAAGAGAGGAAATTGATTTGGAACCCCAAGAAATCTATCACCTGAGTAGGTTGAAGTACAGACTTGGGAAGGTTCACTAAAAATCCTAGAGACTGGAGAAGGTCTACGGTCCACGTCAGATGAGTCATAAGCTTGACTGGATAATCCGCCAGCAGGAGGATGTCGTCCAAATAGATGATCAAGCGAACTCCGCGACTGCGGAGAGTCTCCACGACCGGACGCAACAGTTTCGTGAAGCACCACGGTGCTGACGAAAGGCCGAAAGGAAGAACCTGATACTGATACCATATCCCCAGCCACTGGAACTGAAGAAAGCGGCAATGGGGCGGAAAAATCGGAACAGAGAGGTATGCGTCCTTGAGGTCCAGACGGACCATCCAATCCCGTTCCCTCAGGAGATCCCTCAAGAGATGGATGCCCTCCATCTTGAAGTGGCGGTAAACCACTCCCGCATTGAATTCCTTCAGATTGAGGACCAACCTCGATCCCCCTCCCTTCTTCTCCACAAGGAAGATTGAGCTGGCAAAGCCCTGAGGATGGCGCACTGTCGGCACAATCGCCCCTTTCGCCTCCAGAGACCTGAGTTCCTCTGTGATGAACTCTTGACTTTGTCTTGAGAAATGGAGAGGAAAGGGAGGACGGGACTGACGAACAGGTTGATAAAACTCTAGCTTGAAGCCCTGAACCGTCTCCAGCACCCATGCATCACTGGAGATTGATCGCCAGTTCTCTAGGAAAAGGCAAATCCTGCCCCCCAGAACAACACTGCATGCAGGAAGAATTCTCACCTGAAGTAGCGGAATCGTGATAGCCGCCGGAGGATCCACCAGCACGTCCTTTTTTAAACTGTCCACGGCCTTTTCTGGAGGGATAGAAGTTTGAACGTGGGGTATATCCCGAATCCTGCTGACCTCCTCGCTGGGACTGGTACCCCTTCTGGGAGGGCTGCTGCTGACCACGGCCGGAGGAACGCCCCCTACTTCTTCCGGCCCTGTTGAAAACCGGGCGAAAGGTCCGGCGTAGAGACGCCTGTGCCTTATCCAGGCCGCTGAAGATATTCACAAAGTTGGTCAGCTCCTTTAAAAATGGATGTCCAAAAAGCAGACCCTGAGCCGCAGGGCCCGACTCAGAAGTCGCCAATTCTGCCAGCTTAGGGTCCAATTTTAGTAAGTTGGAACGGCGCAGCTCGGCAGAGAGCGCACAGTTGGCATTACCCAGCTGGCAAATGGCGCGTTGAGCCCAATTAATCAGCTCATCGGGATCAACCATCCGATTGGTACTTTTTGCCAGAAAACCAAGGTCCAACATTTTGGTGAGGGGCCCCAAGAGATCCAAAACCTTGTCTTGGCAAGCCCGCCAAGACCTATCAAGACCCTTTTTGGGATCTTTCGCAAATTTGCGCAGGTACGTCGTCATGGTGGGATCCACCTCAGGGGTCTCCGCCAGATGATCAGCCAAATCCGGTCGCGAGCATTCAGACCGGAGGCGGTCCCGTACCTCCTTTTCAAAGGGCTGACGAATGTGCTGCTGGACGTACTCCGTCACAGCCGGGGAAGGAAGCCAAGCCGTGGATTGAGGATGGACAATGTCCGCTGGTTCAAAGGTAAGCACAGGGGGATGTGCGGAGGCATCGACAAAATGTTCTTTACACTTCTTCTTTTTGGGGGGGGGGAGGAGCAGGGTCCGAGGACGAAGAGGACTGCAAGTCTTCACTCTCTTCTTCCTCCACAATAGTGGAAGACTTGGCAGAGGATAAGGATTGTGCCAACCTCTTAAAGTCTGAAGCATGCGGATTAGCAGGGGAAGTGGAAGAAGCCTTCTTGGCTGCAGGAACCCAACCCTGCTGACGGGCATATGAAGTCAAGTGTCGCTTGAGCGGCGTGATAGCACGGACAAGTGCCTTATTCATGGAGTGTTGAACTCCCCGGTCTAAAGCCTCTACAAGATGCTGCTCCATGGTGTACGGAGCCTCTTCATCAAACTCCTCTTCCTCCTCATAGTAGTAATCACTTATGGTCACGAGGTTCGTGAAAATTATGCCCACAAAGGAGGAAAGTAAATTAAAGCAAGCCAAAGGCCAATTCAAAGGGGAGTGAAAAAACCCTCACAGTAAGCCAAACTGTAGAAAAAACTACAGACAAAAGACAATTAAAGAGTGGAGGGAAGGCTCACTGTCACAAAAAGAAAGTCACTCTAGGCAAAGCCTATGCAAATTATTCCAGCCGGAGACTTTTGATAGACACCGGCGTCCAAAGGGTCAACTGCGAAGGCTGTGGGCGAGAACGTCGTGAGAGACGCCAGTCAGACAAGCTGCGGAGAGAAGTAAACACGGAGCGCCGGAAACGCCAATGCGCGCATGCGCGAAAACCGGCTGCCTTCCAGTGAAAAGGGTAGCTCGCGCAAACAGCGCGAGGCCACCAAGATCCTTATATCCACTCCACAACAACAAACGAGAGCACAGGCACAAAGCGCCCGGTCCCAGGAAGGAGAACTCTCGCTTCCAGCCGCGCAACGCCGAAAGTCAAAACGGAGCAACTAAATACAACGCGGCAAAGAGCGCAAACAAAGCGCATACAAAGCATACACAATGCAGCATGAAAAGCACAATAAAGCTCAAATACAATCAGAATAAGGTAAGCGCACTTAACTGGCTGCGGAGCAGCAAAGAAAGAGGAAGTGGGATTGTCTGCACGCTTATTTATACTACAAGACTCTATGGTTATCACCCAAGTGTTTCTGGGTAATGTGGTTTTTTACTTGGCTGCTGAGCATTTCAATAAAGAAATGAGACTAGCATAATCGGAGCCTCCTGTCCTGCAATAGAATTCCACCGCTCTGCTAACTTCAGCTCCCACTATGAGCGTTGCTCTGTACTGCCGTTTGCTCACCTAAATCTGCTTTACAGAATCTGCTGGGTAACCAGTGACCTCTTAATTAGCTTCAAGCTTTTTTCAAATTACTGTGACCTTCCTATCTCTCATGCTCGCGCTGCTCTGCGGTACTACTGTGTACTGCAGCTTTGATGGTGGCAGGGGAGTACGAATTGTTTTAGAAGTCTTTTCACCTGTTGTTTAAAGAATTATGTTTAAAAGAACTGTAGCTTTGATGGTGGCAGGGGAGTACGCAATTTTTTTAGAAGCCTTTTCACGTGCTGTTTAAAGAATTATGTTTAAAAGATCGGGCGGAATAGCGGTGAGCACGGGGAACATCAGAAGCACTTTTAATGTTCATAAATAAACAGTGCAACTTTACAGTGTCTTTTTAAAAAAATAAGTAGATGCTAGATTACATTGTTTAGTTCCAACTCGCAAAAAGCCTGTGTTTAAAATGTGTGTTTGCGCACAATATGAGTGCCTTTCAATTGATTGGAATGTATTTTTTATACTTTAGAAACCCCCGAAGAAGGGATCTAATTCCCGAAATGCATTGGGTGACTGAAAATAAAACGTAGTACAAGGAAACAAGGATTCTCCTGTGTTTTTTTGCAAGAGTTTAAGGATTCAACATATGGATATAATGGATTGAAGTGAAAAACAGAGCAAAGTAATGATGAAAATAATGGTGAAAATTTGAGAAATAGAAACTTTGGTGTACGAATTTAATTAATTAAATTCATAAAAATAGGTTGTGCAGCTAAATGGAGACAGAAGCGTGTCTTCTTTTTTGTTCTTTAGTTATTTGAACATAGGCTGGGTCAGGTTTAAGCCGCCACTATTAAGTGTTCTCCAATGCTTTTTGACAATTTTTGTTATTTTTGTTGAAGCCACGTTGTAGGTGGTAACACAAATCGGTCTCCAGTTGGTGTCATTTTCGGGCTCCTTCCTGGGTTTTGGTTCCAGAAGGGCGTCTCTATTGTTATTTGACGCTCTCTTTTTCGCTTTTGACACGATCTTGCGAGGGTAATTTCTCTATAGTAATTTTGTGCTTAATTCTTTCGCTTGTATCTCATAATCTCGTTTCTCTGAGCAGTTGCGCCTCAGGCGTAAAAATTGCCCGAAGGGTAAATTCTCCCTCAATTGCCTTGGATGGAAACTGTCAAAATTCAACAAACAATTTCTGGCTGGATGGAAACTGTCAAAATTCAACAAACAATTTCTGGCCGTGGGTTTGAAATGTGTAGTGGTGGCCAATTTCCCACCCTCTGCTTGGATGTTTAGATCTAAGAAGACCAGTTTTTCTCTGCTCATTGTGGAGGTGAACTTCAGAATAGGATCTTGTAAATTTAACCAGACCAGGAATAGGTCGACTTCCATTTCGTTTCCATTCCAGATGAGGAAGACGTCATCAATATAACGCTTCCACATCTGGATGTGTCTTGAGTAGGGGTTGTTTGGGATAAGGATTCTCTTTTTCTCCAGTTGGTGTACATACAACCCTGCCACACTCTGCGCAAATGTACTTCCCATGGGTCGCAGAAAGGCGTCTGCAAATTTAGACAGGGGCTCTAGAATCGACCCAATCCCTGAGACGATCGGCCTCCCTGGTGGATCCTCCATTCTTTTATGGATTTTTGGGATTGTGTAAAAGTACGGTATTCTTGGCTGTTTATTGTCCAGAAAGTCTGCTTCTTTTTTAGAAAGCCAGTCGTTTATTAACGATTCTTCTACCATCCTCGCAATTTCGATTCTTAAACCTTCAGTTGGATCCTCAGTTAAGACTTCACCCTCTTTTCTCTCCACTTCACCCTACTGTTCGACTCACCCTCTACTGCCTCCTACCTGACTCACTTCACCTCATGCTAGTCTCTCTCCACCTTATCCATCTGTTCCCCTGCTGTGCCCTTCTCTTTTTCACTTTACTCATATTCTCTAACCTCACTCTCCCCTTTCCACCTTAGCCTAGTTTCAATCTCTCCTGACCTCGCCATCCTCAATGGGCGTCAACTCACTCTCACTCCACCCTTCCATTTCCACCTCACCCTTTTCTCTCTTTTCCTCACCCTTCTCCCTTTTCCTTACCCTCCTGTCTTTTTTACTCCCCTTCTCTGCCCCTCACCATCCTCCTTTTGTTCTCACTCTCCTCCCTCTTGCCACAGCCTTCTCCCTATTAACCTCCTTCCTCTTTGCTTCACCTTCCCCTCTCTAGACCTCACATTTCTCTCTTGTCACCTCACCCTCACCTTCACTGCTGCTGCCTATGGGGTTATGAGTTTGTGTATGTAAAGGAATGAGGGGTATGTATGTTCTTGTGTGGGTGCACGAATGTGCATAATCAGGCCTGACAGTTCTGTCTCTGTTCTTCACTGGTAGCTCTCCAAATTCTAAACAATGGAACCACTAAGACCTGTATTATCTAGTGCATACTCATGAACACACATGAGATCTGCAAAGACCTAGGCTTATGCATATTTTAACGAAATAGGCGAGGTAACAATTGGAAGAGTAATCAAAGGTGGCTACATGTGCAACAAAGCCAGACATCAAATGTGGGCTTCTTTCTATTTCTGTCTGCCCACTGGTACCTAAAGTACATCTTCCGAGGTTGACAATGGAATTGTAACTTAATGGCTACTTTTCTAAACCACTATTTTGTTGTCATTCTATTGAGCAGTATGTATCTTAAGGCGCGCAAAGAGAAAATGTGAAGCATATGTGAGTGCCTCAAAATTGAACTGTCTCTGGCATGCTTCTTCTTTCCAAGTCTTCGGCCTGGGCCTCCCATTAGTCTCTTCAATTCCCATCACCCTCCTTAAAATAATAAAAAATGTTAAAACTCACCCTCTTTCCCTATTAATTTCTCCTCTTCCTTGTTCTACCACTATCCCCCATTCTCCTCCCACTCCTTCTCTGGCCGCTACCACACCCCTGATTATTTGCTAACGACCCTCCTTGACCACCTTACTTTTTCATCATCTTCACCCTTCACAAGTGTCATACTCTGCCTTCACCCTTCTGTATTCCTCTCCCTCTGATCACCTCTTATCAGCCCCCCTACTCACATTACTCATTTTGCTAACCAGTACCCTGCTCCATGGATCCTACTTCCTTAGACTTCTTTTTCATCCTCATTTATTCACCTATCACACCATCTTCTTCACCATCGCTACTTTGATGCTCATCACTCCCTACTCCTCACAAATTAATCCAGTCATATTTCTTCTCTTCCCTTTCAATCACTTCTTTACAATTATTTAATCTACCTGCTTCCTAACTATTCTATTGTCTTATCCTTCCTTTTCTTTTTTCTTACTCATCTTTTCTATCTTCAGACTCTCTTCTGTTCAACCTCCCTCTTTCATCTCTCTACCTCAACAACTTTACATCTTGTCAAGATTCTACAATCTATGATCAAGTTTGTTACCATTTGGAGCCATAGTTCTGAAGCTGGCTATGGGGTTTTCAGGACTTTCGCCGATGAAAGGAAATCATCGCTTTCACAGCTATGAGTTAGTCATTAGCTAATATTATTAGTGCTATAAGTGAGTTTACACTCTACAAGTGGAGACATTTTGAGAAATACAAACAAGTTTACCTGCAAAAAGAAATTCATGGCTGGTCGAAAGGAAAATGGAACTGCACATTTAAATATTTTCTAGAGCTGCCTTAATGAACTCTGCCTAATAATTAAAGTAAACAAAAACAGAAAAGTAATGGTAAAAACGATAGTACATTTGTTACAAAATTAAAGACCCCAGTAAAAGAAGCCAAGCCAGTGAGTATCTGATGACAAGATAAGAGGTGATTATCAATGATTAATTGTCTCTGTCAAAGACACTTTGGGTCTGCTGCCAGTCAAACTGGATAATAGCAGAGCAAGCAACATATGTAGGAGCCACCTGCTATGAACTCAGTGACCCTTCCGAAACTCAGAGGCCTGGAATAAAACTTCTCTGCTGCAATGTCCTGGTGCTCTCTTCGGTAAATTGCTCCTCTGCATGGGCTGCCAATGCGTGTGCTGCTCTGCTACCTAAGAATGATCGTTACATCGCCTTCCTTCTGTTTTTAAATGAAGCTGATGAACAGTTTTATGCTCTCACCTGATACAGATAGTGGCGTGAAAGTGACATGCGCACTTAGAAGTTGCTCGGAAAAGGAACGGTTTGCGCGCACCTTACAGAGAACACTGGTCCCAACTCAGAATGGGAGTTTGGTGTCTTTTTGGAGGAGGGCAGATCTCTGCCAGCGATGAAGCTGAAATTAAATCTGAAGCTGAGGAAGTTCTGGACGGATACTTACCTGGGGGATGGGGGTACATGGGGTGTGGGGGGTCCTGCTGAAGCTCAAGAGAACTGAAGAAAAGTTTTCAAACTGTACTGGTGCCCAAACAACCACAGTAATACACTTCTAAGGCCTCATGGACATCAGTGGAAGGCACCTTGTGACTCTCAGTGTGCCAGACAGAGACCAACTGCCAGGTTCAGTCCAGATCCAGTTACCACTGGTCAGCGGGGCATTCGGCAGAAAGGCCTCTTGCAGTGGGTTGTGTCCCTGTGCCACACAGAAGGTCAGCCAACTGAAATGTGGAGTTCACTACTATATCCTGGGTACAAGAGGGAGCACCTATATTCCTTCAGGGCTCCTCTAAGGTCTTAGACAACAGGTACAGTGCTATTTGAATCTTCCACAGGCCCAGACAGTGTTGTGAGGAGGGTGCCAAACGATGTCAAATTTATAACTGCCTCTAGCTAGTGGGGAGGGTGACTCCTGTGTGAGGTAAAAGATTCTAGGCTCTGGTATACCTACTTTTTTATGGTAGTTTGTGTTTGCCATTCTGCATACCGGCCCAAAATGGTGTGAGGCAATTCCAAGATGCTCAGTCTTCAGCCACATTAAGCCTGGCCACTGATAGCTGAGGGTGAGTGGGGGAGTGTGCTAGGGAAATGTCTAGTGTCCGCCCGCATCTAAAACTAAAATCCAGTTTGAAGCAGGCCTTCAAAATGAGATGGAAGTCTGGTAAGACAAAGAATGGTGCTTCAGCAACCATACAAAGGACACACAGCAATTATGATCTGATCCTTTTTCAACCCTTTAAAGGGTGCAATATGTTCACATGTACCTCAGTCTGGCCTTTTAGGCAGTATTTAACACTATGTGCCAACAGAAGGAGTAGTAGTCCTCATCCTGAATGTCCAGCTGAGCTCAGAGGTTGATCTGTCTATCGAAATGGTCTATTGTGCGGCTCCTGGAAGAAATTTCACATCTCATTAATGGCCGAGTACCGGCTGGGCAGCTGCTAATGCAAATTAGCCTCCAGGAGCTTCAAACAAGATCAGTAGCTTTCTAAAAATTAACTTTCCTTATTACTTTTTAAAATTCCAACTTCACAATTAAATTGGATTTTGTCATAACTATTAAACATACAGGTTTTATTATTTCCTTGCTTGTACCAACCCCAAGATAACTGTATTAATATTTTAATATGTACTTTGGTTTTCTGTATCAGACAGCCAGCACTGCTACAGGACAAATAGCTTTTGTGGCATTGTCATTGTAGGAACATGGTGACATTAAGTTTCTTTGTGTTTGGCATTCAGAATACTATGCACCGTACCTTGAGTACTACAAGGCCTATTCTGGGTGACTTTTCATGTTTTGAAGGAAGATTTTTGCAGTAGCGGTTGGTGACTTTTGAAAGTGGTGGGCGGGTGCAGCACTTAAAAGTGACCCCCCATCGTGAGACGTACACCCTGCACTCACCGCAGAAGAGCAGCCCGATGCAAGGCGGGTGGGGGTTGGGGAGCAGTCCACTGCGCGAGCTGGCATACCGCTGTCAGTGGTCCAGGCGGAGGCAGTAGAAGTCCGCTTAAGGTTCGGGCAAGAGGTTTGTGGTGTTGGGAGCTTAGTGCGCTGGGGAACCTGGTTCGAACCTCGTGTGGGCAGTTCACTAATCTCCCCGTGCATACCAAAAATTAATGTGCCTTTGTGCTACGTAACTGGCGTTCGTGTAAAGCGCTCCGATACCTACAGGTCGAGATCGCGCTATATAAATCACCAGCAAAAATAAATAAATGAAAAGCACATTACTCACTGTTTTCAGCTATCAGCTTCATCACGGACCGGGTTGTAGCTGGTTCAACGAAGGAGGGAAGTATGAAACCAGCGCAGGAAGCAGTATTTGAAATCCCGCCTCCGATTGTCATAGGGTGACTGTATCAACCAGGGCCGGTCCTAGAACTCCTGGGGCCCCGGGCGAAAGGGAAGATGTGAGGCCCCTCTGATTTGCATGTAACTTGCACCATAAGCGTGGAAGGGTATACTCAGATGTGAGTCCCTTGCTCATTGCACCATCAGGATTCAAGCAAGCCGGGCCGAAGACGGCTGAAATGCCAGAAACCGGTCCCCGGTAGCTTGTTTCCTTCCCAGTATAAGAATTGGCTTGGTAGTTTGGTCTGCCCTGTTCCCATGATGCACTGGGCCAGGGTCAGACTAATTTGCATATAGCCAAGTTCTGAGCTGGGATGGTGCAGTGAGCTGAAAAACGGTGATGGATCAAGCCCTGATCTTTGGACTGGGTAAGAGTGGTCTGCTTAATTCAGACACTCTGTTCATCACCACCCCCTTTTCTGAATCATTTTTGTCCACCATAAGCGTGGAAGGGTATACTCAGATGTGAGTCCCTTGCTCATTGCACCATCAGGATTCAAGCAAGCCGGGCCGAAGACGGCTGAAATGCCAGAAACCGGTCCCCGGTAGCTTGTTTCCTTCCCAGTATAAGAATTGGCTTGGTAGTTTGGTCTGCCCTGTTCCCATGATGCACTGGGCCAGGGTCAGACTAATTTGCATATAGCCAAGTTCTGAGCTGGGATGGTGCAGTGAGCTAAAAAACGGTGATGGATCAAGCCCTGATCTTTGGACTGGGTAAGAGTGGTCTGCTTAATTCAGACACTCTGTTCATCACCACCCCCTTTTCTGAATCATTTTTGTCCACCATAAGCGTGGAAGGGTATACTCAGATGTGAGTCCCTTGCTCATTGCACCATCAGGATTCAAGCAAGCCGGGCCTAAGACGGCTGAAATGCCAGAAACCGGTCCCCGGTAGCTTGTTTCCTTCCCAGTATAAGAATTGGCTTGGTAGTTTGGTCTGCCCTGTTCCCATGATGCACTGGGCCAGGGTCAGACTAATTTGCATATAGCCAAGTTCTGAGCTGGGATGGTGCAGTGAGCTAAAAAACGGTGATGGATCAAGCCCTGATCTTTGGACTGGGTAAGAGTGGTCTGCTTAATTCAGACACTCTGTTCATCACCACCCCCTTTTCTGAATCATTTTTGTCCACCATAAGCGTGGAAGGGTATACTCAGATGTGAGTCCCTTGCTCATTGCACCATCAGGATTCAAGCAAGCCGGGCCGAAGACGGCTGAAATGCCAGAAACCGGTCCCCGGTAGCTTGTTTCCTTCCCAGTATAAGAATTGGCTTGGTAGTTTGGTCTGCCCTGTTCCCATGATGCACTGGGCCAGGGTCAGACTAATTTGCATATAGCCAAGTTCTGAGCTGGGATGGTGCAGTGAGCTAAAAACGGTGATGGATCAAACCCTGATCTTTGGACTGGGTAAGAGTGGTCTGCTTAATTCAGACACTCTGTTCATCACCACCCCCTTTTCTGAATCGTTTTTGGCCACTATAGGTGTGGCAGGGTATACTCAGACATGAGTCCCTTTCTCACTGCACCATTAGGATTCAAGCAAGCCGGGCCGATGACGGCTGAAATGCCAGAAACCGGTCCCTGGTAGCTTGTCTCCTTTCTGGTGAAGAATTGGCTTGGTAGTTTAGTCTGCCCTGTTCCCATGATGCACTCGGCCAGGGACAGACTGATTTGCATATAGCCAGGTTCTGAGCTGGGATGGTGCAGTGAGATAAATAACGGTGATGGATCAAGCCTTGATCTTTGGACTGGGTAAGAGTGGTCTGCTTAATTCAGACACTCTGTTCATCACCACCCCCTTTTCTGAATCGTTTCTGGCCACTGTAGGTGTGGCAGGGTATACTCAGACATGAGTCCCTTTCTCACTGCACCATCAGGATTCAAGCAAGCCGGGCCGAAGACGGCTGAAATGCCAGAAACCGGTCCCTGGTAGCTTGTCTCCTTTCTGGTGAAGAATTGGCTTGGTAGTTTAGTCTGCCCTGTTCCCGTGATGCACTGGGCCAGGGACAGACTGATTTGCATATAGCCAGGTTCTGAGCTGGGATGGTGCAGTGAGATAAATAACGGTGATGGATCAAGCCCTGATCTTTGGACTGGGTAAGAGTGGCCTGCTTAATTCAGACACTCTGTTCATCACCACCCCCTTTTCTGAATCGTTTTTGGCCACTATAGGTGTGGCAGGGTATACTCATCGCATCACCGTTATTTATCTCACTGCACCATCCCAGCTCAGAACCTGGCTATATGCAAATCAGTCTGTCCCTGGCCCAGTGCATCATGGGAACAGGGCAGACTAAACTACCAAGCCAATTCTTCACCAGAAAGGAGACAAGCTACCAGGGACCGGTTTCTGGCATTTCAGCCGTCTTCGGCCCGGCTTGCTTGAATCCTGATGGTGCAGTGAGAAAGGGACTCATGTCTGAGTATACCCTGCCACACCTATAGTGGCCAAAAACGATTCAGAAAAGGGGGTGGTGATGAACAGAGTGTCTGAATTAAGCAGACCACTCTTACCCAGTCCAAAGATCAGGGCTTGATCCATCACCGTTATTTATCTCACTGCACCATCCCAGCTCAGAACCTGGCTATATGCAAATCAGTCTGTCCCTGGCCCAGTACATCATGGGAACAGGGCAGACTAAACTACCAAGCCAATTCTTCACCAGAAAGGAGACAAGCTACCAGGGACCGGTTTCTGGCATTTCAGCCGTCTTCGGCCCGGCTTGCTTGAATCCTGATGGTGCAGTGAGAAAGGGACTCATGTCTGAGTATACCCTGCCACACCTATAGTGGCCAAAAACGATTCAGAAAAGGGGGTGGTGATGAACAGAGTGTCTGAATTAAGCAGACCACTCTTACCCAGTCTCACTCGGTGGATCGCACAATAGGTGCTGCAGTCCACAAGTGACATATAACTTCCATGCCCTAGGTGAACTTTCTAGACCATATAGTAGGTACTTATAAGCAAATTAAATCTATCAATTAGGAATAAGCAAATTTAGCCTCATATGCAGGGGGAACAAAGGCACTTTACACCTGCTTAGTTAAAAAAAACACAACAAAATAGTTTCCAGAACAACATGAAACAAACTGGGGTGACCACACAGGAAAAGCAGAAGCAGACTTTCTACAATAGCTCTTACTTTTTTCACAAATAGAAGGCCGAGTAGCAAGATCTGAGCTTGTGAAGCCACAGAAAGTAGAAACATCTTTGCAGCAAGTGCATTAGCCCAATATATTTTCAATGTAGGACTAGAGGAGCTACAGCCTCACTGATGTCAGGGATGTTGGAATAATGCAACAGGTGTGAGGACGAAATTATGCACCAGAGTTGACTAAAATATGCAGCGCAAATCAGGGTAGCATTAATTTATTATTTTGTCATTTTTTACACATTAACACTGTCTGGAACAAAGTTTCATCTCATTAGTCCCAGCTTAAAATGCAACTACAGCAATAGGCAACTGAAAGATGACAAGTAAACCTTTGCTAATGGCCACTGCGCAGCAACATGCCACTGCATTTTCAGTAACTTTTGAGACTTTAAGATCGCTTTTTGTTAAAATCTGCAAAATATGCAGCAGATGATGGTTTATGTGGTATATCCATAATTACACATAGAACACTACATCTGTAAAATTGCATAAATATACTGCCTGTGACTATACTCAGTTTATGTCTATTTGTGTGACAAAATTAGACAATTTGTTGGGAGAGAATGAATGCCCAATTTTTGATTGGTTTAAGGTGACTTTTTGTTCAAATCTGCTGGTTAGGCAGAAGATGATGGCTTGTGTGATAAATGTGAAAACATCCATATTTACACATAAAACACTGCGTCTGCAGGATCGCATAATGATAGAGGTCCTGCCTACAATCCATTTGTATTCATGTGACAAAATGAGAGAATTTGTTGAGAGAGAATCAATGGACAGTTAACAGTGCCCCAAAGTGGGGTGTCTGTTCTTTAAGCTCCTTCTAATTATATTATTGAGCACACCAGGGCTTTGAGTGGGCCGGGTCTCACCGGTGCTGAGCACCGGCACTTTTTTAAAGGGTGGCTCGAAACTGGTCTCTATTGGGCTCTGTTTTGTGTCCTGGCACAGGCGGTCCATTTTTTCCAGACTGCAGTGACAGCAGGCACATGAATGATGCGCACTGCTCACTTCTCAGTAGTGACGGTACGGTATGACGTCATGCCAGGTGAGCGATGTAGGGGAAGGGAAATCCCTTCTTTTTTGGAAATCAGGAGCAGAAACATTGTTGTGGTGTCACCAGGGCTTTAAGTGGCAGCTTTTTCAATATTATATACAAACCATAGTTGCTGCTTATTTATTTTATGCAACTAACAACCATTGACAAAGGCAGAAGTCCTGACTTGATGTATTTATGATGTTATTTGTTGTATCATATATCTGGATGGAATGACAGAAACAGCAAACTACAAGTCTGGTGGCACACTATGCTAAGCACAGATTTTTAGCTTATGTCTTTATAAGCCACACACTCAACAGGCCCCACCCCTTTGAGAGACCACCCAGTTTTTAAATCCCACTTAAAGCCCTGGAGCGCACCATCTGCGAGAATCTCTGGAGATTGAGAGTACGCAGGACAGCAGCAGCACGTTGCCAGTGCTGCCATGTTTTTTCTTTGTACAATAGACACATGCACTGCTCCTTTCCGTTCTGTAGCTGTGTTGTATTAGTGAAACTTGATAAGCCTTTTCATTTAAGAAGAGACAAAATTTTGCCATTATCAGTGTTTTTTTCTTAACATAACTCCATGATCAGGGTCAAAGCAATTCTGCAGCTGCAGGGTATTCCCAATAATTTAAGATTTACCACATTTGTCACATAATCCATCATCTGCTGTTTAATTTGCAGATTTAACAAAACAAACTGGTGCTTCTTGTTCAAACAGATTGAAATTTACAAAAAAATGCAGCGACGTGTGGGTGCTGCACTGTGGAAAGTCCTTCGCAAAAGTTCGCTGGTCACATTTCAGTTGCCGATGTCTGTATTTCGGTGTTAAAATGGTAATATTGAGGTATAAGCTTTTCCTAGACAGAGTTAACGTGTAAAAATAAATAAAGTAATACTACCATATAATGTGCTACATTATGCCAAATAATTTGCCTTTTTTTGCAGATAATTTAGCCCTCCCGAACACAAAATTAGTTTTTTACCAAATACTTCTATTCACAGCTGAAAGAAAATGTAACGAGGCACAATTGAGATATATATATCCTGAGCATAAGCTCATTTTCACTTACCCCCCTTGTAATGGCAAAATCCTTGGTATTCTCTTAGCCAAAAAACTGTTTTAATCTCTTAATTACTGTGTGAAGCGAGCTTGCGGTCTCGATATAGTGGGGGGTTTCTCAGGTGCCCTTTCTGTTTATTTGTGCCCAGTTTTACTGATCATCCCCTTTGACCTCAACCTTTCCCCAGGTATTTTAAGTTGCCCGTGGCATTGGCGCTATAGATGAAACTTGCTAAATCATACTTTGATCCTCTGCAGGCGTTTATGACTTTTTCATTCAGAAAGAAAAAACCAGGGGGCATATTATCAAGCCCAATATCACCGCTTTAGCGGCCGTTTTCGGCGGAAAAGTGGCGATAATGGCAGTGCACTATTAGCAAGGACACGCTAGCTCGTGTTTCCTTGCCTTAACGCCCGGTTTCCTATCGCTTCGCCTCGCATCGCTAACGAGATGCAAGGTAGGCGTGCCCCTTACAACTACATTATAAAATATCACTAACGGTGTTCCCTGTATTTACAATGAAGCCCCGTCCTGTTTAGCGCTGATTTTTTTCAAGCTAACTGGGCCTTAACGATGGAATTTAACGTCTGTTAAATTCCAGACTAAGGCATAACTAACATGGGGGAGATTGTGTGGCTAAGACCACAAGCCCTATCATCAAGGATATCACTGTTTTCCATGGAACATCGCTGGAAAACCAGTGTTGTTCCATGGAAAAAGGCGATATCCCCGCTATCGCTGGAATTTGTATCCCCCCAGTGATACGCGTTGTTCATAACTCGCTAACTGGGCGATAAATTCCAGCGATAGATGGCGGTAAATAAAAAGGCGCTAAGCGCGCTTTGCGAGATTTATCGCAGTCTATTGATAATATGCCCCCAGGAAATTATGGTTTTATGCTTGTGAATGGGCCATCGGTCTACACCTATGACCAAACCCTTTTCATGGCCACTTTTCTGTAGAGGCGTGGTTGGCACAGTGCAAATAAATATAATGACTAAGACCCTGAAGGAGACAGTAAGGGTTCTCCTGGCTCCAGCCCGAGCAGATTTAAATCACAAGCACTCGGGTTGAGTCACAGCAGAGCAGCCACTGCGGAGTTTGACACTACCACAGAAGGGTATGCAGTAAAATACATTTGTAAAAGCACAAGAGCACGTGTCCTTAGTATGCAGTAGTCTGCGACGGCTTCACATGATACAGATAGGAGAAGTAAATCAAGCTCTCTCGGTGCCAAAGGACGCCACACGCAGCAGTTGTGGAGCGGAGTCCGAATGTAAAGCGGCGTAAGGGATCCTTGACGATGAAATTCCTTACCAGCGCCGAGCCCCTTCTTTATGTGCACCTAGTGTTCTAGGTGAGTAACAATGCGTATCACTGAGCGGTTCCCAAACTTTTGACTCCTGAGGAACCCCATTGAGTCACCACTGGAAGCCGGGGACTCCCAAGCAATTTATATGATTTAAATTTCAAATATTAAAACAGTCATTCGAAAAAAACACACGTGTGCACACTAAACAAATACTCACATTACTAAGGATTTTGGGGCCAGATGTACGACCATTTCATTTAGCGCCTCGCAACTGGCGACACATTGCGAGTGGCATATTGCGAGTCGCTAAATGAAATGTACAAATTGTGTTTAACACTGTTTGGGGTTCCCAATGCTGTCGCAAATTGCGAGAGGCTCATTAATATTAATGAGCCTCTTGCAATTTGCGAGCCCATTGGGAATGCCAGCCCTCCCAGAGATGGTGGCCTGCTGGGCTCAGCAGACCACCATGTCTGGGACTGCTTTTAAATAAAGCAGTTTTAGAAAAAAAAATGCAGCCTGTTTTCCATGCAGTTAAAAAAAAGAAAATTCAACATTTTTGTTTCAATTTTTAAGGGCAGGCAGTGGTCCCTGAGCCCACTGCCTACACTTAAAAAATAATTTTGCATGAATTTACATAGGGGACCCCTCCCCATTTGCAAATGCATTACCATCTCCTTAAAGGAGGTGGTAATTGCGACCGCAATTGCGGTCGCAAAACATTTGTACATGGTTTTGAGACTCGGTATTTGGAAGGGAATGCCCCTTCCAAATAGCAAGTCGCAAAACCTATTTAGAGAGTCGCAAAGAAAATTGCGATCCCCGAAATAGGCTATGTATATGGCCCAAAAGGTTTTTGCATGGGCAAATGGGTTCGCAAACCTGTTTGCGCATATAAAAACGGGTCGTACATCTGGCCCTTAGCATTTTATATTGAAGGAATTTGCAAAAAAAAAGAAAACATTTAATGAGAAGGTTGGTGCTGTATCTCCGGGACTAACTTTTAAATTGTTGGTTTTATTTCGCAGTACGAGGCTCCTGCTCCTGCCAGGGCCAGACTGGAAACCCAAAGCAGCCCTGGCAAATGTTTTCAGACCAGTCCCCACACGGTGCACCCAAGTGCGGGTAGTGAGCCTGACCACTACAAAGGGGGCTGTGGGAGGCTCTCCTCGTTCAAACTATTTAGGAAACAATGGTGCATTCAACAAAACATTTTTTATTATATATTGAATTGTATTAACTTTTAAAGAATAGTACATGAAGGCCTTACTATGAACCAGGATGCAACAATCTTTGTTGGGTCAATGATTCCCTTATAATCACCCTCCAACGGTGCCTCTCATCTCTCTGTAGCCCCTCTATCACTTGTATTTCATTTGTTGTATAGAATCTCTCATACCATTGTAGGCTGTCAGAGCACTTTACATCACACACATATAGAGACAATGAATCATACATGTAAATCAGTGTATAGAAAATGTTACATAAGGTAAAGGGGACTAGAAGGTGTAGTATTCACATGTCATTCATACTAGTAGGCATTTTTAAAGAGTGTTTGGTCTGGAAAAACACAAACTCAGGATTCAGAACATAACACAGTGGCTAGCACAGACTTTAACATTAAAAATGTATTTCCACCCAAATAAACCTTTTCAGCAGCATCAGGATAATGAATGATGCGTCTAATCCCTTCAGAAAACCTGTTTCGCAAGGCTCTCAAAACCTGGATTTTTAATGCATCTGACACCCACGTCCTAAAACTAATTTAACTTAACACAACTCAGTCAGCCCCCTCTGCCCCCCCTCCCCCTTCTAGTCGCCCGCACATTTCTTTTCTCCCCTCCTCTGTGAAACTCTTACCACTAGCGCCAAGATGCTCCTTGGAGTGTAAGTCGCGCTCTATAAAAACCGTATCATATCAATGACTGGGAAAAAACATAAGTTAATAACTGGTACCATGAAGTTTGCAAGCAGCTCTTTGATGATAATTTATAGGTCCCTCTGCTAGATTACGATTGACACTTATGAAGTGCACAGTAACAAAAGAATCTATGTGACAAAAGCAGTAACCACGACCTATGCACATAAAATACTGCTTTTTAAAATACATATTACACATTCTTTGCAGTAGGCATATTAACCATCTGTGCTACACTAGTTAAGTCAAAGCTGTCACTGAACAAAACTCTCATCTCTCTCCAGCAGGTACATAAAACCCTGGCATTTATCTTGACACTTTTATTGTTGCTCGAAAGCTGCTAATCATACAAAAAACTTTGCTGTGCTTTTAAAACTACTGCCTTTGGACCCCCTGGGAATGTGCCACGGACCCCAGTTTGGCAAACACCAAGACCCAGTGAGTCTAGCAGCAAAAAAATACTCTTATGACACAAGCCATGTGTCAAATACGAGCCGGGCATTTCCCGAGCAAAATCAAAAGCCTTCCTACGGTTGCAGACCTAACATCCAATTAGCGAGAAGTACTCGCCCAGCCAATCCATGACAAGAGTTCCCCAGACGAATCCAACGTTATCACGGTCGCCCACCACGAAAGGAATGTTGTTTCCTACGACGTGATTGGCTTTGAGGAGCTAAGTGAGTGTCGATTATGGGATGAGTGAGTGATGTCCGTCGAGAGAATGATGGCGAAAAACGCGTTTCAGTATTAAAAACGGTCTGCCTAAGGAAAGGCAACAGCAGCAGTAGGAATGGAGACGAGGAGGCAGATCTTTTATACGCTGCAAGATCCGTGCGCAGGTTGATGACATCACAGAAGAAATCTGGTCCCCGGGAGCCTAGAGAACGGAGCAGGCTCACAGGGATCATGGAGCTGCAGGTAAATAAATGTCTCAATTTGAACCAGCTGGAGAGTATACTACTTTGCTGCTTTGTGGCACTAGAGAAGGCGAAGAAACATTCTTAAAACTTGACAGAGATCATTAGTCTATTCACTTAAGATCTCAGTCACGTTCGCTCTCTCACAATAAAGAAGGAAAGGAGAGGACGGGCGGGGTCGTATCACCCAGTCTACGACTAAGATGTGCGCCGCTGGTCACACTGCTTTACATAAATTGGGGAAGTTGCTGTACTAGCCCACGGTTTACGGTTTTAGTGTCAGAGCGCTACTCGAATAAGAGTACCGTATTAATGCTCTGAGTGTCCTCACAACAAGCAGGTGGAAGACCAAAGGGAGAAGAAGCCTGGTACTAAATAAGTTGTGCCTACGGCGCGCCTACATGGCATTAAGTGACACCAGTTAGAGATGATATACATTTCCCTGTAGGGGACTGTAATGTTCAGTGTTTTTAATGGAAATCTAGAATGGCAGGTACAAGCTCCTTAGAGTGCCTGCTTGTTTCTGAGAGCTGCTGGTACTCTCCCATTAAATGGATTGCAGCAGTGCTGAGATGTGCTTGTACTCCGTTACGAATTAAATAAGTGCGGGTTCTCAGTTCCGGACAGTGCGTGCCCTTTTAAAGCTTTTTTGTCATTTGTGTCCTCATTCCCTGTGTGGCTGAGTAGGTGTCTTGAATGGTGAGTGTGAATGCTGTAATAGAATGTTGTGTGTAGTGGAAGGTAGGAGTTGGGGAGAGGATGGTTGGACCCCTGACCGAATTTAGCTGTGTAGGCACGCTGTTGCTTAGATCATTGTTTCCTAAACTTTGGGTTACGACCTACTGGTGAGTCGAGAGCCAATTTCTGGTTGGTCTCAATTGTCCAAGCAATAAATAGAGATGTCTTTAGTTTCTGTATTTATCTTGTCACATTTGCTCCGCTGAGGTCAAATGTCAGCATGAATCTTCTGCAGCTTATGTTTTTTTTAAATATGATGCCTAATTTTTAAAGGAACATAAAGTGCAGTAATGATTGTGTGGATTGATTGTCACAGGGCAGGTCGAAACGCTGTTCCCCTCTGAGTCAAAAAAAATAAAAATTTAGAGACCAATTGATTGACCCTGCTTTGAAGAAAAACATAATTGACTGGTCCCACCATGACAATTCCAGAGATCAATATAAAGGGAGTTCATCAATATGTAAAAGGCTATAATAAAGTGACACCGAAGGTTTGACTAGCTCTTTTTCCAGCCTTCTATTTGCACAGTAGTCTTTAAATAGTGTTTTCACCTCAATCCTGGCACTTTTCTGAATACGGCTGGATCCAGTAAACCAACAGGATATGCCAAGGGATCCAAAAGTAACTCGTATATAACTCAACCAAGGTAAGAAATAAGCCTTGTCTAGCATCAGGCAATCCTATATAATGTACTTACATAGCTTAGCAGCTGGGTTCGACCAGATACTAACCCATAATGAAAGTGGCACCAGCTGAATCTTATCTTCTAAATCCCTGGTTTAGCGCGTAGTGGGTAATAAGACTAGAGGTAGATGGCAGTAAACTCAGGAAATATTGCAAAAAGCAGCTTTCCTCTGCCTGTAAGAACTGCATTTTAAAGAAGTTAATGCTCACTCACCTTCCCTTATAGGCAACAACATTAAATATTTACAATACGCCGATGACACTATATTATTGAGTCATTCTGCCATAGGTCTAAGAAGACTAGTTGATTCTTTGAATCATTATATCACCCTTAATGGTTTGAAAATCAATACCAAAAAGACAAAAATAATGATTATAGGTGGAACCAAAACAGATAAGAAAGAATGGAACAATAACAGGTTACATATCGAAACAGTAAAATTTTACAAACATCTATGAATAACATTTGATGATAATATGTCCTTTAGACAGCGTTGTCATGTGCTTTTAGAAAGTTGAGGGACAAGTTGTCATGTCCAAATCACAAACCTCTTTTGAAGGTCATGCAAGCAAAGCTGATTCCAACTTTGGCTTACGGCTCAATGATTTTTCATGGTAAAGACGCAAAAATTCTTGATGACATACAAATAAAAGTCTACGAATCAGTTTTTAGGATCCCCAGGTATATTGGACATCCCAATATTAGATTAGAATTTGGTCTGAAAAGGCAATCTCTGTACGGCAATCTACCTTTAAAAAAATGCTATACTCGTTCTATCGCTCAGAACAAGGTACCCTTGCAAATCAGTGCTGGCAGGAGATAACGAGGTACGAGCACGCTAGTAGTTGGATATCCTTTTTAAGTGAGAGATTACATAATTTTGAGTGCCCCCCCTTCGAAGAAGAAGTTAGAAGCAAAGCTGTTTTTAAATGAACAATAAAGCGATCAGTCACTCTACTATCGAGTCGTCTAGATAAAGATGAGCTCAGAAAAAAACTATCATTCCTGGTCAGTTACCAACTCGTTTATTAAATCAGAACCTTAATTATACATGTTGACCCATTTAAAATCATTCATAAAGAAGACATTTATGTTATTGCGGTTTGGGAGATATCCTACAAAGGACGAAATACCTAAATGGGGAAAAAAATGGCCACCAAACTTTGTGGGTTATGTGGCTCCTATGACAAAACTTTAATACACATTGTAATCATATGCCCCCAACTGCTAGAAGAGCGGAAGACCCTGTTAAGACCTATTTTAAACAAATTAGGGGTGAGAACATGTTGAATGCCATTATTACCTGTCTTGCTGGGACTATGACCTGCTTGATCTCTTAGTTTGTAAAGTATATTTTTATTGCAGAAAAAAAACTATTACCAAAAACTGATACTGATTGTTGATACAATAATATTCGCTATTGATTTGAATCCAAAAATGAAAATAATCTGTTTTTAAATTCTGCTTTTAAAAGTTTTGTATATAACCTCACATCATAGTTACTAAAGGTTTTGAAACTGGTACAGGTTTGGTTAATCAAATTTGAGACTAAAGACAAATCGTTTAAAAGAAATAAATACAAATCTTAATGATTATGTTTGGATATTGTCCTCTAGTCATTAGCACAAACACACTTTATTCATTGCTGCTCTCTATTATTGCTGCTAAATTTTTCAGTGTTAAGCTGTATTCATATTTTATGGGGGAAAAATGTTTTAACCTATTGTGCTTTATTTCCGATTGTAACTATTTTTTATTAATCAACAAATAAAGTAATTAATAAAAAAAAACAGCATCTACTAAAACCCCAAACTTCTGCACCATAGGTGACTACACTAATGCATTGCGAATTATAAACTTTCAGTGGTGGGAGCACAGTCGCCCTAATATCTGGTCTAATATGGTTACAGACTGTGCCAGCAATTTAATTTAACACAGGCCTGAGCAAGGTGGGGATTCCATGAACCAGATGAACTGAAAGTTAGCCCTAAGTAACACAGTTACCGAAAGTCGTTAGAGCATGCCCATTAATATTAATTTTATTTAACCGTAATTTGCTAAGGCCACATCACATAATGTGTGACTTAGTATAATTCGTTTTTAAGTTCAAATTGTGAATAAAATAACCAAAATGATCCACCTGATGCCTCAATGCATTTGGAGTGAGGGCTAGCAATACCGCATCATCAGCATACAGTAAAGCAGGAATTGGGGAACCTACAGATTCTGGGTATGTCTGTGTGGGATGTGGATAAGTGGGCTGTTAAGCTATTGAAGTATAAATAAATATTAAAGGTGCCAATAAACACCTGTGCCTCACACCACTCTTCAAATGGACAGTGGAGGAAAGCGCCCCATAAGAATTTTTATCAGACCCGAGCTGAAAGTTTTGAGTGTTGGCAGTACAAAAAGTTCACAAGAGGAGAGTGCACACCTTGATCCAGCACCATTAACCAAAGTTTGGTTCTGTTCACTGAATCAATGGCAGTGGATAAGTCCTCGAAAGCTAAGTATATTTGAAAATGATCTGAGGCAGGTTCAAACATTGTTTGTTGGTTCTTAATTTTGTCCGGAAACCAAATTGAAAGGGGGAGAGTATATCCTTACAGCTCCCCATTCAACCAAATGGTCATGGAAGACTCCTCCAATGATTTTAATAGTGCTATTAATAATAACCCTGTATTTGTAAAGCGCACAGCTACCTGTAGGTTTCCCAGCGCTGGGGGCCGTCGGGAAGATTAAGCAAGCTATTGCCCAGAGTCACATGGTGCTGGGCAGACCCCTGCCGCCGGTGCCGGGTATCGAACCGTGATCCCCAGCATCCGGCGTCAGTCGCCCTGGCCGCTGCGCCACACCTCTTCCATTGATAAGTGAAAGAGGTCGATAGCACTTGGGTGACATGCAATCCCCCGTTTTAGGTCTCGCCTAGGCAGCGCGTATTCACTGCTCTAGGAGTTGACCTTTTGAAATTGGTCTGCTCCTTTTCAAGCTCACTCCTGCATTGTGCTGGCATCCACCTTGCAGGAGCGAGCAGCCGCGCGCATGCTAATTGAAAAAATATGGCTCTCGGCCGCCGCTGCTCGCTCACGCAAGGCTGATGCCAGCACAAGCACGAGTGCTTAAAAACAGCTGCTATTTATGCTCTTTTGAAAGATGGGAAATTACAGGTTTTCAGAACATGCTGATTCAAGTCTTCATTATAATTGTTTATTTTATTTGTTCTGCATGTATTTATTTGCATATAATAATGTAGTATCCTCAGAGCATTACAAATAGCCACAAATCGTTAAACTCTGCAAACATGTACTCACTGACTATCACACTCTCACTGACCATTCTGGTCCATAATAAACCAGCTCTTTTTCTCCGAAACGCCTAACACAGATATGGACTGTGTGATTTCGGACGAAAAATGGATTAGCCATTTCAGCGCAGTATATGACGGAGAGTGCGCGGATTGCACCCTCAATCGGTTTACTCCCCCTGAGACCACCCCTCTGAGTTTTAATACAGGTGAGGTGGAAAAAGCTATTCTTGAAACCTCTAAGAACAAGGCACCAGGCCCTGACGGGGTGCCGGCCGATCTATATAAACATTCCCTAGGTCTCTGGGCAGGCGTATTGACTAATGTATTTAATAACGCGGCCATTGCTAGCACCCACCCCACTTCCTGGGAAACCTCTATCATTGTCCCAATTTTTAAGAAAGGCCATCGGGACGACCCAGGTTGTTATAGGCCTATTTCCCTCTTAGACTCTGCTGTCAAGATTCTAGGCAGAGTCTTGTTAACTAAGTTGAGGGAGAGTATTGAGAACTGTGGTGGGCTGGCCAACATCCAGTACGGGTTCAGGGAGAAGAGGGGAACAATGGAACAGTGTTCTAATCTGCACCTTCTGATCGCTAAGTATACGGTGGCCAAGGAGGGGTCCTTATTTTTAGCTTTTATGGACCTCTCCTCGGCCTTCGACCTGGTGAACAGATCCAAGCTCTGGGCCATGCTGTTGAGAATCGGGATAGATGGGGCCCTGGTTAGTTTCATGGCCTCTTTACACCAGGATGTGTCTGCCATGGTCAGGGTCACCAGGGAGGGAAGATGCAGTCCCCAGTTTAAGTCCAGGCAGGGGGTACGGCAGGGCTGTATATTAGCCCCCCTACTGTTCAGCATATATATCAACGGTCTGGGGAGGTACCTGGAGGAGGCAGGGGGGATGTTCCGCATGTAGGAGAAGCTAAGATCCCTGCTCTCCTATACGCGGACGATGCAGTCCTTATAGCTCGCACTGGCAACGGCCTGCAGAGTCTGCTGTTTGCATTTGGATCCTTCATGGACGACTTGGACACGAAGATTAACGCAGGCAAATCCCACACAATGGTAGTTGGCGCACATAGGCGCAAAGGGATGACTAAGACCTTTAGATGTAAGGGCCAAGATGTCTCTAGAACGGCAACTTTCCCCTACCTGGGGGTACTCTTCGACGAGAGGGGGTCGTGGGGCCCACAGGTTAGGGCAAAAAGCCTAGCAGTGGCCAGGTCATCGGCGGCCCTTATGGCCTTTTCAAAAAGACTGGGGGCAAGGCCAATGGAGGCCCTACTGAAGGTCTATAGTTCTAAATGTATCCCAATCGCCACGTATGGTGCCCCAATCTGGGGATACTCACAGCTTGAGACCTTTCAGAGAGCGGAAAGTAGGTTCCTTCGCTCTCTATTGTCAGTCCCACCATCGACCCCAACATACTCTATCCACGCGGAGGTGGGCTTGGATTACATTACAGATAGGCTTAACCTTGCTCCGTTGATCTTCTGGTTAAGGACGTGGCTTAACAAGGAGCTAACCCTGAACCACTCCATATTGGAGTATGTCATCACATTAGAGCACTACAAAAAGATCCCCTGGTTGGATTATTTAAGGAAGTCTTTTGACCGACTAGGGAGACCGGAACTTTTTGACTTTCCTTTATGTATAAGAATCACAGATGTAGCCCTGGTTAAGAGGCAGTTTTTGACCCTGGCAAGATCCACCCGAGAGGAAAAAGAACTTCAGAAGCCCTCGGTGAGATCTCATTATATATCAACAAGCTCTACTGCCATGGAACCTTATCTTAGTATTGTTACTAGACCTTTCCACAGGTTCCTCTTGACTAAATTCAGATTCAACTTGATTCATCACCTTCTAGGAAATTATCAATGCTGGGCCAAGCCAGAGTCAGCCCCCCCTGCCTCTGTGACAACTTTTCAATCCAGGACACTATGCACTTTGTCATGTTCTGTTCATTATTTTTAGTCCCCCGAAAGAAATATTTGCTTCCAATCCTGAGGGAGGCTGGCTTTACACAAGTTAGACCGGCACTTCTTTACCTGCAGTCTATGAGTACCACCCGTATTATATTCTGCATGGGAAAGTTTTTGGTAGCAGCAGAACGTATTAAATCTAACCATGTTAGTACTGATACCATCTAATGCTGTTCCCCCAACTGTTGCTCACACTGATATTGCGCAAGGCCCTTTGCTCTTTGCACAAACTCCTTCATCAAACGTTTTTATTGGATTGTATCTGGAATATCTTGAAATATATATTTTAAAAAAATGTTTTAAACTTTTTAATCATGTTTGCACTTGAAGCTATTTGTGTAAATGTACCTTGCAATTTTTGTACGAAATGTATGTCTTTTTATGATTTTACCCAAAATCGAATAAAAGTACTTTGACTGACTGACTGACTATCACACTCTCCCTGACTGACTCTCCCACCCACTCTCACTGACTGACTCTCCCAGCCACTGTCACAGACTGACTCTCCCACCCACTCTCACTGACTGACTCTCCCAGCCACTCTCACTGACTGACTCTCCAAGCCACTCTCACTGACTGACTCTCCCAGCCACTCTCACTGACTGACTCTCCCAGCCACTCTCACTGACTGACTCTCCCAGCCACTCTCACTGACTGACTCTCCCAGCCACTCTCACTGACTGACTCTCCCAGCCACTCTCACTGACTGACTCTCCCAGCCACTCTCACTGACTGACTCTCCCAGCCACTCTCACCGACTGACTCTCTCTCACTCTCACCGACTGACTCTCTCTCACTCTCACCGACTGACTCTCTCTCACTCTCACCGACTGACTCTCTCTCACTCTCACCGACTGACTCTCTCTCACTCTCGCCGACTGACTCTCTCTCACTCTCACCGACTGACTCTCTCTCACTCTCACCGACTGACTATCTCCCACTCTCACCGTCTGACTCTCTCACCGTCTGACTCTCTCACTGACTGACTCTCTCACTCTCACCGTCTGACTATCTCACTAACTGACTGACTCTCTCACTCTCACTAACTGACTGACTTTCACCCTCCTGTTATTTATGCTCCCCATAAAAACAAAAACACATCAAGCAACCATTGAGACAGGCAGATACAAGTTCCCACCATTGAAAGGAAAAAAAACATTCAAGACATTATTTTTTAATACTTTTTAGGTCTCGCCTGGCGAAGCAGCGTATGCGCTGCTCTCGCCATGCGAGGATCTTTTGCAATTGATTCAGCCAAAGCTGACTGCACGTGCTTACAGATGGACAAAGATGGCTGCTCTCGCCATCCACAAAGCTAAACATACACGCGTACGGACAAAAAAGTGCATGCACATGTGGACAGCCCGACTCCATCTTTGTTTACTTTCATTAGCGTTGGGATGTACACACGCGTGTGCATTTTTTTGTCCGTACGCGTGCATGGCGGCGTGCTTTCGCTTTTCCTCTGTCATTACCTCTCACTTGGTGTCTCGTCATTGGGGCCAGTTCCATCTCAAAGAGCCTCTGCATTCGTCACTTCTGTTCACAAGTTGGGACTAGCGTATGTTCTCAGCACACCTCACGTCGCAGTCTTCTGAGTACAGCTTTATATAAGCTCTCTAACCTTCTGTGCTCTCCTGCATTCGGAGACTATGACCTTTGAAAGAAAGGCGAATAATCGCCGGCGGCGTATCAAGAAAATAACGGACTCGAAAATGACAGTCATGTCCCCGCCTCCCTCATAAGGTGAGCAGGACGCAGACATTCCTCAGCCTCCGCATTCACTGATTAGGTTCCTGTAGGCATACACTGTCACATTCCTGTGCTATCTCTTTGCCCTTCCTTCTGTATTTGCGCCCTCCATCTACCGTCTTCTCACTCGACCCGTTAACCCCCTTACCTTTTTCTCATTCTTCACTTCACACATTGTTGCATTTCTCCCTACAACCGTACTTGCTCTCTTTTTCACTTCTACTTCTCGTTTCCCCTGTCATTCTCCATTTTTTCTTCTCCATCTAAAACCAGGCTCTCCTCCCAAACTTCCTCTTTCGCACCCTCTCTCTCAATACATATTTAAATATTTTCCCCTCGCCTTCTGTCTCTCGTCCTCCTTCGTTCCCTTTCTCTTAATTCTTCTTCACTCCTTCTCCTCAATTCTCCTTTCCACTCGCCCCATCTTCATACTCTGTAATCACTCATCACCCCTGTATCCTCCCTCGACTTTCCCCTAGCTCACTGCTTTTTTGCCACCTCTCCTCCCCTTCAAAGTCTTGATTCTCTCATCCCTGCCCCTCTTCTTTCTAATTTCACCCCCCATTTCCTTTCATTCTTCCTCTATCGCTCCCTCGTAGTTTCCCCCATTAAATTCATCCCAATCCGCACATTCGCTTTCTCGTTTTATAGTGGTCTCCTTTCTACCACCATTTTCGTTTTCACCCTGCCTTCCAAGCTCTTCTTTATTTCATTCATTCAATCATTCATTCCTTTCATCTTACCCTCTCGCCTCTTCGTTATTAAGCCCCTTTTAAACCTTCTACACTCTCCTAACTGCCCACCTCTTTCTCCCACCATTTAATTCTCCCCTCTTCCCTCATCTTTCATCTCCCGTTCCTCTGCCTCGGGTGATATCAGAGTCGTGATTATTGTTTTGAGTGGATAATAAATCCCTCCGCACGAGACAAAGGGCTTCCTGCACGCACAGCCACGCTCTGCAGCGCTCGGCAACAGGGGCCACCAATATAAACAGCAGCTGCGCATTTGTCTGGCGAAGATCTGGAGGAGATCGCTTATGTGTCAGGGTCACGGGCATTGACCCTCTGAAACCCCTGACCTGCTAATAATGTGGCAGCCACTGAGTGGATGAAACTGCTTTTCTCTTCTGTTCTGCACTGCGTTTTTAACCAATGAATGGGACGAGATGGCAGAGGACTGGGCCAATGAGGAAATCAGGCGCCATAACAGTGTCTTGTCCTAGGGATAGGGAGAAGGTTAGCCCGGCTGTATTCCAGAGGTAAGGTAGAGGGAAATGCTAGGAGGATGCAAGTAACATTCCAAGTTGTAAAATTCAGGGTTGGGGTCCTAACAGAGTTGGCCTTTGCTCCGATAGCGGCATGGGAGAAACAACATTTTGCGCTTTCTCACATTTGTTAATGTGCTGGGAAAATGGGAGGGGTAGCGAGAAAGTGAGGGGGGCCAAGATAAAGAAGAACAAGCATTGGCATAGCCAATAGGTCTCGCCTTTAATTAAGTTAAAGCTATTTGCTTTGCTATACAATACCATTAGGAAAGCAAATGGCTTTAACTTAATTAAAGGCAAGACCTATTGCATTTTCAATGCTTGTTTAATACGGTCATTCAGTTGTACATAATGCTTTTTTGGTCATATCTAAGGTAAAAAAAAAATGCTTCTGATGCTATTTTATTATAACTTTTTGGCATGCTGCAGACTTCTGTACAAAAACCACAGTTGATGGACAGAATGCAGAACAATCTCATACATTCACCCCAGTACAGAGATCTGGGCCTAAATCCATCGTTTGTTTGCACTCCACAACACCCCAGTTCAGACATGGCCATTTGCAAATCAGCAATGACCCTGTGCCTCATGGGAACAGTCCATCCCGAACTGCCAAGCCATGCCTTCCCTGGACCGGAAACAAGCTTCCGAGGACCTTCTGTACAGCACAGCTTAAACACATAGGTAAAGTGAATATCTATGGCTAAACACTTATAAGTTCCCAAAGCGAGACCTATTGGCTATGCCAATGCTTGTTGAATATGGGCACAATCATTGCAGTAGTCCATGTGGGAGGAATGGTAGTTGATAGACAGGTGTTAAATGTATTCGTAATAAGGGGTCCCCATATTTCCGGCTTGGTTTTCAACAGTTCCATTGGTTTCCCACCTTTACTGTGACAGATAGCAGACTCAACTTCCTGCAGTGTTAATGGGAGGAGAGGAGAGTTCTGTAATGGAGGATAGCTAACATAATTGGTGCGTCCTCAATATGTTAAATAGAAGCGAAGTGAGTGACCTCAGTCTGCGCACAAGATGCTATTTTGTAGAAGGGTGTTAATAGGGAAATTCTTAGTTCTAATAAGCTTTACTAAGTCCCAAAAGGATTTAGTGTCCTTACCCCAGTAAGCATGTTCCAAAAGCTCCCAATCCTGTTTATATAGTTCCCTCTTCCTGTTTGTGAGTGCGATTTTTAGACTCCGAACGTGCCCGGGAGTTTTCGCTCCTAATCATGGGGCGTTAGGTTAGAGCTATCTTCTTCTGCTTTCTATTTGCCAAGGAACAAGCCCGTCAAACCATCTTGGGTCCGTGTTCGAGGTACGGATTGGCTTGAGCATAGACTCCCTGATTCTATATGTTTGACTATTATAATGTAAAGCCATTGAGGCCTGTTCATTCCCTGCTAGAGGAATTTATTTAGGAATAACTTAAAAGTAAGGCGGCTAGTGAATCTTTAGGGGTTTTCAAGCGCCAGACTACTCTTGAACCATCCGCGAAGTGATATGTAATGGTAGCTAAATTACAATTGGAGGCTAGACCCTTGAGCAGTAAGAGCATAGAAACGCTCACGGTGATATGATCACCCCAATCTGTAAGTAGGATCTCTCCTTTAAAGAACCAAGGTAAAAAGTCAGGGCTGACAAACGTAAGAGAAGCTCACCTCCACCATCGAAAGGACGTCAACATATTACTTGTTCTGCCTATGAATTCGAGTAAATCAATCAGGCCATGGGGAGTGAGAAGCTTAAGAAGCTCTGCCCCTTGTATCTTGCATTATGCAATGCCCATTCATATAAGTGTCTTGTGTCCGTAGGGCCCACTAATCTTTGCGTTAAAGTCACTGCAGAGGAAGCAGTGAGCTTGAAAGGCACGATTATCCGTCTTAGTGTTTAATAGAGCTATACAATTAAACAGGCTATTGTATTGTATGCATCTAATATTGATAAAATCGTTATTGTAAAAATGTATCAGAGTGTAACGCCATACCTACAAAGGAAGGCCTGACTACGGGGTGCAGGATGTGCTGGGACTTCAGAAGTGCGTGTGCGCACTACTTCGGCGTGCACTCAGGTGCTGATGCTTGCTTCAGTTTATTGACTCAATTGCCATGTGATGTCTAATTTCATAAAAATAAAAACAAGCATTTGCAATGCAATGGTCTCGGCATCATTAAAGGTAGAGCTATTGGCATTGCTCATGACATTTGTTTTTTTTTCTTTAAATCATAAATAAATGGCATTGTCATTTACATTGCCAATACACAGCACTCTGCACTCAACAGCACACACCACTCTGCACCTGCACTCACTGCTCTGCGCACTCACTCTGCACTCTCTACTCTGCACTCACTACTCTGCACTCTGTACTCACTACTCTGCACTCACTACTCTGCACTCACTATTCTGCACACTCACTCTGCACTCACTACTGTGCACTCACTACTCTGCACTCACTACTCTGCATTCTGCACACTCTGCACTCATTACTCTGCACTCTGTACTCACTACTCTGCACTCTGCACTCACTACTCTGCACTTTGCACACTCACTCTGCACTCACTACTCTGCACTCTGCACTCACTACTCTGCACTCACTACTTTGCACTCACTACTCACTACTCTGCACTCACTACTCACTACTCGGCACTCTGCACTCACTACAGAGTGCTGGGAGTGGGAGGGAAGGGTGGGGGGAGTTTGGTTTCAAGTAGTTGGAATAAATGATAAAATCAAAACGTAATGTTACTAGACGCTTCTACACTTGTAGTAACTGTGTGTACGACTCAAAACGCTTGCATTGTGTTTTTTGTTAGTATATTCTGTAAAGTACACAATGATATTGCTAATAAAAAGATTGTCAAATAAAAATATGAGTGTATATATATTCCCTACTTTGATATCCTATTACCTTATCTCTTTTCGTCCTTCAGTCACTTGTTTATTGTTTTCTTATTATTATATTTTATCTTGCGATCTCTTTCTTCTGTAATACACGCCCTTCTTCTGTGCAATTCATTCTTCGTTATGTTCTCCTTTGTCACCTCCATTGCTTATTTGATGCATGACTTCTCATACTGTCATGTTTTTGTTTTTTTTGTACTGCCTAACTTTCGACCATTGTAGGTTTTAACTGGCTACGTCGTTTGGTTTTATTAATTTCCTTTTTAGCTTTACTCTCCTTATTTATTTATTTATTGTTTGCTCCTTTCTTTCTGAAATCTGTTCATTGCAGCATCCTTCTCTCTTATGTCTCTACATTTCTCCTTTATCGCCTTCATTGATTATTTTGTGTTTAACGTCTCATACTATTGTCATATTGTTTTTATTCTGCCTTCCTGGCATTACTTGTACATCTTAATTGTTTACTTGTTTCGGTTTTATTCATTCTTTTCATTTCAATCTCCTTATTTGTTAATTTGGCTCATTTACTTTCCGAAATCTGTTCATTCCCGCATCCTGCTCACCTATTCCCCGCCCCTACATTTCTCATTTGTTTCCAATCCTCCCTGTTTCCTCCTTAATTTCTTCATTCCGCACGCTCTCCGTTCTGTCATCCTCCCGCCCGCCCACTCTCCTCTCCGACTTTGCCTTCTTTCCGTCTGTCCTGCCTTCTTGCCTTCATGCTCCCTCTTTGCTTCCCTTACGCCCCCATCTCCTTCTATCAGTTCCCGTACTCCTTCTTCTCTCCCTCTAATCGTCTCGTTCCCTCTCCTTCCAATTCTAAAAAAAAACTTCGTGGTTCGAGTGTCAGATTGAATTAGGGAGGGGATGAGGTTCCTTACATGCGAGATTGAAAGCAAGATGTGCTTTCAAAAGGAGTTAATTGCCAGTGCAGTGGCAGAGAGAGACGCCCATCCTACCTGTCTGCTGCAAAATACAGCCGCAAAACATGGTCGGTTTAAAGAGGGGCTCAGAGGTCCAGGAAAGAACATTTCTAACAAAAGTCCAGAATTCAGTATCCGTTTCGTTCTTTAAATGAAAAAGAGGGAGGAGAACGATTCAGGAAGGAACAGATATAATATCTATATTAATATGCGAGTGTTTACGTGAAATGCTTATATTAACTGTAATTGTGTGTGGATAACACGTGCGCGCAGTGTACCAGTTTATCTCCCAAATTACGCCACTTGTGTAAATAACATTATTATGGTCGGAATATACATACTACGAGCTGATGTGCACTCTCGAGGGGGGTGGAGTAACTCCCACTGCCCCCGGAATTCCGCCGCGGCCGCACCGGAAGTCAGGCAAAGTCGCCTGTGACGGGGGCGGAGCCGCGTCCGGACCGGAAGAGGAGGCAGGCGGAGGAAATGCGTCGAGCGGCCTGGGGTTCCTGCGAGCGTGGAGAGCCCCGGGGCCGACAACAGGACGATGCACACGTGTTGCGGGGCTCCCTTGACCAAGAGGGAGTCCCGGGAAAGGAGCTACCACCTGACCGTGTGGAGAGCGGAGTCCCCCAGATTGCGACAGTAAGTTAAAGGGGGAGGGGGAGGGCCGGTGCACGTGTGTGTGTGTGTGTGTGTGTGTGTGTGCGCGCGTGTGTGTGTGTATGAGTGGGGGGGTTCTGTATGTATGTGCGTGCGCTCCTGTGTGTGTTTCTATCTCTGCGCATGCGTGTGTCGTGTGGGATACTTATGCGCGTGCCAGTTTAGCATCGCCTGCGCGCGGCCAGGAGTGTCTCCTGGGGAGCACACTCGCTGACAAAATATCTCGGCGGAGACGCGCTTCCGCGCGTTGAGCCGAGACCTAAAAAGTAAACTGGAATGCCTGTTAGACTTTGCTGGTCTCCTGTAACGCCAGAAGTGGTGACAACTGTAGGAGCTGACTAGCATTGACGTTTAATTCTGATCTAATTTTGATGCAGCCTTTTGAGGCAGTGAACTATGTAATTGTGTTCACTGTGCTGCTTTCATTCGGGTCACAATTTGCTCACCGTTGGAGGGATTTTCTGTTGTATGGTCCTTGGTTTCAGTGCCATGCCAAGTTATGCATTAGTGGCGTTCTTCTTTTGCTGCCTTGTTTTTCATTCATACCATGCTTAATGAATGTTATCTGCCTACAGGTTATTTGTTGTATTCAAGTATCGATTAGCTGCTTGTGCAATACCTTATTACTCTTAATTTCAGTCTGTGATTGAATGGTTGTTTTAGGATGCCAATGTTGACCAGGTTAGTGGTAGTAAAACCCTCCGTATAGGTGCTTGAGCTTAGTTGTTTAAGATGCGCTGCTATCATATTATATTGATTTCCTGTGTAAGAGTACATTCTTACCTGTGCACAAGTTTCCTGTTGAGTGGGAATCGTTACTGAGGTTTTATTGTGATAGATTGATTTCCATTGTAGTGTGAATTCCTACCAGTGCACAAGTTTCCTTTGCGGGGGAACCATCACTGACATTGCTTTCATGTTATATTGCTTTTTTTTGTTACCTATTTTCATGCTGTTATGCTAGATGCCCTTGTTCAAGGATGAATGTGTGGGGTGGAAGTCCCCCATTGCTTGCTTTTACACTATATGCCTTTGCTTGTGGGATGATTTTGTGGGGTGATAATTACCCCTTGCTTGCTGTTACACTAGATACCCTTACTTTAGTGATGATTTTGTTTGGGTGAAAATCACCCATTACTTCTGTGTGAGGTTTAGAGCTCTTCGTTTGGATGTGTGAGGATTGAGAGCTCTTTGTGTATTTCAGTTTGCGAGTTATTTGGGTGTGTGAGTGTTTGTTACTGGTGGTTGGTGTTCCGTACCACTTAATTGTTGGTTTTCGGTGTTATGCCACCTATCATGCTAGTCTGGCCAGCTGGTGTGGTTTGTGGTGGTAATAGGAACGGTATGATTTTTCCCAGTATATGGCAGCATGAGATGAGTGTGAGTTGTGAGGTGCGTACATATTTATTTATTGTCCCTTTCTGTTTTAAATGGTATTGTAGGGCCGTTTTGTTTCCATCTTGCATTTGCATTATTTGTATGTGTTCTGTAAAGGGGAAGATGTTACATAGAGTGTATTTTCATGGCGCAGGGGGCTCGCCGCTAGCGCGCCATAGGCAAGCCCGTCTGCACCCATCCGCGCCTGGACCGCGCCCAGCGCCACCCCCTTTGGTCCTCAGGACCCCCGCACTCCCAGACGCCGCTACACTGCCAGCGACCTCAACACCCACAATCCTGGCCGAACCACAGCATGCTTCCAGTCCTCACGAGGAATACCCACGGACCCTTCTCCTGCCACACCTGCAGCTTCACCTGCGACAGAACCACCAAACCCCCAAAGACCAGAACCAACCACCTCCACTGCATACTCCTCAACAACCGCTCCGCACGCTATCGAGCTCAGGGACTTGCTCGACGATGACGCCCCGGACGTAGCCTTCCTGACCGAAACCTGGTGGAACGACTCCTCAGCGCCCAACATCTCCATAGCCATCCCGGAGGGCTACAAGATCACCCGCAGGGATCGCACCAACGGAACTGGAGGAGGGATAGCAATTGCCCACAAGTCCACCCTCCATGTCTACACCCACACGGACGACACCCTCAAGACAGCTGAACACCTGCACTTCCGAATACACACCGACCCCCAACACCACCCTCAGAGGAACACTCGTCTGCAGACCCCCTGGACCACGGGCACCTTTCAGCGACTCGATCGCCTACCTTGTCAGCACCCATACCCACGCACTCGCCTCCACGGACTACATCCTCCTCAGGGACCTAAACTTTCACCTCGAGAACAACAACGACGCCAACTCCACCACTCTGATCGACAACCTCTGCCTCAGACAACTCGTCACTGCACCCACCCACCCACACAGCTGGCCACACGCTTGACCCCATCTTCTCCACAAGCGCCCACGTCACCTTCAACCACACCACCGAACTCCACTGGACCGACAACCACTGCATCCATTTCACCTTACAGAAACAGATCAAGCACCACCGCACCCTCCCTACAGCCACCCCGCCGCTGCTGGAGCAAAGTCACGGAAGATCAGCTGACCAGCACCCTTGCCCAGAACCCGCAAACCGACCCCACAGACCCAGACACCGCCGCCCACAACCTCCGACAGTGGATCAACGACTACACCAACTCCCTCGCACCACTCAGGAAGACCACCAACAACCAAGCCACCAAGAAAGCCACCTGGTTCACTGAAGAACTCCAGACCTCCAAGCGCAACTGCTGGAAACGTAAGAAGATATGGCTCAATGAACGCACACCTGACAGCCTCGCGGCCCACAAGGACCCCACCTGCAGACACCACCAACTCATCAGACCAGCCAAGAGATCCTCCTTCAAAGACCGCCTGGATAACAACGCACACGACAGCAAATAGCTCTTCAGCATCGTGAAAGAACTCTCCAACCCCAGAGTCAACGACATCCCACCATCTCAAGAACTCTGCAACTTACTGGCCACCTTCTTCTACCGGAAGATCACCGATCTCCACGACAGCTTCAACACCACGACCACCCAACCACGCCACACCCCACCTCTGCAATCACCCCCGCGCCAACCGCCTGACCTCCTTGGCCAACGTCAACGACACTGAGACACGCAAGATCATGAACTCCATCCACTCAGGATCACCGTCAGACCCGTGCCCTCACCACGTGTACAACAAAGCTGATGCAGCCATCGCCCCCCAACTACAGAAGGTCCTCAACATCCCCTTCGAAACAGCGGCATTCCCGGAAAGCTGGAAGCACGCCGAAATCAACACCCTCCTCAAGAAGCCCGAGGCAGACCCACAGGACCTCAAGAATTTCCGACCCATCTCCTTTCTCCCGTTCCTGGCGAAGGTCATCGAGTAAATCGTCAACACACAACTGACCGGCCACCTCTAAGACAATGACATCCTGGATCCCTCCCAGTCTGGTTTCAGATGAAACCACACCACCGAGACCGCCCTCCTCGCCGCCACAGACGACATCAGACGCCAACTGGACAACGGCGAAAACATCAGCCCTCATCCTCCTGGACCTATCAGCCGCCTTCGACGCGGTCTGCCATCGCACTCTAAGAACACGCCTCCTCGAAGCCGGAATACGCCCTCGCAAGACCTTTGTGACTCGCTGGCCACCTTCTTCCATCGCAAGAACACAGACATCCACAACAGTTTCAACGCCATGACCACCATCCGCACCAACCGCCTGCTCTACTGGACCAACATCAACGAGTATGACACCATCAAGATCATGAACACCATCCTCTCTGGATCTCCGTCAGATCCATTCCCACACCACATCTTCAACAAAGCCAGCACATCCATCGCACCCCATCTCCGGAAGGTCATCAACACCTCCTTCGAGACAGCAACCTTCCCGGAGAGCTGGAAGCACGCCAAGATCAATGCCTTACTCGAGAACCCCAAGGCGGACCCCAAGGACCTCAAGAACGTCCGGCCCATCTCCCTGCTCCCGTTCCCGACAAAGGTCATTAAGAAGACCGTCAACGAACAACTGTAATGTAAAAACGTAATGTAAAAACTCATTTATATAGCGCTACTACCACTCCATGGAGCATCTTGGCGCTCAAGCCAACCCAGCTCGAAAGGTTTGTGGACTGAGAGCAACACAAAGCACATTACACACTACACACTCTACACTAAACAACTGACCCACTAACTCGAGGAGAACAACATCCTGGACCCTTCCCAGTACGTGTTCCGCAGCAACCACAGCACCGAGACTGCCCTCATCGCATCAAGTCCCTGTTGGACAACGGAGAAACGGCGGCCCTCATCCTCCTGCACCTGTCAGCCACCTTTGACACGGTCTGTCACTACACACTACGAACACGCCTCCACAACGCTGGGATCCAAGAGAAGGCCCTGGACTGGACCACCTCCTTTCTCTCTGGAAGAACACAGAGCGTCCACCTTCCGCTCCAAAGCCACCGAGATCATCTGCAGCGTACCCCAGGGCTCATCCCAACTCTGTTTACCATCTACATTGCACCGCTCGCCCAAGTCACCCGTCGGCACAACCTCAACATCCTCTCCTACGCCGATGACACCCAGCTGATACTCTCCCTCACCAAGGACCCCCACACCGCCAAAACCAACCTTCACGAAGGAATGAAGGCCGTTGATGAATGGATGAGAAACAGCCGACTGAAGCTGAACTCGGACAAGACGGAGGTCCTCATCCTCGGATCCAACCCTTCGGCCTGGGACGACTCCTGGTGGCCGACCGCACTGGGAACCGCTCCAACACCCACCGAGCACGCACGCAATCTAGGGGTCATCCTTGACTCCACTATCTCCATGACTAAACAGGTCAACGCCATCTCCTCCTCCTGCTTCAACACCCTCCGCATGCTCCGTAGGATCTACAAGTGGATCTCCACTGAAACGAGAAGAACAGTCACCCAGGCCCTTGTCAGCAACAGGTTGGACTATGGAAACGCCCTCTATGCAGGAGCCTTGGCCAAACTCCTGAGACGGCTCCAACGCATCCAGAACGCCTCTGCACACCTGATCCTCGACATCCCTCGCCGCAGCCACATCACATCCCACCTGAGAGACCTGCTCTGGCTCCCGGTCTACAAGAGGATAACCTTCAAGCTCCACAACCATGCACACAAGGCACTCCACAACACCGGACCAACCTACCTCTACAGACGACTCCGCTTCTACACCCCCACCCGCCAGCTCCGCTCCACCGACCTCGCCCTCGCTACAGTCCCCCGCTTCCGAAGAGCGACCTCAGGTGGCAGATCGTTCTCCCACCTCGCCGCCAAGACCTGGAACACCCTCCTCATCCACCTACGGCAGACCCAAGACCTGCTGACCTTCAGAAAACTCTTCAAGACCTTGCTTTTTGAGCAGTAGCAGCATTCCCCACCCCAGCGCCTTGGGACCCTCACGGGTTAGTAGTGTGCTTTACAAATGATATGATTGATTGATTGAATACAAGAAAAGGCCCTCAAATGGACCACATCCTTCCTCTCCGGCAGAACCCAGAGAGTCCGCCTCCCTCCCTTCCGATCTGAAGCCACCAACATCATCTGCAGCGTACCCCATGGCTCATCCCTCAGCCCAACGCTATTCAAGATCTACATGGCCTCCTTCGCACAAGTGGCCCGCCAACACGACCTCAACATCATCTCCTACGCCGACGACACCCAGCTCATCCTTTCCCTATTCAAGGACCTGCGCACCGCCAAAACCAACCTTCACGAAGGAATGAAAGCCGTCGCCGAATGGATGAGAAGCAGCTGTCTGAAATTGAACTCGGACAAGACGGAGGTCCTCCACCCCCTCCGCCTGGGACGACTCATGGTGGCCAACTTCACTGGGAACCCCGCCAACACTGACCGACCACGCACTCAATCTGGGCTTCATCCTCGACTTCTCCCTCTCCATGTCAAAACAGGTCAACGCAATCTCCTCCTCCTGCTACAACACCCTCCGCAGGATCTACAAGAAAAACAGTGACACAGGCCCTCGTCAGCAGCAGGCTAGACTACGGCAACACACTCTACACAGGTATCCCGGCCAAACACCTATGACGCTTCCAAAACATCTCCGCCCGACTGATCCTCAACATACCCCGCCGCAGCCACATCTGCCCCCACCTGAGAGACCTTCACTGGCTCCCCGTGGACAAAAGGATCACATTCAAGCTCCTCACCCACGCACACAAAGCACTCCACAACACTGGACCTGCCTACCTGAATAACAGACTCAGCTTCTACACCCCCACCCGACAGCTCCGCTCCGCAAGCCTCGCCCTCGCCGTCGTCCCCCCGCATCCAACGAAAGACATCCGGCGGCAGATCCTTCTCCTACCTCTCCGCCAAGACCTGGAACAGCCTCCCCACCAACCTAGGACAGACCCAAGACCTACTCACCTTCAGAAGACTCCTCAACACCTGGCTCTTCGACCAGTAGCAGCAACCCCTCCTCCCCCACCCCCGCCTCAGCGCCTTGAAACCCTTGCGGGTATGTAGTGCGCTTCATAAATATCTTGATTGATTGATTTTCACTTTGCATGTTCCCTCATGTAAATACATTATTTCATCTTGCAGCCTCCCTTCTGCTCAGCCCATATTCCAACTGACACACTCAACCTCACTAGCACCCAAGCATTCCCTTGCATCATCAATCATCATGCATTCACAACATTCCTCACAGCACATTCAGATTGTGTTGGTGACTGCAAGCCGAGGATGGTGATGCCATAGCAGCGACAGGAACAAGTGGTCATCAGAGGCAGTGATTGTGAATCTAGGCCATAGTGCTGAGACTAGAAAAATCAAAGATTGAATGCAGTAGGGCATGGCAATACTATAGTGGTTATTACAAGAAACACAAGCAGCTCAGTAATGTGTTGACAGAAACTAACGAGTGAAAGGTGACTGTACTCACACAAACATATCAAAAGATTTATAAACTTTCCAAGAGTGGAACGGCATAGATCTTAACGTGAAACCATTCCTGAACGGGAAGCTTTCGTTAACTTGTGCATCTAAAAAATATAATGACAACTTGGTACATTAATTAAATGGAGCCTTCTTACACAAACGTGTTTGCTAGTACCATATTCCTCAACTAAATAGATTTACAAAATCAAAGTTAATCCTTAAAAAAATAATACATGGAGAGTCTAGTTGATGGCGATTGATAGGACTGCAAAGTGTGACAATGCCTTAAAGCCCAACACTGCGGTCATGGGAAGGGGCAAATATTACCAGGCGATTCACATCAAGCCCGGACTCCAGTCCCCTGGTAGGAGAAAGGGGTCATGAGAAGTGAGCCTCGAAATAACTCTCACAGCGAGGTTTGTGCTCCACTACTTGCCATGCTGGAAAGAAACACAAAAGTGGCAGTAGACGGGATGAAAGCAGATTGTGCCGCTGGGCCTGTTCTCACCATGACAGCGGCTGTAGCTGAGTCTCTGCTCCTAACGCAGGAAGGGAAAGACCGGGTGGTCATAAAAGGGTAGATGCAAAGCCATGCGCACTGGAAGCCTTGCATTTGCGCGGCAGTGGAAATAGAGAGCACAGTAGCGCGAAACAAGCATTTACAATGCAATGGTCTCGTCTTTGTTAAAGTTAGAGCTATTGGCATTGCTCATAACATTATTTTTGTTTTTAAAACATATAAATAAATGGCATTGTTATTTACAATGCCAATAGCTTAATCTCTCGCAAATGCGAGACCTATTGCATTTGCACCCACACACAGCCACACACAGAGCCACACGCACCCACACACACACACACAGAGCCACATGCACCCACACACACACAGAGCCACACGCACCCACACACACACACACACACAGCCACACGCACCCACACACACACAGAGCCACACGCACCCACACACACACAGTTCATGTGTTATGGGTGAGCAAGTCGCACATGAAAAAAAGGAGAAGCCCCAGAAATGTGTGTAGTGATGAAAATAAGATTGAGTCTTAAAAGGAAACCTAAGAGAGAGGCAGATTTGCGCTGCTTTAAAAAAATATATTAGGGCATATGTAGCGTTATTGGGCTGGCTGCCATTGTTGGGGCCCTGCTTAAACAAGACAAATGCATCTTATTAAGTAATGCACATGGAAAGCCTCTTTCAGACACTCCTTCCCGATCCACGGTCAACAATATCATGATTTCAATAAAATCGGCACCCACTGGATGTACTATATAAAGCAACATTCTTTATAAGCACTTAACCACTTAATTTTCAATAAAGTTCTTTTTAAAATAACCTTTGCTCACAAGTACTTAGGGCAAAACAGTGAAACGTGCACTAGGAAGGAGCTATTGGAAAGTAAAAGCACACTGGAAGTAAACCAAGCCCGTCGTCGTGCTTGAAGTAGGACAAACTCAATAAAGAAAATAGTGCTTACAAGACTAAATAACACGTACCGTGTAACAACCTAAGTAAAGGGTCCAGTAAACATGGGAGGTTGCAAATTAAGACATGGCTGTACTAGGCGGGACTAACAAGCCTATTAAGGAATCAGAAGCCAGCATTTAGGAAGGACAAAGGCACAAGCCACTGAAAAATAGGGACTGGGCTTCTTAACCATACTCTACTACAGCAGATCACCAGAGCAGGGCATGCGGGCTGGGTCAGGCTCGACCTAAAAACATGCTACCAGGGTGAAAAAGACTGTTTGTTTACTATTGGAGGGTCGGTTTATGAAAACTGTGGAGGAGTGTGTTGTGCACTGTAACAGTAGCTTCAAAACATAACGTATGCACCAAGAGAGACAACCGCGATTCTTTTAGTTTATTATATTTTTTTACCATTGAATAGATCTACAAAAGTCATGCTACCAGTCAACTAAGGACATCAAACTCTTGTTTTTGTATCCGTTTATCCCGAAACAGCACCATATAGAGCAGGTGGTAAAATAGAATCTGTGGTTTTCAACAGGAATCGGAAGGAGAGTTTGGAGTTTGGTGGGTCAGTCATGTGCTGAGGGGAATTGGAAAGATACATTTGCAACATATTTGAAAGTCATGGGTGGTAAGTTTTTTGTGTGTAAAAAATATGGGTGAGAAAAGTGTTGAGTGTAGGAAAGTGATAAAGCAGATTTTAGTACCAATACAGGTGTTGAATGAGTAGATACAGGTGTTGAATGAGTACGATGACGATTAATCGGAGTACAATGCAAGCTCTGGAAGAGAAACACAAAGCCAAAGTTAACGTAATGGGTAAGCGGAAAACCTGATGAAAGTATGAAAAACACTATTTCAGTTCTAAGAACATTAATGGCATTACATAAGTCCCAAATATTAAACAATAGATCAATTATTGAACAAAATAAAAAATCTTAAGCTCCAAGAAAAGTGTAAAAAAACACTATTTGGACAAGCCCATTTTTAATAGCCAGATTGATTGAAAATGCGTCAACATATGGTAAGGAATTAAATACCGAGGATAAAGGGAAAAAGGTGAAGGGATTTTCTGGCATAGATACTGTTAACAAAGGGTCAATAAGTAAGAAGAATGGATTGCATCCCTAAACGAATGAATACTCAGAAGAATTCTTACAAGTGTGATCGTGTCTGACACATGGCATGCTCCATGTCTTGTCCTGTAATAAAAGTTTGGTGCAGTAACGTTGGCCTCTTCTCCCACGTGTGCAAGAATGCTTAGAATGCAAAAATGGTTAATTATGGCCAAGAGAGTGACCGAAATGAAGCAGTGCATAGTGTTTTGGAACCTGATATGCCGCCATTTTGTATGGAAGTACGATTGGAATGTGGGCAAAAGGTATGGCATTTTGTGTTTCTAAAGCGCATATCTATCCAAACGGCAGCAGAGAGCTGGAGCAGGTTCAAAGCTGAATGATCGGATGGACTGTTAATGCATTGTGACACAGTGCCCTCTGTAAAAAGGTGCATTTTCAACTCTTTCCTAAATTGCAGCAACTTTGGGGCGGTCCTGATGGATATGGGGGTATTTTTCCAGATCCTTAATGCATAGATCAAAAAGGTCTGTTTCTTTATGTGCAGTTTGATGGTGCCCTGGCTGCGCGAGTTATGAGAACTATCTGATATGGTGTGTTAATCTGCAAGATAAGAGGAAGTGCTGATCATGATGCCTTTGTAAATGATGACAGTTGTTTTAAAGAGGATGTGGGCTGGTAAATACTACCTTGTTGGCACAGTAGGCTCGACACAAACCGCAATCAACAGGACACTGGGTGCCTCCTTGCAGAACACCTACAGAAGCGCTGGGCTGATATCGGGAATGGCACTTACTTGTTGTTCAGGTAACATTGATCATTAGTGGGTCCCTGGTCTTTTCCAAGAGAATCTCTAAGCAGAAATCGCCATTGTGGTGTTGAGAGACACCTTGCATGTGATGCCTACGGGCAAAATGCTAGGGAGTGATGGCTTCCTGGTAGAATTCTAGCTTTTGTGTTCAAGTGTTTGCTTGTGGGGACTCGTAGGAGTCTTTCTCTCATTGAACCATTTATACAGGGGAGCCATTTGCCCATGCAGTACCCTTATAATGTACGTCAGACTAGTAAAATCTGGAAGAGGATCACTAAACAATCCTAAAGCATCCACCCTTTGTGAGCTGACTAGATCTATAAACTCTGTATCCATTTAAATCTATATACACAAACATGGCACTCTGGATGCAAGGGGGTTGTAACACACTGAGCGAATTATACCTGGAGGAAGTCTTTCACTCCTTCCAAGATGCACAGGAGTTTTGGGGTTGGCCCAGGCCAGTTCCTATAATGCGCCAAGCTGACTGGAACAGCCAGGGAGATTGACTAGTTTTCCCAATGACCCTTCCTTCACTGGGATCCTAGTGTCTTGTGCCCTGGTAAAAGAGGTTTCATGCAATGCACAACTTATATAAATTAATCTTAACTTTTTGCACCGAAGGCCTGTCAGTCTGTGCACGATATGTCCTGGTAGGTCAACCACATGGCCAAAGTGTGGTATGGACGAGGCCTCCTTCCTACACCATTTAGAGTCCTGTGTCGTTACCGATACCTTCTGGACAAAGTTGACTGGTAGACAGGTTGCAGTCACATGGATATCTGTAGAACTTGTTTCAAAACAATGTTGGTTTGATATTATTGTAAAACCCAAGAAAAAGAAAATGCAGTACAAGTTTCTGCAACTAGTGTTGACATGGAGACGACTGGCGATAGGTTGGACTGGCAGAAGGGCCCCAAGCTCGAAGATGTTGGTCAGGGACATGCTAGAGTGGGCTGAGGAAATGCGTATTAAATTATCCAGACGGGATGAAAAGGTGGTGGATGTTCTGGAATATAGGAAGAGATAGTGAATACATTTGTGGAGGTCAGTGGGCCAGGGTCACTGATTAGAGCTTGGGAACTGTTCCCAGATGAGAATGTGTAGTCATGGCATGTTGGGGGCACTGGACGTCCATAGGATAATGCTTTTGTCTCTCCTGGTAGGAAAGTGTGCCAGTACCGATTCATATGAGTCATTGCTAAGGAGGGTATGTCTGTATATATATGTTTATGCCTCATGTACGCCTCATAGGTGGAGTTGACATTTTTCATTTATGGCATATGAGGGGAAAGACACTGTGGCTTGTTTAATGGTTACCCTTTGATTACATGAAAAGCATTAAATAAATATTATATTCTTTAAAAGTCCTTCATTGCTTCCCTTCTATCCTTCTCTTGGTAGCAGTTACCTCGTTCTCATTAAAGTGGTACCCAGTCGTTTAGGTGGGTGGTAGCTGAAAGTTTAGCTATTATGAACCAACAAATCAGAATGATAGTAACTTTACAGTCCTGGTATGGAACATAATTCTACTGATGATAAACCACCTTATGTCCTGGCAGAGCACTGTTTGGTGTCACTACCGGAGGAACATGGGGAATGAAAAGATGTCATTGTAGTTGGGGGTACATAGATGGCGGTGCAGTCTGAGAGTGATGTATCAGAGTTGTTTCTCCCAAACGTAAATGCAGAATCTTGATATTTTTTCGATTTAATGTAACTCTAAATTTATACAAGAACTGATTATGTTTCTGTACCTGAACAGCGATAGTATATTCCTTGCCAGCCAAGGTAAATGCCGGAAGGATTGCTTTGTATTGCTGAGTGTCGATGATATGCCTACATTTTTGGTTATTGGTGCTTTTATTACATAGGGATCGTGGTACACTTATAAAGTAAAAGTTGATCATTGTTCTATTACCTTCAAATAATGTGACACTGGTTGCTTACGTTGACATCTAAGAAGCTGTTACAAAATCAATAAATTAACAGCTTGGCCAGCAGGTGCTTCAGCTGATTCTGCTCCTTTCGAAGCAGGATCTCTGGATACAAATGTACCATGGGTGGAGGTTGCTTTTCGTGAATATCTTAGGGTGTGGGTGCAGCTAATTGTGAAATGGTGAATTCATGGATATTTCACATATGTTTTGTTGATCTTGTTCAGTATTGAGTTTGTTTTCTAAAGTATGAGCATTTCTTATGACGTGCAGCTTGAGATCTTTCCTAAGTGACCATGGTCCCAATATTTTTTTTAAAGTATAGTTCCAAACCCTGCGAACAAAATTGACAGGTGTGCTGAAGAGTCACAGTTAATACCCCCAATAAAAATATGATTTCGTTGTGGCATCTACACCTGAGATGATGCGTTTTGGATCCTGGCTCTGAGTTTAATTGTGTTAGTCATGATTGTTAGTGCACTTATTGGATTGATCAGAAATTAACAATGGACTATTAATCTTTTTGATCCAGCCATACTGATGCGTGAGGTAGGACGCCGTTTGGTGGTAGGTACTATCATCCAAAACATCCCATTTAAGTTTTGGCCCCGTTTTATTATATTGTAGACATCCATCAAGAATTTGTATTAGTTGTGTCCTGATGTGCTGCTTAAAAGTATAACGTTTGCAGAGCATCAGACTCTCAAGGGCCATCAGAGTTTGATACCAGTGGATATGTACAATGAAATGGACTTAATTACTGTCAATCTAATGTAAACCAATTTAACGGTGTTTGGGAGCAAACGTACTAAAATGAGGACTGTAGCAACAGCATAAACTGTTCAAAGGAATATCAATAGTTAGACTTCTGGCTGTCCTTGATGTTGAAATGCTGTTACCTGTTAGTTTCTTAAGGTAAGAGCCAGGTAAGGTTTGCTCTGGTCCTTTAACTTATGCTATACAGCTTATAAAGTGCATAGCAGCCGCACAATGGGGCTTCGCAGCGCAGGACCCATAGGAGTAAAGAGCTGCCACTGTCTGCACCCAAAAGGGAGGAGGGGGAGGTCTTAGTGGAGAAAATCCATGTCATGAGGAATTTCCTGAAAAGCCGGTGGTTCCGGGTTTTCCTGATGAAGAGAGGAACTGAGTTCCAGAGAAATGGGTCCTGGGCATGGTAGGAGCGGGCACCTCTCCTTACTCTCCTGACTGTGGAACCAATTGCCAGGTTCAAGTTGGCTGAGAGCATGGAATGCGAGGGCAGGTATGTTGTTTTTTTAGGTGGAGCAGGAGGGGACCCTAATGGGACTGAAGGTTCTTATGGGCGATACACAGGGTCATCAGGTGAATGCGCTCTTCCACAGGGAGCCAATGCAGCTTGAGAAGAGAACTGAAGGCGGAGCAGGATTTTGGGGTAGTAAAATAGCAGTACTTTAGGCTAGCTGGAGTCTTCTATTGACAGATTTGTTGACTTCTAGGTACAGAATGTTACAATATTCTAGTCGGGACAGAATTACTGTCTGAATAATGATTTGGCTGGTGTGTGGGTCGTAAAGGCCCAGGATGGGTTTAAGGCTTCGCAAGAGCCCCAAACAAATGCCAGCTACCAATATGGCTTGTGCCTCAAAGGCTACGGTATTATCCATCCAGACTTCTGTGTTTTTGATGGAGGACTTGGGCTTGGGGGGAGGCCAAAGGGAGGTAGGCCACCAGTGGTTGCTTCAGAAGTGGGCATGTTTGCCTAATAGAAGTATTTCTGTTTCATTTGCATTCAGGCGTAGACTTTTATTGGTCGTCCCCTCTGCCACTTCAAGCATTCCCTTTTGGAAGTTGTCCATGTCTCGTGTTGGATTTTCAGAGAGTAAAAGAATGAGATGGATAATGTCAGTATACGATACCAGAGCAAGCCTTGAATATTTAACGACCTGTGCCAAAGGTGAATATATATATTGCACAAGGTAGGGTTCAATGAAGAACCCTGGGGGATGTAGTAGTGTAAAGCATGAAGTTGGGAGCAAAGAGGAGGAGAGATAGGAAAGAGGCGAACCAGGGCAGTGTGGACCCACCTATGCCAATGCCTTGTAAGCGCTCGAGGAAAGGTTTATGAGATACTGTGTGACTTGAGTGCTGCATTCTACACGGTATCAGGGGCGAGGATCTGCCTTCACCCAGGGCACTGTGAAGTTACTTGGTAGCCGTGAGGAGTGCGGATTTCGTACTGTTTGCAGGCCTGAAACCGTTTTTGGGATTTGTGCAAGATATGATTATCCTCCAGGAACGATGCCAAGATACAATTGACGTGTCTCTCTGTTACCTTGGCAAGAAAAGGAAGAAGGGAGATGGGACGGTAGGTTTCAGGCTTTGAGGCGTCCAGAGACATTTTCTACAGAAGGAGGATGACTTTAGCATGCTTCCATGGGCCAGGCACAGAAGCAGATGACAGAGAGAGATAAACCATTTCTAAATAAGGAGGGAGGAGAAAGTCCTGTAGCTTGATGAACAGATCAGGTTTAAGTGGATCTTCGCGTGAGCCGAGTTTAAATTGGCTACAATGGGGTTGAAACAGACAAAGGAGGGGGGGGGGGGTTCAGCAGAGCCATAGGATTGCTGTCTACTGGCAGTACTGTACCATCTGACCTTGCCTGGGGAACATCTGAGGAAATGTGCGAGTTTATCCTCCATCTTGCCAGTGAAATAGTCTGCCAGTTTATCGCAGTGTATGCTGGAGGCTTCAATAGGGACTGCTGATGGAACGGATTTCGTGAGACTATTCAATACATTTAATATTTCTCTAGCAGGGTTGTTGCTATTACTGATTTTATTCGCAAAATGTTCTGCCCTAGATTTCATGATCAGTTTATGATACATTTTGATGGCTGATCTATATAGTATTTTTTATTGACTGATTTATGGTTCTCTTCAGGAGCGTTCAAAGGCCTTACAGTTCTCTTTGGCCAAGGTCAGGGTCTCGTTGACCCAAGGGGCAGCATGCACCTTCTTAATGGAGACCTGCCTGACAGGGATGAAGCCATCTAAGGCTAAGGATTGTAGAGTGTTGTTTGCTGCCTCTGAACTGGAGGCCAGCCTGACTAAAGTGCCCCAATTTTTGGAGGTCGAGCTGGTGCCAAGGGCATTTGAGGGTCAAGTCGGGGACCAATGTATATACACCTAATGTGGCAAGCTGATGGACAAGGAAATCATGAAACGGTTTGTCCCGGTCATGGGGTGAGGGCTCATGGCCTGTAAGGAGTTGAGATTTGAAAAGAACGTGTCTAAGAGGTGGAAAGCAGAGTGTGTGGTGCCAGTGACTGATTGGGTTAACTGCACAGCAGCAAGGTTGTCTATAAAGTTAGTAATATCCCTGTCATGAGTGGCATCCAGAGGAAGATTGAGATCATCAAGGATGTTAAAGTTGGCCAGTTTAAAGACCACTGGTGCAATAAAATTGGTCAGTGCCTCTCCGAAGACTTTGGAACACCCTGGGGGACGATACACTAGAAGCCCCACAAAATAACATTTTAAAGAGGGCACTTTCGCAATCTGCGATGGTGAATTAGGTCAGGCTACATAAAAGCATATCTTTGTAGAACACAGCAATGCCACATCCTCTCCCACTGGTGCATTTAAAATTCTAAAGGTAGCCGGTGGGGAATGCTAAGGCAGGTTTTGCTCCTTTGGCCTTACCCAACCAAGTTACTCTAAGAAGCACAATGTAAGGTGCATGGTGCCTGACTAGGAAATGACAGTTCATTCTGGAGAACTTGTACTCGGTGAATCGTGGTGGGGATCCGGGAGAGCGACCTAGTGGTAAGCCCATTTGAACAGACTCTAAAACTGCAGGACCTGCAACTGAAAGACCATTCCTTTGGGGCCAAACCATACTCCCCATAAAGACATGGGGGGGATTCCTGAGTGTGCGAGGTTTAGAAGGGCAAAAAACTACTAACCTGTGGGAGTTGTGAGGGACAGGATGCCTGGCCCCTGGCGCTGTCCAGGTGCAGATGGGCTTGCCATTGGCATGCCGAAGCGCCCGTTGTGTGTCCACGCTGCTTCCGTCATTAAGTGTCATGGGAGGTCTAACAGGCTCCATATGGCATGTTTCGGATTGGTTCTCCTTTGGCCCAATCAGAGCAGAGAGTTTGATAAAGGTGCAGTGTCAATTACAAAGTCAGAGTAACAGTAAGATGCTGGATTAAAACAGATGAAATAAAGTGCAGGTCGTTAAACTAAAAGCAAATTCAAGTACAGTTTTTTAGGGTTTAAACGGCAAATGACTGTAGAGCGCCAGTTTTACATCTGAAGTGTCCTTATTTTACAACGTTTGAGTCTAAATTGACTTAAATTGATTTTTTTTTGTCTAGTGAGCTTCAGAAATGATGTACCAGCGTATAGTCGCCTTAGTTTGAGTCCTTGTTCTGAGAGAAGAAACTTTTAGCCACTTTACATCTATTTATCTTCTTATTATATGAGGAAAAAGTGGTTTGGTGAGTGAGTAGGTCTCTAAGGGAGTGCATTGATTAAGGGTGGTAATGTATGCTAAGGAAGTGGAAGAGGGTTCATGAAAATGTGTGAGAGAGAGGAAATGAATAAATGACGGAGTGGTGTTTGGTGAATTAGGGTTTGAGTAGATAAGTCGGGGTGAGACCTGGTGACTGAGGGGTGAGGAAGAGAAAGTGAGTTTGTAAGTAGTTGGACAAGCAAATGTTTAAGAAGATTGAGCGCATGTAGATGCGCTGATGAGGGAGGAGCTGCTGAAGAAATCAGTGGAGACAATTGAGTAAGGATCTGAGTGAGAAAAGTAAGGAATATTGAGTGGGGAGCGAATTTGGAGAAAGTAACACTTTTTTTACACTTGTGGTATATTTATGATCAGAAATAATGACAAGTGTGATGAATGGTGTATGCCTTTGCCTAAAAATAAAAAATGATGTTTTATAAAAACATCTTTGAAAATGTACTACATGGTTGATTCATGCCTATTTTTTTTAAGGATAATGTATTAGTACACTTCGTTAAAGTGAATTTGAATTCTGGCGTACTCAGTCACAGCTTTGAAAAACACCAGGTTTGTGTATATAAACACGCAGAAAGTTTCCATGTGTTCTTCCATCCATGTATTTTCATGGATTGTTTGCACGGTGTTTCACGCTCTGAATGACTTTGCTTGACCAACAGTTCCTAGTCACCTTTATCCCTGGCTAGACACTTTTTCACCCTTGCCTCTTTGAATCCTAGCTCCAACCCTCCGTTCATAAGGCTGCTTTTGATTGCGAGCTCATTTTTAGTCACCCAGTGTTTGGATTGTAACGAACAGTTATGCCAATGTGAAACGTCGGAAGAACACTAATGATTTCAGCTGGACAAATGCCAGACCCCCGAAAGGTCGTCACTCGTCTTTGACCTGAAATTGATGGGCAATAGATTCTTACCTCTGTGCTTAACTACTTACTGCATCTAACTGGATCTCTATTGCATGTGTTGTATGAACGCTTTGACTCTGACAAAATCCTACCTCCTCAGGTGCCAGTTACATTCAAGGATGTTGCCGTCTGTTTCTCCGAGAATGAGTGGAGTCTTTTGGGGGAATGGGAGAAGCAGCTCTACAGGAACGTGATGGAGGAGATTCACGGTGCTCTGATCTCATTGGGTAAGGCACTTCATGGCTCTTTTTCTAAACTTTCCAACTTCACCATTTAGTAGTGGTCGTTTCAATTTAAAGTAGCCGTTATAGCGATTGTACGCATAGAACGGTATAAATCTGTGATGAACCAAGCCTCTGCACCAGAGATTGGTTGGTATTCCTAAAAGTATCTGCCTATTATCTAGTTCCTGGCACACTAGATGACTCTCATTGGCTTCCCCTGGAAATGTAGCAAGGGCCCTGTGAATATCGTTAATGGAAGTGCTGGCACATTATGAAAGGCTTTAGCAAACAGCTAATTTCGCTGGAAGACACATAGTAGTTGCTCTTCACAGGCACTGTGTATGAGATTATTTGCAGGAGTTCCTGTGGTCCCACTTCCGTGCCCTGAGAGTGCTGGATGGAAGTGCAGCAGTTCAGGAACCTCCCCTAGACCACCATGAGTCTTTAGGCAAATGGCTCTTTCTAGCAAGAAGGGTCTTTTTTTCGCTGAGCCAGCGTCTCGTCATGAAGATTTTTACAGTGCACACAAATATTGTGAGAAATCCCTCAAAAAACAAAGATTAGCCACAATTAACACATTGTATAAGTATGAGCTGGCTAGTATGTTTACAGTATTTCTGAAGCGCAACTCAGCCGAGGTAACAAAGCGCTGTACAGGTCAAAGACCAGTATAAAGTCAACAAGGAATAGCAGAGATACCTGCATTCTGAACCCTTAATGCATTGTGAAGTATTGTATTGTGTTATAATTGCAACCATATTTTGAGGTCCATATTTATTCATGTCTTACGGCCCCATAGAGTATTAGAGGTTGGCGAACCCTATTATTGCACTCTGAGTGAGTAATTTAAAAAACATGAGAGAATCGGTGTATATGCAGTTCTTTCCACCTTGGTATTGTTTGTCAGGTTCCCCTCTTCTGCTTAACTTACTTTGTCAAGGCAGTTCACCCACCATGGACGTGTATGTGTTCTCTAAGCTCTGCATCTTGGTTGTGAATGCTCTTCTGATCACCAGGATAAGCCATTCCCTGGTGCAGTGCCACAATATTTGTGACCAGTCTTTTCTGAATATTGAATCTTAGAAGAAAATGTGTGGAGCATTGGTGACCAAAAGTCCTTTGAGGCGGCATTTGATATTAAACATTATTTTATACTAGCCCTTTGTAAAATGATTTTGATCTGTTGCATTATACTTCTGTGAGTGTTAGTCTTTTGTCTGTGCTATTGTCTGTCCAATGTTAATGTCACTCAGTAGGGGAGGGCCGAAAGGATTGAGTTCACATCCTCCTCTGTAAATGTCAAACCCAGGTTTTCAGCCATTGTTATCATCAAAATGTCAAGATTCTAGAAAATAATCTCTTGACTTAAATATACTCTGCTTCTGTCCCACCGTATTTAGTGGCCTATTGTGCCTACACTCACGGGTATTTTTTGGTGAGATCTTTGTTAACTACTTTGTATACATCCTACAGCTGTATACTTTTTTTGGTAACCAATCACCAAAAAAAAAAGGGAGTAAAAAGTTTTGTATGGGTTCTCTCCGCCTCCTAGTGCTTAAATGCCTCTCTCCAAGCTGATTAACTACACAAGTAGTGCTTAATTTCATACGCATAGCGACTACAAATTAAGTCGGCATAGGCCTCTTAATAAACGTTTTGGTCCTGAAGAAAGCCATCGAATCATACAGTGTTTGCGACTGTGCCATGGCTTCCCAGACCCTACACTGGCACCCCTTAAGGGCATCCTACACATCTCAGCATGCTTCATTCGTTGCCTGAAGAAATACAATAACACCACCATTGTCCTGATGGAATTACATTGGGTTGCCTTGCTGGCCCGCACCATCTTCAAAACCAGCTGCATCATTTACAAAGCCTGTCCCCAAAGGAGAGAAAACTCACTGACAATTATGTTTTAGCCTCTCGAAAATATCAAGCAGAGCGTCATCCCTATTTGCTTGAAAGGACCCTCGCCTACTAGAATCACTGTGACATGCTACATCCTCCGGTCCTCTCCCAGCATACCTCGTGTATCTGGGCAGGCTCTACTCTCATAACATCGGGTATGGCTTAGTGTTTTGTTATCTTAGTGGTGGTAAAGGCCTCTGCCTCCTGCAAAAAGATTTCAAGTGTATACGTTTATCCATAGTATGGAAGGCATCCCTAATTGTTGACTGTCTGTTGAGTACAGTGATTCTTTCCTTAACCCAACATGCTTAGTGAAAATTTCTTTAGAGTAACTCTTCCCCAAATTATTGGGTAAACAAATATAACAATAACACGTTTGGCCCCGTCTATTGCCTTTTCTAGTCACTAGAACTAAAGTGCTTGTCTGTAGCAGATCAATAAGCTTTAAGTTTGCTGAGCTTTCTTCTGGACTCCATTCACTTGCCTACAATCGGAGACTCGTGATGGGGAACAAATCTCAATGAGGCACCTCAGAGTGTACAAACAGAAGAGAATCACCTGCAAGATCACTCAAAAGTATCTGGCTGTTCAGATAAGACGTTTTTTGCTGTAAATGGCCTGTTGAATATCGCAGCACAATACAATTTTTCTAAATATTTTGCAGCGAGAATGTTCTCACTTATCGCTGAGCTCTGCATGTGCATGCATATAATTATAATCCTTCAGGAGAGGGCTAAAGGCATACTCTCGACGCACCTTTTTATGCTATCTGTGATTGTCCTGTTTGAAATGAAGACACTGCAAAGTTTGCAACACTACGCTTTCTTTATATTCTGTGATACTGTTTTTCCCAAAATGGCCGCCCCACCCTTTAATGCCCCAGTCATCTTTTCCTGTAACTCACCTCACCTGTGTTATTTTATAGCCTTCACTCTGCCTTCACCGCATAGTTTGTTGTTGGCCCTGTTCATAGAGGGCTTACAGTTTAGCGGTGACAACATTAGTACATGCAAGCACTACCAATATGGTGAAAATGTAGTTTGCAAGTCGCTGACACTACTGTCCCTCACATCCATGAGGGTTCTCGAGTAAGAACTACTAAATGCTTTTTTTACCAACGAATGGTAAAACTTTTGATGAAACATTCCTAGAGAATGATACTCTGAAACTCAGTTTTTTTGGTACCATTTTCTTGTGTTACACACTTAACCCCTGTAGCTTAAAACACTACATCCAACTCCTGCCAGACTGATACATCCTTAAACACGTGGACTAATAACATGATTACGGTAGAAGATCTTTTGCAGCCAAGAGGAGTCTTTCTGACTCTAAGACCCGCCCAATGAGATGTGACTTCCTTAATCCCACTCCGAATATCAGATCGTCGCATTGCCTGGTCTGCAGTCAGAAATATATAAGATAAACAAATGTTTTTTTTATTTATGCAACGAAATACAACCGCAGTAACATTTTAATCTCTTAATAAAATAAATGTTTTCCTAGTGTGGTAAACTCGAGCTCGTTGAGCATTGGCTTCTTTCATCCGAATTGGTTTAATATGTATCCATATTTTTTGTCTCGTTGTTGCCTCTAGGTTATGCAATTGTAAATCCTGAAATAGTGTTCAGGATTAAGAACGTGGAGGGGCCATATTCTTTGCTTCAGCAACCCCAGAAGGATCAGCACTGTAAAAGCTCTGATTGTACCCCTGCAGGTATGTTGAAATTGATAATTACATGGAGAAAATATGTTTTATGTTTTATCAGGCCCCCGCCTACTACGATTGGAACAGCTTTGGCCAATTTGTCACAGAGCGAAGGTGGTCAAGATCTTTTTGCCAAGCAGTCTGAAAGCAGAAGCTCCAGTCTGTACCCTCTTCCCGTGCTCCACCTTCCTCCAGCATCAAGCCCTTACGTAATTGTGCTAGCAAATGTACATAGCCTGCCAGTTGCCTGAAATCTACGAGGGTATTTAAGAACAAAGTCATCCATTGGTTGAACATGAATGTGTATGGCCACTGAAATTTCTGTAAAGAGATTCTCTGCTTTGATGGGTGGGGGGCATTGGTTGCTCGAATAAATAGTACATTGGACATTTCATGGTTATAGACTTTAGAAATTCTATGGTTGTGAATGAAATTCTGGGATTAAGCAGGACTGGAATGGTTAAATCAAGCCTGGCTAATATTTTGCCGTTGGGTACCTTTCACAGGCATCTATAATCTGTCACTTTTAGGCCATAGCCTCTAATCCAATATCAACCAGGCCCCCTTTGCATGTGTCACTTCCTTTCCAAAACATATTTGTGGCCCTTGCAAGTTTGGAAGATAATGATTGACAGTCTGGTAGGGAGAGTGGTTGTGCCATAGATGCAAAGGATTGTGGAGCCTTTTGGGAGAATACCTTTACGATGCATGTGACTACTCTACCATTGCCTGTAAGTCCTGGCACAATGGTTGCAGAACCTCTCCTAGATTTTTCTTCAGTGTCTTGTGCAGGTTTAGAGGTGGGTGTGTCTGATGCTGATGTAGTTGAGTTTTGCCCACATATTCATTTTCTTATTTGAAATGTGGCTGGTTTAGCCTCAAAAGTCCAAATCAATGTCTGGCAGTTTTTCATCACAGACTATGGTATAGTATTTATGCAGGAAAACAGGTGAACGAGGTGGTATTTGATGGTTCTATGTGTTTTAGCCTCCTTGCTCTGCCCTCGCCCGCGGGCTGCGCTAAAGGTGGGTTGGCAGCATGGTTTACACTCCATATTGGCGGTCCTGGTGTTTAACCTTTTACATTGCAAATTTTCTAACAATAATTTCTCAAGTAAGGGTAGCTCCAAATTTCAGAGTTTATTTTCTCTGATTGACTCATTTGCTGAAAAGGAGGCACTGGCCGAAAGACCCATTAATTTGCTTCTGGCAGGTGATTTTAATGCTAAATTGGGTTTTCTGCCCTCTTTCTCACTAACAATGTTTGATCCCCTCTCTTTGGAAGTTGACCTTAACGTCATGGATGCAAGAGCTGTGTGCCTTGTATCCCCTGTTGGCTGACTGCGACTTAGCAAATGTGGCCCCAAATTAACCTTATCCCAACATTCACTTGTAGGGGCTCTGGGATGACAGATTATGTTTTTCCTTCCCAGAGTTTTTCTCCACTGATTAAGACTGCAGGAGTCCGACGAGAAGCACTTGGACCCGAGGTGTAGCATGACAGGTGAGAAGTGCCTGAAGTACCACTGTAAGTGTACAACAGCCGTCCCGATGAGAAGTGCTGAGACTGTCTTAGCGGATGTAGAGCATAACTGTTGAGAAGTGCTGGCACCCCCCTTCAAACGTATAGCAGTAGTCCCGCTGACACGTGCTGAGACTATGCAATTACATCACAATACAATACAATAGCTAAGCGGATGTATATCCATTATTCTGACGGCTGAGAAGTGCTGTCACCACCCCTTTAAATACAAAGCAGCAGTCCCACAGAGTAGTGCTGGTGCTGTCCCGTCAGGTGTGTTGCGCAGGGCCGGCTCAAGGCTCATGGTGGCCCTGTGCAGGGAGCGTAGGTGGGGGCCCCGGAAGAGGGGGTCCGGACGGGGCTGAGCTCAGGAAGGTGTTTTAATAATACGTCCAGAAAAGTCGTTAGATGATTGACCAGTACCTGCGGCTGCTCCTACCCTTCGGAATTCATCTCAGAACGATACAATTTAGGAGGAGGAGGGCATTGTGACACACGACATGAGGGACTGGGCGCACAGACAGCTGCAGTGCCAGGGCCATGACAGGGGCATCGGATTTGGAATTTGTTGGGTAAACAAAGATCTAGGTGTCCCCTGCAATAAACTATTTTAAAGTGAAGCCTGCTCGAGAGAAAACAAAGTATAATTAGAGGAGGTATAATACAGCAATATATGGTAGACACTCGAGCACAAGAACAAACGTTCCGTTCGTAGGCAAAGGCAATGGTGGCATAGTCTAGAGATCCGCTAGAGCAGGAGAACAGGCCCAGAACCTGATTCAGAACTGCAGCTCTCGTGTGAAGGTGTGACCTGACTCAGATAGCGGAGTGGAGAGGCACAGGGACTACATCTTAACCAGTGCTTTAAATGGGCCGGTACTCACCGGTACTGAGTACCGGCACTTTCCATTTTTATCGAGCTGGGTACCGGCACTTCTCCACTGCTAAGGAGAGTACCGGTACTCACGAAATCTAAGCTCACTGCTGCTGGTGCTGCTGAGCACGAGGCTGTCAGAGTGGATAGTGTGACCAACCGTACGTAAATTTCACGGACAGTCCGTAATTTCGGTCGTCTGTCCGTTGTCCGTGAAGGATTGTTTAACGGACGCCATTTATCCGTAATTTTAACTGGTCTCACAACCGACACAGCTGGCCCCCACCTCCCTTCTTAACTGCGATGCTGCTGAGGTCGGTTGTAACAGACTCCGAGGCAGTACAAAGGCTCAGATACCCATCAGCATTTGCGAGGCACAGCGGGGTGGCAACCCTCACACCTTCAGCCCTTGATGAGCTGTTAGGAGGTGCTTGAACGTGACAGAGGGAGGGGCGGCAGCTTCGGAGCAGGGGCATCTATTCAGATGCAAACAGCACTGAATGCGTCCTGTATTTTCAATTGGTGTGAGACATTCCCTTTTTGCCCACGGTTCCAAATATCCTAGAACTGGCCCTGATTACACCGAGGCAGCACGTGGTTCACTTCAGAGCTTAATTACTGTCACTAAATTGTAAACAAACCTCGATCAAACATGCAGTCTATATTGTAATAAAATAGAGAAATGGCACAATCACACTCACACTGATTAACAAAGTATCAAGGACAATCAGTTAAATCAGTTCTCTTGGAGTATCTCCTTTCAGTACTGTACATCAGAGTGGGGGGAGGGGGGCAAAACTAACATTTTGGAAACAGAGCCTGTCTTCTCGTTGTCTTATCCAGGAGGGAGTAAGGAACCCTCCCCCACCCTGGAAGAGACCAAGATGATACTAGAATACTGCATACCCACCCCTGTGTCCACCCTGGTGGATCCTGTTCCCCCTCCAGTGATGGCTCTTGTCCCCCCATGTGGTGGCTCCTGCCCCCCCACCCCTCCCCCCGCCTGTGATGGCTCCTGTCCCCTCCTGTAGTGGATCCTGTCTCTGCCCTGGGTGGCTTCTGTCCCAGTCCTGGAATGTCTCCTGCAGCGAGGGTGAAGTTCTTAATGGGCCTCTTCTCAAAAAGGCTCAGCTCAAAATTAATATGAAAAGGTGGGCGAGTGAGTAAGTGAAGGGATGGCTGGATGAATTAGTGAAAGGGGGAATGGATGAATGAAAGATTGAATAGATGGATAATGGGAGGGGATGGATGGATTGATGAGTGAGTGGAAGGATGGAAGAGAGAAAACGGAAATAGCTGGATGTATGGGTGAAAGGGTAGCTGGATGGGTAAAAGGGTGGATGGATGAGTGAAAGGATGGATGAGTGAAAAGGTGGATGATGAGTGGGTGGATGGATGAGTGAAATGATGGATGGATGGATTGATGAATTGATAAGTGCAAGGGCGAATGGATGGACGGATGAGTGAAAGGGTGGATGTAAGGATGGGTGAGTGAAAGGGAAGGTAGATGGACAAAATGATGAATAGACCAGTGAAGGAGTGAAAGGGTAAATGGATGAGAGAAAGGATGAATGAGTGATAGGGTCAATGGATGGATTCATGAGCGGATGAGTAGATGGTTGGGTGGGCTGGATGGATGGATGGATGGAAGGAAGGATGGGTGGATGGATGGATGGAAGGAAGGATTGCTAAGAGAAACAGTCGATTGAGAGAGAAAACGAGGATGATGGATGACTGAAAGGGTGGATGGGTAGAAGGATCAGTGACTGGGTGGATTGATGAGTAGGTGAAAGGATGGCTGGAAAGGTGAAAGGGTAAATCGCTGGATGGATGAGTGAATGGATGGATGGGTAGAAGAGTGAATGGCTAAGTGTACAGATGGATAGGGTGAAAGGGCGGATGAATGGATAATGGATGGATGAGTGAAAGGATGGATGAAGGGATGGATGAGTGAATTGAAAGATGGAAGGATACATGATGGATAGGTTTGCAAATGGCTGAATATGTCTAGATATGGCTGGGCTTACTTATATACAATTGTGCGACCTCTGATGTGTCTGTAAAACTTATCCAATTGTCCTGAAGTTTTGTCCTGAATTTTGACCTCCTGTCCTGAATTTGTGTCCTGAATTTTGACCCTTTGTCCTGAATTTTTACACTCACCGTCCTGAATTTGCACCAATGCCAGTTGGTCACCCTAAGAGTGGACCCTATCTGTACGGCACTGTGACCGCCAAAGCGCTTCTCTGACCCTTAGCTGAGCCACTACTGAACCATTCAGCAGCGGCTCATTTGCATTATGCAAGGGAGGTCCGGGTGTTTGGAATTTCACCGTCCTGCTGTGTGACAGCGTGGGCCCCATCCAGGCCCTGCTCTGTCAATCACAATTGCACCGTGGCTGCTCAGTAACTCAGGAATAATCCAAAGTGATCCTTTTGTGTGAGTATTTCTCTGCTTGTGTGCGTGTGTTTACTTAATTGTGTGTATGTTTGGGTTCGAGAGAGAAACCAGATCAGAGAGAAAGGGTATCTGAACACTCAGGGGATATTTGAAAAGAAATGTGTGAAATCCTTGTTTCTGTTTGTTTGTTTGTGCGTGCATTCTTAAAGATATAAGGATTTCACTTAAGGCAAGCAAGTAGTGAAGAGTATGACATTAAGAAGCTGAAATATTACAAAAAAAGAAACATTAACTTTTCGTGTTTGCCCTTCATTGTATACACTGAGTTAACACGTTTTGTTTATATTATTTGGTATGTCCGGCAACTGCTGTAGAACTCAGTTCAAAATACCCATTATTAATGATGCTGCGCTAGACTCGCGCACACAGATTTTTTAGCCTGAAAGTGCTTAGAGTACTGTAGATGGCTTAGCTGCAATCAGAGTTTAGAAACTCCTTCCGTTATGATTTAGGGCTTGTTCCCAGCAAGTCTTAATGCCACCCTTTATTAGCATAGCTTTAACAGAAAGTGCTAGTTGGGACTCTCTGCAAATGTCCTGGCGCCAACTCATCCTTCTCTGGGGGAGAGGGTTCTTTTAGAAAAACGTGTCAGGGGGCCGCCACTGCCACGATGATTATCAGATCCTTCCGATCTGATCCTCGTCGTGGCGGCCCCTGGGGTTTGGCGGCCCTGTGCAGGTGCACACTTTGCACATGCCTAGGGCCGGCCCTGTGTTGCGGCACTGGGGTTTCACTGAGTGCTGCTGCCCCGTCGAGCTGTGGATGCTGTGCCCTTAGGGCACGGTGGCACAGATAGTGTTGCACCATTAAAAGCACAGCTGCCCCGCACAGCGGCGTCGCTCTGCAGCGTTTGTTAAGATGAACTCCGGAGTCACGTTGAAGTCCAAGAGATTGCCAGTCTAACACCAGTGCATGGCGAGGGCATTAGTTATGGTTACTTTAGGGCACGAATCATAGTTGTATATAGATGTATACACTGAAGCGAAAGGTTACAGTGACGTTATAGTGATGCCTTGTAATAATATAAAACTACAATCCACTGAAATTCACCAGTTGTGGTTTACTGAGCCAACTATAAGTTGCGCCCTCACCATGCTCTGCTTATTACCTTCATATTACATATCTCATGACATGTTAATTGACCTCATTGATGACATCATACAATCATTGTACTGCCTTCCTGTAGGGCTTTGGCCTTGAAATAATTCAACAGATTATAGGTGTGGACATTTTCTTTTTTTTAGTTCACGTTAATAGGATTTCCCACATGCCCTGTAGTTGGGTGTCATGCTATACAGTTCGTTCAAAAAAGCAGTGTCCACCAAAACAAACGTGCCCTGGCGCGGGCCACTGACGATGATGGCATCCTGAGGTTGAGCTCCATTGCGCCGGAGGCACGGGGATAAAAACAGAGATAATTGGCGTTCTTTGGTAACCGCGACTGTTGGGTGCACATCCGGCCGTGCAAGGAATAAGCAGCGCTGCCCAGAAATAATTCCCATGCTCCGCCGAGTCTTTCGCCCTTTTCCCGAGAGGTCTGTCAGACCGCATGGAGCAGGTGCATCGACAGCCCGCTCTCAGCCCTCTGAAATCTTATCAGGCAAACTGGAAAAGGTGGGGAAGAGCTGGGGGAGCCTGACAATTATAATGATTGGAATTATACCTCCTTCATGATCCAGGCCATTTAAGAGTTCATGTCTAGGAGCAACATCCTTCGTTAGGCATCACAGAGTATTTCAGCACCTTGGACAGCTGTGTAAATATTTTGATTAACCACTTGGGGGAGCCAAAAGATAACATATGCTTCTCCTTTATTAAGAAACTCCAACTGGACTATGGTGGTGGCAAAAACATCTATATATTTATATTTATCAACTCGTATGGTTGGTTAAATTTTTTCTGATGCTGTTGCACTTGCAACTTCTCTGCAGCTGCTACGACAGAAGCCTGTAGTAGAAGCAATTTGCCTACCCCAAGGGCTAGAAACCATACTCTTCAACCGCCATCTACCTCATCGCCTCGCCTCAGTGGCCAAGAATCTCCTATAACTGAGCTGGACAGCACAAAAATGGAACCATTTATGCTACACGGATCAGCCTCATGGTGTAACTGATACCCCGAAGGAGTGAGGGCTCAAGACCAGAGTACATTCTGCCCCTTTCACCCCACCAGAGTTCCGACACAACCATTTTTAGTATTCTCCCCACAAGATATAGGTTACTTAGGCTCCCTGGCACAATTAGTCCACCACGTAACAGGAATCTGAAAAGCCTAGCAGTTATCAACAGCACTTGATACCTGAGGGGACGTTTTGGAGTTGATTGTTCACAGATGGATATATTCTTCCTACCACTCAGAATGCTGCATATCTCCCCAAAGGGGACACAGATTTTTTGCTCCTAGGTAACTGCTGGCTCGCAGTATTCATCAGCACATGATCCACACCTTTCCTGATGGCCCGAGGTATTGCTAATCAGCCCTGGTCCATCGCTAGCCTGCGCCCTTTCAGGCACGTTTGGGCTCTGTCGAAAAGACCTGCACTAAATTGACATCCCCTGACGTCCCGCTACAAGAAGAGGAGATAGACTGTCCACATCTGGAAATATCTGTTGCCAATGATCAACTGCTTGCCGGCTCAAGATGACATCCAGGAAATTGACAAGGCAGCTGCTCATCCCAGTAGTGGTCTCCCAAACTAATCCCTTGTCATCTCCACAAGGATATTCGGAGACCACAATGGACCTGACCCTCAAGGAGATGACTTTGGTGGGTCATAGACTGGAGACGATGGACGCAAAAATGACTGACCTCACCACGGAGATGAATTAAATTAGTGCTGAGATCTCCACCTTGTCATGGAAACCAGAGAAGTTGGATTACTGCTTGTCCCCTCTTGAATCCAGGGCCGACTCCTGCCAGATAGAGACCTGGAAATTCATGCATTGCATGACCGTAGTGGACCTTGAAGACCAAAGCCGTAGGGGTTATGTGCACTTCTTTGGAATCCTTGAAAAAGCAGAAGGCACAGATGTTGGAGGCTTTCTTTGTGACTTTTTGCCAAGCCTCCTAGGGATTGACTTTTCACCACCGCTTGAGATACAAAGAGTGCATAGAACTCCGCAACCTCTGCCTCATCTAAACCAAGACCTATTATTGCCTGCTTCCTTCGGCTCAAGCTGGCCTGCCGAATCCTGACTCTGGCAAGAGCTCATGGACCCTGTGATTTTGATGGCCCTAAAATACAGGTTGCAGCAAATGTTTTCAAAAGAAACAAGTGATGGTAAAAAGGCTTTTCTCACCTTTCGACCACTTCTTCGCAAACGTGACATCAAATTTGGCGTCTTTGAACCTACATGCATCTAAATTACAATGGACAGAAAATCGAGGAACTTCTTTGATTCAGTGGAATTGCAGGCCTTTTTAGTTGAACTACATGAAGGGGGCAATGGATACTTCACAATGTCCTCCTGATCTCCCTGTTGCGGAGCGGTACTCTTAATCGGTCAAACTCTGAAACGCATGCAAGGAGCCTGACATCAAGATAAAAATAATTTAATACAGCATGAGAATGAGAAAATACTAAAAGCAGTGGCGTAACACATACAGGGCAGATGGCGAGACAAGTACCAATCGCCACTTAGGGGCTGAATTTGTCTGCAGTCTGATGGCTGATGTATTAGACCTAATACTGGTCCCGTAAAACGTCCCCAACCTGCACCCTGACTATAGTAGACTGAATATTTGTCCCTGGTGGGATCAGCTCTCTCCTTGTTCATTATTAAATATTTGATGTTAGGATCGTATAGAAACACAAAAAGATGAGGGACGGAATGCTGAACATTGTCGAATATTCACTCCTAGTTACAAATCTGGATATGGGTGAAATTTGCGAATTCGCTTTCGCATGAATTCGCGGTCCGCATAATCTGCAAATTTGCAGATTTTTTTTGCGTGTTCGCGGGGCGCTTTGTGTGTTCGCGGGCCGCATTCCGCGTGCCGACCGCAAAGTCACCCATGCGGTCGTACATGGGCGCGGCCATCTTGTTTGCGTTGCGTATTTCCATTTCCGGGCGCGTTGTGCGCGGGGCGCGATTATGTGGTCGTGCCCCGCGCACAACGCGAGAAGCGATTACGTGGTCGCGTGCTTTTTTGCGTGCTCGTGGGGGAAATATCGCGCGAATTTACCCACGCGGTCCTCAATGGGCACAGCCCTCTTGTTTTTCATTCATTGCTATCGTTCAGGGCATGCTTTTTCAATCCTCCCCTAATCTTTGCAATCCTTTGTTTCTTTGAACTGTTTTTTGATCTTTTGTACTCATTATCTATCCCTCTATTTTTCTACATCTATATTTTGTGTGTTTTTCAACTTTTCATTACTTGTATTGTATTGTATTGTATTTTGGATTTGTAGAGCGCCTTATCACCCAGGGGTCTCTTACTTTAAAAACTACTTTTTGTACCTCTTTTATTTTATTGACTTTTTCCCTATTCTTTCCTATTTTTTATTTAACTTTCCTGTTCAGGACCATGGCAAAGGGAGCCGGGAAGAACACCAAGTACCCGCCTCCCTTGCGGGCGATTAAGGGGGGAGGATGTAGTGGTCCGGGACATTTTCAGCGCGGTGGAGGTGGCCGCACTTATCTTTTATGTTCAGCGCCACCTCCCGACCATGGCAGCCGGGGGCAGGCCCGGCTCATTTTAGCAGAACTGCGTAATGCTAGAGACTCCAGTCTAGTCCTTCCATTGTACTCCTGCTGCCACTAAGAAGAGATAGTGGTGGATTGATAGGTTCAGCATATTATGACTTGTTATTTAGTAGGAGGACATTTTTTAGTGGCCTGCAAACATGATGACGGACTGTGTCTGTCACGTCGCGTGCTGCTGAGTGCTGGCAGTCGTAGTAGAACCTTTTTGTTGTTGGTTTAGTTAGTTATTTACATAACTTTCCAAATAGACGGTCTGCGGATCCAGCAATACTGTATTATGTATCCTACTTGACCAGATCAGATAGGTCAATCAATACATGTAGTGCAATTGTTGGTAATTTGTTTCCCCAAGATAATTTTAGATTGTTTTTTAGAAATATTTGATTTCTTTGACCACAATCATCCATGTTTGTGTTTATTTCATGATCATCAGCACCTCCCAGGGGCAAGAAGACCACACCTGAGACTCCGGCGGAACAAGGTGGGCAGGATCGGTCCTCTGCAGGCTCTTTTGCTGGCCCCAGTAAGTTGTTCTGTTAATATTAATAATTATACTTCCCTAACTTTTACAACTCCTATTTATTCCAAACTGTTTCCTAATTCTATTTTTTTTACAAAATAGTCTTTGATGAAATAAAAAACAATTTCTTTATTTTTAATAGCACAGTATTCCCAGCGAGCAGTGGTGATAGATGAAGTTAAAGTTTAAACACCCTTCCCTAGTATATACTTCAACACATGTTATTATTAATAGTAACTGTGCGGGACTCGGGAGCCCTCACCTTGTTGGAACTTCAAGTCCTGGTGGTGATGAGGAGTAGGTGGTTCTAGCTGTAATTAGAAAAATGTTGCACGTTAAAAAAGCAAGCATTCATCAGTTGTGCCAAAATGTGTTGCATGTTATGGCTAAGCATATAAGTTAACACCCTCCCCAAAACCGTGACTTTTTTTCAGTCCCAATAATTAAAAATTGTTTAACATTTTCTCTTCCATTACGAGACGAAATAGGGGGTGGCGTATGGCATCTAAAAATATGACATGTTTTTTCTAGGCGTCATCACAACATCGGATGCAGCACTTCCCACCACCAGTGCCGGGGCCAGCAGCGCCACAAGTGCCACCTGGAGGAGCTGCTGCGGAGGATGGCTCAGCAGTGGCAGACGATGGTAAGTTATTATAATCCTTACTTATTGACATTTTAGAGTAGGCTCGCAAAGAGGTGTATGATATACTGTGCAGTAGACAATACACTAGTAGAAGTACACTGTACTGTTATGAACAGTTACTAATTTAGAACTACATTTTTGCCAATAACTGAGAAGACAGTCACCCTTGACTTAGCCATAGCATTAGCGGCGGTAGTTCTCTAGTAAGCAATGGCCCCCTCTATTTGACTTCAACTCAGCTGTGAAACCTTCGTGGAGCCAAGTCAGATCAGATTAACTTGAGGGATGTGATGAACTAAAAGGGAAAGAAGGGCGTAAGGAAGGACGAGCGAGTCGTAACATTTATGACTGTAAAGAATGATACTTGTTTTTGAATGCATGTGGCTGATCGGAAGGAATCAGATGCATGGCTGCTTGAAGCAAGGATGGTTGGAGGAGAAAGAGAAGATGACTGCCTGTGTGGGTGAATCAGAAAATGTATGTGTGTGAGCATTGCAATATATCATTTGTGTGAAATTGAAATGCAAGTCAAGACAGTGGTTTACCAAATAAAATGAAAAGGGTGTTAGTTGGTTGTTGCGAAAAAATAAAGTTGGTACAGTTGAGACATTAAGAAGAATGGTAGACGTTTACTTTGGAAGCATGGATGGTATCTTCTACCTCATAGATAGCAGAGGTGTATGTAGAGCAGACGCTCAGTGGATGAAGAGTGTTACTTTGTTTGAACAGCATGTCCGTGCCAGAGTAGCAAAGCAGAGGAATTGTTCAGAAATTCTCTCTTGACTAACAGTACAGTAGTTTACTTTGCAAGCACAGCATATATCTGGTGTATGTATTGTATAGTTGACATTCTATCAAGTCAAGTCCCTTCATCCGGCAATTATGGGTACCACACTCACTCCCTATGTTAATAATTTTCTTTCAGCTGTGTCAATCATGGGTGGACTATCACTGTTGTTCACTCAATCTATCACAACAAAGCACCTAAAGTCATCCACCATATAAGCAAAGATCATGTGATCGGCTGGATACATGATCAGAAATGAATAATCTTCATTTTCCATTTGTAGTACTGAAGGCCCGGGGTGGCAGTGCGAAATATAAATTACATTGAGCAGTAGCCCTTGATGTAACCGAGTATGGCCAGTGCCACCCCTATAGAAAAGTAAGAACTTCCCTATGCCCACCTGCATGTACTGCTTAAAGTAATGTGAGTCTGCGTCATCATGGCTTGTGTCTGTTTTTCTTGGGTGCAAGCTGACTGAGCTGGCATTAGCCGGCTACCACAAGTTCACGTACAAGTAATTTTTTTCGCAAAACTAGAGAAAAAAAGAATACTGGTGTACTCTCTGACTATGTAGTAAGTTCATAGTGCTGCTAGTAGAATATTCCTCAAATTCCCACTAATGTTACAGGCCTACAAAGACGGCAGAAAGATACATGCCAAAGTGTTATACTATGCTTGCAAGTTGCTAGTGTTACTGTGAGACAACTTTCTGTTGAATTATTTTGTGTTATTGTTAGAGTATTGGTTACAGTATTTTTCTTTCTTTCTTTCTTCATATAGATGCTCCACAAAAGCTCACCAGAAAGGAGATGGCTGTCCGGGCCAGGGCCCGGAAGCTGGAGGCCATTTGTGCAGAATATCGCCGGCTGTTGGCTCGGGAACAGGAGGAGGAGGCGGCAACAGCGCATCCTCCTCCAGTGCCCCTGGGTCCACCAGCCAGCAGCCTCCAGTACAGCGCCGTGGTCCGACAGCCTCCCGCCGCTCAGCTGCAACAAAACCAGCAGCTGCTCCCCCCAGAGCCTGGATGGCACTCCTGCGCCGACTACGCCACCGAGTGGACTACCTGGAGCGCACGGTGGAGAAGCAGAAACACCAGCTCCAGGACCTCCGCAGAGAGCAGCTGCACCACCTGTCCACAGGACACCGCCGGAAGTGACCGTGTCCCTTGCCCCTTTTTTAAAGACCTTCAGGGGGGTGGGAGGGGGATTGGGAGTTGGGGATTCTGAGGGACTTTTTGCGGGACATTGAAATGGACATTTCTTGGGGTTAGGGAGGGGGTGGTTTGGGTCTTTGGACTAGTTTATTTTTGTTAGGGTAAATATATAATTATTTATTTTACATACTTCAACATAGTGTACGCGTTCATATTACTTTGTGGGGTGGTGGGCGGGGGTTACTGCACGTTTGGTTTCCTCAAACTTACCAGCATGAATGATCTAAAACGTCCAAAAATGTACAAAAGTACCACTAACAGAATTAGTGAATTCAATTGGCCTACTAGTACTTTACTAGTACTACGGTCAGTCTCTCCTCTCCTCCGAGTTCTAGCCCATTATTCTACCTCCCCAAAATGCTTATCTTACCTGTGATTTGTGTTTGAGAATAGAGCTAGGCACAGCGCTGGCTGCATGGCAAATGGCGATTACGGTTGCCCATGAAATCCATCCAGGACAGAAATTCCATTGTTGTGGTGGTAGTAGGAGTGGTACCACACTAACAGTAGGAGCATATGAAAAACAAAGGGGAAAAAAATGAGACATTGAGTGGCCTGAGAGGAGTATTAGAAGGAACAGTATATGTGTAGCCTAAGCAATGCTGAAGATAAGTATGGAAAAAAAAATTCACATGGATGATTTTGGCTACAACAAGAACAGTGACACAGCAGCGTAACAAGTCTTGCAATGTAGGAGGATGATGTTGACGATGGATCCAATAGATGGTGGGCATGAAATTCAGAATTCATTTGAAAAAACTCATTGGTGTTTTTTAAATAGAATTACATTATCCTACGATCATCTAGCTGCCCTAAAATTGATTTGAAGAGGTTGCTTGCACCTTATCCTCCCCAGCAAGTCTGTGGAATTATTGATGTCATTTAGTCACACCTCAATGAAAACCAAACAGCCCGGGGAAGAGCGGGTAAGGGTTTGAAAATTGGATGGGAATGGGATTTTTTGGGAATGTTTTGTGGAGAGACGAAAAAAACAGTATGGACAAACAACAAATGAAGAAAAGCATACATCTTTTAAGGGACATAAAGGAAGTGCATGCATGAAGTTGTTTGCTAAATGGATGGTTCGGTTACTGAAAAGTACTAACTACAACTTACTAAGTAGTACTAAACTATTAGACCGTACAGGGCTGCTGTAATTACGCAATTTCACTTGGAGAGAGAATGACTTAGTAGTACATTACATTAGTTTTAAAAATAGCAAAGAAAGTTATGAAATAGCTGTAGGGATGAATTTGAAGCAGAGAGTCGCACTCATAGAAGTTCAGAGCAATAAGGTATTTAAAAGATAAGGAGAAGTGAAGAGGATACTGTAACTGTATGTTGTTGTTGTCCTGTTCAATTTGGGAAGTTGCATGCATCCAGCCATTCCTCTTATTCGCGGTACTCCTCCATTGATTCCATCTGACGCTCCGTCGATCAATCTTGGTGACCAGACACACTGTCCACTGCCTGCCTGGCGGATGCGGAATTGCGGATTGATGTTGTTCCCATGGCACAAGGTAAAAACTGTCCTGCGATTGTTGATGGAAAAACAGGAAGGGATATTAAAACAGCACTGAGAAAAAATATAAGGCGCGGTGTGTAGTGCAAAAATAACAGTTTCAGAGGCGACAGTATTACATACAGGCATAATTTCTAAAGTGCATACTCTGAGTCTCCTTTTCAAGGATAGTAATTGCACATAGCAGGCCAGGGCCATGCAGACGGTCAAGGCAGGCACCACTGAGTGAACCAACCTGATGATGTAACAGACCTCTTTGAAACAGACAGACAAAGCATATCTAATTTTATGCAGCAAGCCACACAGCCACAATTTTACATGAACTGCTGTCTGGTATCTGGCATACACTACACTGGCACGACCACTCCCATACCACGACTAGACAGACATGTAGGTCTGCTGTGGTTGTTGTTGACTTGTTTACCTGTTGTTTGCCACTCACGAAACAGCCATATTTCTTCCGTAAACCGACAATGATGATGATCCATCCATCCCAGTGACTGACTGTGTAAAGAATAAGGATAATATGTAACTTTAATCATTAAGACTCATCATCATCATGGTATGTTATTGGCAAACTCAATGTTGTCTACACACTGAGTCCAAGGACATTTCCCATATTGAAAAATGCAACGTAGTGGCTGGCCCCTGCAGTAAGAGTACAATTTGTATTAAACAAGGTACAGAGTACACTTGAGTTACATTTATTGTATAAAAGATTAACTAATAATAACCGAACACATAGATAGGATTCACTTCATGCACAACAAACCAAAAACAATTGCTTTCATCAGAGCCAGACTGCCAGTGTTGTCCACCACTTCTTAAGTGAAGGGCCACAGGGCAGCCTCTTGTGTCAATTTCAGAAGGTGCAGTCAGCATAGTGAGTCATTCCAGTCCCATTTCTTTTGAGGGGACTCGTGTACGGACTGAAGCAACAGTTTCTAGATTCTGCGTAATCTGGCCATCTGCCTTGAGGGAAATGGATAGGGGGAGTCTGGAGGAGGAGGATAGAGGAGCATGACTGAGTTGTGAACTTCAGGAATGCAGACAGCGGCACCTTCAATATGGAAAATAAGACGAAGACAGTGCTGCTGATGGATTTGTTATGATTAAAGTTTTGTTGTGCTAAAAGTTGTAAATCAAAGAAAGACACACAGAAATAAAAGTAAAAAAGGACGGAAGAAAACAAAAAGTACGTTTTTCAAGCCTAGTTATCAGGGAAGTTGAGCTCGTCCTCAAACTCTGTGAATTGAACATGGAGTAGGTCAGCTAACAGAGAAGAGGTTCCGTCACCTAAGTCGGTGTCCTCTTCTTCCTGCGTGGATTCACGTATTTTGTAATCTGGTGGTATGAAGTGCTGATTCATCTTGATCATTGTTAACCTCTTCACATTTTTGGGCGAGAGGCGGGACCTTTTTGAAGTGACAATGGCACCAGCAGCACTAAAAACTCGTTCCGAAGACACGCTTGCGAGTGGGCAAGACAAATAATTTATAGCCAGCCTGCCGAGCAGTGGCCAGTGAGGCCTTTTCCCATACCAATACACCAATGGGTCACGATCAATGTAGACCTCTGTTGGGTTATCCAGATAGGCCTGCACCATCCACTCAAGGGCCTCCCTGGGTGGTGCTCCACTTTGCGTACCATGTGTTGCCTTTGCATCAACACTGAAGCGAGCAAACCCTTGCTGAGTTATCCAATCCGCTTCCGACAATATTATGGCTAGGCCTGGTGCAGGTGATGATGACGAGGATACTGTTGCTGCTGTCGGTAACGGCTGTGAGGGAAAGTGACTGCCTTCGGCCACAGAAATGGACCTTGATGCCGGATGGTCTGCTGCTTCAGTAGTACTTGTGGTATTTGCTTCAATTTCCTGCCGCTCTTTTTCGAACCGAGTGGCTGACACAGCTAGCCAATGTTTGTACTTTGAAACATCTTCTTCATCAAAAGGAATGAATACTTTGCTGGCCAGTGCCTTTTTGTACCGTGGATCCAGAATAGTGGCACAAATGTAATGTTGTTCTGAATGTATTTTTTTTAAGCCTTTCATTGACAAGTGGGCGGCTTACTCTGCTCTCCGCCAACCGATATGCGACTTGTTTGTGAACATCAGCTCGGAACGTTGAAGACGCCGCCTTCAGTTGTTGCTCTAGCATGAACAACAATGGGATAGCTTTGCCCAAACTACAGTCTTCTCTGCTGACTTCACGGGAGAAGACCTCAAAAGGACAAAGCATGTCTATCAGGCTTTTAACTAGGTCCCATTCCTTCGGCTCTAGCCTCATGTCTTTCATAGCAGCAGACCGTATCTTAATGCTATTGACATACTCATTGATTACCAAGTACTGCTCAAACAGACGTTCGAGCATGTAGAAGGTTGAGTTCCAACGTGTTGCCACCTCCTTGATGAGTCCTTTGACTGGCACTCCACGGCTACGTTGAATGATCCTCATCTCCTTCCGGGCCTTAAAAGAATGGCTGAAATGTGTGCAGATTCTTCGGCAGGTGGTCAGTAACTTGCTGACTGTGTTTTCTCTTTTCAAGAAATCTTGAACAATAATGTTAATGCAGTGCGCCTAACACTGCACTCTGAAGTAGCTACCATCATTCATGTCCTTAACTACATTACTGTCATTATCCGTGGAAACATAACCAATCATGCGACTTCTTGGCACCAGCCATTTAGAGACCTTACTCTTAAACTCATCCAAAATGTTTACTGCAGTATGAGATTTCTCAATGGCAAACATGGCTACTGTTGCATGTTTCCGAGTAGCATGAAAAATTGTGCCACTGTCAACACCTATAGATATCTTATATCTAACCCCTGCAAAAGAGACCCAGTGTGCAGAAATGCACATGTAATCCACGGCTTGGCAACTGGTCCACATGTGGTGGATAGTGTGAACAGCACTCTTCTGCAAAGCTGACCCAATCACTTCCAGCACATCTTCATTTAGTGCTGGAACTGCAACTCTGGCAAAATAGGACCGGCTAGGAACCTTCCATTTAGGGCAGACTGTTGCCACAAATTCTAGAATACTCACCCCTTTCACGAAAGAAAAAGGGAGAAGGTCCAGTGCTATCATTTTAGCCAGCTTTGCGTTATACAGACGTGCCGTTGGGTGGTTGCATTCAAATGGCGCCTCCGACCACAACATGCTTTTAATGGTGGTCTGGGCTGTTTTACGTGATGATGATGATGATGATGCAGACTTCTTCAACCCAGTTAGGCTCATTGATGTACTTTTTCGCATTGGTGTCTCTCCCAGACTCTTAGTGTGGCTCATACATGTTGCTGGGGTAGAGGGTGTGGGCGCTACCACTGCAGTGCTGCTGCCAGGGGTACTGGGTGTACCTGAAAAAATGTCTGTCGCTTCGTCACTTCCCCCTGCACGATCAGCCCCTCGTCATCATCAGATGCAATATGAATGGATACATTTGGATTTGTTGTACTTTTGTATTCCCGGATCTTCCTTAGGTGCGCCTCCCAAATAATAGTGTGGTGTTTTTTGAGATGGCCTCCGGTACCATAGTTAGTACCAAGCTTACACCGACTAACTACACTTTTACAAATCGAACAAACTACCATGTTTTCCGCCTTTTTGCTAACACTAAAGAAGTCCCAAACTGGGGACTGGAGATGTCTACTGGTGGTGGAGGTTCTACTTTCAGTTTTAATGCCAGATGAAGTGGAGGATGGGCGTGGCTGAATTTGTCTCTGGTGTGCAATTACAGCACCACTACTTGAGGTAATGGAGGTCGAGCTGGATGGAGGTCCCTGCCGGCCCTTCTGACGAGAAAATATGGAAGCTGTAGGTCGTGTTGTTGGTGTAGTAGTTAACTGCGTTGGTGGTGGTACCAGTGCCACGCCGCCCACATCCTGCTCAGCAGCAATTCGGGATAGGGTCAAAATGTTTGTCTGCTGCATGCCCGCTGGGGCTGGAGTGACGACTGTGATGACTGGGTCATCATCAGACTTTTCATCAACATCAGCAACACCACTTCTTGTTCGTCATCATCACCCATAAGTGGAAGCCTTGCGGGAACCTTCCTTTTAGGCTTAGCTACCTTTGTCGGCTCATGGCGTGCCTCACTCTCAGACTGCGTTGGTGGGTTCCAATCAACATCAAGATCATCAGAAGAAAGGGGGCTTGAAGAAGCTTGTAGTAGCCCTCCTTGACCTTTTTCTTGCTGGGGATCTGGAAGACAATGGATCATCATCTGGAGGAGTGGCTTCCTCGGATGATACCTCCACTTCAATCTCGATTTCCTGATGTGCCCCTACTTCTGGAGGAACAAGCATTGTGGGCAGTTGTGCTGCTCCATGGGCCTCTAGTTGCGCCTCTCCATGCGCCTCTCCTTGCGTATGTAATTACGCTTGTACTAGTTGCACCTGTGGTTTTCGTTGCGGCTGTGGTTGCTTAACACTTGTCAGAGGAGTTACACCCTGCGTTGATTGGATGCTACTTTCTTGCGATGAGCCAACATCACTGGTCGATGGTGATTGAGCAATTAAAGTGGCTGCCTCTGCAGCACTCATGGTCTTGGACCTAACTTGGCGTGGTGGCACTGAGCCCAATGAAGCGGAGGTGCTGCTCCAAGCTTGGTCCCCGGCGGACCCCGCTGCTGCAGGCGTAGTTTTTTTTTCTCCCGAAAAAAGTGTCTGTGGGCACACCAGTCTCCTTGGTAAGTGGCGCCACTTGCTCTTCTGCTCCTTCTTACTGGCAGTGGCACTGGCAACTTTCTTGGTAGAGGAGGTACGGCCACCTTTCTTTGGGCCCATCTTCTTCAGATGTCAGAACAGCAGGTCGCAGTTGCACGAGTTGCAGAGATGTCTATGGCCAAACGTGACGTCACGTAACGTTGTGCTGCACACACCGCTGCAGGACTTCTTCCTGGCACTGATGAACGATGACTGATGTGGTTCTCTTGTGCACCTAAAATCAAAGGAAGCCAGAGGAACATCAGTTAAATAAATGTTGCATATGTCGTGCTTCAATTAATATTTGCAACTAGGCATTTATTATTATTACAGCACACCCAAAGACCCAAAATAAAAATTGCAATTCTAATCAAAAATGGATGTTTACATTAATAGAAGAGAGACCACACAGAGAGAGTTGTTTCATGCACCACTGAGTAGCCCTGGGCCTAATGGATGAAAGCAGGTCAAACTGGGTGCAGATCTGAGCAAAAAGTTGAAAAACACACAAAAATCACCACAATCCAATGCCATCCATGCCCTCAATGATGTTTAAATTCGAGATACGCCACAGAAAGACTTGGTCCATGCACCACTGAGTACCCCTGGGCATAATGGATGAAAGCATGGCAAACTGGGTGCAGACCTGAGCACACTGCCTGGCTTCAAAATGGCCCCTTGACCCCCACCCACATGGCCAGGCCCCAACAACACCCAAAGAAGTAAAAAAACACACAAAAATCACCACAATCCAATGCCGTCCATGCCCTCAATGATGTTTAAATTCGAGATACGCCACAGAAAGACTTGGTCCATGCACCACTCACTACCCCTGGGCCTACTGGCTAGTGTGGCTTTACAGGCACCCCAAAATAAAAAAATAAAAAATCCACATATAAGTTATAACGGTGAGCTAAAAATCCATGACAGAAATGAGATTTAGGTTCAACAACACTCACAGAAACAGTTGTATCATGCACCCATGACTAACCCTGGGCCTACTGGATACTGTGGCTACCCACAATATATATTTTTTAAAGTTGTGAAAGTTTTAAAATTGTAGTTGCAGCAACTGCAATGCCCCAAACAAACAACACCAACTTAATTGTAAAATCTCAAATCCAAAAGTGATCCGAAGTCCAAAAAGGCCTCAAATACAAATATCCAGCAGCAGCCATAAAGAGTAATCCTTCCAGATCCAGATCCAAATGAAAAGTGACCAGGACATGGACAAAGCACTGGGAGGAGCCTGCTGGACAGGAACAGGAAGTTGGAGACTCTGGGGCACTTCCGTCCTCCCACCCCCCCCAAAAATATACTCCTTGCACCAAAAAGTGCAGCCAAATGTCAATCTGAGAAGTTATTCTGATCTAAATCCTCATTTTCAGAAGGTCTATGCTGCCTGCGGTGGATTTCTTGTGCAGAATTGCAATTTTTGCAAGTTCGGGAAAGCGAGCTGTACAAATCTCCCTCTGGAAGTCAGCTGCTCGCCGCATCTACGTGTTCGCAATTGTTTACTCCCGCGATATTTGATCGCGGGCCCCTATGACGTACTCGCGTTGTCAAACTCTCGCAGTGCAAGATGGCGGGCCAAGATGACGTACTCGCGGTCAAAAAACTCCCGTGCCATCACGCAGCAAGATCCAAAATGGCGCAGCACACGCAAACCGGGAAAAAACAACTCAGAGAACTCAGAATCACGGTAAGTCAACGCCGCACACGCAATATTGTATTTTTGAAGCGTGGCCAAGCAAAAAAATCCACCAGCTTGCGAATTGCGGATCTTTGGGCAAATTCGTGTGATTCGCGGACCGCAAATTAGCCAAAAATCCGCAAATTCTGCGAACTGAACGGATTTTCAACCCATACTTAGTTAAATCCATCATTTATTTTCTCACCTTGACACCCCAGTTAGGACTCCGCTATATGCAAATCGGTATTGAACCTGCTCACCCCATGGAACACATCCTAGGACCGGTTTTAGGGTATCACCACTCATCTGCCAGGCTAACTTGATTCCAGTGGTATAGTGAACCTGAGACCTATGTTTGGGTATACCCTTCCCACTAAGGGCAATTTATAGCAACACAAAAAGATGGACGGAATAAGTTTTCATCGGTTTTTTTCATACCATGCCGCCTCGGGGTCTATCCATTATTGGTCCAGCAAAAACAAACCTTCATTTCCTTTTTATCCCCCGTTCCATAGAATAACATACAAACTCGTGCTCCACTTGGTTGCACTTTTCACGGATTAGAATATTAAGAACATTGCACGTCTTCCCCACCGTTTATTTCTCAAATGTACGCTCTGAGTCATAATTCGCATAGAGCATTCTCTAGTCTTAACGCCGAGACACTGTTTGTCCTATTTCCCGTCAATTGCCTTTCCACTCAGCTTGAAGACATAAGAACACGTTTTGGTTCTTTTTTTCTCCATTTCCTTACTCACCCACTATCTGAATGTTGTCATAACCAATGTCCTGAACCCTTAATAGTGTCTATCTATCCCCGATCATCCAATTTCGTTTTCTTCTGAAACCTGGGGCCTTCTGGATGTGAAGTCCATTCAGGTTTGGCTCCTCCGACTGCAGTTAATAGGACACAACAATTATACTGATTACATTATTGATTTCTGGCTCACAAACTAGTGTGTTAATTTGTACATTTTCCTTTTCTTTCCCCACCCTACTTCTTCCTTTCCTCCTTTTCCTTCATCTTGTCTGTTTTCGGTTAAGCCAACTAGTCCCAACTTTTCTTTTGCACATTTTCTTTATTGCTTACCCTACCTCTCTTCCTTCCTCTTGTGCGCTCTGATCTGCTCTTTCAACAACAACCCGTAGACTTTTTACAGGACCTGACTAACATTACTGCACATTTACAACCCTCTGACTCTCTTTTAATCTTGTGACAACAATGAACACACCCTTGCACGTTCTTTCCTGGAATGTCAATGGTCTTACAAATCACATGAAGTAAAAAAGTGCTCTCCTATCTCAACTCTTAACACTCAAACATGGCACTCCTCAAGGAGACACACCTTAGCAAGAAAGAAGCAGAGAAGCTTTGGCAAGATTGGATGTGCAAAGAGATACAAAGTTGTTTTCCTCTGATATAAGCAGATACCTTACCAACCCCATTAAGACATGGTGTATCCATTTTGATTCAGAAATCATTATCCCACGTATTAAGACATGGTTCGATCTGGAGGGTTGTTTTGTGCTGCCAAATTAAAGATTAATGATACGGTTTTATGCATAGGTTCAGTGAATGTGCCCACAGGTTTGAAGCGTGAACTTACGCAACTATTGATTGAGATCGATACTGTCAACAGCATGATACGCTTAGATTGAAATGGGATGCGGTCTTAGATAATAATGTGGACAGAGCCATGGTAGAAGATCATGTGGCTGATCATGGCCTCTGCAACGTATGGCCTCTTTTGCATTAGATGGATCGGGAATACACATATCTGTCCCCAGTTCTATGGTATGCAATTCAAGTTAGATATTTTTTATCCCCGGTGGCCACTATTTACTCTGTTCTCTGCGAGACCTCCATATTAAACTGCGCACTTTTGTACCACTTACCTGTTACCCTAGAGTCTTAGCTTGGTCTTTCGCAGACAGTTTACAATCCCTGGCGTCTCAACTTATTCCGATACAACCACCACTCGGTAGGCAAGACACAGCTTACAGCTCATGTGCTTACTTACCGGGAGAACAATGATGGTTTGGTCGCCCGTACCTGACACTTCTGGGTGCTTGCTAATGCGACCATCAGGGGAGAGTTGATGAGGGATGCAGTCCTGTCCAACAAGCAGAAAGAGGATCTTCAAAAAGTACTAGAAGCAGATATAACCCACCTCATGCCTGCTTATATGGACCACACTTCCACTATCAACAGGCGCAGCCTTGAGAAGGGGCACATGAAACTCCATACTCTCTTCACTTCTAAAACTGAGCATGCGCTACCGAAGCTGAAATACCATCACTACGAACAGGAAGAGACGGCAGGGTGTCTTTTGGTTGCGCAGCTCAAGCAGAGGGCGGCAGGAATGGCCCTTCCTGCTATCATTACTGACTCTGGGGCGCTGGTCACCAACCTGCAGGAAATTGCAGAAGTGTTCAATACCTATTGTAAGACCCTCTACTGATCTGTTGTTCAAGAAACAGATCGGATAAACTCCTTCCTCAAAGGCATTTGCCTACCTTTCCTCTCAGAGGACGGCAAACCGCTACTTCAGGGCAAGATCACCTAAGAGGAGAAAGAGAAGGCCGTCTTGAATTTACCCTATCACAAAGCCATGAGTGAGGATAGTTTCCCGGCAGAGTTCTATAAATGGACTAATTATGAAGCCTTCACTGCAGCTGGTCACTCAGGCTTTTTGAGTATATAGTTCAACAGAGCGCTGATTTTGGTCCCAACCAAACCAGGAAAAGATCCTCTCCTTCATGGAAGTTATTTCCCCATATCACCACATGTCACGTTTTTCACCACAGTCACCTATTCTTTCTGCAATTAAATTTGTAAATTGCAACCGCCTTGGATAGTTGACATTTTTGAATACAGTATTCATTTCTATACCTCTGTGTGTGGTAAGTCATTTTCTTCCTTTAAATTGCTGGTGTTTACTACATGTAAGCTTGTGCTGCTTGAGTACTTTAAAGTAATTTTTATACCCCAACAGAACCAATTGTTTTTGTTTAACATTTATACCCAGGTTCTGAGGGACACCGGGTCGCCCCATTATTGTTGCTAATAGTTTAACTTTTTGCAGCATCCATGTGCCAATCAGATCGTATAAGTAAGTATTCTAACACCCGGAGGTCCCTCAATGTTGTACCAATATGCAGATGACATTTTATTTATCTTATCCACCTTACCCTCCTCTGTCTCTGTGGTGTTATAGACTTTTGATGCCTTCACAGCAGTATCTGGCTACAGAGTGAACGAGGAAAGAGTGAGGCCTTGCTGTTGTTGCGTATCATCACCTGCACCACAATAGCTGATTACCCATTCCTTTTTTTTAAAATATATTTATTTGAGCAAGTTCAAAAATATACAACATACAGTTTATAGGTATAAAAGGTATAAATACTTAAACCATACACTGCATCCAGCATTACAAAATCACATTGCATACTCATAATAATAGTTTTAGCTATGGTTAATCAGAAACATGGCAGAGTAAAATTGTAGCATACATACTGATAGATACTGAGTTCCCATAACACGTCATTTTAGCAGCTTACAAATTTATTTTAGTCTTATACCAGGCTGAAACAGGAGCCCATATCTGAGCCCCAAAAATTCTAGATTTTTTCCCCCTGCTTTTATAGATGGAAGTCTCCTGTTAATATATTCCCAAAAGTTTGCTTAGCCACATTTGAAAAGTAGGAGCCTCTGCCTCTTTCCAACGAGCTGCCAGGATTATTCGGAGTACAGCTGTACCCAGAAATATGGATATTACTTCCTCCTTACTGTATCCAAGGGAGTCATCATAACCTAAAACATAAAGTGTCGACGATTTTCTTAATTCATGCCCAAAAATTTCTGCGCAATATTCAGAGATCTTTCTTTTAATTACTTCTTACTTAGGGCAGTCAGCGAGCATATGTATAAGATTAGCTGGACCAAGAGCGCATCTTGGACACTGATCGTTTGGCCTTTTACCCCAGGTAAACAACTTTGCAGGGGTATAATAAAGATCATATATTGTTTTATAAATTTGGGCCTTTAGGTTAGAAGCTAAAAACAGTTTAGAGGATAGCATCAAGGACATGTCAACATCAGTATTTGAATTGTCTAATTTAATGGCCCAACCACTTTCAACCCGTTCTAAATCGTCAGGGTGGTTATTCATCAGTGGTTCATAAAGATTTCCTATCCTGGTTGCCCGCCGAACTATTAATTCTAAAAATGGGATATCTTTTAATTCTATTCTAGGTACAAGTTGCGTGATGGTCGTATAAACTTGTATATATTTCAAATAGTCAGTAAAGGGGATCATACATTTTTCCCGTAGGTCCTCAAATGATGGTGTAAGATCGTGACCAAGAAAATCCCCTACTTTTACGATCCCCAAGCTCTCCCATTTCCTGGAAATGCTGTCATTAAGTTGGATTGGCCAGAGAGGAGTGTATTTAGTATACTTTGGTATTATCAGATGTTTGCTAGTGTGTTTCCAGGTTTTCCATGCATCAATAATGATCTTAAATGTAATCTTTTTAAAATACGAGGGTTCAACTTGCTTTAAAAGCAGTCCTCTGGCTTTGTCTCCTAATAACAATTCATATATTGAGGGTATGGTATGGCCTGTAATAGTGCTTACAGTTGGTTTAGTGTCAAAAAGAGGGGCCATTTGTTAAAGGAGAGTTGCCCATAAGTAAAATGTCAGATTTGGTATAGCTAGCCCTCCTCTTTGCTGTGGTAATGTTAACTTTGGCAAAGTCCTCCTGATTTTCCCATAATTCCACATAAATTTCGACATGCAGGAATCAAGAGTATTAATAATACCATTCTCAACCAAGAGTGGGATTTCCCGGAAAAAAGACAATATTTTCGGGAAAATCCTCATTTTGAGGTAGTTCCCCCTGCCTATAATTGACAAGTGAAGATTGTTAACTCTATTAAGATCTTTTTTGATTTTCTTAATGAGTGGGTCGTAATTAAGTTGATTAATTTCATTTACTTTAGGAGAAATGGATACACCTAGATATACCGCATTATTAACTCTATATGAACTTTCAAAAGATGTATTTTCAGTACATATGACCATTGTCTTTTCTCTATTCTGAGAATACCCTGAATAGGAGCAAAAGGATTGGGTAATTAATTCAATCTCCTGGATTGCCTCTGTGGGGTTAGGTGTTAATACAGCCACGTCATCGGCATATGCCAGTACTTTGGTATAGAAACTACCAACTTTCACAGGCTCAATTACGGGGGAGGTAAGCAGTTTTAAAATAAGTGGGTTGATATAAAGAGCGAATAAGATTGGGGAGCACGGGCACCCTTGCTTCGTGCCCCTCTGGATATTAATAACCTCCGATTCGCTGCCCCCACGGTGAGCTTAGCCTCAGGGTCGACATACAATGCTTTGATGGATTTTGCAAGAGCCGGTCTGAAATTATTTAACTCCAGAACTTTCCATAAGAACAGCCAAGAGACCCGATCAAAGGCCTTCTCGGCATCCAGCAAGATCATCGACATCCGGCCCCCCGAAACTCTCATGGTGTCAAAGAGGGAGATGGCTCTACGGGTGTGATCTGTAGTGCCCTTACCGGGGATGAAGCCATGCTGCCACGGGGAGACCAGATGTTCGATAATCCTGCTGAGCCGGTTGGCAAGGATTTTGGCATAAAGCTTCGAATCAGAATTAATGAGTGAGATGGGTCGATATGAGGAAGGTAGCTCAGGAGGCTTACCTTTTTTAGGAAAAATGGCTATATTTGTGTGTTTCCATGATTCAGGTGGATTACCATACCATTGCTCGCCGAAAAACAAATCTAATAAATAAGGTATGATCTGCTTTCCAAGCACTTTATAAAGATCAAGAGGGATTTTATCTGGGCCTCCGGCTTTTCCAGTAGCAAGTTCTAAGAGTGCTAATTCCACCTCAGTAGTTGAAATCTCTTTATCCAGGTCATCCCTAGTCAAATCATCAATAGTCTTGCTTAAGTTTGTCTCCAAAAGCCAGTTATTTAAAAATTCGTTTGTATCGGATATTGAGAATTGATCTTCATTTTGATATAGCTTCTGACAGTAGCTTTGGAAAGCCCCTGCAATGCCTACTGAGGACGTGTGTTTGTGCCCTTCATATTCAATAGATTGTATAGCATTCTGTGTTTGTTTCTGGCGTGTTCGAAGAGCGAGATGTTTCCCCACATTTTCCCCATTTTCATATGCTTTATTCTGATTTGCCTGAAAAATTTCAGCTGCTCTTTGGGACAAACCACTATTAATTTCTGCTTTTAGGACTAGAATCTTACATAGAGTGCTCTGACATTCATCTCCACGGTGGATCTGGATAGCATGCTGTTGCTCTAGGTTTATTAGCTCTGAAGTCAGTTGTTCGTTCAGTTTATCCTGATCTTTTTTTCGTTTGGCCACAAAGGCGATAGTCTCTCCCCCTTAGGGCAGCTTTAAAACAATCCCAGACCACCAGCCCGGGGGCACTATACTGATTAAAATCAAAAATTCTTGTGTCCAGAGCTTTATATATGTTATATATTCTTTATTCACTAGGAGCTTACGATCAAATGACCATTGAAAGTATGGCCCCTTGTAATTGGGGATGTCAAAGGGGATTATAATGGTCTGATATAGTTTTTGGGGATTTAATCATTACAGAGTTTAAGGCAATATCTGTGGATGCTATTATATAGTCGATCCGGACGTACTTGTTGTGGGGGTAGGAAAAGTATGTATAGCCAGGATCCTGATTATTTTTCAAGGTCCAGATGTCAATTAAATTATGGCTATCCATAAGTTGCCTTACAGCCCTATAAACTTTGGGCTTATGTCCGTTATATGCCGACTATATTTGCCTCCTCTGTGTATACCCTAGTGCTATATTGAAATCTCCACAGATAACCAATGATCCTGTCCAAGAAGCCAACTCCAATTCTAGGTCATAAAGTATCTGTGGGTCGTCCAGGTTCGACCCATAGACCGAGCATATAGTGATGCCTAGGTTAAGCTGTACTATGACCCACCTACCTTGGGGTCAGCCAATTTTTGCCTAGGTTTGCCCAAAAAAGTTTTTGCTAGAATAACAACTCGTGTCTTAGATGTTTGTGTTGTCAAATCGAGTGTTATATCCAGCTATTCTTAACAATTCTTTATCCCCCACTGGGATATGGGTCTTCTGTAGGCAGAGGACATTGTATGAGCCTTGACAAATTATTTGGTATAATTGTGCCCTCTTACCCCTATCATTGAGACCCGCCACATTCCAGCAGCAGAGTTTTAATTTCCCCATGATGCACATTGGATACTCAAACCGAACATAGCACTACATAGCGTTAAATGATTAAATAGGTATGCACACATTCTTAATTTTTCACATTGCGTTGCAACTGGTTGAACCTCCTTTGCTACCTTGTTTGGTAATCCATTAAATATATTAATTGTACATTTTGTCTTGCTCTTTGTGTTTTTGCAAACCCACCCCTCCCTCCCCAGTGGGGAGCTACCCCCACATACCCCTCCCCCCTTACACCCCAAAAACGGGCAATAAGACTCTGTGAGAGTCTGTGGTGATGGACTAGTGCTACCTGACCAGTACACAGTGAATATACAGAATAAGAAAGAGAGAACAGAGAGAGAAAAAAAGGGGTAATGAGAAACGAAACCAAAGAAACCCCAAGAATCACCGATAAGAAGACAGGATAGGAGAAATGGACAGGAAAATAGATCCATCTTAATTGCTCTATCTTATCCCATCATATAGTATCATATCGTATCACCAAACTTAATTTTCCAAGCAACTATCTTTTTGATCATTACTAAAGAAGAACAAAAGGAAAAAAAACAGATCTAAACAAATACAGACATGCCGTAGTTGCTGATACTGATATCAATATCAATAATAGTATAGCAAAACTTTCCTCCACACTCCCCACCTCCCTTCCTGATAATAAAGTTAGTTCAGAATATCTAGGTATTCCTTTGCCTTTATCTCAGAAGTGAAAAATCTTGTTTGTCCTCTAAATATAATTTTCAGTTTGGCAGGATTATTGAGATATACTTGCGCCTTATTCTCTAAAAAAAGGCTTAATTAACTGTCGAAGGCGGCCACTTCTTTCCACTGTTACGTGGCAGAAGTCCGGTCGCACGAAGTAGGAGATAGTCTCTGCTGCGGCGTGATTCAGGTCTAGCTTTGTCAGAGATGGCTTGTCGTAGTAAAAAATTCCCAAAATACACTAGGATCGCACGGGGGTATCACCCCGGTTTTACTGAGGTTTTTAATGTTAATGGAACTCTGTGGGCCCGTTGCACCTCAAGGTTCCAGTCCCAGCTGGAGAGCTCAGGTAGAGTGTCTCGAAAAAGTTGTACAATGTATGAACGGGCATCTTCTCCCTCGCTTTTTCCAGGGATACCTAGGACGCGTAGATTGTTTTGGCGTAGCAGATTTTCACAATCCTCTAATTTCCATGTCACATCCTGTAGCTCAACCTCATGAGAGTCGAGTTGCTCGTGAGTTATAGCTGCTTCAGCTTCGTTTGATACTATACGTGTTTCCATCTCATTCATTCGATCGCTGAATGTGCCTACTGTTTAAGTAAGCTTATGTACAACTCCTTGAACCTTTTGAAGAGCTACCCGTGCTTTACGGCCATCTTTAGAAGTTTCTTTGCGATGTGAGGCGATGGCCTGAAGCACAGTATCCATAACTTGAGTCAGTGTGGCCCCTGACTGATCTGGTTGATCTAGTGATGTTACTTGGAAAGAGGGAGATGGAGTGTTGGAGTATAGTCCCAAACCAAGTCAGTTGCACCATGGCGGCTTTTTTCTTTTTTAGAACTGTCTTACATCCGACCCTGGATTCATCAGTCTTCAGATTTTGATCGCTCTCTGTAGTAATATCCGATTCAGCATCATCCTCTAGGTCTTCGATATCATCCTCAGTGCCCTCAGAGTCCTCAGACCGACCAGCATCCTCGGAAAAAGAATAAAAATCTGTAGGGTTCCTATCTGTCTTGACTGTCTCTGTAGATTCAATAGTATCAATAATATCAACAGTCTCAGTGATCCTAGGGATCTCAGAAGCTTTCTTTCTATGTGGTTCGTTTCCCTCCTTGGGTTCTGGGTACTCTGTATTATCATTTTCCACCTGGGAATTTACAATTTCTTCCCCAGTGTCCCCTAACAGTAATGGAGAGGTAGGTATTACAGTATATACCCCAGGGGGACCAGTGGAAGCATTCGGGCTGAACATAGTGCACATTACAGTGGACATCTCAGAAACATTTGCATTTAGAGTCTCGCAGGAATTTACCATTGGCGCCACTCCAGGGGACATACCTCCAGGCTGTGCATCCTCCGCTAATTCATCCACCTCGACCAAACTGGCAGCCCCCAAAGCATCTACAGCCTCCTGTCTGTCCGGCAACTTTGAAGCTATGACTGCGCCCCCGCCGACAGAGGAAAACTCAGGTCCGCCATCATGGATGGCCCCTCCAATCCGTTCTACAGATACTTCATTCGGGAGCGTCGAGGCCAGTGTTTCTATCGGCACCGGCACCTTCACCCCTGCAGAGACTACATCTTCCAGCGGCACTATGGAAGTCTTGCCGAAGTGCTGGGAGCTCTACGAAGCATCTCCACCACACAGGGTGGCGGCATCACTGTAGGTTTCCTCACCGACTTCGGAGATGGTGTTGCCTCCTCCGGCCCCCTTAACTCGCCGCTACCAATGTTCCCGATGCTGGCTTTCCCGCCGCGCTTGTGCATCATTTCTCGGTCGCGTAATGCCTGCTTTGCGGCTCTAGACTTCGCGGCGGCAGCCGCCACCGCTGCTGCATTTTTCGGGGCCATTGCTGCAGCCAGGTAAACGTCGTCCTCAGAGTCTGTATGCCGCTGATTGGGTCGAATAGTTTCAGCTGGCCGTAGTCCGCCGAGAAGCTGCAAGACCGTGACTCCGATCAGTGATGTAAAGAGGGAGAGCTGAGATTTTAAAACCGTCTTCCTTTCATAGCTCACTACTTCCTTAAATTCCGTCGTCATGTCTTTTCGAGCCGAAATTAATATCCCATAGATGAAAAAAGTTAGATTGTATTAATACTGCTGTAGGCTGGGTTTTGTAGTAAAACTCCTGTCCCGCCGTCTCCATAATCACCGGTACTGGTCAGGACGCAGCTAACAGCGGTTTAGCATACCGCCGCCATCTTGCCCCCCGAGAGTTGATTACCCATTCCAGTGGAATAATTCCCACCTTAATTATCTGTGCATTCTAGTAAATAGCAGCCAGGAACGCACTGTGGTGGATAATCTGTACCAATTAATGGAGAAAATGCGACCTGACTTCTCAAAGTGATCCCACCTAAATCTCTCTCTCTGGGGACGGACTCAAGCGGTAAAAAATGGTTACCCTTCGCAGAATCACATACTTGTTAGCCATGTATCCCCTCATAATACCCCTCTCGACCCTCCGTCTGATAAATAAGACCATTAAGGCCTTCCTCTGGTGCTTATCGAGACCTTGTCCGGCAATTCAGAAGCTTATTGCCCACAGATCAGCAGGGGAATTATGCCTGCCTTCTGTGGAACATTACTATTTAGCCCTGCATTTGGCACAAATGGCAAACATGCACGCCAGGGTCCAAGACCCTCCATTGTAGGTTGTGATAAAAAGCAGATTCCAGGAGGCATTGTTGGAAGTACAGACCCTCTATCTTCTTGCCCCCGCTACCGTCAACTTCCCCAATCCTAAGATGAAAACCATGTATGCTGCTGGGATACAAGCTCACAAGTTTTTCTCGGTGGACATGAATCTTTATTACAAAGCTCCCATCTGGAATAATACAGGGATTTTCTTGTGAGGGACCATACTTGACTGGGGCCCTTGGCGCAGAGCTGAGGTTCTGACTCTTCGCACTTGAACTGTGGTGGTGAACTCAAGTCTTTTGAGATACTTGGCTCGTCACAAACCCAACAATGGTGATCTATACAATTATGTCATTGTCTACTGAGCAAATTGGGTCCCCAACCCTTAATCATCCCCTCTTCCCCACTGCTGTCAGTTTATAGGTGTGATGTCTGGATTATGTCAGCTCCTGATTCGTCATCTTTACTCTCTGGCCCAATTGGCTAGCCTCGGAATGACCTTGCAGGCTTGTTTGCAGGTGGAGTATGACGAGGAAGACGGGACAGAACTTTTTGAAGCCCTAGAACGATGAGTCCATGAGGTACCGATTAAACTGTCTTTTGAAGATCCTTCAGGTCTGTCACTGGACCCCAGACAGGCTGCAGGGTTTCTCCCTCATTTTGCCTGCTGGTGATGTGATCATGCGTCCTGTGATATTGTCCATATTTTGCTGGAATGTTCAGAGTCTAAGCTCTGGGAGTCTATGAATTTGCCCTTGCCACTTCCAAAACCTCTAATTCTCATCCATGACTTATCGAACATTCCAGAATCGACCCGCCATGCTCGTTGATTGCTAGTCACTGCCCTTACAGCTGCCAAAATCTGTACTCTGCGACCTTGGCACTCTCCATATTTGCTGTCACATGAGGAATGGCTTGCGGAGATGCACAAGGCCTCATCCTATGAAAAGATCATTTACAATTTAATGGACAAAGCAGATACTTTTCTTCTTATACTGTCCCCCTTCTTGCAAGATATCCTCCCCTTCCCCCATTTTTCACTTACTCGTTCTTCTTCCTCATTACCATCATTGTACTCCCTACTCCTCCCCCTTTCTTCCCTGCTTTGTAGTTTGTCTTTCTTCTCTTATTTTTTCTCTCTGTCCTTCTTCCTCTTCTCTCCTTACTTTCTTCCTTATATAGCTTATTCTCTCACCCCTCTCTTCCCTTTTCTAGCTCTCATAAATATTACATAGAAGTATTGTTTGCTATTGGTGCATGTATCGCAATCAACATTTATGTTTCTATATGGTCATAAGCTAGAATTTTCACTGTATTTGCTGTTATTTCTCCATTCTTTTACCAATAAAATAACTAATGCACATCAAAAAACAAACCACCTTACAGAAGTATACTTTAAGAGGGCTGTCTTAACGTGCATCTAAGACAGAACTTGCTAACTACCATGCATAATCATTTGCTGAGCAGTAGGCACCCATACCAAGTAAGGAAGTATGCTGGCAACTGAAGCACACCTCAGTCTCAGCAACCCAAAACAAAAGGTCAAAACTTATTAAAATTGATTATACTCCCTCCACCTCCAGAAATCCTAACTAGATCTGGTCTGTAATGAAAAGTATTTGGAGAGTCATATTCCAGACTGATCGCATATTTCACGCTTTAGAAATGCTAATCAACAATAACTATTTTGTTAACTATCAAATGCTCTTTGTGAAATATGGTATGCTGCATATATTTTAGTTCTCCGATAGTTTGCAATGAAGTAAAAGACAACCAATGCTACGTGCATATGAAGTAATAATAGGAGGACAAACCCGATTCTTGATGATCAAGTTTTCAGACGTGAATAATTAGTACAATAGGATGCTACATGGCAAGTAAATCTTAATGTTATATTTCTGAAATAAGGTTGGGCTTCATTCAGCGCAAGATGTAAACAGATCATATTTTGGACTATATCTCATGTCATTAGTCAGGAAATTGCATTGATTGCTTTTTAAGAGGACTTTAGGCTTAAACGTATGGGGTTTCACACACCTGGCGAACAGTTTCCACTAACATGCCCTCTGCTGTGTCAGAATGGTGTAATTCATTATTCTGGCTAAGCATTGTTCTAATTGGATGGACTAGTTGAAATGAATGGTTATCTTTCACACCAATCCCTTATATCTTCCCCTATAGGATATTCTTCAATTAATCCTGACCTTTTACTGAGGGTTACGAAAAAAAAAGAATCTTATGGAAGAAGTTGCGTTTCTCCAGAGGAAAAAAACTGTAATGGTTCCAGCACAGGTACGTTTGTGTTAATGAACTGTTATTCGTATGCTGAAAGTGGAATGTGTTAATGGTTCATATATGAAAAAATCAGCTTGTTGCAGATAGGAAACTAATGATTGGAAAGAGATTATGTGGGTGAATGAGGAAAGTGGAGGAGATTATTAGATTATTTAAGAATATATCGCTAAAGCTTTTTCTCTAAGTTGTTTGACAATAGTGTTGAAGTAGTCTGATAGTATGTTAATAGATTTATCTGTTAGCATTCCAAATCTACAGTCAAATATACAAAATCTGCAGAAATTTGAAATCCTCAGAGGGTATAGTAAATTCCACATAGGACAACCTAAATGAATCCTCACTGTATGTATTTAAGTTCAGCATTCATGATTTTTGTCGCCTTCTGTGTATTATGATGTCAGGGGAGTAGTTGTTGTGGAAGATTAGGAATTCGGTTTGTCTGTGTTGAGTCTGAGGCAGTTGTTTTTCATTCAAGCAGCAGTGTTGCTTATGCAGTTGGCAAGTTTGCCTTGGCTGTGCTGGTTGAGTCGGTAAGGGAGAGGATGAGCTGTGTCTTGTCGGCGTAGGATACTATGTTGATTCAGTGGGCTCTCACCATGTCTGTGAGCCGTGTCTTGTAGACGTTGAAGAGTGATGGGCTGTGCGACCATTCTTGAGGGACTCCACATATCCGATTCCTGGGTTCTGATGTATAGGGGGGAGGAGTCTAACTCATTGAGTTCTGTCCTTGAGGAAGGTAAGTATCCACTTGAGGTCCGGTCCACAAATACCCAAGTGTTGAAGCTTTCTGATGAGTGGCTTGTGGGAGACCGTATCAAAAGATGTGGAGAGGTCGAGAAGGAGGAGTGCGGCCATTTTTCCTCTGTCAAGGATGCTTCTGATGTCATTGGTGGCCGCAAAGAGCTGTGCTGTGGTTGGTGCAAAGCCTGATTGAGAGCTGTCTAGGAGTTGATGGATTTGTAGGTGGTCTGCGAGTTGATGGATTTGTAGGTGGTCTGCGAGTTGGGTAATAATGACTTTCTTAATGACTTTAGCCGGAAAAGTCAGGAGCGAGACTGGTCTTTAGCTGCTAAGGGTGTAGGGAACTGCTGTTGGTTTCTTCAGTAGGGCATTGACTTCTGCAGTTTTCCAGCAAAATAGAAAGGTGGCGGTGCTTATGGACGTGTTGATGATAGAAGTAAGCGCGAGGGAGATGATTGTTCTTCAAGATTGTATATGAAGTGAGGGCATGGGTTTGAGTCTGCTCCTGAGTGGATAGTATTTATCAGGGCGGTGGATTCTTCATTCAAGAGGGAATTCCAGTTACTTAGTTGCTGTTTGGCGAAGGGGGTATGTGGCTAGTTGGAAGGGGTTCATATTGGTATTCTGTGGATCAAATGTGTTTTAGATCTTGGCAATCTTCTGTTCGAAGAAGTTTGAGAGGCGTTCCAGAGTGCTTGAGATGGGATTTATGACATTGTTGGCAGCTGCGGATTGGAGAACTCCTTGACAATGATGAAGAGTTCTTTGCCATTGTTGGAGCTGGCTCTGAGTTTGAGAGTTCAGGCCTTTTTCTTTGTATCTCGTAGTTGTTGGTGGTATAAATGGGGTCCAGGTGCCTACTCTGGACTATTCCAGTTTACTATGTTTAAACTGTAGGATCTGAGTTTGATAATGGATCATTGCTGTTATTTGCCCATGATTATGTGACATATTTAGCCTATATCCAGATATGCTGCGCTTCTACTATGTGATTCAATGTTATAATTTCTAAGTCTCTTCATGTATATTCGTAACATTTTTATGACTGAGCATGTTTAAACAATATCGTAAAAATGTTTGGAAAAACAAATGTGCTGTTTTACAAAGATTGAATTGTCAAAACCAGATCTTGAAGATGCCTCTTGGTCACGTTTTTTTGTCTGAACTGGTCTGATAATATACACAATAAAGAAATACTTGTTTGTTAATAAGAAAAGATCAATGAAAGCAGATTAATAAAGTTAAGGTTCTAAAACAACGTTTTCTGTGTCAATTCTCATTCGTCAAGACAGCCCACATTTACTTCTATTAATTTAAATCAACGGATCTGAGAGTTCCACTCTTTCCAATTGGCTTCTAACCCATGGTGTTTTATGAAGGCACTAAAACTGGTTGTGACTTGTTGAGGGCATAGGCATTGATTTTTTTGTCTCTTGATTCATATAGATGGTATCTATAATGCAACAGGACAGTGCCATGTGGCTGAAAAACATGTGTCTTTGCCAATATGCCACATTAATGTAATGGCATGCATTTAACACGCATGCCATTACAACTCAGTTATTACAACGACCGTGTTGTTAAATCACATACAATGACTTGCTATGGGGAAAGGGGGGTGCTGGATTTTGGAATAGTATAATTTACTATTCCAACTCCAGGCTGTGCAACAGTAGGGAAGGTGTTGGATTTAAAATCCAACACCTTCTGCCCCCTACAGCAAGTCGTTGTTCCGACTTGCGTTGTAATGGCCTGCGTTGTAACAACGCGGTCGTTGTAATGACTGCGTTGTAATGGCATGCGTGGTTTCGCATTCATGGTAAATGATGTTTACCGTCTTAGTATTTCTGAAATGGCATTTTTGAAATGTTGATTTACCACAGAGTGTAAGAGGTTACTGCTTGAATACATTTTCCATTCATCATCTGGCAGGTTGAGCTACTGTATTTCTGTTTCCACCCTCTTCACAATTTAAACAAGTGCATTGAGACCTGTACTCTGTTTTGCTGTTTAATTTTCTTCCACCACAAAGTAAGGATGGAAATTCAGTGGTGGCTTACTTGCATAAGCGAGGTTTCGCATTTCAGCAAGTTTTGCTGCTTTGATCACATAATATTCAGCTGAAAGCCACACAATTCAGTGTGGTAGGTTGTGCTCATCATCCAGTGTTGGTATAATGCAATGTTTATGTTTTATCAGCATAATATCATGATAAGCATACCATATCAGATATAGGTTTGAACATGCTAGTTGGCATAGAACTCTTTTTGACTGAAATGTTTTTAAGTGTTTGATGGCTTGTATCGTTACGACCAACAACCCGTTTTTTAGGTCGAGGACCGAAGGCTGGCTTTCCAGCCGGAAGTCAGAGATTTAATGATCTTCAGTAGGGCAGTTTAACCCTCCTCTCTTCTCTGTCTCTCCTCCATTGGCTGGCTTCCTAAACGGAGGGCAGCCATTGGAGGAGAGAGGCGTCCCTCGAAAGAAGCTCCGTCTCTTTCGGATTCGGGGGCGTGTTCGTGCTGTTCTTTCCACTTTTTAACCTTGCCCCTTTTTAGAACGTCGAACACGCCCCCGAATCTGAAAATGTTTGGAAGCTTGCGGCCGCCATTTTTTTCCCCGCAGTGAAGGTGAGCCATTGCTTTGCGTGTATTCCAAGTTCCCATTGTTCCTCCGCTGCTTGTCTCCCTCCACTTGTACACCGGTAAATTGCTGATGGTTCGGCTGATGAAGGAGCCAGTCTCGACGGCGATTACCCCTCGCAAAGCTCCCTGGGAGGCTGGTGAAGAGCTGGGACGAGGCTGACTCCTCCTGATCATCCCCTGGCCCCCCGAGCACGACAGCAGTTTCTTCCCCTACTGCCCGCCCTCCAGCTTCTCCTCCGATGGGACATCCGGGACACGTGAGTGCAGTGTTAGTGAACCTACTCGGCACTGTGGTGCTCCCGGGCTTTTCCGTACCATCCTGAGCCTGGGATGAGGTCTCCCAACTCGATGCATTCCGGGTTTGACTTCTGCCACTTCCCCGATGGCCTTCCCTCCTGCTTTGTTTCCTGTGGGATGACTGGGTCCCGTGAGTCTTAATGCTATAGTTTCCGTGTAAATCCCCCGCCAGCACTAAAATGAGAGCTCCCACAGCTGAAATGATCACACAGGTCCCCGGTGCGAGGGTCTGTGCGCCCCCGTGCCTTTGTGCGCTACTACAGCTCCAGCATTTCAAAGAAAGTAGTGTTTGTGTTATCTTCCCCTCGGGCATCACTGCCACTGCGTACACCTCCAGACTCACGCACCTACCCCTTTTACCACGGGCCTTGCTGGGGGTGGAGGCGAGCCAGTTGGAGTACTGTGTGGGTCTCTTTGTCATCCTTTGCTTGTATGATTTTGCACATGTGTGTTGGGCAGGGAAGCCCGGCGTCGCTTCGGACGAGTGTTTCTCTCTGATTCTTAAGAGCTCAATGTTGTTTTGGCCCCAGCACAATTTTCGATTCTGCCTTTGAGAAAGAAAATGAAAATTAATACAGGGGCCGTCCCTCCCAATGGTTGCCATCTATCTTGTTCCTTATCTATTTGCTTGTCAGTCTCTGAGGAATTGCAGCAGCCAGAGATCCCCCTTTGTGGTCTAAAGGTACAACAGAGGCTGCAAACCGCTACAGGGACGTCACAATTGGATCGAAATTGTTTATGGGGGCGCTGCCACTTTAAAAGTACTACACTAACCATGCGAATTGCCAGAAAAGTGTTGCAGCCCCGTGCCTGTTGTCTACTTGAATTCCGGAGAGGAAATAATACGCTGCCACTAGTCTTAAAAGAAGAGGTGGTTGGGCGCCACATTACAGCCTGTTCTGATGAGGCCCTTAAAAAAAAAAAAGCAAACCCCTCCCTCTCCAACCGCAAACCAACCAACAAATGCAGACAAGGCATTGTTCTAAGCCATCAACTGGACTCAAGAGACCTGGCTCTCATTCATACATTCTGTCTTAATTAAAAAATTATTTTAAAAAAAGCCACTTTCCTGCGCTCACCTCCAGTCACGTGCATAGCAACGAGTGCAACAAACTCTTCACTTAGTGACAAGCACTCACAGGTTCTCTACACATCAATACGTCAATCACACGTACACAGCCACGCACACACACGTACACCCACGCACCACCCCAGTGGAAGCCCACGCCGAAAGCACCTTTCGCAGTTCCACTGTTTTGACTCTCCGTCCTCTTATTTGTTTTTCTTGCCTTCTGCCCCCTGATTACTCGTTTTTCTTGCCTTCTGCCACCTAATTGCACTCGTTTTTCTTGCCTCTGCTCCCCTGATTGTGCTTGTTTTCTTGCCTTCTGCCCCCTGATTATGCCATTTTTCTTGCTTCTGCCCCCCTGATTGTGCTCGTTTTTTTGCCTTCTGCCCCCTGATCGCACTCGCTTTTCTTGCCTTCTGCCCCTGATTGCACTAGTTTTTCTTGCCTCTGCTCCCCTCTATTGTGCCATTTTTCTTGCCTCTGTTCCCCTAATTGTGCCATTTTTCTTGCCTCTGCCCCCATGATTGTGCTCGTTTTCTTGCCTTCTGCCCCCTGATTGCACTAGTTTTTCTTGCATTTGCTCCCCTGATTGTGCCATTTTTCTTGGCTCTGCTCCCCTAATTGTGCCATTTTTCTTGCCTCTGCCCCCTGATTGTGCTATTGGCAATGTAAATAACAATGCATTTTTTTTGTAGGTGGCTCTGTGTGGGTGGCTCTGTCTGTGTGAGGGTGGCTCTGTGTAGGGTGTAGCTATTGGCTTTGTAAATGACAATGCCATTTATTTCACGATTAAGCTATTGGCAATGTAAGTGACAATGCCATGTATTGATGATTTTAAAAAAGAAAAAAGAAATGTCATGAGCAATGCCAATAGGTCTACCTTTTAATGATGCGGAGACCATTGCATTGTAAATGCTTTTTAAAATATGTATTTCGATTGTATAAGCTGATATTTATGAGCAGTGCAAGAAGACCATAAAATATCTAGGTGATTATAGTTGGTTCGATCACGCATCTAATGTTTAATATTGACTTTGGTTTCTAATATTTGTTACTAAATGCTGAAATGTTTTTATGGTTTTAACCGATATAAAGCTAAATGAAATAAAATATGTTGGTAACATTTTTAATGTTGCTATTCACAAGGTTGCTCACCAGACCCACGAAAAATTCCATTAAAGCAGTGAAATGAGGTATGCCCTACTGTTTTGGAATGTTGGTTTCTATGTCCTCCTCCCCTTTAGTTCCGTCGCCCTGTTCAGGATCAATCAATCAATGTCTTATAAAGTGTGAATACTCATCTGTGTGGGTCTCAAGACACTCGGTAGGCGGCTGGGTCTTCAGTTCAGTCGAAGAGCCATGTTTTGAGGTCCTTCCTGAATTGCAATAGCGATGGCGATTGCCTGAGGTGCAGAGGCAGGGAGTTCCAGGTCTTCGCAGCAAGTTAGGCGAAGGATCTTGGTCTTGCGCATCCATAGGGCGGTGGCCAGGGCCAGTTGGGTGAAGCGGAGATATCTGGTGGGAGTGTAGGAGTGGCAGTGGTTGAGGTACGCAAGTCCGACATTGTGGAGGGCTTTGTAGGTGTGTGTGAGAAGCTTGAAGGCGATTCTCTTGTTGACCAGTAGCCAGTGAAGGACTCATGTGGCCGGTGATGTGGTTGTGCTGTGGGATGTTCAGGATGAGTCTGGCAGAGGTATCCTGGATTATCTGCAGTTTTTAGGTCTCGCCTAGGCAGTGCGAATGCGCTGCTATAGGAGATGACCTTTAGAAATCGGCCAGATCAGTTTCAAGCACACTCATGCTTGTGGTGGCATCCATCTTGCGGGAGAGAGCAGGGCGTGCCATCCATCTGTTTTCAATTTGCAAGGCTGTGATCGCCGCTCCTCGCTCCCGCAAGTACGAGTGCTTGAAAACCGCTTGCCCTCACCACCCTCTGTCTCCTGCAGTCACACAGGCCTTGCTTATCACTGGTGTCTTTGAAGGTGTATGCTTATACAAGATGACTCTTATCGTCTTGAATTTCGGACATTGTCCATTTTCTCTTCTACCACCTTTTCTTATCATTAAGTCTCGCCTAGGCAGCGCTTGCGCTGTCTCGTTGAGACATTCAGTATACACTGTAGTGTATATAAGCTCCGCCCACTCTCCACCAATCAGTTTCATTGGCTTGCGTCCTAAATGCTACCTTCCTATTGGTTGTAGGCTTGGTAGTCCCTCCTTATGATGGACATGTCTTCAGTTGTGTCCTTCCACTGCTATTGGCCCCTTTACTGCACAGACTACTTTCTTCCCCCATACTATGGCATTGCCAATGCTTGTTTTATTAGTCTCTTCCCCTCTGAGATCTCTCTTTAATTATTCATGATTAATACAGTCCAGCCATGCTCTAACAATGTTTTTTTTATTTTTATTATTATTAGTCTCTCCCCCACTCCCCCAGTATCACTTTTTATTTATTTATGATGAGGTGATACAGAACATGCTGAGGCTCCAACCCTGCTCCCCAGCTCCAAAGTCGGCAGCTTTATATGTTAACCAACCTCGTCGCTGCAAGACCAGCCCCCTTCAAGGGGTTTATCTTTGTTTCCCTCGCTAGGTAACCCTCCCACCATGCACTCACCCATAACCCCTTCCTCCCTCTTGCGTTCCCCGTAAATGCATGGGAAGTGTGCAAGCGCTATCGCTTAAAAGTAAACCGTCTTAGAGCTCTCTTCCAGAGCCACTCCCTGCCAGCCCTCACAACATCCATGCACGCATGGTGCATTGGGGATTTTGCAAGCAGGGGTGGTAACCATTTTATAACTGTTTTAATTTTTGTTGCAGTTTGTATACAGCGCGACTTAACCCAAATGCAATTGAGCGATTTATTTGAGCACTAGCTACATTACACAAGTATACATTTTTTGGGTAGGGACACTGAGCCGAGTCCGAGACTCAAACCAGGATCTCCCGATCCAAAGTCAGTGGCCGGGGCTGTTGGGCCACAACATCTACCGAAGTCTTTCTAGATTGTGTGCATCTCACGTGTCAAAGGTATGTAAATACCATCATTGAAATATGGCCACTAAAAGAGAGTTAGGCTTCTTTCTAACTTATCTTTAATCTAATGACGGCAGCGCTCCTTGCATCTAAGTTCAGGTAGGTTTTCAAGCGGCCCCTGCTTCAGTCTATACTTATCCGCCCATATTGTGCCCTCCGCGTGTTCATTTGAAGTGTATAGTTCCAGTCGCCGCTTCTGTTCTGTTATATGCGGTACTGCTTCGTCCGGGTCACTAAGGGGCATCTGCTGCTGTAAATCCTCATCTCTGAAGGACTGCCTGTTTAGGGGCAGGTTAGATCTAATCAGGCGTGGCGGCTCTGTGCTGCAGCTTTCGTAGCGCTGTTAGGAGGAGGTCAGACAGCAAGGGAAGGGGAATTAGTTTTTATTTGGCTAAGTTACACTCCTGCAGGGTCCTCATTAACCTTTTTTGGCTCTACACCCACTTCCGTTGTTTACACATGTGGGTAATTGTTGCCTCTCGTGAATGCAGTTAGAAAGAGGATCTAGTTCCCCTGCTTAGTGCTCGAAATGGACTGTGCAGCAGCCTCAATCGTGCACCGGGGCTGCCATGTGAAATTCTAATAGCGCTAGTGACCCTATGCTTGGCGCTTGAGATAGTGTAGACGTACCCTCTCTAAGACTGTTTACACATTTGAGAGCATGCTAGTTCAAAATACAGTTTAATCTTCAGCGTCGACAAGAACTAGTCTTAGACTTGCGGGCTAAGTGGCTGTCAGACTAGGAACAAGCCTGTAACGCTTCTTTCCAGAGACCAATGCTTTACTGTTCTTGGTTCTGGCACTTTCAATTTCGTTTGTATTAATATTTTGTGGATTTAAACATAAAAGAATGAAAAAGACAAAAGGAAGAACAGCAATCAGCTCTGCTACTCGAGGTGAATGGTGTATGACCAGTGCGGACGCATTGACTTTTTAAGACGCCAGCTGGCGTTTGTAAATGCTGTATTTGTTTCATACATTAGCACCTATTCTTGAACATTTAATGGAGAATAGGTGAAACTGGCAAATATTGAATTAAGTTCTAACATGTACTAGATATTTCTGAGATTGTATTGCCTCTTTAATACCTCTTTCGAGAACGTTCTTTTGCTAAGGGCCTGCCAGTATTCAGGAGTCGATGCAAACATCAACGTTGGTGGAATGGTTGCAATCTTTGTATTCCTCTTTGAAAGGTAATGTGTGAGGCTGGGTGGGCGCGTTTTAAAGTTTTGATAGTTTATTGCTTTCGCGCTTATTGTAGTCATGGCCGTTTATGCCGCTTGTGCAGGCTAACTCCCTCTGCCTGCAGAGTTCTGTGATTTCCTGTGTACCTCCAGATTCGCTCCGGCCCATGTCTCTTTGAATCTGGTGTTTAGAATTTACTCCGAAGCAAAGCCTTTCGAATTGAACCATGCAATTATGTTTTCTCTTCTTGCTGCAACTGCTCCTGTGATTTGGCTCTTTCATAAGACCCCTCAATCGAGGGCACCCCATTGCGATCCATGTTTCCTGCCTCCAGTGCATTTTGGTCCAGAATTGCTGATTGGAATCCTGGAAGCAGATGACTGCCACTCATTCAAACCACAGAACCACCCCATTCAGACTGTAGGCACATATCTAAAACCGAGCCAGGTTTGGGCCTTCTAGTGCAACACCACCATTCTTCATTTTTGGAAATAAGAGACAATATCGGGTTTGCCACCAATTGACCAATAATATGTTTCCACATTGTAAAGTTGACCGAATTATGAATAGTCACTAATTGCTTTGAAAATTAAATGTATAGATGTATGCGCTGTGAAAAGTTTTTGAATTAGCCTAAATTACTAAAGAGTCCTCTTCAGGCAGCTTGTCCATTATTATCTCTACTGCCGCTGCCTACATCACTATAAGCTGTCAAATTGCCATAATGATGAATCCTGTTTTTTCAGCTTGTCTTGCACTTGGCTACACTTTTCTGTGAGAAAACAATAAATCTCAAAATCGACAGATGAATTGTGGGCTTTGTCTCTATGTTCTTATGAGTGTAACTGACTACCTATTGTTTCTCCGAAATCAATATTTTCTGGGCAAATGAGTGTTATCAATACAACCCCTAGCTGGCGGAATAATACACACTGTGAATCTAGAATAGTATGACGTTGAAAGTATTGCTAAAAATCCTAACTTCTTAATTTTAAGTGGAGCATTCGATACCTCTTGTATATACTTTAGTATATATACTTTAGTATATACTTATATGTGTATGTACTTTGTGAGCTCTGGAGATTAGCCCTAGGACTTGTCTCTTTCTGCTTAGGGACTTTTTTCTGTTCAACCGCCTCTATTTAGCTTTCTTGATAGAAAACGACCAGCAGAGGTGAGTAATATACCAGAATCACTTAAGCATTCTCTAGATTCCAGTCCACAGATCTTGTCTTCCACGAGCAACCGTAGACAATATTTTTTTCAAATCTCCTATTTTCAGTAATATGACCACCGAAGGCCTTGATTTTGTATTACAAACAGAGCTTTGGACTATACCATTTCCAGCCGAAAGGCAATATTCCTCTCTATGTGTTCCCATACCTGGCGTGCCATGCAGTTTGGTGCTTACTTTCCCTCCATGTTAAAGAACAGTAGATGTTTCAGCGCCCAGGCTAATGTGCTGCACAGCTAAATACATACACAGTCCCAAATGCTAGACCGATGCATTGCAAATGCTTGTTTTTGGTTTGCCACCACCGTTTATTATTTTCGGTTTGCCATATGTTTCGCACTGGCCATTCTTTACTCTTTTTTCATTATTCATTTTTCGTTTTAATTTTCATTAATCAATTGTTTACTTTTCCTCTTACGACCTGGATTCATCCCATCTATATGGAATATTTATGCTTTCCAACATGGCCGCCCCTGTTTGTATGGAGTTTTCAGTCCCTTTTGATGGTAGCACCATCGGGAATTGAACTCGTGCCTTTTTGCTCCACTATTTAAAACGTTTTTGTTCGGGAGGAATGAGTCCTCCATGATTCATGCGAGCCATCCGGGTGAATAAGGTAAGATCCACGGGACCTTTTCATTGTGTCCAAGCAAGGATTAGTTGAGGACTCTAATTGTAAGTTTGCTGTTCGGTTTCCTTTTAATGTTGATACCGTGAAATGGGGCACATTTGCAAGTTGTAGCACTGTGCGCCCTGATTGATTTTTTGCGTGATAATCAAGCCTGCTCTGTGACTTGTTACATGAGTCTTCATCGACCTGGGACACGTTATTACTGCCTCTTTGTATCATATTTAGTTTCCCTTATATTTTTCAGTTTTGGCTCTGATAGTTACTTCTAGTTAGATTCATTCTGTACATACCAGTAGTGAGCATAACACATTAGGTTAGTCAGCCACTAAGAGCTTGTGCCTACTATTCATTTGAAAATCTTTTCTGTTTAGATTATATCTAACCGTGGCATAACTGACCCCCCACCCCTCTTTGCAATTCCCTACTGGCCCCCATCCATCACATACACTCAAGTTCCCCTTGATACTGCCTTAGATCCAAGCCACACTGCTTCAATAGAAAGATGAAGCAGACCGAGATGTAAAATACCTGAGTAATCCTCTACAGCCAGGCAATATGGGGAAGGAGCTTGCCCAGGATGCACTCTGGTACGTCTTGTAATCAATAATAACGTGAACAGAGACTTATTATAAGCATGGGGGAAGATGGATCCATACTACTGAGTAACTGTCGGTCTAATCATGAAGTGTGATAAGCGTGTCGGACAACTGACCTCATAGCTGCGCAAGGTACTTCTTCAAGTGAACAAAGTATCCATCAGTCAACTCTTGGTTCCGCCCTTGTCATCATTTGAGACTCCTTTCACCAAGTAGAAGACTCTTGCATCAGTTTAGAATGTACTGTATGCACAAGTATAACCCAATGTAACTCTGTGGGTGAAAGATGTAACCAACTAGAGGTGACTGGGATGCAGTGCGTGAAGTGAGTGAAAAAAAGGTGAAAAAATGTGAAGGGATTTAAAAATTGGAAAATAGAGAGCTAATGACTTTAATAGGTGTCTCTCGTATTTCCAAGTCTAAAAGCCAGTGTGGGATCATAGTAGTTTTAGCAAATATCTACTAAATCGATGTAAGTGGTCAACATGTTTCTGCAGTTTGTGGACCTCAAAAGTGTCCGCTGCTTTCTTCAGGACCGTGTTGTCGCTACTGCATAAAATGAAAGAACTAAGTGTATTTAAAATCAACCAAAAAGATGTCACCTGGACGTCTTTGTGAAGTACTCGTCTTACTGTCGGAGATGGAGTCCAAGTGGAACAGGTCAGTATATCAGACAAACGTAACAGCACATGTAAAAAGAAACACAAACATGCAAATTTTAAGGTAACATTACATACACAATAGATACATACATATATCTTTTTGTGCCAACAGTACCTAAAAATAGGTGTGCTTCACCTCATGTTAAAGCTGTCGTCCACTTACCGAATTAGTGGGACGTGAGAACTGCGACTCACCTGGCTGCAGCTCAGGTAAATTAGAGCACCGCTGGATTTCAGTCCTTATCTTTCTGTGTTCAATTTATACACCCATCTCTGTTCTTTCTCAAGGAGAAATTTACTGACATCTGTTGTATGTTCAGGGATCAGGGGCTGTTCAATCACTGTCCACGTAAAATCAGTAACTAGCTACTATCAGACATATTACATCTGATATGAGATCACACATTGCGTCGATAAGCCCTGACTCAGGGTGGTCCTATTTTTGTTGGCCTTCTGAGATGTTACTGACCGGGAGGAACTTGAGCCGGGGGCTCTCGAGACTTATGTTCTTTCCTAAGGCACGAAAGCAGTGAATAGCGTTTGATGTTGGACAAACAATTAGATACTAAAATCTCCCTGATCAATGTTGCTTGTTTTTAATAGAGCGGTGCTCTAATTTACCTGAGCCGCAGCCAGGTGAGGCGCAGTTCTCACGTCCCACTAATTCAGTAAGTGGACGACAGCTTTAACATGAGGTGAAGCACACCTATGTTTAGATACTGGTGGCACAAAAAGATATATATATGTATCTATTTTGTATGTAATGTTACCTTACAATTTGCATGTTTGTGTTTCTTTTTACATGTGCTGTATTGTATTGTATTGTAAAGGCTCTTCTATAGCGCATGGCTACTCGTGCTGTTACGTTTGTCTGATATACTGACCTGTTCCACTTGGACTCCATCTCCGATAGTAGGACGAGTACTTCGCAAAGACGTCCAGGTGACATCTTTTTGGTTGATTTTAAATACACTTAGTTCTTTAATTTTATGCAGTAGTGACGACACGGTCCTGAAGAAAGCAGCGGACACTTTTGAGGTCCACAAATTGCAGAAACATGTTGACCACTTACATCAATATAGAAGATATTTGCTAAAACTGCTATGATCCCGCACTGGCTTTAAGACTTGGAAATACGAGAGTAGTATGTGTAAAGTTATTAAGGGAATGTAACTGTTTTCGGTCTCTAAATATTTCCCTAGGACCCTCCTTGTATTGGTTGTTTTATTGTTGGAAGATGGATCCAGACATACTTTGAGGACATCATGTTCACTTTCACCACATGCTATCCTTCTCTGTATAAGGTGGAAAATACAAACGACTCAAACCCCCCTCCCCAATGACTACCTCTCAGAAGTCGCCTAGGCATGGCTCGAGACACAAGATCGAGAAATCCTTAATTCTCCCTTTACAGCTGAGAAGATCCCAAGAATACTGGATCTTTACTGTGAAGTTTGGGTGTCCATCATTCTCCCAAATCCTTCTGGGAGGCAGCGATTACAATACTGTACAAACAAGACAAACTTCGGAAGAATGACTCTTGTTTTCACCCTTTGTCCTTACTTACTTGAACACCAAAAGTCTAGCGAAGATCATTGCAAAAAGGTTCCAATCCAGGCTATGAGCTCCAATCCTTACACAGCTCTTTAATGCACCGCAAACCCTGCATCACCCTGTCAGTGTGCCATAGTTACTCCATTAAAAAACAATGTTCTAATCAGCATTACAATGTTACCCAATACACGTAAAAGTAACAAGCATTGGCATAGCCAATAGGTCTCACCTTTGGAACCTTACGTTTTTCGCAATGCAACAGTTGATGTTGTTGCACCAAGGATGTTATGCTGCATAACGAAATACTTATAAGGTCCCAAAGGCGAGACCTATTGGCTATGCCAATGCTTGTTTTTGGAGTTTCTTGGTGGGACCGACATAGAGTGCATTGCTGTAGTCGAGTCTGCTGCTGATGAGTGCATGGGCGACCGTTTTCGTAGACCCGGTGCAAGGATTTGTGCATGTTCTGTGGGAGTGGGGGGGGGGGGTTTCAGAGCGCTGTGGGCCACCAAGAGTCGTCCCTGGTGGATGGGGAGGAGCCCAGGATGCTGACTAAGGTCTTGTCTGAGTTAAGCTTGAGGCATCTGTCCTTTATCCAGGTGGCGACTGCCTTCATCCTGTTGTGAAAGTCGCTATTGGCAGCTGTGGGTTTGTTTGTGAGGGAGCGAATCAGTTGGGTGCCGTTGGTGTAGGAGATGATGAGTCTGTGGCTCAAGGATCACAGTTCCTGACGTGTTCCCCAAGTCACACCCTACAAGAAGGTACTTGGGTGGTGACCTTGTCCCACAAGGGGCTCAACACAGTAATAGGGATAGTACTCAAGTGACAAGCTTGCAGTCAGTCAACACATAAGTGTTCAGAGCTCGGAGGAAGACAACCCTTCAGAATTGGGATCCAGGCTCATCTTAGAAATCGAGGCCCACAGGTTTATTTACATATGCAGACTTAGAATATAGTTTAATAGACAAGAGTTCCTAACCCAAACTGTGTATTCAATTCCCAAAGCAGCTCTTTGAAGAAGATAAGGTTTGAATTGGACTGTTACAGTTTGATTTGGTAATGGTGCATTTGCAATGATATTTACTGTTGTTATAAGGAAAAGCAACAGGAAATAGCTTGACTAATCATAGTCTTCTTCTTGGTCACCAAATCAAAAGTTTCCCTCCAGTATTTCTTGGAAAATGTGTGCATATTGTGGCTTACATGTCCTTCTTAGCAAACATGATAAGGTAGGAACATACCATCATGAGTTTTATAGTTACTGTAACAATTTTTTCTACAACAGGGCACCCAGTTGTTGAACATCCCACTCCAATAAAACTTAAACAAGAGGAAGAGTTATATCGCAAAACTAGACAAGACAACAGGAAGGTCGAAAATATAAACAATTTGATAACAAGTAAGTGCTTACAAACCAATAAACATTTTTTCATCTGTTTCTAAATGTTTAAGTTTTGCACATGATTTACATCTGATATAATTTGCTTGCAAATGTTTCATAACCTGCAGCTCAAGCTCACTTCCTCCCACGTTTTGCCTTTGCTATAAATAGTATATTGATCAGCTAGGGAATGGACTTAAATGTGCTCAAAGCCACCTATATTGTAGTAGAACAAATTGAAGTGTTAAGGATGATTTTTACCGGTACTTCTAATTTCTTAATGTATTTCCATGGATCTGTCCCACTTTCCTCCTCCTGGAAGGTCTTTGTAGCTAGTTTTTGCCCTCCCAACACATCTCTACTCTTTCCCAGCTTTCTCACATGAATAGTTATATTCTTTGGTACTTTATTTCCCTGAACAGGCTTTGTTTCAGTCCTGTTGTACTTTAGACGTAATTGTTAAAATGCATTTGTATCATTATTGTGGGAAAAAAAGAAACAACAAAAGAGGGGACTACCGGTCAGCGAGCGTCGAGACCCAAGACAATTGGATAGGAGGTAATAAAATACAGAGCAATACAAATTCGGCTTCACTCTATTGAGATAAATCCCATCAGCCCACCTTACTGGCGGAGCGTCGTCATCTGGGAGTGAACTTGGTTATCTGAACCAGTGAAGCCCACACCATTCCAGGGGGAACCAAGCTGCACTTAATTCAAATCTAGTGATCAATCCGACCAACATGAAATCTCAAATAGTGGTGCTGATGATTTGCAGTGCAAAAAAGGGGGTGAAATGTGAACAGTTAAAAATGACTACTGGGATACCAAAATGAATTTAATAGACGCTATCCTAGTGTCAAGATTAAAAACACAAGCTGATAGTTTGAAAAAATAACTATCTATAGCAATAGGACATAGGTCGACCTGTTTCAGCCGTAGAGGTAACACTAACCTGGCTTTCGTCAGGACCAAGAGAAGTATACGCTACTGCAAAAAAAATAACTACAAGAGATGTGTGAAAACATAAATATAATGGAAAACGCTACACCCTACCAGAACCTGTTTTTCACAGATGTTCTTAAATTTTCATTTTCACTGGAGATGCATTTTCTTTCCTAAAAAACGAAAATGTTAAAATAATTAATATTATGCTCTGGTACATTCTTATCATACCAATCTCTGTCTCTTTCCACATAATGTCTCAAGAGGAATTTCTCAAGAGTTGTTGGTATACAAAGTGATACATTTCACAGAAATATATATACATTATTTATGTATTTATTTGTTTGTTTCTTTAATATGTACTCACCCAAATTTGTGTGGGAGTACGCCTCACCTCACCCAGCAACTGCTTGGTAAATGAGGCCCGCTCTGTATACGGGTAGAAAAGAGCACACAGAGATGAAAACCTCATGTGCCCCCTTTCTTATTCTACATATATTTGAAACCTTGCTGTTGACGCAAAAGTGGACTGACCATAAACCCACAGTTAAAGCCAAAAAGTGTAATAAAAAGGAAAACTCAATGTTGTCTGATAAGGATCCTGTCAAGACCCTGGTTAGCAAAATACTATTAATAAAGTCTCAACATATGCGTGTGTGCATTCATGAATACTCACATGTGTTATAGAACACCAAACACTACCTTAGTTTGATGAGAGAAAGTGCTCTAATGCTTAGCCATCAGTGGTCCTTCCAATTTGCTGGATAAACAATATCAACAAGGGACCGGCGGCGCAGTTGGCCTCAAAAGAGTTTTGCACAAAGAAAAAGGAACAAACATGCAAACATGCATAGAGGCCCTAGATTACTAACCTGTCCATTGGTACCCCTGGCAGGAACCAAGCCGAAGGGGAGGTAACCAGATGACAGGAAGGAACTCATGAAATAGATCCGTTTATTGGATAATTCAGAGCATGTGAGTCCCATCGTCATGATGATCAGGTTAGATCACGTAAGCGCTGCTCTGCGCATGCGCTGTGCAGTAGATAATGATCTCTATCGGAGTGGAAGTGTTGTACATCTCACGTCATTACACATGTGGCCCCGTTGAGCGAATCACGCAGGTGCGCATTCGTGCATGTGCATAGGGTGTAACACTCTCTATCGTGAACGTTCATGCTCTTATCCCAGACACTATCTGTGTCTACTGAGATATGTAATGCTTTGCAAGGGAAGAGAGCTGTATCGGGGCCCTGACTATAGGGTAATACCGAAAGGATAAAATGATTAAACAAACGAGGTAGCCTTCATCAATACGTCAATATGAAGGATCAGTTCAACACCTTGACTAGATGTTGGCTGATGGTATACTGCGACTAGAAAGGGTAATCATAGAGCATGCGTATTGAATTACAATAGCCTTCTATTGCATATAATGATGGAATACATATGATTGTCAGTCTAGTTATATGGCGTCAAAAACACAATTGGATATGCATATGTTACCAAAAGGCCCCTCCTGGATACTCCCTCCTAGTTGATAGAGGGGCTAGCCATATACACCGTTCTTAATAATCCTTACGCTGGCATACGATGTTTGATGTAATCAGATGACTCCCAGGCTCAGGGTGTAAAGTATATATATATCAATGTGATTGTCTCAAAGAACCATGGTCGTCCGAGAGGAGAGGAGACTTTTTAGACATGGGAGCTTAGTGTTCATAAAAGCGCTCTTGTAGTGTAGTTGTAGAAATCTCAGAAATAGTATTGAACACTTGGTCAGTGAAGAAGCCATATGACAAAATTCATGATCGGATCATCATATCTCATCGAATGAAGGTGGCCATGTCATGGTGGAAGGTTCGGGAGAACTTGAACCAGGGTGTGTCTTTCGTACTCCAGAGCCACAAACATGTGATGACGTCAGATGCTTCGTTGCAAGGATGGGGTGCGCATCTCCAGGAGCTGGAAATCCAGGGTCTCTGGTCGGAATGGGAAGCGCAACTTCACATAAATATGTTGGAGCTCAAAGCGGTGTTTCTTGGGCTTCAAGCTTTTTTCCTCAGAATTGGGGATTGTCGGTGCTTGTGCAGACAGACAGCACCACAACAATGTTTTATCTCCTCAAACAAGGGGGAACACGGTCCAAACAACTTTCCATACTAGCGCAAAGGATTTGGAAATGGCTGATAAGACACAACATCTCTATCCAAGTACAACATATTCAGGGCATTCTCAATACAAGAGCAGATGTCTTAAGTCGCACGAAGAATGTGTTGCACGAGTGGGAGCTGAACAACACCGAGCTTCACAGAGTGTTTAAAAAATGGGGCACACCAACGTTAGATTTGTTCGCGACTCGGGACAACTCAAAGTGCGAACAGTTTGCGTCCAGGTACCCTCAACAAAATTCAAAAGGAAATGCGTTTCATCTGAACTGGACGGGAATGTTCGCTTACGCGTTCCCACCATTTCCTTTGATTCCAAGAGTGCTTCGCAAGATAAGATCGGAACCATGTCCGATAATTCTGGTGGCGCCAGCTTGGCCGAGACAAGCATAGTTTTCAGACCTGCTACAACTTTCAAAGGGCAACTAGTTGCAGTTCCCGACGTACCAGAACCTCATATCAATGAACAACGGCCAGATTCTACATCCAGACCTGACATCGCTAAAATTGTCAGTATGGAACCTCATGAGCGAGAATTCCAGGCCATGATCATTCCATAAGATTGCAGGGACATATTATCGCAATCCAGGGCTATGTCTACGAACTAAACATACATAGCGAAATGGACACGTTTCTGTCACTGGTGCGCTGGTAAAGATCTTCACCCGCTTACAGTACCACCTGAAGGTATTTTACCTCACTTGCTGTCATTATCAAAAGCAGGTCTCTCTCATGCCTCCGTAAAGGTGCATTTGGCGGCAATATCAAGATTCAGGAGGACGCCGGGTGAGCCGTCTATTTGGCCTCACAGACTAATCAAGGAATTTGTCAACGGGCTCTTTAGAGCTTTTCCACCCATTCAACGGCCGCCAATACCATGGCAACTCAACACAGTTTTGGCACTGCTTATGAGGCCGCCATTCGAGCCTATACACAAGGTAGACTTACAATTTATCTCATGGAAGACAGCTCTGCTTCTAGCACTCAGCTTGGCAAGGAGAGTTAGCGAGATTCAGGCCTTCTCAGTGGAAGAGCCGTTTCTCCAATTTCGACAGGACAGAGTGATACTGAGGACAAACCCGAAATTTATACCCAAGGTTCCTACTTCGTTCCATCTTAATGAACCAATTATTTTGCCTACTTTTTTCAGCAATCATTCTTCTGATGCAGAAAGGGCTCTGCATTCCTTAGATATATCCAGGTGTTTGAAATTCTACATTGAGCGAACAAAGACATTTCGGAAATCGAAACAACTACTTGTTGCATTTGAGGGTCAGAGGAAAGAACTGCCTCTGTCAAGGCTGAGTATTGCCAGATGGATATCGTCGGCAATCATTAAATGTCATGAAAAAGCTGGAAAGCCGCTGCGTTCCAGGGTGAATGCTCACTCCACAAGAAAGATGGCGACATCTACGGCATTGTTTGCAGGAGTGTCTCTGCCTGACATCTGCAGAGCGGCAACGTGGAGGAGTGTGCATTCATTTACCAGGCATTACTGTCTGGACACTGCGTGGAAAGAGGACACAGCAGTGGGACACGCTGTACTGAGATGTCTGTTCCAAAGAGGTATTCTTTACTCTGTGTTGGTATTATGTACAGTATATATATTTTAATATAGATGGTTTAATAAGTCTTTCTGTGAATAACTTGTCATGTACTCTTCTAATGTTGTTCAGTTTTATTATTATCTGCTCTGCGTATATTTAGATTATGTTTTTAAGGTATCTATGCAGCAGAACCATACTACTGAGTTCTACCATGGAAACGCTCCAGGTTTTGGGTACTACTTGCTACTCTGATACAAGCATGTGAATCTATGAAAGATGTAATACTGGACAAGGAATTAGTTACTTACCTGTACACTATAGTTCTCCAGTATTATGTTTCATAGATTCACATGGGCCCGCCCAATTCCCCGCTTCTCAGGTAGAACCTGTTATCTCTGTATTTATCCATGTCTCACACTTTGGGCTGGAAATCTGAGGCAGGAAGGTTCTGCTGGGGAGTGTGAGGTCAGGGCAGTAATGCTGATTGGCTGACTTTTGGACCAAACAATGAGGAGGTCTGGTTACCAAATAATACAGTCCCTATGGGCTTTTCTATGCCGTTTTTTTAGGTCTCGCGCCTGCGATGCATATGGCGAAGCCATATGCCATCGCGCAGGCGCGATACTATTGCTGGCGGGTCTGCTTCCCAGGAGACAGGAGATGTAACGCGCACGCTCTGGAAAGCGATCGGCGCCGGCCGCGCGCGCGCTTCCCCATCTCCTGTCTCTCTGGGATGCAAGCCCAGCAAGCCCCGCCAAGGTAACTTGAAATCTTGTACAGACTGATGCTCGGAAACACTCGATGTGAAGTTCTCGGGACTCACTGGGCACCTTCCTAAGTCATTTAACCTCGTTTATGGTGAGATTAATCTACTGGTCGCATCGGAGCTCCCTCTAGCGGCTTGTGATTGTAGTGTAGCCGGAGACTGAGCTCCCTCTATCGGCCGGTGCCCTTCGTTGTTGCTTTGAAGCTGCGGCAGCCTCGAGTCGCGCAGTGTTGTCCCTGGACACCTGCGAGAGGAAACTCCAGACGCTATAATGCAATGCTGGCAAACAAAAAGTTTTCACTTCGACGCGCTATATAAAGGTCTCATGTGGAAATATTTTACACCAAGGGTGACTTTGCAGAGAAAGGCCCACTATCCGTGGACTCTGTGCTTTCCATCCCCAACTTACAAACATATCACTGCACGAGCAGTAGCACAATTAAACAGAATAACCCAGCCCAAAGTAGCAGTTGCACACCATGGCATTATGGGTATGCAAATGAGCCCGGGAACGGCTTCTTTCTCCACATTGCAGTATGCGACCTGTAAAAATTGAAGGCAACATTTCAAGTGTCGTGGGAAAAAAATGTCAATTTTGCAGTGAATCTCGCGTTTATTCAAAGACAGTTAAATAAGTCGCACACACTTTCTTTGAGATATTCAGGACCGGTGCAAAATACAATTCAGTGTCAAAATTACATTCTGTTCGGTTTTCATAAGTAGATGTGCTCCGCTGGAATTCATTCACCTTGACCCATCCCCGAGATAAAAGTTAACATTGAAGTGCTCAAAAATTATGACACAAAAAAGTAGTTTGTCAAAGGCCTGTGCTGCTGTACGGGGCGCACTTTATAGCCAGCCAGCAGACACCACTGATGTTTATTGTGGCCACGATCTGTATATTTCACAAAGTTTCCAGCAAGCAGAGCCTGTGACTCTGTACAGGGTCCTGAGAGTGCTTGCACCCCAACTGCTAGGGCTTTAATCACAGAAATGTAGGGCCTCAGTCGCGGCAAGAAGGTGGGTGTGATCTGTTCTGTGATGCCGACCAGCAGACCCTCTGAAGCTCATTGCTGCCCCCATCTGTACATTTCAAAGAGATGCCTGCCAACAGAGCACACAGTCTGCAGGGCTAGCGCCACATCTCTTACGACTTTAATCACAGAATACAACATCTCCAGTTCCCGCAAGATGGTCTCAATGGCACCCTGGGGGGCGCTGGGCATAATTTGGGTGTGGGGGTGATTATCCCTCCTCAGTCTCCTGAAGGGGCAGGGCTCTCTTTGAGGGCAGCTGCGCGCCCTCCTGCCCTGTCTCTTCCCCATGGTTGGAAGTCTAGCTCCTTACAGATGACACTGCGCAGCGCGGCTCTAGGCGCTGCTTGGGTGAGGGCAGTTCTCTGCAGACTGCTGTTCCGATGACAGTTTGAAACCAGTGATTGACTCGGAGGCAGTTCTCGGTATTTTCCACAGGTACAACAGTAGTTGTGTGATTGTGTTAATAGATTTTCTTTTCCTTCAGGAGGTCGAAGTGAAGTTCTCGGGACTCACTGCTACAACAGTAGTTGTGTGATTGTGTTAATAGATTTTTTTTCCTTCAGGAGGTCGAAGTGAAGTTCTCTGGACTCACTGCTACAACAGTAGTTGTGTGATTGTGTTAATAGATTTTCTTTTTTTTCAGCAGGTCGAAGTGAAGTTCTCGGGACTCAGTGCTACAAAAGTAGTTGTGTGATTGTGTTAATAGATTTTCTTTTTTTTCAGCAGGTCGAAGTGAAGTTCTCGGGACTCAGTGCTACAAAAGTAATTGTGTGATTGTGTTAATAGATCTTCTTTTCCTTCAGCAGGTCGAAGTGAAGTTCTCGGGACTCACTGGGCACCTTCCTCAGTCATATGAGGGCCGGCCATTTTAACCTCACTTTTGGTGAGATTAATCTAGTGACTGGTGGGTTTAGATGAATCTATTGACTGCTGGGCTAATCGCATCGGAGCTCCCTCTGGCGTCTTGTGATTGTAGTCAGGAAAAGAAAATAGCCAGAGAACTGCCCTCACCCAAGCAGCACCTAGAGCCGCGCTGCGCAGTGTCTTCTGAGGAGGGACTATCACCCCCACACCCAAATTATGCCCAATTATGCCCAGCGCCCCCCAGGGTGCCCTTGAGACCATCTTGCGGGAATGAAGGCCTGGACTCGACAAACTTAATGTGGAGAAAATGGAGGGGCATGATTGAAATAGAGAAGCCTGGGAAACGAGGCAGATTGATTGGAATGAGAGGATTCAAAGCGCAGTAAACTCCAAACCATTATGGATGTCCTGTAGCGCTTGAAACGGTGAAATCTTCATAGAAGCCACCAGTGAGCTTTGTGCAAGTTCAAATGAAGAACAGGGGGCAGAAAAACAGAAATCTAGGACAAAAGTTTGGGAAAGGATATTAAGAATGAGCAGAGTGGGAGGAAAGTGAAGGCAGGTTGGGGTGCTTGCTAGAATTTGAGGAAGAAGTAGACGTGTGGGTTGTAAAGAATAAAGGAAGGCAGGTATGTTGTACAGAAAAAAATACTTGGTATTGGCACTTCACAGCTCGCGTAATTATTAATGGTATTTGTGTTATTGCTCATGCTGAGTTCCTAGAGTAGCAGATGTAGATGTTTGATCACTGCCTGCATAGTTATGATATGCAGACTCAGGACTCGAATCCAAGCCCAGATCACCAGGATCCAACCTTCTCCGGAGTTGAAAACCCATGTATTCAAGCAACTTCCATAACTGTGTAGCCTCTTCAGTGCTATCTGCTCCTAAAAGGAGGAGGGGGTAGGGTAGACATGGTCCTTTCCAAGGGCAGTGGTGTTATGGGTTAGTCCACCGCTGTGCTCAAAGGCAGTGAGGCACATTTATTTTCCCCCACATTTTCAGTGGGTACTTGCTGTCCTGCAGCAACATTTGCAATTGTGAACTGGGCACCGGGGCAGTTGTCCTCTTTACCACATTGAAAACAAAATGAGGTGAAGGGTCCTTGTGATATCTGCAGTAGCACCCTCTCTGCTTCTGAATAGGGTGCTGGAGCATGTTTAGCTGTCCTGGTCCTTCTTGGCCTACAATTCTTTGAGGTATTGTCACCGTCTTTGAAATTTAGGGGCAATGGATTTCAGGACACTTGATAGTTATCAAACCAGTACCATAAGATCCAACATACATCCTTAGAAATCAATGACATTTCCTGAAAAAAACTAAAGTTTAAGACAAGACAAGGTTGAGCATGGTTTTAATAGTGGCTACAGTGCAAAACCAAATTGTCTGCCAGGGTTTCTGTTGCTTTGTCAAGCCTCGCCAAAGTTACCAGCAAATTAAACAAGCATTTGCAATGCTACAGGTGTCGCATTTACTAGAGTTTGAGTTATTGGCATTGTAGATTACAATGCCTTTTATTAATGTGTTGGTTTTTTAAACAAATAAATAAAAGGCATTGCCATTTACAATGCCAATAGCATAAACTCTCGCAAATGCGAGACCTATTGCATTGTAAATGCTTGTCTTCTCTATGATACTGCTCTGGTCATTCTGTTACAGTGAGACTCCCACCATGACGACGGGGAAGATACAAGCATGTTAAGCTATGAAAGATAATACTGGAGAACTATAGTGTACAGGTAAGTAACTAATTCCTTGTGATCCAAGGTGATGGGCTTATGAAGCAAAAGACGTTATAATGTAGCTCCCTTTTGTTGGATTATGCTCTGTTCTGGGAAGAACTAACAGCCATGGGTCTTGTACCGGGTTTGTGACATGATGCTTTGGGAACCGCTTTTGTCTACATCTTGTTCCACCAAGGAATAATCATCTGAAGCTTGGTCTTCTAGGTAAAACCTTTGGTAGACGTTGGTTTATTGGTTGAGCATTTGTACTTCTCTCGCTCTGAGCTGAGGGACCCCCGAAACAATACGTCTCGGGCTGTGACGCTCCCCTTGCTTAGATAAGCATGTTTCTGGAAGTGATGGTTTGTTAGAGACTTGCATTATGCAAAGTGTTCCTCTGGTTTTCTGAAGGTTTCTTGGCATGCATCAAAGTTGACAAAGGTGGGAGAAATGTCTACTAGGTTTTGCTGAAGGTGAAAAATTAGCAACTGAGAGCCACTTAATCGGAGGTGCTGGAGTTGGTCTAGTTATGTGTTAGGAATGTGGTCCATACATAAAGAAAGCAATTACATCCATGTCTCTGTGTACAGTGTTGAGAGATTCCTTTACTAGCTGCAAATAAGACCGAGATTTCCCTTCAAATCATTCTAGTTTTGCTCCTGTGTTCTTTATCTTTTTGTTTGTGGAGAGAGGGATATGTATATTTTGGTTGTATAGCCTAGTTGTTATCACCTCAAGGAAGCTTTGTTTTCTATTGAGATGTAGCTGGTGATGTCGCTGGTGAACTGGTAGGTTGGGACTGGGGGCGTTTATTGCATTCACATTTACATCTTTTTAGAAGACTGTTTCCGTTTGTGCCTAATCATTTAACCTTCATTTGTCAGTTGACCTGAATTTAAAATGCTGTGGGTTTAGATTTTAGTCTTTTGGGTCCAGATATGGGTGTAGGTAGTGAAGAATAGCAATATAGTCCAAGAAAATGTACATTTTGTGGCCTGGACCACATTTGTTAACCCATGTAGTATAGGACTAGTGGAGCATTGCTCCTGAAATGGTAGAGCAGGTTTTCATTCAAGTGTTTTCATTCAAGTGACGAACGCTGAAAGATGCATAGGTATTCCTTATAATGATTCCTCTACCATAATCGGGCCTCAGAGTTGCTCATGGACACTTTGTATACTTAACTTGAGTTAAGGAGTTTAATCTCCTTCTCTTTGTGAATACAAATAGTGTTTTCATTTAAAATAGCAACTTTGCTGTTCTAAATTCACGTTTTCATCCTACAGTATTTGCAAAGCATTAAAATTCACAAGGGTAATGTAAAAAGGTATTTACCTATTTCCTCGGGACCCGCAAATTCTTTTTGTCCTTCCTTTTTTAAGGAGGAAACAAATTTCACATTGCTGTGGAATAGACCAAATGTGTGTCGAATGACACCCTCCCCCGAATTATTGAGAGTTGGAAAAGTAAAAGTAACTAGGTCATGTCCCGAAGATTTGTAACCAACAATTCTCTTATGGGGGATTTCCATGTATGTCATAAGCACTGAATAGTTCCGCCTTCCTAAGGGGACCCGAGAGCAGTTCTTAAATGTATGTTCTTAAGTGGAGATGTTCGTCTCTCCTCAGGAAGGCCTGTAAATTCACTTAAGAAAAAGACCGATAATGCAGTCTATATACCTAAGCTACAATGGCTATATTCTTCATCATGAAGTCAAAAAAGGGCCAGTACATTAAGTATGAGTATAATTTTAGATGGTTTGCAAACCTTATAAATCTTGTGCAAAAACCCACGTTCGAGGTATGTGGGCTGCTGAATTCATATCTGTGCATAGATTGCCGCCTAGTGTTGGGTCCGGATGATTGCACATTGTTGTCCTGGAAGAGTCTTCGAAGTATCACGAGATAGGTGGCTCCTCCCCTGGACTACAGTGCGCATGGGCATCCTCTCCATCCTCGGATTGTTTTTTTCCGCCATTGGGTTCGGATGTACTTTCTCGACTCTAGTTCGGAAACTTTGTATTGACTCTTTCCTAAGGCCAAAAGGCCTTCGAAGCGTCGGTATTGTCTCGTTCGGTGCCTGTTTTCTTTTCCAGTTCTTCGAACCGGACGTCGGAAGCCGATTCTCGCCTTCGACACCAAAGGCCCGGACTACGACGACGATGGAACGGAGCCCGTTTAAACGATGCCCCGTCTGTAATTCCAAATACCCCCACATCGATGTGCACCCAGTGTGCAATAAATGTTTGTCCCCCGAGCACGACGAGGCCAGCTTTATGGCCTGCTCAAAGTTCTGCTCCAAGAAGACGCTTAAACTTCGGCGCGCAGCGAGGCAGTCGGCTCAACAGTCGGCACCCGAGCCAGCCAACATTTTCGAGGCCGGTGACGAAGAAGGCGTCGAATATGAAGAAGAAGATGAAGAGGTTCCCGAAGAACGGTCGTAACCGGCGTCGGAGCATGACTCCAACTTTGAGATGGACGAGCAAGCTGAAGAATACGTCCACGAAGAAGACATCGTCGAGGTAGGGGACGACGAAGGGGCCGTCGGAGCCGTCGATGACGACTCCAGTGATGAGCCAGGCCCAACTGCAGTAGAGGGGCCTATAACTGACATTACGCTCCCTTCGGCTCAGGTCGAGGCATCACCGAAAGGCCTTAGCCAAGATCTTTCTACCCGTTCTATAGCCCTGCGTTCAAGCCAGGCTAAGAACAAATCGAAGGAGCCATCGGTCTATTCATCAAAATCGAAACCGAAACCATCGGAGCAGAAATCGAAACCAAAACTACTTAAGATGGTGGTCGGTTCGACGTCGACGTCAAAGGCTATCGACGACCCTTCGACGCCGAAAGTGCCTATCGCCTCGAAGACTGGAGCGTCGAAGCAGAGCTCGACCAGCAAACACGTCACCTCGACGCCGTTGGCATAGACGTCGACGCACAAACATGGCGACAAGGCCAAAGGCCTCCAGGAGAAGAAGGCCGTCGAGCAGAAAATCTCAGGACTCAAGCCACTGCTCAGCAAGCACCTCGAGCCGAAGGCCAAAGCGGACCCAAAGCAGCAGGTCTCGTCGACGCCCAAGGCTGGGGATGCTCCACGCCGGGAGCTCGGGTCAACGCCATCAAGCAAGCATCCTCCTCAAGTGCTAAAGCAGCCTGAATCGACTACCACATCAAGCTCCAAGACCGTCTGACAGACCCCGATTAAGTTCGGTCTTCCGCCAACGGCTCGAGCAAAGCAGCTCGAACTCCATAAATGCGCCGAACCTTCCAGGACGTCGTCGAAGCCCGCCAAAGAAGGGGTGGTTTACCACGAACCCTCGTACGACAACCAGTCGAAACTCTTTATTGACGCGGAATCAGGCAGGCTCACTATCCACAAGCGGAAGATCGCGCCTGAACGTCCCTTGGAGGGTTATAAAATTCCTTTCAAACGAAAAAAGGACTCGGCCACCTCACCAGTTCTCTTCGAGCACGTTCAGGACTATTCACAGCAAATGGCATATTCTCCAGCACGGAGTGAGGAGGACATGGGGACGACTATGGTCAAGCGGCCTACACTTATAATGCTGACACTGATCAGGATGAACCACAACAGTGGTCTGAGGCTATAGATCAATCTGTGGACCCTGATGATCCACATGCTGCACCTTACGCTCAGTCCTATAACGTCAAAACATCGCCAACAGAGGACACGGCGGCGTTTAACGCTTTGATAGAAAGGGCAGCACTCAACCATGACGTGGAAATGCATGCGGAGCCAGTGGACGAAGATTTCTTGTTTGATACTTTCTCCACCTCTGAACGTTCCACTAAGACTTTGCCTATGCTTAAAGGGGTCCTCAAGCATGCTGCGTACATCTTCAAGGAACCCACAAAAGCTAGGGTTATTAACCCACGTATTGAGAAAAAGTACAGGCCTGCTCCAGTGGACCCCACCTATATCAAAGGCCAGCTCCCCTTGGACTCACTTGTAGTGGCCAATGCCCGCAAGAGGGCAAATTCACAAACCAGTGGCGACGCTCCGCCTCCGGACAAGGAATCGAAGATTCTAGAGGCGTCAGGGAAACGAGTGGCAGCGCAGGCTGCAAATATTTGGAGGATTTCCAATACACAGGCCCTGTTGGCTAGATACGACAGGGCACACTACGACACACTAGAACAGTTGTTGCAACACTTGCCTGATATGTACAAGGAGGGAGCAGAGATGATTATACAAGAAGGAAAATTAATTTCTAATGCGTCCATCAAGTGCGCACTGGACGCAGCAGACACAGCAGCTAGGGCCATAAACACTAGTGTGATGCTGAGACGTCACGCATGGCTCCGCATCTCTGGTTTCAAGCCCGAGATTCAAACTACTCTGCTCAATCAGCCGGTTAACCCGGACTTCCTTTTTGGTCCCGAGGTAGACACAACACTCGAGAAAATAAAGAAAGACACTGAGACAGCCAAATCCATGGGGGCTCTGCAATCTCAGCAGTTTCGGGGCAGTTCCTTTCGTCGCTCCGGCAATAGGGGAGCCTCTAGAGGACAGGCTTTACAGCAGGCACAGTACACCAAAGGCAGCACGTAATCCACCTACACAAAGAATACCAGGGGTGGATACCGTGGGAACAGCGCCAATGGCAGAGGACGTGGCAATAACAACGCCAGATCCTCCGCTCCCAACAAACAGTGACGCCCTGTCACTGCCCCCGACCATCTAACACCTGTCGGGCAAAGACTCCAGCAGTTCCTGCCAGTCTGGGAAAGCATTACCACGGACAGGTGGGTGAGACAACTTATCCGTTACGGCTATTGTCTAGAACGAACCCCCACCCGCCCAACATACCCCCAAGGCACCGTCCTATGTCCGCAGAGCACATGCACTTATTGCAGCAAGAAGTACTCTCCATGCTGCAAAAAGGGGCAATAGAACTCGTGCCTGCAGAAGAGCGAGGTACAGTGGTGTACTCTCTGTACTTCTTAATCCCAAAAAAGGACGGATCCCTGCGGCCCATTCTAGACCTCAGACCCCTCAACCAATACATACTTTCAGAACACTTTCATATGTTAACCTTACAGCAGGTCCTGCCGTTGCTCAGTCAGGGCGACTTCCTTGCGACACTGGACCTCAAGGATGCATATTTCGACATTCCCATTCACCTAAGTCACAAGAAATATCTCAGGTTCACCATTAACAATCAGCATTACCAATTCAAGGTTCTGCCTTTTGGGGTCACCACTGCCCCCAGAGTGTCCACCAAGTTCTTAGCGACCGTGGCTGCGCACCTTCGCAGACAACATGTTCATGTCTATCCCTACCTGGACGACTGGCTCGTTCAGGCCAAGTCGGCCCAGCAGTGTGCCAGCCACATGTCGCGCACAATTCACCTCCTTCACTGTCTGGGGTTCTCACTCAACTACACAAAGTCACACCTGAAGCCAGCCCATGTGCGACAATACCTAGGGGCAACCTTGAACACTCTTACAGCAACAGCGCAGCCGAACTCTGCCAGGGTCGACAGCATGCAGCTGCTCATTCGGAGGTTCAGACCTAAACAATCACTCCCAGCGCAGGTGTTCATGCACCTAATCGGTATGATGGCATGATGCATATTCATAGTCCCGCACGCGAGACTGCACATGCGTCCCCTTCAAGAATGCTTAGCGCGACAGTGGAACCAGGCTCATGGGCATCTAAAAGACCTAGTGTTGGTGACCGGTCGTGCTTACAACTCTCGGCATTGGTGGAATCCACAAAACCTTTGCAGGGGACGACCGTTCCAAGAGCCTGTCCCACAAATAGTGCTAACAACGGACGCATCTCTCCAGGGTTGGGGAGCGCATGTCATGTCCTCCACTACACGGTGCAGGGACTATGGTCAACACAACAGCAGAAAATGTACATCAACCTGTTAGAGCTGATGGCAATCTTCCTGGCACTAAAGGCGTTCAAGTTGCACCTATGCAACAAGGTCGTGTTGATCCGGACGGACAACATGACTGCCATGTATTACATCCAGAAACAGGGAGGCACACACTCCCCGCAGTTATCTCACCTAGCCCTGAGCATGTAGAAGTGGGTCATTCAGAGGAACATCTTCCTCATGGCGGAGCATCTCCCAGGAGTGGACAACCAGATGGCGGGCACAGTCATCAGATGCACGAGTGGGAAATCCACCCCTCGGTACTCCAGCCATACTTCCAGCAGTGGGGTCATCCAGAGATCGACCTCTTCGCCACAAACGAGAACGCAAAATGCCAAAGCTTCGCCGCCAGGTTCCCACACCCGCAGTCTCAGGGCAATGCGATATGGATGAACTGGTCAGGCAGATTTGCGTACGCTTTTCCCCCAGCCCCACTCATCCCGCTGGTGGCGCGCAAACTGCGACAGCACTCCATGACGCTCATCCTGGTTGCTCCAACGTGGGCACGACAGGCTTGGTACACCATGTTCCTGGAACTTTCAGTGGTGCCTCACCAACGGCTACGCCTCACCCCCAGCCTCCTCACTCAGAGCCATGGAGACATTCAGCACCCAGATCCTCAACAATTGAGCCTAGCGATCTGGCTCCTGAGGTCATAGAGTTTGGCTACCTCAACTTGCCCCCTGAGTGAATGAACATCAGAGAGGCAAGGCGGCCTACGACCAGGGCGTGCTATGCAGCCAAATGGAAACGGTTTGTCATTTACTGTTCCAACAAAGACATTAATCCGCTAGATGCATCCACGCAGAACATCATATGTTACCTACTGCATCTGTATCAATGCAACCTGGCGTATAGTTCCATCAGGATACATTTGGCTGCTATCGCCGCTTACCTTCAGAACAGACAGCACCTTTCACTCTTCAGGGTGCCTGCCATCAAGGCCTTTATGGAAGGCCTTAAAAGAGTGATTCCTCCCAGACACCCTCCTTCGCCTGTCTGGAATCTAAATATCGTTCTCACCAGGCTCATGGGACCCCCCTTTGAGCCTCTCCATTCTTGTGAGATACAGTTTCTTACTTGGAAAGTGGCCTTTCTAATAGCCATCACATCGCTGCGAAGAGTCAGCAAGCTTCAAGCCCTCACAATTCAAGAGCCCTACCTACAAATTCATGCTAATAGGGTGGTGCTGCGCACCAACCCCAAGTTCATGCCAAAGATGATCTCGCAGTTCCACATTAATCAAACCATTGAACTACCAGTTTTCTTTCCAAATCCTGACTCAGTGGCAGACAGGGCACTGCACACCTTAGATGTCAAAAGAGCTCTCCTGTATTACATCGACAGCACAAAGGACTTTCGCAAAACTAAACAACTGTTTATTGCCTTCTCTTCACAACATAAAGGCAACCCTATTTCCTAATCAGGTATAGCCAGTTGGATAGTTAAATGCATTCAAATCTGCTATAAAAAAGTTAAGCGCACTTTAACAGTTCCCCCAAGAGCGCATTCCACACGCAAGCTAGGGGCATCCATGGCTTTCCTGGGTAACATTCCTCTAGAGGATATATGTAGAGCAGCCACATGGACCACCATACATACATTTACCAAACACTACTGCGTAGATGTACACTCCAAACAGCAAGCTGCTGTAGGACAGGCTGTTCTCAGAACTCTCTTTCAGACTGCTGCAGCTGGCACGGGCAACCGCCGATAAGGAGGAAACTGCTATTTATTCTATGCACAGATATGAATTCAGCAGCCCACATGCCTCGAACGGAATATGCTACTTACCAGTATGCATCTGTTCTTGGTATGTAGGGCTGCTGACATTCATATCAGCCTTACCAGCGCCGGTTTTACTCCGAGGGTTCAAACCCCTCATTTGCTTCCTGGAATATCTCAAAACCAACAGCATCAAATATCCTAAGAGCCACAGCATAGGCAGGCCAGAGGACCCTCTGCCCAACATCCCGCCCAAGGTGGTAAACAAACATCAGGCACAAAACCATGAATCCTCCCTTCCCCCACTTCTGTTATCCCCTCTGGTAAGGGGACGCATTTCACATTTCCTGAAAGAGTGGCAATGCATCACAAAATATGCCTGGGCTTTGATTTTTTTGTGCAGAATGGGTACTGTCTCTGTTTTACCACCCCACCACCGTCTATTACACCAAAGCAGTGCTTAATTTGTAAAAAAAAAAAATAAGTTCCTGGTCTCTCAACAGGAGGCCACTGCAGCCTGCACCACACATTGCCCCTGCCAGCCCTGCCAATAATAGTAACAACACAATACGAACCATCACACTCCTACAAGTGTGACAATTTGTTCTATGTCAGGCCCCAAAGCTATACGAATCGCTTGGTTTCTGGTAATAGTAATTTTTTATGTACATTGAATTAATAATTAATTGTTGTTGTGGTTATCTCTAAATTAGCCAGACAGTGCTGCCTTGTGGCAGACTAACACAAGAACCACTATCCATCTCGACCTACTCAGAATGGAACCCAACTTCTTGTTGCAAAAGAATGCAGTGGAAGCTGTTTCCGGCAGTCAACAGGTAGCGAGCATTATTCCAGGTATTTCCTCATACTAAAGGAAGATAAACAAAAATTCAGACCCATTCTCCGTCTCAAAATCAGCAACAAGTGGATTTGGAAGAAGTTCTTATTGCTGGTTTTACATCCTATTTATTCCCAACTACACCAGGGAGATTGGCTTTGCTCTATCGACCATCACAATTCCTACTTTTACATTCCCAACGCCGGGCAGCATCGGAAATTTCTCTAGTTCGGCGTGGGGCCACGACCATTACTAGTACACAGTAATACCATTTGACCTCAAGTCAGCATCCAGTACTTTCTCCAAGTGCATGGCTGTGGTAGCAGCCCTTCTGAGAAAGCACCTAATCTTTGTCTATCCATATGTAGACGTCTGGCTTATAAAAGGTGTTCTTTTTTTGAGGAAGCCCAACCACATCTCAAATGGACCTGCGATCTCCTACATCGCTTGCGTTTTCACGTAAACTTCAACAAGTCCACGTCGACACCAGTCCAAACGTTGCACTACTTTTCTTTTCTTTATTGGCAAAACACAGGATACACCTTGATCAAATAGTGTATCAGGATTATGCCATGACTGATAGATGTTACTCTGATATGACAGTATCTATAACCTTAACAATAACAGTTGTCAATGGTACAAGCATTTTTGTCAGTACATTGGGGACAACATTTCAAGTAGTTATTCTCATCTGTGTTTGTAATTACAACTTTTACTTCACATTGGAAAAATTACTGTAGTGGAGTGTCAGGTCATGCAGCGTGCACAGACTCCAATTGCTCTGGGATTGTCTCCCACCAAACGACCCGTCACTTCCTTGCACCCTGTCTGTTTAATCATCTGTTGACATGTGCATGCTTAATCTACCCTGGGTTCACCCGTCTCCTTCCTGATCAGGTACACCTGATATGCCCCCTAGTGATTTTAGGGTGACTTTGAGGAGGTAGAAGTTCTCTATATACAACTGACTGCATATTACAAAAAAAAAACATGTCTGTATGTCACTCTGGTAAGGTAGGGGTCGGACTTCGAGCCCAACGCATTGCCATACAGCGTCTGGACAATAAGAGCCCAAGGGCCGGCAATTTCCGGTCTGCTTTTTCCACTTCCCTATCCCAACCTAAAAGAGCTAGCATGGGGTCCCGTTGCAACAGAGAGCCGATAATAGTGCACAATCACTGAATGCTGCGTTTCAGAATTAAACTATTTTAGGACAGTGCCATGCCACATGCATGAATTCAGCAACACCCTCACTACATCTGGGACACTCCGCTGTTTCTCCAGTCCATATTTGAAGAGCCTTTCTGGGATGTAGTATACTCTGTTAATATATTTAGAATGTATAAGTCTGTGCCATCCACTTAGTGACACTGAGCAACAATATCTCCAGCTCTCCTCATCGATGGGTTTGTCCAGGTCCCTTTGCCATGCTATGCCTCTTGTGTCAGGGCGTATATTTGTGCAACCTGTTTAGTGGGAGTGTTTGATTATATTAGGGAGGATAGCGCGGGAATGTCCGGAGGCTCCTGCATATCCTCTCCCAAGAGATCTCGAGACATTGTACTACTTAGGGGCCTCCATTGACACCATTCATGCAAAGGTGTGTCCTTCGGAGCAGCGACGCTTAACGATCCTTAAGAAATGTCAGACTCTCAGGAAGGTGCTTCATCCAACAGTAAGGGCAGTCTTATCTCTTCTCGGCTCAATGGCCTCCTGCATTTTTCTCACTCCCATTGTTTGCCTTCATATGCGGCCCCTCCAGGAGTATCTAGAGGATCAGTGGGACCAGCTGATGGGCAGCTGGGATGACAGGATCACACTTTCTTTACATACAACACAGTGCCTCAAGTGGTGGTGTACTCCAAACATTCTCCTCCAAGGCACGCCGTTTCACCAACAAGTTTCATCTCATACCATTGAGACGGATGACTCACTACTCGGATGGGTAATATTAGAGGCTCATGGTCTCAGAGAGAGATGTCATACCATATCAATCGCCTTGAACTACGCGCAGTTCAATTACCGCTAAAGTCTTTTCATCCATCATTTACCACTGACACCTTGCTTGTTCAGGATTGTTCAGACAGACAATATAACCACTATGTACTGCCTGAACAAGCGGGGGCACCAAGTCCAGACCTTTGTCACTAGAGGCCCAGACAATCTGGAATTGACGATTGGCGTGGAACCTGAAGGTAATTGCAACTCAACTCACAGGCGTCAAATATGTTCAAGCAGATGCACTCAGCAGAGCTCTCGCCAAATCGGTTTTGTTCAAAGAAGTTGTTCAAAGTATCTTCCACTTGTGGGTCACCCCTTCTATCGACCTCTTCGCCACAGTGGAAAACAGAAAATGCCTTGGCTTTGCCTCCACGTATAACCATCCAGAGACCCTGGGGAATGGCTTGTGGATCGACTGGTCTTGCAAATGTCTTTACACCTTTTCACCAATTCCTCTGATCCCAGAGGTCCTGATCAAGCTCGCCGACGCGAAAGCCAAGATGATCCTCATCACTCAATGGCAATGGCAATAGTAGTTGCCTGACCTTCTTCACCGGTCATTGCATCCACATCACAAGCTGCCATGCAGGCCAGACCTACTGACGAAATTTGGATGCCAGATGGTCCACCCAAATCTCTCCTCTTTGAATGAGGCTGCATGGCTCCCTAGTTAGTGCAGTACGGGCACTTAAACTTGACACAAGACTGCATGGAGATCCTCAAAGAGGCTAAGCTTCCTTCCACTTTCTCTTCTTAGGCTTTCAAATGGAAGAAATTTAACAACGTGTACCTGACTACTTGCCTAGAAGATGTGATTTTACCATACCTCTTACACTTGGCTATATCTGGCTTGCAATTAGCTTCCATGAAGGTTCATCTGGCAGCTCTTACTGCATACAAGAAATACCTGTCGCAAACCTCCTTTTTCCAAATCCCAGTCCATAAAGTATTTCTTAGGGGAGGTTGAAGAAGGTGTTCGAGGCATGAGGGCTGCTGAATTCATATCTGTGCATAGATCGCCGCCTAGTGTTGGGTCCGGATGATTGCACATTGTTGTCCTGGAAGAGTCTTCGAAGTATCACGAGATAGGTAGCTCCTCCCCTGGACTACAGTGCGCATGGGCATCCTCTCCATCCCCAGATTGTTTTTTTCCGCCATTGGGTTCGGATGTCTAATCTTAACTCCAGTTAAATAACTTGTAATCTTTCTATTCCTAAGGCCAAAAGGCCTTCTTAGCGTCGGTATTGTATCGTTCGGTGCCTGGCCCTTTCGGTTCTTCGATCGGCGTCGAAAGAAGATTCTCTCGACAACACAGGCCCAGACTACATCGACGATGGAACGGACCCCGTTTAAGCGGTGCCCCGTTTGTCATTCAAAGTATTCGAACTTGGATGTGCACCCAGTGTGCAATACCTGTTTGTTCCCCGACCACGACAAGTGGAAATGTTTCGCCTGCTCAAGGTTCCGCTCAAAAAAGACTATTAAACTTCGACGCGCGGCAAGGCAGTCGACCCAGCGGTCGGCACCAGCGCCTGCAAACCTCTTCGATGCCGGGGACGAGGAACTCTTCCAGGATGAGGAAGAGGCGGAAGACGACGTTCCCGAAGAAGTGTCGGAACCGGCATCGGAGCAGGACTCCAATTTCGAGATGGACGAGCCAGATGAGGAGTTCGCCCACGACCAAGACGTCGTCTAGGTAGGGGACGACGATCAGGCCCTTGTCGCCGTTGATGACGACTCCGGTGGAGTACCGAGTCCGCCCGCAGTTCCGGATCCTATCATTAACATTCAGCCCTCTCCAGCTCCAGTTGAGGCATCGCCGAAAGGCCTTAGCCAAGATCCATCCTCTCGGTCTACAGCCCCGCGACATAGCCAGGCTAAGACCCTTTCGAAGGAGCCATCGGTCGATTCAGCGAAATCGAAACCGAAACAGACGGAGCCAAAATCGAAACCGAAACTACTCAAAATGGTGGTCGGTTCGACGTCGACGACCTCCTTGAAGGCTGCCGACGATCCTTCGGCGCCGAAGATACCTGTCGGTGCCAAGACTGGGACTTCGAAGCAGGGCTCAGCCACCAAGACCGTCGCCTCGAAGGCCTCGGCGTCGGTGCCCGCGTCAACGACCAAACATGGCGAGAAGGGCAAAGGACTTCCGTTGGGAAAAGGTCTGCAGCCACCCCTCTCAGGACTCAAGACTGGGCTAGCTAAAAGGGTCGAAGCCACGGGCAAGGACGCCCCGACTTTGTCGTCGACGCCCAAGGATGGAGGCGCACTGCGCCGGGAGCTCGATTCGACGCGGTCGAGCGAGCGGCCTGCACAGGCGTCGAAGAAACCCGAAACAAGCGCTTCCGGTTCGAAGCATGCGAACTCGACGCCACTTAAGTTTGGCCTTCCGCCCACGGCCCGTCCAAAGCAGCTCGAGGTTTCCAAGATGGCAAAGGTGTCCTCCCATGCACAAGTCGTCTATCATGAGCCTTCTTACGACAACCAGGCAAAACTGTTTATTGACTCGGAGTCGGGCAGGCTTACCGTCCACAAGCGGAAGATCGCGCCTGAACATCCCTTGGAAGGTTACAGGATTCCCCTCAAAAAGAAGATGGTCTCCACCACCTCTCCGGTTCTTGTTGAACCTATTCACGACTACTCGCACCATGCTGTTCAATCTCCAACACAAAGTGAGGAGGACTTGAATGCGGACTATAGCCAAATGGGCTTCTCTTACAATACTGACACTGATCAAGATGTCTCAAATCAATGGTCAGGAGCAGGAGATCAAGGCGATGACCCTGATGACCCCCATACCGCTCCAGACTCTCAGTCCTACATTGTAAAACTATCACCAACTGAGGACACTGTAGCATTCAATGCATTAATAGAGCGGGCAGCCCTCAACCATGACGTCGAGATGCATGCCGAGCCAGTGGATGAGGATTTCTTGTTTGATACCTTCTCCACATCTGAACGCACCACCAAGACTCTGCCCATGCTTAAGGGAGTCCTCAAGCATGCCACAGCCATTTTCAAGGAGCCAACCAAAGCCAGGGTTATAAATCCCCGGATCGACAAAAAATATAGGCCTGCCCCAGTGGACCCAACCTATATCAAAAGCCAGCTCCCATTGGACTCCCTCGTGATGGCTAATGCACGCAAAAGGGCTAATTCTCAATCTACTGGTGACGCTCCCCCTCCGGACAAAGAGTCAAAAATCTTTGAGGCGTCTGGGAAGCGTGTGGCAGCGCAAGCCGCTAACATTTGGAGAATAGCCAATACACAGGCCCTGTTGGCTAGGTACGACAGGGCGCACTACGACACCCTAGAATAATTAATGCAGCACATGCCTGACATGTACAGAGAGGCAGCAGAAATGGTTATACAAGAGGGTAAACTGGTTTCCAATGCGTCAATCAAATGCGCACTGGATGCAGCAGACACTGCAGCGAGGGCAGTCAATACTAGTGTGATGCTGCAACGCCATGCATGGCTGCGCATCTCAGGGTTTAAATCCGAGATCCAAACTACTCTTCTCAATCAGCCGGTTAATCCGGACTTCCTGTTTGGACCCGAAGTGGACACAACACTTGAGAAAATGAAAAAAGACACTGAGACGGCGAAATCCATGGGGGCTCTCCAGTCACAGCAGTTTCGGGGCGGTTCCTTTCGTCGCTCCGGTAACAGGGGAGCAACAAGAGGACAGGCTCAACAGCATTCACAGTACGCCAAGGGCAACACACAATCTGCCTACACTAAAAACACCAGAGGTGGATACTGTGGGAACAACACCAAAGGGAGAGGCCGCGGCAATAACAACGCCAGGTCCTCCACTCCCAACAAACAGTGACTTCATGTCACTGCCCCCGACCATCTAACACCTGTCGGGGGGAGACTCTAGCAGTTCCTGCCACTCTGGGAAAACATCACAACAGACAGGTGGGTGAGACAACTTATCCGTTACGGCTATTGTCTAGAGCTAACCTCCACCCCCCCAACATACCCCCAAGAAACCGTCCTATGTCCGCAAAGCACTCGCTCTTATTGCAGCAAGAAGTACTCTCCATGCTGCAAAAAGGAGCCATAGAACTCGTGCCTGCCGAGGAAAGGGGTGCAGGGGTTTACTCCCTGTACTTCTTGATTCCAAAAAAGGACAGGTCCCTGCGGCCCATTCTAGACCTCAGACCCCTCAACCAATACACCCTTTCGGAGCACTTTCACATGCTAACTTTACAACAAGTCCTGCCGCTGCTCCGTCAGGGCGACTTCCTAGCCACCCTGGACCTCAAAGATGCGTATTTCCACATTCCCATTCACCCAAGTCACAAAAAATATCTCAGGTTCACAATCAACAGTCAGCATTACCAATTCAAGGTTCTGCCGTTCGGGGTCACTACTGCTCCCAGGGTTTTCACCAAATGCTTAGCGACTGTGGCAGCACACCTTCGCAGAGAAGGTGTTCACGTGTACCCCTACCTGGACGACTGGCTCGTGCAGGCCAAATCTGCCGAGCAGTGCGGCCGCAACATGTCACGTACAATTCACCTCCTTCACAGTCTGGGGTTCTCTCTCAACTACGCAAAGTCTCACCTGCAGCCATCCCATGTGCAACAGTACCTGGGGGCAACACTAAACACCCAGTTGGCCACGGCTCAGCCGAACTCAGCCAGGGTCAACAGCATGCAAACGCTCATCCGGAGGTTCCAACCTCAGCGATCCCTCCCAGCGCAAGTTTTCATGCAACTGATCGGCATGATGGCCTCCTGCATATTCATTGTCCCGCACGCGAGGCTGCACATGCGACCCCTTCAAGAATGCTTAGCCCGTCAGTGGAACCAGGCTCATGGCCATCTAAAAGACCTAGTGTTGGTGACCAGTCGTGCTTACAACTCTCTGCATTGGTGGAACCCACAAAACCTTTGCAGGGGACGACCGTTCCAAGAGCCTGTCCCACAGATAGTGCTAACGACGGACGCATCTCTCCAGGGTTGGGGAGCGCATGTCCTCCACTACACAGTGCAGGGACTATGGACAGCACAACAGCAATGGATGCATATCAATGTGTTGGAACTCATGGCAATCTTCATGGCACTGAAGGCATTCAAGCTGCACCTGTGCAACAAGGTTGTGTTAGTCCGGACGGACAACATGACCGCCATGTATTACATCCAGAAGCAGGGAGGCACGCACTCCCCGCAGCTGTCTCACCTAGCCCAGAGCATGTGGAAGTGGGCCATTCAAAGGAACATCTTCCTCATGGCGAAGCATCTCCCGGGTGTCGACAACCAGATGGCGGACCTGCTCAGCAGGCACAGTCATCAGATGCACGAGTGGGAGATCCACCCGTCGGTTCTCCATCCGTACTTCCAACAGTGGGGTCATCCGGACATCGACCTCTTCGCCACAAGCGAGAACGCAAAATGCCCAAACTTCGCCGCCAGGTTCCCACACCCGCAGTCTCAGGGCAATGCGATATGGATGAACTGGTCAGACAGATTTGCGTACGCTTTTCCGCCAGCCCCCCTCATACCTCTGGTGGCGCGCAAACTGCGGCAGCACTCTATGACGCTCATCCTGGTTGCTCCAACGTGGGCAAGGCAGGCCTGGTACACCACGTTCCTGGAACTTTCAGTGGTGCCTCACCAACGGCTGCGCCTCACTCCCAGCCTCCTCACTCAGAGCCATGGCGACATTCAGCACCCAGATCCCCAACAGTTGAACCTTGCGATTTGGCTCCTGAGGTCATAGAGTTTGGATACCTGAATTTGCCTCCTGAGTGCATGAACATCATCAAGGAGGCAAGACGACCGACTACCAGGGCCTGCTATGCAGCCAAATGGAAGCAGTTTGTTATTTACTGCTCCAACAATAACATTAATCCGTTGGACGCATCTACGCAAAACATCATATGTTACTTATTGCATCTGTACCAATGCAACCTGGCGTACAGTTCCATCAGGATCCATCTGGCGGCCATAGCCGCTTACCTTCAAAACAGGCAGCACCTTTCCGTTTTCAGGGTACCCGCCATTAAAGCCTTTTTAGAAGGACTTAAGAGAGTAATCCCTCCCAGACACCCCCCTTCACCAGTCTGGAACTTAAATATCGTTCTCACCAGACTCATGGGGCCGCCCTTTGAGCCACTCCATTCCTGTGAAATTCAGTGCCTCACCTGGAAGGTGGCCTTCCTAATAGCTGTTACATCGCTGCGGAGGGTCAGTGAACTGCAAGCTCTCACAATTCAGGAACCCTACCTGCAAATTCATGCGAATAGAGTGGTGCTCCGCACCAACCCTAAATTCATGCCAAAGGTGGTTTCGCAGTTCCACCTTAACCAAAATATAGACCTGCCCGTTTTCTTTCCTAACCCAGACTCCGTGGCAGACAGAGCACTGCACACCTTAGATGTCAAAAGAGCTCTCCTGTATTACATCGACAGGACAAAAGACTTTCGAAAGACTAAACAACTGTTCGTTGCATTCTCTCCACAACATAAAGGCAACCCTATCTCCAAGTCAGGTGTAGCCAGGTGGATTGTTAAATGTATCCAGATCCGTTATCAAAAAGCTAAGCGCACATTAACAGTTCCCCCTAGAGCGCATTCCACACGCAAGTTGGGGGCTTCCATGGCTTTCCTGGGTAATATTCCTGTAGAGGACATATGTAGAGCAGCCACATGGACCACCATACATACATTTACCAAACACTACTGCGTAGATGTACACTCCAAACAGCAAGCTGCTGTAGGACAGGCTGTTCTCAGAACTCTCTTTCAGACTGCTGCAGCTGGCACGGGCACCCGCCGGTAAGGAGGAAACTGCTATTTATTCTATGCACAGATATGAATTCAGCAGCCCTCATGCCTCGAACGGAATATGCTACTTACCAGTATGCATCTGTTCTTGGCATGAAGGGCTGCTGACATTCATATCGCCCGCCCTCCTCCCCGGTGCCTGTCGCAGCTGCAGCTCTCAGAAGCATTTTCAGGCATGATCATCACTTTCAGTATTACACTCCATCTCTCTGCCACAATGCGAAAAACAATCTGGGGATGGAGAGGATGCCCATGCGCACTGCAGTCCAGGGGAGGAGCCACCTATCTCGTGATACTTTGAAGACTCTTCCAGGACAACAATGTGCAATCATCCGGACCCAACACTAGGCGGCAATCTATGCACAGATATGAATGTCAGCAGCCCTTCATGCCAAGAACAGATGCATACTGGTAAGTAGCATATTCTTTTCCCTCCCATCAGGCATCCTTAGTCTCCCTAGGAACTCCATATAGTGCATTTTCGCCTTATGCAGGATCCTTTTGAACCCATCCACAAGGCTTCCCTACAACAGCTTACGTGGAAGGCAGCTTTCCTTGTAGCGATAACATCCGCTCGCCAGGTTAGCGAGATACCAGTAATATGTTTTCATGAACCATACACTGTCTTTCTAGCGAAGTGGTGATCAGCATTCACCTGAAATTCCTTCCTAAAGTAGTTTCTGACTTCCATGTAAACCAGACTATCTCATTGCCTACAACTTTTCAGAATCCTTATACTCCAGCAGAAAGCTCTATCCATTCTCTGGATGTTATGAGGGTTCTAAACGTTTATCTTGACAAGACAAAAGATATCCGCCGAATGGACCAATTGTCTATTAACTACAGGGGAGGAGCCACCTATCTCGTGATACTTTGAAGACTCTTCCAGGACAACAATGTGCAATCATCCGGACCCAACACTAGGCGGCAATCTATGCACAGATATGAATGTCAGCAGCCCTTCATGCCAAGAACAGATGCATACTGGTAAGTAGCATATTCTTTTCCCTCCCATCAGGCATCCTTAGTCTCCCTAGGAACTCCATATAGTGCATTTTCGCCTTATGCAGGATCCTTTTGAACCCATCCACAAGGCTTCCCTACAACAGCTTACGTGGAAGGCAGCTTTCCTTGTAGCGATAACATCCGCTCGCCAGGTTAGCGAGATACCAGTAATATGTTTTCATGAACCATACACTGTCTTTCTAGCGAAGTGGTGATCAGCATTCACCTGAAATTCCTTCCTAAAGTAGTTTCTGACTTCCATGTAAACCAGACTATCTCATTGCCTACAACTTTTCAGAATCCTTATACTCCAGCAGAAAGCTCTATCCATTCTCTGGATGTTATGAGGGTTCTAAACGTTTATCTTGACAAGACAAAAGATATCCGCCGAATGGACCAATTGTCTATTAACTACAGTCCTGTCCGCACTGTAATAGCCACCTCCAAACAATCCCCTCCAAACAATCCATCTCCAATCCATCTCCAAATGGATAGTTTCATGTATTTTGTTGTGCTACCAAAAACCTCACAAACTTCTAGTAGCTTAACCTGTAGCACACTTTACTAGGGAGAAAGCAGCTACTGCTGTTTTGTTGCACAATATCCTGATTCCAGAAATATGCAAAGCAGCTTCCTGGAAATGAGTACAAACATTCACCGAGCACTACTACCTAGACTCTGATGCTCGAGAAGATACTCTAGCATCTGTTCTAGTAGAACAAGTTTTCCTCAAAAATTTATTTGCCTAAGCTCTCTAGATTACCCTCTGTCTTCTCCACCACGCTATGTAGGGATGGGCTTAAGACTGTACATGGAAATCCCCTATGAGTGAAGGAATAGTTTCTTACCTGTAACTCCTGTTGTCTTATAGGGGTATTTCATAATAAGTCATAAGCAACCCTCCCTCCTCCCCGGTGAAATAGATGGAGGTATCCTTGCAATCTTCACATGGCGCACACCGCCTTCAAAAAGAACTGAAGCAACTGCCACCAGTTGGGCATGATGGGATACTGGTGGTCTTTGGGTTCTTAAAGGCATGGCTTTTATTTCAGTCATATAATGGCAGAATGTGGGGCTACTCTGCCCTTCCTCATCTCTATCACAAATAAGTTGTTTGTGAAGGAGATTCATACTATTTACAAATCATGTTAATTTTCTACTCCTATTTAATGTACTGGCCCTTTATTGACTTAATGATGAAGAATCTGGCCATTGTAGCCTTGGTATATAGGCTGCATTATCTATCTTTTTCTTAAGTGTCTTTACAGGCCTTCCTGAAGAAGGGCGAAAATCTCCACTTAAGAAGATTATATTAACACCATGCGCGCTAGCGGAATTCCGCTCGCACGCTGGGTTTTGCGGAAACGCACTTTACGTGACGAGCTGGGCTCGTCATCAGCGTGCGAGGAGGCTACGCCATGACGAGCCCAGCTCGTCATCAGCGTCGAAGGGGTTAAAGAATTGCTCTGGGGTCCCCACAGGCGGGCGGAACTATTCAGTGCTTAGAACTTATCGTGGAAACACCCCTATGAGAGAACAGGAATTACAGTTATAAAAACTATTCCTTTTCCAACTTGTTTCCATTTTGACCAGTGCAATACTTCCTGGTCTAATTTTAATGCCTTGCATGCACATCACCTGTGAGTTGATGTTGATGTGGTTAAGGAGTTTCTAATCTGTTTTACGAGCGCTCCACCAGTGTGAGTTAAAATTCTTTGCTTCTTCTTCACTTCTTAGTATCTTGGGCATAGTTGTTTGTTTATAGTAAGCAGGTACATTAGGTTTAATTTAACTTGCAGTGAAGCATGCGCCTATAGCACCTGATAGCTTGTAACACTCCCCTTGTACAAAAGGGGGTAACACCCCAAAGATTGTTTATAACCATTATAAGTACAAAAAGCCCTACCGGGAACATGCGTTTGATGTACCTGTGCATTCAATACCATATCGTGCTAACTGACCACAACTCAACTAACACATTCAGCATTCTCAGTTGACACTGATACATTTTGAAGCTAGATCTTTTCTACTTTCTGGTAGGGTTGGCAGATACCATTTCATTAATGTCACAACACACTTCCCCTTCGAGGGGGAAATAGATAGAAGATAAATGCCAAATATTCCACCAATGTCAGACATGAAAGCCAGATAAGACTGGCATCACACACCTGCAAGAACTGGACCTCAGATCGTATGGCAGAACACCAAAGCATAAATCTCAAAATGTGAAACAAAAAGGCTGCACACCACATGCCTCTTCCCAAAAGTGAAGCGAACTATACTCTATCCATTAAATGATTTATTGCATAACCACAGTGGTACTCGACTTATATATGTTTTTTTTTCCCTGGAGAAATGCGCATCTGACACTTTATCCACTTTAAAAAAGAAATCTAATGCATTCAATATATAGGACTCTAGCTCATTTAAGGGTTTCATGTTGAATTTAATTGGTCCCCTCGTCTCATGGCTTTTCTTGAACCCGCTGAACACAGAAAACAATACAGTTCATTTAGGGACTCATTATGCCCAACGTAACATAGTAAAGACTTGCGCTTGACAACGTGTAGCAGGAAAGGAAATAACCTGTTTAACATTTGGAAGACACAAAATTACATACTCTCTCCCGTATATTCAGAGTATCTTCAAATCCATAACTGTTAACAGATGCCGAAAAAGTGATGCCCTATAGTTAAACTAAACACACTCTAGAATAAACTAGATAACAAACTGTCAAAGAATTAATCACCAAGACTACCTTTGTCCCCGACCTCTTCACATCTGTGTGACTGCCATACAGTGACTCCCTCATCAAAGGTTGGTAATTCACAGCCAACCGTGCTTCATTCTCACCTACGCAGGTCCACTAGATTTCATCTCGCCAGTCCATAGTCTAAAGGTGCATATCCATAGCATATGCAGTCCAAACCTGCTGTGAAGAGCTCGCACCTGTAGGAGAACCGAATGGCAGAGCAAAATCTCCTGCATAATTTCCTTCCTGCCATCCGTCAGAGCGTGCCACAAAGAAGGTGTTATGTGCTGAAAGCACATACCTGACCATGAATGCTGCACTTCTCTGCCTTGTAGTGGTAATCTTGACCGTTCACACAGCCTGCATCATACGCTAACATGAGCCCCTTACCATTGCATGACACTAGTCAGTCAGTCAGTTCAACTTTATTCGGATACAATAGTACCCATAAAAGCACACAAAACAAATACATCACAGTAGGTAACCAAAAATTAGTTTAAAAATGACTAAAATATCCAATATACAGATGCTAAAGTGACTTGTGCAGAGCTATACAGAGTATCAGTACAAACAATAAAGAAATCATTTACAAAATATTTTATGTAGCAATGTCAAGGGTCCATCATGGATCTTCGCTCCCTTACTGCAGATTTTAAAAAGTACTAGTACGGAAAATAAGATCAACTTCATCTAATTCTATCATTAATCAATATGCTACCTCCAAACAGATTGGTCTTTTTTTGTTAAAATAAGAGCATAAAAACTGGTTAAAATATTTGGTATAGTATTTGCAGAAGAATATGAAGTGCATAATGGTTTGCTGACTCCTCCCGCCACAAGGGCACAAGTTGAGATTTGATTTTAAGCTACAACCACTTGGGAAGCAGAGCGAAAATCTAATTGTGCTGGCTCTCAGACGAAACAACAAACTAGTTTCCCAACGGCTCATAGGTAAAGACAGGTATTTATGGAGTGGGTGACTGTACCATTCAATAGCCATATAATTGCGCACAGTTGTCTTCCTAACCTCTACAATCTCCCGCTCGTTCTTGTATAGGGTGTACAGTGTGTTCTGTAATTCTTTTTTAGCGACCGGGGCCGCAAGTGTGGACTCATAAAAGATGCTTTCCATCTTTAAACTGCGCAAGCTACCCAGCACACCACTCAGCCAAGGGATAACTAAACACTTATTGCAACGTAAGCAGTCCTTAATTATTGACTGTGTCAAGGAAGCTGCTTCGTTCTACCATACTGCAATCCACATAAGTGCCGGACTTGCCCGAATGAAAATGGTTATAAAATTGATGTTAAGCTCTTTGTGACATACATATTGGGAGGTTGAAATTTGGACATTCAATAGTTTCCTGCAGAGCCTATTCTCTTCCTGCTGTATAGGTAAGCAATTAGACGTTCCCCAGATCTCAGCACTGAATGAAGCCACCGGGGTACACTGGAGTTTGTAGATTTTCTGTACGGCTAAAAGTGCACCTACAGTCTTAGGGCGAGGTATACTTAAAATCAAGTTAGTGGCCTTTGAGAACTTGCTTCTGGCGTGAGCTATATGCTCACCCCAGGAGCTGTTCGCAGCAAAGGCCAATCCCAAATAAACAAAAGATTTTACAGAGGTCATTTTATGGCCATCAATGGAAATTGGACGTAAAATGTGCTTACCCGGGCCACTGCTCATTAAGATGATTTTTTAAAATGTACCCGCAGGTCTAAATTTTTCATATAACTATTAAAATTTTGGACAAGGAGGCGCGGTGAATTAGCTGTACGGCCAATAAGAACTGCATAGTCTGCATAAAGCAGCACAGGGATGGGTTCTTTGTTAATGTATGGGACAACTTGGGTGGCCAGTTTCAAAGATGCACTCAGGTCATTGATATATATGATAAAAAGCAGGGTGGCCAACACGCATCCTTGTATGACCCCCCTGCTGATATCAATGACACCCGAGACCTCTCCACCCATCCCGACTCTTACTTGGGCCTTAAGGTCTCTGTGCAAAAAAGCCAGAAAATTCAAAAAAGTTTCATCAAGGCCCCCCCCCCGCCAAAAGGATTGCCCACAGCTTTCACCTATTAACTAGGTCAAAGGCTGTGGACAGATCCATAAAAGCCATATAACTGGGTATTTTCTGGCGATAGCATATTTGCCAATAATTAGGTTCAGGTTCAGGCATTGTTCTTTAGTTCCTACATTTCCCTTGAAACCCAGCTGACAGGGGTCTAAAATATTATTAGCATCTGTCCAATCTATGATCTTATTATGGAGAACTCTAACATTTTGAGCGTGTTATCTATTAGGGAGATGGGGCGGTAATTACACGATAGGGATCTGTCTCCCTTTTTAAAAATCGGGACTATTCTACTTGAGGGGCCCATGTGGCAGGTGTCTTTGCCAGCGTCAAGTTGTTAAAAATATTCAGAAGCAGGGGCGCCCAAAAAACCGGGTTCCACTTAAGTAAGTCTATAGGCAGCCCATCAGGGGCTGGCGCCTTATTGCCCAAACTTTGATTAATTGCTTCAATTACTTCTGAAATACTGATCTCTATAGGAGTTGGTTTGCCTGAAATAGGAAGTGAATTACTTGGGGGTGGGGCAGAATAAATAGTTGGGAAGTGATCCACCCAAGCATCAATAGCTATATTGCAGCTAATTGGCATCAGTGACTGACCCATAGGGCGCACGTTTCTCACTGCCGCCCAAAAGATATTACCATTTTTTTGGTTAGCTGCATCAGACAATTTAACCCAACGTTCAGTCAAAACTTCATTCTTCCTATTTTTGATTGCCACCTTATGTTCCTCTCGCCCGTTTAACTGTCATAGGACATTTTGGAGTAATAGTTAGTGCCCTACGTAGGTTCCTATTCGCCTCAGAGCAATCATGGTTGTACCATCTGGGGGTAAATGCCACCTTTTTAAGAGGTTTGGATAAAATGTTTTTGACCATCCTGCAGATCTTCCCGTCCCCAATCATCTGCAATGGTGGAGTTTCGAGAGAAAGGCGGTAATCAATAAGTGTCCTATTACTATTTACCAATGTCCTGAAAATTTCTGAATTATCAACCTCTTTCCAGTGTAATCTTAATTTATCAGTTGAGACTGATAAATTGGCTGCCCCGCATTCAATCTGAAAAATCGGCCAACGGGTTGTATGTAGTATTATGTTAATGGGGTTATGATCCCCGAAGTCAGAAGGTATGACTTCAGCAGTGGCCAACTATTTTTCAATTATTGGGCATACAAAGATATAATCTATTGTGGAGCTACACCCCCTTTCCCTATATGTTGGGTAATTTGTCATGTCAGGACCTGCTGCCAGGTTCATAACGTTAGATAGATTATAGGATTTTATCAGCCTATTGAGTTCCTTGCCTCTACTAAGTGATGGTTGTACAAAAGGGGATGTGCCCTTCGCTGTTCTTATTTCGTTAATCTTCGCAATAAATTTGCCTCCTACTAGAATTCCCAAAGGGACTCCCTTATCAGATTGGTTATCTAAATCTGAGATGAAGTCGAAAAGCTTTATGAAGCTTTTATTTGGAACTGACTGGAAGTCATTATTATAAAAATTTGACAAATAAAATTGGATTCCTCTTTTAAACAATACAGCCTAAAAAATGTAGGCTGTGAGTTGGGATTATTTTAAAACTTCCCCCAGCTGTCACCTTAAATCCCATAAATAAACCACCCGGTGGCCTTCCCATCCTGGGTATTTCTGAAGGTACACTGAAACAGTGGTATCCCTCAATATATAAATCTTCGGTGACCCAGGTTTCTTGGAACATGAGGATATCATATTCCCTTATTCATTTTACCCATTCAGTATTGTCTAGTTTTGACCGTAGACCTGCCACATTCCACAGACCCCCCAGGATATAGCGGCATAGACTTGCAAATTTAGCGGCACAAAAATGGAAATTTAGCGGCACAAAAGTGGAAATTTAGCGGCATTATTGCGGCACCTTATTTTATTTGTAATCATTCTTTTTCAGCCTTAAATCAATGTAAACTGATCTAACAGGGTATTCCACTGTGAAACTGGCATGTTTAAAGTGTCTGCGGCTCTACGGAAGCACAGCTCCAATCGGCACCTCGTGACATGAACTGGTGTGAATGACATGGGCAGAGCTTTTAGTGCTTAATTTTTGTGTTACTTCCAAACTGGAAAGCTTTGGTTGTGACAATCACCCGTTAAAAAAAAAAATCCTTTTTTGATTTTTGTGTTGCGTGCTTCTCAAGCATTCGGCTGGATCTGCAGGAACAAGAGTGTTTTTCGGGTTACTTCTTTGCCCATACCCGCATGGATAGTATTAATTTTGTTGGCAAAAGTGCAGACACAGAAGCTTGGGAACACCTCTGTAGTCAAATGAGTTTAGCAGGTGGTGATGGTTTCACATTCTGAAGAAAGGCCAACTTTGAAAGATGGTACTTGAGTTAGTCACACCTCATCAAAGTTATGTGTTCAAGGACACTTGTGTGTTCTACCTGTCTCCGTAATTCCCTTGAGTGGCATAATTGGGGGGGGGGGGTTATAGATAATGACTGTACACAAGTTTTGGGGCATGCTATGAAGATTAACATTACTTAATTTGCTCAACAAGGATAAATACCCAGACTCTTCTGGAAAGGCATGCAACATAAGTAAATATCCAAAATGTATATCACTCTTAATGTTAGTATTCAGCTTGCTTTAAAGAGATCACAATTTAGATGGATACAGAAACAGACAGAAACATATCAAGCAGTAGTTCCAAGAGTCTCAGAGTTTTGTGACTTTTCAGTCACGAACAAGGACTTCAAATTGAAACCCTTTACCCCCCACCCCAGCCGGCAAGGTAAACTCTGCATTGTATTTGTGGTGAAAATTGTTTTTTGCAGTGCTCTAGCCATTATTTCGTCATGCTTGAAAACTTGACAACGCCATATAAAATTAATCTCCCAACTGCCCTACAGTAACTTGTTCAGTTGAAGTACTCACTTTTAGTCCGTGTATTACATTTTTTCATTTCACACTGTATCGTTATTTTAATTGGTAAATGCATACCCTCTGGCTAATTCCCCTGTGAACAAGATTAGTGGATGAACGACAAATACTCCGATATGGTAGCCAGTGAATACCGTTCACCTGAGAGAAAGATGTGCAGATGCATTTACAATGACAAAAGGACACTTTGCAATTCTGTTTTCTATAAGCGCCGGGCGTTTATCCAGTGATTAATGGCCCTGCACTTCCACAGAGCACCTGGGAGGCTGGACAAGGCCTGTTCAATGGCAGAAGAGACCCAGCTGGCCCGGGTGCTCCTGCCTTCTGCATGCGTATCAAAGTCAGCCTGCAGAGTTCTTTCCGGATGTTTACGGTACTTGATTATTTAACCCTGGCCTCGGCTGTCCTATCCTGGGATACTGTTCGTCTAAACTGAGAAGACTCATGCTGTGGGAAGACAAGATGACATTACAAGCCATGCTCACCCTGGGGCGCTATCAGGTGCTGTCAGTGAAACAAGTGTCCCACACCGAGGCGGCAGTAGGAACTTGCTCAATTAAAACAGAGCCAGGAGAATCTGTGAATGTGCTGAGCAGCTGGGGACTGAAGATGGCAGCAAAGAAAACTCCCAAACACTGTGGGTACTGCAGCAGGCCAATGATGAATGAGACAAACTGTTCCGCAAAAGGCAAAGCATGCTCAACATGGGGAGAACCATCTATTTTGATACGGTATGACAGATATCCATGGCACTCAATCCTCCACCAAGTGGCACGCAAAACCATCCCAAAAAACAGTGAAACAGTGCCAGAACTGTCCTGAATGAACGAAGGATCTAAGTAAGACAGTTTACATCTGATGTCAGCATTGGGAGGGATATAACGAAAAACTTGTCACAGTCAAGGTCTGAATTGTTAATCTGTGGCGAACATACTGGGAACCTCACTAGCACGGGGGCAACAATCTGTATAAAGTGTGACAAGATCATTGTTAGCTAAAGTCGACGCTGCCTGTAATGACAGCCCACGTCAAAGTATACATATACAGTACCACATCAACCACCATTTCTTAGCATCAAAGGGTAATCATGTCCAAGTTCTTCGTCATACACACTGACAGAAGTAACCTCATCTGCTGCAAAGCTGTATAGTTCCCGGTACTTGATCAATGAAGCCTGGCCTCGGCGTGCTAATATAAACAAACAGACCCGCCTGCAGAGCATCAGGGTTGGATACCAGCGCTGAAACTGTAGTGCTGAGAGGAAGCTGGTATTGGACGGCTGGGCGACGGCACGTAGTGACGTGTGCGCGCACAGCCAATAAACAGGCATTGTCTATTTTAAAGACACATTATGGTAAATATCGCGGCAATAATTGTAAATATCGCGGCTATCGCGCTAGTTGCCCGATTTCGCGATTTTTTCGTGAATCGCGAAATCGCGAAACTCTGGAGGGTCTGATTCCAGCTCAATACGCTCAGACTAGCTTCCTTGTCTCCATTTACCAGGTCTTTCTTCCCTTGGTCAGGATTTGGTGCCTTCAGTGTGTGTTCTGCTGGCATATTGCTTTTGATCGCAGAATCTAAGAGCTGTGGGGGTCAATCTTGGAGGTCTAGGTTACTGAGAGCTTGATAATTATTGGTCAAGGGTATAGCTGCCCTCAGGTTTCTGTTGAAGGTGGGTGGTCGTTTATAGAAATAACCCAACGGAAGGGCATTAATACTAGTGGGAGGATTCAGAGATTCGTCAATAATAGACAAGAGATGGCAAACTTGATGGGGCCTTTTAAAATTTAGGACAATGCAGTCCCCTTTGATGCATTTATTTGAAAGGCCTACCCATCCTACTCTTCTGGCCATAATTATTTCCACCCTTCTGTATGGATCAAAGGTTTTATGCTTGTGAAGCCGGTCCACAGATTTTCTTTGTAAATCAAACCAAGACTCGCTCTGAGAGAGTGACAGCAATAAAGAGACTAGGAGAGTGAATAGGAAACTCTGAATTCCAATATTTTAAGGGCAGAGTAGGAAAGAGACATGCATTAGACAGGCAATGTGGATGAGAAAAACGAAGATCAACGCACGACAGGAAGAGAGCAATAAAGACACTGAGTGGAGACAATGAGAAATGATAGAGAAATGTAAGTGCACCCACGGGAGAGACTGGGTGGGGCAGGACAGACAAAGTGTGATACAGAAAAGAGACATGCATCATACAGAAGGGAAGGGGCAAAAAAGAGATAGAGACAGTAGAAAGAGATGGGCAAAAGGCAGTACAGTGAGAAAACAAAGATGAAAAAACATAGAAAAGGGTAGCGAAGAGAAAAGGAGGCTGGCAGAAGACAAAGAACGGGTAAAATAAAAAATAAAAAGTTAAAATAAAAGGAGACACTGCCTGGAGGCCGTGAAACTGAAAGTATGGCCGGCCGGCCGGCCGGCCGTGAATAATTAGGGGAGCCTTTGATGCAGCAGGGGGCGGAGCGGGAAGAGCTGCTGGCGGCACCAAGCTGTGAGTGAGATGCAGAGCGTGAAGGGGTAAAACAGACAGAAGAGGCCTGAGTGTCGCTCAACTATAGAGGAAGAGACAAGACAAGAGACGGGTCAGAAAAAGGAAGAGTACAATGAAACCGAAAGGATGACAGAAATAGTCAAGAGAGACAGATAAAGGGAATGGAGTGTGCAGGACAAGGTGAGGCATGGCAGAGTGTGAGGCATAGAAGAGGCAATCAGATAGGTAGGAATTTGCAAAAGACAGCTGGATACTGAGACCGAAAAAAAAAACCAAGGCAGCGCTGGGAGGGGGGATGGGCAGAAATGCGATTCACGGCCTGGCGGCCGTCAAGTGTGAAGCAGTGGGCAGGGAGGCAGGAGCAAATGGTTAGGGGAGCCTTTGAAGAGCAAGCCAGAAACACCAGGGGGGCGGAGAAGCAGATTGCCTAGGAGGGAGGCAGAAGGCTCGGGCTCGTGCATGTGCACATGCACTCGTGGAAATCCTCTATTTGGGAAACCTTAGTTTAAGTCTTGGTTTCACTGCTATAGAGTCGTCCTATTCCATTCCTGCGGAATGGGAATAGGCCGAGACCTAAAAAGGCAGTTTTACCTTGAATACTGGATCGTTGGACCTTTAATCGCAGCACCAAGAGGCATGGCCCGGCCCGGCCTCTTCTGGCCCCTGATGTTCACAGATGACCCGCCCTTTGCTCGGGCTTAGCCCAGCGGCCGTCCGCGCGCGTCCCGCGATGCATGGGGGCGGGAGCGCTTTGAGGTCTGTCACCAGCGCGCGGCTGACGTTGCTCCCCTGGTGGCTGCTGGGAGTTGTAGGCGTTGATGCACACTGCCGCGAAGCCGTTCCCCTCACGGCGCTATGGTCACAAGAAGTCGTTCCCCTCACGGCGTGGGAGAAGGTCAGAAGGCCGTTCCCCTCACAGCACAACACGTTGAAGCCTCAGGACAGCCGTTCCCCTCTCGGCGATATGATAATCTATTAGCGCGTCCCGCGATGCGTGGGGGCGGGAGCGCTTTGAGGGCTGGCGCCGGCGCGTGGCTGATATTGCTCCCCTGGTGGCTGCTGGGAATTGTAGGCGGTTGATGCACACTGCCGCAAAGCCGTTCCCCCCTCCGGCGCTATGGTAACAAGAAGCCGTTCCCTTCACGGCGTGGGAGCAGGTCAGAAGGCCGTTCCCCTCACGGCACAACACTGTGAAGCCTCAGGACAGCCGTTCCCCTCACGGCGATTTGATAATCTGTTAGCACGTCCCCTAGATCAAGTTTGAAAATATTGACCTGCAATAATCCTGCATATGCTATGTTGCCTTTTGCAACATTATCAGGGTAAATATATTATTGCACACACATCTAGAGATAATGGCATGCCTGCACCAACTTTGATGAAAAACCACAGCAACTTTGAAGTTAGCGTACTGCATTTACCAGAGTACAATGGGGTGAACTGTTCTGGGATGAGAGGCAATATGCTCCCTCCCCTCTTGTGAATCATTCACACAATCCTGTTTATTTAGGTTAGAACAAATTCAGCTGTAAATACTATCAACATTATAAACCTACATATGCTATGAAACCAGAGTTTAATACAGTAAATTATTATCCGAGTCAATAACCCATTCTATCAACTATATTTATTTGATTTATAAAGCACCTCAATCACCCCCCCGGAGGGGTATATCTGTGTAGAGGAAAGAATGCCACAGACCAGAGAGAATTAGTTGGAGAAGATCTCAGTTTTAAGAAGTTTCCTAAAAGAAAGATAATCTGAGCTTTTCCGAAGGTCGAAAGGAAGTTGATTTCAATAGTAGAGAGCTAGGTAGAAGAAGGCTTTACCACCTGTACGAGCTTTCCTAAAGCGGGGAATCACAAGCAGGGATTTTTCACCCGAACGTAAAGATCTACTTGGCTAGTAGGGAATACGTTTTTCAATAAAATAACCAAGTCCTCTTCCTTTTGAAGCTTTATGTGCAATACAGCAGATCTTGAATTTGGCTATTTTACGTATAAGGAGCCAATGCAGCTGTCCCAGAAGGGGGGGGGAGGCTTGCAATTCCTTAACAAGTCAGGCAGCTGTATTCTATACCACCTGGAGTCTGTTTAATGTGGAATCACTTGCCGCAATCAAGAGAACATTACAATAGTCCAAGCGACTGATCACCAGCACCTAAACGAGTGTTTTTCGCACAGAGTGTGGAAGAAGAGGAAAGAATCTACGCAGAAGGCTCCGCATGTAGAAGCAAGAACCAGAGGTGGCCACTTCCTGATCTCTCATAGTGAGATTTTGATTTTAACGGACACCCAGATTCTTAACCATAGTCTTAGGAACATGAGCTCTACTCAGCTCAAGAGGCCACCACTCTGGAGATCAGAGCGATTGAGCATTACCAAAGAACATAATCTCCGTCTTACCAGCGTCTAACTGGAGAAAGTTCTCCATCATCCACAATTACATTTCTTTAATACCATCCGAAAAGTGAGAGTGAATGTTCGTTTTGCTCTTATCAAATGATAGGAGAAGCAGAGTATCATCTGTATATAAGATGCCAACATTTGTCTCCAGCAGACTTGGTAGATAAAGGGATCTTTTTTTCTTTACTCTCGCCATGCCCTCCTTAAGGGGACGCCCTAAAGGTGGGTTGTTAACCCTGCTGTACCTCTCACTAGATTGCAGGATGGAGCATTTGATTACACATTCCCCTAATGTGAAATCCATTTCGTTTTCCTCATCAGTGGTTGGTGGTGATTTTGTGGTCTGAATTTCTATAATGCAACAAAGAGCCTCACTTTTTGTGACCCACTTTTTACACTTCAGGCTAAGCTATTGGACCTTGATTTCAAGGGTGTCAAAAAAGAGCTGGGTTTATTTTAGTGTTTGATTTTAACATACATCCATATCCTCATTCTTTTACTCAAAAGTACTGTGAAGAAACCTTACCATGAGCATAGTCGAGCAGGATCCTGTTTTAGAGAGATATTTTGGCAGAATAAATTTTTTCGAAATTTAGATGGTAGCTTCCCACCCACTTTTTTTGTGTCATAATTTTTTATTGGAGTTCAAAGATAGGCAATTTCATTCCCACCCACTTTTGTTGGGCATGGTGTGAATTTTACCCTAGATTTTATTTTTTTATTTAGCATCGCTGCGAAATTGGTTAGGTTCCTTTTGATATGCATCACAGGTTTTAGTGATCACTGTTGTATTTTTGTTTGTATTAGTAATTTGTTTAGCCCAAGCCTCTACAAAGTACCACAACCCTGCTGGACAGTTAAGTGACCAATCAGGATAGACAAATAAAGGGGTCAAGTTCATCCCCCAAGACGTCCTGAAGAGCCTCGTGCTTGATAAGGGCAAGGAATTTGATTTGTGCTTGGGAGATCGTGATGACAGTTCTTTTTTGAGTGCTTATTATGAGATCCAGGCGGATATCAAAACCAGATTGTACCATCCTCCCAAAAAAGGCGCTGAACAAAAAACCCAGTTGATTCAACAAAGATGGTTTTGACGTCCACAAATTGTTATTGCCTGCGCTAAAAGCGTAGCCGTGTACAAAAAGGCGTTAGAGGATGAAAAGGGACCTTAGAGAGGACTCTTGGTTTGATCTGATGGAGGCCTTAACTAAGGCTGATAGTAGCCAATTTTGGAAGATAGTTTACTGCCATCTATTTAGTGGGAACAGAGCTCATGCTGCTTCCTCCCACATTCCCCCCGAGAAACTGATTGATCTCTTTGTGGGCATTTATCGTTCTGCAGTTTGTGTTTCTTATCATGAGCGAGCCCCTCGTTACAGTATTACAACAGTGTTACCTAAAATTTGATGTGGAGGAGGTTGCCCTAGCAATGGAACGCATGACAGGCCAGACGGGATCCCACGCGAATCTGTTTAAGATGTCACCAAGTTTGTGGGCCCTGATTCTAACTCCATTATTTAATTTAGTTGTACGCACAAGGCTATTGTGTTCATGGTCCCAGTCTATTATTATTATCCCCACATATAAAAACGATTCTAAAGACCTCCCCTCTTGCTACAGGCCCATTTCCCTAATCAACTTGGATGTCAAGGTAATGGCCAGGGTGATCTTAGAAAGGGCCATATCGTGGGCTGAAGATCGGTCTGTTTTATCTCATCTGGCTTTCGATTGGGCCTGGGTACTTGTGACTGTGTTTACATGTTTACTTGTTAATCAACAAGTATACTGTGACGAAACCAGGTTCATTGTTAATCGCATATATGGATCTATATTCCGCCATTGATAAGGTGAATAGATCCAAGCTCTGGCATATTTAGCTGAATATTGGCTTAGATACAGCGATTGTCTAGGGCAGTTGTCCGATATAATGCAGATGTGTCTTGTGCTAGCTCCTTTAGGCGGAGGAATGGAGTTAGAAAGGGGTATAAAATTGACCTTTTTTTTGTTCACCTGTATGTGAATGACTTGGGAGCTAGATTACCTAATAAGCAGATGACCTAACCTCGACTAGGTCCCCTCCAGATTCCTGCATTTCTATATGCTGATGACTCTGTGTTAATGGCAAGAACAGCCCTAGGTCTCCAGACACTGATTGATGGTTTTGTGGATATATGACTGGTTTAGATCTTTCTACCAACTATAGTAAATCACAGGTAATGGTTCTGGGAGCCAAAAAGACCAAGTTGAGATATTTTCATGTTCAGGGCAATAGGCTGTCTAGGGTCCAGATTTATACCTATTTGGTGGTTGTTTTTGATGACCGATCTACGTGGAGCCCTTTGATAACATTCACGAGATTAGCTCTGTATGGGAACTATAGGAGCACTCTTCTTTTTCTGACAGAATTGGTAGTAAACCACTGGGTTCCCTGATTTAAGATATACCAAGCCAAATCAGTTTCAGTAGCCACCTATGGTAGTGATGTATGGGGTTATACAAATTTAAGGGAGCTTCAAGTGGTTGAAAATGGGTTCTGTAGGCATTTATTGGCTATTCCTGCTTCTACATCTGCTTTCATGGGTAACGAGGAGATAGGGTTGTCCTACTTGTCGGATCTCATTGCCCGACGACGCAGGTTCCTATGTCAGTGTCGTCGACTATGTGTCCTCGACGAAGAGGACGGTGGTGATGACGGCGATGACGACTGCTACGATGGTACTGATGTCGAGCTCGTCGACGGTACCGTCAACGGTTTGCCCATTGTCGTTGTCGATGATCCTTTCTCCAAGGACGGTGCTCTCGTCGACTATTCCTTCGACGACTCAGACAACGGTGCAAGAAGTTAAAATTTCTATTCGAAGACTTAAAAAAACAGCGGAAATGACCTCTTCGCGGAGGGTGACGCCTTAACCTCCTGCATTGCTTTTGGATGAAGAGTACTCAGATGAGGAAGATAGTTCTTATGGTGATGTGTACAGTCCATCTCAACTCCTGGTGAAATACCAGGACTCAGATTCTGATGACTATTATGAAGAACAGCGGCAACTCCATCCTCGAGGAGAGACATCAAAAACAATCACATTAGGGCATGGCTTCTTTGCCTTCCTCCCTGATAAGTGACTTGCAGATCATGTTGATGAATTATAGAAGGAGATTTCCATCCCAACCCTCTGAATCCATGCAACCACCTCGGCCACCACCACCACCGTCTCCTCTGTCAACTTCTACAGTTCAACCACCTGAACCGGAACCTTTGGAGGAACGGCAGAATATCATCACGGGGCAGCCGAATGATGATGATGATGATGATTCCTCAGATGATGAACGGAATGTGAGAGATGTCCCGAATCCGGATAGAGACTGGGACGAATATATCATACCAGATCCCGCTTCGCCTTTACCGGATCCTGTAGATTCTCCTCCAGCAAACATCGGAGGTTTCCATAATCTTATAGAGAGAGTTTCAAAGAGATTTGGTCTTTAGGTTCCTGTAGTTCAATCGGACTGCTTTCTCTATGATTTCAAAGAACCTTCTAGGAAATCCATCCCCTCTATCCCCAATATAGAGCACGTATGGAGTGAAGGAGTGAAGGTTATGCAGTCTCCAGCTACTGTTATCCCAGTTCTACAGTGTCTGGAGAAGAAATATAAGCCTCCTGATGGTAGTCCTGCTACCCTGGTTGGACAACCGAGGCCAGACTCTGTGGTCTCCCAGGCGGCTCAAAGAAAATCAAGGAACCCATTGGCTCCTCTTACCACATCGCCAGATGGGGTGGGCAGGCGCCTTGAGAACGTGGGCAAGAGATTCTCCTCTATGTCCAGCCTCCTGGTTCGAGCCTCCAATGCACTTGCAATTTTAGGACAATATGATCGCCAAATGTGGTGCGATTTGTCTCTTTTTGTGGATCAGCTGCCGGGCAGTTCCAAAGCGGATGCAAAGAAAATCCTTGAGGAGGGGGAGCAATCTTCCTCAGAGATTATGGATTGTGCCATGGACCTCGCCACAACTGCTTTTTGCGCCTTGGCAGGTTCGGCTGTTCTGAGAAGGCAAGGCTGACTTCGGGCTACCTGGTTTGGCCCTGAGGTACAGAATACCATTTTGGATTTACCGTTTGATGGCGACCTGCTTTTTGGTAAGCATATAGATGACGCTTTACAAGACATCAAGAAGGACACGGAAATGACAAGGTCCTTGGGCACGTTACAATATCGCAAAGTGCCTTTCCGAGGGACAAAAGGTAAAGGTTTTTCTACGTACACAGGAGGATACCAACAAAACTACTCCTCCTATTCTCAATCCTCACAGTCTTACAAACCTCAATGCTCTCAGCGCCAAGGCCAATCAGCGTCTTTCTCTCGCCAACCTACAAGAGGTCTACCGTGGTGTCAGGGGATAGATTCTTCTAAACGCCAATAGCGGCCACTTGGCACGGTCTACTGTACCTCCACCCCCGGTTACATCAGTGGGGGGCAGGATTTTGCAATGTCTACGCAGCTGGAAGATCATAACATCAGATTGGTGGGTCCTCAATATCATTCGGTTTGGCCACACATTGGAATTTCAACACTTCCCACCTTCCAGAGACCCTCGCACCACCGAATCAAAATATCTACATCTTCTACGTCTCGAAGCCCATCAGCTGCTCATCAAGGGAGCGATATAGCCTGTATCCTATCTCAACGCGGAGAAGTGTTCTATTCCAGGTTTTTCCTGGTTCGCAAGACTGAAGAAAAATGGCGCCGAATTTTAGACCTGAGGGAGCTCAACACCTATCTCATAAAACTATCGTTCCGGATGGTATCCCTTCACAATAATTTGCACCTTCTCAATCCAGGAGATTACATGGCAACTCTGGATCTCGAGGACGCCTACTTTCACGTCCCGATCCACCCAGCTCACAGACGATTCTTAGGCTTCACAGTAGCCAAGAGCCATTTTCAATTCAAAGTCCTGCCTTTCGGCCTCCGATCCGCGCCTCGGATATTCACGAAGGTGTTAGCCCCGGTGGCAGCGTTTCTCAGAAGACATTCTCTACAGGTTTTTCCCTATCTAGACGACTGGTTGATAAAAGCTCCATCTTCTCAAGCAACTACAAGAGCAGTCAAAAGTTGCATTCGACTTTTCAGTCATCGGGGCCTTCAACTCAACAGGGACAAATCGGTCCTTCTCCCGTCCAGGGAGGCCAAAATCCTAGGTTCCATTCTGGATACAAGATGCTGCAAGGCTTTTCCATCGGAGGAAAGACAAAAAAGGCTCATTCTCTCTGCTCGTCAATTGCAAAGAAGACGATCTCTATCGATCCGTCTATACAAGTCGCTCCTAGGATAGATTTCATCCTGCATACCCTTAATTCCGCCTTGCAGATTACGTATGCGCCCTTTGCAGGAGCAACTAGACCGGCAATGACGCCAGGCGGAGGGCGCATTCGACGACAAAATAATGGTCACACTTCTCATGAGGGAAGCAGCCAAGTGGTGGACGATCAAAGACAATATCTCAAAGGGTCTCACTTTCAAGATTGCTCCTTCTCCCTTGGTTCTGACCACGGATGCCTCGCTGGCAGGCTGGGGAGCGGTTTTAAAAGACCTACAAGTGAGCGGTCATTGGACACCCAAGCAGCGTTCTCTCCACATCAATCTTCTGGAGCTCAAGGCAATTTGTTTGGCTTTGCAGGCTTTCCTTCTGAGGATTCGGAATTCCCTGGTACTGGTTCGTACGGACAAAACGACGGCCATGCATTACGTGAACAAACAAGGCGGAACAAGATCTCGAGTTCTTTCAAAGGAGGCTCGAGAGATATGGGAATGGGCAATTATCCACCGAATTTTTCTCTCAGCAGAACATCTCCCAGGTACCCTCAACACGACAGTGGATACATTGAGTCGTCTAAAATCCGTCTGTCACGAGTGGGAACTGGATCAGGACACTCTCGACGGGGTCTTCGCATGTTGGGGCACTCCGTCCATAGACCTATTCACAACCCCAGGCAACAGGAAATGCCGGTTCTATGCAAGCAGGGATCACCATCGCTGCTCATTGGGGAATGCTCTTTCGATAGCCTGGTCAGGTGCTTTTGTTTACGCCTTTCCTCCAATTCCCCTGATTCCGAGGCTACTCAGGAAACTCAAGACAGAACCCTGCAGAATGATTTTTATCTCACCAGCATTGCCCCGCCAATTCTGGTTCACAGAGCTTCTCCTGATCACTCAAGATCAGCCGATTCACCTGCGGCCCATTCCATCTCTGTTGACAATGTCCCAGGGCCAAGTGTTGCATCCAGACACGAGCGCTCTCTCTATTTGACAGCCTGGCTCCTGTGTGCCGGAAATTTCAGAATTTAAATATCCCTCAGGAGTGTAAGGAGATTTTTATCTCAAGCCTGCGCACCAAGTACAAATAAGATCTATCGCGCGAAATGGAAACGTTTCTGCTTACGGTGCCACCGACAAAACCTTCATCTGTTATCTTCTGCTCCTCGCCAGCTATTGCCTTACATTCTTTCTCTGGCTAAGTCAGGCCTGGCACATTCCTCCATCAAGGTACATCTGGCGGCTATCTCTAGATTCAGGTGGACAGTCTCAGGTCCTTCTCTCTGGTCCGCTAGGATTGTCAAACAATTCCTGAAAGATCTTTTCAGGGTTTTTCCTCCAGTTCGGCCTCTTCCTATAATGTGGAAACTCAATTTAGTTCTGGCTCATCTCATGAGACCTCCATTTGAACCTATTCACAGAGCGGATCTAAAGTATCTATCCTGGAAAGTGGCTCTCCTTTTAGCCTTGAAGTCGGCTAGGAGGGTTGGGGAACTGCAAGCTCTTACCATTATGGAACCCTTTATAGAGTTAAAAAAAGACACTCTAATCTGAAGAACAAACCCGAAATTCATTCCAAAGGTCCCTTCGGATTTCCATTTGAACGAGCTTTTAGTTCTGAAATCTTTTTTCCCTCGACCTACGTCTCCAACAGAAAGGTCTCTGCTTTCCTTGGATGTCCAGAGGTGTCTGAAATTTTATCTGGAACAGTCGAAGATTTTCGGAAAATCTTCTTAATTCTTTGTTGCTTATAGTGCTCCTTGAAAAGGCTTTCCTCTTTTAAAACAAGGAATCTCACAATGGATTTCCAGTGCAATTCACTATTGCCACCAAGCGGCGGGTAAGCCGCTAGAAAGACATGTATGAGCTCACTCCAAGAGATCAGTTTCCTCTTCTGCTGCTCTCTTTGCTGGAGTTCCTATCACGGACATTTGTAGGGCAGCTACATGAAGCAGTGTCAACACGTTCACAAAGTATTACTGCTTGGACTCTTACACAAGGAGTGAGGCGGCAGTAGGTCAAGCGGTCCTGAGGAATCTCTTCCAATGAGTGGTGAGCTTTCCCTCCTATCCCTCCTTCCTATTATTGCACATTTTGTATCTGATAATGTTTTCTGACTACTGTTTCAATGTCTATTTGCTTTTTATAAGAGTATGGATACTAAAGGTATTTCGATGCTTATGTCACACAATGTGCTATTATTGCCTGCTGCTAGCTACTCTGATAAAAGCTATGGGAATCTATGAAAGTTCCAATACTGGGGCAAGAAAACAAGTTACTTACCTGTAACTTTGGTTCCCCAGTATTGGTAACTTTCATAGATTCCCATGCGCCCACCCTCCTCCCCTGGGAAAGCTCAGCCTTCAGCAGAGGTGGTTACTGTTACACAACGGCTACGAAAATCTGAGGCTCTGAGGTTCTCTCAGAAGGCTTCTATGGGGTGAGGCTAATCTGATTGGTTGTTGCAGGTTTTTGGTCTCTCTTACAAGAGGTGGATATGCTACAAAATGAGATAAGACCTAGGCCTTTCTTTCTCTTTTGTACCTACTGCTATGGTTTTTTTTTATTTACAGAGACTTCCATTCCGACGACGGGAAATGATCCAAGCTATGGGTAAGTAACTTGTTTTCTTCATCAATATGGACTAATGTTCTTTTGAAATATTTCTTTCTGGATGTCAGATTCTGGGTGGGGGTTATGCGTGATTTGGTTCACAATCTGCTTACTTTTAGCTTACCTCTGGCCTGTGATATTTCAAACTCTTAGTTGGAGTTATGCAAATAAAACGGTCTTTTGGGTAAAGACTGACTGATCTTAAGAAATTAATTAACAAAGGAACTCTACGCCACAGGCTCCTTCAGGTTACTCCTGTTTGTCTTTCATAATCATCTTGTATGTAATCTAAACGTTGAACTAAGGTTCACGTGCACACTGTGGAGAAAGGGTGGTTGTGCATAGGCTACATAGAAGTGTCATGCTCCCAGGCTGACCTAGCCTCAAAGCATGCAGTTTGTGCTTACTCGGTCCAGCTTCTGGTTCTTAAACCCAGTAATGTAAAGGCATCTCTGGTCTTGGATGATCTCAGTTGCTAAGGAAACTTTTCTTGTTTTTTTCTCCACATTGTTGGGATTGAATAGTTGAGATTATGTTGCATGTATATATTAAAATAGCTGTTTTAAAATATGTTGTCACAGTACCTATTTACTTTGAAGTCTCGGATGTTTGTAAGAAACTCAACTTCTTTGTGTCCAGCAAGAGATTTGATAACTCCTGTAAGTATCATCCTCCACAGGGTCGCTATTTGTTTTTATGCAGCTTAAAATATTATCTTTGGTAATATAGCTACCAATTTATTCTTTTTTGCTCCATAACAGCCCATCCAGTTGTTACCTCTGTCTATTCATTGAGAGTAAAACAAGAAGAGGAGGCATTTTGCAAAGATTTTCTGCCAATGGAGAGGAGGAAAAGAGTTAATAGTCCAATAACACGTGAGTATGAAATATGCTTAACCTCACTCTATTCAGTATCTTCAAATAAATACAGTATCATATGTCTTCATTGCTGCTTCTTAGGTATACTCACATATGTGGTCTCAGGAGTAGTACATTAGCCTCTTTAATTTAGGGCACTCTGTCGGAAGCTGGCTCTGTATATACTACACCAAAGTAAGGTAGAGTGTGCATAGAGTCAAGTGGAACCCCAAAGGTAGGCAGAGCTACACTTAGGCAGCAAATTATGTTGCACACCCAAAGACTGAACTCAGAGCAATTTGTTTGTATCAAAAATATTATTAAGTTATGTTATTACTAGAACCAAGCCAAGCCTGGTGCTGGTAAGTGAATTAATACTTTCCAGAATCTTATGCAATGTTTTACAGTTGAATGCAGATTCAAATTCAGTTGGTTGAATTACAGGGAAGTCAGTATTTCGAAATTACTTTTCAGTTACTTTACAGATTACTTTGTATGTTACTTTTTAGATTACTGTTTAAGTTACTTTTTCTACTCTGTGTGATATGCCTAGATATCACACTGGGACATTTCCTAGAGAAAGGGTAAGTACATCAGTTTTTGTACATTTTCAGTGTTTCATACAAACCAATTCAAGGAAAACAGTCAATTCAATCCCATGGAAGGAAATTAAGTTATCGGTGTGCAGGTAAGTACAAGTTTGTGGGAGTTGGTATTCTGGGGTTAGAACCAGGGTACCCCCTGGGTCAACAATACATCCTCCGCAGCACTAGGGTGGACGGATGCAGAGTGCTGAGGCCCAATGTTATCCAATGTGGGCTAGAGGGCCTTTGGTTGTTGGCTGCTCATGAGCATGCCACAAGGTTGTGGGAGCAAAGCTCCTGGTGTTAGGCTCAGGGCAAAGGGGGATCCGAGTTAGCACCCAAAGTATACCCGCAGCGGCGCAGGAGCGGCTGGGTGCAGTGTGCTGTTTTGGCGTCGGGTGCCCTGGTGATTTCAATGGGGATTCTTCGGTTGCAACAAAAACTGCAGGCTCGGGGACGAATATCTTCTGGAGGTCACCATCAGTTGAAGAGGTAAGTTGGGATGCCTGGTGATGCTGAGACACTGTTGGTTGGGCCACCCAAGGCTGTGGGACGTTGGGTGCTGGAGTGTCTTTAGGTGTCGGGTGTTGTTAGCAGCTCATGATGGGAGGAACCCCCAGAAAGAGACTGCAGGCGTCGTTTGGAGACTTAAGGCAGGTCAGAGATCACCAGATCTCAGGTCAGGATCGCGGCGGAGACTTCCTTGTGGTGTTGGGCCACTCGAACTCGGGTAGTGGACGTTTGGTGCAGAGTGGTGCAGACTCACGGTTTTCGACAGAGCCAGAATCTGTGGGTGAGCAAATCCGGTGCTCACAGGATACAAAGTCTTGGGTTTGGAAGGCAGGGCAGGTACTTTGGGTTCTTGAGGGCTGCTGGCTGTTAAATACACCAGAATTTCACAGGGGCAAGTTCGAGGTGTGGACAGGCCGGTAGGGCTGAAGACAAGTCAGTGGGCGTCGTCCTCTTCTTAGTTCAGCACAGCTTCTTTGGTCCTTCTTCTCTTCTTCTGGTTGGTTCTTGTCTGTGGAGGCAAGGTTCAGTGTTGCCCCTAAATACTAGATTTCGGGGTGTTACAGGTAAGTAAAGGTTGGGACCAATGAGTCCTTCCTTGGGGTGGGTACACCCCCTATTATGCCACCATCCATTGGGAGGGGGACATACACCACTCTCTGTTTGTCTGAGTCCCCCCATCTGCAAGATGGCGGGGACTGAGAGTTGGGCTTCACCTCGCCTCCCCCACCTGAGGGGTGGGGTTGGCAAAGGTGGGCACACCTCCCTTCTTACTTGGTTTCCCCGCTGATTCTCCTGCCCAAAATGGTGGTCCGAACTGGTGGGAGCCAGTTGCTGGAAGCGGCAAAGGGCTGAGGTAGCTCACAAAGGTGGCAAGCCTTTGCAGCTTCCCCTTCGTGGACCCTGCCCATCCTGGGGGAGGAGCTTGGCATCTTGTCCCAGGATATGCATTGTTTCAGAGCAGGAGAGCAGCAGGCTCTCGACAAAGGGGGTCCAGAACCTTTCTCGTGGTGGCAGCTGGCGAGCTGCCACTCAGCCAGGACACTAGAGTGAAGTCATTTTTCAGGGGGCATCTCTAAAATGCTGTCTGCGTGCATTTTTCATGAAATCCCGCAATGGTATCCGTGTGGGTTTAATGTGCTGAGACTTTTGATACCAAACTTCCCAGTTTTCAGTAAAGCCATTCTAGTGCTGTGGAGTTCATAATGACAAACTCCCAGTACCATATACTCCTAATGGCATTACTGCACTGGCATTGTCTAAGAATTGTCTTAGACACTGTAGGGGTACAGGGCTCATGCACCTGTACCCTCACCACTGGTATAGTTCACCCAGCTACATGGGTGGCTGATCTATGCCAGTGCAGTGGGTTGTAGGCATGGCACACAGGGATGTGTGCCTTGTTGACTGTTTACTTTGTTCTGCACCAAAACATGCAGACTGCAATGGCAGTATGTGTGTGTGTGAAGGTACATGGCATCTAAGGGTGGCACAATAAGTGCTGCAGCCCTTAGAGGCCTTCCCTGGCCACAGTGCCCTTGGTACCTGTGGTACCATTTACAAGGGAATGACATGTGGCCAAAGAGTGCCAATTGTGTTTTGTCTCAAGGCAGTTTAGGGAAAGCCCATAGGCCCTGGGTATCTGATTGGCAGGAATCCAGGGTACACTCAGTCAAAGTACATCAACAGTTTGTGGGGGTGAACATGTAAAAAGAGGGCACTTCTCACACATTCCAAACATAATGACCATTGAACCCTAATAGTAGTTATACTAGGTGGAGAAGTGTGGCTCAGGGGTTAGAGGCGGCAGACCCGGAAGCTGAGATCGGCCCTGGACCAGGGTTCAATTCCCCGCCTCGGCGGGTCTTGGGCTCAAAAAAAAATTCCACGGACTCGATAATTCTCGCTCCGGTGCCTTCTCGACTCATGGATTCACACTCTGCGACTCTGGGCAATAGCTTGCTTAATCTCCACAACGGCCCCTCGCGGCGGGATGCCTGGCTTTCACCTTGTGGATACCCTGCCGGGGTTATCTCACAGGGGAATACCAGGACGGGTTCCCTAAGCAAGCGCCGGGAAACCCTTTGTGGGTAGCTGTGCGCTATATAAGCTCAAATACATTTACATTTACATCCTGCTTAAAGTAACCGGTCACTACGGTGAATATTTCATTTTATGTATTCATTAGATTTTAAAACCTTCCCCTTTACTTGTGCTTTATTTCATGACCTCCGCATGGCTGCAAAAGTCTTGGCTAGAGAATCTTACTTCATTAAATGCCCTCACAGTGTAATACTTCAGCACAGTAGCAATCGATTAAAAGCTGAATGTTCTATGTAAACGTACAGAGACTCGCCACAGCTCTCTATTTCTTTGATAATGGGTAAAGCACAACATTCGTTAGAGTTGATGTTCTAGGACCCTTTTTGGGGTCGCACAAGACATACAGAGTGTACTGGGCCCCAGCCATGGTGGTTCAGTGGCTTGGCACTGGTGTCCTGGTGCCCGCCCTACTATTGCTCTGGAGACTGGGCCATGTACAATCCTTTGCACTCTTGACTTTCAGGGTAGCGAGGGTGAGTGGTCACAGGTTTTTCAGGAGGTAGCATGGAGGAAAGAGCTCAGAACTCAACAGTTGTTTAACAGATGCAATATAGTAATTTCCAGCCTATTACTTATGTTTATGAAAAATGAAGTATGTTTAAACTCTGAGCAAAACCAAATGCCATAAAGTTATTTACGCCAGTTTTGGAACTTTCATTAATTCACATGCTTTAGTCATTCCCTATCGTCAAGATGTTTTTTTTTGTTTTCGGCGCGATCGATGTCCACGGAACCATACAATAGCATTTCAATGTTAAAGATAGAGCATGAAAGCCCTAGGCCCTTCAATTTCGGAACCTACCATAGTCTTTTTAAAAAAGACACCAAACTTAGATTTCAGCCAATCCGGCTGCTTTGCCCTCTAGATACTTATGAGATAAGCCCCAATCCGTGAGATTTTCTACAGGACATCGTGCTAGGGAGTCGCCACTGAGCTCTGCTCAGTTATTTCATACTTGGATACTTTCTAGGATTATTTTCCATTTCTTGGTGCTGTGGGAGTATTTACCTTTGACCACTGTGCTTTCCGTCCAGGAAATCTGACTTTGTGTTCATTTAAAACATCATGTCAAACAAAGAGAAGAATTGTCACTTCAGGGCCTGCAGTCTCTGTGGTAAAAAGTGATTTCACTCTGAAGACCCTCACAAAGACTGCATTTATTGCCTAGGACTGTATAGTATGTTGTACATTTTTCAACCAAAATATCGATGGATAGAGAAGGAAGGCTGCTATTTTAGCTTCAAAAGCTCAAGACCAGAACAGAGACAGTTTCTGACTCTGGTAGCGAGGACTCCTCTTCATCCTCTAGAAGATCTCATCAGAGGAAGAGATCACCTCATTCAAGATCCTCCTCCGAGCGGCTTCAAGCCTCAAAAACACTGCTCATTGGCCTTACAAGGGTTCCAGTCAATCACAAATCTCCCCAGAAATCCAAGTGTTCTGACAAAAAGGAATAAAAAAAGGACCTTCTACCTCCAGAAAAGGCTGAATGGTCGCCCTCTGAACCACCTACACCACCTCCTAAAGACAGTCACTCATTCAAGAAGTCTTCTTCAGCTCTTCTAATCAACAGATCTTGAGAATATCGTTAAGTGCTATTGACGACAACATATATGGCAACATCTTTGACAACAGCTACAGTCACCACGTTGTCCACCCACCACCTCTTCCTTCTCGATGACGACATCTTAATTGACCGTGTCTATGACTAGACCGTCAACGCTGAGGATTTCAATGATTTCATCTTCTACAACAGTCAGTAGCCCCCTTGTCAACAACCTCGTCATAGGCAGAAAAATTGTAAAACCACCAAAAAGCATGGTTTTGACCTCGGAACACGCCTCTCCGTGCAAGGTGACACCACTGATACCAGCTTATCTCTCGGATGAAGGTGACTCTGAAGATGACGGGCCCTTTGGTGTTGCACGCAGCACCCTTGATTTGAATGTCACTTGCCAAGAAGAAGGAAAGGACTATGATGAAGAATATGAACACTATCATTATTATTCTTCCAATGACCTGTATCGGCAGCCATTCCAAGAAGAGATGGTTTGTCGACCTGGCTTTCTTGTTTCTGACTTACAATTCATGCTTTCAGATTACAGGTAGCAATTTCTGTCTACTGCACTACAAATATCAATGCCTACCAGATCACCTGCTGCTCAACCATCCACTCCAGTACAAAGACCTATAACATTTCCTATCTCAGTAAGGCAGACACCACAGAGAGTGTTTCTCCATGTATCCAGCTACCTCTGATGATGAGAGAGAGGAAGGGGAGCTCCGTGAGCCCCATAGGTAATGGCATGAAAACATCCTATGCCATCATCTCCGTCACCCACCCCAGTGGACACCCACCGGAAGATATTGGGGCTTTTCATAATTTGCTAGAAAGGGGAGATCTAAAAGAATTGCACTCCCCATGCCCACCAAGCAGATGTCCTGTTGTTTTCATGTTTTTAAGGAGCCTTTTCAGTCCATGCTCATTGTCAACTATATATTAGAAGAGGGCTTAAAAATAATAAACTCTACGGCTACAGTAACTGAGGGTTTCCACTCCTCAATAATAATTATAAAGTCACAGAGGATGCTCCGGCTTGTCTAGCTGTGTAACAGTAACCACCTATGCTGAAGGCTGAGCTTTCCCAGGGGAGGAGGGTGGGCACATGGGAATCTCTGAAAGTTACCAATACTGGGGAACCAAAGTTACAGGTAAGTAACTTGTTTTCTTGCCCCAGTATTGGAACTTTCATAGATTCCCATAGCTTTTAGGCCATTCAGAGCCAGACTCATTTATTACACAGGCAGCCCAACGAAGATCCAGGAATCCCTCCACTCTGATCAGTGCCTCAGGATACGGAGGGGAGACACTTGGATAATATCAGTAAGCATTTTTCATCAATGTGCACTGCACACCTCCATTCCCAAACATCTACAACTCTCAAATTGGAGGTCAAGACCATGCTCCGAAAGAGAGCGATAGAGAGAGTCCCTCCTTTTTTAACAAGGAAAGGGATTCTATTCCCGATTGTTTGATTCGCCAAAGGTTGAAGGAATGTTGCCCTGTCTGCAACCTCTGACACCTCAATACATATCTAAAAAAAAAAATCATTCAGCATGGTAAAATATTTTCACATCCTCATCCATCGTTCTCACAAGAGATTTCATTGGTTCACAGTAGCTTATGCCACTTCTAGTTCATGGTTCTACCTTTTGGTCTGAAGTCAGCCCTCAGAATATTTACAAAGTGTCTTGCTCTTTAGCAGCCTTCTTAAGGAAACAAAAATACCAATGGGGTCATTATCATAGCGGGCGGATCGCCACCGCCTGTATGGCGGTGGCGATCCGCTCGCCAATTCCCACAGCCCGCCTACCATTCTCCCGCCATATTACGATGGCAGGGGGACCCCGGCGGACGGAATGACCGCCAGCCAGTTTTCCGCCGTTCGGACAGGCGACTGGGCAGAAAAGTGCTCAGATATGGTGGCGGTGTCTGCAAGACACCGCCATCCATATCATGATGTGCAGCGGTGCAGGGCTTTTCATGGCGGAGACATCGCTATGGAAAGTCAGGCAGAGAGCCTGTTGAGGGCCCCCAGGATGTCGGTGGGGGGTACCTATGGTACCCCCTGCATATGCATGCACAACATGGCAGCCACCGCGCAGTGCCTTCCACGTTGTTCATGGAAATGCACAACATACACTTTTTACATTGCAGCGGGTGCTGCTGAAAGCATCGCCCGCCGCAATTTACTAAATGCGGGATGCGCCCCATCCTAATCTGAATCACGGGACCACCGCACATGTGGCGGGCGGTCCTGCCGTTACGGAAAGTCCTTCCGCGATTGTGATAGACTCCCAGGTATTCCCCTTCTTAGACGACTGGTTCATCAAGGCGCATAGCAAACAAACAGCACAGAAATCAACAAATACTTGCATAGCCCTGTTTAATGAGCTAGGTCTCACTCTGAATTGGAAAATGTCAAGCCCGCAACCATCAAGAACTATAACCTTTTTTGGGGGCAACACTGGATATGATGAACAACAAGGCCTGCCCCACTTCAGAAAGACAAATAAAGCGAATATCATTGGCAAAGTCCGTTTCAGTGCGCCTCTCCAAGTTATTATTGGGAATGATGTCATCATGCATTCTGCAAGTTCCATTCTGATGGCTAAGGATGCAACCCTGCAGGAAGAACTAGACCTCCAATGAGTACAAGCGACTTGGAAAAATAGACATACCTGTATACAACACTTATGTCTGGACTGGACTTCTTGAGGTGATATAGCAATAGGCCAAGCAGTTCTAAGACCTCTTTTCCGGACAAGATAAGCCATCTAGGGCTTCCCACCATCCTCTTACTAGTGCCACACATTGCCTATAATATAATGTGTTTTCTTTCCTAACATCATACTGAAATATGCTCATATGTTTAACTACATCTTATGAGATATGTACTTAGTTATATCTTCGTTTAATCTATATATGGGTATATTTTCTAAATGTGATATCTCTATAGCAGTGTATTCTTAACAACTCACACTACTGCTTTATACTCTTGATTCAAGCGAGTGAATCTATGAAAGTTCCAATACTAGAGTAAAAGACCAATACAGAGGGCATATCACAGGTTGAGCTGCGTTATCTTCACTCTTCCAGCGGTAATTTTAAATTTAGTATTTTATTTTGCTGCAAACTCATTGCTTTTACTTCTTTTGTCCTACGCCCTAAAACTATTTACTTACTACTTACCAGACTCCTGTGAAAGCACTCGGCACCCTGCAGTCTCCGCGGTCCACCGCCAGTCATTAGCGGACTGTTTGATGTGGAGGGAGACCCCGGGGACAGCTGTTCTGTCAGAGTGCCTCACTTCCTGCTAGGACCATCCATAGCCGCCATCTTGGGCAGGTCAGCGGTTTAGTGTTCCGCTACCAATCAGGCCGGGCAAACCCGTCTGCGCCCGTCTGCACCTTGACCGGGTCCAGGGCCTGTTCCCCTGGTTGTTCAAAAATAACCCCAAGTCGAATATTGCTATCTTATTCTAGCTCTCAGCTACTCGACCTAAACAATATCAATAATAATCATCACTTCCCTCCTTTCAAAGAGGACGCTCTATTTAACAAACAACTCTCCACATGCCCTAACTGTAGGCTCAACATAGAACCAACTAAGGCCTCTCTTTTTCCTAGTACACATATTCCCCTAACTAAACCAGATATGATCTATTTTGCACTCATAAACTCCCGCTCCCTACCCAAGCATAAGCTTGAAATACATGAATTTCTTATTAAACACAATTTGGATTTTCTATTTCTGACTGAGACCTGGGGTTATTCATCCTCTGGTTCTGATTTTTGCGCTGCCACCCCCGAAGGCTACTGTGTATTTAGACAGAACAGAACGTTAAAGAAAGGTGGGGGGTTAGCAATTATTTACTGTGACAAATACACAATTAAAACTGATACCCCCAATTTTTCAGTATGTGAAGCATTAACTTTTTCTGTTATGCTTTCAAGCACTCAATCTTTCAAAGGAACCTTACTGTATCGACCATCAGGTTTGCGATCGGATTTTCTTGCGGAACTCCATACTTTATTAGAATCAGTAGCAGCAATACCAGATTTTACTATCCTGGGAGATTTCAATTTCCATTTGGAATGTCCTAACGACAAGCAATCCTCTTCTCGGATTACTGATCTTTTATCATTAGGCCTACACCAGTTAGTCACCTTACCTACTCACAGGGCAGGTCATACATTGGGTGGTCTCTTCACTAATAATAGTAACATCTCCCTATTTACAGTCACCCCTTTGATATGGACAGACCATTCTGCAATACCCTGCACCATTCAGATTAAGAAACCCAACTCCAGAGGTATGGGTTTTCACAAATCTAAACAGATCCGGGCATGGAATAAAATTGATGCCCAACTCTTGCAAGAATCTATCCTCCTCCCATTATAGTCCTTCAGAAGACCCCGAAATAGCCTCCAATAATTACTCCGTCTGGTCACACGACATCTTTTCTTCATTAGTACCATCTAAAAAGATCTTTACTAATCGAAGGGTTCGCTCCGCACCTTGGTTCTCAGACGAATTAAGACTCGAGAGACACCGTTGCAGGAATTGAAGGACACTGGCGTAACGCTAAAACACTATACAAAGAGGCAATGACAAAATGTAAACATCTGAATGTCTTAGAAAAGAGTAAATATTACTGTACTCCAATAGAATTGGCCCAAAACTCCCCAAAGGAACTATTTCAAGTAGTAACTAAACTCTCCACACCCCCAACAGGCACTTCTATTCAAGATTTATGCAATTCGCTTGCCAATTTCTTTAAAGATAAGGTTACTCACATTTACTCTAATTTCACCATAGAGGCTAACTTAGACTCGCCGACTTTCAATAATTCATCTAATGCCTCCTTCCCTACCGTATTTTCAGAATTTACTCAGGTCTCACCTGAGCAGGTATGCAAGCTTGTTCTCTCTACAAAATCCGGTTCCCCTTTAGACCCTTCTCATAATTGACGCGTTTGTTTTGCACATGGTATAGGGTGCTATAAATACCATCTCTGAAACATAAGCTGACAGTAAATGCTCCACAGGGAGGGGGTGAGGAGAAGAAGCCAAAGTTAAGACATGGCCCTTGGGTGTTTTGTCGCTTAACCCCGTCCGTCAGATGTCATGTCTAAAACCTTACGTGAGAATCTGTGATGAAGGGCATTAGCACGTAAGCGTTGCTCTTGCCTTGTGCTCTCATTCTTGCTTCTACTTTCCTGTCGGTGATCCATGTATAATTTCCAAGCTGTTGGCTTATGCCAAGGGCATCTCCAGAGGGAGGGAAAGGAACTGACTAGGAAGAAACATAGACTATGAAAGAGTGATTAGGTCTGATACGCATAGCGTTGAAGCATTTATTTGAGAGAGAAGCAGGAGCATTTAGAGATATTGGGGCAGGAGTATAATCAATGAAAGGGAACAGACTGGGAATAATGGACAATGCAGGCGGGCATGGCAGGTGCATCAGTAGTAAGAGGGTCTAACAGGAGTAGGGAAGGAGCATCAGCAATAGGAGGAAGAGATGCAGGATCTGTAGGGTACTCGGTAGGACCAGGAGTATTGGAAGTAAAATTCAAAAGGGCAGGAACTGAGAGGCATATGGCAGCAGTGTCAGGAAAATTATTAAAAAAATAAAAAATAATGTGCAATGCACCCCTATACTATAGAAGGATTATTGTTTAGATATTGGTGACATTTGTTGTCTAAGGTGTTCTTTGCTGGATCATGCTCTGCCAAGACACGTGACCTTATTGTACCGATACACCAGGCAACACTGTTTGTTTGGAAGCAGCACGGACTATAAGTGAATTTATCACTTCAATGTTTTTCATTTTCTATAATACTGTGACGGGGAGGCGGGTCAGGATGATGACAGGAACGTTGTAACCGCAGACGGATGGTCTGCTCTACCGTTGACCCCCCTTTCTGTCACCCTCATACAGACTGATGCCACCGCTACGGGACCTGAGGATTGGTGGTCGGCTGTCCCGCGGTCCCCTCCTGCCATGCCTGCGCTGTCTGAAGAAGCCGGTCTGCAGGATTGGGGCACGAAGGAGACCGATAGTGTATGGCACTATGCTCCGATAGAAGAAGACGGTCCCTTTAACTGTGGACTGCGAGCCGGCGTAAACACGCCCCCTGCAAGCATCGAGGAGTCAAATGCCGGAAGGGAGAAGGAGACGACGGACGGCGTTTCCCTGGAGGCGACAGGAGTGTTGGAGTGGAGACGGAGAGAAGCGGAGTCGAGTTGCGAAGGCGGAGGAAGAGAGCGAGGACGGAGCCCAGCTGAGAGCGACAAGCCAGGAGGCCACCGATTTGGCGCTTCGCCCTGCCACGGTCCCACGGGAGGAACGTGGCTGGACAAGGTACGGGGTTCTGTGGCTGGCTGGGTGGGGAGGAGCGACACGAGCAAGCTGAGAGACCCGGTGTAAATAGTGTACAGCCTATAGATTCCCTCCCCCCTCACGAGCACTATTGCACGGCTTTAGTTAAATGAGCACTGGTTTCCCTCACTCCCCGGGCCCTGGCAAATCGTGTACGGACGTACCAGTGATTGTGCCTTTTTTCTCTTTATTTTCTGGGACACCTCCGGACGAGTCCACGTTACCTTGAAGACTCCACCTGCCTTCTGAACCAACGCGAGGGTCGAGTTAAAGGACTGCATTCTGGAGTATTCCGGATTCACGAGAGGTGTCAGGACGGAGACCTCGGACTTTGCCAAATTACGTGTGACTGCTAAGAGGCGTAAAGCTTATCTAAAAATAAAACCATCTTTAAGAGCACTTTTCCCTGACTCTGCCTCGTTAGACCATACTTCCCTGAGTCCTGACCCCTCTTCCTCGGCGTTGCACGTACCTGACCCTTTACAACTGGTGTCAGAAGTGGGATTCACATCCCAGTCCACCTGTGATACCGAGATGGACGCCCTATTACAGCATTTGATAAAGGGACAGGAAAAACTGGAATGGGCCGTGGAACGCCAGATGACCTCGGCACAAGCTGACAGAGACCTCTTTAAGAACACTATAGCGGCTCAGATGGATAGTATGCAGAAAACCATGATCCCTCCCACCGGGGCGGTAACTCTAGAGAACAGAGGCCATGGGCCAAGCCCGTCCGGCATCTCACTGCAAAAATACGTACAGGGTGAAGACCCGGACGCCTTTTTGATGAACTTCGAGCGGGCTGCCAGAGCGCTGGGGTGGCCAGAGGAGAAGTGGCCCTTCTTCCTAGCCCCGCTGTTAACTGGGGAAGCCCAGTTCGCCTATCAAGTGGCGAATCCGGCGGGGAATGCTACGTATGCCGTGATAAAGAACGTGATCCTTGATCACCTAGGGCTTGATTCAGAAGCCTACCGCCTCCGGTTCCGCAAGGAAAAAGGGGTACCGGGAGAAAATCCAAAGACCCTCTTCTTCCGCTTAAAGATGATGGCGGATAAGTGGCTGAAGGCGGGTACCAGTACCAAAGAAGAGATCTTGGCCCAGATATACCTGGAGCAGTTTATGGAGGCACTCCCCTACGGTACCCAGAGGTGGCTGAGGCAACACTCCGGGCTTACAGTAGAACAGGCGATCGAGATGGCCGCCAACTATGCCCGAGCGCAACCACGGGGCATGGGTTGGGAAACGGAAAAGGCCTCCAGACAACCGTCCTTGATGAAGAGCGACAAGAAGACAAAACCGGCTCTTGAGCCGTTCAGGCCTCGACCTCTTCGGATGGAGCCTCCGGTACCACGGGGTCCCCAATGTTTTGAGTGTGGCGAGTGGGGCCACATTGCTCGCCTGTGCCCCAGGAGAAGACCTCCCGAGGAACCTATGGAGGTGGGGTACCTACCGAAGGCTGTCCTCTATTCCTCGGAGCTAGGAACCTCATTTCATGTAAGTATGAGGGTAAATGGGGTTTGTATTAAAGCCCTCCTGGACTCCGGGTGTAGACAGTCGGTGGTACAAGAGAAGTATGTCCTGCCCCACCAATATGACCGAGATGCCATAGTACACATAAGGTGTGTGCACGGGGACGTCAGACCGTATCCTGTGGCCCAGGTGTCCGTTGCCGCTGACAACCAACCGGTTTGCTCAGTGAGGGTGGGAGTACTAAAAACAGACAGCACGATCGACTCTACTCACGGAGGAACCCTGGGTCCTAGATCGCAGCTTCCGCTTCGCACAAGCAGAAGATCGGACCCTCTACAATGCGTGGGAAGCGGCACAGGCATCCCAGGAAGATTCCAGCATCTCCTACCCTAGGTTTGTAATAAAACGGGAGCTCCTGTACCGAGAGGCAGCGAGTGGAAAGGAGTTGCAACTCTTGGTACCTACATCCTTCCGAGAACAAGTGCTTTTCTTTGCACACGCGCATTTGACGGCAGGTCATGCGGGCAAGGAGAAGACAACAGAGAGCATTATCAGGCATTTCTACTGGCCTGGGATATACAGGGACGTGCAAGAATACTGTCGTAAATGCGAGATCTGCCAGAAGAAGAACTCCCACAAGCCCCCGGCAGCCCCCCTACAACCCATGCCAATCATCGGGGTACCCTTCGAGCGGGTAGGGATGGATCTCATAGGGCCCCTCCCAAAGACCCCCCGAGGACAGTTGTACGCCCTTGTAATAGTGGACTACGCGACCAGATACATAGAGGCCTTCCCCCTGAAATCCCCCACTACCGCCAATGTGGCGGAAAAGTTCGTGGAACTGTTTTCAAGGGTGGGATTCCCGAAGGAGGTAGTTACCGACCAGGGAACCCCCTTCACATCCCGCCTCATGAAAGAAATCTGTAAATCGTTAGGAATACGTCATCTAAAAACCTCGGTCTACCACCCTCAGACCGACGGCCTCGTAGAGAGGTACAATCAGAGCCTCAAAAACACCTTAAAGAAAATGCTAACCTCCGAAGGCCCGGCCTGGGACCGGCTACTACCATTAGCCCTGTATGTACTCAGAGCCCAAAAACAGAGCAGCCTGGGTCATTCTGCCTTCGAGCTGCTATATGGAAGAATACCTAGGACCTTGCTGGAGATCACGAAAGATGCGTGGGAAGAGCAAGAAGAAATAGAGAAAAATACCCCCTTGGAATACACAGCTCAACTGAGGTCCAAGCTGGGGAAACTACGCAGCCTGGCATATACAAACCTTGAACAAAAACAGAAACAACAAAAGAAGACCTATGACCGAGGGACCCGGCTCCGAAAGATGAGAGTAGGTGATTGGGCTCTAGTGCTTTTACCCTCTGTTACGAAGAAAACCGAGTGGGAAGGTCCTTATGAAGTAGTAGACACCATAGGTGAGACCACATATAGGCTAAGACTCTCCCCAGCAAAAACTCAGACCTACCACATAAATATCCTGAAAAAGTGGATTGGTCCACCTCCTCAGAGGGTTCACTTGGCTATCCCGAATAAACAGACGGAGGAAAACACCCTACGTCACCTAGTCGTTAATCCGGAACTGTCGGACAAGCAACAACGGGAGCTACATGCCACCTTGACCCCCTTTACGACTGTCTTTTCGGATTTACCGGGGAAAACCACCCTGGTAGAACATAGGATTGAGACGATTCCAGGGAAGGTAGTGCGACAGCGGCCATACCGAATCCCCGCTGCCAGGAGGGAGGCAGTAAGACAGGAAGTAAGAGACATGTTGGAGTTAGGGGTAATACAACCGTCAACCAGCAACTGGGCCTCCCCAATAGTCATGGTGCCCAAGCCGGATGGCACTAAGCGCTTTTGCATGGACTTCCGGGCCTTGAACACAATATCCTCTTTTGACGCGTACCCCATCCCCCGGGTCGATGAATTAATCGAGAAGCTCGGGGAAGCGGTTTACATCACAACCATCGATCTGACCAAGGGGTACTGGCAAGTACCCCTTCGAATGGAAGACCGGAAAAAGACTGCCTTCATCACGGACGAAGGGCTTTTTGAGTTCAAGGTTCTCCCCTTCGGGCTTCATGGCGCCCCCGCCACTTTCCAGCGTCTTATGAACCGCATACTCAAGCCTTTCCCAACCTTTTGCTCTGCCTACCTAGACGATATAGTCGTCCATAGTAAAACCTGGAATGAACATCTACGACACATACAGGCCATCCTCAGGGCCCTGCAGGAAGCCGGCCTCCACATCAACGCGAGGAAGTCCCGGGCGGCTTTCACCAGAGTCAAGTATCTGGGGTACGTGCTGGGCGAGGGTACCATCGCTCCCCAAGACGAGAAAGTCCGAGCCATTAGAGACACCGGTTTCCCCACCAACAAAAGAGAGCTGCGCGCATTCTTAGGACTGATCGGGTATTACCGGAGGTTCATCCCCAGATTCGCTGAGCTGGCCACTCCTTTGACGAACCTCCTACGCAAAGACGTGAAGGTCAGGGAGTTCCAGAACGCCCCCGAGGGGGCCTTGGAGGCCTTTCGGTCATTGAAGGAAGCTATCACATCGGCCCCCGTTCTGATGTCCCCGGACTTTTCCAAAGCCTTCATACTCGCCACAGATGCCTCGGAAACCGGCATTGGGGCTGTCTTGTCTCAGACGGACAGGGACGGAGTGGAGCACCCTATCTTGTTTACGAGCAGGAAACTATACCCGAGGGAACAAAAGTACTCCACGGTGGAACGTGAATGCCTCGCCATTAAGTGGGCGGTGGAAAAACTGCAATATTATCTGGAGGGCCGCCCCTTTGTCCTTCACACGGACCATGCCCCACTGACTTGGATGTACCGCAACCGTTCCCTCAATCAAAGGGTCCTTAGGTGGTTTCTATCCCTCCAACCGTTTTCCTTTACTGTGGTTCACAAGAAGGGTTACGACAACGGGAATGCGGACTACCTGTCCAGAGTGCAACCTCTCCCCGATCGGGAGAGTCCAGGAGGGGAGGTGTGTGACGGGGAGGCGGGTCAGGATGATGACAGGAACGTTGTAACCGCAGACGGATGGTCTGCTCTACCGTTGACCCCCCTTTCTGTCACCCTCATACAGACTGATGCCACCGCTACGGGACCTGAGGATTGGTGGTCGGCTGTCCCGCGGTCCCCTCCTGCCATGCCTGCGCTGTCTGAAGAAGCCGGTCTGCAGGATTGGGGCACGAAGGAGACCGATAGTGTATGGCACTATGCTCCGATAGAAGAAGACGGTCCCTTTAACTGTGGACTGCGAGCCGGCGTAAACACGCCCCCTGCAAGCATCGAGGAGTCAAATGCCGGAAGGGAGAAGGAGACGACGGACGGCGTTTCCCTGGAGGCGACAGGAGTGTTGGAGTGGAGACGGAGAGAAGCGGAGTCGAGTTGCGAAGGCGGAGGAAGAGAGCGAGGACGGAGCCCAGCTGAGAGCGACAAGCCAGGAGGCCACCGATTTGGCGCTTCGCCCTGCCACGGTCCCACGGGAGGAACGTGGCTGGACAAGGTACGGGGTTCTGTGGCTGGCTGGGTGGGGAGGAGCGACACGAGCAAGCTGAGAGACCCGGTGTAAATAGTGTACAGCCTATAGATTCCCTCCCCCCTCACGAGCACTATTGCACGGCTTTAGTTAAATGAGCACTGGTTTCCCTCACTCCCCGGGCCCTGGCAAATCGTGTACGGACGTACCAGTGATTGTGCCTTTTTTCTCTTTATTTTCTGGGACACCTCCGGACGAGTCCACGTTACCTTGAAGACTCCACCTGCCTTCTGAACCAACGCGAGGGTCGAGTTAAAGGACTGCATTCTGGAGTATTCCGGATTCACGAGAGGTGTCAGGACGGAGACCTCGGACTTTGCCAAATTACGTGTGACTGCTAAGAGGCGTAAAGCTTATCTAAAAATAAAACCATCTTTAAGAGCACTTTTCCCTGACTCTGCCTCGTTAGACCATACTTCCCTGAGTCCTGACCCCTCTTCCTCGGCGTTGCACGTACCTGACCCTTTACAAATACACCAAAAATTTGTTTGGAATCTTAAAAAAAAAAAAAAACAAGTATTTTTATTTGGAAGAATGACAGACAATTACACTGTTACTCATACAATTCACAATGCAAGTTACATTAAGCATCATATTAAACATTCTGCTCCTCGTCTCTGTGCCTTCGCAATTCCAGTTCCACTACAGGCGATATGCAAATCTTCCCCCTATACAAGTTCCATTTGGACCATTTCCTGTTCCACTTCTTCGGGCACCCCCTAGCAACAAACACTTCCTTCTCAGCTATCATGCATCTATGTAGCTCCCTCTGCCAGACCGCCAGTACAGGAGGCCGCGCTCCGCCCTATCCCCTAGCAATGAAATAGTGTGAATCCTAATGTTACAAACTGCTGCTCTGTCTCCGTAAGGTCCGTCGCCTCCCATATCTTAAGCAGGCCCGGCGTCCGAGTAAGTGGCTTTCCCAGCGCGGAATGCATATGTGTCGTGATTCTGTCCCATCGACTCTGCACCAGCGGGCATTCCCATATCATATGGTAAAAGGTAGCCGACTGTCGGCAGCCCTTTAGACACAGATCATCTGGCCTGGACCCAATCCTCGCAAGAGTGACCCCAGTCAAATATGAGTGGTGTAGAATATGAAGTTGGATAAGTCGGAATCTAAGTGTGATGGCAACCTCTCTTGATGACATTAGCGCCTGCCTCCAATCCTCTTCTTCAATCGTCCCAAGGTCCCCCTCCCATTTCTCTTTAAGCTTCGCAAAGGAATCAGGCACATTATTACTAAGTTTCTTATAGGTGCCTTGACGCCCGTTGGGCAAAGTTGCGCATTATAAATTGCTTTTCATTCATTCATTCAGGTGAGTGAGATCGCCTTGCTATGCAACTGTCCATCTAGCAGACGATCTTCCAGAGGGAACGACTCCGGTATGTCCACACCACTGGGAAACGCCGTCATCAAAGCATGACGTATGTGCAGATAACGAAAGATCTCACTTGGCGCCAACTGATAGGCCTTCTGTAGCTCCTCAAACCAAAGAATCTTACCCTTGATCATGTCGCAGACTGACGAAATAGCAATCATATCCCACCGATCAAATCCTGGATGATGGCAGAGCATACCCAATTTCTGCGAATACCACAGCGGCGTTGCTTTAGTGAGTACTCCCGTCCAACCCAAAAGGAGTTAGCTAACCTCCAGATCTGCAATGTGTGCTGAGTGGGACCTTTAAATCGTGGCTTCTTAGTGTGAGAGTAAAGCGCCCCAAGATAACCAGATCTATCCATCTGATACCTATCTAGAGCACATGCCGGGTCACCCGGCGGGGCATATTGCCACCTGTTCAGTCACCAGTTGCGAGGCCCAATAATACAGCCGTATATCAGGTACGCAATGCCTCCATCATACCATCGCTTCATCAATTTTTGAAGCGCAATCCTCGGGGCTTTCCCATCCCAGAGTAGCGTACGTATCTCCCCTTCAACCGCAGTAAAGTAGGTATCTGGAACCCTATGTGGACGATTTTGGAGAATGTTTGTTTGAATCTTGACAATCAATTTACATTTATTATAAAATAATATTATTATTCTTAACTATTATGTAGATCACTCCTGCAAATTATGTAGCAATACATTTTGGGACTACAGCATCCCTTCTTCAGGGGAAGCTAGAAACAAAGTGTGAGAAAGTGCCATCTTTTTGCCCACTTTTTTCTGAACTGCTGATGTGCTTTGACTGAGTGTGCCCTGGGTTCCCGCCAACCATGTACACAGGGCCTGTGTTCTTTCCCTAAAACTGTGCTGAAACTAGAAACCCAATTGGCATCTCTAGCCACCAGTCGGCCCCTAGTAAATGGTACCCTTGGTACCCAGGGCATGGTGACCAGAGAAGACCCCTGAGGGCTGCAGCACGTATTGTGCCACCCTTAGGGACCCTGTACCCTGGCACCCACACACTGCCTTTGCAGGCTGAGTGCCTAAGTACAGAACTAAACTAAGAGTCGACCTGGCACACATCCCTGTGTCCCATGCCCACAGAACCCACTGTCCTGGCATACTTCAGTCACCCCTCTAGCTGGGTGCCCTATGCCAGAGGTGTGGGCACAGGTGCATGAGCCCTGTGCCCCTACAGTGCCCAGGCCATTCCTGGGAACTGTAGGTGCAGTGATGCCATTAAGAGTATATGGTGCTGGGAGGTTGTCATTACGAACTCCCCAGCACCATAATGGCTAAACTGAGATGCCCTCTGAAACCCTAACCTCCAATCCACATCTGGGGTGAGTGGCTGCAGAGGCTGCCACACAGCAGACATGTTGCTGGACCCCTGGGTGGAAAGCCCCCAGCTCTCCTGGGCCTGCAACAATGCACGTCCTAGGTGTGGTGCTAGGTCTCCTCCCCCAGGATGGGCAGGGGGAAGCTTCAAAGGCATGCCACTTCTGTGAGCTTCTCCAGACCATTTGCTCTACCCAGCAACCGGCCCCCACCAGTTCTGACCCACACTCTGGTGGGAAAAACTGCGTCAGGAAGTGGGGTGTGCCAGCCTGTGCCAACCCCACCCCTCAGGTGGGGGAGACGAGGTGAAGCACGACCCCGGGCTCCGGCCATCTTGTGGATGTAGATTGTACCCAATCCCAGCTAAGCTCCTGCCCCCCTCCCTCACGAGATGAGTAGGCTAGGGGGTGTACTCACCCCAGGACAGGGACCCATTGGTTTCTGTCCTTGCCCTACCTGTAACACCCCTAAATTCAGTATTTAGGGGCTCCCTGAACCTTCCTGCCTCAGATCCCGATACGAAAAGAAGAAAGAAGATGAAGAAGAAGAAGACCCGCCGTGCAGCTGCTAACAGGACAACAACATCTGACTTGGCCCCAGCCCTACCGGCCTGTCGATCCTGGAACCTGCTCCTGCCTAATCTCTGCGACTCCTGCAGACCGCAACCTTGGATCACCCAGAGGACCTGCCTGCCTAGACCCTCTTAAGACTGGGACTCCCATCAGCAGAGGCTCTGTTGCAACAACCCACCTGGTGCAAGCCAGGAAGTTCCGGACCAGCCCTCTCTGCACCTGCCGAGCCCGGGCCGGGCCCAACCGAACCAAGACCACAAGGACGTCCCCCTGGCGACTGGGACCTGAAGTCCAGTGCCCAAAGACCCTCCCCGACGAACCAGACAATGCCTGCAGACTCAGAACCAGGGGCCACCCCAACCGCGACCAGCTGAGGGTACGCTTTTCCAACACCCAAAGACACCCCTGCACCCGGCGCCCTACAGCCCCCTGTGCATCCCTCTGGGGTACCTACCTGTGCTCCAAGATCCCAACTTACCCCTCGAAGTGCTGGTCGCCCCTGGAGAGTCTCTGTCCCAGAGCCTGCAGTCTTTGTTCCTTTTTGACCTTTCCATTGGATAACATTGAGCGTACGACGGCTCAAAAGCACCCTGCACCCAGCCGCCCGAGTGCTGCTGGCTGTACCACCCTTGTCCTATCCTACTTCTTCCCCCTTGCCCTGAGCAAGTGACCAGGAGCCCAGCTCCCACAGCCGCGTGGCCTGCTAGCCAGCAGCCACCAACCGAAGGCCCCCTTTCCCTCATTGGATATCATTGGGCCTAACTACCTCTGCACCCGGCCGGCCCTGTGCTGCTGGGGCTGAACCAACTGTACCTACCTGACCTTGGGGGACTCCTGAGTCTATGCCCAGAACTATAACTTCACCAGTCAAGTACTCACCTGGAAACCGGTAACTCACTTACCTGCCATTGTACACATTGACCAATTTTGACTCAAAGTTTCTAAGTGTGAAGTTTTGAAAACTGAAAATATTCATACAAAATCAGCCGAATTCCGAAGTACTCACCTGTGATCAGGGGAGAAGCCAGTACTGTACCTTTCAGCCCAGTACTGAACCGCAAAAGTAATCCTTACCGGGTTTACTAGTAATCTGTATTTTCTCCATAGGAACCCATTGTCTGCTTTTCTATGAAATTTCTTCTAAGTGTCTACTTTTGAAAACTTGAAATATTCTTTGAAAACCATATGAAATACTGAAATGCAATTACCTACCTGTTTTAAGTTAGACCCCAGTGCTGGCCTTAGGAGACCAATGCTGGATTACAAAAGTAACGCAATCGTACTTTACCTGCAACTTGAATTTTCTCCCATTGAATAACATTGTCAGATTTACATTAAAAGGTTTCAAAGTTTTAACTTTATAAAACAGCTTTATATTCATGAAAAGTCATTACAGTAACTAAAACGTTTTTGCTAATCTGGTTTCAGCTTAGACCCCAGGACTGAATCTAGGATTTAGACCTGGAACTACTAAAGTAATCTACACTGTAATTAACTGTACTTTTATGATAATAATCCATTGAGCTCAATGCTAAAGTGTGTCTAGACTTGTGTTGCCTTCAGCAACCCCTGTACCAATTGTGTTCATATACCTTATTGCTTCCTTGCAAAGTAATTACATGAAAGTATTCATACCTAGCAAAGTATATTTGTATGCCTGCTGGTTCTAAAAATAAAACAACGATATCTTTGGATATAACAACCATTGGCTAGAGTTCAGTCTTTGAGTGTGTGAAATCTTTTGCTGACTGAGTGTGTACAACAAATGCTTTGCACTGCCCTCTGGTACTGCCTTACTGCTCGACCAAGCTACCACTTTGGAGAGTAAGGTCATTCCTGACTTTAACCTCTGTTACACCTTTGGGGTTTGTGGAGTCTATACAGACTGTACTTCCTTATTGTCCAGTATATATAGAGCCACTTTCCCACACAAAGTAAGGAAACAAGGAGGGTTTGAAACCAATAAGAATATCTCTCCATCAAAAAGATCAGGAAAAGAAAGTGCAAATGAAAAATGGTGAGTGCCACTCTAAGCAAAATGCCCAACTGTTCATGCAATTGTGCTCTATGTTAGACATGGGAAATCCATTTGTGCATCAAAGGTTATCCTTTTATAGCTTATAGCGTAATTTACAGAAATTGTTATATACAAACGTGTGGCATTCATAACGTAACAAAAGACAAAAAAGGCTAGTGATGTTAGAAGGCAAAAGTGACCCAATTTTTTAAACGCCAAGAGCCAATTAATAGTGGCTCAAACTGTAACCGATTCTTGAATTTATATAAACAAATGAAAAAATGCCTTACAGTGACCAAGCAATCCACCAGTGATTAAATATATGATGCTTTCAACAAATTCATGAAAGAAATATCCAGGAGTTTCCCATTCTTAAATTAATCCTACAACCTATTCTTCCGTCCTCTCCTGTTTGAGATCAAGCCAAGAAAAACGAATGTCATAACCTGGTAGTACAGTGCCATCGTACAAAGCCAAACAAGTTAGCAGAGGTAGAAAGGGTGCTCACCAGGCAGTGTGTACACTTGTTGATGTTGTTTTGACGTACAACACAAAAATCCATATATGATGGACCGTGGGAACCCAGCCAGAAAACGTTTTAGGTTTACCCAGATTTTGGGTGTACCTTTTCAGAAAAGAAAAATAATTTTCTTGAGTCCCCTCACTCACCCATTGTTTCCCCTAGGTGACATGCTTCATCATTGGGGCCATTCCAAGCATCCACTGCTTGGGGCGTGCTGCGACTTGCGAAAGAGACGTAGGAGCACTGGTTTGTGAATCTATGTGTAGTGCAGTGTATGGTGGAGTGGTGATTTGTGCTAGTTAAAAATACCTAACTAGTAAGCTAAAGTTTTATTCCTGATCCTAGCTGGTATGATAAAAAGGGGGTAGATAGAGGAAAAATAACTGTTATGTGGTCATGATCCCTAATATCCTGTCGACATGTTTCAAGGTGTCCCCTACACCTTTTCTTCAGGAATAAACGAGGGCCAGCCCCATGTGTACCACTCCTGTGAATAAACCTAAATTGAGGTGGTGAATTTTTTTTAAAGAAAACTCACCTAGTGTGTGTGCTTTATATTTATACTTACGGTTAGCGCTGAACCCGCAGTATCTGCATTGTTGGAGAGAAACACAGGTTTGAATGTTAATAAATGCATTGCCTGCCCTTTCGGGCAGGTCCTGTTTCAAGCAATGGCTGATAAATGTGATTTTTTTTCGCCTATACAAAACTAAAACAGTGGTGCGTGCATTAGTGCTCCTAAAAATAAACAAACAGCTTCTCGTGTTGCATTTGTGGCCGTTATTGGTGTTCCTGTATAGAGGAATTTGTTTGCAAACAAATTGTAAAACATTCGTTTCACTGGACACACTTACTCACATGCACAACATGTAACATTTAACATTAAACATTAATTTGTTTTCAGAAGAAAAACGTACTAATCAGTTAGCAATATTATGCCCCGTGGTCTGCCCGGGTGGAGGGGCCTGTTGACCCTGTTGGTGTAAAAAAGAAATGAGCAAATGGTGTAATTCGCTGTCTTTTGCTAGGAGATTAAGAGCACTTACTTGTCTCGGCTGCCCTCCGACTGTTTAACCTGAGACAAGTAAATGCTCTTAATCTCCCAGCAATATTTTCCACCAGGACAGGCTGCACCTTGAGAGATGGCAATACCGGCATTACGGTTTAACTCCTGTTTTGCCCGCATTTAGATCTTCCATCTTCCGAATCAAAAGACAGCGAATTACACCATTTGCTCATTTGCATGAGGAGCTGTTTGTTTATTTTTGGGAGCACTAATGCACGCACCACTGTTTTAATTTGTATAGGCACTAAACCACATTTATCAGCCATTGCTAAACAGGACCTGCCCAAAAGGGCAGGCAATGTATATATTAACCTTCAAACCTGTGTTTCTCTCTAACAATGCAGATAATGCGGGTACACCGCTAACCGTATGTATAAATATAAAGCACACACATTAGGTGTGTTTTCTTTCTAAAAAAAATAATACATTTTTTTTTTCCACTACCTCAATTTAGGTTTATTCACAGGCGTGGTACACATGGGGATGGCCCTCGTGTTGTCCTGAGGAAAAGGTGTAGTGGACACCTTGAAACATGTCTAGAGGATGTTAGGGATCATGACCACATAAGTTATTTTTCCTCTATCTACCCCCTTTTTATCATGCGAGCTAGGAGCAGGAATAAAACTTTAGCTTACTAGTTAGGTATTTTTAACTAGCACAAATCACCACTCCACCATACACTGCACTACACATAGATTCACAAACCAGTGTTCCTACGTCTCTTTCGCAAGTCGCACCGCGCCCCAAGCAGTAGATGCTTTGGATGGCCCCAATGATGAAGCATGTCACCTAGGGGCAACCCTGGGTGAGTGAGGGGACTCAAGAAAAGAATTTTTCTTTTCTGAAAAGGTACACCCAAAACCTGGGTAAACCTAAAAACTCTTTCTGGCTGGGTTCCCACGGTCCATCATAGATGAATTTTTGTGTTGTACTTTAAACTTAGGAGGTTGAACCTAGCCGTATCCTCCTTCTCCCTCCTTTTTGAAAGATGTTGTTTTGACAAACAGCCTTCCTGTGGTCTTTGAGAGGAGTAAAGAAGAATTCAAAACACTGTCTGTATCACTTGACTCATTAGATTGCTGGGATCTTCCATGCAGGTAGTTCAGCATAGATTCAGCATGAATTTCAGGATACGGGCAGCATGCGGTCTCGCACATTCTGGGAACATCATTAACAGAGTCCACGCAAGTATGCCAATACGCTGGAGAAAAGCTCCATATATTTTTTCTGAATCCCAGATGTTGGGCAGCAGCCCACTGCCAATAGGTGTCTGCACACTGAAGTAAATAAAATAAATCAAGTTGAACCAAGAAGATTGGAGTAGAGCTTCTGACCGCAGGGGGATTTCTGCGAAGGGCACCTTCCGCTCTCTAGTAAGAATGCGTTGTGGTTGCCACTGCTTACGTGTAACTGGTGAGGTACAGCATCCAGTTGGCCGGCTCTGAATCCTTGCATCCTCATTCCATCTAGTCTTAGGAACACAGACCAGAAGAGGAAGAATTTGGTATATATCTATTCTTTTTTTTTTTTTTGTCACCATGAAGCATCTAGTTTCCATCTTTTAAGTGGTAGATCATCAAACATACCGAGGTATGCAATCAGCTAAGGGAAACCAGAAAGACCGGGGTACTACTAGAAAACCTAAATTTCCTATGGTCACATGCTTAGTATTGCAAATAATATGCACATAATGTTTGCAAACATTTCACAAACCTGGAGGGGACTTAGCCACTAGATTTACTATAGACTGGAGTCAAATAGTTGTAGCTAACTCAGCTCAAAGACCTCCAGATGCTACCACCAGAGTCGATATGAGGAAACCAATACAGTGTCTGCCCATCTATGGGTACATCAACAGGTGTACCTGATGAGCACCAACTCTGCAGTGGGAGAGGTTCCTCAGGATTAGAAGCCCTACAAGCTCTTGCTGAAGGTACAAAAAAGCAAAAATAGGACTACAGCTTTTGTCTAAGAAAGGGAAAAGCATTTGTTTTGAGAGTCTGTTGCGGGGGTGGGGGTAACGGAGCAGGGAGGGTTTCTCTAGCAGTGCACGTTAGTCTGTTGTCCTTGCATCGCTTCTTTGGTAGATTTTACTGACTTTTTGCACATTTGTAACAAGGTGAAAAAGCACGAGAAATATGTTGAATGTTGTTGTTTTGGTCTGCGTAAGACAGATTTGCTTCTTTCACAGTAGCTTACAAATTCCTCTTGACAAAGAAGTGGAGATAATATTGCTTGGGGTGTTTTTATTTTTTCAATTTTTTTTTAGAAACATAAGCAGTGGTTTCTAAAGATTATAAGTTAATGGTGTATTTGCTGTCTCTAGGTGCTCTCTTTTGTATGTGCTCGCCCAAAGGCTTTCCACCAGTGAGACTGGGCAAGAGTTAGCTGGTTTTTAACTTGGGTCCACGGACGGTCCACGGACTGTTCTGAAAATTAAATAATATCAGCAGATTAATAAACTATACATAAAATAGGAACGATGAACATTTTTAAATGCTCTCTAAATGTGAAGATATTCTGAATTGTATTTTTGTGGGAGCAGCCTAAGTTCAGCAAATGGAATGTAGTATAGACGATTGATTTCCCTAATTGAAGCACATACATGCAAAGACTAAAAGGAGAGCATACATTAGGACCAAAAAAGACAAAAGTGATATGCTAGTTAAACCACATTTTGAAAAGATCCAACCTTCCCATTAAAATTTCGAAATTTGTAAGTTTATGAAGGAAGTAAGTTATTTTATAATGCAGGTATTTGTTTGATGTGTACTTGATTCTGCATTTTTGGTGTATTGTTTTAAGGCGAGGTTCAAATAGTATAAATTGCTTAGGCCGGGGTCTTCCGCTTCCATATTGATTCTGTAGTAGTCCACAGAAGTTAACATATTAGGAAATGTTCTTCTAACTGTCAGCGATTCTTGATTAAACTGGTGAACATAAATTCAGTGGTCTTTTAATGGAGTTAGTACAGTATCCTGCCTCAGATCAGTGGTAAGTTCTTGAATTTCTTGTTTTTGACCAAAATGACTTGAGTTTCAGAAAGTTTTGTAGATGGTCTTCAAAGGAATTATTGTTTGCTTGCATTCCCAACAATCACTAAGCGTTCTGTAGAAGGTTTTTTACTGGGGTAATAATGGTTTATGGGCGAAAAATCGAGTGTTTGAGACGACATGGATATTTTCCATTGGATGTTTCTCTTGTGCATCCTCCCATTTGCATTATTGTTTTTAGCATCCCTTTCTGTGGCACCGATCTGAAGGAAGACTATTCTTTTGGGCTAGTCTTATTCTGTGTGTCAGCACCTTCTTCATATTCACACTCTCAGTATTTTTGCTGGTATTGTATTTTTTTTTTAATTGTTATGTTAAGTTAATAGTAGCTTGTAAAGCGCACTGTCACCAAACGTTTCATGGCGCTGATCGTGTATGATATTGTTGCGGTAGACCGGGTTAGCAGGATTGCACGAATAGCCAAGTTTTCAAGGCCTTTCTAAAGCCCAATAAGTTGTCGCAGGTTTTAATTGTGAGGGGGAGGGAGTTCCAGAGCATGGATGCAAGGAACGAAAGCCTGCAGCCTCCCTACCTTTTCAGCTTGATGGTCGGAGTGGTGAGTAAGTGAAGGTGGGCTGAACGGAGATTCTGAGTAGGGACGTGCTTGTGATCAAACTACGGAGAAATTTTGGGCTGTTACAATGCAGTGCTTTGAAGACTAAGCAGCCTGTCTTGAAGGCAGCTTGTTGCGCTATGGACAGCCAGTGGAGTTTTTGCAAGGAGTGCCTGGCCGATTGCCATCTCGGCTGTTTGTGAATTAATCTTGCCGCCTGGTTCTGAACCATTTGCAAACGGTTGAGCAAGGCCTGAGGTAGCCCAATATGAAGGGAACTAGAGAAGTCTAGGCGTGAGAGCACCAACGCAATCACTACCTGTACAATTGTGCACAACAACTACTAGAATGTTTTTATTTTCTTGATCAGTTTAACATTTTATGCAACATCATACTATTTATATCTTACCGTCTAACTTTTAATCATCAAACTGATCAATATTTTAAATCCCACCTTTTCCTTGGTGCCTTCATTAAGATAGTTTCTTAGAAAAGGCAGTGTGTGAATAAAATGCAAATTGTTGAGTACCAGTTGCCTGTGACGAATTATGTTTTCAAGAACAGGATTTTGCTTTCATATTAGTACAGCTACATTCCACTTTTTTCTGTCAGTCTTTGAATTCATATCTGTCTTTGGGTGCCAGTTGTATCATGAATTGAATGTTATGCTCTGTCACTTCATTGGCTGACATTCTGCAAATGTACCTGTGGATGGAATTTTGCACACAGTAATTATATAAACCTTGAATAATGTTGGTACTGACCAATATTTTGTGCCTTTTTATTTTTGCAACAGACAATCTGCACCACATTCCGGATGTGACGGTCCAGATTGCCCATGAAAAGTCTGATTGCCAGAATCTCAGCAGATCCAGCGTGGCATTAGCCAGTAAGAATGATTTACCAAGTGAGTACCAAATTCTAGGACGATTTTGATGCTTCAATTTGCAATTTACAGCTATAGTAAACAGTGTGGCTGCTGTTTTCACACTAACAATAGTCAACAGTCCTAGGTTCCTGAAACTGTGCTAAAATTTTGCCAAAAGCAGAAACAGAACCGCATGGCATTACCATTACCAACCTGGCTCCTCTACCTTTAGGTAGTAGCCTTACTTTCTTTCTTGTTCTGTAGCCTGGCATGTCTGCCACTTGGTCTCAAGTCCCTTGTGTTTTAATATTGTATCTGTAGTGTAGTTTTGGCTGATTTTTCACTCTGTTTTCTATTTCCCTTCAGCCCTTGCTGTGGGCTGGTGTCCCCCCTCATCTCCCCTCAATTTTCCCACCGCCATTGACCCCTCCCTTACTGCCCCGCTTCCACCTCTCAGCTCCTCGTCCCTCCCCTACATCATGGTGACCGCTGTGCGGTCACGCCTAAGGTAAGGACTGCGCAGTCCGTGCCTGGACCGTGCCCAGCGCCAGACCGCCTGGTCCCCGCGAGCACCACGACCCCAGACGCCTCTACGACACCAGCACCCTCCATGCACTCAACGCCAGCGACCCTCCACCTGCTTTAAGGCCACCTCGAAACTCACCAACGGACCCTTCACCTGCCGAAACTGCAGCTCCACCTGCCAGCGCACGCCTGCACGTCCTGCCCATCCCACCAAAGCGGACCACAACCACCTCAGATGCTTACTGCTCAAAACCCGCTCATCCACAGGCATGCTGTCGGACTCTGGGACCTACTGGACTCATCCTCTCCGGACGTCGCTTTCCTGATGGAGACCTGGATGAACTCCTCATCGGCACCCCACATTGCCATAGCCATCCTGGGTGGCTACAAGATCACCCGCAGGGACCGCACCAACAGACCGGGAGGAGGAATCTCGTTCGTCCACAGAAATACCCTCAGAATCTCGACCAACACCGAAGACACCCTCAGTTCCGCCGAACACCTGCACTTCCAGATCCACATCGATCCCAACACCACCCTTAGAGGAACTCTCGGGTACAGACCCCCCGAACCTCGGCCACAGTTCATCGACTCCATCACAGACGCCGTCAGCACGCACACCATGGCCTCCACAGACTACATCCTCCTCGGAGACCTGAACTTCCACCTCGAAAACACCAACGACAGCAACTCCACCACACTACTGGACGACCTTTCCGACCTCGGCCTCAAACAGCTAGTCATGGCACCCACCCACTCCGCCGGACACACGCTCAATCCCATTTTCTCCGCCAGCAGCCATTTTCTCCGCCAGCAGCCACGTCTCCATCAGCCACACCACTGGACCGATAATTGCTGCATCCACTTCTCCTTCGAGAAAACCACTGCACACAATCATCAGCAAAGAGTTCCCCCACCGCAGTTGGAACAAGATCACCGAAGACCACCTCACCACCACCACCCTCACCTGAGACCCACCGTCCGACCACACCGACACAACCGCCCGCAACCTCAAGCTTTGGATCGGGAACTGCGGCAACACTCTCGCCCCGATCAAGAAACCCTCAAACAGACGCACCGACAGAAGAGCCATCTGGTTCACTACAAACCTCCAGGCATCCAAGCAGACCTACCAGAGACTAGAGAAGAAATGGTACCACAAGCAAACATTGGACAACCATGCAGCCCTCAAAAACGTCAGTCGCCGACACCACCAACTCATTCGAAAGGCCAAAAGGACCTCCTTCAAGGAACGCATCGACAACAGCGCACACAATAGCAAAGAGCTCTTCAACATTGTGAAGGAACTCGCCAACCCCAGCTCCAGCTCCAACGAGATCCCGCCATCACAAGAGCTCTGCGACTCTCTAGCTACCTTCTTCCACCGCAAGATCGCAGACATCTACAACAGCTTCAACACCCAGACCTCTCCGACAGCCACCAACACCCCCAGACTCACCGCCCCCCAGTCACACCGGTCACCTGATCTCCTGGAACCACGTCATCTTCGAAGACACTATCAAGACCATTAACACAATCCACTTCGGCTCACCGTCAGACCCCTGCCCCCACCACATCTTCAACAAAGCGAGCTCCATCCTCACACCCCAACTGCGTAAGATCTTCAACAGCTCATTTGAGACCGCCACCTTCCCGGAAAGCTGGAAACATGCAGAGATCAACGCCCTACTCAAGAAACCCAAGGCAGACCCATAACTTCCAGCCCATCTACCTGCTCCTGTTCCCGGCGAAGTCATCGGGAAGATCGTCAATAGACAACTGAACAAATTCCTCGAAGAGAACACCACCCTGGACTCGTCCCAATCTGATTTTGCAGCAACCACCGCACCGAAACCGCCCTCATCGCCGCCACTGACAACATCAGGGCCCTACTTGACAACGACGAAACCTCGGCCCTCATCCTCTGTGACCACTCGGCAGCCTTCAACACTGTCTGCCACCACACCCTGCTCACACAACTCTACAACGCGGGAATCCGCAACAAATCCCTGGACTGGATCACCTCCTTCCTCACCGACAGAACCCAGAGAGTCTGCCTCCCTACATTCCAATCCTAAATCCTAAGCCACCTTGATCACCTGTGGCATACCTCAAGGATCATCCCTCAGCCCGACCCTCTTCAACGTCTACATGACACCGGCTTTCCAACATCGTCCGATCACACAACCTCAACATACTCTAATACGCCGACAACACCCAGCTGATCCTCTCCTTCACCAAAGACCCTGCCACTCCCAACACCAACTTCCACGCAGGGATGAAGGCCGTCGCCGAATGGATGAAGATCAGGTGCCTGAAACTGAACTTGGACAAGACGGAGGTCCTCATCTTCGGCTCCACCCCTTCCGCCTGGTGCGACTTCTGGTGGCCGGCCTCGCTGGGAATCCACTGCACGCAACCTTGGGGTTCATTCTGGACTCAACGCTCTCAATTACCCAACAAGTCAACGCCGTCTCCTCTTCCTGCTTTAACACCCTGCGTATGCTTCGCAAGATCTACAGATGGATCCCCACCGAAACCAGAAGTACGGTCACCCAGGCCCTCGTCACCAGCAGGCTGGACTACGGCAACGCCCTCTACGCTGGAGCCACGGCCAAACTCCAGAAGAGACTCAATGCACTCAAAACGACTCTGCATGCCTCATCCTCGTCATCCCCCCGCCACAGCCACATCACCGCCCACCTGAAGGACCCACACTGGCTGCCTGTCAACAAGAGGATACCCGCCCTATGTTGGCAGGGTATGCTCAGACGTGAGTCCCTTGCTCACTTTGCCACTGGATTCAAGATAGCCTGGCTGATGAGGATTATGAATCCGAAACCGGTTCCATGATGCCTGTTTCCGGTCCAGGGAAGGCATGGCTTGGCAGTTCGGGCTGGACTGTTCCCATGAGGCACAGGGTCAGACTGATTTGCATATGGCCATGTCTGAACTGGGGTGGCGGAGTGAGCTAAAGAATGGTGGTGGATTAAACCCAGATCAGTTGACTGGGGGTGAGTGTTTTAATCTGCTCAAACGCTCCGTCCATCACCCCCTTTTGTATCGCAGCATCTAAAAGGGCATCAGTTACGGAGATGTGGAGGTTCAAGAGGTGCATTAGTGCAAAGATGGTGCATAAATTATGCACAGTGGATCAGGCTGGAATAAATCGGGATTGATCAGGCTTGACTATTAGTGACAGAAGTGGCTGCCAGTGATTAGTCAGTTTCTTGTTTTAGATTTTATCACCTATGTTAATTAAGGAAAGGGGCCTATTAGAGTTGCATATATTTGCCAGCTTGTAGCGTTATTATTACTGCCTCTCTTAGTGAGGGCGGCAAATACCCTACATCCAGGGAATCCTGGAACATGGCCAACAGGTGCGGGCCAGCAAGGAGGCATGGTCAGACCATCTAGTCCGGTCGCCTTGTCGCTGGGGAACCGATAATCTGTACTATTTCTTATGCAGTGGTGGATGAGTCTAAATAGGCCCGATGGGCACGGTCAAGCCGTAGCAGTTTTATAGTGTTAAAATCTGCAGTGAGCTCAGCTGATCCCAGAACTGATGTAGCCTTGTGTAAGCGAGAATAAAAAGATGACATTATTTGAAGTAAATCTGACGGGGAGGAGGTAGGATTAAACTTCTCATCCAGTAGTTCTGTCACATAGGTGGAAGTCACTGTCTGTGGAGCTTGACCGCAATTGTCTTTCCCGGGCAGTCTCTCTCACCGTAGCTCCGACCTTGCTTGCCCTGGTGTAAAATGCAAATTTCCTGTTCCGCTTCTTTGTGAAACTCGGACAACACCTCCAGAATGTGAGCCAATGATGTGGTGTCTTTTGAGTGGAAATATTCCATCTCCCACATTCAAATGTTCCCCTCCAGTCTAGAGAGGTGGCCGGTATAGCCTTCAGAACCCCGATTGCTTAGATTTGCAAGCTTCCTCAATAACCACCTTGAAGGTATCCCAAATTGTAGATGGCGACTCAACAAAGTCCACATTATTGGCAAAAAAGCCCACAATGGCTCTGCGAATTTCCTGCCGGAACACTGCATCACGTAGTGCATCGAGAAGCAAACACCAGGTGAATGCACAAGGTGGTGCCTGGGGAGCTGCAACTCCAACAGGACAGGGGTGATGTCCGATAGAGTGCAGGGAAGATGACCCAACCTAGTGATCCATGTTTGGACATCTCTGGAGGTTAGCCTGTAGTCCATCCTGGACCAGGCAATACGATGTGTAGATTCACAAAGTACCTACAGAGGACTTGAACAGTTATCTTGGATGATCGTACTGAGTGTCTGTGCGAAGTTCTCGAGGGGTCGAGCCGGTCATCAAGAGCAACATTGAAATCTCAGCCCCTCAGTGCATGAAGGCCAAGATTTGAAATTAATCTCCAAATCTCAGGTAAAAACTGTAGGCCATCAGTATTTGGACTGTAAATTGTGCCTACGATCTCTGAATATTTGTATACTAGTCCAGCTAGAATTACATCTCATCCATCGCTGTCAATGAGGGATTGTGATCGCTGCCAAAGGAGCCCTTTGCTAAATAAAACCGCAACGCCTCTGATATAGTTGGAGCATGTAGAAGTATGTTTCCCTGCACCATCTGGAATGCAGCCCAGAGGAGCTCACCAGGTGTGTCTCCTGTAGGACGCAAATATCTACTCTGTCTGATGAGGTAAGCATGTACTAGATGCGACTTCCTGTAATCATGAAGGCTGCATATATTCCATGTGATGCAAGTAGTAGTGGTCATGGTATCTCTTTAGTGCGAGACAAAAGCTAAATTGATCTCTGCAACATGTCATGTATAGCTCAAACAGTAGAGATATGGTTAGTGTACTGTGGCTGGGTCCTAGGAATAGAAACAAATCACAACAGAGACAAACATGTAAAACAAACATCCCCCCTCCTCCTCACACCAACCCAAGAACTTGGTTGAGAGTCCTCATCCCACCCCCCTCCCTCACAGCCCCCCCTCCACATAGTAACTTGAATGGGAATCCTCCCTGGAAGCATCCAGGAGAACAAACCCTGCAGAGGTGGCCGAGCTTTTGATATCACAGGGCCACATTTCTGCAAGTGACTGATAGGTGATTCCCATTAGAATAGCATATAAAAACAGAAATAAAGGCACATCCAGACTGGGCTGCCTATTGGTTAATGAGGACAATACAAACTTAGAGAGCAGTAGAGAAGGTCCTGTCGACCAGGGGTGGCCAATGCAAAAAAACCTCTCACAGAACATTGCCACTTAGTAGACTCTAGTCAGCTTCAATTGGTGAAGTTTGAGGGGAGTGCTGATCCTTGGTGGCGTGGTTGGTGAACTTCAGGGTAGGTTTAGCGTTTGTGAAAAAATGCTGTTTGCCCTTCCAAGCATCTCTTACTTTGGCATAGGGGATCCACTTTCTGAAGGATCCGTTTGGCTGGCAGGAACTCACGGTTTGCAGCCTGCACCAAAATTGTAAAGTTTGGATAGAATGACATCTTATGCCTTTGATATTGGATGTAACCCTGTTTCTTCTTCCCCGTGAGACGAAGGACCACATCACAGCCCCTGAAGTTCAGAAGGCATGCGACTATTGGGCGAGCCTGTGCGCCTGGAGGTGGACTCGGGACCAGTGTGTGAAGTGCATGTTCAACAATGAAGACCGTGGACAGTCCGTCCCCAAACATATCACAAATCACGTAACATAGGGCCTCATTACCATGTTCACCCACTGCTCCCGGGGCTGGTCTGACCTACAGTAGTGCGCATAACCCAAAATCACAGGAAACATGTAATCAGTTCACACATGCATGACATATGCTTTGTGCACCATGTACTCCATTGCTTGAGTGTGGTGATCTGTGCACAGTCGAGTCAGTGGGGATACATGCCACCTACGGACTTGCCTGCATTTCGGCACCCGCAGGGTTGTAACTTATTAGCTCAGCTGCTGTGGTGTAGGGAGGACCTGGAGAAAGGGATCCACGCCGGAGACTGTTGGGGAGGGGCTGATTTGGGTGAGCATTCACCCCACATCCATAGTTTCCGACTTCTTGAGGCAGGCGGTCGGACCACCGGAAATGCGCATTGTAATCCAGATGGCGGGCTGAGATCCCTGTACTGACCTATGGATGTTGTTTTTTTCTGACCACCTGATGGTGGTCGGAGAAAGCCTAGCAGAGTTGGTGGTCTTTCAGTAGTCGTTCAGAGTACAGGAGGAATGCATTGTAATCTGGCAGTCGGACCGACTGCTTCCGAGGAGACCACAGCAGTCAGACCTCTTCAGACAGGACCGCTGAAGCTGGTCGGACTGGCATCGTAATGAGGCCGATAGTCTCAACATAGTCTTCCATTTTAATAATATTTGTAGATTCCGGCACACCCGTAATCTGAAGATTATTGCGCCGGGAACGCGCTTCAAGACCTTCCTTTATGACATTTATAAGTTCGAGCACCTTGTCCATCTTCAGGAGTTGCTCATATGATTCCACCTGTGCGTCATCCACATCTGACACGCGATTCTCCAGACGGTCCAGTTGATCTTCGTGTTTGTTTGCTCGCTATTTAACTTGGTCCAGACAGAAGGTGAGAATGTCTAGTTTTCAATCTATGCATCTTAGGCTTCTTCTCACATCCACCAGGTGCTATTTTACGTCCATGCTTTGTTGTAGATCCTTCTCGGATCTCTCTGGAGAGGCCTCGGATTGGTTCCCGTGGTCCACCTGTCTGGTGAGGCGCCAGCTTTCAAACTGGATCTTTGGTTGTTAGGTATCTTACTTGCCCATGTCTTGGGATTGTGGCCGTGAGGGCTGGCTTATAAACTAGGTAGCCGGTGAGCGGGAGAGGGCAGTCCCGATACACAACAGCATTAACCAGGGCAGGCTGGGTGGTCTGATAGTTATTGATCCATAGCAATGCTCTTAGAGCCCCTCCACACCCTTAGCTTCTTAAGCCAGGGGGCATGAGCAGGCTCAGATCCCAGGTGCCACAAGAAGATCCCACATGATCTGGAGGGGGCAGAGACATCACCAGGCACATCTCACCCTGGATGTACTCATGATTTCAATCTCCACATGAAAATCACGCCAACTTGGCAGAGTCGAAGGCACAGGATAGCAGGATGCACTGTGCGGTTACGCGGACGGCCCCGAGGGCAGTCCAAATACAACTTTACCCCCACCACCCTAGAGCTGCTGCTGCCACAATCACCGTTGCAGGTTCTATAGCTGGGCATCCATACCACAGGTCCAGCCATATAAAGTCCAACCACCGCCTCAGTCCCCGGTCTCAGGCGAGGAGTTGATATCCCTAGGTGGTCAGGGGTGCAATCAGCAGTGCTGGCCGACAGCGGGTGGCCCCCACAGTCAGAGCTGGCCACCCGCAGTGTATGTAGAGTCCCACACCCAGAGCACAAAAAGAAGCTGGGGCTAATCTCACAGTGCGATTGTCGCCCCTGCAAAAAGGTGTTCAGATTCACAAGGGCCGAGGCGGCTGAGTGCTCCGCCTGTCAAAATTCAAATACTCTGGCCCCCCTGGGCACAGGACTCCGGCATCTGTCTTCTGCTGCCAGCTGGGGTCTCTCTTCCCAAGTCGCCAGCTGCCCCACTCCCTCTCAGTCTTGGTGGTGACCTCCAGACAATGCCCTCGGGTTCCTCCTCACCTTGGGTTCTAGATCCATCAGCTGCTCTTACCCTGTACACAGCAGCCCGCAGATGGTGACAGCTGCTTCCATTTATGGAGCAACTCTATGCCACCGCCGACACCCTGATTCAGTCTACCTCAGATATCTGGCTGTTTTTATAGCAGATGTTTTTCAAGTTTCTTAGTTCTTAAATTAACAAAGAACCACTGGGCACATGGCTATTACTGAAAGTGTGAGGTTGTCTTTTTCCTAGTCTTTGAGAGATTTAACACATATTTGTCTTCTATTTTCCTACCTGCTTTTGAGTTTTTATTTGTTCGAGGCATGTGTGCTGTAGATACACATGCAAGAAGTCTTTTCCAGTCACAAGGTAAAGTGACTCCTCCTTTCGGTGATAGTGCGCATGGCCATCAACTCCATTGTTAGATCGTTTTTTTCCTCCACCTGGTTCGGACCTGTATTGCTGCGCTGCGCTCCGATTCGAAACAGTCAATCGGGATCCCTTCGGTTTGCAATTCACTCTACCTTTGTCGGTTTTGATCACGTTACTATCCTCTGCGTGTCGAAGAACTTCGAAAAACTTTCATACTCCATAGAAAATGTTAACCCGGCCTTCGGGCCTAGCTAACATCCTGCAGCGAGTCTTCCGCCGATGGTACGGCTGCCATTCCAATTTTGTCCTAGGTGCTATTCCAAATTCCCACGCAGCTATCTTCATAAGGTCTGTAACCTTAGTCTCTCTCCGGAGCATAAAGAGGAAGACTGCGCCTCGTTTCGGTCGCGCCTCTCTCAGTCCATTTAGCGTTGGGCAATTCATCACAAAATCCATCTACTAGCAGAGCACCTTCCAGGCACAGACAACAAATGGGAACTTCAACCACAAGTTCTACTTCCGTACTTTCAGCAATGGTGATTTCCACAAATAGACCTCTTTGCCACGGAACAGACCTCACAATGCCCAGACTTCGCCTTCAGGTTCCCACACCCTCTATCCAAAGTCATTGCCCTATGGATGAACTGGTCAGGGATATTTGCTTATGCTTTTCCCCCTCTCCTTTCATTTCTGGTTCGGAAAATCAGGCAGACATCTTCCATGGTTCAAAACACTGTTGGAATTGTCAGTGGTTCCATATCAGAAGCTTCACATAACGTCAAATTTACTCACACAGAACCGTGGAGAAATCAGACATCCATATCCCAAAGACCTCTACCTTGCGATTCGGCTCCTGAAGTCATAGAGTTTGGTTGTCAAAACCTACCACCAGATTGTATGATACTTCTTAAAAAAGCAAGAAGACCTACCACTAGAGCTTGTTATGCAGCAAAGTGGAAAACGTTTGTCATATATTGTACTAATAATTCAATTGATGCGCTAGATGCATCCATACAAAATATTATTTGTTATCTTTTACATCTACAATGTGTAGGTTTAGCCTTCACATCTAACCAACTACGTCTTGCAGCAGAAGCTGCATATCTTCAGAACAGGCAACATTTATCTTTGTACAAAGTGCCTGTGATCAAAGCCTTTATGGAAGGCCTTAAATCAGGGGTCTTAAAACTGTGGGGAGCGACCCCCAGGGGGCCGTGGAGTGGTGTGAAGGGGGTCGCGCCTTCACAGTCGCACGTCTGCCCTGGCCTCCAGGGTTTAAGCCCCCCTCTTCCCCCGCCCTGTGTCTCAGCCCGGCTGCCGCAATGAAACTCGAGCTGCTGGGGGCTCGGCTGGGTAGTGTCTGGAGTCTTATCTCCCAAGGCCATGGTTTTTCACAGGTCTTTAAAGACCATTAGCATATTTACATGCCTTTGTAAACTGGTTACAGAGGCTTAATGTTTTTTATGGTTCCAGTACCCCCTGGGCCCCCACTCTGCCTATTCCTTACATTTGTATTTTTACACTTCTTGCTGTAGTGTGAGAATTCATTTAATGAAAAGGAACATAAAGTTGGGTTGCCAAAAGAAAAATGCCTCCTCTTGAAATAGTTATAAATAAAAAAGTATGTATTAATTAGTTATGTGACTTTTCTGTGCTTGTTCTCTTTAATTCTCTTTAATCTGGCAAACATCAGCCAAACGGCCCGAGGGTGTTCTCCCGTGAGGCGCCTTCCCCCTCACCACACAATTTTTTGTATGTTTGTTGCATTCTAAGTGTGGGAAGGTGGACTGTCTCAGCTGAGCAGCTACTGGTGGCTTTGTCGAGTTGAAAAGTGGTTTAGGACTCTCCTCTTCTGTTTTTATATCTAAAGAAACAATAATTTGTTTTTTGGATGGTTGTGGCATTTGAAGATAAACGCCTAACTTTGAATTGTAGTAGGCTTTTGCGTAAGAATTAATATGGGATATTTTCCAGCGCAGTGAGATGCCTCATTAGATGAATACTAATCCATGCCCAGGGTACAGGGATTTTTTGTATTGATGCTTAGTGAGTGGAGGGCTATCCCTACAGTACCCTTTCTTTCCCTCTTAGCTCCTTATTGTAAGGTATATGTTGGACGGCGGCTCAGCCGTGAGAGCTTGTTTTTAAGATACTGGGGAGTTTCCTTTTTATAGCGGGCCCTTCTTAATTCTGGGGAACGCTCTAATATTGGTTATCTTTAGACCAAAGGGATTGGTTACCTGATTTCACCACGCATAAATCAATTCCCTCTCTTTACCAAAACAAAGTGACACTGAGTAATATCTAAGTTTTGGTGGACTTTATAAGGTTCTTGCAAATGGATAAGAATTGTCTCGCATTTACAGACGAACAAATAGCGGCGATATTGTCAGGCCCTTCATTATTCCCTGGGGCTCCTTTATAGGGAACTACTACTGCAAGGTAAGAATGGGAGAAATTAACCACATTGAAAAAGAAACAGGTGAGGGTTGCCTTAAACGGTGCATTGACGACTGAATATTATACATCAGGAGTGGCACCGGCGAGCTTACTTGTTAGAATTGAGCCTCGCATATTCCTTGACGATAGCAAGTTTAGACTCGACTGGAGCTTTATTGCTAACAAATGTACCAGAGATTGGTTAATTCTAATAATCAGTACTGCACAACGTTTAAGTGAGGACCTCCTTAAAGAAATACTTGAATTAGAAGAGAGTATAGCAAAAGATACGACCTTGTTGGACACTAAGAAGCAGTTGCAGAGAATTCAGGATGATCTGACTGATTACAAAAACTATATGGTCAACCAAAAAATAAAGGGACTGACCCGGAATTTGGAAAAGTACTCACACGAATGGGCTTTCCCTTATGTGAAAGACGAGTACTATCAGCAGGCTCCAGAACAGCAAGGTGTAGGACCACGCCAGAGAGGGAGGGGTGGTAGACAACAGGACGTTTGAAAATACGTCAAGTGAAGAAGAGGAGGAACCCCAGCAGAGCAACAGGGTGAGGTTTAACCAACAAGACCACCAGAACGAGGATCTAGGGGCCCTCCTACGCTCTTTTTTAGGACAGGGTCAGAGAACAAATCACAACAGGGGAAGAGTGACTTCAGTAAGAGGCAGAGGGAGAGGCAACCCCCAAACCACCACCCCAATGGCAGACCCACTCGCGCAGGGTGACCCGCAGTCGGGGACGTACACCGAACTGACGGAGAGTATTGTGGTGAATCTATCTGACCACATATTAACATCTAGTGAGGAAAGAGTGCTCAATAAAGGCCTGGGGTTTGTCCCCACCCCTAAACACGACTCATTCAAGTGCTGAGTTGAATTCCACGAAACAGTGCGGAAGATCAAACTTAAAAAATTCTTCGCTAATAAGAAGGAAATGACGGATCCTTTTCGTGGGACTAATTTGAAAAAGCCATCCACATTTTGTCCACCGGCTATGTCAGTTGGCCTTGAGGTGGCCGTTTTTGAGGAGAAAGTTCTCCAGGACATAGCAGCATTTGAGAAGTCTCAGGAACATTTTCAACATACCAACATGACTAGAGAAGATTGGGATGCGATCAAGGGATTGGAGGAGAATGTATCCCTCACCATCAAGCCGGCTGACAAAGGCGGTGCGGTGGTGATTCTTAACACACATGACTATGACACAGAAGTACAGCGGCTGCTCAGTGTACGTACCAACTACAGACCACTAAGTAGGGATCCTGTTCAGGACCTTTTACAAACAATTCGTGAGATGGTGAGTAGGACCAAGACAAACAAGTGGATTTCCACTACAGAAGCTGAATTTTTGGTCAACGAAGCCCCTAGAACCCCTGCTTTTTATATCTTGCCAAAGATTCATAAACCCACCCACCCACCGCCTGGCAGACCTATTGTTTCTAGGATCCAATCGGTTCTCGAACCCCTCTCCCAGTATGCAGATTATTTTCTTTGTGAATCTGTGGTGAATCAACGGTCTTTTGTAAAGGACACCACTGATGTGTTGAACATATTGCAATCCACCCCGTTTGACCCAGAAAAACAATACTTGGTCACAATTGACATTGAATCATTGTATACGAGCATTCCCCAGTACGCGACGCTGGTGGCAGCAGCATGCGCCCTGGGTGAACTTGAGTGGTTCTATGATACTCCACAATCACTGGTCATGGAATGTGTGGAACTGGCTTTGACTAGAAATGATTTCTGTTATAAGGACCAGCTGCATTTGCAGACCTCTGGTACTTCCATGGGTGCCACTATGGCCCCCAGCCTGGCATGTATATATGTGGGGCAATTTGAGGAGCACGTCGTCTATCCAGTTAACATCAACCCGTTCCAGAGGAACATTGACCTCTGGAAAAGATATATAGACGACGTGCTCTGCATTTAGACGGGACCTGAGAATTCCCTGCTAGAGTTCCTGTCTTGGCTGAACCAGCAGGATCAATGTTTAAAATTCACGTGGACATATAGCCATACCAATGCCACTTATCTGGACCTTGAAATTTCGGCAGGTTCTAATGGGGGTCTCAAGACTCAAGTACATCAAAAACTGACTGATAGGAACTCATTGCTTTTATATAACTCGTACCATCCCAGGGCACTCCGTGACAATCTTCCGGTGGGCCAATTTTTGAGGTATCGAAGGAATTGCTCCACCACTGATGTGTTCGAGGCATGTGGGCTGCTGAATTCATATCTGTGCATAGATCGCCGCCTAGTGTTGGGTCCGGATGATTGCACATTGTTGTCCTGGAAGAGTCTTCGAAGTATCACGAGATAGGTGGCTCCTCCCCTGGACTACAGTGCGCATGGGCATCGCCTCCATCCCCAGATTGTTTTTTTCCGCCATTGGGTTCGGATGTGTTTCGGTTCCCTCTGTCGGAATCGATAATAGTTTAACTTTCCTAACTTGAGACCAAAAGGTCTTTAGGCTTGGCGTCTGTATCGTTTTTCGTTCGGGTTTGACTATTCTTCAGCTCCGAACTCTTGCTGCCCTTCCGCGTGCTGTCGGCGCGGACGGGCCTACACGACGCTCCAGACATGGAACGAACCCCGTTCAAGAGGTGACCGGTGTGCACCTCCAAGTATTCACACCTCGACGTGCACCCAGTGTGCAACAAATGTCTGTCGCCCGACCATGATGAGACCAGGTGTATGGCCTGTTCAAAGTTCCGGTGTAAGAAGACTCTCAAGCTTCGTCGGGCCGCTAGACTCCAGGCCCAGTTATCAGCACCCCCGCCAGACAACATCTTCGAAGAAGACGTTGGAGACGACAATGTCTTTCAAGTTTCGGACTCTAGCCCGGCGTCGGAGGAAGAAAACTACGACGCGGGAGACGAGGAGTTTGATGAAGTCGTCGGTGAGGTAGGGGACGACGATGGGGCCATTGCCACCGTGGAGGATAGCTCAGAGGAGGAGCATCCTCAGACTGACTCAGGGGTCAACCCCCATTCTACGGCCCGGGTCGAGGGATCGCCTTCGGGCCTTACCCAAGACCTTGTTCATTGTCCCACGGCCTCGCCTACGGGCCCGGCCACGGACATTTCTGATGTGCCACTCCCGTTAAAGAAAACGAAAGTGAAGCCATCGGGGTCCACACCAACGGTTTCGAAACCGAAAGTGAAAGTCGCTCTGGTGGGACAGAAGGCTCCAGAGGCCTCGAAGTCAAAGAAATTCAAAATGGCCGACAGCAAGAGCCACGCCAAGATGGCCGACCCGAAGACCCCGGTGTCGAAGCCGAAGGCGAAGACGACCGACGCGGCCGCGTCGGCGCCGAAGGTGGTCGAGGTCGATGACCCGAAGAAGGCTCCGAAGAAGCGTCAGGGCGACGCCGAAGCTCTGGCTGCGCCGACTCCGGCCTTCAAGGCCAAGGATGGTGATGTGTCGGCTTCGAAGACCGTGCCTTTCGCCGACCCAACTCCGGACTCGGGGAAATCGCTCGAGCAGGTCCAGCCCTCTCCGGCCTTGGCCAAAAAGGTCGTCGAGTCCCTGCAGAGGATTCGGAAGGACGCTGAGGCTCCCGAACTGAAGGATGTGGTGCCGAAGCCTACACCGAAGCCGGCAAAGGCGCAGACGCCTATCCGCTACACGCTGCCGCCGAAGACGACGCCGAAGGCTTTCGCTCCGAAGCATGGGGCCGGGGTGCCTTTGAAGGTGGTGTCAACGCCCAAGGCGTCCTTGGTGGTGCCGAAGCCTCGGCTCCAGCCACTCGCAGATGAGGAGCGTCGAGAGGTTATCATCGACGCCAACACCGGGAAGCTCTCTCTCCTCAAACGGAAGATCACCACGGAGCCGGTTTTAGAGCATTATCGTATTCCACTCAAAAACAAGAAGGACTCTGCGGGTACTTCTGCCCCTATAGAGCCTGCATCTCCACATAATTTAGAACTTTCACCAACGCATTCAAACGCTGGGGAAGGTGACGGAGATGAAGAGGACGAGTACAATTATCCAGCATACTCGGATCCAGAGGAGGTGCATGAACCTTGGTCTGCCGGAGGAGACCCTGAGGACCCTCAGTCGGGTCATGAACCGCAGCTTTTTGCAGCAAAGACTTCTCCAACAGAGGACTCTGCAGCCTTCAACGCTCTGATTGAGAGGGCTGCAGCTAATCATGATGTTGACCTACATTCAGATCCTGTGGATGTCGATTTTTTGTTTGACACTTTCTCAGTGGCTGAGAAGTCAGTCAAGACATTGCCTATGCTAAAGGGAGTGCTGAAACATGCGCCAGAGGTTTTCAAGGAGCCCACTCGGGCGCGAGTCATCAATCCTCGTAATGATAAAAAATACAAGGCAGCGCCCTCGGATCCAACTTACATCAAGGGGCACTTGCCACTGGATTCTTTGGTGGTATCCAACGCACGTAAGCGGGCGAACTCGCAGACCACGGGTGACGCTCCTCCCCCAGACAAAGAGTCGAAAATATTTGAAGCCTCAGGGAAAAGAATTGCTGCGCAGGCAGCTAATATTTGGCGCATTTCAAACACGCAGGCCCTACTTGCACGCTACGATAGGGCGCATTATGACACCCTAGAAACACTTCTGCAGCACTTGCCTGATCAGTACAAGGAGGCAGGGGAAATGTTGATTCAGGAGGGGAAGCTGATCACCAACGCTTCCATCAAATGTGCGCTGGACGTGGCTGATACCACCTCCAGGGCAATCAACACTAGCGTGTTGCTGAGGAGACATGCATGGCTTAGAATATCAGGATTCAAACCAGATATACAGACGACCATCCTGAACCAAACAGTTAATCCTGACCACCTGTTTGGCCCCGAGGTGGATGCGACACTTGAAAAAATGAAGAAAGACACGGACACCGCCAAGTCTATGGGGGCCCTCCAGTCTCAGCAGTTTCGGGGTGGTTCCTTTCGCCGCTCTAATAACAGAGGCACCTCAAGGGGTCAGGCATCACAGTCCACACAGTATTACAAGACCAACACCCAGACCTCATACACCAACAAGGGTAGAGGTGGTTACAGGGGCAACAACGTCAAAGGCAGGGGACGTGGAAACAACAGCTCCAGGTCCTCCACCGCCAACAAACAGTGACGCCTTGTCACTGCCCCCGACCACACAACACCGGTCGGGGGGAGACTCCAGCAGTTCCTGCCCGCGTGGAAATCCATCACCACGGACAGGTGGGTCAAGTCTCTTATCCAGTACGGTTACTGTCTGGAACTTACTTCCACTCCACCAAACATACCTCCAAGAAGCCGTCCCATGTCCGGCGAGCACTTGCACTTGTTGCAGCAGGAGGTTCAAGTCATGCTGCAAAAAGGGGCAATAGAGCTCGTCCCACTGCAAGAAAGGGGAGCAGGAGTTTACTCTCTGTACTTTCTAATCCCCAAAAAGGACGGATCCCTAAGGCCCATCCTGGACCTCAGGCCCCTCAACTGGTACATTCTATCGGAGCACTTCCATATGCTCACGTTGCAGCAGGTCCTCCCCCTGCTTCGACAGGGGGACTTCCTGGCTACGCTAGATCTAAAGGATGCGTATTTTCATATCCCTCTGCATCCTTCCCACAGGAAGTACCTCAGATTCACGATTCAAGACCAGCACTACCAGTTCAGGGTTCTGCCTTTCGGGGTCACCACAGCGCCAAGGGTCTTTACGAAGTGCCTGGCGACTGTGGCAGCGCATCTACGACGCCTGAACGTCCACGTCTATCCCTATCTAGACGACTGGCTCATTCAGGCAAAGTCAGAACAGCAGTGCGCGGACCACGTGTCCCGCACAATTCACCTCCTGCACGATCTGGGATTCTCGCTGAACTATCCAAAATCCCATCTCCAGCCCGCCCATATACGGCAGTATCTGGGCGCGACAATAGACACTCTGGCAGCCACTGCGCAGCCAAATTCAGTGAGAATTGCCAGTATCCAAACGCTGATCCAACGATTCAGACCTCAGCACTCGCTTCCAGCGAAAGTGTTCATGCAGTTGATAGGCATGATGGCCTTCTGCATCTCCATCGTCCCGCACGCGAGACTACATATGCGTCCGCTTCAGGAGTGCCTAGCACGCCAGTGGACTCAGGCTCACGGACAACTGACAGACCTAGTGTTGGTGAGCGGTCGGGCATACAACTCTCTGCATTGGTGGAATCCACAAAACCTTTGCAAGGGCCGACCGTTCCAGGAGCCTGTGCCACAGATTATCCTGACAACAGACGCTTCTCTCCAGGGATGGGGAGCGCATGTACTCCACTACACAGTGCAGGGACTATGGACACTACAGCAAAGGAAGATGCACATCAACGTTTTGGAACTGATGGCAATCTTCATGGCCTTGCAGGCCTTCAAAGTACATCTGTGCAACAAGGTCGTGTTGATCCGGACGGACAACATGACGGCCATGTACTACATTCAGAAGCAGGGGGGCACACACTCCGCAGCTGTCTCATCTGGCTCAGAGCATGTGGAAGTGGGCCATTCAGAGGAACATCTTCCTCATGGCAGAGCATCTCCCGGGCAAGGACAACCAGATGGCGGACCTGCTCAGCAGGCACAGCCACCAAATGCACGAGTGGGAGATACATCCATCAGTACTCCAACCGTACTTCCAAAGGTGGGGTCATCCAGAGATAGACCTGTTCGCCACAAAGGAGAACGCAAAATGCCAAAGCTTCGCCGCCAGGTTCCCACACCCGCAATCGCAGGGCAATGCGATGTGGATGAACTGGTCAGGCAGATTTGCGTACGCTTTTCCCCCAGCACCTCTGATACCGCTGGTGGCACGCAAACTCAGGCAGCACTCGATGACTCTCATCCTGGTTGCTCCAACGTGGGCTCGCCAACCATGGTACACCACGTTTCTGGAACTCTCCGTGGTACCGCATCAAAGGCTTCATCTCACGCCCAGCCTTCTGACGCAGAGCCATGGCGACATTCAGCACCCAGATCCGCAACAGCTCAACCTGGCGATCTGGCTCCTGAAGTCCTAGAGTTTGGCTACCTCAACCTTCCCCCCGATTGCATGGACATCATTCGGGAGGCAAGGAAGCCCACTACTAGAGCTTGTTATGCGGCTAAATGGAATAGGTTTGTCATTTACTGTGTAAACCACGATATTGACCCGCTGGATGCTTCCATTCAGAACATCATTTGTTACCTGTTCCACCTGTACCAATGCAATCTGGCGTACTCTTCCATCCGCATTCACTTGTCTGCAATGGCAGCATACCTCCAGAATAGGCAACACCTATCACTTTTTAAGGTCCCTGCTATCAAGGCTTTTCTGGAAGGACTCAAAAGAGTCATTCCACCACGGACACCACCAGCTCCGGAATGGAACCTCAATGTGGTTCTTACAAGGCTGATGGGTCCTCCCTTTGAGCCACTGCACTCTTGTGAGCTTCAGTTTCTGACTTGGAAGGTTGCTTTCTTAGTAGCAATTACATCGCTACGGAGGGTTAGCGAGTTGCAGGCGCTCACCATCCAGGAACCTTTCTTCCAAGTACACGCTAACAGGGTGGTACTCCGCACTAACCCTAAATTCTTACCCAAGGTTGTATCTCAATTCCACATGAACCAGACAATTGAGTTGCCAGTGTTTTTTCAAAACCCAGAGTCGCTGGCGGAGCGGATGCTCCACACCCTTGACGTTAAAAGAGCCTTGATGTACTACGTTGGCAGGACAAAAGATTTTCGTAAGACCAAGCAACTTTTCGTTGCTTTTGCCTCACACCACAAGGGAAACGCTATCTCCAAAGCTGGGATCGCTAGGTGGATCGTGAAATGCATTCAGATCTGTTACGCTAAGGCTAAACGTACTCTCACAATTCCACCAAGAGCCCACTCCACCAGAAAGTTGGGGGCCTCTATGGCTTTCCTAGGTAACATTCCCTTAGAAGATATTTGTAGAGCAGCCACATGGTCTACCACACATACTTTCACTAAACATTACTGTGTAGACGTGCACTCCAAACAGCAGGCAGCTGTTGGTCAGGCTGTTCTCAAAACACTTTTTCAGACTGCTGCAGCTGGCACGGGCGGCCGCCGATAATAGGAGGACTGCTATGTATTCAATGCACAGATATGAATTCAGCAGCCCACATGCCTCGAACTGCAAATGCTACTTACCAGTATGCATCTGTTCTTGGCATGTAGGGCTGCTGACATTCATATCGCCCACCCTCCTCCCCGGCGCCTGTAGCAGCTGCAGTATTCATATATATATATATATATATACATATGCTCATAGCATGGGCATCACCCACATACTTCACTCCATCTCTGCCAATGGCTAAAAACAATCTGGGGATGGAGGCGATGCCCATGCGCACTGTAGTCCAGGGGAGGAGCCACCTATCTCGTGATACTTCGAAGACTCTTCCAGGACAACAATGTGCAATCATCCGGACCCAACACTAGGCGGCGATCTATGCACAGATATGAATGTCAGCAGCCCTACATGCCAAGAACAGATGCATACTGGTAAGTAGCATTTGCATTTCCTTGAACAGTCGTTGGCTTTGACTGAGAAACTTGAACATCGAAATTACCCCCACAAGGTGGTCAAAAATGCCAGAAAAAGAGCTTTAAACGCACCACGCAGTGTCCTACTGGAACAAACAAACAGAGTACGAGAGGACTGCCTACCAGTAGTATTGACCTTTGATCCTATGGCAATAAAATTCAGACAATCCATCAGAAAACATTGGAACATTCTATCTAATTCTACCTTTTCTATGCCACCACCGAGATTTGCTTTTAAACGATCTAGCAATCTTAAGGATAGACTGGTCCACACTCGTGAACGGACAGCACTGAAAAATGATTCTACCACCATTCCCAACGGGCATTACCCATGCGGGTCTTGCTCCGTTTGTCCGCTCACTAAGAAGTGTAACAGTGTAATCTTGGCATCAGGTAAGGAGTGGTTTTTAAACCACTTCAGTAACTGCAACACTACCAACGTTGTGTACAGACTACTTTGCAGTTGTGGGCTTCAATACATTGGCCTGACCTCACAAAAATCAAGGTCCGTATTCAGGAACACCTGAGTACTATTAGGGTAGGTAAACTTACAACTAAACTGGTCAAACATTGTTCTTCGGAGAAACATGGATTCACATTGATGGTACTTGAAAGAGTCAAGGGTAACCCCCTATATTGTGGAAGCTGTGCTGCTGGCCAAAGAGGCGAGATGGATCTATAAGGAAGGCAGTGATACCCGGGGGCTGAATGAAATTATTGAATGGAACAGAGTAGGATAAGTTACATCTGGTAACTCTGTATCCTCTGCGATCTGGCTCCCTGTGTCCACAGTTATGAACTTAAATCCAGTTTAGAGAATGATTGCATACTGGCATAGCTCCATGGCTTAACATCCTATACTCTATATAGTTATATACAGCAACATATACAGAGTAGGGAATTGGTATGCCCCTTCTCTCCTAGCTATCTGAAGTGACACATTATGATGTGATATCACCAGTGAGATGTCCTCAAGAACAACATAAATACATGATGACTTTACCCTGTATCCTTTGTGATCTGGCTCCCTGTGTCCACAGTTATGAACTGAAATCTACAATAGAGAATGAAATCTACAATCGAGAATGATTGCATACTGACATAGCCTCATGGTTTAACTTCTTATACTCTACACAGTTATATATAGTAACATATACAGAGTAGGGAATCGGTATGACCCTTCTCCCCTAGCAATCTGGAGTGAGACATTATGAGGTGATGACACTAGCGAGATGTCCCCAAGAACAACATAAAAACATGATGACCTTAGAACGCGATACAGTCATTCATAATCACATAATAGCGCCATATCTTGGATGCGATACTTTACTTATTTATAATTTATTCTAAATGAATTTTCCCGAACTATTAGGTAATGTGTTAAACATGTACGCTATATTAACTGTGAGTATGGTCAAACAGACTCAGTAAGATCCAGAGCCTGTAAGAGCTAACTCACTATCAAGTCCATTAACTCCATTTCAAAATGGCGCCCACACTTTACAATTCCCTCATTGCCCCGCCCTAGGCACCTGTTTGACCTTGTGACCGGGATCTAGCAGCGCGTCTCTAGTCGCGCGTTTTTTCAACTTAAAATACCGTCCGAAAACACACTGCTGTGTTCCTGGGACGAATTCCGGTCCGGATGCCCTTTCTAAATGGTGAGGAGTTGGGGGTGGTAATCTATGATGTGAATAGCTATATCGGGAGACTGAGTGTCTATTGCGGTACAGCCCCGGAACACTTTGTGTTAATTGAAAGGTTGTGCAAACACGTGGATCCGAGAGTGTTTACTAACGGGGCCCACTGCTCCACTCGGCTGGGTAAAGAGGGGTGCTTTCTTACCACTAAGGGAGTACAGAAAAATATACAAAACACACAATACCTTGTGGGAGGAACAGATTATCGTGGTATTTCGACACACAGTATCGACATTGTGTTGAAAACATACATAATGATCTGACGAATTTAGAACTTGGTCAGTGTTTGAAGCAGCTTAGAAACACCCTTAGCAGCTATACCGAAAAGAGAGTGGATCCCGTCTATGGTTAGGGTAGATAGAGGATACACTTCTTTACGTGTTTCTAACTTTTAATATTATTGTACATATTCTTTCCAGATTGATGATACAATCGACAGTAAAGTCTTGTTCCTCTTCCAGCTGGTATGAGAGGATATTGCTGGAAAAGGGTAACTAGATTATGTATTGGTTACAAACACCTTTGAATTTGTGAGAGTGTCCCCACAGGATGTTTTTAAATATGGCCTTTTCTTTTCAACTCGACAGTTTCCACTATGATGTTGTCCAATACTGGTGCAGTGACCAAGTGGTGAGCCCTGATGAATCTGCCGATAAGTTTGTAGGGCAGTGAAACATGTTGGCTATGGGTACTGGTATGCGATACTAAGCTACCAACCTTTTTAATCTATCGGCGCACACCATAACTAATAATAAAATTGTAAAATTGGTGTGTTCGCTGATTTTTAATCACATTTTTCTGTTCCTAGGAGTGATTCCTTGGATGGTTTTGTCTTGCACCTGTTTGTTTACACACAACACTTGTGTTTTGGTTTGTTTGGACACTTTAATTTGAGGAGATAAGGCGACCGATGATGAGAAAGGGGCCAGAATCTGGCAAACATCAGCCAAACGGCCCGAGGGTGTTCTCCCGTGAGGCGCCTTCCCCCTCACCACACAATTTTTTGTATGTTTGTTGCATTCTAAGTGTGGGAAGGTGGACAGTCTCAGCTGAGCAGCTACTGGTGGCTTTGTCGAGTTGAAAAGTGGTTTAGGACTCTCCTCTTCTGTTTTTATATCTAAAGAAACAATAATTTGTTTTTTGGATGGTTGTGGCATTTGAAGATAAACGCCTAACTTTGAATTGTAGTAGGCTTTTGCGTAAGAATTAATATGGGATATTTTCCAGCGCAGTGAGATGCCTCATTAGATGAATACTAATCCATGCCCAGGGTACAGGGATTTTTTGTATTGATGACTCTTTATTTTTCAGTCATGGATCATTGAGGCAGCCCTAGAACACAATTAAAAGTGACCCAATTAAAAGTGCTTTCTATTTATAATTGCTGTTCTAAGTATTCACAGATAAGTGCTAAAAATACAGCTTTAGGCGACTGCTTAATTTTGGGCCATCAAAATAGTGAGCTGGTAACCCTAATCATAAGACTAGAAGTTTGTTGCAGGATCAGCACATTATTTATTTCCTCCACAATCAATCCGTGATTAATGCCATTATAGCAATAGTTTAACTAATATCTGAAACCCTACACTTCAAGTTTCTGGGAATGCACCCTGCTTTCAGACAACTCACTTCTCATTCTCGCCTTCACTTTCACGCTCACCCTGCACTCGCAGCGATCAAAATGCACTCGCACTGACCACCATGCACTCACACTGATTGCTATGCACTCGCACTGATCGCCATGCACTCACACTGACCGCCATGCACTCACACTGACCGCCATGCACTCACATTGATCGCCATGCACTCACATTGATCGCCATGCACTCACATTGATCGCCATGCACTCACATTGATCGCCATGCACTCACATTGATCGCCATGCACTCACATTGATCGCCATGCACTCACATTGATCGCCATGCACTCACAGCGATCGCCATGCACTCACACTGATCGCAATGCACTCACACTGATCGCAATGCACTCACACTGATCGCAATGCACTCACACTGATCACAATGCACTCACACTGATCACAATGCACTCACACTGATCACAATGCACTCACACTGATCACAATGCACTCACACTGATCACAATGCACTCACACTGATCACAATGCACTCACACTGATCACAATGCACTCACACTGATCACCATGCACTCACACTATTCACCCGCTCACCCTGCACTCACACTGATCACCATGCACTTACACTATTCACCCGCTCACCCTGCACTCACACTGATCACTGTGCACTCACACTATTCACCCGCTCACCCTGCACTCACACTGATCACTGTGCACTCACACTGATCACTGTGCACTCACACTGATCACTGTGCACTCACACTGATCACTGTGCACTCACACTGATCACTGTGCACTCACACTGATCACCGTGCACTCACACCGATCACCATGCACTCACACCGATCACCATGCACTCACACCGATCACCATGCACTCACACCGATCACCATGCACTCACACCGATAACCATGCACTCACACCGATCACCATGCACTCACACCGATCACAATGCACTCACACTGATCACAATGCACTCACACTGATCACAATGCACTCACACTGATCACAATGCACTCACACCATTCACCCACTCACCTTGCACTCACACTGATCACAATGCACTCACATTGATCACCATGCACTCACATTCACCCGCTCACCCTGCACTCACAGTGATCACAATACACTCACACATATCACAATGCACTCACACTGATCACCATGCACTCACAACATTCACCCGCTCACCCTGCTCTCACAGTTATCACTCTGCACTAAAAATGTGCATGCATTGTTCACTCTGTACCTCACCCTGCAGTCACACGAGCCCACGTCTCATCCTGCACTTTTGTGACACTTCACTCACCTGTCCCTCCCCTCACTGCTCAATCTGTAGCTCACTCAAACAAGGCCATCACTAACCATGCACTAATTTGTCCCACTCTGCACTTACAGCCGACCCCAAATTCATATGGTCACCTCACTCAATCTGTAGTCACTCCTTTTAGCCTACTCTCACACTGTTGCATTGCTCTCCGTGCAGTCAGATGGGCACTCTTGTCACCCACACAATGCAGAAGGTTAAGGTACCTGGTACACAGAAGATGTACCATTCACATCACAGAAGTGAGTGCAAGTAAACTATGAGTATTTTGTCAGACAGGTGCCATAGAGAGATGAGGTGTATTGTTGGTGAGTGGTAGTGAGGGAAATCATGGAGAAGGTGGAAAGACTGATGCACCGTGTGCGACCATTGCTAGGGCCAGCCATGCCTGCGAGTGTTAAACCCCCCCGAAGTTCGGGTTTAGTGGATCCCCTGCTTCTGCCTATTATTATTTACATTTTTAGTGCGCTACTGTTACCGAAAGGTGTCATGGGGCTAATAACAATCTGCCTGCAATGTGAGAGAGGGATCCGGGGTTGGGAGAAGAGAGAAGAGAGGGATGGAAGGAAGGGGTGAGAGGAAAGGGGCATGGGTTAATTGCTTAACTATGCACAAGACCTCCAGGGTTTGAAGGGACCATTGCTGGTCCCGGCAATGGCCAGGTGAGCTTCTAATGTGGCAGAGCGTATTCCTGCATAGTGGGAGGCCCTTCACAAAGGTTGACTAGACATCTTTCTGATGTTAATGCTGTATTTTGGTTATAAACTGGCACTAATGGGGTGAAATCTTTCCTCAGTGTTACTGTGTTTAAAACATTTCAAAATAATAAAGCAATGCTATCCCAAAATACGCAGCATCACAGAACATTATTTAAATTTTCTACCCAATTTAGTCAAGCCTGTCCCATAATTTGGTACTCACCTGCCTCATAACACCAGTAGCCCTGCCTAGAGGTTTAGACATTTTTTTCAGGAGGGGGTCCTTACGCCTGTAAATGTTGACAGGGAGGTCTTGGCATCCAAAAGTTTGAAGACCTCTGCCTTAAAAGAATAATATCACCCAGGGTCCCACCTGCACCTGTCTGGAACCTTAACATTGTTCTTACAAAACTTATGGACCCACCTTTTGAACAATTACACAATAGTTCACTAAAAGGTTTTTCATGGAAAGTTGCCTTCTTAATAACTATTACCACACTAAGACATGTGTAGTAATGGATTCTGTTGAATGTTAATATGTCATTTGTAGAACACACTGATGTTGCTACATGACCATGTAGTTATTAATAAATATACTCAAATGATATGCCGGTTCCAGCGTTACTACAAATAACCAGGGAATGTGAATAATTAGAGCCATGCACAACTTTAGAAACTTTGGATAGATTGCACCAGTGCCCGCCTTCAACTTGAACAGCATTTCCATGAATTTGAAAAACATGGAGTGATTTGCAAAATGTACTTTCCCCTTTCTTAGCATATATAGGAGACTTAGTTTTGACAAAATTGCCAACGTTAAGATATGACAACTTAACGCCTTTCTTAGCATCAAACTAATCCTTTTGTTTAGACTAGGTCTCAAATACATTTTCTTTGACCAGAGCAATCAGTCTATCAATACTAGTGTCAGAATTCAACACTTTAGTCATCCACCCTGGTCTAAAGGTGGGGTTTGCCTTTCTTCCCCTCATGAGAACCAAGGGTGGAACCTTAGTAGAGGAATGAGGCGTGGTCCTATAGAACCAAATCCTATCGTTGAGGCAAGCACTACATCATGATTCCCAGCTCTGGCCTATTTGACACAATCCCCAACAACTCAATTCATTCTCTCTACTAGACCATTTGTCTAGGGATGATGGAGTGAGCTTCTCACATGTTTGAAACATGAAGATTGCTGGTAAAGCTGAAATTCACTGCTGACAAAGTGCTTACCATTGTCCGACACTATGACTTCTGGAAGCCCTTCCCTCAAAAAGACAACACTGAGGAAATCAATGATGGCTTTAGTATTAGCTTCCTTGACAAATTTTATCTCAGATCATTTGGACGCGTAATCCATTTGAACTAATATATACTTATTCTGTCCACATAAAACATCATATGGTCCCTGGACGTCAATCCCCACATTAACCCATGGACCATCAGGGCATTCAATAAAAATTAAAGGAGGGGTAAACACTTTCAGACTCTTATCTGATGTACTGCAAATGCAATGTTCACGAACCATGCACTCCACATCAGCATCCATAGACAGCCACCAGAAGGTGTCACGAATGCGGAGTTTTGTAAGCGTGGCACCCAGAGGTCCTTCATGGACCTTTCTTAAAATGTTCAACCTGAGGGAAGAAGGAGGAATGAGCTTCTCACCTCTCAACAATAAAACATCCTCTAGGGATAATTCACTTTCAATCTTGCTATAAGGTTGCAACAAAGAAGAGAGCAGCCTTTCACGTGGCCAACCTTTCATTACCAATTCACTAACATCTTGGTGAACAGAATCAGTAAGAAAAATGACCTCCATTCTTCTTTGGAACCCACCTTGAGTTCTGGGATATCCAAAGTGGCAACAAAACAGTCTTCGTAAACAAGATCTGTAAATTTAATTTCCTCTTGTTCATTGCTACCAACTGGAAATCGAGAAAGAAAATCTGCCCTGAAATTCTTTCCCCCAGAAATGTGCCTGACGTCAAACTGAAACTGTAGAAGCCTAGTAACCATTCTTACTGGGTGTGCAGTACTTACTCATGTTGTCGCCCAGAATATTTACCAGAGGTTTGTGGTCTGTGAGGAGCAAAAAACGCCTACCCCAAACAAAGGGGCAAAACTTCTCTATGGACCAACAACATGCCAAAAGTTCCTTTTCAATAACTGAGTATTGATGTTCGGCAGCTCTCAAAACTCTAGAGGCAAAACCAATGGTTTGTTCGACATTATCAACAGTTTGTGTTAACATAGCCTCCAAACCGGCTTGACTGGCATGAACAGTAATGCATCATTCATGAACCGGATCAAAAGGCTTGAGTGCTTGACAGTCAATTAACAAAGACTTCCCATGTTCCAAAGCAAGCACACACTCATTACTCCATTCGAACTGCACACCTTTTTTTAAGAGAGAACTTATAGGGCAAACAATGGAATAATATTCACAAAGTCCTAATAATGATTTAACTCCACACTTGTCAGAAGGAGCAGGTGCATTGGTTATGGCTTCCAATAAGCCTGGTTTAGGACTTGCACCTTCTTGAGATATAACATGTCCCAGGTATTCCACTTTCTCACAAGCAAAAGCACATTTTCAGATTTAAGGACCGCACCATGCTCCCTGAATAAGGATAAGACATTCTGAAGCATAACGTCATGAGTTTCACAGTCCTTTACAAAGACTCAGACGTCATCATGAAATACTAGGACAGAGTCCAAGTCCTTAAGAATATTGTTCATGACCCTTTGGAAAGCAGAGGCTAACCCAAAATGCATGCAACGGTACTGAAAGTCTCCTATGGGAGACATGAAAGCAGTGAGATGTCTCGATTCAGGAAAGAGCTCCACCTGAGGGTATGCACTAGCAAGATCAAGTTTGGAGAAACACTTAGCTTCCTTGGTTGCAGCAAACAAATCACATAATTTTGGTAGGGGATCTGAATCAACCCTTATCTCCTTTTTAAGGGTTCTCAAGTCAACACAGACTCTGAGTTGCGCGTTCTTCTTGCGGGCCACCACCAAGGGAGATTGGCAGGATCGATGACTCCTTTGGCACACAATTCCTTGAGTTCTTTCTCCAAGCCAGACCTAACACCAAAGGGTACTCCCCTTGAGTTTGTGCTTGACTGGTATTGCACCATCTTTGACCACTATTTTGTGCTTGAAACCTTTGATTTTACCGAGATGTTCTTCAAACACAGAAGGGAATTTGGCGTTCCACATTTGTTTAGTATCATCACAGCATCCCACTACCACCACTTGTTCGAGGGTGCTGAGTCTTAAAATCATCCCGAATAGGCCCTGGTGAAACCGACCAAGAATGTTTAGACCTTTGACTGCAACATAAATATATCCTGTGATGCACCTCCCTTTAATAAACATTTGATTCTCTAAGTCCAAGATCAATTTTGCGCCCTTCATGGGACACTGGAGATCGATCAGGAGGAGACAAATTTATGGAATCACCCCAAGTCTCTTCAAATAACTTCTTAGTTTGTGTTATTCGACAACCAGAATCAACAAGTAAAAAAAAAAAGGAAGAACCCTATCCCCAACACCAATGTCGACAATGGAGTCTACACATGTGGAGGGATCGCGCTCAATCGCTTTAGAAAGAGAACTGATATGCTCATTCGCACCATGCAATGCAAATTCATTCTCTTCACAAATTACAAAAAATGCCTTCGGAATCGCTCTCACAATCTGAATCGACAACGCATACACCAGTTTCTTGGAGTTTTTCCTTTTTTTGACAAACCTTGGTGAAATGTCCTACCCTCTTGCAATAATTACAAGTGACAGTGATGCCAGGACATTCCTCATTCTTTGCTTGAGGAGGATTGCCACACCTAAGGCAGATATTGGGATTTGTGCCTTCAGGTTTCACAGGCTTGGGAAAGCTCTTGGTACTAACATTTTTGACTTTGGCATGTGACTTGCTAATTTTAACTACATTAACACTTTCAATTGCTTTGTCAGTACTTCTGTCCTCAAGTTCTTTCAAAGATACCATAGAAATGTCAATGCTCTTAGCAATTTTGATTGTCTAATCAAGAGTGGGGTCACTTACTCTTAAAAAGTTTTGTCTCATTTGTTTTGTCTTTGCATTGACAAACAAACTGGTCTCTTATGAGCTGGTCTGTGAAGTTTCCAAATTTGCAGGCTGCAGTCAATCTCCTCAAAACAGAAATGTAAGAGTCAACATCTTCATCATCTGTTTTCTCTTTAAGAATTTATGTCTTACAATCGTAGGACTAGGCTGTTTGTCAAATCTGTTTTTCATTTTTAAAACTGTCTCGCGAAACCCATCTATACCATTACTTTTTTCTGGTGACAAATTGGGTAAATGCTTGAAAATAGATCTCCCTTCAAATCCAAGAGAGTGAAGAAGACAACATGTTTTTTTCTGTCGGCACTAAATCTAGTTGCACCTATGGCTCCTAGGTAAGTTTCAAAAGAATCATACCAGATAACCCAACGGATGGGAGGTTCACCTGGGGTGTCTAAAAAAGCAGGTGGTGGGTTGACTGTTTGGAATGGTGCACATGATATAGCTAGACAGAAACGAAATTCAATGAGAAAGATAAATAACACTATGTAGAAAACTAATGGTATGTGTATCACCATGTGACCCACAGAAACAATGAAAGCAAAAAACGTGAAGAAATAACAATGCCTCAATAATGAAAAAAAATTGAACAAACGAAGTGTGTGTCACTGTAAGAAAACGGAAATGAACTGAAGTAAGTGGTGCGTGTTTCACCGTGTGACATACATCTTGAATGAAGAAAATGTATTAGGTAATAAGTGGGTGTGTGTATCACTGCATGACACACAACGTAAAATTTCCTAAACTGATGAAAAGGAAACCAAGAGAATAAGAACTCGTTGTTGTGCGTTTCACCGCATTTCGTAAACAAAGAAAAACAATCTGAAGCTTGCAATTGAGGTGTGTGTATCACTGCGTAATACACAGCAGAAAAGCAGATAAACATGAAAACAACGCTTTATACAGGGCTAGCAGATTGTTAATATGGTGATGAGCCTAAACAAAATGGCCACCATTGCGTGACGTTGTTGATACGCATCGTAGCATAACCGTGCGTTCCCTAGTTGGAAAATAAACACTAGTTGCGGTTGAAAGGCAAATAGAAAATTTGGAAAATGCGGTCTCTCAAAGCTGATAACCAGAATCCCCAAAACTGTAACCAAAGGACTAGTCAAGTAACAGGCTTATTGACAGGACGCTGGGCCAGGACACACATAGGATTTGAATAAAAAAAAAAAAGTCTCATAACATCACAGCGCAAGCGCCCTATCGCAAAAGTTGAGAATATTGGTCAAGTAAAGGGATGAACCGCACTCTCAAATCCAGCATTGCTTCAGACAGCAAAGGTCAGCACTCTCAAATCCAGCACCGCTTAAGACAGCGTAGGCCAGCTCGAAAATGAAGATCTCTTCTTACTTTGGGCAGATAGTAAAATCTTGCTTCTTGGAAGAGGTTGTAGTGTCAGATACAGTGTAGCCGAAGCCGTTGCACGCAGGGTGAAGAATAGTGTGACTATGTAGTTCACCAGTTTGTTGCTAACATATTTGTAGTAATAACGCTAGAACCGGTAGATAATTTGAGTATATTTATTAATAACTACATGGTCGTGGAGCCAGAAGACACAAGCTCCACCAGGCTCAGCAGCCAAGACCAACAGCAATTAAAACATTCCACAGCACTAAGCAAAATAAGTGTTCTACAAATGACATATTAACATTCTACAGAATACAGCATTACTACACAGTGTTAGTGAGTTACAGGCATTAACCTTATAATAACTCATCTTTTAACTTCATAAAGATATAATAGTTCTTAGGAAAAAATCCCAAAACATTTCCAAAGGTTGTCTCTGCTTTTCATATTAACCAATCAGTTGAGTTACCTGTGTTCTTTCCTCAAACTGATTCACTAGCAGGAACAGCTCTACACGCACTGGATGTTTAAAGAGCATTATTATACTACATTGATAGGACAAAAGAGTTTTGCTAAAAAAAAAATAAAAAAAAATTTGTTGCTTTTGCTCCACCTCATAAAGAAAAACCTATCTCAAAATCCGGGATTTCAAGATGGGTGGCAAATGTGTTCAAACTTACTATGTTAAAGCTAAAGGAACTTTAACAGTACCTCCTAGAACACATTCTACTCGCAAAATAGGATCGTCTATGGCCTATTTAGGCAATATTCCCACGGCTGACATACGTAAGGCAGCTAAATGGTCTACACAATACACACATATATAAAACATTATTGTGTGGCTATGTTAACACGCCAACAGGCTAATGTCGGACAGGCAGTGCTAAAAACACTCTTTAAAATAACTGCAACACCCACTGGTTAGCACCGCTATTGGAGGGTATTGCTTTACAGTCTATGCAAAGCATGTGTATCTACAGCGCACATGCCTCGAACTGATTATATTACTTACCCTGTAAGCATCTTTTCTTGGGGGCCCTCCCTCTCCCCGGACACCTATGGTTGTTGCTGTGCTTATCAGTCACATCATATAAGCATGGACATCTCTGTACTACACTTCCTTACTCCATTCTCACCCTCGTGCGGGAACACAATTTAACAAAGGAGTCGATGCCCATGGGCACTATCACTGAAAGGAGGAGTCACTTTACCTTGTGACTGGAAAAGAATTCTTCGAAGAAAAACACTTTGCAAACATCCAGACCCAACACTAGATGGCAGGAGTATGCACAGCATGCGAATATGCATCTCTACATGCCAAGAACAGATGTTTACAGGTTAATTTATATAATCCTTCCTCAGTGTGGTCATTTGTCTCGAGTTATTCTACTGGAGATTGCTTCTTATGTTAGTGTGACTGTGCAAATTTTGTTGAAAGGTTACAATAATGCATGATTCTGTATCCACTCCTGTCAGTTATTCATGCCTATGCAGATCTGTGGATCTCTGTATAAACGTCTCACTTGTACCTTGGATGCTGTTGAAAAGATTTGCATACATACAGATATTCTAAATGCAGTTTCGTCCAGCTACCTATAAATACAGTGTAGATTTTGCAAGGTGTAGGTTAAGGCTTTCAGGGAAAAAAGCAAAGGTAATTGTGTTGCTGAGATGGTATCACTAAGGGTGCTTCTTAGTTCTTCTTTTAATGGGGTACATATGATCTAAATGAGGTTCTGTTGGGGCTGTTTCATCCCTGTCAAACAACTCCGTGTTGTTATTCTTGGCAGGGAAGCAGTTAATTCTACCATGCTCTCCAAACCGTGAGAGACCCAATGAGAGTTCATGCACAATATTTTTTTCCTCCTTGCATGAGAATAACCTAATCCAAGATTATGACAAGCCTGCACACATTAAAGGGACCATTATGGATCTAATCAGCTAGTTAAGGATCGTACCTTGTTAAAGAACTGGTCTGATAACTATTGGGTCTCTTTCTGGATATCTTTGACCGAGTGTACCATTCATGGTAAACCCAATGGACCGAAAATTTGAAATGGAGACCTTAACATGAATCACTTTGAACTCAATGATTCTCTAAAAGCCACTCTTCCTCCCTTTCTGTGAGCGCTCAAGGTCAGCAATGCTCTTAATAACACCAGGGAGGCATAGACTGAGATTGTTGGTGATCTTGTGAGTAAAGACTTAAGAATAAGGGATCAGCTACTTAGTACACCTTGGAGCTAAATAAAAGGAAAACATTTACACTTGTATACCGCCGAAAGAGCATACAAAAAAGAAATTATGCTAAATATCGACTCACCAATTGGTTCCACTAAAAAAATAGAGGTAGGACGCTCGTTCAGATTCTCGGATGCAAAGCTAATCCTCCATCCACTCCTAAAGTAATAGAATCTCAACAAAAAAAAGTGAAGAATTCAGTCAGTTCTTCACCAACAAGGCTATCAAAGAATTGCATCTGTGTACTTCCAGCTTAACAAATCTCACAATGAGAAAATACTTGTAAAACTGTTCTAGGTTTAAAGAACAATTGTCAATTATTTCGAAACTCAGAACATTTAAACAATGCATTGTTCCCATCCTACATAGCCAAAGAGATACACGTGAATCTTGTACCCTACACAACCAACGTCATCAGTGTTTCCCTCTCTCAAGAGGAAACCTTTATATTTAAAAAACAAAAAAAAGTCTTGTGAGCCAGACTCTCAGCAATTTTCGACCTATCTCGCTCCTACTAGTATTATTGAATGGCCAACGAGCTGAAATGCTAATATCTGACTTCAAGTGCGTTGCAAAATTTAATTCCTCTTTCCAAGACAAATCTAGTTGTGATTTTGCCATTCTACAAAATACTGCTGACACGCTGCACATTGTGGACAAGGGCAGATCAAGCCTGCTGATGCTTCTTGTTTTATTTGCAGATTTTGGATACCTTTAACACTGACATTTATTCACACACTCACTGACTGAATGGACTTTGAAGGCAACTTTGCCAATTGCTCCTACAGGCCTACTCCAACGCCCTACACGTTCTCAAGGAATTCTCCAGGAACCTGTTTTAGCCCCAGCAGTGGTTGACCCCACTTAAGGTCTCTTTATATGCAGCAGCTTACTTATTCCTGGGGACTGGATGCCTTCATTGATAAAGGAGACACACTTACAAACTGGCTTGCATAGTGCATACCTTTTTACATCACAAATCTATTATCCAGCCAAAAGTTGAAGATCTCAAGTGTCTCTCAAATTCTGCAGGTCCAACAAACCCCGAAATCCTGGTCTTCACCAAAAACTGCACCATTACTCATTTGTTGTTGGAATGCTCTCCCAGGGTATAAAACTTCGTTCCTTTCACCGCCCAGTCCATCTCCTCGGTGAATGATTTCAAAAGAAAACTGCAACTCTTTATCCGCTAACTACACTTCCCTCCATCTTCTCACTAGAATGCTACTTAAGGTGTAAGGAAAGGTTTTATATAGTGCACACTTGACCCAAGACATTGGGTATCAGAGTGCTTTACACGAGCACCAGTTTTAATACAGATGAACACATTAATTGTTGTTAGGCACTGGGAGATTAAGTGACTTGCCCAGAATCACAGGATGTTGAGTGTCGTTGCCGTGACTTGAACCCGGTTCCCTAGGTTCGAGGTCGACCGCTCTTGCCGGTTCGAGGCATGTGGGCTGCTGAATTCATATCTGTGCATAGATCGCCGCCTAGTGTTGGGTCCGGATGATTGCACATTGTTGTCCTGGAAGAGTCTTCGAAGTATCACGAGATAGGTGGCTCCTCCCCTGGACTACAGTGCGCATGGGCATCGCCTCCATCCCCAGATTGTTTTTTTCCGCCATTGGGTTCGGATGTGTTTCGGTTCCCTCTGTCGGAATCGATAGTTGTTAAACTTTTCTGACTCGAGACCAAAAGGTCTTTAGGCTGGGCGTCGGTATCGTTTCGTTCGGGTTTTTGTCTGTTTCTCAGCTCCGAACTCTTGCTACCCTTCCGCGTGCTCTCGGCGCGGACGGGCCTACTCGATGCTCCAGACATGGAACGAACTCCGTTCAAAAGGTGCCCGGTGTGCACCTCCAAGTATTCCCACCTCGATGTGCACCCTGTGTGCAACAAATGTTTGTCACCGGACCATGATGAGGCCAGGTGTATGGCCTGCTCAAAGTTCCGGTGTAAGAAGACTCTTAAGATTCGTCGGGCCGCTAGACTCCAGGCCCAGTTATCGGCACCCACGGCGCCCCCGCCGGACAACATCTTTGAGGAATTTGTTGAAGACGACGAGGTCCTACAGGTTTCGGACTCTAGTCCCGCGTCCGAGGGGGATGCCTACGACGCGGGTGATGAGGACTTTGACGATGCCGGCGACGAGGTAGGGGACGACGATGGGGCCATTGCCACCGTGGGGGATAGCTCGGAGGAAGAGCATCCCCAAACTGACTCAGGGGTCAACCCCCTTCATGCCGCCCAGGTCGAGGGATCGCCTTCGGGCCTTACCCAGGACCTTGTTACTAGTCCAGCAGCCCCGCCTACGGGCCCGGTCACGGACATTTCTGATGCGCCACTCCCGTTCACGAAAACGAAAGTGAAGCCATTGGAATCCACGCCTCCGGTTTCGAAACCGAAAGTGAAAGCAGCACTGCTGCAGAAGGCTCTGGAGGCATCGACTTCCAAGAAATTCAAAATGGCCGACTTGAAGAGCCGCGCCAAGATGGCCGACCCGAGGGCCTCGGGGTCGACGCCAAAGACGAAGTCGACCGACGCGGCCGCGTCGGCGCCGAAGATGGTCGAGGTCGATGACCCGAAGAAGGCTTCGAAGAAGCGTCAAGGCGTTTCCACAGCTCTGGCTTCGCCGGCTCCGGCCGTCGGGGACAAGGAACATGACGTGTCGGCTCCGAAGAAGGTGCCTCTAGCCGACCGGCTCCCGACTCGGGGAAATCGCTCGAGCCGGTTAAGCCCTCTCCGGCCTTAACGAAGAAGGTCGCGGAGTCCCTGCAACGGATTCGGAAGGACGCTGTGGTTCCCGAACCAGGGGATGTGGTGTCGAAGCACACACCGAAGCCCACAAAGGCGCAAGCACCTATCCGCTTTACCCTGCCACCGAAGTAGACGCCGAAGGCTTTCGCTCCGAAGCATGGGGCGGGCGTGCCCTCGAAGGAGGTGTCGAAGCCTCGGCTCCAGCCGCTTGCAGAGGAGGAGCGTCGAGAGGTCATCATCGACGCCAATACCGGGAAACTATCTCTCCTCAAGAGGAAAATCACCACGGAGCCCGTGTTGGAACATTTTCGCATTCCTCTCAAAAACAAGAAGGATTCTGCGGGTACTTCGGCCCCGATAGAGCCTGCATCTCCACAAGCCTTAGAACATTCGCCAACGCGTTCCAACGCGGGGGATGGTGACGATGAGGAGGTCGAGTACAACTATCCGGCGTACTCGGATCCGGAGGAGGAACGTGAACCTTGGTCTGCCGGAGGCGACCCAGAGGACCCGCAGTCGGGTCAGGAACCGCAGCTCTTCGCGGCAAAGACCTCACCGACGGAGGACTCGGCAGCCTTCAACGCTTTGATTGAGAGAGCTGCAGCTAACCATGATGTCGAGCTGCATTCAGATCCTGTGGATGTGGACTTTTTATTTGACACTTTCTCAGTGGCTGAAAAGTCAGTCAAGACATTGCCAATGCTCAAGGGAGTGCTAAAGCACGCGACGGAAGTCTTCAAGGAGCCCACTCGGGCACGTGTCATCAATCCTCGCATTGACAAAAAATATAAGGCAGCGCCCTCGAATCCAACATACATCAAGGGACACCTGCCACTGGACTCTTTGGTTGTATCCAACGCCCGCAAGAGGGCGAACTCACAAACCACTGGTGACGCTCCTCCCCCAGACAAAGAGTCAAAGATATTTGAGGCCTCAGGGAAACGGATTGCTGCGCAGGCAGCTAATATTTGGCGAATCTCAAACACCCAGGCCCTACTTGCACGCTACGATAGGGCTCATTATGACACCCTAGAAACACTGCTGCAACACTTGCCTGACCAGTACAAGGAGGCAGGGGAAATGTTAATTCAGGAGGGAAAGCTCATCACAAATGCTTCCATCAAATGTGCGCTGGACGTGGCTGATACAGCCTCCAGGGCAATCAACACTAGTGTGTTGCTGAGAAGACATGCATGGCTTAGGATATCGGGTTTCAAACCTGATATACAGACGACCATCCTGAACCAAACAGTTAATCCTGACCACCTGTTCGGCCCTGAGGTGGATGCGACACTGGAAAAAATGAAGAAGGACATGGACACTGCTAAGTCTATGGGGGCCCTCCAGTCTCAGCAGTTTCGGGGTGGTTCCTTTCGCCGTTCCAATACCAGAGGCACCTCAAGGGGTCAGGCATCCCAGTCCACACAGTATTATAAAAGTAATACCCAAACCTCATACACCAACAAGGGTAGAGGTGGCTACAGAGGCAACAACATCAAAGGCAGGGGACGTGGAAACAACAGCTCCAGGTCCACCACCGCCACCAAGCAGTGACGTCTTGTCACTGCCCCCCGACCATACAACACCGGTCGGGGGGAGACTCCAGCAGTTCCTGCCCGCGTGGAAATCCATCACCACGGACAGGTGGGTCAAGTCTCTTATCCAGTACGGTTACTGTCTGGAACTTACTTCCACTCCACCAAACATACCTCCAAGAAGCCGTCCTATGTCCGGCGAGCACTTGCACTTGTTGCAGCAGGAAGTTCAAGTCATGCTGCAAAAAGGGGCAATAGAGCTCGTCCCACTGCAAGAAAGGGGAACAGGGGTTTACTCCCTGTATTTCCTGATCCCCAAAAAGGACGGATCCCTCAGGCCCATCCTGGACCTCAGGCCCCTCAACTGGTACATTCTCTCGGAGCACTTCCATATGCTCACGTTGCAGCAGGTCCTCCCCCTGCTTCAACAGGGGGACTTCCTGGCTACGCTGGATCTAAAAGATGCCTACTTTCATATCCCCCTGCATCCTTCCCACAGGAAGTATCTCAGATTCACGATTCAGGACCAGCACTACCAGTTCAGGGTTCTGCCGTTCGGGGACACCACAGCGCCAAGGGTCTTTACAAAGTGCCTGGCGACTGTGGCGGCACATCTGCGACGCCAGAACGTCCACGTCTATCCCTATCTGGACGACTGGCTCATTCAGGCAAAGACAGAACAGCAGTGCGCGGACCATGTGTCCCGCCCCATTCATCTCCTGCACGATCTGGGATTCTCGCTGAACTATCCAAAATCCCATCTCCAACCCGCCCATATACGGCAGTATCTGGGCGCGACAATAGACACTCTGGCAGCCACTGCGCAGCCAAATTCAGTGAGAATCGCCAGTATCCAGACGCTGATCCAACGATTCAGACCTCAGCACTCGCTTCCAGCGAAGGTGTTCATGCAGTTGATAGGCATGATGGCCTCCTGCATCTCCATCGTCCCGCACGCGAGACTACATATGCGTCCGCTTCAGGAGTGCCTGGCACGTCAGTGGACTCAGGCTCATGGGCAACTGACAGACCTAGTGTTGGTGAGCGGTCGGGCGTACAACTCTCTGCATTGGTGGAATCCACAAAACCTTTGCAAGGGCCGACCGTTCCAGGAGCCTGTGCCACAGATTATCCTGACAACGGACGCTTCTCTCCAAGGATGGGGAGCGCATGTACTCCACTACACAGTGCAGGGACTATGGACACTACAGCAAAGGAAGATGCACATCAACGTTTTGGAACTGATGGCAATCTTCATGGCCTTGGAGGCATTCAAAGTACATCTGTGCAACAAAGTCGTGTTGATCCGGACGGACAACATGACGGCCATGTACTACATTCAGAAGCAGGGGGGCACCCACTCTCCGCAGCTGTCTCATCTGGCTCAGAGCATGTGGAAGTGGGCCATTCAGAGGAACATCTTCCTCATGGCAGAGCATCTCCCGGGCAAGGACAATCAGATGGCGGACCTGCTCAGCAGGCACAGCCACCAAATGCACGAGTGGGAGATACATCCATCAGTACTCCAACCGTACTTCCAAAGGTGGGGTCATCCAGAGATAGACCTGTTCGCCACAAAGGAGAACGCAAAATGCCAAAGCTTCGCTGCCAGGTTCCCACACCCGCAATCGCAGGGCAATGCGATGTGGATGAACTGGTCAGGCAGATTTGCGTACGCTTTTCCCCCAGCACCTCTGATACCGCTGGTGGCACGCAAACTCAGGCAGCACTCGATGACTCTCATCCTGGTTGCTCCAACGTGGGCTCGCCAACCATGGTACACCACGTTTCTGGAACTCTCCGTGGTGCCGCATCAAAGGCTTCATCTCACTCCCAGCCTTCTGACGCAGAGCCATGGCGACATTCAGCACACAGATCCGCAACAGCTCAACCTGGCGATCTGGCTCCTGAAGTCCTAGAGTTTGGCTACCTCAATCTTCCTCCCGATTGCATGAACATCATTCGAGAGGCAAGGAAGCCCACTACTAGAGCTTGTTATGCGGCTAAATGGAAGAGGTTTGTCATCTACTGTGTAAACCACGGTATTGACCTGCTAGATGCTTCCATTCAAAACATAATTTGTTACCTGTTCCACCTGTATCAATGCAATTTGGCGTACTCTTCCATCCGCATTCACCTGTCTGCTATGGCAGCATACCTCCAGAATAGGCAACACCTGTCACTTTTTAAGGTCCCTGCTATCAAGGCTTTTCTGGAAGGACTCAAAAGAGTCATTCCACCTAGGACCCCACCAGCTCCAGAATGGAACCTCAATGTGGTTCTTACGAGACTGATGGGTCCTCCCTTCGAGCCACTGCACTCTTGTGAGCTTCAGTTTCTGACTTGGAAGGTTGCTTTCTTAGTAGCAATTACATCGCTACGGAGGGTTAGCGAGTTGCAGGCGCTCACCATCCAAGAACCTTTCTTCCAAGTACATGATAACAGGGTTGTGCTCCGCACTAACCCTAAATTCTTACCCAAGGTTGTATCTCAATTCCATATGAACCAGACAATTGAGTTGCCAGTGTTTTTCCAAAACCCAGAGACGCTGGCGGAGCGGATGCTCCACACCCTTGACGTCAAGAGAGCCTTGATGTACTACGTGGACAGGACAAAAGATTTTCGCAAAACCAAGCAGCTTTTCGTTGCTTTTGCCTCACACCACAAGGGAAACGCTATCTCCAAAGCTGGAATCGATAGGTGGATCGTGAAATGCATTCAGATCTGTTACGCTAAAGCTAAACGCACTCTCACTATCTCACCAAGAGCCCACTCCACCAGGAAGTTGGGGGCCTCTATGGCTTTCCTAGGTAACATTCCCTTAGAGGATATTTGTAGGGCAGCCACATAGTCTACCACACATACTTTCACTAAGCATTACTGTGTAGACGTGCACTCCAAACAGCAGGCAGCTGTTGGTCAGGCTGTTCTCAAAACACTTTTTCAGACTGCTGCAGCTGGCACGGGTGGCCGCCGCTAATGGAGGGACTGCTATGTATTCTATGCACAGATATGAATTCAGCAGCCCACATGCCTCGAACTGCAAATGCTACTTACCAGTATGCATCTGTTCTTGGCATGTAGGGCTGCTGACATTCATATCGCCCACCCTCCTCCCCGGCGCCTGTAGCAGCTGCAGTATTCATATATATATATGCTCATAGCATGGTCATCACTCACATACTTCACTCCATCTCTGCCAATGGCTAAAAACAATCTGGGGATGGAGGCGATGCCCATGCGCACTGTAGTCCAGGGGAGGAGCCACCTATCTCGTGATACTTCGAAGACTCTTCCAGGACAACAATGTGCAATCATCCGGACCCAACACTAGGCGGCGATCTATGCACAGATATGAATGTCAGCAGCCCTACATGCCAAGAACAGATGCATACTGGTAAGTAGCATTTGCATAAGGCTACATCCTCTCCCGAACTGCAATAGTTGATCATCCCATCAATGTGAACTCCTGCAGCAGTTTAATTGCCTCACTTTTGTAACTTACCTAATGTACATAAAAGTTTATAAATAATATTTGTATATAATTTAACACACTATTGGATTGCATTTGCCAAGTGCTACCGAACACCTGCTTGTAAATACTTTTGTTCCTGAGCTGTACTGTGTAGCTTTTGTAAAGCACTCTAGTGATCTTGGGCCTTGTTCACCCAATATGTAAAGTCTAAATAAAAGTAGGTGTTGTCCATGGGTCTCCATATATGAAAGGCATTTCTTCATTATTTAATATGTTGGATGTCATGTCAAAACTGAGTGAAGTTTTTCTAAAGTAATTTCAACTACATTGACTCGATCCTCAAGACTTTTGCTAAGATTTTTCAACTTCATGCTATACTCCATGTCAATTTCCTTACACAGAAAATCAGCTAGATGGATTTTCACCCAACCTGAATGAGGTAAATCTGTTGTCTAAAATGTGACACGTTCATTGTTTTTCAAAAAAACATCCAGTGTGTTATGTTTAAAATGAAATTAAAAAAGGGGAGAAAATAGCGGTCAAATGAGGCTGAGTCTAATTTAAAGCGGTCTTGACAGTTGGACCATCTTGCATTTGCTAAATCTGGCAATCCAAAACTGGAAAATAAATCTGATTGGATAAGGGAAAAAGTTTTCTCTTGATCTGTTGTGGATTTTCAACACCTCTTATAGACTGGCAGCAACTGAAAATGTAAGCTTTGTGTCACAGCAGTGCAAGGTACTGAAGTTTACCTGCTGAAAAAACGGGGTGGGGTAGATGTGCGCGGAATAGTCCCAAAATGGCTGATCCTCAACAAAAAAAAAAAGTTACCTTTTTAGGTCAAGCCTGGCGTAAGCAGCGCGAAAGCGCTGTCGCCAGCGAGCTTTATTGTTAGGCACTTGCCTTGAAAGTGGGACAGGAGATGGGCACGCGCAGAGCTTTCGGCGATTTCAGCAGGTGTACGTGCACGTACAGCCACGGGCTGTGCACATCTCCTGTCCCCTTCCTTCAAGCCAGCATTTAGTTTCACTTTCAGTTATTTCTTATAAAAAAAATTCTTGCCCTATCGTTGGAGCGGCCCGCAAAGGTGGGTCCACTCAGGAAATACATCTGTACACTGTGCTGAAGTAACAACCATTAGACAAATGGAGAATCCACCACTCACCCGTCTGCGGGGGGAACTCCTCCTCAACAGCAGCTGACTGCGGCGCTTTTCCGCAGCACTCCAGCTCCTCTGCCAGCACGACACGGGGCTCTCTCATTAGGCTTGGGAGCCCTGCAGTGCTATCAGCTCGTCTTCACCCGGGCCCCCTCCTGGGACCCGGGACTTCAGCTCCCGCAGTTCCTCTTTGGCGCCGGGGCTCCCTCTTCACAATGAAAGTTACAAATATTGCACATGCACGGGCAGCCCCCGCCCTCCTAGGTCTCCTCCCAGCCCAGATACTGAGCTGCTTTCTGTTTCGCTTCTTATCTCCCTGCCTCAGATTGTTGTCAATAGTGATCTTCCGTGCTCGCTGGTTGCTGCGGTGGCTGCTGTCTCTTATTTTTTTTAATTTATTTATTTTATGCGTTTTTATAAAGCGCAGACTTTACCCGAAGGTGTCAGAGCGCTTGAAGAGCAGATTTGGTCCTTCCCGCTCGCACGGGTTGCCGGGGTAGGGAGGTGTATATTGTGCTCAGACAGCGTGGCGAGAGCACTATCTATCGCACAGCCCCCCGTGCGCGCTTCCGCCCCTCTTGTCAACAGCAGCTCCTTTGCAGCACCCGCGAGGAGGAGGAGGAGGAGGAGGAGGATGAAGCGCGAGGACCCGGCGCAGCCGAGCCACTGGTCCCAACTCACCGCCCTCCGAGCAGCGGGGCTCTAGAGGACGCCCTCACGCCCCTCAGCGCTCTTTGCCAGCGGCAGGGGCCGCGCTCTCCCGTGCCGCACAGCCCTGACTGCCAGGGAGTTTCGCGCTCCGAAACTATTGTTCGGGATCGGTGAATTTTAAACACTCTTTTTGGTTATGAATTCCAGGGAAAAATTAAAACAAAAAGAAAATTAGTAGTGCAACTGTGCACTTCCAAAGGCTTTACGCAGTTGAGCAGTGCAGATTTGTGAGCTTGGCACAGGTCGCAGCTAATGTTGAAGACCCGTACCCTACACCCATCCACTTTTCTGTCATCCATTATTGATGAACATCTATTGGCTATAGCTGTGATTCACATTTCCCCATGGAAATTAACATAGCGTTTAGCACTCCCTATAACTTTTGTCCCTATGATAGATTTTCACAAAACTCTCCAATATCAAGCAAATTAGGATGGAGCGAATGTCAGGGAAGTTTTGTGCAGCATAGTCAAATTGAGCAAGTGATAATAAATATTTTCCTAAGTACAGAGTGATATAAGAATAACTACAGAGATGCCGCTGCAACCCTCGTTATGTGGTGATACAGTTTTGATGTATTATCTGCACGTTAAATACGCATATAGTACTGTATGTTTTGTAACATACAATCCTGGATGCAAAGAAAAACGACATCTTTTAGTGGTTTTATCTCTATTTTCCAGTAAATGACAAAATATACTTAATATGTGTATTTAAATTGTTTTTAGAGAAATCCCATCAAAGTACACTTCTTCGGAATGATTTACCAGAAGGCCTGCCTAAGACACGGTTCTTCAAATGACTGTCTATCTAGTGTCACAAATGTGTTTCACTCCGTAATTTGTGCATATTTCTCGTTTGAGCTTTGGTGGTGGCCACATTTTCCCATTTCCACTAGCATTTAATAAATTGTCAGTAAATTCATTGTGAATCTAGCAAAGGTGCACATCAGATGAAACAAAGGTTCTGACCCATACTCTGATGAAAGTACAGCTATGTTGTGAGTGTGCGTTACTTCGGCACAATAGACTTAGAACAGGTACTGAAAAGAATCCAAGTTGATATGAGAAATGTAGGCTTTTGCTTCACACTTAGAAAGAGCACCATCAGACAGCATGGTCATTAAATTGTAACAGGTATTGCTGATTTCCTCCCTGAAGATGCTGCCAGGCGAAAGTGAGAGCAGTAAAGAATTGGGAGTAGCCTGCCCACCAAACGACGTGGGCTAAAGTGACTGGAGATCTGCAAGGTTTCAAACTTTAATATCTTTTTCACTGAGTACCCAACAAAGAAATGGCTTCGTTTGTAGTAAACGAAGACAAATACGAACAGCACATCATAATATTTCAGTAGCAGAAAGATCTGATTTCATCAGATGAATAACCTGTTTATCATGCCATGAATAACATATGACATTATTTAAAAGAGGAATGGAATGGTTTGCAAGCAAAAGTATCACAGTTTAGATACAGATTGGTCGACATTGAAAAATATGAAAGAAGACCCAAGTTGGACTCCTTTTCCATTATCACAACAGAGCAAATAAGAGTAACCCTGGAAGCAATCAAGTCAGGAGCAGAATCGGAGTGTGTCCTTCCTTTTGTCATGGCAGCCTTGGCCACTACCTTAGCTCCTTCATTGAGGGACGTTTGTAACATATCCCTAGACACAGCCACCATTCCAGACAAGTGGAAGTACGCTCTGGTGAGACCGCTCCTAAAAAAACATAAGCTAACGCCCTAGATATGAAGAACTACAGACCCATATCCCTCTTGCCGTGTGGGGCTAAGGTGATGGAAAAGTTGATCAACCAACAATTAACAAGCTACCTCGAGCAAAATGCTAAGGAAAGTTTTTCCTTGGATCCCTATGGAGGCAAGAAAGACTCTCATTCAGGCGTTGATAGTGAGTAGTATGGACTACGGAAATTCCCTACTAGTTGGGGCCAGAGAAGAACTGTTCTCCAGGCTCCAGGTACTGCAGAATACTGCAGCCAGAATGGTTTTGAATAAACCGAGACGTACCCCATCCCGCCCTCTGCTGCAGTCCCTACACTGGCTGCCTGTGAAGAAGAGAGCAGTCTTCAAACTCCTGATCTTGGTGTTTAAGGCTAGGCAAGGCCTAGGACCGGCTTACCTTAAAAAGAAGGAAAGAATATATGTGCTGGGGCGTCAACTAAAATCTTTTAGCCCCTTGCAAAATCAAGAAAGTGAGAATAGGCTGGCAGGCAGGCTTTTTCTCATCTAGCCCCCTTCCATTGAAACAGGTTACCGGAATCACTACGTGGCTGTACATCCCTGGCACACTTCAAACAGAGCCTAAAGACCTGGATGTTTTAGAAGCCTAGGCCTTCCGATGGGCCTGTTTTTCTGTTCTGCCGGGCGCCAAGAGATCCCCCTGGGGATAATTCGCTGCGCCGTACAAATGCTAAATAAATAAAAATAATTAACAAGCACTAGCAAAGCCAATAGGCTTTGCCTATGTGAGATCTATTAGCTTTGACAGGGTGCAACATAGCTTAGAGTCCAGGAAAAAAGCAATATGACGTGGGCAGCGCTGACGGCGTCACAGTGCTTTCTTAAATAATTTTTTTTAAGCCATTTTGCATTGCAGCTGCTGACTAGACTCTTCAAACAACCATGTCTCATCTGCGATCTGCAAGGCAGCTGTCAAACATAATCATGCACTGAAACTGTGTGCTTCATTGATGCTGAATTGCTGAAATGAAAAACTTTTTTTTATATAATAAATGGATTCCCTCCCACAGATCTATCTATAAGATCTATTTTGCTACGTATCAAGAGCCACTCATCTTGCGTACACACAGATTGGCTCTCAAAAACATTGTTCAAGACCCATGCATTTTGCCTGGCTCAATGTAGAATTTAAACTTTAGGTTGAACTAGCATCAGCATGTCTGAGAACCTCCATTACTACTTGGACATTTTTGCAGTTATGATAGAGATTGGAGGTGGTTGTTTTTATTGATCACCATGCCACTTGTGTTTAGCACAAACGTAACAGGTATTCAAAAATAGGTTGCTGAAAAGTCACAAGATTAGAAAAGGATGGCTGAAACAGATGATTTTACAGCATTTTTCTGCACAAGTTACTTATTCCAGTGTGCTTTTACATCTCTGTTTCATTTGAGCACATATACCCAGGCTTTCCATAAACAAGGATCTCTTGCCTGAGCATCTAGGGGATTTGGATTAGAATGTTTTTTTGCGATGCCGGATCAACCTTCTTTTTTTGTCTTCAGTTTTTATGTGCTAATTGAACGTTTTACAACAATTGTTTCCCTCCTCTCCCTTTGTCATGCCGCAGAAGGACCTTAACTTGTTCTTTATGTTCCTAATGTGTACTCTGTTCGAGCCGCTTTACAGCTGCCCTTTATGACTTCTTACCCTCATGACGGTGTTCCTCGTCATCAGGTACATTAGCAAAGTGGGTGAGTGAGCTTCAAGCTCTCTGTGTCCACCTGCCGTACACCACCTTCTTATTGACTGGTTCTGCGGATGCAAGCATCCTTCTTGCCAAAAGTTTGGAGTGTTTGTTTATTTTTATTAAACACAACCTGTATATTTTATGTATATGTGGTAGGTATGAGAGTTGTGGCTGCCAAGTCTCTCACATCTGTCATACCTACCACATGCACTTACAGATAGAGCCCGATTAGGACTATGGCAGGCCCTATTAGGAGTTTGACGGTCAGTGCCGCTGCAACAGCCAGGGATTCGTGATCCCTCTGTGGTGTTGCATTGATGTGAGGCCGCAATATTCCTGGCGGGGCTGCTGCAGCACCGCCAAGCATATTACGGGTTTCCTGACCACATCACCTTTCATGGCAGTGAGCCTGCCTTTAAAGGGGCTAAAGTGAGAAAACAAAGGGGGGCCTACAGGGCCCCCTGTTGTCTCGGGACCATGAGATGTAAGCAGGGGAGCACATGGTGTGCCCTCCTGTGTGAATGCACCCTATTTCCTGTACAGCATGGACTGCACAATCCATGCTGTGCAGGAACGGGCTTTGGCGCTCCCTTTACGGTGCCTTTTTAATAGTCACTGACGTGGGAACGTCAAAGGACCGCCCACCAGACTACGAGATAACTTGTAATCTGGGGCGCCGCCGGCGGTGAAGTTTGGCGGTGTGGTAGCAGGACTTCTGTATAAAAATAAACTATCAACGTGATATTCGCCATAACCATTCAGAGATCCTACAAAAATCAGTTAAAGTCTGTTAAAATACTACAGTTAGGGGGAAATTAAGGGTGACTGGGTGTTAAATATTGGGTACAGCACAGAAAGCTTGCAAGATAAAAAATTGCACAGTTCAGTTAGTATCATATTTCTAACTCCTACATCTGCTGTATGCTTTCAAGTATACCAAACATGTTTTCGCCATACAATACCATATCATGCAATATTAGTTATTACATCTATAATGATTGCACATAAGGTAGATTCCAACTTCCTGGAACAAACATTTGCAACATTGATGCAATATGGAAAATACTATCAGGAGTTTGTTACTCACTAATTTAACCGAAACGAAAGCCAACCAATCATGTACTCTGTGCCTTCCCATGCAAATATATAGTGTAAAATTGCCATTTAAACTCTGTGCCACTCTTGCTACTTGAACAATCTTACAGTGTCTTACACAGTCATCAAGATATTATCTTTTTGCCTCATTCTCCTCTTAATTCCACTCTTCATACATTCTGGCAGGGGAGAAGCATAGGGTTAAAAATAGAATTTACAGTCTTTTGAAATATTTTGTTGTATCTAGTATGAACATTTGATCAACTTTTCTTAACCCTCATTTTTATATGGATATATTTAGGTATGTTTTTTGACCTGTTCTACTCTTATAAATGTTTTTTTTTAAAGTCAAAGAATCAACTTAATTTATCATTATGAATTCACAAGAAACTGATTCCCATCATTTTATTTTGCTTTTTCCAAATGCAAAGTGCATTTTTCTAAGTCTGTCTAGGTGAAATACATATGACTGGATTCTTATGTTTTCCGGCAGTCCTGGGGAACAGAAATGTTGAAGATGTGGAAATCCTTGAACAACACAGAACATTACAGAGAAAAGCCAAGGAGACCGCTCTCCAACGGCACAACAGGAGATGTATTGACAGCGAATAAAGTAGCATTAAAAGGGATCTAAAAAAATCAGGACACAGTTATAATTCTTCAGACTGTATAAAGTCACTAAATAAATGGGTTGCCCCTATATTTGAACTAGAAGCAGATCTAAGACAGAGCTCACATAAGCATAGCTGTTGTGACAGAATGACCAATAATCAGCCCAGCTGGGCCACCTCCCAGACACCCTATAGAGCAGAACTGCTCCACTGGTGTACAGAATATGAGAAATGCTGTATTAAACAGTCCAAATTTATCTTTTACCAGAGGAGTCACTTGTGGGATAGACATTACCAGTGCAATGAGTGCACCAGGATTTTCCTGTACAAATCCTACCTGGTAAAACATAAACAGATCTACACAGGCGAGAGATGTTTCATACAGGTGTCAAGTCTGATAGTCCATGTGTGAACTCATAAGCGAGGGTGCCATACAAGTGTGAAAAGGGTTTCACTTGCAGCTCAAATCTTCTTCGTCATCAGAGAACACATAGTGTGCCATATCAAAGAGCTCATCCATGCGTGATACATGGCAAATATCTTGATAATTACATTTCAAAGACTACTTTAGAATAGCAATGCTGGATATTGCATTGGCTGCTTGTCTTAGCAAATGATGTTCACATGTGTATTGTTCAAGGACACTGATTAATTCTGTACTTTGCAGTGACAGCCTGGTACATTTCTGGAATTCAAACAGGATGAATTTCATTTTGAATGTTAGATTATTTATTGCTAACCCCTAATTTCATTGACTTTATTGGTAAACAACTACTCTGTGCTTTGAGATAGAAAGTACCACTGTATTACAACTATCCTTTTCAGGCACTGTTGTAATGCCTACACTATATTACTATTTCTAAAATGGAAAACTTGCAAAAAGAGAATATTATTGAAATGTTTTTGTTCGACTTAGTTAAAACCTACACCCAACATTTAAGAGAAAATAGAACATTTCTAAAGTGTTAAAGCAGATTTTGGGGGAAAGTTTGAGAGGTGAATGACCTCTCCAGAATACTTAAGATTGTTGGATTATCTGTTTTTATTTTGTGGGTTGTTGTAGTTTTGTGTGTTTACTTTTTGGAAGGGTGCTTTGTCTTCCTTTGAGGAGCATATGATCAGTATTATCTGTAATTAATTCACCTAGTTAATAGGGTTGATATTTGATGAGTGTCACTCTGGCCCATTTTAATTTAATTTTATATTCACATAAGAATATTTAGTGGAAAGAAAGTGTTTAAGTAAGATCGCGCCCTCTGTTACTCGATTGTGCTCTCCACTGTTGCTCAATTGTCCTTTCCTTTGGAGCCCACTGACATACTTTCAACATCTAATTGAATGTTTGCAAAGCAGTCTCCATTTTCACTACCTGAAATAAATCTGTCAGGTTTGCACTTACACATGAAGGAAATGTCCCCTTGTTTCTTTCTTTCAGTATAATTTCTAAGACTCGCATTCAACATTGTATTCATTTTTTTATTCCATAATCCAGTTATTGTAATCCATGTGACTGGATTTTCGTTTTCTCCAGCAGGCCTTTGGTCAGCCAACAGAATTGTTGAAGAAGATGAACTCCTAGAATCCTGTCCTCCCCAAAACCATAACCTGGGCTACCAAATCAAAGGGCAAATCAGCATCAAAAGAGAAATAGAAAATACAGAAGCTGGACAATACAAATTTTCTGATTGTGAAAGAAACTTACATGAGTGGATTGAACCCAGTATTCAACTCAAAACACATTTACAGGACAATCCTCTGGTCCACAGAGTGTGCATAAACAAAGGTAGGATTCAGTCTAATTGTCCTGTATATCGAAGGACACACCGAGCAGATAAATGTGCACACTGTACGAAAAGTTTTGATGAAGAATCCCAACTTGTGCATCAGAAAAGTCATTTGGGTGGAAGAGACTATCAGTGCAATGAGTGTACAAAGTTCTTCAAGAACAAATACTCCCTTCTTAAACATTGGCGGATTCACACTGGAGAAAAGCCATACAAGTGTTCTCAGTGTGAAAGATGTTTTACTCAGGACTCAAGCCTAATCGTTCATCAGCGGACTCATAATGGAGAACGTCCCTACAAGTGTCCAGAGTGTGAGAAGTCTTTTACTTGCAGCTCTAATCTCATTCGACATCGGAGAACCCATTCAGGGACGCTTTTCATAACAGCTCACCTGTGAGCAGTAACGAACAATAATTGAAATAATTTATATCCAAAGAAGAGTTGATAAATAGCACTTCCAAATCTTTAATGTGGTTGTGAAGGATTGGGGGTGGGGTAAAGGGGGTCATGTAAAGTTCCTGGCAAGTGAAGAAAAAATTATTACAATGTTAATGTCATGATCTTTGGTTTCCCATTGAAGGTGATCCTAATTTATTTCCTACTTAATTTACTGTGATGTACTGTTTATATTCTGTGAACAGGAAGTAGTGTTTATTAACAACATTGATAATGCGGATGCGTAAAATGGTTAATTATGCAACTGGGAACTTTCCTCTTTTAGTGCTAGGTACTGAAAATATGAGGTATTGTGATTGAATGTTTTAGACCTTGCCTTGGAATACCAAATCGCTGAAATGTGGAGGTCCTAAAGTTAAACAGGCGGCAACTGGAGACTTCAGCACACATGTATTTATTTGCCGCAGAAGGCACCAATCTTAAAATTAAACATTTCCTTTTTTTAAGTCGTGTTATTAGAAATGGTTCCTTTTTAATTGTTCACCATTTAACTGTTGCAGCTTATCAGCTACCAGTAGTTCTTCCTTGACTTCAAGACCCAGTTTACTCCCATTCTTTTTCGCCTTGATCTTTAGTTGCTTGAAGCTACTTGAAGTTTTAACTAGTGAAGGCCAAACCAAAGGTTTGCCAGGGTACTGGTGCTCGAAATTTGAAAGTGGCAATTTCATTGACAATTAATTTAGTGAAGAAGACTGTCCGGGTAGAACACATAACTAAAATCAGTCGAAATACTTTAAATAACATATTTTCTTTTTTATACAGAACAAATAACTAAAACATGTTCCAAAATCTTGGGAGAAGGAAACAACCATGATAATTCTTATTAGACTAATGCCAAACATGTGGGCTCAAACCATACTCGCTGGATTTAGTTTCAGCATTTCACTCTAATTGAAATATCAAGAGTCTTTTTTCCCCTCTCGCCAACAGTTCTCTTCAGCTGTAATGCGTGCTGCACGCTTCTCTTCAGCCCTTTTCTTTATAGATGGCAGGGTTTATGCACTTTCAATAACCTATTCTCGAGCTCTCCTTTCCTTGATTCTATAGGTAACTATGCACTTTGCTTGTTTTGAAACTGTTCTTCAAACCTCCGATCAAGCTAAAACGTAATCTGGTAATTTCTAACATTTCTAACATCTTTGGATAATTTATGGAGCTAAGAAGTGTGTAGGTGCTAAAATATCTGCAAGGACTAAGAAATCTTTGTTTTATACAATAAAATATGGGCCACAAATTTGATTTGTGTTCATGTATATTTATTTTGTGATGAAAATATGATGGTATTAGTGAACAGTACTGTCCATAAAGGATTAGCCTTAACATTTTTGTTCACCATGCTAGTATTCTTTCATAGAGGTACTGTGTGCGGATTTGATGCCACACATCGAGTACAAAAAATGAATTACTAAAATGGCACCTGCATAACTTACAAAGAATTGAAACCCCCATGAAAGTTGCTGTATTGAAGTTAATTTCCATTTGAGAAAAATATGGTTTTAATATCTGTTGGAATCCCTTGTGGACAGTCACATATATTTCATAAAGACAAACCTCTACAAATGCAGCTAACAGGGCAGCATCTCCTACTCATGTTTTTATAGTTTTTCCTTAAACACTCTTAAAATACAAGTAGGGAAACAGTAGAAGAGGGAGGATTGGAAGGCTAGTGTTTTAGTGTTACATTGTCAACTCTTGAATAACTATGATTAAACGATCACCTGAACATGAATTTATTGTGAATGTGAATGAGTAAGCACTTTGAAAATTCCTAAAGTAATCTGCATAAATAACTTCTCCTATATGTGTAACATGCAAAGATTAAAAGGAGAATAATGAGGACATATTTATTAGACAGTTTTGTAGCCCTTAACAATTGGTGTCAAACACTTTGTCTTTTTATTTCTTTGAATAACTTTATAACTAATAAAAAAAATGTATGTTGACTGCATTATGATTTTGTGATCTTTTTTTCCTCAATGCGGTCTACATTTATTTGTACATACATTATATTTCCTTACCTGGTTTTTGAATTATGGATGACTTGATTCTTTTCTCTTTTCAGTAAGAGATTTTCCTGGGAACAGTATTATTGAAGAGGATGGATTCCTTGAACTACTGAGAGCATCCGGAAAAGCCAAGGCAACTCTCTTTCAGGAGCACAGTGTGGGATTTATTCGAAAGGAGCTAAACCTTAACAAAAAAGATCCAGAGAAAATGTGGCACGTGCAAAGTAAATCTGCCGATTGTGGCATCAAAAAATTAATCAATCCAATTTGTCATGTGAATGACCATGCACACAGGATTTCACATAATAATTGTGGTAACATGGCTCCAGACCAATCAATGGTTCTGCCATACCTTAGATCTCTGAGAGAGGCTACACAGGAAAATACTGTGCATTGTGGAAATAATTTGAGTAAAATGTCTGGAGTTACTACATTACATAGTTGTAGAGAAAGAAGATACCAGTGCAGTGAATGTAAAAAATGCTTTTGGGCGAAGTCTAGTTTAGTAGAACACAAGAGGATCCACACAGGGGAAAGACCATATAAGTGTTCCTTTTGTGAGAGATGTTTCATCCAGATATCCAGTTTGATTGTTCATCAGCGGACTCATAATGGTGAACGTCCATACAAGTGTCCAGTATGTGAGAAATCTTTCACTTGCAGCTCAAATCTCCTACGTCATCGTAGAACACATACTGTTCCATCACCAAGAGTTCAGTCATGAATGATATGTTGTTATAGCAATGATGGTGACTTTAAAGTGTAAATGTAAAAGGCTTCATAAAGATGAAAACTTTTATTTTCCATAAACTCGTATAACAATTACATTGTCTGAAATGTGTTTGGTTAAAAAATGGTGACAAATTTAAATCATGTTTAATAGGATATGATTTCAACACCGTACACAAAATGTAAATAATTATCTGAAAGTTTTTTACATGTAGTTTTTCCACTCTAAAAAATTGGCATATCAAAGATAATCTTAATAGCTCCATACTGCAGAGCTTAATGCCAAATGTAGAATCTCAGTGTTTTGAAACAACCCAGCCTAACTAGGTGCGTGTTCATAAAGGGATTCACAACCAGATACATTCACACATATTTTTACTGTTTCAAGCTTTCGTATGATCGTCGCAACTGAAAGCATATCCACCAGCTTATAAACTTAAATTTGCAAAAGACTTCGGTATGATCTATTATCCCCTGTTTTATTTCTGGTGCACTGCCAGTGCCTGGGTCCAGTATAATTTCAGTTTTTTAGTCCGCATGCTCAAACCCAGAACACTGCCCTCTTATAATATAGCTTTCTTTAGTTTGGCGGAGTGTTCTCATGTTTAGGTTACTGCATTGATTGTCTTATTAGGTTTAATTGATTTCACATTATGTGGTAAAGGTGTACCCCTCAGTTAATTTTCAATTTGCCTGATTTAGCTGCTTGATCTTTTTGTATCCTAGGTAAGTCTGTCAAATGCTGTGAAATACCACAATGAACAATGTCTTTATTGAAAACTATGAGGTAAGTTGGACCGGGGTATTAGTTGTGGTATAGGCTGGTAAATGGCAGACTTTTCAGATTCAGATTCAGATGCCATCTTGGTAATTGTTCTTTTTTCATAATCTGGAACCCTAGGCATCAGAGGGACAAACACTTCAGTGAGAAAACTTCTAGTGTTTGAAATCCACTCAATTTCTCCTTGCTCACAGCCTAGCTTATCACATTTCAGTCCACATCGGTCAAGTTATGTTCTTAGTGAGATTTATCTCTATACCTGTGTGTGAAGTTGAAGCCAAAAGGAGTGCTTAATAGGTTGCTTAAGCTCTACATGCCTTATGGATGGATGTAAGTGCATTGTGACTGTAAGTAGGGGTTTGATTTCCTCCATCTGTAGCAGAGACTACTCAGACCATGGGGCTGAAAGTGTGAAGTTGCATTCATGCAAGGATGTAGGAGAAATTGCAGAAAGATATTGCAGAAAGATAGACCCAGAGGTGAAGGGAGCAAGCTACCTTTAGAGGTACAATTTTACACTAACTAAAGTATAAGGTCTGTTGTCAGTACATGATTGGTAGAAGACCCACCTGCGGGCATGACTAGTCTGCAACCGGCTATTATATATGTTCTGAGGAGTTAAGCCCATACAAATGTTATATATACGAGCAGCCGTAGTAGTTACTCTGGGTCCATTGTAGCGTCAACTCGGTTATGTTAGGGAACAGCCAGTAGTGATGAACGCTATACACCTGACCATAATACAAATCTTAGTAGCTGTGGCAGGGAGCAAACCACAGTAATAAACATTAAATTGCCAACCATAGATAAATATCTTAGGAGTGTGGCATAGACCAATGAGTTTTAACCTTTATTATGGAAGCAACCAACCATGCTATATGTTTCAGTGGAATCGGAAGAAAATCACTGCAAGTAAGGATCAAACATCACACGCACATGGGTCTGTGGATCTGCCTGGAAGTGATCACTGACATAATATCGACACCGCAAATATCGAGTTACAAAATTATGGATAAATTAATATCATTAAAAAAAATATTGTGACCCTATGCTTATTTTTTAAAAGTCACTAAACGAAAAAATAAATTGACGCCAAAATATCTAATTTAACCTATCAAAAACAAAAATATCAGAAACTAAAATATTAAGACTTAGAACTAACCATAGACTTACGAAAATATTACGACTACCAAGTTGCAGTGACTGTCCGTGGACCGCCAAACTGCCGGTCTACCCACCATATTAGGACCGCCACAGTACCACTGCAACTACCGGGTATCCGTGATCCCACAGCGGTTGCGCAGTGGTCAGAGGCAGCAATATGCAGATGGTCCGCTGCAGTGACTCCAGCCATATTATGAGTTTCCGCCCTGCCATAATTTCCATGATGTTGTGCCTGCCATGGAAAGGATGGCAGTGAGGGAACTCGGGGGTGGGAGGGAGGAGCCTGTAGTCCCCCATGTTAACCTCTTGGCCTGGGAATGTATGTTGTGCCCCCCTGTATTTTTTACCTTCCCTGGTCCTGAATGGAAATAAATGCACAACATTATGCATTTCTTTCTGTGCAGGACCAGGCTGCGGTGGTCTCACGGCGGTGCATGTCTAAGGCACACCTCTGTGCCTTAGATACGGACCTCCGTAATAGGAGTGCCTGCACTGGATTAACACGTGACCCAGTGGGCGGTCTGACTAAGAGTTTGGTGGTATTGTAGTGGGGCGCTGGCATGGCGGCCTGCTGCAAGATCGGCAAACTCATAATCTGCCCCAAGTCAAAAATATCAAAATGAACAATATTGATCTACATAAATATTGTTAAAACAAATAAGTTGCAGCAAAAAATACAATTCACAACATTTTAGCAAACAACAAAAAAATCCCACAGTAAAAACTACATTTTTAAATACAGTATATTATTTACTTAACCAAAGTTATACATTTATAGTACATCAATGTATAACTCCTCTAAATTATATATTACACATATTTACATTCACTAATATACAACACATAGTTCTATTAACAAAAATATTGTTAAATACTAGCATAAAAAACATTAATTGGCGTTTTCCAAACCAAGACATAACTGAAAAAAACTAATTAAAAGGAAGTTAAACCAACCAATACCATGAAACTATACAACACTGTAATCAATATAATAGCTTAATCAATTAAACAAATAATAGAAATGCCTCATTAACATCACTAAAAATTGCTCAAAATGTCAAACGCTTCAAGAGGAAGAAACTCCGCCAAATTTGCTAGCAACCTAGAAGCCTTCAACATACATGACCATACATCCACTTCTACAAGCAAGTAACAATTTTACTTAAAATAGGAAATTAAATTACTTTAACTTTAAAAATAACAAATATTATTAAACAAATAGTAACACAATTTTTCAGTTTATCTTGTTTCACAGATTCTATATTCAGCCAACATTTATCAAAAACTCACACATCAAAGACCATGAAAAAAAAGTAAGTAAAAATATGTTTTAAACATAGTTAAAGAGCAACACTTAAAACTCCAGATAACCTAAACATCTTTAAACATCAAAAATATAATATGTGCAACAAATAAAACAACCTTTTTTCTTCCAACAGAAAAAAGCACCTGTTTCGAGAAGATGCTTGCTGGAAAAAGAATTCCAAGAATAGAAAACTTCGTAAAGAAGACGCAAATAAGTTGGAAACGTACCAAATTCTATTCTAATGCATGCTATTGGAGGGCAATTACCAGGTAAACTATTAATGTAAAAGGGCATAACCACCCTCTCAATGTAACAGAAATAGAAGTTTTAGAAAATATAAGGGAAGCAACCACTAGTTCCCAAGAACCCACTGGACAAATACTTGAAGATGTGCTACCCCACATAACAGAGCATATAACAGGCCAGTAACCAACAGTACCCACCTTAAAATGCCTTATAACTAGAAGTAAAAAAGCCACCAGCAAAACCCCATCTGCCCCTAAAATATTCAGAGATAGAGACATTCAATCAGCTTACAATGCCCCACAGAGGAGCAATTCCTATTATATGACAATAAAAGTAATGAGAAATGTAAATTCATATTAGCTACTCCCTACAAACTTGATAAAACTATTCCAACGTCAAACATGGATGATGGATAGCACAATCAAAACATGTCCCAAATTATTTAATCCGCTGTACATCATCCATGGTGAATTTCACAAAACTACCTTTTGTCTATCCATCACTGCCAAACAAATGGGCCAGTACCTACGTGGAACTGTTAAACGAGATTAAGCAACAAAAAATTACTATCCCCCCAAAATTATTATTGACTTTGAGCAAGATATGATCCAATCTATTCTAAAAGTATACCCCCACAGAGCCATAAAGGGATATTACTACCATTTTAATCAAAGTATATGGTGTCATCTACAGAAATCTGCACCCAAGGCCTTATTACTAGTTTATTAGTCTGTAGACTGCGGTACCAGGGGTCGCAGTCCGAACGCCGCAAGCTCAGTGATCCATATGTCTTATTATGAGATGGTTGGATTGCTTTTGCAAAATCTTCGCTGAACTGCATACACCACCAGCATACTGCACACTGCCGAGGTCGCGGTTGAGAAAAAGCAGAGGCTTAGGGCGGCACAGGGGAGTTTCACCGCTTTCCGTATTACGAGTTGGCTTTTCCATGAACTGACTATGGCGGGGGGATTGCCAGCTTTAAGTCAGTGGAAACGAAGGATTTGGGGTGTGTAGTCACCCCTTTCTTGTTCTTTCGGTCCGAGTTTGACGTGGATCCCTTTCTTCAGGACCATGAGCTGACCGTGGCGGTGGGACTGCCAGCTTTAAGTTGGCAGAAACTAAGGATTTAGGTTGAGTACTAACCCCTTTCTTGTTCTTTCGGTCAGAGTTTGATGTGGATCCCTTTCTTCAGGTCCCCCTTCACAGCATCATCTTCACCCCTAGCATTATGACCCTGTTTGTTGAGATATACAGATGATTCCTTTTTGTACCATATACTCATTGTTTGGACTGCCCACACGGGCCAGACTCCGACAATGGGAAGGTGGTATTTTTTCACATGTACCATGCATATATGTGCATCTGACACATATGAAGTAGTAATGCTCACTGACATCGATACACGTGGACTAGTAATCACTTCCACTGCAAAAACTCTGCATCCACTCCACGGACATGGCGGTAAAGTCGTAAGACGGCGGTTGGAAGACCTCTGGTTCCGCTGTGTTCGGGCAGTCAGACCACTAAAACTGTAATAAGGCCCTAAGTGTTGAATATGCCACCAACTGCCAATTTGCCTTTGGGGAAAAAAAATATATTGAAGGAGCCTACGTCCCTGTGACAGAAGTAACCAAGTATTACAACATCCTAATTAAAAGTTCTTATTACCAAAATAATGAAGACAAACTAGCTCCCCTTATGGACTACTTCGAGGACACATGGGTAGGGGACTACATTGGTCAGGACACAGATTCCAGCCTAAGTTTCACATAACATGGTGGAATGTCTACAACCGCTCCTTTGTACAGTAGGCTAAATCAAACATTGCAGTGGAATGATGGCATAATGCCTTCCAATTCACACTAAGCAGAACTCAGCCTACCTTAGACAAATTTTTTGTACCCCAAAAACCTGGGAACAGCCATCATAACGCGGATTTTACTCTGCGTACCATTACATCGCATACTTTACAATGAATGCGATGTAACTATGCATAGTCATTACTACGCGTACCATTACATTGCATGCGCTTTTACAACGCATGCAGGGCTCGAAAATTCTACTCGACCGCTCGTATATGCAAGCTAAATTTAACAAGGTCAATCTGCTTTTATGTCCTACATGCCCTTTCTGGTGAGTAGGAAGACAAACTAACTTTTGTCCTCTGTCTGTGAAAATGGAGCAAATGTGACAAGATAACAAGATTTAAAGGCATTTTTATTGCTCACAAAGGTAATGAGCAATGAAGATGCCTTGAAATCTTGTTATCTTGACACATTTGCTCCGGTTTCAGAGACGGAGGTCAAGTAGGTTGGAGTTAGGTCGAGGAGATTTTTCAAGGTACTAGTCCTGCAGGACTAGTACCATTTTTTGGATTTTTCGAGCCCTGGCATGCGATGTTATGGTTATCCACATAATTGTGAGGAAACTGAGGCTGTTTCTTCACAACGACGTGCACCGCCCCTGGAAGCAGGAACCGGGAGCAGAGACGGCGACGCTGGGACCACGAGGAAAGAGGTAAGGCTGATTGTGATTGGGGTGGGGGTAGTGGTTCAGGGTAGTGTTGTAGTGTTTAGGGTTGGGTGTAGTGTAGGTGTGGGAGTAGTGTGGGTAGTGTAGGGTTTAGGGTAGTGTAGGGGTGGGAGTAGTGTGGGTAGTGGTTTAGGGTAGTGTTGTAGTGTTTAGGGTTGGGTGTAGTGTAGTGTAGGGGTGGGAGTAGTGTGGGTAGTGTAGGGTTTAGGGTAGTGTAGGGGTGGGAGTAGTGGATTAGGGTAGGGTAGTGTCATATTGTTTTAGGGTTAGGGGTAGTGTAGGGGTGGTAGTAGTGTGGGTAGTGTTGTAGTGTTTTAGGGTAGTGTAGTGGTGGAAGTAGTATGGTAGTGGTTCAGGGTAGGGTAGTGTTGTATTGTTTTAGGGTTTAAGGTAGTGTGGGGGGAGTAGTGTGGTTAGTGTTGTAGTGTTTGTGTAGTGTGTTGGGTTTAGGGTAGAGTTGTAGTGTTTGTGTAGTGTTTTAGGTTAGTGTTGTAGTGTAGTGTTTTAGGCTTTAGGGTAGTGTAGTGTTTTAGGGTAGACTGTAGTGTTTGTGTAGTGTTTAACGGTAGTGTAGTAATGAAGTGTTTTAGGGTTTATGGTAGTGTAGGGGTGGGAGTAGTGTGGTTAATGTTGTAGTGTTTGTGTAGAGTTTTAGGGTTTAGGGTAGTGTTTAATGGTAGTGTAGTGTTATAGGGTTTAGGATAGTGTTGTACTGTTTTTGTAGTGTTTTAGGCTTTAGGGTAGTGTAGTAGTATAATGGTTTAGGGTAGTGTTGTAGTGTTTGTGTAGTGTTTAAGGGTAGTGTAGTGTTTTAGGGTAGTCTTATAGTGTTTGTGTAGTGTAATGTTTAAGGGTAGTGTAGTAGTGTTTTAGTGTGTGTGTGTAGTGTTTTAGGGTTTAGGGTAGTGTAGTGTTTGTGTAGTGTTTTTGGGTTCAGGGTAGTGTTGTAGTGTAGTGTTTTAGGGTAGTGTTGGGGAGTCGTGCAGGGTAGGGTAATGTTATTGTAGGGAGAGGACTGGGGTCGGGTGAGGGTTGTGTTGTGTAGGGTAGGGTGGTCACTTACCTTGCAAAATTTAACCACGAGTATAGTTTTTCCACACAAGCCTTTGCGTTGTAAAGGCATGCGTGGTAAAAGCATGCTCGTGGTAGAATTTTGAAATGTAATGACATGTGGTTGTCATTGACATCGCATAGTAATACCCGCGTTGTAATGGCATGCGTGGTATTAGTATGCGGTGTAATGACATGTAACCCTACAAAATGAGCAAAGGTACTAAGAACTTAGACTAGAACAATGTGTTACAGAAATTTGTCTTAAAGTTGCCAGACAAAAAAAATGAACATCTACAATTCAAAGTAAAACTATTTATAAACAATAAAGGACTAGACTACTTAGAAGTAATAGCCAAATCTATCCTCTAAACAACATATAAAATCTACCATTTTTCTAAAAAACCACAATGTAACACACCAAAATAATGTAAAAATATTTTTCTAAACACTAGTAAAATATCATTTAAATAGCTCTAAATTCTGTATTACTCACTAAGCTAATAAAACAATTAATAGTTACCTAAAAATGTTTTTAAGTCATTTAATGCCTAAAACACTATAGCAAACTACCTACACATAATTTTAAAAATCAGATGCAGATTTTCGTCCAAATCCACATAGTCCCAAAGAGTAATCCACCAAAACGTTGTATGAATAATAGTAAAAAGCTCTCCCCAAAAAAGTCCCTCAAGGCAATGCACAGGTTTGATTTCAAAACCCGAAAAATTGTTTTAAAAAAGAACCACTCCAGGAAACCCAAAATTAATGATATCTATATTAAAAAATGTTGTTTATAATAAATACATTCTTTTGATTTCCTTATTGAGAAAAAAAGAGGCATCCGACTTCCTCAGAACCATCCAGGAAGAAATAAAACCTGCAAAAAAGTAGAGAAAACGCCCTCCGGCAAAAAAACTACATTCCCAAATATATATACGTACATAATATTATTGTATACAAAACTACTCAGCAATACATTCACTACACATAACTTGCATTGAAAAACATTTTAAAAGCATCCAAGAAACTAAATAAGACCATAATCTCACTAATAACACCAAACACATCATATACACAACTATCCTACCTCCCCCACCTTAAAAATAGCTTTAAATTGGTAGAAATAAACCTACCTTTACGGACGAAGAGTAGCACCCAACCCGTGACCTTTTACTTCCACGAACGATTAAACAATAACAGCAATAGACTACTAAATTGAGTTAGCGGTAGAAAAGTGTTTGCAAGATGTTACAAAATATAACTCGTGTACAACAATGTTCCAAAAAGAAATACAAAATGTGTAAAATATTTATGAAATTTTATATATATATTACCTACTGGCGGTCGCCAGTATGTAGTTATAGTTAGGACCTTGTTTCTATTTAAAAAAGCGATAACTTTGGCGCTGGTTGATATATCTTTGAGAAATTTTCAAAACTTTTGGCCCGCTCTGGTCCGCTCCTATCTTAAAAATTTCGGGGTGATTCGGCAAGCGGGGGCTGAGAATAAAGGGGTGGTTCAAAAACGTGTTTTCTCCATGTGAATTCCCATATGAAACTTTAGACACGGCTACGGCCGGAACTGCTGAACTAAATTACACCAACTTTGGCAAAAAGGTAGCCCTTGGTTCGGAAAGAGACCTTTTTTTTAAATTATGTAATCGGTTCAGTAGTTCCTGAGAAATTGAAAAAATAGAGGTTGGAAAATCAATTTCCCAATGGAAACTTGACAGGGTTACAGCCGAAACTGTTTAAGGGAATTACACCTTTTTTTAATTGGTGTAAATCCATTCAGCATCTAAAAATGTAATTTTCAATATTTAGAGGCGCGGTTGATCCACGCACCCTGCCGATCACAAGCTTTATTCTAATTGGCTGTCTACACTCCAAACCAGGAAGTGTTGGCAGCCATCTTTGAAAAGAAAAGAGAAAAGTGCTCAAAAAAATTATTTTTTTTAAATAAAATCAGTCGAATTCGCGCTGTGTGTGCGTGAATCCGGCCGAGAATTTTTTAAAAAAACGAAGCGCGGGCTCCCTTGGTTCGTTGTCTTGAAGCCCCTGGGTAGGCCAGGTCCCGGAGGCAGTAAAATAAAAGTGTAGAGGGAGGCCCCAATCCCTCCCCCAATCACACTGCCCCGGGGACTGCCACCTCCCCAGGGCAAGATAATTGAGTTGCAGGGGGCACGCAGCCCCGGGGGACCTCCACCCCCCGGGGCTTCTTTTTTTATGAGTGATGTAATATGTGACGTCATCAGCAGTGCATTGCGGGGGGCGAGTTATAGTTAGCTGAATTCACTATAACGGGAGAATTTCTCTGGTTTTGTACGAGTGAAATGTCCAACTAACTATAACTTTCCCTTTTCGGTGAATTTCTAAGATTATTTTAAATGCCAATTTCTAGCTATAACGTGCCTGAAACACATGTTTTTTCAGTGAATATATATATATATATATATATATATATATATTTTTCAAGGTTTGCTCAGGAAACGCTGACGGCGGCCCCTCGGGAAGTGGCACCAATGCCGGCCGAGCACGCCGGTACTATAAAAGTTTACGAAAGTTCCAAAATCACAGTGCTCCCAGTCCGCAAAATAACACCACACCACAGAAGTCACGTTGATCAACGTGATCAAGGCTGTCCGCAGCCGAAACATGTCGTTAGTCTAAATAAACACCCTTGGAGACTTCTGTGGTGTGGTGTTATTTTGCGGACTGAGAGCACTGTGATTTTGGAACTTTCGTAAATATATATATATATATATATATATATATATATATATATATATATATATATATATATTCATAACGAGTACGGCTGTCCTGGGAACTGCTGTAATTGCGGTGGCGGTCTGACCACTGTGATATGCCCGCCATATTGAGAGCACTGCCAGGATCCTGTATCACGGGGTGCTGGCGGTGTTGAATGAAGAATTGAGGTGGTGCTGATCCTATATTCCCAATAGGCTCTGCGCATTTAAATAACATAAACAGCAATGTAGACGTAGGACTGAGGTCATTTAGGTCTCTACTGACTATGTTAGACTTAATTAGATTTTGCCAGCTAGCTCAGAGGTACCTAGAAACTTTCTCGAATGTTCAGGAAAGGGTTAACCGTCCTGATTTAGACAAGAAGGGATTAGTTTCTGACAACCGCATAAACATGACAACTTTGCTCCCTCAGAATAAAGAGTGTATCTCTAGAGTCGTGTGAAAACAATAGACAACTGTTTCACTCAGTCAATCGTGCATGCTTAATTTCACCAATTTCAGATGGTTTACCACCGAACTTTGAGAGTCCAGGCGCACATGCCGCCGCCTCGAAAAGGCCTGGAGAAACACCAAATCCACAGAAGCCCACAACAACTTCAGAGCCACCACCAACGCTCACCATCAACTCATCAGAGAAACGAGAAAAAAAGCGATTGAAGACAGAATCTCCACCCACGCACAAAACAGCAAGGAACTCTTCAGCATCATCAAGGAGTTCGCCCAACCCACCAGCGAGTCTACCGACATCCCTCCCTCACAAGACCTCTGCGACAAACTCAGCACCTTTTTCCACCACAAAATCAGCATCTACAACTTCGACGAAGATAACCAACACACTGAACCCTCACCAACCACCCCCGACACCCGGAAACCAGCGATTGATGACTGGACAGCCCTCACCACCAAAGACACACTGAAGACAATGAAGTCAATCCACTCAGGGGCCCCCACGGACCCCTGCCCCCACCACATCTTCAACAGAGCCGCTGACACCATCGCACCCATGCTCTGCCACACCATCAACCGCTCCCTGGCGACCGCCTCGTTCCCCGATGACTGGAAACACGCCGAGGTCAACTCCCTCCTGAAGAAACCCTCAGCGGACCCCACTGACCTCAAAAACTACAGACCCATCTCCCTGCTCCCTTTCCCAGCGAAAGTCATCGAGAAAGCCATCAACAGCCAACTCGCCACATTCATTGAAGAACACAACATCCTCGACTCCTCCCAATCCGGCTTCAGAAAAAACCACAGTACGGAAACCGCCCTCCTCGCCGCAACAGACTACATCCGCACCCTACTGGACAAAGGAGAAACAGTAGCCCTCATCCTCCTAGACCTATCAGCGGCGTTCAACACAGTCTCCCACCGCACCTTAATACGCAGACTCTACGACGCAGGAATCCAGGACAAGGCCCTCGACTGGATCTGCTCCTTCCTCTCCGGCAGGACGCAACGGGTCAGACTCCCCCCTTTCCTCTAAGACCCCACACCTACCACCTGCGGAGTCCCTCAGGGCTCCTCCCTCAGCCCGACGCTCTTCAACGTCTACATGGCTCCACTTGCCCCCATCGTCAGAACCTACGGACTCAACATCGTGTCATACGGAGACGACACCAAGCTCATCCTCTCCCTATCCAACGAGCCCAACACCGCCAGACGCAACTTTCGAGAAGGCATGGAAGCCGTCGCCAAATGGATGAAAAACAGCTGCCTACAACTAAACACCAACAAAACAGAAGTACTCATCATGGGCCAAAACTCAGCCGCCTGGAGCGACACCTGGTGGCCCACCGCCCTCGGAAACCCGCCAACCCCCACAGACCACGCACGCAACCTGGGAATCATCCTGGACTCCGAGCTCAAAATGGACCGCCAGATCAACTCTGTCTCATCTTCCTGCTTCCACACCCTCCGCCTCCTTCGTAAGACCTTCAAATGGATCCCCCTCGAACACAGAAAGTCAGTCACTGACGCCCTGGTCACCAGCAGACTCGACTACGGCAACGCACTCTACGCCGGAATAAACAAAAACCTCATCCGCAAGCTACAGAACATCCAGAACGCCGCCGCAAGACTGGTCCTCAACCTGCCAAAACACTGCCACATCTCCCAGCACCTGCGCACACTCCACTGGCTCCCCGTCGAGGCGATAATCACCTTTAAGATGCTCACCCACGCACACAAGGCCCTCCACTGCACCGGACCAGCATACCTTAACAGCTGGTTCAAATTCCACGCACCCCAAAGGATCCTACGATCAGCCCAGCTCTCCTACGCCGAGGTCCCCCGCACCAGAAAGACCAGATCGGGAGCCCGCTCCTTCTCCTTCCTCGCGGTCAAAGCATGGAATGCCCTTCTGCTCCACCTCAGACAGACAACATCGCTCCCCATCTTCGCAAGAAACCTCAAAACCTGGCTCTTCGACACACCCCCTCCTTGATGGAATGGAACCTGCACCCCCCCCACCCTAGCGCCTTGAGACCCTTACGGGTGAGTAGTTGAACTTTAACAAACTCCTGATTGATTGATTGATACCACCAGGTATTGGATTTGCTGTGATGTTCACTGATGATAGTTCTCTTTTCTCGATGTGAGAGGATCTGTGAGACTTTAGGACCAAGTTGATGTTATGACTTGCTGTGTCCATTGTACTATATTTTCCATCAATAAATGTACCCAAGCATAAAACCATGATGAGCCAAAGCAGGAGGAAAAGTACACCTAACACAGTCCAAAATTCAATCCATGGTGAAATCAGATATGTTTCTTTTAGTTGGTGAAAAAGTTTGGTTATTTTTTCTTTGAAAGTTTTTGTTGCTGGCTTGTCTCCATGTTCACTTGGATCATCGGAAAAGTCATCAAAGTTGATAAATTAGCCAGATGCAATTCTGTCAATTGGTGGGATTGCTTCCGAATTTCCATTTATCTTTGCATTTTCTTTTGTTACATTTGTATAGTCTGAGGCTACATCATTGCAGATTGGTGTATCATCATGAATTGTAGCAATTTGGGTTTCAAGAGGCACGAGTTCCATGGCTTTGTTGCACAGTCCTTTTTTATTTACTGCAGGTTTATCAAATGTGATTAGTCTCTCAGTTTGAACCTCTTGGATTGTAGCAAAATGTGGTCTTCTGCTATTTCTTGGGAGTCCACTGGGCCTGCTATTTATTATCGGCCACAAGTTTGTGGTTTCACCAGGTCGATGGAAACAATTCTGTTTTCCTTTTTACCAGCAAGTGGCGGTAGTACTACTGATCTTGTTCCGCTGACAGCTAAGACAGGTACTGCTTTTCTGTAAGAAGGCCCATATTCCTTCTTCACCGTGATTTTTTCTCTGACCAGTCCCAAGCTTTGGAATCCAGACAGGTCTTGCTGGGACAGGTGGTTCTTCAGTGGTTGTTGGCTTAAACTTTGTTACTTAGACTCTTTCTTGTTTCATTCAAGTCCTGTAAAACAGCCAAACGATCTTTGATATCAAAAGTTTTTTCTTCTACCACTGAGGTTTGACAATCCAAATCCTGGATAATCATTCTAGTACCAAACAAAGGTTCATACGGACTGATACCTCCTAGAGAATTTCTTGGCATGTTATTAAGACAACGTTGGACACTTATTAGATATTTGACCCACCTGTCACCCGAACCTGATACGCTCGCTGTTATAGATTGCTTTATGTCACAGTTTTTTCTTTCCACTACCGCATTTCCCTCAGGATGGAAGGGAGAAGAGTACCGCAATGCAATGCCCATGCTGGTCATGGCCTCTTTGTAAGCTCGAGAGCTAAACGCAGGTCCCTGGTCAGAATGTAGCAAGCCAATTGCGTATGTGCCGGTAAAGACTCGCAAATCTTTTATAACAGTTCTGGCGTCAGCCGAGCGCTGTGGCCACATTTTTAAGTGAATCTAGTCTTAATAATAATGGGGATGCATTTCTACGGCTGGATTTCTGCGTATAGATCGCCTGATGCTTTCTGGCAATAGTCTGGTCCGGTTCACAACTGCGATCTCTGTTGCAGTCTGGACAATCCATTGCAAATTTGTAAATTTGCAAGTTCATCCCCGGCCACCAGTATTCTGATTGTAATTCTATTAGAGATTTCAAGATCTCTTGGTGCCTTAGACCCAATCCCATGTGTGCTTCTTGTATCAAGAAGATTCTCCGGTTCGTGTTTGGAATTACTCTATCCCCGAATCCAGGGATTTTAGCAAAAGGAACGGAGTTTGCATCAATTATGTATGTATTACTGAGTGGATAGTTGAGAGGTAATCCTGCATAATCGCCTTTTAACAATGCTTTTACCGCCACCATGGTTTCTCCATCTGTGTTTTTTAGAACGCTTTTTTGTGGCTAAAGAAGCCGGTTGAACCACTGCCGCTGTGGCTCTGTTAGCCAATGAATTCCCTGCAACATGAAAGCCATCACGTTGATGACTCAGTGTATGTATCACGTGAGTTTTTTGTAGTTCTTTCTGCAAAAGAACTACTTGTTCCCAAAGAGATTTATGCTTTATTGTGGCACCTGTGTCATCTTTGTAACCGTTTTTGCTCCATGTCTGCATGTCACTATTGTATGACTTGACGCAGTAATGCGAATCGCACACTATCAGTGTGGGGAATTCGCGATTGGCATTTTCAAGCGCCATCTTTAAAGATCTTATTTCTGCTCGCTGAGCTGAACAGTTTCTGAGTAATTCAGTTTTGGTAATCATCGGTCTGAATTTACCAGAGCGCCAGCGACCTTTAACAATCGCGCACGCTGCATTGTAGGATTTTTTCTCTACATCGTAATGGTGTGCAAATCTGTCCATATAGATTACACAGGTATATCGTTCGAGAGGCAGAATTTCGATTGGCAGAGGATATTCTTGTTCGTATTCTAGATCGTTTAGTTTTTCATTTTCGGGTCAAAATAGTATTTCACGTCTACTGCAGCAAGAGAATTTTCCCATTGTATCCATTTAGGATCTAGTGTCACTGCATTCAGATTGCGTGGACTTGTTAATGCCTCAAGGGCTGATTCTGCTGTAAAAACAGATATTCTTTTGCCTTGGGCTAGGGCTCTTTCTTTTGCTACAGCAGTTTGAACCGCTATTAGGATTTTTTCAGTTGAACTGAATTTCATTTCAGCTTGTGTGTACAAGTGTGATTTGTAAGCTATTGGTACCGTTTCCCCTTCATTAGATGTCAGGTACGTGAATACGCATCTTCCTGGGATGACTCGGATTACCAGATTGCGTTCGTTTGCGCGTGTTTGAAGTTTTGTTTTAGTTAACATGTTTGTCTGTAATGATCTCAAAATTTCTGTGTGTTTTTGAGTCCAATTATTTGGTTTGAAATCAGGTTTTATTAATTCATAGAGAGGTGTAACCCTCTCTGCATAATTTAGAATGTATGTTCAGGAAGCCTATATTGATTGTAAATTTTTCAGCGTTTATGGTGCTTGGAGTACTGCACACTTCTCTAGGAAGGTGTCTGCCAGGCTTTTGCCTTCACTTGATTATTCATATCCTAAATATAGGACAGTTAGATGGGCTATTCTAGACTTTTTAAAGTTGAATTTGTAACCTTCGGATGCGAACCCAAGTATTATGGTGTTCACTCTTTTCAAGTGAGTCTCCAGGTCATCGTCTGAAAGATAGATGTCATCAACATAGGATAATGCATCATCATCATATATTTGTAGTAACTCTGTTACCCTTGCTGAGAATAATCCTGGGCTATTCTTGAATCCATGTGGGAGTCGGCAAAATTGTGTTTGCGACCCCATTATTGAGAAAGCGGTCAAATACCTGCTTTCAGGTGCTATGTTTTGACAGAAGAATCCATTAGAGATATCGAATGTCGTTTTATATTTTTTGCGCACAATGTTGTTCATTAGTGCTGCACTGTGTGAGTTTTGTACTGCTAAAGTTTTGCAGCAGGATTTTAATGTCTGTAGTCCAAAACTAGACGATATGATTCGTCTGGCTTGGAGACAGGAAACAAAGGATTGTTCATTTGTGAGGTGCATGTTTCAATCACCCCTTGATATTCATATTGATCTAAGATCTCCCTGCCTTGCTTTTTAGCTTCTTGTTTAAATGGGTACTGCCTTTGTGCAGTGGGTTGATTTTTTAACTGGATTTTGTTGGGAGGAGAGTCCTCATCCCATCCTACATGATTTTTGTATAATGCAGGGTCTTGGGCCACTGCCCATTTTCTTGCAAATGTGTATTTTTTATGAATTGGAATATGATTTGAGAAGGCAGGCGTAATCATTTCTTCGCCATGAGGGCACTCCCTGTCAAACTCTGGTGGCCAGTCTTTTTCAGCTGACAGGATGTCATAGCCTTTAGATAGATTCTCTTAAAAGAGACCTTTTATTTTCCTAGTTTTATCTCCCTCTATACGTAATGTTATTTCATATAGTTTATGGGGCACGCTAACTCGCGTGTCTGCAGTTTCCACCTGAATGTATTCATTCGTGTCCACTGTCTCCAGAAGATTCATCAAGATCTTGCGAACTATGGTCACTTCTGCTGCGCTGTCTAGCATTGTCTGGGCCCACTCTCCGTTTTTCAGTTGTGTCCTCAGAATCCTCGGCATGTTTAATTTTAATACTGGATACCTTCTCCTTTGGATAATGTAATTTTTTACTTTGATGAGCAGGTTCTTGGTCTTTGGACTTGACGTCCTCTTCTTTTTGTTCTGACCGTCCTCTTCTTTCCGATTTCTGTGAGGAAGTCACAAAAGATCGAGAGGAACGTGTATCAATATCTTGATATCTATCAGGTTTTCTCAATTTATCCCTATATCTAATGTTGTATCTTTTCTCAGAGGGTTCCCTTTGGGGAGACTTGCCTCTTCAGCCAGGAGATCTTTCTCTCCGTTGAGGAGACCTTCCTCTGGACTGGAATTGTTTTTCCTTGGGAGTGGATTGTTTATTACCATCCCAACTCTTTTTTGGAGTGTTTAGATTATTTTTAATAAATGTTTTTTCAGGATTTTCAGTTAGTTGGGGTTTTATTGGTTTCCCACCCAAACTATCTCTTCCTAGTTCTTCATAGGATGTTTCTATGATTCTGGCAAGTTCAAATGGTTGGTCTGTTATATCTGTCTCCTTCAATTTCTGCAGGTACTTTATATCGTCCCTTGCCAATTGAACTAATTCTCTATATGCCTTTTATAATTCTTTTAGTTTAACTAGGAGTTCTTCGCTTGCCATTTTTTCAATTTCTGGGTGTGGTGTGTAGCTGGCTAGAACCGGCCACGTGGCTCCTGGTCTACCTAGTGGACCGTGCCTGGTGATGTGATTTTGATGTTTTAGGGCGCCATTAAACCAGAGCAGGTGCTCTTGGTAAGTTAGTGGGATTTCAACGTCCTCGAAAGGAGTGTATACATCCGGAGGTTCCTCCATTTTGTAATAGTGGAAATCTTTTGTCACAGCGTGTGCTGCTGGAAAATGTATCCATGAATAGAATACCTCTGTCTGCCGATACTCATGTGCCTCTATCACGAATATGACCGTACCAACTCTTGGTGATAGTCCATTTTCTATAAGTTTAAGAGTTATAGTTTTTCTTATATTGACCGGAATGATTATAGCACTCGGGTCATCATGCTGGAGACTTGTGTCTTCCACTAAGAGTTGAGTTGCTAATGCTTCTCTATCTCTTTCTTCTTCACTTTCCGTAATTTTATTGACTAAAAATGTTTTTGTTGCAGAGCGAGTTTCAAGGAGACAAAGATTAGGTGCACAATATTTTGGAACACTGTATCCTTCAACGTTGACTATACCGTAAACGAATACATAGGATTCTCATCCTACTAAGTTTCAGTGGATATTAACCTTTCACCCACTCCAGACGTCTATTGGAGTTTTTACGGGAGAGACGGGTCTGTGTGAAAAGCACGACTGAGTTACTCTAGTGTCTTGCGTTAGATTATCGCCTTACCAAACGTTGGGCGCCATGTAGTGTAGTTCCTATATTCCCAATAGGCTCTGCGCATTGGAATAACATAAACAGCAGTGTAGACGTAGGACTCAGGTCATCTAGGTCTCTACTGACTATGTTAGACTTAATTAGTTTTTGCCAGCTAGCTCAGAGGTCACTAGAAACTTTCTCGAATGTTCAGGAAAGTGTTAACCATCCTGATTTAGACAAGAAGGGATTAGTTTCTGACAACCACATAAACATGACAACTTTGCTCCCTCAGAATAAAGAGTGTATCTCTAGGGTCGTGTGAAAACAATAGACAACTGTTTCACTCAGTCAATCGTGCATGCTTAATTTCACCAGAGTGCAGAGAAATAGAGAGACGGGCGTTTTTCAATAAAAGGTGTTATTTTATTGAGCAGTCTTCTTTCTCATGCAAGAGAAATGAATTGCCACAATTGCAATACTACTTATTATAAAGTAAAGTGCGTACAGTAAAAGTAGTATTATAAAATAATACTGTAAAAGCATTGATATGGTTTCTTAGCTATATGATACTTTAAAATATATAAAATATATACACACATAAAAACATTGACTAACGAACTCAACTGGTGCTTCTAAGATACGCCTACCCCGGTGTACCTGACCTAAGCCTAATACATGGGAAGGAGTAAGTAAGTTGCAGTTTTAAGTTAAGTTAGGTTTTTGCCAAGAATCGGAATCAAGAATTCTCTCTAAGGTTTTAATCAGCTCTGTACCTTGGTTATAGAATGAAGGAGGTCTTGTATCTCGCTTCTCAGGACTCGATCTCCCACCAACCCGCGAGGGTGACTTGGGAACACCGGAGCTGGATTTTCTGAGTTGGAGAAAAAGACAGCGTCTCTCTCAGTGCATCGAAGGGAGGGGCATTTTCCTTTGGCTCTAGCAACAGCTAGGCTCTCGGGCAAGTAGAACGTTGCTCTGCTCCCCACCACCTTGTGTTTGCTTAAGGCAACGTTGGTGTATTTATACCTGAAAGGTGCCGGGTTTCACGTAAGGTTGGACATAAGACGTCACTAAGAACTAACAGTTCTTTCTGGACTACAGGAGTTCTTGTGCAAATCAAAACAAAAGCAGGGGGAATTACCGGGCTGCTGGAGGCTTGGTTTGTTTAAAGACCGCGTTGTGCTTTCTAGGAGTCTATGGCAGTAGCCTTGCCGTGTTTTGGACTGCATGGGCTATTACTAAATATGGATGTGATTCCTATGCCTTTATAAGGATATTATTTGTTCTAACCACATAAGGGCATGAATCGGGAATATCGAATTAGGGTCCTAGATAGAAATACAACAGATCCAGGCATGGCCATCCATATTGCGATTCCCCAGCCTGTTTCATGGCGGTGTTCCTGCCATGAAAAAGCTGTCAGAAAGGCAAGGAGGTGCCACCAACATGTGGTGCAGGCAAATCTACCCATGGGGGTGAGTGCAGGGGGGCACACACCTGTCCCCCTCAAGTGCATTGTCCAACATGGTGCATGCCACACCATACAAAGACGAGCATTTGGCATAGTTACGTCAGCAGTTTGCTGAATAGGCTGTCCTATGAGCCCACATACCACTGCCGTGAGACCCCTGCAGCATTGCTCGCCCCCAGAATTAGACTCATAATCCGGCGGGCGGGTTGGCTTTGTGGTCTTCCTAGGACCGCATCAGTGGCGGTCTCAGCCAAAGACCACCAAATTCATAATAAGGCCCTTAATATATTTTCAAAATATTCATGTGAAATAACAGCATAAAAATATGTTAAAAATATTCATGAAAAATAAAAAATACCTATACATCTTGCAAAAAATATTAAAATGTACATTACTGAAAGTTTTCAGCTAATTTATTTTTTAACAATTAAACAGTGTTATATATAGATATTAAATAATTTGATAACATGAAATATATATTGAAAATATTTGTTTAGGGTATAAAAATGAAAAATAATAAATACAATTTTGCAAAAAAAGGAAAATATATAACAAAATATTAAAAGTGCAATAACTTGTTTTCTTGAAAATGAAAGTAATTAAAAATGGTGGGGCCTATTACGATGTTGTGTGGCGTTTCCTCCCCTGACATGGTTTCGATCAAGGGACTCACCTACACCAGGTCGGTGGTCCCACCGACTAATTAGGATGCGACCGGACATTGTTCGGTCACATTCCTACACTTTACAATGGGAGCATGTATTCCGACCAGAATGCATGCTCCCATTGTAAAGTATAGGAGGTGCAATTCATCCCTGCACCCCGTGGCAATCACCTTGCGGTGCCTTCCACCGGGTGCTGGGATCGACATGGGAACACCCCTCCAACTGGAGGCCTTGTGTTGGGTCCCCCAAAGTAGAGTTCCAGCAGCCTTTCTGTGTCGAAAAGGCCGGCACAGAAAGGCTGCAAAAACCCAACATCGTAATCCTATGGAAGGTAAGGGACCGCCTCGGGATTACTTTGGGTTTGGGTGCAACGTAGTACTGACCTTCAAACTGTTATGAAAGATTTGTCTGTCTTTGTAGGAACATTTGCCTGTGGCACCTTCCATTCTGACCAAGGTCTTGCTTTTGCCTCAAAGGCTTACCGGGATGCAATGAAGTCTCTGGGGGTGCAGGTGCAATTCTCATCTCCATATCAGCCTGAGGGCAATTCTGTTGTGGAGCGGATGAACTGTGACTTAAAGAAATCTTAAACAGCAAGAGTTGTAGGTACTGGTTGGGGCTGGTTGACTTCTTTATATGAAGTTCAAGGTGGTCAGACCCTGTACGGAATGCTCTTTGGCATTAAATGTTTGTGCCAGACCTGGATGGTCTAGACGTTGTGGCGGCTGCCGCAACCTTTGACATAGATAGTCATTGTGCTATGTTACAGGATCTACAAAAGGATCATGATTCACAAGCGAAAGCCCATTTGCCCTCTTCAACATATGCGGCTGTGCTGCTTCCAGTTTCTGGCAGGCTTCCTAAAGTTGGAGTTCTGGTTCGAGAAAAGGTGGAGAACAAAAAAGAATTTGGTCCAGCATACCGTGCACAGGTTAGAGTCACCCGTACTGTGATTCTGGCTCAACTACCTGGTCGTAAGGAGAATTGTTCAATTTCAATCGAGCCTGTCAAGCTACACCATATGGCTGATATCAAATAGTATGCTTAAAAGCATTCTCCGCTGGGATCTTTCACTAAATCCGTTGGCTTCTGTTTCCTCAATGTCTCCCCAACAAATGTAGGGAAATAAAGAATCTTCACTTGGTTTGTTGCCTGTTATAACTACAAAGGTGGATCGTTTGGTATCCTCATCCTCCAGTTGAAGTTATAAATGACATTCCTGAGAGTACAATTCCTTCCCCTTCAAATGAAAAACATCCCTGTTATTTCAGCTTGGGTCCAGTGGTTACTATAGGGACCGTAATTGCTTTTCTTCTGATACATCTTTGTTCTCATCATCTGTGGCGGAGCCCACTACACTTACCAGTCTTTTTATCTCCTGGTTTAAAAGAACTTACCTGGTCCCGCCCTGGACATATGTCTTGAGGGTGCTGACGATGATGTTCTTCTTCATGTGGATTGGGTTTGTGATTAATGGCCATTACTTACCTGAACCCTCTGCTGTGAACTTGGTATAAAATGAAAAGAGATCAAGTCCTAGTTAATATTTCAGCCTTCTCAGTTGTTGATGGCACTGTTTGGGATAAAGTACCATTCGGAATCCATGGCCTGACAGAAACCTTAAACATTCCATAAGTATTCCGCGTGTCTTTAGGAAATGTGGTTTGCCTGGAATACACTCTGATGACTGGGATGTTAATGCTGTGTATTCATTGTTTTCAGATTTAAAATATACTGCTTTTGACACTGAGGATTTGTATTTGAAGTCAGCAAATTACGCTGATTTGTTCTGTTTCCAAAATTGTGGTCATCATTTTTTGCACAATACTAATACTCAGAAACCCTTTTTAGGTCGAGCCTAAGCAGGGCATGCTAGACTTTTGTAAAGGGGATCTCGAAAGTGCTACCCAGGCGTTTGTTGGCTAGCTACAAGCTTAAGTGCACGTGCGCGCGTGGCCATCTGCCTTTCCTTTGTTGTTGCGCCGCTCACAGCAGCCCCTGCCCCTCCCCCACCACAGAGCGCATCTCACGGCTACGCGTTCACTTTCACGGCCGGAAGTGGTGCGTTTTCTGGCAAGCTCATTTTCCTGCCATTGTTGTCATAGCACTTCATAAACGGCACAAAAGAAATGTACGTAAGCTTTAATTTACCAAACATGTACACCCCATAAGCTGCAGTAGTAGGCACTGGCTCCAATAGAAAAACAATCCTTTGTAAATGGAGAGCGCAAGAACATTTAAAAGCTATTTGAATTCATTATTCTTTCTAACATGTGTACTTCCCATCCCCACCTATTGCTCTTCTCCCCCTCAAAGACGGGACTCTGGGACTAGGAGGCTCACAGCTCTTACTAGGCGGCTGCAGAATCAGAGGTGGCCTGGAAGAGACAGTGGCTGCCATGCCTATTGTTGTTAATGCTGCTGCTCGCGAGACTGACGTCACACCATTAAAACAGGACCGCATTTAGCAAGTGGGCGAATACCTCTATGTGCAGCAGCCATATTGAGTGTGTAAGTGAATACGACCTGTATATACATTTACTTCGGGTTTGGGCACTGCTACATTGGCTTAAGCTCCGATCTATCTTGCGTGCAAGTCTAAGAACACACGATAAAATAACCGTCCAATAAGTTACTTACATTTTGAATGCTTTTTTTCCCTATGTTTCTCCATCCATACCTAATCCTTTCATCCAAGGACACACCATCACCCATTCAATCATTCATCCATCCAAGCATCTATTCAAGCCACCCATCCAAGAACTAACCCACCCATGCCTCACCTACCTAATTATTCAAAACACCCTTCCACTCATTCATCCATTCATTCATCCAAATACTCACCCAGACATCCATCCAAATACCCATCTAAGTACTCAAACAGACATCCATCCAAGTAGTCATCCAGGTATCCACCCTCCCACTTATCCAGCATTTATCTAAACATCCATCATCCACCGACATATCCACCCATCTACTAAATCGCTCACCCACTTACTCAACTCTTCTAAACTACACCATTTTTCCTAAAAGCGATCTTAAGAAATCCAAGAAACTCTGTCGCTCCCTTGAGAAGGCCTGGAAAAAAGACCCAACCACCAGCACCAGGGACGCCTTCAAAAACTCTACCCGCATACACCACCAACTGACCCGGAAGGCCAAGAAAGCCGCTTTCAAGGACCGACTAGATAACAACGCCCACAACAGCAAGGAATTATTCAACATCGTCAAGGAATTTACCAACCCCTCAGCCAACTCCAACGACATCACCCCCTCTCAAGCCCTCTGCGACTCCCTAGCCTCTTTCTTCCACAACAAAATTGCAGACATCCACAACAGCTTCGACAACCGACCCGAAGACCAACCCACCCAACCCCCTACAGGACCCCCACCCCCCTGAACATCCTCAATGACTGGAAGCCAATCTCCACTGAGGATACCATCTGTCTGATGAACTCTATCCACTCAGGATCCCCCACTGACCCTTGCCCTCACCACATCTTTAACAAAGCAGGCTCCATTATAGCACCGCACCTCCGAGACGTCATCAACTGCTCCCTCAACTCCGCAACCTTCCCGGAAAGCTGGAAACATGCCGAACTCAGCGCCCTCCTTAAGAAACCCACAGCTGACCCAACCGAACTCAAAAACTACCGCCCTATCTCACTCCTTCCATTCCCGGCCAAAGTCATCGAGAAAGCGGTCAACAATCAGCTCGCCGCATTCCTCGAAACCAACAAATCCCTCGACTCCTCACAATCCAGCTTCCGAGCCAAGCACAGCACCGAAACCGCCCTCATCGCAGCAACAGACGACATTCGAACTCTACTGGACAATGGAGACACAGTCGCCCTCATCCTCCTCGACCTCTCCGCAGCCTTCGACACGGTCTGTCATAGCACCCTTTTACAACGCCTCAGAAACGTCAGAATCCAAGGAAAAGCACTGGAATGGATCACCTCGTTCCTCACCGGAAGAACCCAGAGAGTCCGCCTTCCACCATTCAAGTCAGAGGCCACTGAAGTCATCTGCGGCGTACCACAAGGATCTTCACTCAGCCCCACCCTCTTCAACATATACATGAGCCCCCTCGCGGTCATCGCACGCCAACACAACCTCAACATCATCTCCTACGCGGACGACACTCAACTGATCCTATCACTCACCAGAGACCCTAACACTGCCAAAACCAACCTGCATGAAGGAATGAAAGAAGTAGCCGAATGGATGAAGCTCAGCCGTCTGAAACTGAACTCAGACAAAACAGAAGTCCTCATCCTAGGCACCTCCCCCTCCGCCTGGGATGACTCTTGGTGGCCAGAGGCCCTTGGAAAAGCACCCATCCCGACGGACCACGCACGGAACCTTGGCGTCATCCTGGATTCTTCACTCTCGATGAACAGACAAGTCAACGCCGTTTCTTCATCTAGCTTCAACATTCTTCGCATGCTCAAAAAAACATTTCGCTGGATCCCCACCGAAACTAGAAAAACAGTCACCCATGCTCTGGTCACGAGCTGACTGGACTACGGAAACACCCTCTACGCCGGTACCACCGCAAAACTCCAGAAAAAACTCCAACGCATCCAGAACGCTTCAGCCAGGCTCATATTAGACATCCCGCGTAGAGAACACATCTCTGGTCACCTGAAAAACCTCCACTGGCTCCCCGTCAATAAGAGGATTACTTTCCGGCTCCTAACCCACGCACACAAGGCACTCTACGAAATCGGACCCGAATGCCTTAACACACGACTGTCCTTCTACACCCCCTCCCGCCAGCTACGATCCTCCAACCAAGCCCTTGCCACTGTACCTCGCATCAACAAAACCACCATGGGAGGTAGATCCTTCTCCTACCTGGCAGCTAAAACCTGGAACTCACTTCCCACTCACCTTCGCCTTAATCAGAACCACCTAGCATTCAGAAAGCAACTTAAAACGTGGATATTTGACAAATAATTCCCCACCCTTAAACATTTATTGACTTGACTTGACTTGACTATAGAAACAATAGCACATTCTTTATGCTGTTTTTTTCTGTGTACATAGGAGCTGCACACAATCGGATTGGTTCATGTTCGAAAGAACATAGGCTGCTCGATGCTGTCAGCCCCAGGAGTCAATTCACATAAATCGCTTATATTTCCAGATTAAATAGATCGCACTTGCACCGGTGCACTTTTTGCATTGGATATTGGACTGATTAATTAATAAAAAAATGTGATTTAATTTTTCATTGACCAATTAGTGCAACGGTCTCTTTTCAATTTGTCGGGTGTTCCAAATGTTGATGTAAAGTTGCATTAACATTAGTGAAGCTATGTAAACTGAAAAATAAACGCCAGTGGAGAATTCCCCTAGATTGTTGTGTCAATGATATAGATACAATCTAGCTCGTGACAATGCACATATTCTTGTATGTCCCTACGCAATAAATCGGATTAAATGTTTGCCAAAACTGTGTGTATGAGTTGAATCACTGGCAACATTCAACATTTGTCCTTTCTTTGTGTGAAGGAAAGATGGCAAAACCAGTAGATGAAGGGCTGCCCCCTCACCTGGGTCTTGCACTTGCATAAACTCGAAACAGACAAAGGGTTGCTGGCCCCTCCCTTCTCGGATAAATGCAGCAGCACGCGTACTGGCCTAGCTGGAATGAGTCACGCTGCCTACTCTAATCCCATCCACACCCCTTTTTCCAGCGCGAAATGTGTGGCAAGATGCAATCCTGCAACTGCACTGAAATACATGTGGGTCAAAGTACCTTAGAAAAGGAAATGATAACAAACTGGGTAAAGGGTGAGCGTTACATAAAATACTTTATAAATACAGTAAAAGTAAGTCAGTTCCTCTACACATTTTATTAGAGTTCTTGTTGCTCCTGGACACATATCCCTAGTCTGCAGACTTGTTACAACAACAGATAAGGCTGCGGACTCTGCTTAGTTTTACCACAGACCCTCCTCCCCCCACCCACCCCCCACTCGCCTTAGGCTATTTCTAGGCAGTCAGATGAGGTGTTTGTAACCAAGGCCTCGTCTCCTATGGTGCGTTTAAAATGCATATGTGTTGTTTGTGTTCACGTTGCGTAGCGCTGCAGTAATTGACTGTTCCCCAGCCCTAGCCTCCCCTGGCTTTTATAGCGCACCGTTATATTACGGTTATGGTGGGCTAAAATGCAGGCCCCTTCACAAAACTAAAAACACTTGTAATCCGCCTGTTTCAAAGTGCCAAAATACAGTAAAGCACATGGGATTTTAAGTATTTTCTTAAAATTGATCAAGGTTCTCCGAGCACATACTTGCCTTTAAAAACACTTCTGTTTTTATTATTGACTTATGTTACTTTTTGCAAAAATATTCACCTTACTAGAGTAAACAAAAGTCCCAGCACTCCTGGTTGCGCCACTAGACCCATACAGGACTTAATTTAAACGAGTTTATCGGAACGCTGTGCAGCAAAATCCATTTACACATGCCATATACCATGCGATAGGGCGATTTACACAACCACACACACACAACGGCACACACACACAACCCCACACAACAACAACATATACAACCACAACCACACACACAACCACACAACCACACACACAACCACAAACAAAACCACACACACCACCACACACACAACCACACACACACACACTACCACACACACAACCACACCGTCAGTGCACACTTTCACAAGGCACAAACACCACCAGCCGACAGCGCATGCTTTCACCAGGCACACACCACCAGCCGTCAGTGCACGCTTTCACCAGACACACACCCCCAACCATCTGTGCACTCTTCCACCAGGCACACACACCACCAGCCATCAGTGCACAATTTCTACAGGCACACACACCACCAGCCATCAGTGCACACATCAGTTGTTAACACATCCACAATTAACTATTGTTGCAATCGCAGTATGGCGCACTTTACTTTTAAATATATTAATCTAAAGCGCTGCATGCCACCATTACTACAGAAAAAAATAAAAAATGTTTTGGCCTACGATTTATCGACTTTTGTTTTAAATGGTGTTGCAATATTTAGCAATGCCAATAGCTCAAACTTAATTAATGCAAGACCTATTGCATTGCAAATGCTTGTTTAAGTATACCCAGAGGGAACATTGCCCAACCCTGTTACCGGGGAGCTCACAAACCCAACAGAGGTAATGTGTGTATTTCACTGGTTGCAATCTTTCTGACCCTGTGTCCTATTTTTTATAAATTTAACATACCCACCCAAACTAAATTTATGCTGACCCATACGAAATTGGTCTACTCCTTGTTCTTCATTACTAATTTGTCCGTGAAAAGTTCTGATTATTGTAAGGACACAGTTAATTTAAAATGCATTTGGGGTACCAAGGATTGGTAAGTGCAGGGCACTGAATGATTGCATTGAGTGTGTTTGATACCGTCTCAGGTCATATTTTTAATGAATAGGTACAACAGACTACTTGTTTTGGTTTATCCACAGCTACAAATCTAAATTCTCCCTCCATTCAGTCATTGGCTGCTTAAGACACGCGGCAAAAACACACACTATACAATTGCGGCTTTAACTGTCATGTTTCAGAATGGCTCACTCAACTCATCCAATATTGGCCGCTTGGGATAGTTATTGTGGCCAATGAGCGCAAATGCATGTCAATTATGCTTTTTGAGTACCACAAAAGGGTTTACGCAAAGTAGACCTGACCCTCGTTTTCCAAATTACCATACTGTTACCACATATTTTTTAGGTAAATTATGCCGACAATGGTTAGAATATTCTACATAGTCATCTGTGAAACAACACCTTTCTTTACTAACAGGTGACATTGATCTTGCTGATTTTCTTTTGGGTCCAAAGACCCCTCAAACAAAACGTTTTGTTTATGCTGCATATAATGAATTTTGGAAGCTATAGCAGATGGAAGCTGCGGTGCGCCTGCACTAAATTGATTGACAATATATAAAATTGCTTGCAACCACTTAAAAGTGGGAAAGTTCCATGGGATTACCTGAATGCATCCACACTGTTTTTACCATTTAATTTGACAGTTAAACAGAAATTAATGTTGATGAAGGACGCAACATATACGGTGTTACATATTGAAAAACTAGACCAGCTACCATTTCCTGTGGCACAGACTGATTCAGCTGTGTGGCTAATACATGGGGTTATTTTACTGCCTATATCTCTCCTCTAGTTTATGGCCTGCATGAAACATTAATCAGTTGGTAGATATGAGCCCCTCTGCAAAAGCTATATTCATGAATTATGGTCCCTGCCTTTCACGTTTTGCTGTCAGTGAGCAGATAGAGGTTTGCCTTACCTGGGAGGATTGTGATTCTACAGTAGGACATTCCCTAGTCTGTAAACAAGTAAAGCTTCACGGTGCCGTCAACGTTTTCGGTCCTAATTTTGCTTGTTTTTTTAAGGGGACCCCGGTCCCAGCTATTATTCCTGCACTGACTTTGCGTTCACACTGCAGTTATCTTGTTTTAATTAATCACGACTTGTGGCTTGTGCACAGGCATCTCATATATAGTAACAGTTTTACAATGTGTTGCATGTTGCAGCAATGTCCTTTTTCCATCCCACATCGGATTGTAGATAGTTCGCTTTAGCCTTCCATTCCAACTTTGAAAACAGATTTCAATAAGCTAAGCAGACTAAAATCGCTATTGTTTAAACAAGAAGTGGCTCTCACATCAGCTCGTGAGACCTTCGAATTGCAGGTGGCTAGAACCACAAGTGAGATTGAGTCATTGCTAAGCCTGAATCTCCCACTCTATTTTGGAGAATCAATTCACCAAATATTTAATGCGTCTAATACAGAGGACCTTGTCCACTTTTTTAAACTTGTGGGATCCGGACTTGTCTCCTCCTTTTAGACTATTTTTGGAGTAATCCCTTCTTTTATTCATTCTATTTTTTCCAGCGCCTTCGGTGGGTTTCCTCTGGTCCTCCTGCCAATTTGTGGCAACCTTGTGCTGCTATTGCTGCTCTGCAATGGCTGCTCGATCTGTGAAGCTGCCAAACCAGGTCCAGGTGCAGCTGTACCGTAATCAGATGCGCCAGTTCTTTGGTTCAATGCCATTAAAGGATCTTAACATAGACTATTGACTGACCTCCCATTATGCCTATTTTACCTGCGTGAAACCTCTGTGCCACTGCCTCCGGTATCCTTTTCAATGGGCCCTGGAGATCTGCCTGCCCGCCCAATACAACACCCACTACCCTGGATTATGAACTGTTAATGGGTTTGTTGAAAGCCCATGACGAGGAATGTTCCTTGGTAGGCGTCTGGTGTGTGATCCTCTACTTGGACAACTGGCAGACTTGAGTACCTGTGCCTCTTGGATGGGAGTTTCATCAAGGTTAACGCAGTTTGCCCTGATATGCTCCTAACGAATATGTGATTTAACAACGCAATCTTTACACTGGATGGCGCTGGACTTGGAATAGTAAATCTTACTATTCCTTAGGTTATAGCGCCATCCAGCGCAAGTCGATGTAACGACTTGCGTTGTAACGGCTGCGTTGTAACTGCATCGCAGTGTACTCACCGCGATGTAAAGGATGTTTCCCGCTCCTAACGGCCTCTGGATGTGAGGAGCAAGTGTGCTCGTTCGACTAAATAGCATATCTTTTTACTATGGAAGGTTCAGACAACATACTGGAGTTTATTGCATTCCGCTTTCCCCTGGATATTTCGGCCTTTGAAGAGTCGCTGTGAATGGATATGTTTTTGGGTACCCAGTTGGCTATTTTTAAATTTGAAATGCGCTTTTTTGGGTCCACAAATATTCTAATTTGGATACTACTATGAAGCTTTGCCTCTGCTTACCTCTGATTTTTGTTTTAGCCCAGTGCTAACGACCTGTCCAAGGAGAGGGTTTCACATGGGGACTTGTCATTTTCTCTACATTAGCATGACCACGCTGCAGCTTGCCTGCTACTTTGCACACACTACTACACAACTTTATTTTTGCAATACTTTTTATGGCTGTTTTCACATGAGTCTTTAACAAAAAGAGAGGGGCTCGATATAACCCAAGGGAAAATGGAGCTCCAATATAAACAAAGTTGTTTTCCGTTGGGAGGACAAATAGTCACAAGTTTCATACATTCACTTCACTCTATCAAAATCACTACTTCACTTATGACCAGTATACCAAAAATTTGGCAAACACTTATCAAGGAAAAAACCAGGTAGGTATTAAATAATATACATTTATTTTTAATTAAAAACATATGAATCAATATACAATTTCATTAAAAACACAATACACAGTAAAACCACCTAATGTGGAAAATGGAGAAGTGTAACCGAGACAACACACTTTGTCTTAATATGTGGTTAATTCAAACCATTTGTTGACAACAATGGGGAGGCTTTCCCTTCCTATACCCAATTCATAGTTGACAACTTCGAATGTAACCCTTCTTTAATGCGTCGACGCGTTTCGGAAACCTTAGATGATTATGGCCTCCTTCTTCAGGACAATTTCAATGTCTTTCTCCACATCCAAAGTGTCACCTGATGTATAAAGAAAACATTCTTTACTAATCAAAAACATTTTAAACCTATACATAATTAAATTAAAACCTTTTCAAGACTTAAATCAAGCATTTCTTTAAATTCTAGGTATTTAAACCTTTACATCATCAAGACAATTCATTATTACACACACTAAACCAGAAGTCCTTCTACATGGTATCTGAACAGTTAACATTTTCTTTTTTATTTTCTCTTAAAAAATATTTCCTGTTTATTAAGGAGTTTTTTCAAACCATGGTAAGTGTTATACCAACACGACACTGGTCTCACAGCCACTCTTGCTCTCTCCATACTCACATCATTCTACCAGTATGTGTCACTCACCAGTGCAATAACATCGTGGTGAGTAGGGTTTAGATTAGACCTATTTTTCTTACGAAGAGACGTTTCTAATTTCTTGCCTTCACCCACAGCTGTAAAGTATGAATTAATACACCTCATTAAAAATCTCGTCGTTTCGCATTAGTGTGACTCTCCTTTATTACTGGCATATTGCTATTACCTATGTGGAAGAGGCTTGAATCGGCCTAGACTGCGATATTCTTATCAGTGGTCATTCCGAAGTTGCTCATAAGCACCTAGCGGTAAACGGAAACATTTTATTATGCTTCCCTTCAACTGTTCAAACCTGAGATCGCCATAAGTTGCCTAGAGATAATTACCTCAACGGCTGGTTTATCTATCCCACTCTCCTTTCGAATGTTTCGTTTATAATTGCAGCTGTCACCCTCTTTACTGTAAGACATAAGCATATTGAGGCTATCTAGTCTCTTCGATTCGACGGAACAGTTTAATTAATCAAACACTTAGCGAATACGCTCACCTCATTTAAAAACCGCTTTTCAGTAATGTGCTTGTCTTCATCAGCCCGGGTATTCCACGATTGTGGCTGCATGATTAATACAAAACGAAAAGACTTTCTCACTACTTCTTTCTTAAAGCAAACTCTATTCCTAACTTTTTTTTAATATTAAATCTTTAAAATGCGACTTGTATTTTGAAAGCTCTCAATCGCTTTTACATGCATACGAGCCTCTCTATTCGCCACAAAGTGTTCTGTTTATTTCCACTCTTTTACATCTATGCCTTACTATTTTTACAAAATACGGCGTTTCACAGTCGGTATATGTGCAACTATTTAGTTGGATGAAACTACCCCCTAGTTACAAAGATTTTTTTGCATTCGGTTTCGCATACCTTATTTAATTCACCAGCAGATTTCCCCAGGATGTCACGACCGCGTATTCCGATCACAATGGTTTTTGGCAAAGGACTTGATCTCGGGCTCGGCAGTTTTTAAATACGTCATTTCCTGACGTCACTATAGTATACACCCACTCCTATGTCAACACTAGATATGTAACTTTATTGTTCTGTGTGTGAATGCTCATTTATTTATATCTACCCTAAGGTTGTCCCACTCATTTAAATAGATTGATCCCTTTTCGCAAAACATTCGGTTCGTGATGGTCGACTATGTATGTTTAAACATTGACATCCTCATATAAAACCTCACTCATGTGGTTGGGCTAGCATATAGATCTATCGCATGTAGTTGGTCAGGTATATAGATCTATCGATTGTGTCTATTGTATACACCCCTCTATTGTATACACCCCACTGCATGTTAACTTAAAACCTCTACCCTTGTGGATTCAGCCTATTTCTCTCACATATAGTAACAAGACCTTGAACCATTATTAGTGTCTGTCTGTTTATAGACTATTTCCACATGCTTAATATACATCGATGCTACTATTCCTCTATTTATAGGTTATGTCTACAAACTTACTTGACCTCACTAGAGTGTCCCCTATGTCCCACTGTATTTATAGTTATTGCTGATCCGTGGGCTCAAATAAACATATCAGAGATACTGCTCTTATATCTCCTTCTGCCTACAGTATTTATGATGTCTAGACTGTAATTCTCATCCAGTCTTTCTTTGTGTTGAGGCCCCTATTTACTGTGTCCAACATGAAATATACCATTGCTCCCTATTTTTGTGTTTCATTTCTATATTGCCGCCTCTTTTAGAGGAGACAATTTTTTTCTACCACAAACCAGGAGAATTCAGTATGTTTATGTTTAAGCTTGGTGAAATGTTCCACCATTGGGGCATTTACTTTCCACGTTTTCAAGGCTGATCTGTGTTCTAGTAAGCGTAGCCTGATCTCTCTTCCTGTTTCGCCCACATATGCTAATCCATATGGGCACAATATGATGTATATTAAGTTGCTGCTCCTACAGTTGTTAAGGGTCTTAGATGTCATAGTATAGTTATTGTAGGTTAGTGCTTTAGTGACAATGCAGTTTTCACATGAGAACTCATCGCTGTGTTCACTCTTTGCACGTTCCTGGGATTTTGACTGAACATTGTATACAAGGTCGAACAACAATGCCCCTTTGTTATTTTGTTCTGGCCAGGCTTTAGCCCTTAGACAAAATATACCGATACAGCTGTTGTTTGGACAACATACTTTGGTCTTATTAGAATACATGAACAGGTAGCACTCACTTGGAGAGGGACCTTTCCAGAGAGAAGAGCAACATCACCTATGATGTAGATCTACCATTTATAGGCTGAGGTTTGGGGTCTGCTGACAAAGCCCAGAGATTGTCTAATATATATTAATACTGCGAGTAAAAAGGTGTGTATTGATACTGCGATTCCTGAGAGATCTGGCAGTGTCGAGTTCTGGGGTGTCTAATAATTGGTTTCTCTGTGAGTGAGTAGGAGGGCAAGTGAGACACTATAGCTAGTCTGTCCTGGGCTCATGGGTACTGAGGTAGTAGGATGACTCAGTCCCTATACACCAAGGTCCTATAATCATGCGCATAGTTCTGTGTTTGTGCAGAATCCCTGCAACATGGCGCCCAAAGTTTGGTCTTGTACTTATTCACGAGACCTGGGTAGCGTTTGTGCTTGCGTACAATACCTTCTCACTGGTTGCTGGAGACGTCCGCGGTGGGGTGACTTAGCCTCCTGTATTTGTAGGGTACCCCTATTTCTTTAGTTTTTTTATCTTGAATTTTAAAAGGTTTTTGACCTGCTGTTTTGTTAGTTGCTTTCTTTATAAACATAAACAGTTTGGGCTGAACTGTTCCCCTGAGGCACTGGGTCAAGGCTGATTGAGATTGTTGTTCTAAGGTATTTGTGGATGGAGGGCAAAGGGATGGTAAATGGGCTCAACCAAGACACCCTCCCCCCCCCACACACCCCCGGAACAGTCCAGAAAGGTTCATTTTCCAATGTTATGGCCAAATACAGAGAGGTGAACTGAAGGTCCTCCCAGAAAAAAAGTGAAATGGTTCAAAATTATGAGGGCAACACAAGAACCCAAGGAATCAGTACATGCTTATTATGAGAGTTTAATTTTGAGTTATAGATAGACAGTGGAATGGAAGTCCCAGCTCACGAAGGCCTTAGATGATTTGTTTCAGCTTTTGTGCTTGATGTGCACCAAGAGTTTAGTACTCAAATATAGCAGAATGTGTTTTTCTGGCAGATAAAAGCTGAGGCTGAATGTTTGATAATAGATTAAGAAAAGATACATGATGGCACAGACGAGGCTGGTTCCAAGTACTGGAAAAGGTGAGTTATTTAATGGCAGATTTGGGTCTTCCATTCTGAGTATGAATATGGCAGTGAGGGGTGTTAGTATACTCCAACAGGGAATTTTGTCCCTCAAGGTGACAGAGGTTTTGCTGGTAATTTGAATGTGAATACAAGCATAAGCACTCTGAAAAAGACCACCTCATGTCATTAATGTAACTAGATGGCACATTGGAACCAGGAGTGTAGACTAATTACTAAGAGTACTTAATGATCCGCCAATGAATTTTCAGTTTCAGAACATGAATGCAATGTCTCAGAAGGAGCTGATGCAGTCTGCAGACCCTGCCCGTTTGACGACTGTGCAGAACATGAAGAATCAGAGAACATATGGTGCCAAAATGCTACACGCTCCATGATTCAGCAAACTAAAGCATTTCATTGTCAGCAAAATCCTAGAATTCAGCAGAAAGCTTTAATAATTGTCAGCATCCACCAATTTTATGCTGCTTCCATAAGCCCCACTGACATTGCCCTAATGAGTTACAATGATGGTGGCTAATATGTAGAAGGTGAAATGAACAGCCACCCAGTTTCATTTTAGATTGACACAAGTGTTACTAGTTCCATGGTTTGTTCGATGGAGGTTCCAAACTACCCCTTCATGGATAATACATTCAAGTTGTAGGCATTGCAAACAAACAAATAACAAATAAAGATTCCGCAAATCTCCCTGTAAAGATTGGCCCTATTGAAAATAATCATTGTTCAAGATTAATTGCAGAATTTTCTGTCCACAGATGGAGTGTCAGTTTATTCCTAAGCGAGGATGCTGACTTCAAAATAAAGCAAACAACACACAAATGATGGATGGAATGAGGAATAAATCAAACACCCTCAGTCAAGGATATTGGGTTAAATCCATCATTCTTTTGCATACCATGCCATCCCAGTTTGGACACAGCCATTTGTAAACCAGTTTCGACCCTGCTCCTCATGGGAACGGTCTAGCCCAACCTGCCAAGCCGGGTCCTCCCTAGACCTGGGACCGGTATTAGGGTAGCACCCCTCATCAGCCAGGCAAGCTTGAATCCAGTGGCGCAGTGAGCCCAGAACCCACGTCTGGGCATGCCCGGAGCACTTAGAGGGAGTAACCTAGCGCCTTAGAGTAACTGGATCAACATATACATCCTCTATCAATTGCAAGCCACTTGTACATCACTTGAATGATCAGGATCCCGGAGTGGCGACCCTGCCGACATCTTTGAAGCTGGTTTGACTGTCGACCCGTGGTGGAGCTGGCCCAGGCATCGCATGGATTTCCCCGCACATCGCTCTCTGCACATGCTTGGGCTGGACTCGCTGCCGGTGTTCGTCGCCAGTCTAATGAGGAGACCGTGACGATGAGCCTAGTGATCCGGCCTGAGTGAAGAGGGCAGAGTTTCAGTGTGGTCCTGGATGCTCTCCCCGGCCCCCAGTGAGCAGCGGAGCAAAATCCCGGGGCACACAAGGACGCCAAAGCGTCGTCACGGATGATGGAGCGGCTTCCCCCTTCTGAGGCAGCCCCTGAAGAAGAGGGCTGAGTTTCGGTGTGATCCTGGACGCTGTCCTCGGCCCCCAGTGAGCAGCTGAGCGAAATTGCAGGGCAGCACATGAACGCCAAAGCGTCTGAGGCAGCCCCGGCTTCCAGCGGTGTGCCTTCACCCGGTTGACCCACCTAGACCCCAGGACGAGACCCGATGATTCCTCCTCTCCGAACGGAGCGTCGAACGGGGGCTGGGCTGCTCGCTTCGGGACCTACTATCATTGAAAGCCCTGGCGCCCCCCCCCATCAACAACTGCAGCGGAGCCACCGCAGAGCCCCGCAGAAACCAACCGTAGCACTGGCATTCTGGCTGGTGAGCAGGGGCTTGGCTGCTCTCTTCGGGACTGAGTCCTCCGCATACCGTCGACGGGAGGAAGTGGCGTCCTGCTGCCACCGTGAAGAGCTCGGAGCCCCTTCTCTACCCCCCTCTTTAAAACGATAAACAATGAAGCCAACGGACGGGACCCACGCAGAAAGGAGACAACATGGACCAGATTGTCAGCGCGACCCCGCCAGATGTCCCTCCCCAAAGGAATAGCGTGAAGAGGGTAAACACAGTGATTTTGACCCCAAGCACAAATGAAAACAAGGACCATCACGCATCAAGGGCTCCTATCAATCAAGGGAGTTTGCTCCAGATACAGCCTCAGACATTTCCTTAGGATCGAGATATTTGTAATTTTGTGCTATTTTTGTTTTCCTTCTACTTTTATTTCTGCTCATTTTCACCAGTTCTACCTTTTCACTAGCAGACCAGTGTTTTTCTCACTTCCTAAAATGGCCGTGGGCTAACTTTTCCTCTTTAAAGGAAAGCAACAGAGGACTACCTAGTATCTACCACTAAGAAATCTGCCATCTTAGCCTGTCTAACTTCTCCTCTTGAAAGGGGACTACCTACCCGAAGGAACCAGGCAATGTCGAGAAGCAATCAGATGATGTCGTGAAGCTTGTCTCTGCAGCCACGTGGTCCATGAGGTGTTGACAATGACCAGGAGCTGGGCACGGACTGTCTCACAAAGGATCTCGCTGTCGGCAGTGTCGGCTTCCGGATTGGCGTCAACAAGCCTTGGCAAAGGCAACCCACACAGTAATCGAAGATGGCTTCTTGATCAGTCCAGCAAGGTCTGATGGGCTTCTCCTTTTCAGGGAAGTAAGGACCAGCCTGGAGCAACCAGGCCAGTGGTGTAAATTTGTAGGTTTGTTGTCAGAGAGGCCACTAGCCAACTGGCAAGTGACCGGACAGACGAGTCAAGCACAAAAACACTAGCAGGCCCCACGCCGCACTCGTGGAGTGTGGGGGGCTGTGCGTCGGTGCAGAAGGTGCTTGGGGCTAGGGCTTCTCAATCCCCAATGCACAGCTTCGAGGGTGCCTCGGGAGCTGCACAGGTAGCAAAGTGCAGGTTTTCCAAGATGGCCGGTCCCACATTTGTCGTCGCCTCCACGGGTCTCAGCTTTGCTGTGGCTGTGGATCGGGCTCAGGGAAGTCTGGAAGTCTGGCTCTTGTCAGGCTCTGTGATCGGGCTCCGGCGGGAGCATCAATAAAGCAAACCGCAGATCGCTAGATGGTGCCTGTTTGCACAGGGTGGTCACTCCTTGACCACAAGGGAGATTCTTCAGTCTTCTATCTTCAGTAGAACGTCGAAGGTCCAGAGTTTCATTTCAAGTTTCAGTTCAGGATAAATCTAAAGTCTCTTGATCCAGCTCCTACCTATATACCAATCTGAGGGGCTGTATTACCTGCTAGTTCCCTCCTATGGGCGGGACCAGGGAAGGGGGTGGTTACACCCCTTTCCCTTTGTCCAGTTTCGCGCCAGAGCTGGGGCTGGAGTGCCCCAGCAACTGGTTTGAACCGGGCTATGCATGGGACACCTTGTGTGCCCCAGGCAGTGTCTCATTTCTTTCAGCCCTCCCTGCCCCAATACACTATGGCATGTCTGGGGTGGTGCTAGCACCTCCCAAGACAGCAAACCTATTGTCCAAGCCTCCCTCGCTGGAAGGACTCCCAGCAGCAGGAAGTCAGACTTGTGTCTGTGGCAGCAGCATCCATTTTGTGATGCTGAGGCTCTGGTTAACTTTAACTTTAAACAGGAGTACTAGGAACAACATGTCTTCTCCCTCTAGAAGGGTGGAATGCTACCCCCGTCACCAGAACTGGTGAGGGGGTAGTATTCGAAAGCGTATGACACCTTACACGACATGTTTTGATAAAGCCAAACCAAAGTTAGCATTCAACCGCGAGGATGATAATGCACTTAAGTGTATATGGTATGGCTATATCATAGAACAGCTATAAGGACATGGTTCCGAAAGCTGCAGACAGGCTCAGCTCATGCTAGAGCCTCATCTCACATAAAACCAAGCACTCTGCCTCCAGGATTGTTACGGCCTGCCATAGGAGTGACTTATAGGTATATATGTGTCTGTATGTAAAGGTAGGTATAGGGATACTACACCTAAGCAAGGGGTGATTACACAACCTTGCCCCAGCTGAGTGATCAGCCAGTTGTGTCAATGTGAATGGACAGCCAGGGGTGGCATAATACATGCTGCAGCCCTTCGTAGGCCTTGGATGCACCTATGCCCTGGGTACCTAAGGTGACCGGATTCCCAATTGGAGATGTACTTAAAGTACATGGAGTCCATTTTACAGTGAGAGCAGATAGCCTGGGGCCCTGATTAGCAGGCTCCCAGGCCAACTAAGTCGAAAACCGGCTAAACACTAGGCAAAAAAATCTGGGGTAACCATAGTCCGGTATCCACCTTCCTACACAACCCCCCAAACGAAAGGATATAAGGCTATCCTTGACCAGGTAAGCCTATATTGCCTAAGTGGCCATATAAGGAAGTACCTGCACTAGCATGGTTACCCACTGTCTCATGGTTCACTACGCAATCCCTTACCCTAAGGGTATCATAGGGTCTCAACCACAGGGAATCTCTACCTGTGGTGTGTTTTGGCAAAGTAAAAGGCTGGTGTTGAGATGGAGTACTGAAGTGAGGCTCCTCTAATGTAGGGCTCAGCTTCCTCCAATCATCTTCCACCACGTGTGCCTTCCTTTCCAGGACTGAGTTGCACTGTGCTCTCAAGGTCAACATCCGGCTGCCTACAGCTGGAGGCTTGGTTCCTTTTGTTGGCTTACTGGAGGGACAGGTCAGGTTTGGGGCCCTTAGGTCCCAGGTTTGGCTGTGCCCAACTGAGTTCATCTGGGGGAGATTCCTAACTAAGTGTAAGGGAGATCCCTCAGGAGTTTTTGAAATTTTCACCTTGCTACGGCTGTTAGCTTTGGTGCCCCTAATCTGCTGATGGGGATGTTCTTGTGGACAGGGGGCCCTTTGGGGTCCACTGACCTCCCTGACCTCGGCAGCCCTGGGCTGACTGAGGCAGGGTAGAGAGGGGTAGGTTACCTGCTCCAGACTGAGTCCCACCTTGGAAGGGTCCACTGACATCAGGGGCTCAGCCAGGCTAGGCCTGACTACCTCTGGGGCAGTTCCTTCACAAGGGGTAGGGTCAGTTCCCTAAGGAGGTTGACTCTCACCTAATGTCTGGTGGGAGGGAGACTTTTCTCCTCCCCAATGCTCTCTGTCTGAGTGGAATGATCCATAGTTTCGGGCTTCACAACACTAAAATCTGTTGGGCTGTGACCATCGCAGCCCTGCCAACCTTTTCAGGGAAGTCTGCTTGAGCTTGGGCTGTGACCATCGCAGCCCTTCCACCTCTTTAGGAAGGAATTCTGCTTCTGATGGGTCTGTGGCCATCACAGCCCCACTAACCTTTTCTGGAAGGCCTACCATTTTGGAATGGGTTTCTTGTTCTACCCCAACCCAGGCTGAGATCCCTAGATCATTTCCCAGTAGACAATCTACAGGCAAGTTTGTAGACACTGCCACTCTCACTCTCTTTGGGCCAGTGACCCCTCCCCAGCTGAGATTAACTACTGCCATGGGATGATCTTTCTGCACTCCATCAATGTTGGTCACCTGAACCCATGTAAAAGTTGTCCTGAGGGGACTAGACTGTCAGTCACCATAGTGATGCTAGCCCCTGTGTCTCTCTAGGCTTCAACTTTCTGGCCATTGATGTGGGGCTTCTGTCTGTACTTGCCCATAGTGTTTGGACAAGCAGTGAAGTTGACAAACCCGATGCCATTTTCACAGACAAGAGTAGCTAAGTTAGGGGACCTGGTTAGGCCAGAGTCCACATGAGTTCCCAAAGTAAACCCAGCCAAATTCTTGGGGGCACTCCCAACACCTGGGGGATTACTACTAATAGTAGCAGGAGGTCTGAGAGTATTACTTGAGGGAATGTTGTCCTTATTGTTGGCCCTTGGGCAACTGCTGTCAGTCTTCCAGTGGCCAGGCTGTTTACAGACATGGCAAAAAGGTTTCCTAGGGTTAGAGGAAGTGTTTTGGGACCGACCCCCACCATTGGAGTTTTGAGGCCCTGTGGAGGACTTGTCTTTTGATTTATCCCCACCTTTCTCTTGAGGCTTGGTAGAATCTTTCTTCTGGTCACCATCCTGATTTTAGGCCTAATCCTCTTTCTGACCCATTTGTCTGCCCTCTTACCCAATTCTTGTGGAGAAGTCAGATCTGAGTCCACCAGGTGCTGGTGTAGAAGCTGGTTTTGACAATTACTAAGGATCTGCTCCCTCATAATCAAATAATACAATCCTGTATAGTCATGTACTTTGCTGCCCAATAACCAGCCCTCCAGAGCCTTAGTTGCACAATCTACAAAATCAGTCCAGTCCTGAGTCTGTGTCTTCTGGGTATCTCTGAACAACAACCTATATTGCTCAGTGATTAAGCCAAACCCATCAATCAGAGCACTCTTCAGGGCTGAGTAGTTTTTAGCATCCTCATCACTAACTGCGAGGAGACTATCTCTACCTTTTTCTAAAAAGGAGAGCCACAAGATTGCTGCCCACTGACTTTGGGGTACCTGCTGTACTTTGCAGGCCCTCTCCAAAGCAGTTATCCATTTGTGAATGTCATCCCCATCTTTGTAGGGGGGCACAATCTTACATAGGTTTCTATAATCATAGGACCTATCTTTATCCTTAGGGATATTGCTGCCACCAGTGGAATCTAATCCACTTAAATTTTGCTCTCTTGCAAGAGCAAGCTTTTCTTTGGCCAAGGCAAGTTCTTCTCTCTCAATCCTGAGATTGACTTGCCTCGTCGTAGCCTGGTGCTCTCTTCTCTGGGGAGAAGTCATTCCCCTCTGGGAACCCCTTGAAGCATTGGAGTGGAGAGATTCCCTAGAGTGGGATCTTTCCCTCCTATACCTCTGGTTAAGTCTACTTATGGGCCTACCCCATTCTCAGCCCCAAGTAGGCTTAGGTTAGCCTGGCTAAGTCTCCTAACTTGGACCTGGCTGTCTACCTCTTCTCCAGAATATTCTGCATCCACATCTTCCTCATCATCTAAGATTGGAGGATCAGTGGCATCTTCTGCTGAGGGTAGGACCGCAACTGCATTACCTGAGGGGCCTGGGTTAGAGGCCTTTTGAACATCATATTCCTCTAAGAGTTCTATCAGGTGCTGAAGGGTAGGGTTGGAACCCTGTTTCAACCTCCTTGTGGTACACAAGTGTCTGAGCTCATGGAAGTTGACCAACTCCGACGACATCCTCACAGCCGCCGAACACCTGCACTTCCAGATACACACCGACCCCAAGACCACTCTCAGAGGCACCCTCATCTACAGACCCCCGGGACCACGCACACAATTCAGCGAAGACATCGCCGACTTCATCAGCCCGCACTCCCTCCCCTCTGCTGACTACATCCTCCTGTGGGACCTCAACTTCCACCTGGAGAACAACAACGACCGCAACACCTCCAACCTGCTGGACAACCTTGCCAACCTCGGACTCAAGCAACTGATGACCACCCACACCCACTACGCCGGCCACACACTTGACCCCGTCTTCTCCTCCAGCAAGGACATCTCCTTCAGCCACGCCACCGGACTCCACTGGACAGACCACAGCTGCGTCCACTTCAGCTTCAGATGGACCACGCTCCACCACCACCCACAACAGGTCCCCCGCAGAAGCTGGAACAAGATCACAGCCGACCAGCCCGCCACATCCCTGAACCAGAACCCTCCCGCCAGCTCAGCGAACCCCAACCAAGCTGCCAGCAACCTCACAAGGTGGATCAGCAACTGCGCAGACGACCTCGCTCGACTGAAGACCCCCCCCGTCAGACCCGGCAACAAGAAAGCATCCTGGTTCACCGACAAACTCAAGAACTCTAAGAAGAACTGCCGAGCCCTCGAGAAAGCCTGGCGCAGAGACCCAACACCAGACAACATGACCACCCTCAAGCTCGCCACTCGAAAACACCACCAGCTGATCCACACCACCAAGAAAACTGCATTCAAGGAACGACTAGATAACAACGCCCACAACAGCAAAGAACTCTTCAACATCGTCAAAGAGCTCTCGAACCCTAGCGCCGGCAACAACGACATCACCCCATCGCAAGAGCTCTGCAACTCGCTCGCCTCGTTCTTCCACAGCAAGATCGCAGACATCCACAACAGTTTCAGCACACAGTCGATGCACCCCACGAACGCACCAACGCCCCCCACCACCACCCTCCGTGCCTGGACACCGGTCAACACCGTAAACATCATCCGCACGATGAACTCCATCCACTCCGGAACACCAACCGACCCCTGCCCTCACCATGTCTTCAACAAGGCCGACTCCATCATCGCACCCCATCTCCGGGACATCATCCATGCCTCCTTCAACACCGCTACCTTCCCAGAGAGTTGGAAGCACGCCTAACTCAGCGCCCTACTAAAGAAACCATCAGCGGACCCCACCGACCTCAAGAACTACAGCCCCATCTCGCTCCTTCCTTTTCCTGCCAATGTCATCGAGAAGACAGTCAACAGACAGCTGGCCACCTTCCTCGAGACAAATGGATCCCTCGACCACTCACAGTCCGGCTTCCGGGCCAACCACAGCACCGAGACCGCCCTCATCGCAGCCACCAACGACATCAGAGCCTTGCTCGACAACGGGGAAACGGCGGCCTTCATCCTCCTGGACCTCTCTGCGGCGTTTGACACGGTCTGCCACCGCACCCTAGAACAGCGCCTGCACAACATCGGAATCCAGGAGAAGGCACTGGAGTGGATCATCTCCTTCCTCTCCGGAAGAACCCAGAGAGTCCAATTCCCACCGTTAACATCCGAGGCCACCAAAGTCATCTGCGGCGTACCACAAGGATCATCACTCAGCCCCACGCTGTTCAACATCTACATGAGCCCCCTCGCGGCCATCACACGCCAACACAACCTCAACATCATCTCCTACGCCAACGACACTCAGCTCATCCTCTCCCTCAGCAACGACCAACCCGACACCGCCAGAACCAACCTACACGAAGGGATGAAAGACGTAGCCGAGTGGATGACGAACAGTCGCCTGAAACTGAACTTAGTTAAGATGGAAGTCCTCATCCTGGGATCAGCACTCTACGCCTGGGACGATTCCTGGTGGCCCCCTGCCCTTGGCAGCGCACCCAAACCAACGGACCACACACGAAACCTGGGCTTCATCCTGGACTCCCCCCTCACGATGACCAGACAAGTCAACGCCGTCTCCTCGTCAAGCTTCAACATCCTACGCATGCTCCGAAAGATCTTCCGGTGGATCCCCACAGAAACCAGGAAGACAGTCACCCAGGCCCTCGTCACCAGCTGACTGGACTACGGGAACACCCTTTACACCCGGAACCACAGCCAAACTCCAGAAAAGACTCCAGCTCATTCAGAACGCCTCAGCGCGACTCATCATGGACATCCCCTGACACAGCCACATCTCCGGACATCTGAGAGACCTGCACTGGCTCCCCGTCAACAAGAGAATCACGTTCCGACTCCTCACCCATGCACACAAAGCTCTCCACAACCAAGGCCCAGATGCCTCAACGATCACCTGACCTTCTACACTCCCACTCGCCAACTTCGATCGACCAGCCACGCCCTCGCTGCCGTTCCCCGCATCCGACGAACCACAACGGGAGGAAGATCCTTCTCCTACCTGGTTGCCAAGACGTGCAACTCCCTCCCCATCCACCTCTGCCTGACCCAAGACCACCTCTCCTTCAGGAAGAAACTCAAGACCTGGCTGTTCGAGCAGTAGAGGACCCCCCTCCCCCAAGTGCCTTGAGACCCTCCGGGTGAGTAGCGCGCTATATAAATGCTTTGATTGATTGATTGATTGATTGATTGAGGGTGCCCTTGGAGGGTCACCTCCCACAGGGAGAGTCACAGTAGGCTCTGCTGTAGTAGACATGGTCTAGTGAGGTGTGGTGTGTGCACCTACCTACACTAAATGTTTCCTACTAAACCTCTCTAGGAGTTGTAGTCCCGGTGTGCTAGGCTTTTTGGTCTACAACAACTAAGTTCAGTAGAACTTAAGTATTATAAGTCTTGTTATATGTACCTATAGGTACCTAATGTGATCTTTCAAATGATATCTTAAAGATTACAATCGGTAAAACAACAGCAAGCTCTTATCCCACAGCTGCCAACAATGTGGGAAGTTGGCTTGATATGTGATGTCCACTATTCTAGTGAGCACCCTGTATCAGTCTAAACAACCCTTATGGTGATGGTTGTGAAGTCAACCTTATAGACCAGCTGTTCAAGTGGTAGCATGGACAAAGCAGTCTTAGGCTAAACTCAAGAGGGCATGTGAAGCCATCTGTTTTACCATATGTAACCACTTTAATACCACACGAAAGGACACCACACAGGTGATATATAAAATATATATGTATTTATTTCTAACACAACCCCTCTGAACTCTTTATGAGGTCAGAGGCACAAGCACTTAACAAGATACTCAATTATACAATAAGTTGCACAATATACAGTAGAGCCCTAGGGGCACGTCAAACCATATACTAAAATAGTGGTATAAGAACCACGTCATGATTAAAGGATAGGCCTAGGTCCTAGGGAATCGCTGGGGCTACGCTGTACTACCAAAGAATAGGAAGTAGGAGGCCGACGGGAGGCGTGTGCAGTGTCTTAACACGCACGCGAGTTACCATGGAGTTAGAATGGGAACGAAAGAAATGGAAACTAGTTCTTTTAGGACACTTCCGGATGGACTAGGAGAAAGCTACTGAAAACTAGGATAGGCAATACCCACAGGATCACTGGAGTACTCTCGTTACCTCTCCCACAGGAAGCAGGTGCATCGGTGTCAAAGTTTGTCGGGTTTCGTCGCTGAATCCTATGGAGCCTTGGAGAAAGATGCTGTAGGTGACCAGGAGAGGAGTGTCCGGTTGGATCCAAGGGAAGATCGAGGATAAAGAGTACCTGAAAACAGAGGGGACAGAGTCTGGGTCACTAGCCAGTGACCAGGAAGGAAACAGGCGATGTCGTGAAGCCAGGTGATGATGTGAAGCTTGTCTCTGCAGCCACGTGGTCCAGGAGGTGACGACGACGACCAGGAGCTGGGCACGGACTGTCCCACGAAGGATCTCGCTGCCGGCGGTGTCGACTTCCGGATTGGAGTCAACAAGCCTTGGCAAAGGCAACCCACGCAGCAATCAAGGATGGCTTCTTGATCAGACCAGCAAGGTCTGATGGGCTTCTCTTTTTCAGGGAAGCAAGCGCCAGCCTGAAGCAACCAGGCAAGCGGTGTAAATTTGTAGGTTCGTCATCACAGAGGCCACTAGCCAACGGGCAAGTGACCGGACTGACTCGTTGAGCACAAAAACACCAGCAGGCCCCACGTGGAACTCGCGGAGTGTGGGGGGCTGTGCGTCCGTGCAGAAGGTGCTCGGGGCTTCTCAATACCCAATGCACAGCTTCGAGGGTGCCTCTGGAGCTCCACAGGTAGCAAAGTGCAGGTTTTCCAAGCTGGCCGGTCCCACGTCTCTCGTCGCCTCCACGGGTCTCAGCTTTGCTGTGGCTGTGGATCGGACTCAGGGAAGTCTGGAAGTCTGGCTCTTGTCAGGCTCTGTGATCGGGCTCTGGCGGGAGCGTCGATAAAGCAAACCGCAGTTCGCTGCATGGTGCCTGTTTGCACAGGGTGGTCACTCCTTGACCACAAGGGAGATTCTTCAGTAGAACGTCGAAGGTCCAGAGTTTCGTTTGAAGTTTCAGTTCAGGATAAATCTAAAGTCTCTTGACTCAGCTCCTACCTATATACCAATCTGAGGGGCTGGATTACCTGCTAGGTCCCTCCTATGGGTGGGACCAGGGAAGGGGGTGGTTACACCCCTTTCCCTTTATCCAGTTTCGCGCCAGAGCTGGGGCTGGAGTGCCCCAGCAACTGGTTTGAACCAGGCTATGCATGGGACACCTTGTGTGCCCCAGGCAGTGTCTCATTTCTTTCAGCCCTCCCTGCCCCAATACACTATGGCCTGTCTAGGGTGGTGCTAGCACCTCCCAAGACAGGAAACCTATTGTCTAAGCCTCCCTCGCTGGAAGGACTCCCAGCAGCAGGAGGTCAGACTTGTGTCTGTGGCAGCAGCATCCATTTTGTGATGCTGAGGATCTGGTTAACTTTAACCGGGATTACTAGGAACAACATGTCTTCTCCCTCTAGAAGGGTGGAATGCTACCCTCGTCGCCAGAACTGGCGAGGGGGTAGTATTCCAAAGCGTTTGACACCTTACACGATATGTTTTGATAAAGCCAAACCAAAGTTAGCATTTAACCGTGAGGATGATAATATACTTAAGAGTATATAGTATGGCTATATCATAGAACAGCTATAAGGACATGGTTCTGAAAGCTGCAGTCAGGCTCAGCTCATGCTAGAGCCTCATCTCACATAAAACCAAGCACTCTGCCTCCAGGATTGTTAAGGCCTGCGATAGGAGTGACTTCTAGGTATATATGTGTCTATATGTAAAGGTAGGTATAGGGATACTACACCTAAGCAAGGGGTGATTACATGACCTTGTCCCAGCTGAGTGATCAGCCAGTTGTGTCAATGTGAATGGCCAGCCAGGGGTGGCATGATACATGCTGCAGCCCCTGGTAGGCCTTGGGTGCACCTATGCTTTGCATACCTAAGGTACACTGTACAGGGGCTCATAAGGTGACCCAATTCCCAATTGGAGATGTACCTAAAGTACATGAAGTCCATTTTACAGTGAAAGCAGATAGCCTGGGGGCCTGATTAGCAGGCTCCCAGGCCAACTAAGTCGAAAACCAGCTAAACACTAGGCAAAAATATCTGGGATAACCATAGTCAGGTATCCACCTTCCTACAGCCCCTTCCCAGCTCTTTCAAGCTACAGCAACACTCACTATCTACAACAATGGTGCTATCCTCATCCAAGCCACTGACCATAGTTTAAATCTCCTAGATAACATCTTCGCTATCATTAAAGAACAAGTGGACAATCCTCAAACTGCCGCACTATCCACCCACACCAACATTATTCATGGCGCTTTTGCCCTATCCCTCCTCGGCTCCCCCCCAACCCACCCTTCCGACCATCACAGGCTTCAGATTCATCCGCTTCCTCTACCCTGACTACCCTGACGTCCACTCCCACTTATACACCTAGCAGCACCTCACCGAAACATCTCACGCTTCTCCTACCCACCATGACCGAGACCACCTTCGCACGTCACATAGCAACGGAAACCACTCTAGGCTTGACCACAGATCCCCACCCCTCTTCCTTCTCAATCTCTTCCCTCATCATCTCTCCCCCTATCCTAGCTACACCTCACAACACCACACACATCATTGACTCCTTACAGCTCAACCTATCTCCCCCTAACATGACTTATTCTACATTCGTGCCCCCATTAACAACGGAAACCACTATGGGAACCACCATAGCTCCCCACCCTTCTATAACACCCTCCCCCACTACTCTCTCCCCCCTCACCTCCTCCCCTACTCACAATAACACACCTTTCAAGGACTCCACTCACGCTAACCAGTCCCCCACAGCTCAGTCGCCTACACTCTACTGTTCACCCCTCAACTTCTCAGACATCAGTCCACCCTCTGAATAACCAATGCATCCTACCGCACCTCGCACACCTGCCCACCAACATGCAAAACCCTCTACTCAGCCACTTACATCAACATCCCTACCACACACACCTGAACATTCTAATTCACGCACCCCTGCACCAGCCCATACACCCAACCAGCCGACACCCCAGACACACGCACTCATCACCTCCCCCATCATAATCACACCAGACACTGTAAATGTATAGGCATTTATATAGCGCACTACTTACCCGGAGGGTCCCAAGGCGCTTCGACCGCTGCGAAACCCTTCCTGGCTTCCCTGAGAGATGGTCCCTTAATGGGTATCTCCAGGGTGAGACCCGGCATCCCCGGCGGTCTGGTGGGGCCGTTAGTGAAGATGAGGCAAGCTAATGCCCAGAGTTGCCGAGTGTGATCGCTGATCAGAGTGGGCACCGAGGCGAGAGAATTATCGAGTCCGCTGACCCTGGTCCAGAAACCTGCCGCGCCGGGATTCGAACCCTGGTCCCGGGCCGTCCTCTGCTCTCGGGTCTGCCGCCTCTAACCAGTGAGCCACACTACTTCACCCAGTGAGCCACACTACTTCACTACTTCAGATTAGAGGAGATCATGTCCACACTTTATTTAATCAAAGAGGATCTCCACGCTTTTAAAGTGATGCTATTGAGTCATCCATGGCTCCCCAGATCCTACAGATCTAATATACCTAGCAAGTCCCCAACTCGCCTCCCTAGCACCCCCAAACACAATGCTCCCAGTTGGAAATCAGTATCCTCCCGCCCATCACGTACCAACAACGATTTTTCGGAGACCGATCTTCGCTCTCTCCTGCTCTCCTACGAACCTGTCATTGCGAACCCCGCTTGACTCACACACATGCCCATCCCTTCTATCCTCGCAAACCTTCACAGTCCCTCTTCTCACAGCAACAGAGGAATCATCGAACATAATCTCTGTAAAGTCCCACTCATCCAGGAACATACCACTTCCCCTGTCACCCCCGTCTTAAATGCACACTCCTGAATCGCAGATCGGCCTCGAAACACGCCACTGACATAGCCGACCTCATTACCTATACTGATCTTGACCTCATAATTCACACTGAAACGTGGCTTACAGAATACTCCTCGCCCCTCATCGACATCCTAGTACCCCCTAACTATGATGTCATCAGACTAGACAGGACTGGTAAGATTGGAGGAGGTATTGCATGCATACACCGGAGCAACATCACCATAAACAGGGCTATATCCTCGGTACTCCCTTCTTGTGAATACATAAGCCTCGACATCAACAGTAATGGTAAACCTGTCTGCTCGCTACACATCACCCACCTGGTGACAACCTCCTCTTCACAGAACACCTCATGGATATGATCACATCACAACACACACCGGTCGACGAAACACACAAATTTTCCGGGGTGACTTTAACCTTCACTGGAACCATCCCAACGATACAGTGGTCAACAGCCTCAAAAACTTCCTCAACGCCTTCAACGCCTTAGACCTCAACCAAATTTGCAACAGCCCTACACACAATAAAGGCGCAATTTTGGATTTAATAATGTCTAAGAGGGATGCCACTCATTTGGAGACGATCCTCCCCTGTGATTGGTCTGACCATCACATCATCACCTTCTTCATCAAGGAAACAGTCAAACTTAATTCGGCCCAAGCCACAAAACCTACAGTATGGAAAAGAGACTGGAAAAAACTCAACCCAAACATGTTACCTACCTCAAGCCAGAATCTACTTTTACCCCCTGCTGGATCTTCCAACGTAACTGATCTCACCAACCACTACCTCAACTCTATGACTTCTATAATTAACTAATTTGCTTCCCTGCAACTAAAGAGAGTTTCCACGAAAGACTCTAAACCTGGTTCAACGGTCTTCTTAATGAGGACAGACGTTCTCTCAGAACTGCTGAACGCAACTGGAGATAGGTCCCACCTGCCAACCTCCTTATGACTCCAAAAAGAAAGAGAAATGCTTACTATCGAAAGGTCAAGCGCACTAAAGCAGACTTCTTCAGCCAACAACTTAACCAGGCAAGAAATCGACCCAAAAAACTTTTTGAAATAATCATAACTCAGTCTAAGGACCAATCTCAACGTCCACAAGAACTAACTCACCCACAACCCACGTGTGAGGACTTTTCTAACTACTTTAACCTAAAGTCTGAGAACATCAAGAAAGATCTCCTCCATGACCTAATCTCTCACTCTTGCCCGCTCACCAAAACCTCCCCTCACACAACAAATCCTGTCAAAGTTTGCCCTAAAAAACGGCGCGCCATGGTCATACTTTTACACCTACTCTGAAGACGCTATAGGCAAATTTCTCAATGCTCATGAATCCTTCCAATCACCTCACTGACCCTCTCCCCACAAATGCGGTTAGAAATCTTACCCCTTTGCTACTACCGCTCTGGACTAAGATCATCAACAGTTCACTTCTACAAGGTTGCATCCTGACTCCCTTAAGGTAGGGCAGGTATCTCCCATCCTTAAGAAACCCACAGCTGACCCCACGGACCTAAACAACTACCGCCCAATCTCCAATATTCCCACCTTGGCCAAACCTCTGGAAAAATGTGTTCAACACCAACTGATAAAACATATTGATCACTTCAACCTTCTAAACAAACACCAATCTGGCTTCCGTGCAAACCACAGCACGGAATCAGCCATGACACACATCATTGATGATGCACTTCAAATACTTGATCAAAACGAAGCATGCCTCCTTATCCTACTGGACCACTACTCAGCGTTCGATACAGTCAAACATGAGCATTTGATAGATCTGTTGAAACAGAGAATGGGTCTATCAGGATCAATGCTCAAGTGGTTTACCTCTTCTGCAAAACCGGACTCAAAAATTCAAGGTCAACAACACCCTGTCCAAACCAGTTCCAATTACACTAGAAGTCCCACAAGGTTCCTCGCTATCCACTACACTCTTCAACTTATTAATGGAACCACTCACCAATCTGTTACAAACATCCAACTTGCAATTTCACATGTATGCCGACGATACCCAACTGTACCTCAAGATCAACACCCTGGACAACATTAGTTTGCTTAACACTACTCTTAAGACCACCCAAACATGGTTGGCAGAGAATCACCTCGAACTCAATGCTTCAAAAACTGAATTCCTTCTTATTGCCCCACCCGCCAAAGTCCCCATAATGCACAACTGGATCAAACACTTTAGAGCACTCAACGTTCAACCAACCATTGTGGAATCAGCAAAATCATTGGGTATAACTGGACTGCAACCTCAATATGCAAAAACACATTAGTAATGCAACGAAGGGAGCAAACTTTCATATTAATACAGTAAGAAAGCTGAAGCCCTTCCTACCTCCCAATGACTTCAAGATGGCGGTTCAGGCTCTAGTTCTACCGCGGCTGGACTATGGAAGTGTCTCGCTATGCGGTCTTCCCAAAGCCACTACAGCTCCACTAAAACCCTCTACCAAGTTCAAGTTCAGGAATTTGTATAGCGCACTACTCACCCAGAGGGTCTCAAGGCGCTTGAGGGAGGGTGTGTGCATTACTTATCGAATAGCCAGGTTTTTAACTGCTTTCTGAGTAATAGGTGCCAGGGATGGTCAGGGAGCGTGGGGAGCGATCGCTTCATACGGATCCAACAACGCGGCAGCGAGACTCATCATTGGCTCAAAAAGAAGGGCCCACATCTCCCCGGACCTAAAATCCATAAACTGGCTGCCATTTGAAGCCAGAATCTACCTGAAAATACCTTGCATGACGCACAAGGCCTTACATCATAATCCACCCAGCTTTCTCACACAAAAATTCACAATATCTGGAGGAACAAGATCAACAAGAAGTGAGGAAAACCCCCTTCTAAAACCACAAAAATTCAACAAGAAAAAACGTATAATCGATCCTACTCTGGAATAGTACACAGGATATGGAATGCCCTTCCACCGGAAATAAGACTGAACCCCTCCTCCTCTTCCCTCAAACTGGAAGTAAAAGGCATCCTTATGGCAAAATTCACGTAAACACAGCCTCATGTGTCTGTGAGAACCTCCATTCCTTTCATCATTCATATCAACCTAATCAATATTTTTGCCATTACCATGATTCATCTGTTCGCCCTTGCTCTGCACCTCACCGCTTCGCTTTTTGTATGCTCAGGTCGTTCTATATATTTGAAGTTCTTATCATTATTGTACCACCATGACTTATCAGGCCGCTTCTGTTCTGCTTCATGTTGATTTGTCTTTTTTTGTATGTTATGCTTTCTGGTGCTATTTATTATGGTCCTTCTTATCTTTAATGTATGATATAACTAAACACACTGACTGTAAAGCGATCTGATACCCGCAAGGGTCTTGTACGCGCTCTGTAAAACTTTCAAAATATCTAAATAAATAAATGAATAAATAGATGGAATGCGGAACAAATCAAACATTCACCCCCAGTGAAGAGATCTGGGATTGAATCCAATCCAAGCTGCATGGTCCTGTGGATGTTATTACACTTCCTTCAGTTCACTAACAGTGTCACATATATGTGGCTTTAAATGTGATCCGTCAATATCTGTAGCATTATTGCATCTGCCACCCTTCTTTTGCCATGATGAAGTAATTAGATACGATTTCAAAAACCTTTTCTTGGGAAGATTTTGAGCTTGTGGGCTTGTCACCTGCTTATCTACCAACCACGAATATTATTAATGCCATGTGATAGCAGGACAGCTTGAGATAATAATGTGTCCACAGCTGCAGTAGGAAATGCTCTAACAGTCAGATGGGTTTATAGGAGCCAACTTAATACTGTCTCATCATTCTTCATGATCAGAATCCTGACAAAACATTTCTTTCACTTGTAGGTTATATACAATCATGGGATAAAGGCCAAAACTGCAGTCATATCAGTCAAATAGTCCAAATATCCTTCTAGTTATATAGTAAGTTGGCCTCAGCACCCCCGTACTGCACGTTGTAAACCTCCAAGCGAAGACAAACAATTTACAACACAGCCAACGGAGCTGAGAGGCTTCCAATTGGTGGACCTCACCACACTCCTTATAAAACAATACACATCTCCAAATGGCACGAAACCCACTAAACAAACATTCCACTGCTAAACTCGCTTGAAGGGACACTGTGGACCCAGCGAGACACCGTAGTCTGTTACCTGATGCACATACCTCAAGTCAGGCAATACACTTGCCAGTATTTCGCATGACATTGATTAAAATGGTAAAGATTTCAGACTACACAGCACAAACACCACCAACCGTTGCAACACACAACCAGAAAGGTAAGTATTTGCCACACCCACAGTACTGAAGATTCTACTTAAAAAGAAAATCTACTTCTTTAACAGTTTTATATAGCGCTAATTTGACCAGAAGGTATCGGGTATCAGAGCACTTACACGAGCACCAGTTGCGTTACGTGAGGACACATTCATTTTTGTTAGGCACGGGGATATTAAGCGATTTGCTGTGACGAGGGGGACCAGTCCGGAAACTAGAAGGGAAACGCTCTAACTATGAAGCCAAAAGATATACCGATCTCACCTCTCTCCCCGCAGCAACCCGAAAATTGTAACAGGACGGAGACACCACTCTTCCGCCCTGATGAAGAAACTGGACCTTGCTTCTTTAACTGGGCCAAGTTTACGGAAGGCCCCGCCCCCTGGAAGGGCGTCACGGAGGCAGAGCCGGTAAAACCAGGAAGTGAGGAAAGGAAGGTGTGTCCTACAACTGGAGGAGGAAGAAAGGACGAAGAGGCTGCCAAACCGAACAAGAGGAGAAAACCGAAGGAGGAAGACGCCGGAGAAGATCCAAACCGTCGTCTACCGGAGTCAGGAGACCAATGACACGGCGTATCGCCCAGCCACGGTATCGGCGCGTATCTCGGGTTGGGCAGGGAGGAAGGGTTTTAACCTCATGCGCGCGGGCCGTTTTCCCGCTGTGCGCTGAGTTTAAAAAAAACCCGCGTTACATGACGAGCTCAGCTCATTATGAGCGTACGACAGGCGTAACTCATGATGAGCTCAGCTCGTCATGAGCGTCAAAGGGGTTAAACCACTGTAGCCCCACCAGCGAGAAACCCAGTCACTCCCCTTCCTGAGCACTACCGCAACGAAGTACCTGGTTACTCTTTTGTTTATTTTTGTTTTGGGCACCGTGTGACTCCTCACTACCCTACCGTTTCTCACTGTATATATGGGGACACCCGACTAAAACAAAGTCTTTGTCTTTTCCTTTCCGCATACTCTGGACCGACGACTGGCCCTGTGAGCACCCTGGAGAGGAAGGAAGGTGGAAAAACCCTTCTGAGAGATCGCATATCCACAGACAAGGAGCTGGAAACCTCGCTACCTTATTACAGACTCAGCCCAAGGCGGAAAAAACTGTTAAAACTAATAAAATCCGGGATAACACCACTTAAAGACTCAGACATTTCCTCTAACCCACTAACATTTGCCCAGAATCACAGGATGTTGTGCGTCCTTTCCAAGACTTCAACTCTGTTCCCCAGAATTAAGGTCGACGCCCTAGCCCTAGCCGTTAGGCCAAGTCTTCTCCCCAAGACTCCAGTGTGTATAATGAAATCTCCGATTGCAGAAGATGGAAGTACCCCAACCCGACAGCATTAGGAGGCCATGCTAAAAATGGCAATACAGCACTATCCAAACTTTTTTCAAGCAACAAGTGCTATTTTTACACTCACTTTTTTATCAAATTTTGCAGTTTTCAGCTATTAAAACTCTAAGTTTGGGGAAAGGGTGGCAAACCCATACATTTCTAGTAAGCAGATTGCCTAACAAATATTGTCCCAACTTAGCCTCAAGGAGTTTCTGCACGTTATGCAGAGAGAGATAGCTATGATTGCAGCAGTGAGGCTGGGCATAGAGATATAACCTGACCTTTGTGTCTAACAAATATTGTCTCACCTTAGCCTCAAGGAGTTTCTGCACGTTATGCAGAGAGATATGGCTATGAATGCAGCAGTGAGGCTGGGCCCCAGAGGTATAACCTGACCTTTGTACCCAGTTGTAGCTGTGCTGCACTACCTCACTGATGCGCAGGACCCCGTTGTCCTTGTGTGCATTATGACCCTTTGCTACACTACTGAATGTAAATTGACATTTTATCCTCAGTCAGTGCCGATCTTGCAAATAATGGCGATGAGATAAGGCACAAGTTAGGCACCTTTAACAATAGTTCTACTATTCTCTGCATTATCTCTCATTATAATTATTGATCTTTGAGTGGCACATTGGTTACTTCAAAAACTGTGGCCATCGGTCAAGGTGAAGAAAACTAAGACACCCCCTTACTGAATTCCAATAGTGAGGATGACCTGAAGGTTTCACAGTTCGTGACTGATAATAGTTCATAATATTCGTGACTGTATTCCCTGTAGCAATTCATATATTAACAGGTTGCTAGTGGGTACCCATCAAAGACCAACAAAAGCTTAACGTGGGTGTACGTGTCCAGCGTAGGTCCAGCAGGGACACAACATTTATTTTTTCAGAGGTTGGTGAATTGGGTAGTATTAAATTAGGTAACATTAACATCTATATTTCACAGTGCTTAGAAATGGCGTAAGTGTGTTAGAAAGCCTAATCTTCTAAATGTTATCATTAAATAAAATATGCATAGTCTGTGGTTGTCCTGAGAACCTGGCATGGCTCTGGTCCTCAGACCTGAAAGTCTGGCATGGCTCTGAACCTTCTGGCCCTACACCAGCCATCACAAAAATCCAGTGTATTTTAATTTTAAAACTATTTTTTTTCTGAGGCCAGATCTACTTTGGGTGTTTTCGACACGGCCATGGTCTTTTCATGAACTGAAGGTTTATGAACATGAAACATTTCTGCACATTGTTGAAGAGTATATTTCTGAACCTGTACTATATAATTGCCATGCATTCTTGTTTCTGATATGCAAACTCGACCTGAAGGTATCAGCGCTCTTTTCATGAGCACCAGTTGCGTTACAGGCAGACTCATTCATTTTGTTAGGCCAGGGAGATTAAGCGATTTGCCCAGAACCACATGATGTTGAGCGTCCCTCTTGAGATTGAACCCGGTTCCCCAGCTTCGAGGTCGACCGCTCTAGCCATTAGGCCACCTCTTAGTTTGAATCTTTTGAAATCTGGGTTATCTGGGGATCAAAGTATACACTTAGGGCTTTGATGGTGCTGAATACCTTGGGCAAGAATTAAAAATGTGCAAACATACGTGACAAGAATTTTCAATTCTATTAAGGACAAGGAGGCGAGGATTATGCTTTCTCATTTCTTTTAATAGAAATGCTCAGCAGCCAATTAGAAAACAGTGTGTAAAAAGAAAACTACAATACCCATGAACACTAGGGTATCACATGACAGATCATAGAGTCACCAGTATAAAACGCCACCCAGAGAATACCAAATTATCTTTCTTTTGTGACTAAAACAGTTCAAAATGAAAACAGGCAGTCCAATGTGAAGATCAGAAAGGGAGTAACCAGCGGCACCAGAAATCCATGGAGTGGAAGAAATGGATGGTTGCAGCCGTAGACAACTGGGAACTGAAGACAACAGTCAGGCAGGACGAACCAGGCTGCACATAAACCTTCATTTAGGGTCAGAACCTGAAATGAGATATAGAGCCGTAATACAGATTCCTTGTGCACAGAAGATCAATAAAAAGGAGGGGGGAAACAAGGAACAGTAATAAACAAAATACCATATGCAATTAGCAATAATCAATAACAAGATTACACATGTAAAATACAGAAACATGGGTGGGATAATCCTCTTCTCCTTGTCCTTAATAGAATTGAAAATTCTTGTCACGTATGTTCATAGATTTTGAATTTTTGAATTCTATGTCAGCACAGGGGGCTCCGATTATGCTTGTTCAAAGTTGATCCACCACAACATAAGCAATATGTGCAATTAGTTTATAATAAAAGGTTTTAAACACAGAATCTGAAAATCAATCAGCGGCCTTCATGATGTCCATCAAAGTCACTCCCATTGAAAATGTTTTAGAAGCCATAGCCCCTCTTGCAGAATGTGCACCAAAGATAGAGACATCAATACCAGCCTCAGTCATGAGCCATCAGACCCAACGGGCCAACGTAGCTGGGATGACAGGACGAAAAGGCTTCTGTAAAGCAATTAACAATTGACCTGGCATATCCTGTCGAAAAGGAGCAGGACTCACCTCATAATCCTTACACATTGAACAACACAAAGTTTGGGATTATTGGGAAGAGATGGATAGGTGACAGAAGACATATTACATGTAGTGCGTCTGGAAATAGCAAAAGTTACAAACTCAGGCGTGAAACTGCGACCTGCCAGGTCCAGTGCACGAACATGAGACACGCGTTTGCATGAAACAAGACAGTCAGTTTTGCTGAAAGTTGTTTGCGGGATAAAAAAGAATTGGAAGGCCAGACCTCCAAGAATTGCAAAACAATGGAAACATCCCACAGGGCCACGTATTTCCGACAAGGCGGTTTCACTAGGCGAATGTGTCAGGTTTAAACTCCACGGAATCCGGTCGTTGCACAAATGGCTCCACCTCCAAATGTCACCAACACCCTGATTACAGTACACAAGGTGTTCGAGCCATTAGGTGAGGGAAAATAAGAGAAGAAAAAGAAGGGAAGGGAACGAGAGGGGTCAGCAGGGAAGGGAGAACCTGAAATGACAAAAAGACACCTTCATAAGCAACACTTGTACACATAAAAGCTACTCTCATGATTTCTCGCTAATTTATCAGTGTACCTGCTTAAGAAAGGAAAAGATCTCTACTGTATTACTCTTCGTTCTTCACTGTTGTCTTTGGATTCCGTATTAGAAACATAATCAATACAATATGGCAACCATATACATCCTAAGGCTAAAAACATTATGCCCATAGAACTTCCTAGAACATACCATAGAACAGAGCAGAGGACAGGAGGTAATTGGGGTTTGTAGAGGCAATTGAATAAAGAAAAAACTCAAACTGTCAACAAGCCCACGCCAAGCGGGACGGATAAGGACAAGGAAGTGTGTAGGAAGAAAGAACCACAATACTCCGTTCCCCAAATACCCAGTAGTAAGTTCTTCCAATGTCTTTAACCAAAGGAAATCATAAACAAAGAAATAACATTGAAACGCGTATTTGCGTCCACCACTGTGCTCTGCTCCCTTTAAATTGAATGTTGTAAAGAAAACACGGCAACGCGTAGTTAACTCACCACAGCACTCTGCTTTTCTATTTGTAATCCCAGGTAACACGGTGCCAAAAATAGTACACAGAAACGTGTAGTTTCGACCACCACCACGCTCCGCGTTTATAACAACCTTCTCTTATGCCCAGAGCAAATGAGGATTTATCCTCCTCGTGAAATGAGAACACCAAATGTGCACAGTACAAACACTCGGTATGCAATAATGTTCCTCCTTACTGCAGACGAGTTCAAACAATGAGTACTTGAAGTGGAATACGATGCAGCCTGCTCCGGTGTTCCCCAAATCCTAGGAAGTCCGCTTAATGACAGTCAGAGCGTGAGAATAGCGTCCAACACATAGAAAATATGTGGCATCTGAGTACGCAGTCAGATGACATTGACGCGGCGTGTGGCGTCTCAGTGCACCACGCCGTGTTGTTGAAGTCTGTGGAGATACGAAGATGTGCACAGCAGGACGCCTATGCGGCAATAGCAGACTGAGGCCAGACAGCAGGTACACACGCTGAAAGTTGGCGCCGTCATCAGCGGATGCAGAGGTACATATCGCTGGGGCGCTTTCTGACAGTGACTGGACACATTTGGAGCACGCACACACGGTAACAGCATGCTGCAGACATTCATTTTCATACCCGGAGCTGCAGACATTCACAGCATGCTGCAGACATTCATTATCATTCCCGGAGCTGCAGACATTCATTTTCATACCCGGACAGCGTCGGGACGGGACGCTAGTCGGATATAAAGTGATATACAATGGCAGATCAATAGCCAAATGAACAGTTTTATCTTGTGATGGCATATGAAGACTAGTTCATTTTATCAATTAATAATAACTATCTAAATGAAGTTTACCGATAAGTTTACCACTTCAAAAGTGAAACAGCTGGGGCTTTGTTCAATAGCACCCATGCAAACCTCTTTTTCTTTTTGGTCACATAAATATATATTCAGTTTTTCCATTAAAATTTCTAATTTTAATTTGTTTTGCATATTCTGGTTTACTGAATACATTTGGCAATGATTGGCTATAGTTTGTATGTGTTCTTAACTCGAACTTTGATTTTTTTTATGAAAGTTGGTGTTGCTCAACCTTTACATGTCAGTTTTTAGCAATTCTCTTAGCTTTAGGCCCTATCCTAAATGTTTCTTTCTTTCAGTAACTACTGCTGCTCCAGTGCAGCTTAACCCCTTGGGCGCGGCCGCGATTCTGCGCCTGTGCGGTGCTTTTAATGAGTGGGCGGGTTCATGATGGCCCCCAGTGGTCATCAGCACACGCCCACCCTAGTGCATGACGGCCGTGGGCCGTCATCAGCATGGAATGGGTTAAACACATCTGCTGTGTTCTAATTCACTGCCAAGTGTCTGACTTGCTTATGAAATACAAATGAGTGTCTACTGTTTAAAATACAAGCACAGGAATATTCTAAACGTGCTTCATTATATTCTGTTCTCTACCATTATCATTACATGATTTTCCATTTATTTATAATTTACAACTGATAGATGTGTTTATGAATCATAAAAGAGAGTAAAATAAGGTATCACAGAGTAATTAATGATTATCTCTTTAGGCGCCTGTTATGTTCAGTGATGTTGCTGTCTATTTCTCCGAGGAGGAGTGAAGTCTCTTGGGGGAGTGGGAGAAGCAGCTCTACACAAATGTGATGAGAGAGATCCACAGCGCTCTTATCTCTTTAGGTAGGAGGCCTCTGCAGACTCTATGCTATTTGTGTTTTGCTCTGTAATTTTAAAGAGGCACAGATGAATAATGTACAAGTTGCAGTAAGGAATTGTGCAATAGCTTTTTATTTTCTAACCTACAATCTAGTTTTGTTTTTTATTTTAACTAGTTTGAGTAACCTTTTCCTCGTGACATTTTTGTGGTTAACTGTTGAGATGATGGCGCTATGATGTATTAGAACTAAACAAAAATATAAGTAAAACAATTCCTTCTATGCTAATGTCTCATTTTGCACAGATTTCTAGATAATAACTAATAAAAGTGGCGCATTAGGGTTTAAAAACCCGAAGTAAGATGTAATTCTACCTACAATAGTGTGCTTTAGGCACATTAAAACCTGTTTGATCCTCATTTTTTATTATTGAAAATAAGGATAGTGTGTTTTTATTCTGGGAAGGTAATTGATCTTCACCTGCTATAGGGATGAGGAATTATGTTGTTCCTACATTTGGGAATGAAAATCATTTTGAGGCAATATTATCCCTAAAAAGGATTAGGTTGTCTTCCCAATTTGCCCGTTTTTATTTCTGAACTAGGCTTATTATTGTTTTCTCTTGGTCCAAAGCCTAGCACAGAAGGCAATAATTAATCACCCATTCTTACAAAAGGTGTATTAGTTCAGCAGGTGGCAGTCCACTTGATTGTTGAGCCCAACAATGAGTAGATGCTTTATGAAAAACCTTAAAAAGGGTGGGCACTTCATTTGTAGTATGGTATGATTTGGGCATATTTTTATGGTTATGGGAGGAGCACAACTGCATTATCCAGCACATGCATTTAGATGTAGTGGTCCCCAGCCACTGCATACTAAAAACCCAATAACCAATAATTAGCTGAAGTCTTTGATCGACATTGAAATAAATAAATCTGAATGCTTACTAAAAAAAAAACAGTTGTACAAATACTCTGCATTAGATAATATTAGCTATGGAGCTTAATGTTAAATAGAAACTTAGCACCAACTGCATAGGGATTGAAAACAGTTTTGGCCTTGGAAATCCGGGGCTGGAGTTCGCGCTCAGGTCCAGATGGTGCTCGGCAGTTGTGTTTTTGTATTCATAGTTTATGTTGTAAAACATTTTACGTATGATCAGAAAGATCTTCCGCTGGATCCCCACCGAAACAAGAAAGACGGTCACCCAAGCACTTGTCACAAGCCGACTGGACTACGGTAACACCCTCTACGCCGGAACCACAGCCAAATTACAGAATAAACTCCAACGCATTCAGAACGCCTCCGCCCGACTCATCCTAGACATACCCCGCCACAATCACATATCCGGTCACCTGAGGGACCTTCACTGGCTCCCAGTCAACAAGAGAATAACGTTCCGTCTCCTCACCCACCCACACAAAGCCCTCCACGACCTGGGACCCAAATTCCTCAACACGCGCCTGACCTTTTACACCCCCACCCGCCAACTACGATCGTCCAATCCAGCTCTCGCCGCGATTCCACGCATCCGAAGAGCCACCATGGGAGGAAGATCCTTCTCCTACTTAGCGGCCAAAACCTGGAACTCTCTCCCCACCCACCTACGCCTTACACAGAACCACCTCTCCTTCAGAAAACAACTCAAAACTTGTCTATTTGATAAGTAACGACCACCCCCCCCCGGCCCCCCTCAAGCGCCTTGAGACCCTCTGGGTGAGTAGTGCGCTATACACATTTTTGACTTACCTTGACTTGACTAAGGCACTTTCTTTTGCAAAAAAAAGGACTGCTGGAATTTCATGTTACTAGGTGTTATAGATGTAATTATTCGGAGTGTCTAACCATACACCTCTACCTGGATTAAGCTTGTTTGCTTCACTCCACTACCCTAAGAGAGTAATGGGCTAAATGTGACTACTTGGTCATTTAGTTTTAATGCAACGAAGTTGTGGCCCTAGTAGACCATTAGTGAATAACTATGGCTGTTGCATTTCCCAGTTTCTTCTGATTGCCCTGAGGCCCCAAGAAAAGACTAAACAAAGAGCTGGTTATTTTAAGTCCAGCAACTCAGATTTCAGTTGTGACTTTCTGGTTCTATTTCACTGAAACCGGCGGGTAGATGTTTTCCGTGTCCTGGTCGCCAGGTGTTTATCCTTTAAAACCAGTAACACAACTAGCCCTCTTGTTAGCAGTCTGAATGGAAAGGCGTTGAAGCTTTGATCTCCAATATAACTAAATTAAGAGGCATTTTACTTCCTACAAGTACAGCATTTGGAAATTCACAATATAACTGTTCATTATTTAAAAATTAAATGTTTACCTCTGCATATTTGTGCTTTCTTTAACCAGTACTCTCATTGTCTTTCTTACAGGGTATGCAATTATTAATCCAGAGATAGTGTTTCGAATTGAAAAGATTCATGATCTGTTCACTACCTATCAACAGCCTCGCCAGCAAAGTAAACAGGCTCTGAAAATCCACAGAGGTATATCCATGTGAAGATGTTTGAAGAACTCCCAAATGCTCCATATTAGATAAAAAAAGTTATTTGTCAGCTTAATTCCTCCAGAAGTTCCTCAATGCAGACACAAGTTTTTCTATTACCACATTGGTATCATTTGTTTTTCTAAACAATAATACACACACACACTCTCTCTCTCTCTCTGTCTCCTTATCCCACTTCCTCTCCTTCTCTCTCTCTCTCTCTCTCTCTCTCTCTCTCATTCTCCAAAAAAGTACCCATGTTTAATATTCTTAACAGGTATACTCCAGGTGGTGTTATGCAAGCTTCTATCATGAAAAAGGTGCAGGGTGATTAAAAGCTGCCAGATGTCCTTCAGATGTTTGTGAGGATTAGAAGTGCACACCCCCTGGTCGACAAAATGAGTCACAAAGAGTAGATTGCAGAGATTCATTAATATATACATACATTAATACTCCCACAACGGTATGTGATGTGTAGGTGATTAGATACTTGTGGCAGAAAGGTTCAACTGGGCCCATATACTCTGAAAATCTCCCCAACTTGTGCAAGACCATATATTGTACCTCAAATTAAAAATGGCCCTGTGCAGACATGAGTATGTGATCGTGTATTGAAATTTAAGACCATGCTGAAGACAGAGGGACTTAGTCACAAAGGTAGATTTACATGTGGAAAGCAACATTTTTGTAAATCTACTGCTGCACCTAGTAGTATCTGTACACTTTTTTCCCCTGGTGCAGTGTTCTGTACTAAAGGGAATATTTTAAAAGTATTAAACTTTTGAAAAATATGTAAAATATTTTAAATATAAAACATTCATCAAAAATCATTCTAAATATTTATTTTAAACCTAGAACTTATCAAATAAAAGGTTACACCTTAAAGGTATGATAAATATATTAATATAATGTTAGATATATATTTATTAACCCTGGGCGTAGGACTACGCTATGCTACAGAGCGTGCGTAGTTTGACCTACTATGCGCCACGCGAATTGCACATAGCACAGTGCAAAAACGAATAGCGTTGCTGGCATTTTGTGCTTGCTCGCGGTCCTCAACGTCAAGTTGGAAACCGCGAGCGAGCAAAATCAACATCCCTGCAAGACTTTTTCCTCGTTCACGATCAGCAACATCAAGTTGCTGATTGCGAGTGTGGAAAAATAAACCTCTCGGCGAGATTCTCAATGTGGGGAGGTCAGGTTTCTCATTGCAAGTGGTCGCGTATGCTCGCGACCGCTGGCAATAAGAAACTACCAGTCCGCGTTGAGAAAGCTGCCGATCGAGTACAAATCTCAAATCTACTCGAGCGGCAGAAAACGACCGCTTGCACTGTGCAAGATGCCGTTTGCAATGATTGCACAGTGCGGACAAGCATCTGGCACTCTGCAATTAGTGCGAACAGCTTTTCCCTGCCGCACTCGCAGTTCGCTTAGCTACGCGTAGCATACTTAGTGCGAAGTGCACTTCGCGTAGCGCTACTACACAAATTTTTATAGCCATTTAATTATTTCGTCAGGTCAACAATTGGGAATACTAAAGACATTCAAATGAAGTGATTGTTATTATGCATATTGCATCTGGGCTAATTGTGTGCTGGTATTCCAAGCACTGTGCTCCCTCCTCTTTTTGTGATTGACTCCTTGCTGAGTTATTGGGCTGGCGAGCTCTGGGATTCACCTGTGCTTTAGAAGTGGTACTAAACCTGAGAAGACTGTGAGCAACATTGCCACCACTCGGAGGTCTCGAGATGCTGCCTTCCAGGCTGGAACGGTATCCCAAACACTCTTATGGCGGAGCTCCCATATATATCTTGACTCCACTACCTCCTGATATCAGTGCCAGTCACAGTCAGGGGGATGGGACGAAGTCTCGGAAGCTATGTCGTGACATGAATGCATTTCATTCATTGCCCACTTTGAAGTCATTTTGTTCTTTCATTTTTTCCAATTTTTCTGCAGTTATATTTCATTATTTGGTTTCTCTAGCTCTGATGATCTTCTCTGGCTCGTTTTCTACTCTGGTTCAAGGTAGTTTTGATGCCTAGCTTATCAACCCTTGTATCTTCCATGATTTGCAATCAAGAATCACCAACTTTGCCCAGCAGAGGTTTTGCCCTCCTAACTGAGACTCTGTTATGGAGACACTTGGTAACTTTCACGTATAAATTACTTGCAGGGCGGCTGTCAGAACACCTTTCAGGCGGCCACGGGGCACGCAGGGGCTTCTGCGCTCAACCGTGGTGGTTGAAATATTTTACTCCTGTTGTCCCAGGGCCTGACGTACTACGCATCCCACTCAGTTTGGACAAGTATCCCTTCTACACCTAAGTCTCAGCGGTAGCTGTGGTTGAACAGTCAAGGAGCCCTAAGGAAGGTGGGGTGGTGTACATACAGGTCAGGGAACATGACGCATAACTCAAAATGCAAACAGTACATATACAAAATCAATATCCAGCCAAATTCTTGTTTTTACAAGAAAAAGTCATATTTTATTTCTAATTTTACAGATGCAAAGAGATGCAATCCAACCTTGAGGTTGGGGCTCTAGTAGTTATCAGACAAATCTCTATTTCACCCTCCTTCATTTAACAAGTTCAGGGTTATTCCTCATTCATTGCTGGCCAATTAGGGAATGCAAACTATTAGGCCATACTCAAGAGTTCTCACTTCTGATCTTTTAGGAACTTAGTCAAAAATCTCTTAGGTGCCGCAGCACCATTGTCAGCAAGTACCCCGGGGCCCGAAGACAGTTAGGCAGTGTTCAGTGGAGCAGCGAGTGCCCTCTCTTCGGACACTTCCAAGTCCGGGTCCTGTACGGCACAGTTGGGTCGCTCACGATGCAGCACTCTGCAGCACAGGCACTTCCTGTCGAGCAGCACTGCCTAGTTTCCAGTGATCGGTGCTGCTACTGCTCAGTGGACACAAAAGGTAAGTTGGGGAGGGGGTGACGTGATTTTCCGACTCAAGCGAGGGTGCAAGGTCCTCAGCTGCATCTCATTAAACCTCGGGGACTTCATCAGGTGCTGATCATGGCATGCGGCCTCAACTCACTGGTCACAGCAGTTCTGCATCGATCTGGGCGATGGCCAAAACTATAAGCCAAAGGTGTACTGGCAGCCCCTCCTGTCATACGTGGTTGCCACGGCACTAACGATCCAGACTCCACTTATGCGATCGCCTTCACTAAGGTGACCCCTTCAGGGATACAGGGTTGCCGATCTCAACAGTCACAGATCCAGCACACCTGGCCCGAAGTCAGTTTACTGGTGACATCCTCTGGCATACGGGGTCTCTGTGGCATGGCAGTGCGGCTTGGTGCTTCCTGCCCAGGGCTTCCGATACAGCTCAGAACAACGCCACCCTCTCTGACCTATGAGAGTCGCATAGCCGATACTGCACACAGGCAGCAGCCCAATCAGTGCACAGCTTCACACCTTACCTAGGGAACCCTTGTGCAAGGCTCCCCACTGGACCTCACTCCATCCAACTCTCTCCTCTCCCTCACAGGGCACAGTGGTCTTGGTGAGCAGGCAATGGTGCTCTTAGTTCCAGGGCAGGTGATTGTGGTGTCCAAGGTGATGTCCCCTCGCTCCTCAGGGAGAGTAGCAGGCCTTTGTCCCTAGTCCTGGTCACAGGTAGAAGTCTTGCAGAGCTTCCCCTTCTCACACACCCTTGGCAGATGACAACTGTTGGGGGACTCAACCTCCCCTTCTTGTATCCCTTTCCGGCCAACAAATGTAATTTAGGGTCTTTGAAGTTTTATGTTGGGGTTCTGCTTCTTTTAAAGTAGGCATTTTTCCTTTTTAGGTCTCGCCTAGCGTTGCAGCACACATGCACTGATCGCTCTGCGAGACATATTGTAGTAGGGTAGGTTTTAGACGTGGAGTGGAATCCGCCTCTCGTTTTCATTGGCTTGCGCCATCGTCCATGCTAAATGCTGGCTTTCGATTGTAAATGAGGCTCCTTAGGCACTCCTTGTTACCACCCTGTCTCCTTTTGGGATGGCCTATCCGAACTGGATCTTTTACTTGTGGCGTTACACTGTTCCTTTAACAAGTCGTTAAGCACAAAACATTTTTTCAATCGGCATCGCGCTTTCACTTTAAGAATAGCTGCTGCCCATCCCGCGATTGCTATGTGCTTGGCAGCTGTTATAAAGTGAAACCAGCATCTGCGGCATGATTCGTATCGTTATCGAGGGCCACAGACCCTGAGGCTTCAGGCTCATTGGTGGGAAGGTCTTTGACCAGCCTCTTACCATCTCCAGGGTAAGTGCTCAGTACACCCGTTTTCCCGGGCGCGTGTACTCTGCTCCCGGCGTCCATTCTTAACTCTGCTTTGCAGCCAGGCCCTCCTTTTTTTATCCGACTTCAGAAAACGTAGACAGAGTAGCTTCCCACGGTAAGGCTTCTGCCGTCGGGTGCTTTAAAATATTCAAACTACCTGACTACAGTGTGCGAGTGAGGGCGATGCCAAGACGAGCCGGAATACCATCTCCTGGCACCTCAGTGTGAGACATGGCACAGCGGCAAAAAAAGACGTCCTGCTGTCAGAGCCGCTAGTTTTAATTGAAATTGGGCCGCCGCCCACAGCCTCCTCCTGCTGCGCTTTAATTGCAGTGCATTTCTTTTGTTGTGTACTCTGCATGCAAACAGTGTTTTTTGCTTGTCATTAAAATTGACACAGTAGTGGCTGACACCCACAGCCTCCTCTAGCCCACACTATAATTGAAGTGCATCTCTTTTGTTCTGTACTCGGCACGCAAACAGAGTTTTTTAAAAATTGAAATTGACACAGTGGCGGCCGCTGCCCACAGCCTCCTCCCGCTGCGCTTTAATTGCAGTGCATTTCTTTTGTTGTGTACTCGGCATGCAAACAGTGTATTTTTTTTATTGAAATTGACACAGTGGCGGCCGTCGCACTTTAATTGCTATGCATCTCTTTTGTTGTGTACTCGGCATGCAAACAGTGTTTTTTTAAAATTGAAATTGACATAGTGGCGGCCGCCGCCTACAGCCTCCTTCCGCCGCATTTTAATTAAAGTGCATCTCTTATGTTGTGTACTCGGCACGCAAAGTGTTTTTTTTTAAATTTAAATTGACAACACAGGCGCCGTTGTCAATTTCAATTAAAAACAATGCTGCCTGCCGAGTACACAAGAAAAGAAATGTGCGAGTGCGCTATATTAAAGCTAAAGCGTCCATCAGCCGCTTGAATGCTTCAATATATTCTGTCAATTAAAGCCACTTAATGTTGTTTCCCCTGTATCGGGCCAACCCTCATCCTCCCTAACGCCACCCCCGGTGCCTCACCCAGCAGGTGCCTTCGCCTGTAGTCCCGCACTCTGTGCCGCCTGTAATCTTTCACTTTAATACGTTCCCATTTCTAACATTACTACAACACATCGTACAATATTGACTCAAACCAATCCCCATCTCTCCTTCAGCTGTACGCTGATTAACACATGATCACTAAAAAAACACAAACTTGAGTTTGCGGAATTTGCTGAGTCACAGAATCTAGACATAGTCTTCATTACAGAGAGTTGGGCGGGTATAGCGTCCAAACCATTTTTAAAGTAAACAGGAAGGAAGACAAGCATTTGCAATGCAATAGGTCCAGCATTCGCGAAATTATAAGCTAGTGGCATTGTAAATGACAATGCCTTTTATTTATCTGTTTTCAAAAGCAACACATAGATAAATGGTTTGTCATTTACAATGCCAGTAGACCTATTGCATTGCAAATGCTTGTTTATCTACCGTCCTGAAAGAAATCTCTCACATCATGCACAACTCCGAAGCTGATTGTCCACAACATAATTAAAGGGAGTGACCAGAGTTTACACCTTGAAGTCAGCCACAGTGATTTGTGCATCAAAGGGTTAATCCCAGACCCGTTTTCCTACTCTATATCATTCTTTTATCAGCCTCATCTTCCTTCCCGAGATGTGTCCAGGCCCTTAACTTGTTTTCTATCGTTGAATCAAAGCATAGTCTTGAGAGATGTAAAGGGAGTCTCTTCGTTCCCTCCAGAATGTCTGCACCCAGGTTATAGGAATGCAGTAATACACAAATCTGTTTGGGGATCCTCTCTTCCTCATGTCATTACCAGACAGGCCTGGGCTTCCCAAAATAGATCCCAAGGTTCTATACAATGTACTTGCAGGCAACCTCACTCAGTGTACATTCATAGCACACTTTCTGTTCAGCACCAATACCTTTATGCATTGTACCTTCTCATGTACACATGCCTTCAGTACACACACTCAATCTGCTATCATTAACTAGGGTGTGCTCTTTCAAAATACACGCACTGCCAGCACACACACTCACTGTGTGCGCACTGCACAACTCTTCACCCTTCAAGTATTGTATTTAATTCAAGCACAAATTCACCCTCCACATGCTGTCTCTATGCGTGCACTGCACAGCACTAATTCTCTCATGTAATGTATTACTTTAAGGCATACATGCACTCATTACATGTACAAGCACACATGTACTACCCAGTACTGCTCCATCACTCTACTGTACCATTCCCAGGCACACCTACAAATAATACAGAGTCACTATCCTGTGCTATGCAGTACTCCACATTTACATGATATAAGCCAAGGGTGAGTTAATCACACAGCAGCGGAACCTTTCAAAAAGTGCGTGAGCCTGTATGCCTCACTCCAATGACACAGGGTAAAAAGGTCCTGTTCACTACTACTGATCACTACATGGTATGCTGCCCCCACTGGGCTTGTGCTGCTTAACACTTGGTGAAGTAGGTACCCTTCCACCACCAACAGGGTAGGGCTTTCGGCGCCCCTCCCTGTTCAACAAGACCCCAATCCATGAGACACGCCTATGTCATGGCGCACATGCATGATCCGTGTCCGCCTATGGGCTTTTCCGTCCCAACAGTGACACATGGGAGAAGTTGACCTTTCTTTGGGTAGTCAAGAAGGAAACTTGAGAGATCTTTGCCTCAACCAGTACTTGACTCTGCAGTGCTAAACATGACATCTCGTTGATAATATGTAAAAAACTAGGGACTTAATTGAGGGGTTGCATACTCACCTCAAGTAATATGCACAATCCTTGTCAGGGTGAACCATTAAAATCACTAAATTAACTTGAGCTCAAGCCCGGGTAGCCATGGCACAGAGCAGACCAGCTTACTTTAGAGACAATGTGTAAAGAATTTATGCAGTTTAGATTGTATACCATTAAGCCAGGTGTAGGAGCTACACCTAGTTGGTGAGGCCAAAAAGTGTGTCTGCCATGTTCAACTATGCCGTTTATGATTAACATCTGAGTTTTATCGCCCTTGAGCTTTAGAAAGTTGTTGGTCCTCCAGTTTTGAATGCCCAAGAGCCAGCTGTTCAGCTTAAAAATTAGGCGGTTGATGCTTGATTGAATTTAAGGAGTAACTGGTTGCCATTGGTGTAAGAGAATGTGTTAGAACAACTTTCCCAGACTGCTCAAGGACTACACATAAGGTTTGAACAGATTAGTGGATAAAGCTGAAGTCTTTAGGTGAACTGAAAGATGCCATAGTCACAGAAAGAGTCCTATTCTTCAAAAAGAAAGAAAACCATATAACTCCTGGACTTTGAGTCCTATTGTTTTAAGACAATCTATCAGAAGCTCATAATTAACAGTGCCAAAGGCTATAAAGAGAAAGCTTATTGTCTTGCCAGGTTTGCCACTAACAGAACTTCTGTGCCATGTATAGTACGGAAACCTGCTTGATGTTTATCTGGGATTGTTTTCTCTTAAATATTTTTGGGCAATGTTGCCAGATTCTTTTCCACTACTTTAGCCATTAATGACTGCAGGGTAATGGGCCTAAATATTTTTAGGGACCTCTGTATCCAGCACTTGTGTTTTTAAGAAGGATTTTAAAACTCCTTTCTTAAATTGCTCAGAAGTAGATCAGATCTTAGAAAAGGATTAATAGCTATAGGAGATGTTCTTCAATAGCTGAAAAAGTGCCTTAAAGAATGTGATAGGACAGGGGGAATCTGGGGTCCCCAACTCTTATTAGAATAGAATATCCTTTACCATTCCATAGCTTAGCAAAGGCAGTTGTAGTAATCCAATTTATTGTTTCTGTTGGCTATTCCTCTTTCTGTGTACACCAACCTCTCACTCCTGTGTGTGTGTTTTTGTGCGCGTGTGTACTTGTGTGTGTATATATATATATATATATATATATCTATATATATATATCCATATATATATATATATCCATACAAAATCAATCCTTCGATCAAAGATTGCGCCAAGCCCCAAATATTTTCTTTCAGCGTGCTTTATTAAAATCACATTGCCATTGTTTTGTGATTTTAATAAAGCACGCTGAAAGAAAATATTTGGGGCTCGGCGCAATCTTTGATCGAAGGATTGATTTTTTATGGATGTGAAGGGTCGCAACCTTTCCGGCAGCCCACCACCATCCAGAGAAAATACGCGGAATGCAGTTTTAACTTTTTTTTAAACATATATTCATATATATATATATATCCACAAGAAACTCCTTTCGTCACCGAAACACAGGAGACAGACCACAAGACCAGATGTCAGGTTTCTTTTTTATTTGCTCAAGTTCGTGGAAAAGTGCATAACGCGTTTCGGGCTACTAGAGCCCTTGTTCACATGCCATATATATATTCACTGAAAAAACCATAGGTTTCACATCCGTTATAGTTAGGAATTAGCATTTAAAAAACCTATTAAATTCACTGAAAAAACCATAGGTTTCACACCAGTTATAGTTAGGAATTCACTAAAAAAACCATAGGTTTCACATCCGTTATAGTTAGCAGTAATGTCATGAGTGATGTCACTGACCATGTCATGAGTGATGTAATATGTGACGTCATCAGCAGTGCATTGCAGGCGCGCAAGTTATAGTGAGTCCAACTAATTATAACGTGGAATTTCAATGGTTTTATGTCAGTGAAATTTCCAGCTAACTATAACTGGTGTGAAACCTATGGTCTTTTCAGTGAATTTAATAGGTTTTTTAAATGCTAATTTCTAACTATAACGGATGTGAAACCTATAGTTTTTTCAGTGAATTCCTAACTATAACTGGTGTGAAACCTATGGTTTTTTCAGTGAATTTAATAGGTTTTTTAAATGCTAATTCCTAACTATAACGGATGTGAAACCTATGGTTTTTTCAGTGAATTTCATAGGTTTTTTAAATGCTAATTCCTAACTATATATAAGGCCCCAAACCTATCTTTTTTTCTTTGAATTTCAAAATTTTGTTAATAGCAAATGTCTATAGCTATGAAATGTAATATTTTTTAAAATGAATGAATCCTATATTTTATTTGTATTTAAAACATTTTTTTTTTTTGGACCCTGGAGCGTTCCTGGGGCGCGCCCCGGAGAGCGCCCCGGAGAGCGAAGTCTTTTGAAGCGCCCCGGGGCGCGCTCCGGAGAGTGTCCGGTTAGCGCTAGTGCTGCGAACGAAAACATAATCGCGACGTATCGCGTAGCCGCGTCCGCGTGATACGCACGGCGTAAGCGCACCCGGAAGCACTCGAGCGAATACGATCGCGCAACACAAACATCCGACGTGCTTACGCGACGCGACCCGGGGCGCGCCCCCGGGGGCACGTCGGTCATGTGACCTGAAAATAACACTTTTTATTGGTGCAGAACAGTTTTGGTTTCATAATGATGAAATCCCTGGTCTTGTAACCTGAAAATAACACTTCCCATTGGTTCAGGCCTTTTTGTTTTCCAAATGATGAAAGACCCCACCTTTTTTCCTTATTCTGACTTTGTCCTTTGACTGAGGAAGACCTGTTTGTACCTCTCTGTACCTTTTTGAACTATAAAATGGCTTCAGTAGCAGCAGCAGCTGGAGCATCTGCACCACCACCACCACCACAACCACCAAGAGAACCACCACAAGATTACATTGGTGGTCAACAAGAGGAGGAAGAAGAGGAGGAGGAGGAGGAGGGGAGGAGAAGATGGCTTGAAGAACACAATACCCCATACCAGCCAAGACCACACATTGTATGGGAGTTTTTTTCGATCCCAGAGGGGAAGAAAAAAGTCAATGCGGCCAAGGTGACTTGCCTAATCTGTGGCATGGAACTTTCTAGGGGGAACCCGAATAAAAAATATTCATTCGGAAACAACACCATGATTAGACACATGCAGCGCAAGCATCCAATGAACTATTCTGCTGCAGAGATGAGGGAACTGGCCAGTAACCCTCCCCAATCTACAAGCACCACCTCCAAAAGAAAGCAACCCACTCCGTCGGGACCAGAGGCAAGGGAGACAATCCCTTGCATTCAGCCACGGTTTGCGGATTTCTGAATTACTTGTATTCATTGTGGGAAGACCATCTCTTATGGTGAACTGAGCATGAAGCTCATAGTCCTAGCTGGGGACAACCACAAATGCCTCCAAAAAACGTAATTTTTTCTTTTTTTTCAATTCCCTGTTTTTTCGTTTCTCCCCATGAAAAATACAAAAAAAATATAAAACTGTACAGAAAACCCAAGAAAAGTAAAAAATGTTCAAAAAAACAATAAAAAAATATAAAACAACAAAAAGAAGAAAAAAACAGTTCTTTTTAGAACTACCTCCAATTTATAAAAAAAGGCTACATTTTTTAAAAACTCTGTCATTCTTCTTTCCCCATGGGCCGCTCCCCGGTCCGCTCCCCGGTGCGGGTACCGGGCGCTCCCCCCGCCCTTTTATAGCCCCCACATCAAACCTAGAGGGTCAGGGGGGGTAACCCTGTCCCCTTATGGTAATTTTCCCCTTTTTTTTTTCCACCTCTTGTGTCTCTATCCTACCGAGACACAAGATGGCGTCCGGTCCGGACTGTTTCGAATGCTTACAGACACCCGAGAGCCAATCAGCTTTCCATGCGCACTCGCGTGGCGCGCCCAGAGCGCTCCCCGGTGTGCGTACCAGGGCGCTGCCATAGATATATATATTTTTTTGAACCTAAATTACTCAAAATCCACTGGAGCACATATCTTGAGACATAGCAAAGGCACATTGGGCTACCAGTCCCTACAATTTTGCCAAGTTTGGTGGAAATCCATTTAGCCGTTCGGGCTAAAAGTGAATTACGACCGCCCTATGAAAATTAACATGGAGAAAACACGTTTTGGGACCCCCCTTTTATCTCGGCCCCCGCTTGACGAATCCCCCCCACATTTTCAGGGAAGGAGCGGGCCACGAACTTTGAGAAATTCGCGAAGATTTGTCCACCGGCGCCAAAGTTATTCCCAATAGAATGTTGCGGATTTCCTATGGAAAGTAGATCCTAACTATAACTACCTACTGGCGACCGCCAGTAGGTAATATATATATATATATATATATATATATATATATATATATATATATATATATATATATATATATATATATATATATATATATATATATATATACATATATCCAACACCACCCTTCCGAAAAAAGATCAGAGGCCACAAGTGGATTTCAGTGCAGGAAACCCTTTATTCCAAACATCCCAGCAGCGGCAGATGCATTTCGGCACACTCGCCTTCGTCAGTGCCCTGTGCTGTAATGATCCCAACCCAATGGTGCTCCTCCTGTGTAAAATACTTGCTGGCGACTGCGTCCCCTCCCCCTAATGCTGTCGCCACACCAACAGGAGTCCAATTCCCAGCAGGCACTGTCCCAGCGCAGCAGAGCTGGTGGCGTGGGGGAGTGGGAAAACTGTGGATTAGTGCCAGCTTCAGGTGAGTCGGGTCGGTCCTAGATCAATGGAAAGGCGGGAACCTCCCTGAATCCCCTATAATCGCAGCAGTCAGTCCCTTCAGGTAAGTTCGTGCATGGGGGCAGTCAAATACGAGACTGCACGCCCCCTCGAGATAAAATACCTCAGTCCACATACGACTTCCTGTTGATTAGACACATGCAGCGCAAGCATCCAATGAACTATTCTGCTGCAGAGATGAGGGAACTGGCCAGTAACCCTCCCCAATCTACAAGTACCACCTCCAAAAGAAAGCAACCCACTCCGTCAGGACCAGAGACAAGGGAGACAATCCCTTGCATTCAGCCACGGTTCGCGGATTTCCGAATTACTTGTATTCATTGTGGGAAGACCATCTCTTATGGTGAACTGAGCATGAAGCTCATAGTCCTAGCTGGGGACAACCACAAATGCCCCAATACACCCTAATTTTTTTTTTTTTTTGGGCTCCAGTTGAGCCATTTTCAATTCCCTGTTTTTTCGTTTCTCCCCATGAAAAATACAAAAAAAATATAAAACTGTACAGAAAACCCCCAAAAAGTAAAAAATGTTCAATAAAACAATAAAAAAATATAAAACAACAAAAAGAAGAAAAAAAACAGTTCTTTTTAGAACTACCTCCAATTTATAAAAAAAGGCTACATTTTTTAAAAACTCTGTCATTCTTCTTTCCCCATGGGCCGCTCCCCGGTGCGCTCCCCAGTGCGCGTACTGGGCGCTCCTCCGCGCAAATAAAAAAAAAATATATATATATTTTGCTCTGCGGGGCCCTTTTATAGCCCCCACATCAAACCTAGGTGGTCAGGGGGGAGCAACCCTGCCCCCTTATGGTCATTTTCCCCTTTTTTTTCCATCTCTTGTGTCTCTATCCTACCGAGACACAAGATGGCGGCCGGTCCGGACTGTTTCGAATGTTTACAGACACCCGAGAGCCAATCAGCTTTCCGTGCGCACCTCGCGTGGCGCGCCCAGAGCGTACTAGGGTGCTGCCATAGATATATATATTTTTTTGAACCTAAATTACTCAAAATCCACTGGAGCACATATCTTGAGACATAGCAAAGGCACATCGGGCTACCAGTCCCTACAATTTTGCCAAGTTTGGTGGAAATCCATTCAGCCGTTCGGGCTAAAAGTGAGTTTGACCGCCCTATGGAAATTAACATGGAGAAAACACGTTTTGGGACCCCCCTTTTATCTCGGCCCCCGCTTGTCGAATCCCCCCCACATTTTCAGAGAAGGAGCGGGCCACGAACTTTGAGAAATTCGCGAAGATTCGTCCACCGGCGCCAAAGTTATTCCCAATAGAATGTTGCGGATTTCCTATGGAAAGTAGATCCTAACTATAACTACCTACTGGCGACTGCCTTTAGGTAATATATATATACCGATAAGGAGCTCACGTTTCTCAAGTTGGCTGCCTGCTATCTGGTGTCTGCGCAAGCAGTTTGTTTTTTGTCATGGTAGTGGCATCAGGCAGCTCACAAGCGGGAAAGCAGGAAAAGTATGGGACGTTGCTCAATGGCAGTCTGTGTCCTCACAGACGGTGTTGGTACCTCGTTACCGACCCATGACCTGGCGGACCTGTGCCCTGCGGGTTGAAACGTTTGCGGGGACTCGAGAGGCTCTTATGGATATTTTGACTGTTTCCAGTTCGCCCAGTTCTGCGTATGCCTGCAAAACACAAGGACTGCTACCCTGGTTTGCCCACGTTACACCAACCCAGGTTTGAAGCATGCTGGGAGTTGCAGTATCAGTACTTTCACGCAGCAACTAACGATCACATGGTTGGGGGAGGCGCGCACCGAGCAATCACGAGTGCCGCAGAGACTTTAAACAGCTGGGTGCACTAACTCTCAGTTGAGCAGAGGCGTCTGAGGAAGGCTCACGCCGAAATGCATTACGCTGTATCTGCATTCAATAAAGAACCTCTTTTCAAGTCCCCGTGTGTGGCTCCTACCTTCTGCAACGCTGGAGGGTGTTTCGGATAGGGGCTTCTCTTTTCTTCGGAAAGGGTTTTTTTTTCATTTTTTACTGCGGAGCCAGATACGCAGCAAAGCAGGCCCTGCAGCTTCAAAGTGACTATGGGATTCACTGGCAACAAGCTGCTTGCAGCACAAAGACACTTGAGGTATCGATAATCCCATGAGTCCGCCAAGAGTCTCGGAGAAGCGGAAACAGACTGAGATATTTCATCTCGACAGGCCAACAGTCTCGCATTTGACCGCCACTGTTTCCACCACTGACCTGAGAGGAAGGGCGCTGCAGACATCGGGGACACGGGACAGGCACTGTGGAGTTCGTCGTCCATCGACCACCCCGCCCTTCTGTGTAGGCGCAAAACTACATTTACTCCACTCCCTTACACCAGCAACCCAGGTATGCCGAGACAGTGCATACTGGGACATGGAGTCCGCTACAATCAACACGGACTACAAACGCTGCGCAGAACGCGTTAAAGGGAGGGAACTCTGAGCCTGCAGATATTCAATCACAGAAGGGAACTGATTGGGACTGACTCGTTTAGGAGGAAGGCGCTGAGGAAGGCTCTCAAGCCGAAATGCATCCGCCGCTACCTGGACTTCTGAATAAAACGGCTACCTGAACCCAAACTCACCGTGTGGCCGCTTCTCTTTTCTTCGGAAAGGGTTTTTTTTTCATTTTTTCTGCGGAGCCAGATACGCAGCAAAGCAGGCCCTGCAGCTTCAAAGTGACTATGGGATTCACTGGCAACAAGCTGCTTGCAGCACAAAGACACTCGAGGTATCGATAATCCCATGAGTCCGCCAAGAGTCTCGGAGAAGCGGAAACAGACTGAGATATTTCATCTCGACAGGCCAACAGTCTCGCATTTGACCGCCACTGTTTCCACCACTGACCTGAGAGGAAGGGCGCTGCAGACATCGGGGACACGGGACAGGCACTGTGGAGTTCGTCGTCCATCGACCACCCCGCCCTTCTGTGTAGGCGCAAAACTACATTTACTCCACTCCCTTACACCAGCAACCCAGGTATGCCGAGACAGTGCATACTGGGACATGGAGTCCGCTACAATCAACACGGACTACAAACGCTGCGCAGAACGCGTTAAAGGGAGGGAACTCTGAGCCTGCAGATATTCAATCACAGAAGGGAACTGATTGGGACTGACTCGTTTAGGAGGAAGGCGCTGAGGAAGGCTCTCAAGCCGAAATGCATCCGCCGCTACCTGGACTTCTGAATAAAACGGCTACCTGAACCCAAACTCCCCGTGTGGCCGCTTCTCTTTTCTTCGGAAAGGGTTTTTTTTTCATTTTTTCTGTGGAGCCAGATACGCAGCAAAGCAGGCCCTGCAGCTTCAAAGTGACTATGGGATTCACTGGCAACAAGCTGCTTGCAGCACAAAGACACTCGAGGTATCGATAATCCCATGAGTCCGCCAAGAGTCTCGGAGAAGCGGAAACAGACTGAGATATTTCATCTCGACAGGCCAACAGTCTCGCATTTGACCGCCACTGTTTCCACCACTGACCTGAGAGGAAGGGCGCTGCAGACATCGGGGACATGGGACAGGCACTGTGGAGTTCGTCGTCCATCGACCACCCCGCCCTCTGTGTAGGCGCAAAACTACATTTACTCCACTCCCTTACACCAGCAACCCAGGTATGCCGAGACAGTGCATACTGGGACATGGAGTCCGCTACAATCAACACGGACTACAAACGCTGCGCAGAACGCGTTAAAGGGAGGGAACTCTGAGCCTGCAGATATTCAATCACAGAAGGGAACTGATTGGGACTGACTCGTTTAGGAGGAAGGCGCTGAGGAAGGCTCTCAAGCCGAAATGCATCCGCCGCTACCTGGACTTCTGAATAAAACGGCTACCTGAACCCAAACTCCCCGTGTGGCCGCTTCTCTTTTCTTCGGAAAGCGTTTTTTTTTCACATATATATATATATATATATATATATATATATATATATATATATATATATATATATATTCATTCCCTGAAAAAACAAATATTAAAGTAACGTTATATTTTAGATGTGATAAAAAGATTTGTTTTTGTTAAAAAAAAAAGAAATAACCCTTAGAAATTCACTGAAAAAAACAAAGGTTGAAGTAACGTTATAATTAGGTGAATATGTAAGTGAAAACATTAACATTCTGAACTAAATAGACACAGAAATTCACCAGTTATAGTTAGTAGAGCTAACTATATCTTGCACCCCCACCATGCACTGCTTGTAATCACACATATTACATTATTCATGACGTGTATTTACATCATTTATGACATTGCTGCTTGTGCATGGTGTGGGGTTAGCCTCATGACCTGTGCTGCTGCCAAGCCCTTCTTCAGACGCCCCTCAGGCAGCCAACCCCACGCTGTGAGCTGCCTTTGGCCGTGCACAGCGGGGGTTGATAGCAGGGCTTGGCCTTGTGGCCCAACCCCCAGCAGGATGCCAACCCCACACCGTGCGCAGTCTTTTCCGTGTGCAGCATAGGGTTGGCCTTCGGACCCTGGGACCCCATCCCCTGGGGCCAACTATAATAAAAAAAAAGGCTGTGTGGTCCCCCTCCCCGAGTTTCATTAGGCTCTGAGTACCCACGTCCCCAAGGGCTTAATGCATTTTAAAGGGGAGTGGTGCCTCGTGGCTCCCCTCTTCATGCCTCATTAGGCCCTGGAGACCCCACCCCAGGGCCTTTTTACGTCTTGGCTAGATAGCACATGCACTTTCTTCAAGAGACGTGTGTTAAATCTGTGGGCTTTAGCCCGCCCATAGGTTTCCCATTTCCTCGCTATGTCGGCGCTCTCAGATACTTTATCCAAATTTGTCCATGGTATGCATGCATACGTCATGCCTCTTTTTTTGTTCAGCCTTCCCCCAGAGCCTGGACCAAGCACCTGCTCCCATTTTAGGAGCAATTTTTTCTTTGGGTTTGAGCACTTCACACGAGTGTTCGTGTTTAAACTCGCTGCATTCCCAATCTCCTGTTTCCCACCCGCCCCATCATAACCTGGTTCATTTCATCATTTCACCCATCCTGTTTGACATGAGAGTACTGAGAAAAATACAAACAGTATATTCCCAGCAGCTTATAAGATCTTTTCCTTGTTCATTTCTACCAAAACATTTGGATTTGAATTGCAAAACTGTACATCTTTTGTTTGGAAAGGTTGAACCTGTGCTCTGTTGCAGCCCAAAACACAAGACTTTCACCATATTCCTCCTTCGCAGGACAAAGCACGGCATTTAGTGGTGAATTCGAAGGCTAATTATACTGTTTGGCTCAGAGTAGATATTTTGGTTGTGCGTCCTGTTTTCTTGCATCATTATCTGCTTGTGCTCAGTTGTGCACTCCTTTCCCTTCATGATATCATTTGGCTTTTCCAGCACAACAAATGTCCATTGTGCTTTCCGTAATGAGACAGAATGTAATTAACTCTTCCTGATTATCAAGAGTACATTCAATTCCATGTTTGATATTGACATGTACCAATTTTGTAAGTGCTTTGGTATGTTCCAACATTGGACAAAGAAGACCGTGACACAGATTTGAATTAGCGGGCATGAAAAATGAGGTAATACACCTTTGTTCTATATAGGGTGAAGCTCCGACCCTCTTGCTCTCCATATGGACACACTGAGTGCGTTTTGAGGTTGTAACATTCAAGCATATAAACGAGAAAAAAAAATATATACATACATATATTTTTTTTGTTTTGTTGTGGTTTTATATAGCGCAAACTCGACCGCTGCTCGCCCAGACAATCCACTTTACTGTGTAATAGAATTGCAGCTGGTTTTTATTTTCCGTTTTATTTCATTATTCTCTTGAGAGCTCATCATCAATCCTAGTTGGAATGCAATACTACCTCTGTGGCCTCTCAAATTGGTGATATCTCCTCACTGCCCGTTAATTATTTATTATTGGGGGTTGCTTCTTGTCGCTTTAGTTCCTCCTTTTTTTAGAGAGGCATTTTGGAGCATTAGTCCGCTCAAATGATGGCTTCCGCATACCCATTCTCTTGTGCCTAGCATAAACTTGCAACAGGTCTGTGCCTGTTCCTATGGGTCTGCCTCCCCTCTTCTGCACATTTTGGCCCCTGGAGTGGGGCCCTGAGGTCTTTGAAAGCTCAGGGAGAGGGTTTTCCCCCTCCCCGTTTTGACCCCTTTTTTGGTCTTGTTGGTGGAATCCCCAACGCCTATATTGGCTGTCAGGGAGGGGACCTCACACTCCCCCTCCCCTTCTGAAATGAGAGCCCAGGTGAGGGCTTTTAGGTGCGTATGATTGTTTAGGGAAGAGGGGGCTGAAGCACCACTTTTCTTGTGAAATGTGGCGGCTCCCGGAGCCTATAATGGCTCGGGTGGGGGAGTCCATTATTTTTTAAACATTCTAGCTGGAGTCCTGTTGGATTGTGGCAAAAATTGCATTTTTTCCCCCCAAAGTTTGCTATTTTTTCCTGGGAGGGGCAGGGGTTCATCTGGATTCCCCCTATGGGGCGTGGGTGGGGCAGGCTATCTCTAACCTGCCACCTTATCTTTTTTCCTTTCAAGCTTCAGGATAGGGGACTAAGTGCCTGAGTCCTGTAATGGCTGCCAGTTCTGATATTGCTGGCAGCCAATTAGAGCACTCTCACTCACAGGAGTCTGATTCCTGCAGGATCGAATTGGTCCAATGGAAATAAAGCTTCCTGGGCCAATCACAATTCTCTATTTTTGAATAGGTATGCCGCAAGAATCTCTCGAGCCTCTTGATAACCCAACCATCCAGATATACAAATATTGTTTACCCTTAAATTATAATTTAAAAAAACAAAATAGCTGAACAAATTTACACCAAATTTTTTTAAATATTTTTTTATTGCAGGAATTAGCCAAAGTTACATGTCAGATCAGCAACACATTTGCAGGAATAAAAGGGTAGATACATCCGATCCCCCGTGAGAAAACATCGTGGGTACACAGCCATTCAGCCCACAACCCAAGGGTTGGGCGGCGTCTTCTTACATAGAACACAGGTGGGGATCTGGTAGAACGTCGAAGCTGATCCGGATAATCCCACGGGCTCCATCCGCTTTTCTAAATCAACCTAAAAGAAAAACTCCACCCCAACAGTCTCCTGAATCAACTCCCTCCCCCCACCCAACCCCGCCATCAGTGTGTAGTGGTGTGTGTAGAAAGAGCTTATGGGAAAAGCCCCAGATGACTGTATTGAGATCCGTAACGTGGACGTCTAATGGGACTCAGGTTGTGCTGCATCATCACTCTCGGAATCGCTGGAAGCGCAGTAATCTCTAAGGGCCTGCACTATTGTCTCCAACTCTAGTGCTGATTCTAGCGCCCTCTCGGTGTGCTGCCACCTCGCCAGTTGGTATCGCAGAGTGCTCTCCCCCGCAGCCCACTTCAGAAGTTCGTTGTGCCATTTAGCTCCCGTCGGACCAACTCTTGCCTTCCAATTCCTGGTTATCTCCCGTTTAGCGAGGACGAGCCCTAAATCAATAAATTTGCTCGAGATTTTATTCTTAGAGGTGTGCGGGAACCAGTGTAAGAGCCCCACCGCCGCGTCGACCGACAAAGTTCTCCGCGTAATCCTATTTAGAGTATCCTCGACCAAAAGCCAGTATGAGGACAGCGCCGGGCAGGACCACAACATGTGAATGAGGTCTGCCTCAGGCGCTCGGCATCTGGGGCAATCTGCTGAATCCGTGGCGAAGTACTGCTGAATCTTCGCCGGGGTCAAGAAAGCCCTGTGGAGTATGTAAAAATGAACCAGTTGAAACTGGGCATGGCGTGCTCCCTTCCAGGCTCGGCGCATGAGTTGTGACCAGGTCGTCTCCGGTATTTCTTTCCCTATGTCGGCCTCCCAACGATTCCTCAGTGTGGTGAGGGGGGGCAAGCCCTCGTTAATCAATCTGTTATACAGGCACGTGACTGCCTTAACCGTCCCCGCGGACATCATAACGTACTGGCACACCGGAGACGTAGGCGGTTCCTCTAGCCCACTTTTCCAGTACGTCTGAATCGCTCGAACCAGAGCCGTGTGCAGGAGGAAGTCGCCTCGGGGAACATCGAAACGGTCTAGAATCTCTTGGAAGGGCAGTAACACCCCGTCCTCATAAAGGTCCCCCACCAATTGCAATCCCGCGTCTTCCCACTGTCCTAGGCGTGACCAGTCTCCTCCGTGAGGCAGGGCCGTCAGCATCCCCAGCTGTATTTCTGGAGCATATGGAAGCCTCAGCTGTCCCCGGGCGTGGGCACGATTCCAGCATAATCTAATAGCCTTTTCTTCGAGCGTCAGGTCCTGCAGGGCCATACGCTGACGCAGTGCGATGAAGGAAATAACATGCCTAGGCATTCCCGTACCCCTGCCAACCTCCGGGCCACGAAACTCCCTCGCGATTTCCTGGGTGAAGGTCTGCAATTGAGCTGCCAGATAATATTTCTCAAAATCTGGCACCGCAAGGCCTCCTTCTGACTTTGGTCTCATCAGTGTCTTGAGAGCCACTCTTCGGCGGCCCGAACCCCAGAGGAACCCCACCACCATGGTTCTCAATAGCCGAAAGGTGGCCAGCGGGATCCAAATCGGAAGCGCTCGAAAGTAGTATAGCAACCGGGGAAGTGCCACCATTTTCAATAGTGCAATCCGCCCCGCCACCGAAAGCGGCAGGGTAGCCCAAAATTCCATACTACCACGAAACACGCGAGTGCAGCGGGCTATATTGACGTCCAGGAGGTCGGTGGGGTCATGGTATATACATACCCCCAGGTACTTGAGGCAGCTAGGTTCCCATCTAATCTCCCTGCTGGTGTCAGGTCTGGGCGTTCCCCTGCGAACCGGGAACAAAAAAGTCTTGGCCCAATTCACCCGAAGGCCCGAGACCTCCCCGAAAGACGTCAGTGCCTCTGCAGCCCCATTCAAAGCGGTATCCGAATCCTCGAGGAAGAGCAGCAGGTTATCAGCATAAAGCGAGATATAATGTTGGCCAGATAAGGTCTGCAAACCGCCGAAAGAAACTCCGGACTGGATTGACAGCGCCAGTGGCTCCACCGCTAACGCAAAGAGCAACGGGGACAGCGAGCATCCCTGCCTCGTGCCTCGCTCTACTGGATATTGTTGGGAGATCAGCGGGCCTGCTCTCACCCTGGCCGACGCCGAGGCATAAAGCACCGTGGTCCACCTGACAAAGCCCTACCCTAGACCAAAGCGCAGCAACACTCTGCGCAGGTAGTCCCATTCCAAACTATCGAAGGCCTTTTCCAAATCGACCGAAAGGACCATCGGGCACAGCGCCTCCGTGTGTGGTTCCCCCAACAAGCGAAACAGCCTGCGAATATTCATGGTCGTATTACGTTTGGGTATGAATCCTGCCTGGTCCTCGTGTACTAAAGAGCGCATGTGTCCCAGCAGCCTCGATGCCAATATGCTACTTAGGATTTTATAATTGACCGTTAACATAGATAACGGTCGGTAAGATGCCGGGTCAGTTGACTCTCTACCAGGTTTGAGGAGGGGTACTACTAAGGCCTCACACATCGAGCCGGGGAGACGTCCCAAACGCTTCGCCTCTCTGTAGACTATCAACAGTCGGGGCGCCAATAGGTCTACGTAGGTGGAGTAGAATTCGACCGGAAGTCCGTCAAGGTCCGGGGTCTTATTCTTCGCCATCCCCTTAATGGCGCTACGGATTTCCCCCAGTTCGATGTCGGAGCCCAGGGACTTCGCCACCTCGGGCTCCAGCGCTGGCATCTCCAAGGGTTGCAAATATTCATCAATCAGGGCGGGGTCTCTGGCCGGATTACTGCGATATAGCCGTTCGTAGTAGCGCTGGTAACAGCCTAATATCTCCGGTTGGGTGTGCACCTCAAGCCCTTCCGCTGTGCGCATGGACGTCGTCAGAGAGGTCCGGCGCTGGGATTGGCCAGCCATGCTAGCAGCGCGCCCGACTTATCCCCCTCCGTGAGCGACCTAGTGGTGTAGGCCTTATAATCGAAGCAGCGCAGTCTTTCAACTTCCGCCGCCACCGCCTCCCGCGCCGCAGCCGTACGCTCCTGGAGTTTAGGGTGGCCGGGGCGGCGAAGTTCCATCTCACGGAGCTTCCGGTCAGCCGTGGTCAGGTCATCAAGGATGACACGTCTCATACCCACCTTCTTAGAAATACAATAGCCCCTGACCACTACCTTAAACGCGTCCCATTCTGACGCTCTCGATCCAGCGGTGCCCCCATTGGTCGCAAAATAATCAGAAAGACTATATCCTCTAAGATCTCCGGGCGCAATTTCCAGGTGGGCATACTAGGGGTCCCGGGAAACCAACGGAAGTCCGCTAGGAGGGGGTTGTGGTCTGAGATGGTCCTGGTCAAATATTCAGAGCGCACCGCTGCGGACACCAACTCCGCCGAGCCCAGAAACCCATCCAGCCGCACGTGTAATTTGTGTAGGCCAGAAAAATACGAATAGTCCCTAGAGTCAGGGTGCTAGGCTCGGCAGATGTCCGTGAGCCCCCAGTGCGTCTGCCAGTCCTTCCTCCCTTTAGCCACTCGCCGGACTGGAGAGTCCGGGAGGGGGGGGTGTGAGCGGTCGGCCTCCACGTCCACTACTGAGTTAAAATCACCACCTAGCAAGAGGGTTCCCGAGAGAAAATGGGCCAATGAGCCCGATAACCCGGAGAGGAAGGCAAGCTGGTCCACATTAGGTGCATAAACACAACAAATATTCAGGTCCCTACCCCCAATGTGCCGGAGATAGCTACATAGCGACCCTCCGTATCCACCACCGATTTTGTAACCTGCATGGGAACCCCAGCCCTTATCCATATTAGCGCCCCCCTCGCGTAAGCTGAATATGAAGTGTAGTAGACCTGCCCTCTCCACCTACGTTGCAGCGCCGCCCGTTCTGCCCTGGTGAGATGTGTCTCCTGCAGCAGCGCTATCTGCACCGCTCTACGCACTAGATAAGCGTGAACCTTGTGACGTCTGGACATAGTGTGAAGCCCCCGTACATTCCAAGTGATGCATTTTACATTAGCGATCTCAGCCATTGTCCCACATTGCTTGTCCCTGTCTTTCCCACCAACGCTCAAACAAAAAACAAGCTACAGTCAAATCAACACTGATGGCGGCCCACTTCCCCAACAAGAACCCAATACCCGTCCGAAACAAATCCCACCCCACCCACCCCAGAACAGGACCCAAATAGCTCCATCTAGTTCCCATCCAAACCGTGTCCCCAGCAACCCCCCGATCCCGGACTAATCCTGCGGTCGCCACCGCAGGGAAGCCATAAGGGCTAGGTGCGGGCCGGGCGCCAGTAATGGGCCTTCGAGTCTCGGGCCACCGAGACTAATTCGAGCCCCGAGTCATAAAGCGTCAGCCCGATCGGGGCCCCCCAACCCCATCAGCGGATCATGGCAGTAATCGCATCCTCCACAACCCCCGCTGTGAACCCCCGCCCAAATGGAAGTAGCTCACCCAGTCAACCCTGTCCGTCCAGCATGCCCTCAGCCGAGTCCGGAGTAACCACCGGCAAGTGAACACTATCGGTCTCCTACTTTTCTGTGTCCGTATGAGCCCCCTCACCGCCGGGTTCCGATTCTTCAACAATGGGGCCGCCTTGTGAACCAGACAAATTAGAAACCATTTCCAGTACTCCCCGCTGCTCCGCCATAGTCTCCACAGTCGAAGGCTTGCCTGGTTTGCCCTGGCGGCCTCGGAGTCTCTTGGAACAACGTTGTTGTCCAGGTTCCGTAGTCAACTGGGATGATGAGTCGAAACCATCCTTGCCAGCCCTATATAGTTCGAGCCAATTACAGACTTCCTCTGGGGTATCAAAGAACTGGGTCTTGTCGTCAAGGATAATACGGAGCCTTGCAGGAAAGAGGAGCGAGTACTGGATACCCTCGCTCCGGAGCTCTCGTTTGACCGCCAGGAAAGAGGTTCGTTTTTGTTGGGTCTCATACGTGTAGTCTGGGAAAATGTTCACCTGGCTATTCTCCACCTGATAAGGGCCATTGTGCCTGGCAGCGTTGAGGAGCAGGTCCCTGTCCCGAAAATGCATTAAACGCGCTACCACCGGACGTGGGGAGCGACCTTGCTGTGGCGGCTTCGCCGGCACCCTATGCGCTCGTTCCAGGGTATAGAAGGAGGACAGACCCTCTGGAGCTACCGTGTCCCGGAGCCAAGCTTCTAGGTAGGCCACCATGTCGCCATCTTCGATCTTTTCCGGCAGGCCCACCACCCGAATATTGTTCCGTCTATTACGCCCCTCAGCGTCTTCCGCCCGTTTCTCCAAGGCGTCGATCCGGGACAGGGAGGGCATCCCTCATCGCCGCGGCCAGAGTCTTCTGCGCTGGCTCCAGAACCTTCACTGAGCTCTCTACCTCCTTAACTCTGTCTGAGAGCTTGCCGTGGTCCGCCCTAAGAAGGCCCAAACTCGTTGCAACCTGGGCGATGTCTCGCTGCAGTGCTGATGGCGTGTTTGCGATCGCCTCCAGGACCCGGTCAAATTGTTGTTGTAGGTGGGGACCGCCAGAGCTCTCCGGGTCAACTCGATCATCCTTATCCGGCGCCTCCGTGTCCGAGGCGGCCGGGGTGGTCCCTTTGGGCCCCCTTGGCTTCCCCATGGCGGATGAGTCTCGTGAGGGAAAGTTCGGCAGAGTCACTACCAAGTGTGGGCGTTGACTATGGTCCTCCTGGTACGTGGCTGTTGTGAAGAGGGCCTTCGATCGTCTTCGCCAAGGCCTACCACTCCTCCGACTCTTCGGGACGTGCCACCGCCGTGTCCCCTGAGGCCAACGAGGGGGAGGCGGGGGCGATCAGCGCCAATCTGGATAGGCCCGTCGGGTCAAGGAAGACCTCGAATGAGAGTCACTAATGCTGCCGGAGACTCTATGGCGCCAGGTCGCCGTGCTGCCCATAAAGTTCTCGGGGCTCCGGCGAGTTCAAGTACGCAGTGGGAGGCAGCCGGGCGGTTCTCGTGGCACTGTCGTTCCGCTCAGGGCCTCTGGCCATTCATGGCCAGCCTGCGCCGAAAAAATTTGACTAACAATCCATTCAAGGATGACCCCGGTGCACAGACACTTCCAAACCATCACCCGGACGGTCGCTTCTCGGAAAGATAGGATGTGGAGAAGATGCATGTAGATCTGCTAGGTGTCCATGGGTCTGGGGTCTCAGCAAAGCCATCGAGAAGGTACGGGCGCCATCTTGGGTTTCGCTCCGTGTTCCTCCCAACGTCGCTTTTTCGTCGGAACAACTGGATTTCGAGTGTCACTGGGTGTCTCAGCAGGGCCACCCCAACTCGATCTTCGGTTTGTGGGGGTCGAGGTGTCCCACGGTCCCCGATCTGCAGGATGAAAGCGGGCTCAGTCCCGGAGCCGAGCTCTCAGGCGACCATCGGCGTCCAAGCCATGCCCCCCAACAATCTGCGGATCAATATCTAGCTTCCTCCCAATTTTGGTGTAATTCCGTTCAACAGTTCTTGCTGTAGTGCTGCCCAAAGAAGTCTAAGTAAAATCCATGGGGATTTTGCATTTTGGGACCGCCCTTATTTCTTGGCCCCCACTTGACAGATCCCCACAAAACTTTCCATGCACAAACTAGGCTAAAAGTGGCATCTTTTTAGAAAACTTTGTGTAGATTCTTCTAACAGGGCCAAAGTTATTAGCAAGACAAAAAATGCTTACTGTATGGAACAGCTGACCTAACTATAACTACAATAAAGTACATGTATCTATGAACCTACGTTAAGGTACTCATATAGTGCAAACCTTGCAGAGAAGAAATGGACAGCTGAACAGTGTTGATACTTCAGTATTACTATTGAGGTTTGTTTACACAGAACAAGATAAGATGTAGACTTCTATCATGTTGGGTGCAACAACTCTTTAAACAGATGTGTCTTTAATTTCTGTCTGATTTGCGTAAGAATGAGTACAGTTAAGATGTCACTGGGCATGCTGTTCCAGATCTTTAGCGGTACAAAAGGGGGTGGTGATGGACGGAGCATCTGAATCAATCAAACACTCACACCCAGTCAAAAGATCTGGGTTTAATCCATCACCATTCTTTAGCCCACTCTGCCACCCCAGTTCAGACATGGCTATATGCAAATCAGTCTGACCCTGTGCCTCATGGGAACAGTCCAGCCTGAACTGCCAAGCCATGTCTTCCCTGGACCGGAAACAAGCTTCCGAGGACCGGTTTCTGGCATTCCAGCCGTATTCATTCCAGCTTGCTTGAATCCAGTGGCAAAGTGAGCAAGGGACTCATGTCTGAGCATACCCTGCCACACATATGGCGGCCAAAAGCGATACAAAAGGGGGTGGTGATGGACGGAGCATCTGAATCAATCAAACACTCACACCCAGTCAAAAGATCTGGGTTTAATCCATCACCGTTCTTTAGCCCACTCTGCCACCCGAGTTCAGACATGGCTATATGCAAATCAGTCTGACCCTGTGCCTCATGGGAACAGTCCAGCCCGAACTGCCAAGCCATGTCTTCCCTGGACCGGAAACAAGCTTCCAAGGACCGGTTTCTGGCATTCCAGCCGTCTTCAGCCCGACTTGCTTGAATCCAGTGGCAAAGTGAGCAAAGGACTCACGTCTGAGCATACCCTGCCACACTTATGGCGGCCAAAAGCGGTACAAAAGGGGGTGGTGATGGACGGAGCATCTGAATCAATCAAACACTCACACCCAGTCAAAAGATCTGGGTTTAATCCATCACCGTTCTTTAGCCCACTCTGCCACCCCAGTTAGGACATGGCTATATGCAAATCAGTCTGACCCTGTGCCTCATGGGAACAGTCCAGCCCGAACTGCCAAGCCATGTCTACCCTGGACCGGAAACAAGCTTCCGAGGACCGGTTTCTGCCATTCCAGCCGTCTTCACCCCGGCTTGCTTGAATCCAGTGGCAAAGTGAGCAAGGGACTCACGTCTGAGCATACCCTGCCACACTTATGGCGGCCAAAAGAGGTACAAAAGAGGGTGGTGATGGACGGAGCATCTGAATCAATCAAACACTCACACCCAGTCAAAAGATCTGGGTTTAATCCATCACGTTCTTTAGCCCACTCTGCCACCCCAGTTCAGACATGGCTATATGCAAATCAGTCTGACCCTGTGACTCATGGGAACAGTCCAGCCCGAACTGCCAAGCCATGTCTTCCCTGGACCGGAAATCAACAACAGCACTTGTCTGACCGCTGTAATAACGTGTGGGAGGGTGCCATTAAACCAAAGGGTATGCTGCCATGTAGAAATCGGAATTTCCACTGTTCCATATGGAGTGTACGCTGCAGGAGCATCGGCAGGAGTGTAAGTGTGAAATACACCAGACACAGCATCTACAGCGGGAAATGTAACTCATGAGTAATACAACTCAAATGGGTACGCCGCGGCAGCTGAGACAACAAAAACCACTGACTGTCCCTCTAAAGAAATGAGGTATTCCTGCAAGTGATCCCGTACAGCCACACGACTGTGTGCTGGGATATCAACCGCAGCCATATCGAAACAGTAATAGTGAACTACAATGCAATACAAAAAGGCACAACTGGGTAGTAATTTTTATGTTATGTTATGTTAAAATTGTTTATAGAGCGCACTTACACCAGGCAGTTTCATGGCGCTAGGAGCAGGGGTACGACAGCAGGGGAGTTACAAAAGTTTTATTCATAGGCTTGTGAGAACAGAAGGGTTTTAAGAAGGGTTCTGATCTGAGCGTAGCCAGTTACTGATCTCAGCTTAGAAGGGAGAGAATTCCAGAAGCTGGGGGCAAGAAAGGAAAACCTGAGACCACCATGTTTTTGGCGTTTGAAGGTGGGGACAATGAGCAGATTAAGGTGAGAAGAGCGGAGTTCATGTGAGAAAACATATCTGTGAATCCTGGAGGAAAAGAAGGCAGAGCCCTGACCAGCGAGGGCTTTAAAGATGTGCTATGATAAAGGCGCCAGAATCTTGCTCGGCTTGCAGCTGCCAAAATGTTGTGTCTAGAATGTTTTACACAGACACACCGATAAACAGGCTCACATGTTATGATAACCTTGACGGCACAGCACTCACTGTACAGACTGGGGGCACGATGTATGTCTAGAGATGTCGGAAAACAAATATTTTCTCATGTGTAGACCTTTATGAAAGCGCACTTTGCAAAACCAGCTAAGCAGTGTTGTGTGCAAAAAGCAGCAAAAGGTAAAATGGAGTTTAAACTTCTAGTAAGCCATGCTACCTTAACATGCACGCAAAAAGAGACCCATAAACCATACTACAGTACAGACTATATTTACGAGCAGTTGTTAGTATTTGGTGGATCTGTTCATGATGTAGGAAGCATGCAATAATTGGTCTAGTCTAGATTCAAGGGTTGAAGTTGAAGTTCTTAAGAGAATCCTGTGAGCTCTCTGCAACTCAAGGAGATGTTCAAAAGATATGTTTAGTATCCGCGGTGTTAATATTAGTAGCAAGCTCTTTACATCATTATTCACTTCTATTTTTTCTGGAATTCCATAAAAACAAACAATATTTCTTCAGGCCCTGGCTTCCAAATCTATAACTTTTTGTTTTTTAATGCCAGATATCTGGATTCCAATACTCTGTATCATCTAATCTTTCTTCCAAATGGGTGATTCATTTATCTAGAGTTTACAATTTGGTATAAAAATAGTTTAGGTCCATCCGTATTGTCTTCATTTTTTATCACAAGATCTAAAATTTTGACATCCATACATCCCAATCGTTGCCCCACAACAGAGATCTCTTTTAAAATAAGGCCCTTAGAAAGAAACAGTATCTTGTGGGACAGTAGTAGAAGAGTCCGTAGTTAGAGTGTTCTCTACTACTTGTTTAAACAAAGGCTTTCTGTTCGATTTGCCACTGGCCATACTGGTATACTTCAATGTTAGAAAAGACTATCAATAAGAACAGCATGGTAATCAAATATAGTATCCAATCATCTCACAAATTAGTTGGATCGTAACAATGTAAACGCCAATACATACTTGGATATGGACAGACATCCGGGATTCCAAAGAGTTTGGCTGCATGTTTTCAAACAGGCTTTGCTGAAAAACAGTGTATCAGAAATGTTGCACACCTTTCGCCTGCCTATTCACATTCGCTCTACACCCTCTGCTGATAGGATTCCCAGATTTACTTAACTGTGTAGTAGAGTCTAAGCTGTCAAATGAAGAGAAATACCTCAGAGCTGAAAGTTCTCATGTGATTCTCCTGAAATGTGTGAGGAATCAACAGCAATTCAAAATCCCACAGCAGCCTTTCAACTTCAAGAAAGACAATTTAACTTATCTCATCAGCTTCTGGCTGTGGTTTCTACAGAATGAGCTGTTTTTTTCACAGACACTCTTAGCTCCAGGAACAGGATGCAGCTCCAAATTGTCTATCTACATTTGCTCCACATACTCTGCTGAAAGGAAAATCCCTGTGCTCACATCACGTAACAGAGTTTAAACTGTCAAGTGAAGAGAAATTTCTCAGAGTTGAGCTACCCCATTACCATGTTCAACCAGAGTTCAGCAGTAATTTAATTCCACTGAAGCAGCCTCCCAGTTTAAACACAGTGAATGTCACTTATATCTCTCTGAGGAGTACTCACATCTGCAAGGTACTGCTGTGTGGAGAGGTGAGGTAGATACGAACAGGTTATAAGTTATGTTTTGCTTGTAAATACAGGTGATCTGTATGGTTTTTGCATGTTCAGGTTAGCTGGAAGGTGTCTGTTTGACAACATTTGATGGACCGCTGTTCCATTTGCATTACTAATTCCAAACATTCCTGTGGTTTCCACATTCTCTGTCCTCAGGCTGAGGTGTGGGTACCAAGTTGGACCAGATAAACTGAATTGTTGCCCACGCTGAACTATCAAAGGTGGTTGAGCAGAGGTCCGTAGGCAAGGTAGAATGGGAATTGTTTGCCTAATTTGAAAAATGGCTGAGTCCTGCTGTCTTTGCAGCCCATAGGTTATTGCCCAACTCCATCTGACAGCCCATTATCACTAGGAGAGCTACATAAATATAAGCATAGTAGCATAGGAGGTGTGTTGTTCTACAATAGGAGGATAGTACTTACTTGACTTATGTGAAAGTGTCACAGAGTGTCACACTTAAGGCATTCAAATGTCAGACATACACACACTGAAAAGATGGAAATGCCACTGCTAAGGAAACTGAAAACGTGGCAGCTATGTGTTTGTAAGAGATGAGATAGGAGACTAAGGGCCTGGGCCCTGAAGAAACCCTAGGACTCTTTTAGTGCCATTACGTTGGCTGAAACATGTAAACCCACTTACACGCAGGGATATTAGATAGTACAAGGCATCACTACAGGTTGTGATTATCCCTTAGACCTACCCCCATTAAAATAAAGTCCTTTGGTTAGGGTATCAGGATTTTTAGACTTTCTAGATCCTTCTTCCTTATTAAGCTAGCCCTGAAAAGTATGCCTCGCAATAACAAGGAGCCCATTCACCACTTGAGTCTTCTGTGGTGAATAAGGTGTGGCCATTGATGAAGTATGACACCCAGGGTGGTGTGTGAGGCCACACCTATCAATTCTGATGAATTTCTAAGTCCAAAAGATACTGGGAGACATAGCATAAAACGTTAAGGGGCTCCTTACAAAGGGGCAGTTCCCATGATGTGAGTTTCTTTATAAGTCTGGTCACTTTTTGCCCATTGTTTTTGCTTTATAGCCAGGTAAGCTGCAAATTAGTGACCACCCTTATTTCCTATAATTCCCCAGAACCTTTTACCAAAATTGGATATCAAGGTCTGTTCAGTTATAGATTCGTATAAATGCACACTTTTTCAGTCAATACAGGGTATGGCGTGACTGTCAGGCTGAGCTGAGGCCCTAGATAGTTTGGATAATCCCTCAGCATATTCTCTTACTGAGGGCCAAGTAAGGACTGGAAAAAGCCTAGAAGGCACTGTGCAAGGCACCGAAAGCAGTTGGAGGTAGGTACTGACAGTGTTGTGTTGTCTCTCGTGGCAGTGTGGATGTTCTCAACCATGTATTACTTTCGGTGATTGGGCAGGCACATCTTCTCACTCGTACACTAATGGTACATGGTGACCTGCTAGCCATGAGATGGCATCAGGGCCCCGTCTCTTACATGCACGAAGGACAACAAAAAAGCTAATTTTCGAGGTGTGTGTGCTGTAGATACACATGCTTTGCATACTCCTGCCATCTAGTGTTGGGTCCGGATGTTTGCAAGTTACTTTTCTTCGAAGAAGTCTTTTCCAGCCATGAGGTAAGGTGACTCCTCCTTTCGGTGATACTGCGCATGGGCACCATATTGTTAAATTGTTTTCTTTCCGCCATCGGGTTTGGATGTGTATTATTGATTTGAAACTGTCAATCGTGATCCCTTCAGTGCACAATTCACTCTCTTGTTTTTGATCACTTCTTCCACTTTTTGTGTCAAAATGTATGAAAACTTCATCTAGATCATCGAAAAAACTAGCTGCAGCCTTCGGGCATAAATTGTTCCTCAGTCGGCTTCTACTTCAAGAACCAGCGCCCTGCCTTTCGTCAATGGAACGGACACCGTTTCAAGTCTGTCCTCAATGCCATTCTAAATATCCGCACACCGACCAGCATAAGGTCTGTAACCTCTGTCTCTCCCCAGAATAAAAGGACAAAGACTGCAATGCATGCTGATCTTTCCGATCCAAGAAGACTGTAAGGGACCGTCGGGCTTGATAGCGAGACATGCAACAACAAGGTATCGAGGACATGCCTGATATCTTTGGTGAAGATATTGAGCAGGAAGAAATGCCAGCGGAAAAAGAAGAGGCCTTCCCCCCCCAGGACTCTGATTCCGAGTTGGAGATTGAACTAGAGTCCCACGGAGTTCAAGCTGGACAGGGTGAGTAACAAAGGCCCTTTGCCCACCAAACCTACTTCAACAAAACAAAAGGCTATTGGCCCACCACTGCCAACAGGCCACAGTCTGCACCGAGACTCTGGTTCAAACGCCCCTTTTTTTGGCTCGCCACCAAAACAGCAAGTCAAGCCTTCCGGCTCAGGCCTGAGCCGAGATGAGACCCCTTCAGTTCTGAAACTTTTCGGGTAGAAAGAGAAAAAACTGAAATCCAGCTCAGCACCGAAAATTTCGACACCAATACAAAAAGACTCTCCTTTACCACCACCAGAGCCGATCTTGAAAAAAAATTAAGAAAAGTTGGATCCCAAACAAAAGAAAATTTACTTAAATCTTGATGCTGGTCCCATATAACACTAGTCCTATTCATGTTCCCCAAACCCCTCCACCTTGTTCACCAATACACATTTTACCACATACAGATCCTCTACACATTATACCATCAGGTTCTCCTAACACAAATCCTGATATAGAAGATGATGATGATAATTAGAATCAGCCCTGAAACACACAAAAGAAGGGGGACTTGGAGCGGTATAGAAACAGAGATCCAGTACCCGTGCTCCCTAGAATATCCGTTATGATCACTGGAGGGTAGCTGTTCCAAGGGGAAGCTGACCAGTCTGGTCACTAAAGGGACAGGTGAGGGGAACTCTATCCAGTAAAATGGGTTGGCTATTCTAGAGGGGGGAATTCTTCCTTGTTGAAGAAGTGCCCTCACACACCCAAGCGGTTGTCATGCTTTATCATCGGGTGTTGCTCCTCGTGGGGGTGGCGCTGCTGTCTTTCATGGGCCCCCCAAGAGGGATCTTTGTCAGAGATCTTTTCGAGGAACGCCGCAGTGGTGAGTGCGGGTGTGTGGGGGGAGTGGTAAAGGTGAGTTAAAATATATCACTCTGGTACCTTGAAAAAACGTTATTCTGGGGTCTGTGTGATATGGTTAAAAACAGGAGTCAAGAGTACTACTCTTGAAGAGGTAGTCACAAAAAGGAGTATTTTCCTTCTGTGTATATTAGTGCAATTGGAGATGAAAACTGTTGGTATTAGCTCAACATGTTTCACGCCTCTTGTGGTCCCTATTGGATCCCGTGGCATTTCTCCAGGACTGTGCAAAGTGTGAGAAGTAGATAGAAGTGGACTTAGATGATGACAATCAGTACACCCTGTAATGGTACCTAGATATTTGATGTGGTCAGGGCGACTCTGCACCCAAACGGATACGACCACCTTAGTTGCAAAGTCCAACCTAAAAAAGGAGAGAGAACAAAACAAACACTTGTCCATGAAGGATGATCTTATTTAGTTGCATACTGAAGATCATGCGTGTATTCATAGTCATACACTGCATCTTTATCTAAGAATATATGGATAAAAAGCGGAGTTGTCCATCACAGCGTGAGAGCAACATTAAAAACGCATGCTGGCGTGTACACAGTACATAAGTCCGGAACTGGCTGTGAAGTAGTTTGACACACCGCTCATTTGTGCCAGTGTTGGTATGATAGGCAGTGAGCATCCAGACACATGCCCACGCCCACCGGTGCCTACTCAGGTGTGGCATGTCAGCAGTGATAAGTTAAGTAATTCAACCCACCGCTCATTTGTGCCAAAGTTGGTGTGACAGGCAGTGAGCGAACAAAGACATCGCTACAAACATGGGGTGCCTGCCCGGGTGTGGCATGTAAGCTGTGATCAGTAATGAAGTTGCTTAGAAACTAAATTCTCCTCAGAGCCGGAACAAGTATCAATTGTTGAGTAGGCATTGAGGAGGTGGACGCTGACATGGTGTCAATTGATATGATGGTAAATTTCAATTTTCGATTTCCTGTAGAATATACCTAATTCAGACCATAGTATACAAACCTGTGCAGGGTTTAAAAACTGAGGAGTAGAAGGGAACATGCATTTGGGAAAAGATGTCTGCATGTCTCAGGCCCATTGTTTATAACTGAGCTCCCTCATTCTATCCCAGCCCTTGAATAAGGAAAAATATCCATTTGGAAGGATTTGCTTCTCGGGCACTAATGATTAGAGGTCATTGTGTATTAGGATGGGGTGTAGATTTAAGGCTATTAACACAACTGATTCACTTACAGAGAGTACTGTGCTGAAGGAACAAGGTATACAGGTGGAGGCCAGGGTAGAACAATCTATGGGTGATGACACAAAAGGGACAATGTTTGAGTCAGACACAGATCAGCACTCATGTGGATGAAAGTATGAGGGTGCTGAGTGTGTTTTCAAACCGGCATTGTTTACAAAGACCACTGGACCAAACTCGATTAGGCAGCACTGCATGAGTCTCTGTGCACCATTGAGATGTAACAACTTGACACTCAAGAGAGTAAAAAAGAAAAATTGCCACTGAAGGGCAATACATATGTGTTTAATTTTACAATCTGGATTGTTTCTTGTGGTGGAAGAACCACGCTGCAATCCTTGTGGTGCATGCTGAGTCCAGGCCAAAGAGGACATAGACTAATAAGGTCTACTTATTGAATATTCAACAGTTCTTTGATTGCACACACACTGCATGTATCTCGAGTATCATTAATCCAGCCACTGCTTCACACACATCTTTACACAGATTAAAGCAGGGAAGGTCCGTAGGCAGCCTGCCTACTTAGGGATACAAGTAATAAGGACTGAATCGATGACTAGATATCAGCTATCACCCATGATGAAAGGAATTCCAATTTTGGTGGACGTTGACATCACAGTGGGATCTAGCTCCCTACTAGACAGTAAGATTAATGTCACATAAGACACCATGATATTAGAGCCTTTTCTTAAGAAAACATATTGAATTCACCAGAATTATGGACTGTGGAGTGGAACCTAATAGCGATCATGACACAGACTTTCAATCCTGCACTAGGCCATTAAAACTAAAAGCCATACAGATGTCTCTTCAACTGCAGTTACAAAGGATTCCCAGCGTGAGCATACAGTTAGTATGACTTGCAGAACTATCTATGAGTTATCATAGTTCCCAAATGCTCCTGATATTGTAATTTTTTTTATAACATATGAAATGTCCAGATAGAATCTTTGTGACAAATTAATAAGAACAAGACCTTAGACAATCAATTGAAAGGTCCAAGTGTTTTAATTCACTCTTCTTTAAAAAAATATTTTGAACGAGATTCAACCATTAATTTCATGTCATTTTGTTGGGCAACACTTTTTTTTGTAAAATAACATTTTCATAAATACAAATATTATTCATACATAAACAATTTGAAAAGCAACACATTAAATATATTGTTGTGGCATGATGCTACCATCTATACCAGCTATTCTATACCCTATCCCTCGAGCTTCACCCACATCCACACATGACAAAGCACCTCAACTGGATATTGTGGCCAATCAGGGCTGTCACTTCCCCAAGAGGTAACAGCACTACTGCTTAAAGATATAAGAGATGATTTTCTGCTACAACTCAACCATGAGGGAAGAAAGGAAGTAAAGATGGCAGATTAGATGTTTTATTGAATGAGCCTTGGAGCACTCAAGTAGAAATTCACTTGCATCCATCAAGAAATCTGCCATGGCCAGGGGCACCCACTGAAATCAGGGGACCGGCTTCAGGTCTGCCTCATGCTGCATTGCTTGGCTGTCAATATATACTATTTCAGGATGGCCAGAGACAACCCCTGCCAGGCCCAATGTTACAAGTATTCCAGAGTCGAATAGACAGGTAACTTCCACAAGAGCACAGTTTAGAACTGCTGCCAAGAAAAAGCACTAGCCTCAGTGCTATGTTGCCAGCTTTTGCATACCTAATGGTTTGCAGGGAATAGTGAAACTTTTCCAGGCTTGCCTGGCTTCTGCTACAAGATGCTAAAGAGCACCATTTGTCATTAGATCTATGACTACAGACTCCTTATCATTCAGATTCATTGGATCCTGTAAGAGGAACGCAGGAGAGCTGGGATGTACAGTAAAATATGCTGCTGCAGATGCTGGTGGTGGGGTGGTGATATCCAAATGATGCTGCCTATTCAATGTGTAAAGGCACATTGCCAGAGTGACTAGCTCCAAAAGTATCGGAAAGGAACAACACTGGTGCACAAACTACTGGCCAATACTTCTTACATTCATCAACAGCATATTATGATAATATGCCCCATAGCTCCTTCATTCCTGTGAAGTTAACTTCAACATGACCTGTCTGATAAAGGTTCAAACAAACATGTGACCAAGCAGTCATGTTGCTGGTCTCACCGGCATCGGTGAGACCAGGGCTGCGCAGGTCGGTCCGGACCCCAGTGTGGGACGGTGCATCGTGTGATTTACTTGCGGTGCCACCAAGAAACAATGTGGTCACGGAAGTGAAGAGAGGGGGTGCGGCATGCAGTGTCCACAGGTCAGGGTGCAAGCAGCAGCTCAGTGGTGGGGGCGTTGCCTGTCGGTGAGACCAGGATTGTGGTGGGAGATGGGGACGGTGCCCTCTGCGGTGCATTCAGGACACAGAGCCAGCAACAGAGTCGGTAACAACATTTGTTGCTTTTCCCTTCTCTGTGGCAACTGAAACAACAGTTCCAGAAGCAATACCCAGAGGAAAGTGACATCTTTGCATTCCTTGAAACTTCAGAACAGGAGGCAAGCTCTACTTCAAGTCCCAGGAGACACTCAGCACAAGTAAAGAAAGTTCAGTCCAGTCCTTTCACTGCCCAAGGCAGAAAAAGCAACTACAGGCCAACCCAACAAAGCAAAAACATAGCATAGGGGTAGTACTCCTCCTGGCAGCTCTTCCAGCTCTTCTTCTTGGCAGGTTTCTTGATTCTAGCGAGTTCCTAAGTTCTGGGGTCTGGGCCCTAATATTTATACTCAATGTTCCTTTGTTCACTCAGGCAGAGAGTGTCTGTGCTTAGTCCAAACCAGTTCAGTCCTCTCTTGCCCAGCTTCCAGGCAGGAAGTGGAGACAGCATTGTCCAAGGCAGACCAGGCCCATTCAGGTGCAAGGATATCTCTTCCCACTACTGTAAATGCAGCCCAGATTCATTTAGCCAAGCCCTGACTTATCCAGGAAAGGCAGGACACGCCTCGACCCCCCATCCCCCAGTGGCTGTCTGGGGAGAATGCACAACCCCAGCCCCTGTTACCAGCCAGACAGTCAATCCACAAATCCAGTTGAGTCGCACAGAATGACTAGGAAAGAAAATACCTACTTTCTAAAAGTAGTATTTTCAATCTCACAACATAAAAATCATCTTTACTAAAAGATGCATTTTTACATTCTGAGTCGAGGCATACTAAACTCCATTTACCTCTCATGTCCCACTGGGAAGTTATGCTTATAAGATATGACAAGTAAAACTCCCATTCTACCATATGGGACCATTAGCCTTTCCATAGTGAAAAACAAAATGCACTGTAATTCACTGCCTGCACAAGCCACACACATCAGTACATGTCCTATATTTAACATACACAGAACCCTACCCACAGGGGTACTTTGGGCCTACCTTAGGGGTGACTCATATATAACAAAAGGGAAGATGAGGGCCAGGCAAGTGGGTGAACTTGCCTGGTCGACATTGCAGTTTACAGACTGCACGTAGACTCTGCAGTGGCAGGTCTGAGTTACATTTACTGGGATACTTCTGTGGGCGGCACAACCAGTGCTGCAGGCTCACTAGTAGCATTTGATTTACAGGCCCTGGCCCTCCCAGTGCCCTGTACTAGGGACTTACCAGTAAATCAAATATGCCAATCATGGAAACACCAATCCATAACACAATTTACAACAGGAACAATTTGACACTGAACAGCAGTGAAAAAGTGTGCAGAGACACTAACCCAGCAGAAACAGAGTCAAAACTTGGAGGTCAGAAATCAAAATGACAGGAGAAACAAGCCAAAAGATGCCAGGCCTAACAGTTCATCATTAGAAAATTCTGCTGATTGCTCTAAATTTGAAAGCAAATTTCAATGTCCCAATCATCACTGAAAGTACTAGCGGGGATGATGTAATTTGAAGAAAGTTTAAACAAAAATGGAATTTTCGAACGTTCAGTAGCACCATATACCCTGTCCCATACAATTCCTTCAGGAACTGGAACCATTTTAATGTTCACTAGGTACAAGTCTTTTAGTTCACGGTGTGATGATGCATGTGGTTTAAGTTGTACTGCAGAACGTTCTGGGAGAAAGTGTCCATTCAGAAGTAGGGAAAGGACAGTTAATATACCAATCCAAAGTACCAGGAAAAGTAATCCAATTATAATACATAGATGGATCCAGGGAACAACAAAGTAAGTCTTTTTCAACCAAGGATAGAAAGCATAAACTCTAAGAATGAAAGGGAGAGGCAGTGTCTGCAGCTCAGGTTCACTTGGTTCTGATGGGAATTCATCATAATGCACAAAGTAGCCAGATGCTGAGGGTCTATGCTTGGTAGCTCAGCAGGTTTTGTAGAACTGATAGATGACTCAATCTTTGACATGTTGACATCGACGTTGTCAATTTTTCGAACTGAAATTTCTATTGATTGTACTGTTGTAGTTGTTTCAACTGGGAGAAGCATCATTTCATTGTCATTCACAGCTTCTCTTTGGAAAGTGAAGTATGCAGTCGTTATCAATGCATCTATCTGAACTTCCTGTACGGTAGCAAAGGGGCATGCGGTGGCTAGCCAGGAGCCCATGTCGCATGAGAATCAGCGCATATGTGGTTTGATCTGATCAATTGAGACAAACCTTTTGTCTCTGCTGCCAGTAAGGGGCAGAAGACGAACAGTTCTGGTTCCTTTGTCATCTAGGACAGGTACAAGCCCAAATTCTTTCTTGTCCAAAATTTTCTCTCTAGGCATGTCCTCAATGTCCAGGACCCTGGGAGTTGCTGTTACCGTTTTCACTTCCCCAGTGGCGGTGCATTTTACTTGGATTTTGCTTTGTAAAGCTATGTATTCTTTTAGGTCCTGTTAAACATCCAAAAGATTATTGAGGTCAAATGGGGTTTCAGGCTCCATTGTGCTGACACTATAGAGGTTGGGTACCACATCCTTACCTTAAACAGGAGCTCATAAGGTGTACGACTCCCCAGGAATTTTCCGGGCATGTTCTTGAGTGCTCTCTGAACCCCATACAGGTGATTGACCAACTGGCACCCAAACCTAATACCCTTGCTGTTAAGGACTATTTTAAGTCATGTTTTTTCCTCTCGACTACCAAATTTCCCTCAGGATAATAGGGGAGGAGTACCGCAAGAGGCCACTCCCAAACTTCCCATGGCTTCTTTGTAAGCCCGAGAGCTAAACGCCGGATCCTGGTCGGAATGTATTGTGCCAATTGCATGTGCCGATATAGACCCGCAAATCCTTTATAAAAGTTTGAGTGTCGGCCCAGCGCTGGGGCCAAACCCACAGGAATCTAGAGTATGAATCTACTGCCACTAAGATGCACTTGTTAGTCCCTTCAGAGTGTAAGGGGTTGCAGTGACCCCAATAGATACACACAAGAGGTTTGTCTGGGATCAGTAAAGGTGTTTGCGGTGGACGTGCTACTGTGGAGCCCTTCATCTGCTGGGGGATGTTGCATTTGAGGAAAAAGTCTTTGGTCTACTTAGCAGGACCTGGCCATCAATAACGCTTTAGTAGTGAAACTGTAGCAGTAATCCCTGCATGTGCTGAACCCAGACCCTTGTGTGCAGCCAGTATCAATCCCAATCTGCGATCAGTGTTTGGTATTACTCCTGGAATTTGACCATACAGAGTTTTTGTGCGTCTAACTTGTAGGAGTACTTGAGTAGAAATCCTTTCGGAAGGGCTGAGCTGTTGCGTGTGGCATTGATAGCTATCATAATTTTTCCAACTATCCTTGCACTGGATAGTGCAAGGATAGTTGGAAAAATCCAACTATCCTTGCACTAGAGAGTTATTGCAGCAACAGCAGCAGTGTGTAGTGTTGCCTTGGCAGCTTCATCTGCAATTAAATTACCTTCAGCATGAACACAAACACATTAATGATTCAATGTATGAATAACATGAGCCTCTAGCAGGCATTCTTTTAGCTTTGCAACCAGTTCCCAAAACATCTTGTGCTTCACTGTGCATCCTTTGGAATCCCTAAATCCATTCTGGCCCCAATAATGTAAATATTCGTTATAAGACTGGAAACAGTCAAATGAATAGCACACACTATGAGTGTTGGGAATTCATAATCCGTATTTTGTAGTGCCAGTATCAGGGCTTTTAGTTCTGCCGGCGTTGTACAGTCTCCTAGAGACTGTGTGTGTGTTTTTCCAGGAAGGAATTTTCCGTCTTGCATGAGCCCTTTTACAGTTGCGCATGCTGCAAAATGTTGTTGTTTTGTTCCTACGGCCGGCTGGGCAGATTCATTGGTATAAATGATATATTCATATTGATTTAGAGTCATTATTTCATTTGGCAGAGGATATTCTTGTTCATACTGCAGGAATGCTCTTAGTTGTAATGTAGAATCAAATCTGTAACCTACATCTGTTGCAGTGAGAGAGTTAGCCCATTGAATCCATGGTGGATAAATGCTTTAGCATTCAGGATGCTTGCCTTCGTAATGGCCTCTAGGGTGGGAACTGGGGTCATGACAATTATGGGTTTTCCCTGTGCCAGTGCTCTCGCTCTCACTACAGCATTCTGCACTGCTGTGAGTGACTTTTCAGTTGGTGCAAAACGCATTTTGGCGCTTGTGTACAAATGTGATTTGTATGCTATATATATGTGATATATGTGTACCCAGTTGGACCAGGTACTACGCGGTTCACCAGGTTATTTGTCTTAATTTGCATGTGTGTAAATGTTTGGAAGCTATCATGTCAGCTTTTACAGAACATAAGATATCAGTGTATCCTGTGTCCAATAATGTACAGAAAATCCTGCCTAATTAAGTCGTATAAAGTTTTCACTCTATCTGCGTTATCCGAAATGTATGTCTTGGCAAAATTCAAGAATCCTAAAACGGGTTGTAGTCTTTTCAGTCGTTGGAGGTTGGAGCAGTGGACATTTTCTAAATATTGTACCGCCAGGCTCTTGCCTTGAATTGATAATTCATACCTTAAAAGTAGGACTCTGAGGTGGACAATTTTAGATTTTTTTAAAATTACATTTGTATCACAGATGGGTGTACCCAAGAATTATGCTGTTCACCCTAGGCAAGTGTTTGGTTAATTCATTGTCTGTCAGATAGATAGCATCTACATAGGACAATGCCTCCTCATCAAAATTTCGAAGTAACGGTAGACAGTCAAAATATCGAGTTGTTAATGTCGATGTACCATATTATCGAGTCCAAAATATCGATGGTTAGAAATTTCGAAAACAAAAATATCGTCGTAGAAAATATCGATTTATGTGTGTGTCAAAAATATCGAAGACATGAATTTCGAAATCAGTAATATCGATGCTGAAAATATCGATTGTCAAAAATATCGATATGTAAAAGTGATGTTTTAAAGTATGTTAAGTAATGATCTACTTGAATGTTGTTTATATATAAGATAATTTTTACATATAATTTTATTATTTTTAGTTAGAAGTCTAGGAGCGGGATGTAGAGTTTATAGGGGATAAGGGTGGGTAGTGTATTAAAAAAGTATAGTGTAAATATGGAATAATAAATTTCGCATTTGAAGTAAATTTATAAATTAGCGAAATTTTAATCAAAATATTTAAAAAAGCGAAATTTTATATAAAATTATTGAGTATTGTTAAATTATTTGTTCTTTGCTTTTGGATATATATTATTAAATTGTGTAAATATATCGAAATATTTATTTTTTTACTAAATAATTGTATATTAATGTTAGGAGCGGGATGTAGAGTTTATAGGGGATAAGGGTGGGTAGTGTTTTAAAAAAGTATAGTGAAATTGTAAAATTTTAAATTTCGCATTTCCTTTAGTTTTCAAAATTTCGATATTTAAATTTTTTTTGGGGGAGTAGTCGAAATTTGATCGAAATTTAGGGAGTACATTAAACATTATGATTACTTTTTGTGTATGTACAAAAAAGAATTATAAATATTAAAATATTACATTAAATTTTTATAATATTTGTACAATAAATTTAGGAGCGGGATGTAGAGTTTATAGGGGATAAGGGTGGGTAGTGTTTTAAAAATATATAGGGTAATTATATAAATTAAAATTTCGCAATTTCATATAAATTTGCGAAATTTCTAAAATTGAAATTAATATTTCGATTTTTGCAAAATGATATCGATTTTATTCGAATATAGTACTTATTTTTTAAGTTTGCTGTTGTGTATGTACTAAAATATATTTGTAATTATACTATTTTTATATATTTTCTAAAAATATTTGTCTAATTATGTTATGAGTGGGATGTATATTTTCAAGAGGATAAGGGTGGGTAGTGTATCAACAAAGTATACTCTAATCATAGAAGTAAAAATTTCGCCTTGTATTTCATTATAGTTTCGATTCGAAATTTTATATAAATATTATTTAAATACGAAATTATGAACACTATTATGTTGTTGTTCTAAATTGAGGTATTTTGTGTATGTAGTAAAAAGAATCAAAAATATATAATGTAGTAGATATCAAATAAATAAATGTATCATATTTTTAGGAGTGGGATGTAGAGTTTCTAGTAGATCAGGGTGGGTAGTTTTATCAAAGGTACATTTTGTGCGTTTAGGGTCTGTTTTTTGTGTAAGTGTGAAGGGGTATTTTAAGTGTTCAGGGTCAGTTTTTGGTTTGTGGGTAAAGGGGTATTTTTAGGTTTCTGGGTCAGTTTTTAGTTTGTGGGTAAAGGGGTATTTTTAGGTTTCAGGGTCAGTTTTTGGTTTGTGTGTAAAGGGGTATTTTTAGGTTTCAGGCTCAGTTTTTAGTTTGTGGGTAAAGGTGTTTTGTCAGGTTTCAGGGTCAGTTTTTAGTTTGTGGGTAAAGGGGTATTTTTAGGTTTCTGGGTCAGTTTTTAGTTTGTGGGTAAAGGAGTTTTGTGAGGTTTCAGAGTCAGTTTTCAGTTTGTGGGTAAAGGGGTATTTTCAGGTTTCTGAGTCAGTTTTTAGTTTGTTGGTGAAGGGGTTTTGTCAGGTTTCAGGGTCAGTTTTTAGTTTGTGGGTAAAGGGGTATTTTTATGTTTCAGGGTCAGTTTTTAGTTTGTGGGTAAAGGTGTTTTGTAAGGTTTCAGGGTCAGTTTTTAGTTTGTGGGTAAAGGGGTTTTGTGAGGTTTCAGAGTCAGTTTTCAGTTTGTGGGTAAAGGGGTATTTTTAGGTTTCTGGGTCAGTTTTTAGTTTGTGGGTAAAGGAGTTTTGTGAGGTTTCAGAGTCAGTTTTCAGTTTGTGGGTAAAGGGGTATTTTTTGGTTTCTGGGTCAGTTTTTAGTTTGTTGGTGAAGGGGTTTTGTCTGGTTTCAGGGTCAGTTTTTAGTTTGTGGGTAAAGGGGTATTTTTAGGTTTCAGGGTCAGTTTTTAGTTTGTTGGTGAAGGGGTTTTGTCAGGTTTCAGGGTCAGTTTTTAGTTTGTGGGTAAAGGGGTATTTTTAGGTTTCAGGGTCAGTTTTTAGTTTGTGGGTAAAGGTGTTTTGTAAGGTTTCAGGGTCAGTTTTTAGTTTGTGGGTAAAGGGGTTTTGTGAGGTTTCAGAGTCAGTTTTCAGTTTGTGGGTAAAGGGGTTTTGTGAGGTTTCAGAGTCAGTTTTCAGTTTGTGGGTAAAGGGGTATTTTTAGGTTTCAGAGTCAGTTTTCAGTTTGTGGGTAAAGGAGCTTTGTGAGGTTTCAGAGTCAGTTTTCAGTTTGTGGCTAAAGGGGTATTTTTAGGTTTCTGGGTCAGTTTTTAGTTTGTTGGTGAAGGGGTTTTGTCAGGTTTCAGGGTCAGTTTTTAGTTTGTGGGTGAAGGGGTATTTTTAGGTTTCAGGGTCAGTTTTTTATTATAGGGGTACAGGGAAAACATAAATTAAGATTCTATTTAAATTAAATTTATTATATTAAATTAAATTTAATGATATTACATTATTCATTTTTTTACATTTGATTTTTTATAGTAATTAATTATTATTTAATGTCCTGCAGTTACTTAAATTAATTGTTAATTGGAGTTGGAAGAGTAAATTTAATATGTTCTGTGTCCTGCACTTACTCTAATTAAATGGTGATTGCATTTCGAATTGTAAATTAATCACGGTTTTTGAGAAGCAATTACCTAAAGTAAATGGTTATTGGAGTCGGAATATTTAAAAATTTAATTATGTGTCTTTCAAATATTGATATTATATGTATATGGGTGTATGAATAATAATTGTTATAACTTCAGTGTATAGTATGTTATTTATTTACATGTGGTATATAGAAATAGATAGAACATTACAGTTATAATACATTTGCAAAAATACATGAAAATGATTTTGTCATAGGTAATACAAAATAATGACACCACTTTTCTTTCCTGTCAAATTTTTTATTCAACACTTGAAATATACGAACATATATACATTTTATTAAGCTATCTTTGGTATACATATAAACAAAAATGGAGGACAATGTTCTTTTAATAATCACATTTTACAGTAATTTTCTTGACAAGTACTTTTAATTTGTAGAGAAAAAATGGTTAGTTCACATAATGCAATGTATGATATTATACATACATAATACTATTATTGTTTCTTAATAAAACATCAACATGTGTAATGAAAAACATAATTCACAAATTTTTAATACATATAGTGATATACTGATGATGATATTAACATATGAACACTTTTAAATTTATAATATAATATAAATATCCTAATTAGAACATGTACATCATCATCAATGATTCTTTTAACATTACAATATTCTTATGTATGATTATTATTATTAATAAATACGTTTTAATAATAACAATTTTCACATATTAGTCATATTGTAAACAATTAAATCTGATAAACAAATACAATATTACACATTTAGTTATATAATAATTTTAATAAATATTACATTAAATATTTTTATATTTTCATACTTAATGTAATAAATATTAAAAGTATGTAATATATAATTAATATACAGGCAAAAACATTTTCTATTCACAATATACTATACAATTTTTTTAACATTACACATAATTTCGAGCCATATATATAACAATAATGGACATTTATAGTAGTACTTTTCACAGTTACATATAATTTGGATTGTTTATTTTGTAACCACTCTTTGTCTTTTTGCGTTATTTTGGTAAAGGGAAAGTCGCGGTTGGAAGCAGGTTCACTTTTGAGTAGGTACGAATCTACTTTTATATTGTTAAAGTATTGTAAATTAAAATTAAAGGTTATATTTTGTTATTTTGGGGTTGGTAATTAAAGTATGACTATTTACATATAATGGAGTGGAATCAATACGTATTTTCGTTCACGAATTTTTGAGCCATTTAAAATAGTTGGAGTTAATGAGTATGTGGTATAATTTAATTAAATTAAAAATAAATAGGAATGTTATGTTTATATATTCTGGGATACTCGTTAGTGTTATGTCGGTGGGATTGTTTAGCTGTTTTTTTTTCTCGTATTTTGAAACAGCTATTTCCGTTTCCGATAATTTTTTTTTAAGGGAAAGGAAGTGTGTTTCAGTTGTTAGAACGGAGATGATTTACATTCTTCCTTTATATTTTGAGTTCTGTGAAATATTTTTCACACTTTAAGATAACAGTCGTTATTTTAAATGGCATTTAAATAGTCGTTTAATTTGGATGATGGATAGTTTTTGCAGAGTTAAAGAAAACATAATTAATGATTTGTTGGTTTAAGTCTTTGATATTTACACATTGTATTGTCGGTAAAGGATTATCTTTATGATGTTCTATTTAAAGGTAAGTTAGAAATGTATGTTATTTTATTTGGATGGAAGCAGTTTTTAAAAACAAATATTGTGATATAATAATATATTTATTTAGTCTTTTTAGAATAGTGTTAAAAAATAAATTAGAATAAATAAATATTTTTTTATTATATTAAAATATGTGTTTTTTTACATTAAGGATATTGTTTGATCTCTATCAATTAATTTAGTTATAGTAATTAGTTCAATGTTTTGGCTATCATTTTTAAATATTCCAGTCCTCTTGTTGTAGGATATAGTTGGACTTGCTGTTGAAGATATAAATACATTTGAGCAGTTTGTCTAGAGAGTTTTGGTTTCAGTTGTATGACTGATTGCTGCATACGTAGTTCCTGAAAGCTTTGCTCTTTTTGTATAGCTGTGACTAGCTTGTGTAATGTGGGTGTTGTACGTCCAGTAGAAGAGAGGAAGGCATTGTGCCAACCTTCAACAGCATTGTTCGTTTTTGCCTCTTGGTTGAGTGTTGGTAGATAGACATTCCACCAGGGAATTGCAAATTTTGGCTGGCGTCTGTGGCCTGACCTATGTAGTCTTCCTACCCAGTTGTCCTCAAAGTAATCTAAAAGTGGGGCGAGTCTTTGCTCATTTTGGGTGTAGAAAGGACTTTCAATTAACAAATTGTAATGTTCGGCCACATCAGTTACTGGTACATATGCCAGAGCAATGAGATGTTTGATTTGGTATGCAAAACTTATATTTGTTGCATACTCAACACTAAGGGCAGATTTTTGTAAATGTCTCCAGAGACATTGATTGAAATGAAAATAACATCCTTGAATGGATGTGTGTGGGTAAGTTTTCAAAATAGAATTAATCATAGCTTGCTCGAAGTCTATGATGATTTTCATTGGGAAGTAGTCAGAACTTTGTTCCTTTATTTTTTGTAAGATTTCTGAGTAAGTTGTGGCTTGTTTGTTTGGTAATAAACAATATATGAAGGGGATACAGGTATTATGATATTGCCCATGAATTGTGTATAACTGGTAGAAAGGTTTTGGGCATATAGAAAAAGTACCATCCATCATCCAAGTAGTACTTTCAGTTAATTTTTTTATATTGTTATTAGTTGCAAACATGATTATTCTTTTGTCCTTGCTATGATTATCATAAAATATAAATGGCTCGTCATTATGAGTAATTACAAGCTCTGGCGGAATTATGACTTCTTCAAAAGTTTGAGGAGTTGGTATATTGGGTCTACTTGCTTTTTTTGTTCTTGCTATTGTTCTTTTAATGGTAGCAATAGATGGTAGCTGACCTCTTGCTTCTTTGGGAACTTTAGGTAGTAATTCTTTCAGAATTACGTTGGTAGGTAGTTCTGATCTGGTACTTAATTCCTTGATATTTTCAAGAGTGGATCTCACTTCTATTTCCGAGATGTTTGGTGGGTGATTATGTTCAGTGGTATTTATAACACTAGTTTCCCTTGTTGTAGCACGGCCATAGCATTTATTGGAGTAATATTTTGTACACTTCCAATTCACTTTAAGGTCTTTTTGTTTCTCCTGAGTATAAATGTAGCCCATATAGCATAACAAAAATTTCCCTTTCTGAGATGTAATAAATCTTGCATCATCAGTCATTCTTGACTTCTGGTATCTAGAAAAGTTAATATACAAATATTAATACAATCTGAAATGTATAAAAGATTTTAAATAAAGCTAGTATTCTTCTAGTAATTTACTTACCACCAGTAATGTTCTATTTATCGAAAGTAGATGCTTGTTCAGTTAGATGTTGTTCTTCTATTGCCACGGTCTGTTGAGAAATAATTAAGTATGTTATAGGAAAAGTTACAATTTGTTTCTTGGTAACTTTTGTTTTACGTTATAACGTCTCTAAAAATAGTTTTGTTTATTTGAATTTAAAAAGAGAAATTTCCAAGATTATACTAACAGATGCATAAAAAGAGTCATTTTTATTTCTAGTACATTCTATAGAGTTTATAAAGACTAGTTATGTTTTATTTATGAACTTACCAAGAGAATTATAGTAGTAGCAGAATGTTTGTTCTTTGATGTGAATTATCTGTTTTCTGTACCTTTGAGTTCTGTTTAGAGAGAAAGTTGATGAAAATTACTAATGCGTTTATATGTAATATAAATAATACACATTTGTTATAAAGCATTGTTACTTAATTGCTAAAAAGAACCGGGGATGATACATGTATTATGAGTAAAAGCACAAAAAAACATATTTAAGAACAGGAAGATTATACTAACAGATAAATAACAAGAGGCATTTTATTTCTAGTACATTTCATAGAGTTTATAAAGACTAGTTATGTTTTATTTATGATCTTACCAAGAGAATTATAGTAGTAGCAGAATGTTTGTTCTTTGATGTGAATTATCTCTTTTCTGTACCTTTGAGTTCTGTTTAGAGAGAAAGTTGATGAAAATTACTAATGCGTTTATATGTTATATAAATAATACACATTTGTTATAAAGCATTGTTACTTAATTGCTAAAAAGAACCGAGGATGACACATGTATTATGAGTAAAAGCACATAAAAACATATTTAAGAACAGGAAGAAAATATTTTTTACACAGCATTGTAACGTTTTTTCCTCAAAAAATTCTGGCTTCACACTATGTATTAAGATTTACAGGCTAAGAAACAAAGTATAGAGTTTTAAATTTGGCCAATAATTGGCAAAGAACGTTAAGTAAATGTTAAACATATGTAGATACCTTTTTTAAATTTAAAGTGTCCTGTATCTTGAAGTTGAAGTATAACTTGATTTGTTTGTAGAGTCTGTTTAAAGGTAAAGTACATAAAGAAATAACAAATTAGGTTACAAATCTTGGTCTATAATTAATAGACAAAAAAATTTGAATTTATTAACAGAGCTATATGATTACTTACTTGTAGTTTCAGGACGAATTTTCTTGAGGAGAAGAATATAGATGGTGCTCCCAAAATTGGCAGTATGTGGTCACGAAGAATATTTCCTGCAACTTGTATGGCTGTTTGTGATTGGTTTATATAGTCTATGTGTAATTAAGTTTGCCATCTGATTGGTCAGATATGTAAAGATGAGTTACTATTGGTTAGTTTGAATTTTTTTTAAGTAAAACATTTAAGATATATCTTCTTATATAGTTTATGTTGAGGAATTGAAATGATATATTTATGTAAAAAAAAAGTCTTGTAATAAATAAAGATTATGTAAAATGAGTACTAAGTATTAAATAAGTATGTTTACAAAGAGTTTATATACAAATTTCGTCAGTTTGCGAAAACACAATATTGTACACTAAATGTTACTTAATAATTTGAAAATACATTAGTGAAGTCATTAGAAATGTGTGTATTACTTAGAGAATAGATTTATTGGTGTTATATATAAAAATTGGAGTATAATTTAGCTATCGATATTTTGATATTGACGAAAATAGTGCTATCGAAATTTTTGTATTCGATATTATTGTAGTGTGGTATATGTAGTATTGAGTGTCGATATTATGGTATTCGAAAATAATGCTAACGATATTTCTGTAGACGATATTTTTGTGCATCGATATAGTTTGCTCGATATTATTGTAGTTTTCATGTTAAGTATAGGGTGTCGATATTAGTGCTATCGATATTAGAGACTCGATGTTATAGTAGGTCGATTTTGTAGAAATCGATAATCTGTCAGTGATTCCGAAGTAACTCTGTTACCCCGACTGAAAACAAACCAGGGCTATTCTTATACCCCTGGGGTAATCAACAAAATTGGCGCTGAGAGCCTAGTGCTCAGAAATCTCTCATGTATCTGCTTCCAGGTGCTATATTTTGGCAGAAAAATCCGATTGAGATATCTAGCATTCTGTACTGCAAATGTGTGTGTGGATGCATTTAAATGTCTGTACTCTAAGACCAGACAATATGAATTATCTGGTTTTGTTATGGGTGATGTGCAATTCCCAATTTTACCCTGATACTCATGTTGATCTAAGATCTCCCTGATTTGCTTCATGCTTTATTGGATATGTCTCTGTGGTTTAGGAATTGATTTTATTGGATCTCATGATGAGGTGATTTATCATCCCACCCAACATGATTGTGCTAAAGTGCAGGAAGTAGCGCTAACACCCACTCCTGTGCATATGAATTTTTAACTGATTCTGGTACGAGGTCAGAGAAAGAAGGTAAAATCACTTTTCTCATTGGGCAATCCATTACTAACTCAGGTGGCCAGTCCTTTAAAGCTAAAACAATATTGTAACCATAGGTCTGGTTCTCCCAAAAGAGACCCCTTACCTTCATGGGCATGTCCCTCTTCATTTGGAGCGTTATGTTGCATATACAACGTGGGATACTTACCCTTGTATCAGGTGTTTTCACTGTGATATGCTCACTTAGCACTACTGTGCCAGATAATCCATCAGTTTCTGGCAAGCTATTATGACTTCTGCTGCGCTGTCCACATCCCCACTGCCCAATCCCTGTTCAGAAGCAAGGTCCTTATTAGCCTGGGCATTTCTAATTTTAATACTGGCTACTTTTTTCTTTTTAAATTGAGGTTTTGAAGACTTTTGTTTGTCTTCTTGTTTAATGATGTAGTATGAAGTGTGATGTGTCTCCCTTTTTGTCTTGTCTTCTGATCTGTATTCTGATCATCCATCTCTCTCCGAATGCTTTTCGGATGTATCCTGAAAGGAACGAGATGAACGTGTATCAGTATCCTGATACCAGTCATGTTTTCTAATATTGTCATTGTTTCTCAGGTTATATTTTTATTCAGTGTGATCCTTTTGAGGAAATCCACACAGTGACTGTGTTTTGTTTTGTTTTTGTTTATTATCCCATTTTGTCTGTGAGGAATCTGCGCTTGCTTAGAGTTATCCTTTTCAGAATTGCTCTTAACTATTGGTTTCCCAGGTCTGGCTCCCAAATTATCTCTGCCAAGTGAGGCACATATATCTTCGATAATCTTAGTCAATATTTTCTCCTGTTGTGCAATTCCCTCAGGTGTTGGCGTATAGCCACTGCAGTTGCCTCCTCTTTTATGTTATGCAACATAATGGCAGATTCCTGGGCAAAACTGCCCATCAGCTTCATCCCTAGATCTAAGGCAGGCTCAGCCCGTACTCATTCTGTATTTGCTTCAGTAAATCTGGTATGATCACTATTGAGGGGGTTCTATGCGTTCTTGTTCATATGGCAGCGTAGATTGCACCCCCAAATCTTTACGAGATCTCTGTAAAGTGTGCACATTCCTGCTGCTGTCAAGGGAGCAATATCTGGACGTGGTGTATTTGATGCTAAGACTGGTCAAGTTGCTCCTTTTCTGCTGGGCAGACAGAGTCTCTCATGATCGGTGGTATGGGGTAGGGTGCCTTTAAGCCAATTAATGTGCTCTTGATATGTTAACAGGACTTCTAAGTAAATGTAAATGACTTCTAAGTCCACGTATGGGAAATACTCATCAGGTGGTTCATCTTCAATGTATTCATGAAATAAAAGTGTGTGTTCTTCTGCAGGCAGGAACTTAACCCAAGGATAGAATACCTCTGTTCCGAATGCTTCATGTGCCTCAACCACAAAGGTAACCTCTCCACACTTTGCCGGTGGCCATGGTGTAATAATTTCATGGTAACTGCCTGTCTGAAATATTTAATCCAACTATCTGTTCTTCAATGTCCTTACCCACTTCTCTGTTTACGGACATTGTGTGAATAGAAATGGTATTTTATTTAATTGAATTGTTATGGAGATATGGTATTCACAGTGTGGGAATTTCTAATCCTCCAAGCTTGAATAACCAACAACCAATACATAGAGTATACCTACTTAGCTGAGGCCATTTTGTTTCTATTACCACTAAGGACTTCTCCGGTTTAAATTTGAGTAGGGGTCTCTGAGAAAGCAAGACTGAAATACTCAGATGTGACCATTAAATAAGAGCCAAACCAACGTTGGTGGTACCATGTTGTGTAGTTCCTACCAATCAGTAGGACCTGTGCATTGTGTGGACAACATAAACTAAGGGCATGGTGCCAAGACTGATTCTGAACACCCCAGTAGGATATGTTTGTCCATAGGCCATCTAGCTCACAGTGCTACCATAAGCCCCCCACCAACCTGCCAGGGAGGGAATGGTTTTCTGGCAACCAGTGACATGAAAACCCTGACCCCTCACAGATCGTGAAAACAGTACAGAACTGTTCGCTCAGTCACTCGTGCTTACTTCTTCTCAGAGAAATATACACAGTGGGACATTTTCAATAAGATTTATTGAACCAACGACATTCTTGCAAAAATTACGGGTGCTGCAATGATTAGTAGACAGAAGCAGATAAACGTGATTACAAGCACTAAAAGCATACGTTGTAGATATATTTCTACCATGGTGCTAAACAGTATATATATGCAGGCATATAAACAAGGCATTAATCAAGCACACCCCTACTATGCGAACCCTACTCTAAGTCTACCTAGAGTGTGTGTAAGTATAGAGCCAAGAATTCCCCCAAGGGACACTCCAACCCCATTACCCGATGGGATAAACTGAAGGACCCCATCTTTGTCACTAACTGGACACCCCTATTGAGATGTCAGACCAGCCGCAGTCGGCAGTAGGAGTTCCTGCAGGGCGGTGACGTGGGGAGGGGGAGGGGCAGGGTGGGGTAGTAATGTATGGATTACGGAGTTTAACAGGTAAGTAAACATATAAATAAATAAAACAAATTCCGTTGGGCGCACTGCATCGCAATAATTATTCTTTTGGATATTCAAAGTGTCTTTCATAACGTCCATGAATTTAGATCATTCTTTTATGGTCTCAGATACACTGGGCTTTTGTGTCTCCAACATATATTTTCAGAGTGGCAGCCGGCTCCTTGGCGTGGCATCCATCGCAGTTTGCAAACACTTTGAATATCCAAAAGAATAATAATTAATGCAGCACTACATTGACTATACTGAAGAAGTGAAACTTTGCATTTCAAATACATTGAAAAAGTGAATTTTCTGATATACCAGGAATTAAGGAATATTTTCACTAAGAATGTAATCTGGATCAATATTGATATTAGCAAAGAGGCGATTCATCTGATTCACAGAGACCAACGTAACTTCATATTTTTTGGCCCTGAAGAAGTCCTTGTTGGACGAAACGCGTTGGCTACGGCTACGGTCTGTTTTTATTGAAGAAAGATTTGATGGGATCAATAAAGAATTTAACACTACTCCACTGAAGATTCATCATTTGCTGCGACTTAACTATATCAATAACTGAAAAACGTATATAATTTTTTTTTGTGTGACTTAGATTGCTATTACTTCTTTGAAGAGTGCTGGACTTAAGGATGTTATGTTTTTATTAAGACTTGTTAGTCTTAAGAGATTTAGGGGTTCTGAATCTCTGGTCCATTGTCCCAAGAATTTAAGATAAAAATAGACACTAACGGATAGGTGCAATTGTGTGTAGCCCTAAAACCCTGGGTTCTGTGTGTTTCAAGAATATATTAGACTTAAGCTTTCTATAAACGTATATTTCAGTGACCTTACCAGGGTCAACCATCCGCCCAGTGTGTGGTACCTGACTAATGTGGTGCAGTTTTCACTGTAGTATGTACTGTCCTGGCTGGAGTCAATGAGGGCCTAAAAAGAACCTGTATAATTTCATTATCGTTCTAGTTGACACATGCTAACACCATCATAAACTAATTAATATCACATGTGAGATTAATGATGGAGTTTTAAGAATAATATCTGTAGGTAGTCTGATAATAATGTAGTACATGGCACCCACTTCTGGGCATTTATACGTACCAGTTCCTATTGTTATTGTTAGGTTCTTATGTAGCGCAAACTGCCACCCTACGGGTTTCCTGGCGCTTTAGACTTAAGAGAGGCCAGCAAATGAGCAGACCAGAGTGGCAGAGGAGAAAACTAAGTTCAGTCGTTGGGGAAAAGCCACTTTTTTAGACTCTTTCTGAACTCAATCAAGGAATTGGCTTGTCCAATATGCTGGGGCAGCTTATTCCATAGGTGTGCAGCAGCCACACTAAAAGATCTACCTCCCATCCTGGAGCGCTTGAATCTGGTAGTCGTCAACAGATTTGCATTAGAGGAGCAAAGCTACCTCTTCGGGTTGCACCAGGTAAACTTCTCCTGCAGTGGGACTGGGCCCGAACCATCTGCTGCCCTGTATACTATACAGAGTGATTTGAAGCAGACCCTCTCCTTAATAGGCAACCAGTGAAGATCTTTCAAGGCCAAAGTTGTTGAAGACCTACGTTGCCTATTTAGCACCAGCTAAGCGGCCATGGACTGGACTCTCTGCAGCCCCTGAAGGATGTAATGAGGAGCTCCCAAATATGGGGAGTTGCAGTATTCCAGCCGGCTCAGCACTGTGTTCCTTACTACAAGAGAGTGTGAATCCTTTGGGAGTAGCGGAGGAATCTGCCGTAGCATATGCATCAAAGAGAAGCACACACTAATGGTTTTGTTGGCCTGTGACTTCATTTGGAGATTATTGTCTACCAAAACTCGCAGATTGCGCACCGTGTTAGCTGGGACCAGGGGTTCCCCTCAGGGTTAGCTTGAACTCCAGTGGTAGATGCTGGGACATTCTTGCAGTGGAACAGTACACCACCTCTGTTTTCCCCCATTAAATTGTAATGAATTTTTCCTGAGCCAACCAGCAGTCTGACGCATACACTCCTGGAACATATCCATGGATACCGCTTGTTTCCCTTCCAGGGAAAACACCATTTGAGTGTCGTTAGCGTACTTGACCAGGTCAATTCCAAAGGATTTAATAATGGTGAAAAGAGGCTGTAGATAGATATTAAAAAGAATAGGGCTGATCGCCGAGCCCTGCGGCACCCCATGGTGTACTGGAGATTTATTGGAAGTAAATGGTGCCATGGTCACCACCTGTTGTCTTCCTGATAGGTAGGACTGTAACTACTGTAGGGCCTGTCCTTTCACTCCTATCTTCTCCAGTCTTTCCACCAGCACTGTGTGGATCACCGTATCAAATGCGGCTGACATATTTAGCAACACTAAAACAGAAGCATTACCATTGTCGGCTCGCATTTGTAAGATGTCAATTACGGTTGCCAACACAGTCTCAGTGCCGTGACCTGGGCGAACCCCAAATTGGTCCCTATCCAGCAGATGGTTTCCGCAAGATAGTATGAAAGGGTTTTACTGACTGCTTTTTCCAAGACTTTAATCGGATATGGAAGGAGGGAGATAGGTCTAAAATTGCTAGAATCGTAGGATCCAATGAGGGTTTCTTAAGCAGAGGCGTATCTACTACTCCCTGCTTCCACACCTCCAGGAGCACTCCTTCTTCCATCCATTGGCTGCAGATCTGGCGCAGCCCTGGGGAAGGTTTCTTGAACGAATGCTTTCCAGATTCTATGAGGAAGGGGGTCCAGAGGGGAGCCCGGGGACACAGCATGAGCCAGATTATTAAACGAGTCCTCCGTGTGGACTTGGAAGTTTTCCAGACAGCAATTCACCCAAGATTCTTCAACCAACTTCTGGGAAATATTGTCCTGATTACTAATGTTGTTAGGAGAAAGATCTCCAACAATTTTCGCAATTTTTTCTCCGAAGTGGGAGGCAATTTCATTGCAGAGTTCCTGTGATGCAACCACCTTGTTCCTAATGCAGGTAGGGCTAGAAAGATCCTTAATGGTATTAAAGAGGGCTATTGTGCTGTTGGGTGCTTGTAGGATAGAATTAGCATAGAAATCTGCTTAGACTTAGATATTGACTCCTGATATTTGGCCTGTGCCAGTTTCAGTTCCTTTTTGTCCAGCTCTAGGTAGTTCTTTCTCCCTTTCCTCTCAGCTTTCTTGCATTAAACACTAAGTAGGAGTGGGAGGGGTTGATCGGCCTCATAACATTGCCTTCCTGCAAGTGCAGGGACTTCTGCTTTGTAGGGTTGCTCTACTCTGGCTGTTATTTTATTATTTATTATTTACTTATGTGGAAATTCAATGAAGAAGTCAACATACAAATACAAATGATGATTATGTACAACATTTTACATAGTTACTTAATTGTAATAATGCAAAACTGATGTCTACTAATTCATGCACAGTTTCATGTACCAGTTACAAAACGTCATTGAAATCACAAGCAGAAATGGTCAACTGTTTGTGGAGAAGAAATTGGAAGTTACAATTTGCACTACTTAGGATTCTGAGATTTGTAGTGTGATAGACACAATGAAATGTATGAGAGTCAAATTCACCATGAATATATGCATTAGCCTGCAGTCAATTCCATAGTCACATTTCCACTTCATATTAAACATTTTTCTAATAAACTCTTTGTTTAACCATTACATATTACCTCCCACCACAATATGGTTGTCAGTCACAGGCAAATTATGCAACAGGTGGGGGGAGCATGGTGGAGAGGACGCCCCTCTCAAGTGTTGTGAGATGGAGACACGTTCCAGCTTGTGCACCAGGGAGAGCTTCTGCCACATCTATCCTGGTGAGCCTCTCCTTCACCTGTTTCCTCTCATCCTGACACTTATTTTTCATGTCAGTGATGGTCCGAATATCCTCCCCCAATGCACTGACTACATTAGCCAACTTCTGACATAGGGCTGCATTTTGAGTTGCACTGCTGAGGTATAGAGGAAGAGCATGCAATTTTTTGTAGTTCTCCACTAAAGATTTGACTACCATCTGGGGCTCTTCCTCTATGAAGTTTTTCTTCCTCCTTATATTTAACATGCTGACACTTGGCAGATGGCAGAGAAGGGCGCAAAGATCTGCTTTGGGGAAGGAGGTGTTTGGAAAAAAACAAAGCTTTGGATGTGTGCTGCTTGTATGTGGTTTGCGGTGCATGAGTTACAGGTAGCATTAATTGTGTATATGTATGTGATTACACTTTCACCATCCAGAGTGGGGAGCTTCCGGCTTGAGTGTGGAAATACTACACTGAGTGTGGAAACTCTGCAGGCATAAAGACACTAAAAGTAAGTCCCTTTGAGAACACCGAAAAGTAGTAAAGTTAGACTTTTGGGGGCACATTTACAAGCCCCTATCAGCATGGGAGTGACTTTCCTGCGGTGATAGGGGCTTTGATTTATTTACAAGGCAACATTAAGCCACCGTGACTTAACGCTGCCTTGTAAATAAGGCCCCTTTCACGCTATGCTTATTGTGAAAGGGGTGGGCAGTGGGTGTTGCAGTGGGCATTCCACTGCATCACCCATTGATAACGATCACCGCAACACCCATTGATTTTGACGCTGCCCCCTATTTAGGTAGCATAAATAGGAGGCAGTGCCACAATTAAGACCATGGAATACCTGGTTTTAAGTTGGTGAAACGAGGAGAAATGCTTTATTTCTCCTCGTTTTTGCTTTTTCCATGTGTGCTGCCTTGTGCAGCACACATGGAAAAAGGAAAAAGCCTTGGATTGTTTATGTACAGGAAGGTCCCTCTTTCTGCGCATAAACAATCTTTAAACAAAATGAAAGTTGTGACTTCCATGTGTGCTGCATTAAGCAGCACACATAGAAGTGACAAAATGGCATTTAGAGATTTGTACAGAAAAGGGAACCTTCCTATACAAACACAATCTTTCCCTTGCACGCAGACACCCTTACGCTATGGTGCAGGAAGAAACACAAGGCTGCACCATAATCTCGTAAATATGGTGCAGCCTTGTGTCTCTGAAGTGGCGGATTGGCGCCTTAAGCCATGACGGCTAACACCTCACTCCGTAATTTCAGTTGTAAATATCCCCCTCGGTCTGTTAGACTTTTGGTCTAACTTTACCCTTGTGGATCGGGACCGCCGCCTCTGGTAAATGAACAACATGAAATAAAACCTCAGTAAGTTAGCTTTATACTCTCTAGAATCCTGCAACACCTTTAATCAACCTTTGGAACATCTAAGGGCTGTGTACCTTAGTTTTGCTTCTTTCTAGTAACCTCAACATGAAGGACTGTATTTTTTATTTAAATTACCCAACAGCAATCACTCAGAACAACAATACTTCTTGTGCTCTGTAGATTTCCAAATTGTCATATTGTATTCTTAAATAATCACTCTAACAATTGTCTGAATTAAAAACAGTAAATTTCACCTTATGCTTAATTCAGTAGAGTCTGGAAACTTCTTTACACCTTAGTTGTCAGGGCTGTGAAGTCTCCCACTAGTCTTTAGCTAGGTTCTTCATCATGTCATTTTCTTCCTTAAATCTGGTCAGATGGCCTATTCACTGCGAACCACACATATAACAAGCAGTGTTGTTAAGACGGGGATTCCATATATATTCTTATCACTTTTCAATATGGCCACTGAGAGTTTGGTTCTTCTTATAATATCTTGGTCTTCTCTTCAGTTCTTGCGAGATCTCACTAGCATTAGAGCGTTCCTTATTAAACTTTACCTTTTCTTATGGAATTAAGGTAGTTATTTGCATTTGACAAACCAACAATGTTCTTTCCTAAACTTGGAACATGCACTGAAAGTTCTTGGACTTCCTTAAACACAATATTATATGCAGTTAATTTGTAAACATGGCATCTTGAGCACAACATTTAATACGGAGCAAACCAAAACTTATAATAACGTCTTATTGTGAAGCATAGTTCTTTCAGTTTTAAAGTGAATTTTTGGGGGGGATTAACGCAATCAGCATTTCAGCAAAATCGCTTTCTACAGTGGGTGTTTGTTTGTCCCAAAAAATGTTGAAATCCACATAGTCTGTGGGGAATGAGATGGTGGATTACTAAAGAGCAGGAACCAATGTTATCAAAACATCAGAAGGGAAACTCACAGCAATAATAAAACAAGCATTGTCAAAGCCAATAGCTTGGACGTGCTCTGACAGCAAATGACAGACTTTGGCTCTGGTTTTGACAATGCTTGTTTTTTCATGGTTTACGTCATTGTACTGCTTTATTGTTGGGGGAGCTGCCTGCCCTTTGCCAATATAACAAACAAATTATCTGTAAACAAATGTTTTTATTTGATCCCAGAAGGCACACATTTCAAGAGCATTTCCCGGCACTACTTAGTGTGAGGATGGTCTCCTTGTGATAGAGCAAAATTATGTCACTAGCCAGTGACTGAAGTGGGTTGACCCACTGCCCAATTCTGTGCCTTCCTGGGGGCGGTAGAACAATTGAATGTGAAACTCTGCTGGGGCAACTCATTCTCCACCGGACCTCTGGGCAATCTCCGCAGCTCCTCACTGCTTCCCGCCGGACACTGGTTCCCAACGCCGAGTTCTCCCGACGCCCCGCTATCTACACCTGCGGCCGGTGTGTGGAGAAACTCGGTTTCCCAGGGGGCACTGCTTCGGCGCTCAGTGAGCGCGTCACCACCTTGCGCCTGGAGACGCTAGAAAGCTGGGGACCACCCGCAAAGCGGGACACGAGCAGGACGCCCGGACGAAGCCCGGACAAAGGGCGGACAGTCTTAGACAGTCCGAGACTGTCCGCGACTGGACTGGGCCATACCCCTGCCTTTCAAGTAAGAGAACTTTTTATTACTTTACTGTTTGTGGGAATTTTTCTATCTGGTGCACAACATGCCTAAAAAACAGCCTCCAATTGCTTCAAAAACAATGGACAACTACTTGGTTCAGGTGGTTGCGAAAATCAACAGCGAAAGGAGACAGTCACTGGGGTTAAGCCAGTCTCCCAATCTGCAGCTCCTGAGCCCAACTCAAACTTCCCCACAGATAGACACTCCATTGCTGGATGCTCCTATTGACTTGATAGACATCACTGTACACCCAAGTCACAACCATGATCAAAATAGCTTCCAGGCAGTCGATATAGCAACTTCAGCTTTAACTGACCCAGAAAACAATATTGACTCTGACCATGAGACATGTGTCCAAAATTCAGATGATGCCCCCTCTACCTCTTCTGAACAGGAAACTCGACCTGCGAGAACACGCAGGAAAACTCAGCAAAAACGGACAGGTCTACGATCAGGAATGAGGAAAAAAAGAGCAACACCTCCCGGGAAAACCAAGGTCAGAACCATCGAACATGGAGATGACAGCGAGAAATGCAAGTGACACGATGATCTGCTTCACAGGATTGCTGATATGATAGACTCTAAAATCAAATCTATCATTAAGCCTCTAGTTGCTAAAATCGAGAAATTAAATGCAGAGGTAAAAAGAATGAATGGAATTCAGAACCAGGTTGTGAATGAGGTTGACAAATCAACAACAATAGTAACAAAAGCGGCTCAATCAGCTGAGGATAATGTGGGGAGTACTACAGAGAAGGGGAACAGCCCAACGCCATCTGTTTGCCCAGCTCAAATTCCAACAAGTACTAATAACTATCCTGTGGCTACAGATGGTGGCCCAGAAATACCAAATATACCGAATGTAACATGTCAAGAAATTGATCCCCATCAATTTATAGAAGAGGCCTCTCCAGTGGTATTGGTATTGGCCAATGTACCACCCCTAGTGAATGGTCAATCGAAATCCCCAGCATCGTTGTCTAGTAAAGCACTCCACTGGTTAACAGGAAATATGCAGATGGCACCAGGAGGAAAGCAAAAGCTGGCGGGTGAAATTAAGACGGTGAAAAGGGTTGCTTGGATTGGGAACCAACCAAAAAGGTTTAGAGGAGACTGTGTCACAGTGACTTTTTCCCACCAGGCTGTTTTACCCAATGTTCTAACCAATATTTTTCCGCCACAAAGAAGATCTGGGACTGTTGTCCCCCATCACTCTCAAATTCTTCTATGGCGAACAACAAAATGTAACATTCCCTAAAACTCCGGGACCTGTGTGAGACATTGTTAGAAATAGTAGAGGAATAAAAGCACCATGCAATGAATGGGAAATGGCTTTAGGAAACGGATATGAGGCTCTATCGGGGTTAAATGACTGTGATTGACTTGGTAGGGGACGGAACACTGCTCGCCTTACTCCCCCTGGTGATTACCTAGCGAGAGATCCGATGATCCAGATAAACGCCGTGATAGTTGATACTCCCAAATCCCAGATAAAAGCGAGGAGCAGACAAGATACTCTGGTGGTTCTAGAGGAAGTTTATGACCCTACAGGCCGATCTGGCCACATAACTAATCATAGTTTAAATGTAAAAATATCTTCAAACTTGGTGTCAATTGAGAATAACACGAGTGAAAGTATTCCATCTCAACAATATATGGTCAGCCAATCTATTAGCACTGAATCCCCTAATGCTAATGTTTCGGCACAATATACTTTGGTGTCATGGAATGTCGCAGGTCTAAAAAGTAAAAGGACATCGCTGGACTGGCTAACTTTCCTGGACACAAAGGACATAATCCTTCTCCAGGAAACTTGTCAGAAAGCCCCAGAACCTATACAAGGATATTTACATTTTTATATCCCGGCTTCACTGAGTTTAAGGGGAAGGCCAAAGGGTGGCCTGGTGACATGGGTAAAACAGAATAGTGGGCACTCTGCTCTCCAACTGACTACTAATAGTCCCGATATTCTGTTACTTAAATTACAGCGACCTCACTGCAAGGACCTTTATATTTTTAACATTTACTCAAGAGGGCTACCAGGTGGTAAATCCACTGAGGCAGTTGACCAATTAGATTCTCTTTTAAAACAATATTGTTTGAACGCCAATGTTATAGTTGGCAGTGATTTTAATTGCTGTTTTGAGTCCCTAGATAACCATGATATAGATCTTACGGTAGAAGAGAACTATATCTGGGAAATCCCTCAGCTGTCTCTAATACCTAATAAAAAGTGGACAGAGGCCGCATTACAACTAAAAGTTCTATATATGGAGCATGGGCTACGGGCCACCAATGGAAGAACGGGTTCTGATAAACAGGGCGCCCTTACTTTTAATAATGGCATATCACATAGTCGTATCGACTATATCCTCATTAATAAGGAGAATTGGTCCAGCGTCGATGATATGTGGATAGAGCCAAGGGCCGGAAGTGACCACGACCCACTAATTCTGTTATTTAAATTGTTTGATCTATCGAAAAGCGATGAATCGAGGGATAACGTTCAAATAGCCCTTTCAAATGACAATAGACGTATTAGATGGTCCAACTGTGTAACTAACGAGCAAAGTATAACAGCTATGAGGAACCTAACAACCCAGGCTATCATAGAATTAAGGAGCAACTCCACTATGGAGACTCCGGAATCTGATGTTAGTACGATCCATGATGTGTTTTTTAACAAATTAAAATTCTTCTTTGTCAAAAAAGTTGCTAAAAAACAGTGCAGGGCAGCAAGGAAGGAGGATCAATGGTACAATAAATCCTGTAGGGTTGCCTACAGGGTCCTGTCTGATGCAGTAAAGACAAAAGATATAGTTAAGATAAAGGATGCCCGAGTCATGTATAAAAGAACACAAACTAGGGCTAAGGGGGAATGGGAGGAAGGGTACTGGAGAGATCTATTAAGAGCTAGTAAAGAAAGATCTATGAATTCCTTCTGGAACATCGTCAAATGGGGAAGGGGGGCCAAAAGAGGAGAACCCATGAACCATGTGTCACCAAACACATGGGTTTCCCATTATGCGTCCCAGTTCGCTCCTGAGGATGGAGACGAAGAAGGGTGCGAAGTACTCGTAAATACAACTGCGAGTGCTAGTTACCTATCTTTCACCAAAGCTAATGTCCTAAAATTTTTAAATAACATCCCAAAAGGGAGGGCTCCAGGTTTGGATTCTGTTCCTGCAGATCTGTTTATGCATGACAAGGAACTTTGTGCTACCTATATCCAGCTGCTAGCCAATGGTATTGCGAAGGGTTCGTCTATTCCGGAGACTTGGAAGGGAGCCGAGATTATCCCAATCTTTAAAAGGGGGCATGCTCGGACCCAGGCAATTATAGGCCCATTAGCCTCATCGCATGCATACAAAAAGTATTGGCGAGGCTTGTACTGCAGCGTATCCATGGTTGGATAGATGAACAGGACATACTGTCACCCTTACAGGCAGGGTTTCGTAGTCACACTAATACCATCAATCAAGTTTTTAGATTTGTTTTATTATATTGGCGTGTAGTGCTTCTTGGGGGGGGGAGGGGTATGCTTTTTGCAGCCTTTGTTGATTTAAAATCAGCATTCGACTTGGTCCCTCGTGCTAAGTTGTGGAACGTTCTACAAGAACAGGGCATTCCAAATGAAATGTTGTCCTTATTAATCAGATTGCACCAGAACAATTTTGCACAAGTTCGATGGAATCAGCAGGGTAGCGTAACTGATAAATTCCCCATTGCAAGGGGAGTACGCCAAGGATGTGTGCTAGCCCCAACTCTTTTCTCGCTATACATCAACAGGGTGATCAGGTATTTCGAACACCAACCGACCGACGCACCTAAGTTGGCCAGAAAACTGATCCCCCTGTTGATGTTTGCGAATGATACCCTACTAATATCAAAGACCCAACAGGGACTTCAGAAGGCCATAGGAGTTTTTGAAGCATTTTGTGCAGACCATGGTCTTGTCATCAACACAACTAAAACAAAATTCATGGTTCTGCACAAACGGAAACATATCAGAGGGAAGGTTATCATGGACGGGGTGCAACTAGAACAGACCCAAGTTTTTAATTACCTGGGCATTACCCTGTCATACAAACTAGATTGGAAACAGCACACCAACCAGCTGGCTACGAGGCATGCACAACTGACAGGAGCACTCACCAAGGAATTATTTTCCTCACATACTAGACCTATTACTCCGGTTTTAAAGATTTATAATGCAAAAATTGGAGCAGCGGTCCTCTATGGGGCTGAACTCTGGGGACCCAGTAAACTTACAAAGTTGACGGTAGCCCAAAATAAATTCCTCCGCAACATTACTGGCTTACCAATATCAACTCCTTTGATACCTCTCCACTATGATTGGGGAACTCATAGCTTCGAGGATATAGCCAAATACAGATCAGTAGCCTACTGGAGGAGATTATGGGTTACCCCAGATCTCTCCCGGTACGCCCAGGGTTTCCTCGAGGTTAGAGCTTTGGACAAAGCTCATAAAATGTTATGGATGAGAGAGGTAAAAACAATTTATATGGCTATGGGTCTATCTCCATTATGGGACGACCCTGTAAGGAATGTCTTCCCACCTAAGAAAATACTACGAGATCTGTATTGGAGCATGGTTGAGGCTAAGTGTTTTGGATGTCGTATTGAACGATCCTTTACTACTGACTTCTTAGAACTCAAGCATGCACCGGCCCTAGAACCTTACTGGGATTGGATTACTGTCCCAGGGGACTGGAAGAAGTATCATCAATTGAGGGTGGGGACACTACCATTAAATGCCCGAACTGTAAAATGGTATGAGAATCAAACTTCGGGGTGCCCTTTTTGTCCTGATCAAAAGGAAAATATTGGGCATGTGTTGTTTGCCTGCCCAGAATATAAAGCACCCAGACGATCATGGCTAAAACCAATTTGCGCTCAGTTGGGCCTTAAAACTGCTAGTGAGGCTGCTAGGATTTTAAGAACTGATACATCCCAGGCAGTTGTTATAGCCATGTCGAAATTTCTTCACTGGATGTGGATAATTCGGGCCCGTAAAATACGTTTGGAATAACCCAGGGCTGGTCGTTACATGCTGCTATCCGATTTTGCACACTGTATTAAGCAACTGATATATTTTGCATCGATGAATTTCGTCTTTTAATAATTGTTTTTAATCTTTTTTAATATAACATATTTAATAATGTTGTAAATAGGGAAGAGCTAGTCTGATAGTTTTAGATTAAACTGAAATGATTTATTGTGGATCTTGTATTTTACTGGGTGTGGGGGTCAATTTTGTAAATGTCTTTTTATGAATGAAAAATATCGAATAAAGACTATTTTGAATTGAATTGAATGATTCAACAAAAGACCAGTGGCAAAGGACTGTCTGAAAGTCACTATAAGTAAGTATATTCCACATGATATAATTTTAGTAAAATATGTCTAACATCAGATTTGAAAAGGACAAACAACTGTTCCTGCAGGTTAAAACTGAAGAATACACCATGTTTAGAGACTGGTAAGGAGATCTTGATTATTACAGATTCCAGTTCTGAAGGATTAGGGGCAGTTCTTTTACAAAAAGAAATGGAGTTGAATGTTTGATAGCATGTGCCTGCAGATGTTTGTGTAGAACAGAATTTAATTATTACATGATTGAAAAAAGAGGCATAGGCCATATTCTGGACATTGAGAAAGTTTAAAAATGTTATTTGGGGAACCAAATGTAAAGTTTAGTCAGGTCATAAACCATTAAAAGAGGTTTTATGAAGAAAGGTTTAGATTCCATTTAATCAAGGATCCGAATGTGGGTGATAGCCTTACAAGAATTCTTTTTGATGTGCAGTATATACCTGGAGTTTGCAATGCATCAGCAATTGTCTGTCTAGACAGGTAGATGAAGCAGACATGGAGGAGTTTCAAGAATAATGTTATGAGGAGGAGGTGAATGTCTGTGAGGTCACATTGAGTGTGAAAAACGAAGGAGAAATGGAAGGATGGGATGTTGAAGGATTTAGAGTTAATGGAGGTGATGAGAGTGTGTAAGGATAATCATTTTAGTGCACTAGACAAACCATGGAGTATGGTTACAGATGAGTTGTTGGTGGACAGAAGTATGTTTTTCAGAGGCACTCGTTTGGTGCCCCTACTGAGTTTGAGAGATACATTGATAACACAAGCTCATTTTGGCCATTTAGGTATAATTGAGACCAAAGAAAGTTTTTGGGTGCCAAGGATGGATATTCAGGTAGAAATGATAGTTTGTGACTATAAAGAATGTAAGAATAGTGATACAATTCTAACTACTATACAGATGCCCATGGGGTACAGGCAACTTCCTGAGTACCCATGGGAAGAGCTTGCTATGGGCATAGTTGGATTACTTAGACAAGAGCATTTTACACCTCATCTGATTGTGTTACATGATCTTTATTCAAGATGGGTTGAAGTGGCATGTGTTCCGGAGATTTTCTCCTTAGGGGTGATTACATTTTTGGAGGAGGTATTTAAGAGACAGAGTTTTCATTAAGTGTATTCTTTCAGACAAGTGACATCAGTTTTGTTCTCATGAAATTGAGAGAGTTTTCCTTTTGAAGGGGATTCTCCATGAAAGAGGTTCAATTTATCACCCTTAAACGAATGGTGCTGTTGAGAGAATATTTTGAACTTTGAAAGAGGGTATTCAGCTTACCAAAGTGAACACTCTTCATTGGAGAGAGGAGTTACAAGATAGGATTACTGCCTATCGTATGACCAAGTATTCTACTATGGGGAAAAGTCTGCTGGAATTTTTCAAGGGGAGGACTCCCAATACAGTGGTATGTCCTGGGTGGATGAACTGGGAAAAAGGGGTGAAAATCAGGAAATAAGTGCCTGGAGGGCACATAGAATTGACTTACAACTCAGGAGAAAGGTCTATTTTGATTTTTAAAAAATACCAAAAAAGTTGATGTTCAAGTTGGGAATTGGGTGAAAATAAGAGCTCCTGTTGGGTGTGCAGAATGGTCAAAGTTTACCAATGCCCGACGAATCACAAAATGTGTGTAGGAAGGCTGTCAAAACAGGTGATGGCAGGATATGCAATAAAAGTCATGTTGTAGTACTCAATTCTGATGGTTCTGGAAACAATGGATCATGAGACAATGTAAGTGAACATGTAAGAGAGGAAAATGAAGGGTATGAAATAAATGAAGATTCACTGATGGAAGGTGCTGGTCTGGCAAAGAGAGGAACTAGAATATATAGGAGACCAGCCTAATTTGATGTATATGTCAGTGAATAAGGAAAGATTTTTCTTTATACATATCTCAACATTTATGTTTAGTCCGTTTTAATGTGCAGGGCATATTTATTAATTTTCTAAGTTGCAAATCTATTCTGTTTGTATACTATATATTATGTATGTTAATTGTCAATTCAAAATGTCTATTATTTGTGTTGTAGAGAAGGGTGAAGTGTGATGTCTTGAAAAGTGGGCTGTCCATCATAAGATTCAATGCTAGAATCTTTTGATGCTGAGCGGAACCATTGAATGTTTAGAATTGACAGTTTGAAGTCAGTTTACGGCAGAGGTTTTTAATAAAGACACTTATCTGCTTGTGTCTAATTAAGTGTCCTTTTTGCGGGCACTTTACTATCCACTCCTCATCCCTCAGTGCAACATTTACCAATGACTACATTCTCATCACAGATAATCGGAGTTCCCCATTCCTATATCCTATTCCTCGTCATCTTCAGTCTTTACAGGAAACCCCTTGGAATTTTGCTCACTAATAGCAACATACAAATTATCCACTATGGAGATGGCACTTAACTTCCAACTAACTGTCTGAATCTTATCTTGGATTTTTCCTTGATGCTGACATCTCCTTCAAAAAACAACCCCAAAGAACACCAAGACGGCATGGTACAAGCACCCACTCCTGAAAAAGTCCAACCTTTTGTCCTTGAAAACAACTTCACAGCTGTTGTCCAACCTCTTCAACCCTCACATGTACACTCAGAGGATTCCATGCTCCTCGACCTCAACAACATACACCCCTACCCCCAGAAAGGCATTCTGAATCCTTGTGCATGGATGATCAAAGACCTGAAGACATTCAGCTACATCACGCCAACTCTGATGGACTAACTCGCTCTCCCTTCAGCCCTGCTTCATCTTCAATACCAGTTGAATCCCCTACAAGGCTTCCAGGATAGTGCTCGTGCTTAAATGAGTGAGAAAATATCCTCCTTGGTGGAATATGCCACACTAGGCTAGGCCTTTATAAGACCAGAGAGGAAGCACTGTAAAAGAGAACAGAGGGCTTCTCCGACTGCATACCTAGGCCTGTCACAACATTGGTGTCACCTTCCAACCAATACATCCCACCTCCAATTCAGCAAGGGGCTGAAGACTAATGCCATGTAAATAACCGTATATACACATACACAAACATTCCTTCTTTTACTTCTACATTTCAAAATAGTCTGTTTCATAATAACCTAATTAATCACATATCCCTGTTTTATTTGTTGCTAATCGCAGTTGTGTGTTTGTTTTGGATGAGTTTGTAAAATACGGTTTTCCTGAGATTGAGACCTTTCAAGTGTGAAAGCAAAAATATGTTTATATCAAACAGGCATTTGTTTTGTTACTGTTTTTATGGGTTGCTCAGCTGTAGTTTGTGTTTTCCTCGGAGGACGTGGTCAGGCATATCTGTTGAACTTCACTGGACCTAGCGTCATTTGTGGGTTGCAATGGCAGTACATTTCCCTTCCGTAGATATTTTGATTTCAGAGGATTTTCAAACTAGGTCCAGCCAGACGACTGTATAATCAATTGTATGCAATTAACGTTTTGTTCTGTCCGGCCTAACTAGTTGGCACGCTACCAGCCAGGAAAGCACCAAGTGTGCTGAGTGGAGAAGAAGCAAAGCCCAGTAACAGACAGACTGCCTCTGTTTACCCAGAAATTCCAAGCCTGATTTAAGAAATGTAATAAAAGCAGCATAACTTCAAAAAACAACTTCGTTTTAGAAACCCATCAGCGTGACTCCAAGGACATCCAGTACCAGGAACAATCTTTAGAGACTGCTCTCCTAGGACCTTTTCAGATGGTTCCCTGAAGACCTTTCAAACATAAAAAAGTCCATTCAAACTGAGCTGGCATCATCTTGCAGGACCGATGATGTGCACAGAATAACTTATATATTCCAAACGGGCACACACCAAAGGCGTCACGTTTTTTTGCTTCTGAAAAACTTTTTACAAGCATTTGACTTGACTATATCCAGCTAACCAACAATGTTTTCTTTCAAGTCTTCCAGCGTTCAAATGAAAAAAAGGTAGGGGATTGTACTTGGCAGCTGATTCTCTAGATCTTGCCCAACACCATGTCTTCGTAGATTAAATGGAAACAATAGAGGTGTCTGTGTAAATTAATTGCAAGTTCTGCCCATAATTAATAATTCCTTTGCTTTTTAAATAACATTTGCTCTTTGTAGAATGTTGTTAAACTGTTTACAGCGATGTGAGTTACAGCGATGATTTTCATAGCAGAATGTACAGGGAAAAAAAGTGCAAAAGGTCTGATATCTGTATTTCTGGGGTCTCTGACTTGGATAGTTTGGGTCAAAGGGTTTCTCCGGGATGCAAATCTTGTAAAGGCGGCAGGAAGGGACACAACATGCATGAGGGGTCTCAGGCCATGATACTAAAAGTGTCTCTCCAAAGGAACAAAACGTGTAAATGCCTTATTATCAGTTCTAGGCAAAAAAGGGTCAGAAAGGGAGTGTGAGAATTAGAGACAGAGAGATGTAGGGAAAGGGGTCCAGTGCCTAGAATTAAGCTTACAGGGCCCAATTCACAGGACTAACCTAAGACAAAATCCTAACCACAGAAGGCACTTACTCATTTCAGTATTCACAGAAGTTAGGAGTCCTAACTTTAGGACTCCTAAATGCCTTCTCTAAATACCTAAAGTCTTAAAGTGAGGATTTTTCTCAGTTTAGGAGTAGTAAAGTTAGAACTCCTAACTTTAGGACTCCTAAATGCTTTCGGTGAATACCGAAAGTCTTAAAGTTAGGATTTTTCTCAGTTTAGGAGTAGTAAAGTTAGGACTCCTAACTTCTGTGAATACCGAAATGAGTAAGTGCCTTCTGTGAATACCGAAATGAGTAAGTGTCTTCTGTGAATACCAAAATGAGTAAGGGCCTTCTGTGATTTCCAAAATGGTAGTAAGTTTATGATTTTGTCTTAAGTTAGTTCTGTGAATCGGGCTCACAGAGCCTAAAGCATTCACAAGGTAAGGAAGTCATCAAAGAGGCAGAAACACTGTAGGAAAAGGGAACTGAATGTTTTGCTTTGATGATAAGTATTCCTTCATTTAACCAATCGTATTTACAGTTCCTGATGTTGGACCACTGTTAAAGAAGAACCAATGGCGGAGACGGAGCCAGAAGAGTAATTCATGTGCAGTCAGTGTTTTAAGCCTTTTAGAAGGTCTTAAAGATGGGCCTTACTAAGAAAGAAGTGAGGCGTTACAGGCTAACAGCTGTAGTGTGGTGATAATAAGATAAATCTGGTTGAATTTGCAAGCACGGGCCGTTGTTTTATACTGAATGGAAGGTGTATGTTAAGGAAAGACAAGCACATTTGAGGCCGACTAAGAAAATATTTGAACTGTATATATGTTAGATCCTTACATATGTTGGACGGTGACTTTAAAATGTGCTGATGAAAGACACTGCTGCAGTGCTTTGACGATTACATTGGTGGTGAGCAGTTTGGGTTTTTGCAGCTACATACCTCTAAAAATGAAGGTGGAACGAGACAGGGCATTGACTCAGTTGGAAGAAGGTACAAAGTTGTAAGAAAAATCTTCTCTACCTGGAGTTCGATATAAAGGGTTTAGATATTGGTCATGTATCTTGGTAAAAAGTCAGGGCCTCATTTACAGGGCCATAGGGTCAAAAAAGTAAGCACCAGAGGCACAGTGTGCCTGCCCATATTTACAAGGCCAGGTAAAATCCCACTGGTGACTTTACATTGCCTTGTAAATATGGCCCCTTTCGCGCATTACCCTGTGTGAAAGAGCTGTTTTACAGTTGTTGCTGTGGGTTTTCCCATGCAACATCCATGGAACCTGACATATTTCCAGACTTACAAAGTTTTGTAAAGATGGAAATGCTTCAGAATCCTACTCCTCCCCAGGGAAGGCATTGGAGTAGTACTACAAAGAAAAAGACTGTTATTTCCCTTCGCTTTTTCCTCTTTCTATGCAACTTGTATAGAAAGAGAAAAATGCCAACTATTATTGTTTTTGCGCAGGAAGGTGTCCCTTCCTGCACAAAAATAATCATCCCCGCAATGCAGGCACCCTTGCACCTTGACGCAAGGGTGGCTGTGCTGGAACATGGCAAACAATTGTGCGCCAGAGCAGGGGAAAGCACACGGATGCGTCATATTGTTTTTAATACTACGCATCCCTGTGCTTTTTAAATGACGCAGCTCGGCGCGGGCAAATGGCTTGCAGCCCCGCTCTGCCTAATTTAAATGAGGCCCTCAATCTTTGGAAAATTTCTTCTTAAAGAGACTTTTAACTGATGATAAATAGATCTTAAGACAGTGCTTCAGACCGCAAAACTACCTTTCTTTAGTAGCTACTATCACCCAATTTGATGATACTCAATGAAGCACACCTGGAAATTCTTGGTGCAGTTAACCAACGTTTTGAGCCTGTGCAAAGTCACAACGAGCATATGCAAAACCAATTCACCTGTCCTTGGTAATACGGAGCGTGTTTTTTTTAATTTTTTTTTTTGCTATCGTGTTCATCAAAACAAAAGAAGAAAACATTAACGTGCTGCCGCCGAAACACGGCGACCGTGTGTTTTCAATAAAAAAAAGTTACATTTGAAAAAAGCACTAACACTTCTAAATGTAATAGAATAGTGCCCTGCTAACTAGCAGGCAGGTGTACTTAGAAGGGTTCTACAAACCGTATGATGGTTAAATGCGCATCATAGGAAAAGATGGTTCTTATTGGCACACAGAAAATGTTCTTTTGTTTTTGAATTGTTACAACATGAGGCATTGTTTAAAGACACAGGGGTGACTAAGAAAATTAAATAAAGGATAAAGAATGAAAGATAAGCATTGGTGAAGGTAAATAATGGATCAGCGGCCCTAATATGGAAGATAACTTCTTTTTATTTTTATTTTAATACTCGCAGCTCTAGAGCGCAAATGGCTTAAGTGAACTGGCCCATGGCCCCAGGTTGTATTCTATCATGGGCGGAAATAAAATGTGAATGATAGTTAAAGTTATCAAAGCTGACCATAACTCCCTGTAAGTAAGCATGTACGTATGCATTTTTATTTATTTATTTATGAAGCATTTATATTACATGAGGCCACTGAGGCAGCTAAGCTGTTTCTAAGACAGCTATAAGAAAGGGGCCATACAAATGAAAAGAGTGCCTAAATCCTGCGCACTTGGGTCATTCCTTGTCCGGCGGGATCTGAAACAGGGGTTCGTAACCTCTTAACAATATGACACAATTGAGTGGTAGCATAAATGCAGTACTCGTAGGTGCACTCGGTTCTTTACTCGTACAGAGTACAGAACCCGCTAAACAAGGAAATGCAAGTGAAGCGATATGCACACAATAAAGTGGCAACTGGCAAGAATGAAAATATATTCGCATTCCAGTCAACAACACTTAATAATGGACTAGCGATAAAAAAGCAAATAAGGCAACCGTCTAATATAGGGAAAATCACCCGTGTTTGCCTTTTCTTCAACAGCAACGAGTTATCCTATTGCACTATATCGCACGTCCTAATACCGTTCAATACAGGTATGCGAGAAGCTTCAAATATTCCGCAATAATCCTTACATTTTAACGCAGACATAAGAGCTAAAACCGGATTCCAGGGGATAGGCTGATTTTAATTTTGAAACTTTCTGCGCAACCTCTCATTCATTTTTTGCCTTCAAAATGTTATAAAAGTTTCTATCCTGCGAAACAGTGCCCTTTTTTTACTATTTTTACACTTTGCAAAAACTAGTTGAACCCAATCACACCTTTAGCAGTCTTTCTGGCAGGGAAGGCATGTTCTGTAGCACACTGCAACTTCTGTTGACAGGGAACCTCTACTGAAACGTCCTCCGTTAGAAAGCTACATTTTGTGCCTATTTGTATTTGCAGTCGGTCGATGACAGCGCAATTGAAACAAACGTGGAGTTGCTGTGGCCTATAGAATAAAGCTGCCACCCTTGATACTAGAGGTGGGTGAACCACAGAAAGTTTGAGTCGGGCTCGAGCCAAATGCTTGGGTTTGGCTCAGCTTGAGGTCCTCTGGGACCCTCGTGCCCAAAACAAGTTGAGCTTTCATTGCAAGTGATGTGGCCAAGTGGCTACAGCTGCCGACCATGTATCGTCAAGGACCTGGGTTCGGATCATGGCTGAATCCCTGAAAACTTCCTTGTGACAGAAAAAAAGAACATATTAGGTAAATTGAAACTGTTATGAAGCACCAGTGTATTTTTGGACAAGGCTCACGCTATGTAAAAAATCCCCCAAATCTTATTTTATGTGAGTTTATAGAGCGCAGCTAGTCAGCCGTGAGGGTCTACAGGCCCTGAGTAGGTAAGGCCTGAGGGGGATGAGAAGATTATGCTTGTTTCATCCGGAAGAGCCATTTCTTGAGGTTTCTTTGGAAATCGATGAGGGAGGGGGAGGTTCTGAGGTGTTTTGCAAAGTCGTTCCAGGTCTTGGCTGCAAGATATGAGAAGGAGCGTCTTCCACTTATGCCTACTTGATGCAAGGGAGGTGTGCTTTTGCCTGGGATGCAGACTGAAGGTGTCTAGTGGATTGGTAGAAATTGAGGTGGTGGTTGAGGTAAGCTGGATAGGTGTTGTGGAGAGATTTGCAGGTGTGGGTGAGTAACTTGAACTCACATCCTTCCTGGACTGGGAGTCAGTGTAGCTTGTTGAGGTGTAAAGAGATGTGGCTATTTTGCCGGATGTTCAGGATCTGTCTGACAACGGCGTTCTTGGTGGTTTGGAGTCGGCGTCATACATGGACTGGGATTCTGATGCAAAAGGGTATTTCCATATCAAGTTTACTTGTGATAAGAGCCTGGGTGACTGTATGTCTGGTGTGAAAATCTTGCATAGCATTCACAGGATGTGGGAGCATTATGACGATGATCTGTCTGCTCATGGAGAGGTTTGTGTCCAGGATGAATTCTGAGGTTCTTTTCATGGTCCGTAGTGGTGGGTGGGAGGCCAAGTTGGGAAAGCAACAAAGAGGTGTCTCAGGTGGAGTGGTTGTAGCCAAAGATTAATACTTTGTCTGTGTTGAGTTAGAGGCAGTTCTTTTTCATTCAAGCAGCGATGCGGCTGAAGTCGTTTGCGAAGTTTGCTTTGTCAGTGCTGGTTGAGTCAGAAAGGGAGAGGATAAGCTGTGTGTTGGTAGCGTAGGACACTATGTACATGCCATAGGCTCTGTCATGCAGAGGTTGGAGAGTGCTGGGCTGAGCGGTGATCCTTAAGAGACTATGCAGATGAGTTTCTTGGGTAGTGAGTGTAGGTGGGAAGTCAGACTCGTTGAGTTTTGTCCATGAGGAAGGAGGATAGCAACTTCTGGGCAAGTCCAAAGATACCCACCTGCTGAAGCCTTCTGATGAGTGACTTGTGAGAGACCGTATTGAAAGCTGCAGAGAGGTCGAGTAGGATGAGTAGGTGCGGCCATTTCTCCACGGCTAAGGATGTTTCAGATGTCATTGCTGGCTGAAATGAGGGGTCTCTTTGTGCTGTGGTTGGTGTAGAGCCTGAGTGAGAGCAGTCTAGGAGTTGACAGAGTTCTATGTGGTGTGTGAGCTGGGTATTGATGGCTTTCTCAATGATTTTTAACTGGAAAAGGCAGGAGTGAGATGGGTCTGTAGCTGTTGGAGTCTGCTGTTTGTTTCTTCATTAGGGCATTGACTTCTGGATTTTTCCAGAAAGGCGGGTAGGTGGTGGTGGCAGTTATGGAGGTGTTGATGATAGCGGTGAGCGTGGGGGATATGATGGTTCTTCCAAGGTTTTAAATGAAATGGCGGCAAAGATTTGAGAGGGCTTCTGATTGGATTGTGTCTATCATGGTGGTGATTTCTTATTTTGAGAGGAGCTTCTAGTTGCCTAGCTGCTGTTTGGCAACAAAGGAAGTGTCCGGCTGGATGGGGGAGTTCATATCAGTATGATGGGAATCGACTGTGTTGTACATTTTGGAATCTTCTGTTCGAAGAAATTTGAGAGGACATTGCAGAGTGATTCAGGTGGGGTAATGTAATTGTTGGCACCTGTGTGATTGGAGAACTCCTTGACAATGGTGAAAAGTCCTTTGCTGTTGTTTGAGCTGACTTCAAGTCTCAGGGTTAGGGCCTTTTTTCTTTGTATCTTGTAGTTGTTGGTGTTAGAGCTTTGTATGTGGATCTCGCATCTGTGTTTGTTTTGAGTCTCTATTGTCTCTCAAGTTGTTTTCAGTGGTGCCTGGACTCCCTGAAGAGTGTTTAACTTACACAGAGTCCTTTGCATAGAAAGGCACTGGCAAATGTTTGTCATAGCAAGCTGTACAACGTGGTTAAAAACATAGAGAAGAAGCAGGAGTATCCCAAATTCAATCATTAATTAACAAACACAATTAGCTTGCATAGACAAGTTCAACAAGTTAGCCTGTGCCTTTTGGAACAATGCATCAGCCATCTTGGAACAGTTAAGAATAAGAAAGAACGTAGTTAATATATGACAGCTTTTTTCTTGTTCTTTATCATTCCTTACCATTCCAAGATTGTCGATGTGTTGTTGAAATGAACATGCCGACTATTTTGAAGCATAATGAATGTTTATACATGAGAAATACATGACTGCCGTAGTGGAGCACTGCTGGCAGTCCCGAGTGTCTTAGCTGTGTGCACAGAGTTTCTGAGCCCTCACAAATGGGAAAATAAACAATGACGTTTATTAAAATAAATAATGCTGAGCCTTTTACTGCTAAAGGCATACATGTCAACATTTTAGTAGAGGAAAGTGGGAGATTTACAAAATATTTTCTGGAGAATGTATCCCCCCCATTGACTTCTACTGAAGTTTCAAGAGGGAGACATTTAAAATAAAGCCATTTTGATTAAAAAACTGGAACTTCCCACATGTATTGGGTCTATTGGCACATATATAAAGGGGGCTTTTACTCAATTGCCAAGGTACTAAAGGAGGCTACTTTTAGGCAGATGTACGTACTCTGCACAAACAACATGCTGCAAGTAAAAATATCTGAGGAACCAGTGTCCAAAGTGGGCTAATTCATTGCCTCATTATGTATGCTGTGGTGAGAGGAAGGAAAATGTGAATGACAACTGATCAGACCATTGAATAAAGAGGCTGTCAGAAAGCCCCTGTATGTTTGGTATACAATATTCTTTCTTAAAAACAATAGTCTGGCGAGACAGCAAAAGCTATCTTTAAGACCAGATGTAAAAAGTGAGGCAAACCAGTACTAAGGGGCAGATTTACTAAACTGTCACCCAACTGAGTGTTGGAGCCAAAAATTCTGTGCTGAATTGCGTAAAGGGGGCTCTCCCCTCTCCCTAGCGACCCGCACAGAAATTCTTACCCTGCACCACACACACCATAGTGCAAGGGTGTGTGTGAGTCTAGCATATGTTTTGTATGGGAAGGATTCCCTTCCAGTGCAAATGTCTATGCCTAGAAAACTTCTAAAACTTTTCCTACTTTGTACTTATGCTGTGCAGTTCAGCACACATGTAAAGTCAGAAAATAAAGGAGAAATAAAAAAATGTCTACCTTTAACGCCTGGTTTCAGAAGGCTTATATTTTGATGCAAAACCCTGCCTCACATTTTTGATAGATAGGAATTTGCATCAAAAAGGTTGGGTGATTGCACCCGAATGCCCATGTAATGCCCCCTTGATGCTAAGGAACGCAAACACTGTGTTACTTAGCATTACTTTTAGTTAGTTTCCTGCACAAAACAAGTTTTGTACTGGAAAGTGATGGAGCAGAGTTTTGCGAAAATAAAACCAGCTCGGAATGAACCCTCAGTAACATATATTAACAGTGTGCTGTGAGAAATAATATTAAAGAACGCTAAAATAGGGGAAATGCTTTTGCGCATGCATGTACTAATGCATGGAACTAGGCCCCAAGTGCTTTGATAAAAGACTAATGCTGCTGTTGTGAACGTTAATAATGATTGCTAAGAAAAATAATACAGGTTGTGCATGGGTTAGTGCAATGCTGGGATGGTGTGCAATGAAATTACATTTCATGAAAATAATCAATGTTTGTGTTTGTTTTCTGTAGAAAAGCAAGCATCGGTCTACTTTCCTGCATGCCAGTTTGGGGTTAATATTTGGTTGAGAAATGTAAATGTCCAAAAGAAAGATTGGAACGAGAAAAGAGAAGGCAAAAGCTAAATGTGACCTTCGTGGTTCACTGTGTGACTGCCAAGCTTCGGAAAAGAAATTACACTATCAGTGGAAGCGAACAACTTCCTTCATGAGATGGCAAAGGCAAACAATGGAAGCACAGAGAGTTACAACATGTAGTGAACTGCAGGAAATATTTACTATGATTGTATTCAAAGTTTTTTCCTGAGAAGAATCTGTTGTAATGCTGAATGTTTAAGACAAAGAGACATTGAATAAAATGGTCATGATGAGAGTGGTGTGACAGAACACCCTCATCCTTAGCCAATGAGAGACAGAGTAGTTCTCGTGTTGAAACATATGTGTGTTGTACATTTAGGTTTTAGGGTATAATTGAAAGTCCCTAGTGGGTGTGGGTATGGTCAGCTGATGTTTCAGTAGTGGGAGATCGTCCCTGTCGCCGGTTTGCTGTTTCCAGATAGAGGCCTACCTGTTTTTCTGACTCCTGACTTAATCTTTGCAACTCGACTCTACTTGAGGGGGTTACTGTCCTTTGCCCAGAGGGTAGATTTCCTTAATTCTTGGGCTAGTATAAATGAAATCCTGAAATTGCATAATCATTTGCGAATGTATTTTGTTTCTGAAACCTTTTCTAACCCCGCCTATCCACTCCTTCAATGCATTGTTTATTTAACATAAATGTGTTTCTATACATTGGTAATATTTTATTTCCTTGATTATCTGTGTTTGCGTTGTGAGAATGTATTTGATGAGCATTCATTTCACATTATTTTTTCGATAAACACTATAAATTTCACAGAGTCTGGTATTATTTAGTAGTATAGATAAGTACATATTTATTGCTATCAACTTCTCAACCATAGGTCTGTCGCTACAAATATATTCATATTTATTTTTATTTATTTATTTTTAAGGTTGCATATAGCACGAACAAGACCCTTTCAGGTATCAGACCGCTTTACAGGGGTAGAAATCCAAAACAAAAGGATACAGAGAGTTACAAATTGAGTCTTGTAAAAGTAGCACATCCGTAGTGGGAATCAGATAAAAATGTTCATTTGAATTTCCTTAGGAGTAGAGACCTAACTTCTTTCTTAAAGGAGGTAGAAGAGGGATTCCGTCTGGTTTCCGGGGGCAGTGCTTTCCAAATCCTTGGAAGGAATCCAGAGAAGGCACGGTTGTATGATTTCTTTTTGGCAAAATGTTGTGGTTTCAGAAGAAGATTGATGGAACTTCTAGAGTATCTGTTGCCACAAGAGAGCACAAGTTTCTGGGCCAGGTAGCTCGGAGTATTGTGATGTAAGACTTTGTGGTTCATGCAGGCTATTTTTAGTTGAATTCTAGCTTTAAAAGGAAGCCATTTAAGAGCTCTAAGGTCGGGGATAATGTGACAATTTCTTTTTGAGCTCATAATGAGCCTGGCCACTGAATTGAGTGAGGCTCTTATAGGGGGCCGCTGTTGATCTTGGAAGACCGCAGAGCGTTGCACTCCCACAGTCAAGTCTTGGGATTACTAGTGCTTCAACTGCCAGTTTGAAGTCACTTGCAGGAAGGAAGGGTTTTAATTGTCTCGGGTGTTCATGTGAAGGTTTGCACCTTTTTTTGCAGAACTGATATCTTTCTGCATGTTTAGATTTCTGTTGAGTGTTATTCCCAGCGACTTCGCTGAGTCAATGATATGGTGTTGACATTTGAGCGCTATTAGTTGTTGAAGCCATTCTTCGATGATGGATGTTTGGTTAGGTGGAGTGATTAGGAGGATTTCCGTCTTGAGGGTATTTAGTTTCAGGTGATTTCCACCAGCCAAGTTTTTTTTTGTAGTGCTGAGTTGAGAGATTTTATGTCCTCCAGAGAGGTGATTCTTAAGTATAGCTGTGTGTCGTCTGCATACATGTGATATTGGATGTTTGAGGAGCTGAGAATAACGGTAAGTGGTTCCATGAGGTGGTTGAAGGTTCAGGTTCAAATACAAGTTTATTTAGACAATTGCCCATGAAACATTCTAAAAAGTAATTAATAATTAAAACCTTTAAATGAACCCCCCTCCTCAGCACCCCATCCCCATTACATTTCATTTTTTTAAATTCTGTTTAACAGATCGTAATAACCGAGCAATCCCAATTGCCACATCTAAATATCGCATCTCAGACAGTAACTCCACCGCTTTGTTCCTATGAAGAGCGTCATATTTAAAAAATAAAGGTCTTAAAAACTTGATCCGATTTGCAAGATAAAAGCGCAGTCCATAAGAATATGCGTAATAGTGCATTTGGCTTTCAAAGGGTCAGTATTATTTTGCGCCCCTGTGTTATATGGTTGGGATGAATCGATTGGATTACATCCCACCCGAACCCTTAGGATTTCTTTTCTCAAACCTGGATCTGGTAACTGTGATAAATAAGGGAAAACACAATCCTGGCCAAGTGAAGCTAACGAGAAGATAATAGATGATTTCTTCTTTAAATATAATAAATCACATTGTTATGACACTATAGCCGCAGGTTCTCTCAATACTCATTTGCCTGGGAAAGTGAGCCAAGATGTGACTGTACCACTCTTCTGGTTCAAACGGCCTTTGCCCACATTCTTTCGCTGCTTTGGCTCTCTTCCCAACACAATCTGGATACTTTAACCACCTCATCATTCTCCAGCAGGGTGTTGAAGTATCTTAGAGCCCGTGTGGCGGGTGCCACGTTCCAAGATACCAGGCTGAACTCTCTCCTTATAGCCTGGACCATGGTACATTGTGGGAGTGATAGAAGTCTTTTAAGCACTACCCCTTCCAGTCTTTCCCATTCATAGATTGTATCAAGAGAAAATATCTCTCCTCCATACAGGCCTATTGGTGGAATCTTCCCTTCACAGGCCTTAAATAATGGGATATGAGATAGGCCCCCAAATCTGCCATTGAATCCAGGTAAACAGCTTGCCTGCAAAAGGGCCTTCTGCCTAATGGCATCCCAATGCGCACCCCAATTCAGATTTTTCCTAAAAGTTAAACCCAGGTATTTATACTGATCCACTTGTTCCACCACCTGAGAATCAAGATACCAGGAAAAACTCTGCACTTTTTTCCCAAAAATCATAATTTTTGTCTTTTCCAGATTAATGCAAAGCTTGTTCTGCTTACTGTAAGAGGCCAATGCGTTGAGTTTCCTCTGCAGACCAATTAGAGTATAGTCCAATAGTACCAAATCTTCTGCATAGAGCAGACAAGCAATATGCTGGTCGCCAATTTCATGCGGAGAAGACTTTGATTGGGAAATAACTGTTGAGAGGTCAGTCAAAAAAAGACTAAAAAGTAGGGGTGCTAAAACGCACCCCTGACGCAGGCCATTGTCGATAGAGATTCTTTGGGACAACCGTCCTGACTTATCTAACTCTACCTGAACACAATTGCCAGAGTGCAGGGATTGAAGAGCCCCAGGAAGGCATAGTGGTAATTTCCAAGCAGCAAGTTTTCCCCATAAAATATCCCTGTCAACAGAATCAAAGGCTGTCCGGAAATCTACAAAACAACTGCACAATCTATGATTTTCCTCCAGAGCCTTTCGAGTAATAGCCCACAAAGCAAAGCAGTGGTCTATGGTTGAATGGCCATCCCAAAAGCCCCCTTGTTCTAAAGGGATTCTCTTAGTTTCAATGACCCATTCTTCAAGTTTGGCTAAGATAGTCTTGGAGAATATCTTTAATGAAATATCCAAGAGGCTTATAAGCCTGTAATGCATTTGGTCTGTACCGCTCCCTTTTTTAAAAATCGGTTTCACAATGGACCCCTTCCAGGTAAAGACCCTGCAACCCAACTAAACAAGGTAGAGTAAATAGTAGCCCACCAGACACTATTTGTTTTAATTATTACCGCCTGGACATTGTCAGGACCAGCGGCACGAGAGAGTTTTAGTTAAAGGTCCCCCTGTATAACTCCGTCAGATGAGTGGTCCACTGTGCTTCAGGTATCATACAGGTCAGACTCCCCCTACTTTGGCTAATAAACTCTTTGACCTTTGTCCAGAATTTTTGCTGATAATTTACTAGTATAATCTCCTGCATCTCCTCCCACTTCCTATAAAAAACTACCTTTTTCGACCGCACAAGGGATTTATATTGGCGTTTAAGTTTGACCAGCTCTTGGGTGGCTAAGGGAATAAAACGACACCTAGCACTCCTTGCATTCTGTCTCACAAGTCGTTTCAACTTTTGGCAGTCCTGACCGAACCAGCCCGGGACGCCCTTTGAGCGGGATTTTGTCTGTCCACCCTTTCCACTTATTTTCACTAACATGCAGCCCAAAACTCGTTGCACAATATTATTATACCACACAATTACATTATCGGCATGAATAGGGAGGATAGGAAACGTCTCCTCTAACTGAAAGGTTGCTAATTGTTAAAGATGCATAATGTCTAAATGTGTTGTGAGCCTACACGGATAGGACATCTCTAAGGGAAACACTCTCTCAGGGGATACTGGCTCACACAAATCAAGAACTGCTGTAGTTGCCCAGTGGTCACTGCCCTCATATTTTGCCACCTCGAAGCTTGAGAAGGTTGAAGAGTGTAGGTGAGAGGGATGAGCCCTGTGGTACACCTAATGTGACTGGAACGGCCATAGATAGTGATTGATTGACCTTGAATCTTTGGGATCTGTTTTGGGGGAAGGAGGTGAACCAGTTCAGAACTGATCCTGATAAGCCCATTCTATTATTCAAAAGGTCCAGAAGATTGTCATGTTTAACGGTGTTGAATGCCGAAGATAGATGAAGCAGGATTAGCAGACAGGCTTAGTTTTAGTCTAGGATTTTTTGTTCCTCATCTACTGTGTGGGTCATGGTGACTCCTTACTGTGCCCTTCTCCAAAGCCGGATTGGGATTGGTTGAGCAGGTTTAAATGGTTGATGTGGTTTCCTAGCTGTATCTGTACACATTTTTCTAGGAGTTTGGCCAGAGTTGGGATTTTAGAGATTATATTATATTATAAGGAGAAATGCAGGCTCTTCTATGTATTTGGCAATTAGGTATAAACTTACATCACACTGAACCCCAGTTTAAGGAATTAATTGTGTAGTGTAAATGGGCTTTTGATCATGAAAAATTAGCGATCCCTTATCGCTGGATCAAAAGTAAATAATACAAAATATATGCCAGTTTCCGTCACTGTTATAGTGCAAAACCAGTTCAAAATATTAGTAAATCAACCCCAAAGTCTTGATAGGATGTTTTTATTCCAGCCCAAATCTTGCACTGGAAAGTTGTCAAAAATTGGAGAAAATAGTGCTTCCAACTACTTTCCATTTCTCTGTGTCAAGGACGCGTTCAAAAGGTTCTCCATGGGCTTTTACTTGCGACAACCTATAGTTTATGACACAAAGCCCTATAAATTGAGAACAGTAGACATGACTTTGCACCCAAAAATCATGCCTACTAGACCTAAAAGCAAAAAAAAAGAAAAATGATGGACAGAATGCTGAACAATGCAAACATTCAGCGCCCCCCCCCCTCCAGTCACAACGATCTGGGTTTAATCCATCATTCTTTTGCTTAAAACACCACCCCAGCCAATTGCCCCTCATGGGAAGTCATTCCTGGACTGGAAATAAGCATCAACTGATTTCCGTTTTTTTTCATCCCATATCAGGCAGGCTAGCTTGAATTCAGTGCAACAATGAGCATGGTACACATGTCTGGGCATACCCTTCCCACTTAGGGCAACAAAAGCTAAAAAAACAAATGACAGACGAAATGCTGAACAGTGCAAACATTCACCCTCAGTCCCAAAGATCTGGGTTTAATTCATTTTTATTTTGCTTATCACGGCACCCCAGCTTGGACCCAGCACCTCATGAGAAGTCATACACGGATTAAAACAAGCGTTCTGGCACTGATTTCAGGGTTTCTGAGAAAATAACTCAGATGGAGCATAGCGTCAATGGTGAGGCTTGATGCGTCGATCTTTTTCATGCGGTTGGGTCGCCCTTCCGCCGTTGAGCTTCGCTGAAATGAAGGCAATATGTTGTCATTGGCGAGCTGCTCAGAGTATTATCGCCAAGCAATCCATACTGTAAACCTCTGTCGCAAACAGCCTCTACATCAGTTTTGAAGGGTAACGCATTGGTTTTGACCAGCGCTCTGGTGAGGACACGTTGGTTTTGTAGAAAACATCTGCAAAACGCACTTCTGAGTCTCAGATCTTGGAGAGGGCACCTCAGACAAGGGTAGGACTCACAGAAGGTAGACTCCAACAGCACCAGTAGACTTGCAGGATGTATTTTGTGCCCCTAAGTCTTCAGAAAACAGGAGGCAAGCCCGCAAGCTCTCCTTCAGCAGAGTCAGGGAGCCGTAGGCAGCACACCTTCGAGAAAAGCAATCGAGTTGGGTCCTGTAAACAGCACAGCAGCACTTCTAACAGAGGTTAAGTTAAAGATCCAGAAGTGCCTGATTGTAGGGTGTCAGAGACCCACTAATTATACTCAAAAGTACTTTTGTTATAGAGGGTGACTTCTGCCAGGCTATCTGTGAGGGGTACATTGATGCTTTGTGTGTGGACAGGACACTTCCCATTGAAGTATAAATGTCAGCCCCTTCCGCTACTCCCTCCCCAGGGAGATCATTCATAATACAGATGAGTGCTGAGAATGCAGATAAGCCTCACCTTCCTGTTTTGTGACTATCTAGAGGGAATGCACAAAGTGCCTCTGTCACCCAACCCAGACGTATATTGGAGACAGGCTGCAAAGCACACAGAGTTATAAACACAGAGCAATGTCCACTTTCTAAAAGTGGAATTTCCAATACAATAATGTTAAATCCAACTTTACCAGTAAGGAGGATTTGTCATCACCATTCCAAACATATGAAACATGAAAAAGTTACTCTTCTCTCATCAGGAACAGGCACGGCCCATGCAGGGCGTTATAGCCGGGTGGTGACGTCAGTAAGGGGAGGGTCAGGGTGGGGGGGTTGTAAAGTGCGGGATATGGACCATTAAAGGTAAGTGCCGAAAAAAGCAAAAAAACGAATTTCGTTGCCCACGCTGCATCACATTTGGTGATGCAGCTTGGGCAACGAAATTAGTTTTCTTTATTTTTTTCAGTACTTACCTGTAATGGTCCATATCCCGCACTTTAAAAACCCCCACCCTGACCCTCCCCTTCCTGACGTCACCGCCCTGGTATAACGCCCTGCACGGGCCGTGCCTGATCAGGAATTACAGCTTAAAAGTGCATTAATGAATTCTCATTTTAACCTATGAGAGCACTAGGTGTCATGGTAGTGAAAAGCGAAATAGGTTGTTTATCTCTACCAGGACATGCAAAACATCATAGTACATATCCTACCTTCTTTTACACAACACCCTGCTCTTAGGTTTACCCAGGGCCTATCTTATGTGTGACTTCAGTGTAATAAAAGGGGGATTTCAAACTTGGTAAGAAGTTTTAAATGCCAAGTCAAAGTGGGAGTAACTTCACACACAGACCCTGAAGCGGCAGGCCTGAGACAGGTTTGAAAGGCTACTTCAGTGGGTGGCACACTAGTAGCATTTAATTTACAGGCCCTGGGTATATGGTAAACTACTTTACAAGGGGGCATAGAATGAAATCAAATATGCCAAACAGGTGTAAACCAATTATACCATGTTTAGAGAACACATGCACTTTAGCACTGGTTAGCAGTGGTAAAATGCCTAGAGTCTGAGCAAACATTTTCGGGTGACCCTTCAGAGAGGGCAATTTTCCAACACACTAGTTTGCAAAATTACAAAAGATAAACCATACAAAATAAATACATACGGTGCATAGTGACCGTAGTGCAGCAGAACCATAAAAGAAAAGTAAGTGCAACCTTCTTTCAAATATACAATTACATGTGTGTTACATATAACAAACACCTACATGAAATTAGATAAAATGGTCAATCAGCCTTAGAGCTCCACAATATTGCAGTGTTTGTAACACCTTGTCAATGACGTTTCAAACCAAAAAAAGGATGACCAAGTCTAATCAAGACCTAATGTGATATGAGGAACATCTGTAACCATGAACAACGAAACCATGTTAACAATGGACAATTAAAACGTGGTTGTCTGTGAAGAGAAATATGTGCGTCGAACAGCCATCCATCCAAACAATGGGGAAAGAAAATGCAAACAATAATGCATCCTTGAGGAGAAAATAAACCAGTTACTTACTGAGGAAGGAGACTACCTGAATAAAGTTCAACATGATGAATACAGGCCACAAAATATATGACTAAAGTATCCACTGTACCACATTATAAGTGGTCAACTTACACCAAGTGCTGCTGTAACAGCAGTTGTAGGCGTGGACCACAAGCTTGCTAAATTACTTAACTCCGCTTCCACGTGGGAACAAGGCTTGGAAGAGTGCATTCCAAACTCAGAAGCTGGAGCTCATAAGCCGGGGCGCACAGCCACAAAGAGAGGAAATCTTAAAAGAAATCAAATCCTAGTAAGTCAACCAGCCAAAACCATTCTACTTATTACACAACATAAAAAAGTGATAAGAATGAGAAACATTGCATACAGAAAGAATATAAATGCAGTAACTCCTTTTACAATTTCTAAAAATACTGTAGAGAATAGCTTCCTCAAGAGGTTTCTCTCCCTCCCCATGAGCAAAAGTTATTTTATTTGTTACCTCAAGGCACTGTTCACTTCTTGGTTGCCTTTCTGACCCCGGGCCCTTTTCTTAATAGCTTACCTGTCTGCTCCTGTGATGGTCATTTGACCCGAAGTGTGAATATTGATGTCGATATATACACATTGATACATGTATGTTCAAAAACAAAATCGAATCACTGTTGTTGAGATCTCGCTTCATTACCTCACCATCAACTAAGTAAGAAGTACATGGTCTGGCAGGCCCTGGGACCTAGTCCTGAAACTACTAACTGACAGATCACAGGTGGGGTGGCACGTAACCCGCAGGACAAAAACCTATGCAGGAATAACACAGATTAGTCCCACAGATAGGCAACAGATTCACAATGGTCACAGGAGATTGGCCCTAATGAAGCACATATGGCAGGAGGGGTCCAAGCTTTCCCAAAACACCATAAAAATAGATGCCAATGAAGTTAGGAACATGCAGCCAGTCAGAACATATCACAAATAGTACACACAGTGATCACATGCTCCTCATGCCAGGCATCAGGACACTTCACCCACTGGCCCTCATTGTGTTGTTATCAGGTAGCCTGATTTACAGCTCCATGACTAGACGCACATTCCTTTTTCTAAAATAAGATCTATTTTGTTTTATGGCTCTCCAAAGACTGCATATAAATGCACTCAGAACTAAATTATGTTAAGACAGTCCTCAGACCTGTTTCTATAACTGTTTAACAGTCATAGCGGGCACCTCTTATCTTTTGTTTTTTTAAGGTAAATTCACATTCCAGCAACAAAAGCACACTGCCTTTTATGTTTTTTTTGTACATTTTATATCTTATTGAGGAGGTTTTATCTTGTGTCATTTTTAAAACAAGCAAATATTCAACTTACCAACGCAGCCTTTACTTATTCATTGTCACTGCAGAATTTGCAGATTGCTCTTTTAACTGCAGCCTATATCCAGAGGGCTATTAGGCAGGCAGAATGCTATGACTCTGTTATAATATGATCTATCGTTCTGCCTATTTCATTCATCTGATAATGTGATGTTATTTATATCATTTTTATGATGTGATGGAATGTTTTAATCTGTTTGCTTCTATGTGTTTGATCGCTTCTTTTAAGTTCATGATTGCGATCAAATAAACATAATAATTGACTAATTGAAGTCCTTTTACAAATAATACCAAAAAAGTAATTAGGCACACAAAGAAAAGTATAAATGACAAAAGTCCTTTCTCAGTCTCAAGTAGAGAAAATATATCACAGTTCTGTCCCATTTGGCAGTTTCATAAGTGCACACCATTCTTCATTGGTATTCAATCCTTTTCAATCAAGTTGCATATCATAATCCATTGGTACTCAATTTTTTGCAGAATTTGAGAAACGGTACCTCCTCTTGCTGGAGTTTGTGCCATATCCAGTACTTCCCATCAGATGTCATTGGTAGAGTGACGAGCATCAATAATATGTGTCACCAAGAGTGCAGTAGTCAATTCAATTTGGGGTCCAATAGTGTAGAGTAGCTCTTTTTTTGAAATCAGCTATCTGGACAAGAAAAATAATGATAAGGTAACGGCACAATTGTCTAGTATTGGCTTGTAATTTTAATTTTAAGATGATCCATGTATTAGTTTTCAGGACTTATTAAACACGTATGAATTCATTATATTGGATCAAATTGTCTCTTTATTAGAGCATACATATTGTAGTTTTACATCAGCAACTTGTTGTTGTTTTTTGTATCTATTTGCATTTTATATTTGTCTGTAATATTTTATTGTGGATTCTTTTATGGCCTATATATAGGTTGAATAAAGATTTTGAATTGAATTGAAAATATTTAGTGCATTGGTCATTCCACATTGAATCTTGCTTCTGTGTTGTCCAATCGTACTTTAACTTGTTGAGTGGCTTGACCTATTTAGATCATGGAACAAGGACACTAAATTCAATATCAACATTTGCTGTATTACAATTAGAAATGCCTCAATTCACATATAAAATTCCCATGTTCAAACGCTTTGGCATTGTCAGTAAATGGGCAAACAACACAATCTCCACATTTGAAGTTATCCATCACTGGAGCAAGACCCCATATGTCTCATAGCGTGTTATTGGATGGCATAGTGTGTCCTGCCGGGTGTACTAAATGGTCTCTAAAATTGTTGCCCCTCTTAAAGGAGAACAATGGCAATCCTATTGTGGGCTCGATATATTGTTAATGCCATGCCAATGCTTTTTGATTGATGCCACATTGTTGTTAGTGTGAGAGCAAAATTTGGTCACACATACTATTTTATGCGGGTTTGTCTGTAATGGATTTTAGATACTCTTTATTTATTTATTTAATTTATTTATAAAGTTTTGTATAGCGCGAACATGACCCTAGTGGGCATCAGAGTGCTCTACATGACGGGAAGTAGGGTATCATCTGGACTGGTAAACAAAAGATACATGCGTGAATGTCAAGGCTTTATGAAAGTACATAGAGTAAAAAGCTTGGTCTCAATCATAGTCAGTAATAAGATGGTCAGTCATCATAGAGAAGTTAGTATGGTTACATTTTCATAAGCACAGATTTATTGTCTTAGGGTAAAAACTAGTTAGTAGAAAAGATTTCGCTTTTTTTTTTAAGGTGGCGGGTGTGGAGATTAGGCGAACGTCCGGTGGTAGAGAGCTCCATATCTTAGGTACGACAACCGAGAAATCTCTGGTGCCCGTTTTTTTTTGTGGGTTCATTGGGGTTTCAGAAGCAGGGTGTGTGCACTTTGCGAGGGTCTGCAGCCCCCTGATTTTTCTAGCGTTTGAGCCAGATATCTGGGGGCATAGAAATGTAACGCGTTATGTGTCAAACATGCAATTTTTTCATTGAATTCTTGCTTCATACAGTAGCCAAGTCAGAAATTTAGAGCCAGGGAGATGTGTGTATTTTTTTTTGTTCTAGAGACAGGTCTGGCTGCTGCATTGAGAGAGGGGCCAACTTGTATCGAGGTAAGTCACATAGTGTGGCACTACTATAATGCAGCCTGGGCAATGTAAGAGCTTGGACCGCTTGTTTTAGGTCTTCATGTGGAAGGTAGGGTTTAAGTTTCCGCAGAATGCTCAGTCTGTAATTCGCTCCTTTGGTGGCTGCACTAATGTGATCCTGCATATTGTTTGGCTAATGAAATACCCAAGGATCTACTAGAGTCTATGATGTTAGGAGAGCAGTTAAGGGCTGTAAGATGTTTCAAGCAAATCTCTATCTTGTGGTTGTTAATCAGCGGTGAGATGAAAAGGAATTAGGTTTTGGCAGTGTTGAGTTTGAGATGGTTATCTGTGAGCCAGAGATGTGTATTTTGCATGGTGGTATTGAGGGATATAATATCCTCTGAGCAGGTGATTTTGTGATATAGCTG